>NC_133567.1:23756504-25006504 GCF_048773025.1 Camelus bactrianus | reverse complement strand
ATACGTGAACACAGGATGTCTTTACAATCTTTGCATCATCTTCAGTTTCCTTCATCAGTGTCTTAGGGTTGTCAGAGAATAAGTCTTTCACTTCTTTCATTAAGTTTATTCCTAGGTATTTTATTTTTTTGAAGTGATTTTAAATGTTCATGTTCTTGCTTTCTCTTTCTTTCTTTTTTTCCTTTTTCAGTTTTATTAGGTAGAATAATTACAGTTCGACTGCACATACACATTATGCTGCATGTAAATACATATATACAGTATACTGCACATTTTTTTAGTTTACATATATGTACTAATTATTGTTTCTAAGAATAGATTAGATCTTTAGCTTTTTAAACTTACATAGTTATCAAAGGAATAAAGCCAACTACAAAATAAGAATTAAAAGAATGTGGTAATCCAATCAAAAGGGCAGTCAAATGTGCTTACACACATTCAAGAAATGAAAATAATAGTTCATTTGTGTCCTTATTGTTATTGTTAATATTTTTAAGATTCCTCATGTAAATGATGTCATATGACATTTTTCTTTCTCTTTCTGACCCACTTCACTTAGAATGACAGTCTTCAGGTCCATCCATGTTGCTGCCAATGCCATTATTTTATTCTTTTTATGGCTGAATAGTGTTCCATTTTATATATGTACCACATCTTCTTTATCCAGTCATCTGTTGCTGGACATTTAGGTTGTTTCTATGCCTTGGCTATTGTAAATAGTGCTGCTGTGAACATTGGGGTGCATGTGTCTTTTTGAATTTCATTTTTCTCTGGATATATGCCCAGGAGTGGGATTGCTGGATCACATGGTAAGTCTATTTTCAGTTTTTTAAGGAATTTCCATACTGTCCTCCATAGTGGCTGCACCAATCTATGCTCCCACCAACAATGTAGGAGGGTTCCCTTCTCTCCACGTCCTCACCAGCATCTATTATTTGTAGACTTTTCAATGATGCTCCTTCTGGCTGGTGTGAGGTGATATCTCTTTGTAGTTTTGATCTGCATTTCTCTGACAATTAGTGATGCTGAGCATTTTCACATGTGCCTATTGGCCATTTGGATGCCTTCATTGGAGAATTGCTTGTTTAGGTCTTCTGCTCACTTTCAGATTTTTTGTTTCTTATATTAAGGTGTATGAGTTGTTTGTGTATTTTGAAAATTAGTCCCTTGTCAGTCACATCACTTGCAAATATTTTCTCCCATTCTGTAGATTGTCTTTTTGTTTTGTTGATGGTATCCTTAGCTGTGCAAAAGCTTTTAAGTTTAATTAGATAACATTTGTCTATTTTTGCTTTTATTTCCAGTACTCCAGGAGCTGTTTCAAAAAATATATTGCTATAATGTATGTCCACGAGTATTCTGTCTATGTTTTCCTCTAGGAGTTTTATAGTATCTGGTCTTTATAGTATCTTTAGGTCTTTAATCCATTTTGAGTTTATTTTTGTACATGGTGTTAGAGAATGTTCTAATTTCAGTCTTTTACAGGTAGCTGTCCAGTATTCCCAGTACCACTTATCTCCATTGTATATTCTTGCCTCCTTTGTCATATATTAATTGACCACATGTGTGTGGGTTGATTTCTGGACTTTCTGTCCTGTTCTGTTGATCTATGTGTCTGTTTTTGTGCCAATATCATACTATTTTGACTACTGTAGCTTTGTAGAATGGTCTGAAGTCAGGGAGTATGATTCCTCCTGCTCCATTCTTCTTCAAGACTGTTTTGGCTATTCAAGGTCTTTTGTGTTTCCATACAAATTGTAACACTTTTCCAGCTCTGTGAAGGGACTGCATTAAATCTGTAAATTGCCTTAGGCAGTATGGCCACTCTAACAATATTGATTCTTTCAATCCAAGAACATGGTATATCTTTCCATTTGTTTGTGTTGCCTTCAGTTTCCTTCATCAGTGTCTTATAGTTTTCGGCATACAGGTCTTTTGCCTCCTTGGGTAGGTTTATTTTATTCTTTTTTAGTGTGATGGTAAAAGGCATCATTTCCTTAATTTCCCTTTCTGCTATTTCCTTGTTAGTGTATAGAAATGCAACTGATTTCTGTATATTAATTTTGTATCCTGCAACTTTACCAAATTCATTGATGAGTTCTAGTAGTTTTCTGGTCACTTCTTTAGGGTTTTATGTCCTCTGCAGTGACAGTTTTACTTCTTTGCTTCCAACTTGGATTCCTTTTATTTCTTTTTCTTCTCTGATTGCCATGGCTAAGGCTTCCAAAACTGTGTTGAATAAAAGTGGTGAGAGTGGGCATCCTTGTCTTGTTCCTGATCTTAGATGGAATGTTTTCAGCTTTTCCCCAGTAAGTATGATGTTAGCTGCAGGTTTGTCATATATGGCCTTTACTATGTTGAGGTATGTTCCATCTATGCCCACTTTGTGGAGAGTTTTGATCATAAATGGGTGTTGAATTTTTTCAAAAGCTTTTTCTGCATCTATTGAGAGTATCATATGGTTTTTATCCTTCAGTTTGTTAATGTGGTGTGTCACGATGATTGATTTGTGTATATTGAAAAATCCCTGCATCCCTGGGATAAATTTGACTTGATCATGGTGTATGATCCTTTTAATACATTATTGGAGTAGATTTGCTAGTATTTTGTTGAGGATTTTTGCATCTACGTTCATAAGTGATACTGGCCTATAATTTTCTTTTTTTGTGATATCCTTGTCTGGTTTTGGTATCTAGGTGATGATGGCCTCATAGAATGAGTTTGGATGTGTTTCTTCCTCTGCAATTTTTTGGAATAGTTTCAGAAGGATGGGTGTTAACTCTTCTCTTAATGTTTGGCAGAATTCACCTGTGAAGCCATCTGGTCCTGGACTTTTGTTTGTTGGGAGGTTTTTAATTAGATTCAGTTTCAATACCGGTAATTTGTTTATTCATATTGTCTATTTCTTCCTAGTTTAGTGTTGGCAAAATGTACCTTTCTAAGAAATTGTCCATTTCTTCTGTGTTGTCATTTTTGTTGGTGTATAGTTGCTCATAGTATCCTCTTATGATCCCTTTTTCTGTGGTGTCAGTTGTAATTTCTCATTTTTCATTTCTGATTTTGTAAGTTTGGGCCCTCGCCCTTTTTTTCTTGATGAGATTGACTAAAGGCTTATCAATTTTGTTTATCTTTTTGAATAAACAGCTTTTAGTCTCATTAATCTTTTTTTTTTTTTTTTTTTTTTTAGTCTCTGTTTCATTTGAGAAGAATGTGTATTCTTTTGTTTTTGGGTGGAATGCTCTATAGATATCAATTAGGTCCATCTGCTCTAATGTTATTTAGGGCCCATATTTCTGTATTGATTTTCTGTCTGGATGATCTGTCCATTGGTATAAGTGGGGTGTTAAGGAACCTCACTATTATTGTGTCATTGTCAATTTCTCTTTTTATGTCTGTTAAAAGTTGCCTTATATATTGAGGTGCTCCTATATTGGGTGCATATATATTTATAATTGTTATATTCTCTTCTTGGATTGATCCCTTAAGCATTATGTAGTCCCCTTCTTTGTCTCTTGTAATAGTCTTTATTTTAAAATCTATTTTGTCTGGTATAAGTATTGCTACTCCAGCTTTCTTCTGTTGAGCACCAAATTTTAAACAGCGACTCATTCACTATTTCTATCCCCTCACTCTGCTTTTATTTTCTTCATGAAATGACTACTCAGACATTTTATTATATATCTTACTGATTTTTTTATTGTTTGTCTTTGCAATTTTGAATGTCAGATCAATGAAGGAAGAGATTTTTTTTCTCTTTTGTTTACTGCAACATGTCTAACTCCTAGAACTAGTATATAGTATAAGATAAGCATTTACATAAATATTAGTTGAACTAATCAATGACTGAATACTCAGAGCTTCCATGAAACAGAATAGGGAGGTATAAGACAGATACAGGCTCATGTCCTAACTTTATTACCTACTAACTGTGTGAAATTAGGTAAATTTCTTATCTTCTCTGATAATATTTTCTTATTTATAAATGAAAATAGTAATACAGGACTCATTGGAAGGTGTGAAGACAATTACAGGGAATAATAAATATAAAGTTCATAGCATTTATGGCACCCTATTGCAATTATTTACTTTATTTTTCCCCCCTTAGCTATGAGGTTTATAAAAGCTCTGAGTACAGTGCTTAATGTACCTAAGAAAACTTATTTTCAATAATTCATTCATGCCAGATACTCTTTTCTAACCTAGGGATACACAATGATGAGTACAGACATGGGCCCTCATGTAGCTTCTGTGCAGTGAGACAAACAGAAATAAAAACAAACAAGAAAACTTGTACACCTTGTAATATTTCTGGAAAGAAATAAACAGGGAACTGTCATAAAATGATCATAAGGGAGCTATTTCCTTAACATTATCCTTTTGGGGTAAAGATTATGGGTAGTAATTGCATTTGTTTGTTTTATCTGTCCACTGTCATCACATTGTATTTTATTAGCAATATCCTCTTCTTCATCAACAACACAAAGACAGGTGCTGCAGGTGTTTGCAATCATCACTGGCAAATTTCTTGGGTTGATGAATCCAGATCAGTGGAAGAAGGTGCCATGATATTTATAAAGTGGTTATTTTCTGCTCCACCCTTCCAGAATGACCAGAACTCTCCAGCTTCCCCAGAGTTCCCATAAGAGAGATTTGTGATGTACCATGCAGGACTGTCCCTGGGCTGTTTCAGGATTCTGACAGCAGAGAGAAGGCACAGAAGGCACACCTAGTGGGTTTCACTAAATAGAAGTTAGTGAGCAGAACAATTTCTGTGGTGTGGACAGAGTTAAATGAATGATTAAAGACTATTGAAGTATCAGGGACTGGCTACAGGGGAGGCTATTATTGCTTATAGGCTTGAAGGGGCAAGATGAGAAAATGTCATGCTGGATCTGGGAGAGACCTTGGATCCAGAGAGGAACAGCTGCTGTGATGGGAGCTCTGACCATCAAATACAGGCAGTAGTGTGGCAAAGCAGGAAAGTGGGGGCAGAAATGCCTAATCAGTCTTTTTTCCTTCTAACTCACAACTTTCTTGTGTGTAATTCTTATTAGTCAAACCAAAATGGAAGCCAGAAAGTAAAAAAAAAAAAAAAAAAAAGCATTGGTGATAAAGTCCCATAAAAGGCAACTTCTTGTGGCAGAGAGCACGGTGGTAAAGGGCAGATAGTGGATCTGGTGGTGGGAGTAGGGAGAAGGGAGATGGACACCACAAGTCCCACCAGCATCCTTCCTCCAAGCTGCCCCTTGCTCCCCCAGGACGTCTGCTTTCACTGGTCTTCATCATCTCTCTTGATCATCACCCCAAGACTTCTCACAAATGGAAGGCTCGAAGCTATACTTTGATGACTTAAGGGTTCTGATATCTTTTTTTCATTGGCAGAATTTTGTAGGCATGAGACAGAAATATGGAGCATAATTAGAAAACTCTGAGAGCCACTGGTAGGGAACTGCTGTAGGAGATGTTATGAAAAATGGGAAGCGTAAATTCCCCAAGTTGAAGAGAATTGTAAAAATCTTTGGTTACGTTTGCAACTTCTATACAGGATAGTAGACTTCCAGTGTGAACTTCCTGAGCACTCTACCTCAATCCTTCTACTTTTTAAAGTGGTATTTACTTACATCATTACTTTTTTCTTTTTTTCATTCTCATTGCTCATCTTACCACTCCCTTTAGTGGTCACATCTGTCAAACTACCACACCTTTCTCTTCCATCCCTTCCCTATGTTCATTTAGGGAGAACTATCTTTCCTACTTTTCTTTGATGATTTACATGAAAATATATTACTTAAAAAAAACCCCATGCAATATATTACCTCTGTCATTAAGTCATACTCTGGGATATCTTTATATATGAGCTAATGAAATTTTATCCTTCTTTAATCTCCAGACTAATTGAATTCAATGTTGTTGAAATAATCTAGAAGATAAAAGAGAATTTTTATTAAATGTTAAAAATGGAAAGTGAATCAAAATGTTCTTCTTTGAGATGTATTGAATAACACGGATACAATAAGCACACAATTCAAAACTCAGTTATGGCAATCTTTTAAAGACAGATCACACCATTTTAATACAACAAAAATAAACGTAGACTTATTTACTATTTGGGAGTAACACTGAGCAAAAGTATCTTGTTATGGCATTTATTGATTCTATTTTTAGCAATGTGGTTTCTCATTTGTGTTCCGTTTTGGAATAATATGTATGTGTAAATCTATGCACTACTTGGTTAAGCCTGTCTTCATTGTCTTACATAATGGTTGAGTTATGCCATTGATGTTTAAGATCCTCACTATACTAACCTTTATGACAGTTGAAAGCGTTGCTCATTTAGAGTGGTGTATCGGCTCTGTTTTGCTCTCAACATTTAATGAGAGGCAGTCATTTGAATCACTTCCATCAGCCTGAAGCGTGAATTTCCAAATGTTGCATATAAATGTTCATTGGATTTGTGTTTCATTCTGGTAGAGATTCTCTTCTAATGGATTTTGCCTGCAGCTGGTGGTGTTCATTGAGCAATGGTGGAAATCAATTAAATTATCCTTTTTTTCCCTATAAAAATTGGTGATTTCATAAATGCAAAAAAAATTTAAAGGAAAATGTATTTTAATATTAATGTATAATTTAACTTGAATCCAAATTCCATCTATTCTTAATAACTGGCTCATTCTTCAGGAAGGGAGATGCAATGATTCCAAATAGGTACAACAGATAAAATTTCATTTAGGCCAATTCATTTGATGCAATGGAGAATTTAAATTGTTTTGTACATTCAAAATCTTCCATTGCTTAAGGCCACAGATAGAAATGACTATGGAAATGTATTCTTTCCCCTTTACTCCACAAAGAATGTTATATTCTTGTGGCACATTGTAAGGTAAGCAAGAGAGAATAAAAGTAATGCATATCAGAAACTGTAGTCTCATAATGTTATAAATTTTTTATTTGTAGTTTTCAAATATGGTGGACTTTTCCATGGTAAATTAAAGTGATTGCTCTAGACTATGGCCACCAAAAACTATCCAAAGAATGTAAACAGTTTAGTTTAATAATCATTTTCTAAATCCTCCTGTTGAATCATGCATATAAGCCTTGTCAGAAAAAATGCTGAAGAACTTTTGTCTCAGAACTTCTGATTCAAATTAAATCATATTTGCCTCATTTATCAAGTCTATTTAAGTTGAAGTGATGTTTTCATGTTATTAAGTTTGATAGGCTAACATTAGATAGTCAGGGTCACAGGATTAAACTCCTCTTGTGTGATACAGTGATTCAACTATAGCATATAATATAAAGCACTTCCTACATACTGCTCAAATCATACTCAATACATTTTATGGCATAAATAATCTGACTGCCTCTTAGTGTCTCCTACTTCAGCCCATTCTGCATGCTTTTTATTAGACATTTTTCTTTGTCAGTTCTCTTTTTCATAACCATTCATTTATTTACCATTCATTCATTCATTCAAGCAACAAATGTCTATTAAGTGCCTCCTGTGTGCTAGACATTAAGATGAAGCCTGGGGATCCCAAAACACATAAAACACATTTCCTGGCCTCCATTGCTTCCATAATTCAGCGGGGGACACAAACAAGTGATAAGTTATTAGGTTGATTGGAGAAGTGTTACATTCTCCTGGCTAAGCCCTGTGGGAGGAGACCTGCTTCACTTTTCCTGGGGAAGGCATCCTGGAGGAGGAAACATTTCAACTGAAATTTAAGGGATACATGAGAACTGCAACAAAGTCAAGCAGAATGAGCAGTTTACCAGTAGAGAGAAAATGTTTTTTAAAACAAAGCATCAACAAGAAAAAGTTGTACTTTACTAATTTAAAAAAATCTTCACTTAGTTTTTATAGCCCTCCTGAAACTAGCGTATCTTTGGTCCAACCGTATCTCCTCCCACTTCCCAACAGTCAGCTTTTGTTCTTGTGGGTATTTTCCATTGTGCCCTACATTGGCCGTTGTCTATTCCCAGGCTCCATGGGAAGAGCTCTATGGTAGCGTTTAGTCAAAGCTGCCTTTCACCTGTCCTCTAAGCAAACTTGTCCCTCAGGACAAGGTCAGTCTCCCTTTCCTTATGAAGTCTTCCATACAGAATGTTACCCTCATTAAGTTTCTCTTTTTTGGGGTCACATTTGCACTTAAGGCTGGCATCCCTTAAATTAGCACATAACTAACATATCTGGTTATCACTAATTTTTTCTGAGTAACTTGGGGAGCAGCGTAGCTTTGGTCTGAACCCTGGTGATGACTATGTTTATTACATCACCTTAAGTGTGGCTTTGCCTTCCTTTTAAAATGGGGATAATAAAACATATCTTGAAGGGTTTTTATGAGGAGAAAATGCAAAAGGTGTATACTGGGAAAATTGTTGGCTATGCAGAGTCAGAATCCACTAGAAACCATGGGAAATGCAGGTGAGTAATCTTTGTACATATACGCGTATAAAGAAATGTTTGTAAAATGAGTAGACAGGAGATCGAACTGAGAGATGCAAAGACAGCACAATGAAACAATAGATATTCTTTTTTTGGAATATGTTGACTATTTCAGTGCCGTAGGAAACATTGTGGGGATATAGACAAGAAATTAAAAGAATCTCTAACAGGCTAGCAATTGTAGGTAAAAGGCTGTAAATATGATATGTCCCTCCAACATGTTTGGGTCTATTGTCTGGGGCTTGTGTTTCTCCAGAGTTGCTATTAGAGGGGGACCTTGTATAGCCTGAATGGGTCCCAGCCAGCAAAGTTCCCTTGTATAGTTCCGGATTTTCTCTTGGGGCCATAAAGGCCTAAATGTAAGGAACTTTTGTCCATTTTTCTTGTATTTTGCAAAAAAAAAATTTTATCTGTAGGACAGTGTTAAAGTTGAGATTTTAATTTTTCACCAGGCCTCATCGTCCCCAAGTATATACTGGGGCCAGGCTGTGTTACAAAAGAAAATGAGCTGTTCTGTTTAAAAGAATCTAGAGAAAACTTGTCCCAGTGACTCAGACTGCATGCAAGAGATGGGGTGAGTCCTTGGGGATGGAGGAGAGTTTTTTTAATCTATCTTTCAGGGAGAGAGTGCTCTTGTGACAGAGAAGAGCACTAACCTTAGGAGGTCCCCTGGGGACTCCTTAAGACAGGACTGGTTCCAGGTGTCCCTGTCCACCGAGGCCCCTGACCCTGGCCAATGTTGGGGCAGTGACCCCCCATATGGCAGCCTGCTGTGTTTGCCCCAGCATCCTGGGAGCTCACTGTGTCCTGTCCTGGCATCTGCAGAACCCAGGGCAGGGACCTTCCTGCAGGCTTAGGTGATGTGTGGGATAAGCTCTTTTTTTTTTGTGGGCAATGCCCCCTGAGCCTCAGCACCCCCTTTTCCCCTCTCCCCCTCCTGCATGCACTCCCCAAAGTGGGCACGGGGCTGGCCCTGGTGGGAAGGGTTCTGGTGGTGCTAGGTGGAGGCATCTTGCCTGTACTGAGGGGGAATGGAGGGCCTGGTGCCCCTGGGAGGATCTTTGTTTTTCAGCCCTGAGGTCCCCAGGTGGCAAATGCCAAGCTCAGTGTTAGTGGGCACAGCCAAGTGCAAGGCACTGGTGCTGCTGCCCCACCCCAAGAGTGTAAGGCAGGAGTGGGCATGGGCGCAGACCTTGGACCCACGACGAACCATGGAGGGGGTTGACCCTGCTCTGTGGCAGGTCGTGAAAGATGACCCCAACCCCACCACGTGGCATGGGACTGTCCCCTGACCAACACTGGGGGTACAGTCCACAGAGCACTTGTGGTGGGGGAGCTCCCACAGGGACTTTGGTGGTAGTAGTGGCTTCAGCCACTGTGTGAGCTCTTTTACAGTCTGTCTATTTAATTTCTGCTGCATTTATTTTCCAAGGCCAGAGGGCAAATTTCCTATAGTTTGGGTCCTTAGCTGCCTGTGAAAGCTGCTGGGAATTTTTTTTTTTTTTTTTTTTTTTTTTTTTTTTTTATCAAACCCTGTACATATATAACAATGAAAAACCTAGTGGCAAGGTTTGGGAAGTGCTTGGTAAGTTCCTCCTTCCCCCACCCTTTTTCACAGAGTAAGACATGAAAGTGTGCTGATACCTCATGGTAGTTTTGATTTGCATTTTTCTGATGATTAGCAATATTGAGCATTTTTTCACGTGCTTATTGGCCATTTTATGTCTTCATTGGAGAATTGCTTGTTAAGGTCTTCTGCCCATTTTTAGATTGGGTTGTTTGTTTTTTTCTTATTAAATTGTATGAGCTGTTTATAGTCTGGAAATTAAGCCTCATGCCAGTCAGAATGGCCATCATTCAAAAGTCCACAAACAATAAATGCTGGAGAGGGTGTGGAGAAAAGAGAACCCTCCTAAACTTTTGGTGGGAATGCACTTTGGTGCAGTCACTGTGGAAAACACTATGGAGAGTCCTCAAAAGACTAAAAATAGACTTACCATATGATCTAGCAATCCCAGTCCTGGGCAAATATCCAGAGGGAACCTTAATTCAAAAATATACCTGTTCCCCAATGTTCATAGCAGCACTATTTACAATAGCCAAGAGATGGAAACAACCTAAATGTCCAGCAACAGATGACTGGATAAAGAAGCAGTGGTATATTTATACAATGGAATACTACTCAGCCATAAAAATGATAAAATAACATCATTTGCAGCAACATGGATGTCCCTGGAGAATGTCATTCTAAGTGAAGTAAGCCAAAAAGAGAAAGAAAAACACCATATGATATCACTTATATGTAGAATAATAAAAAAAAAAAAGACAAATGAACTTATTTACAAAACAGAAACAGGCTCCATAGACATAGAAAACAAACTTATGGTTACCGGGGGGAAGAGAGTGGGAAGGGACAAACTGGGACAAATAGAGGTTTGCAGATACTGACTGGTATATATAAATTAGGTAAAGAAGTTTATACTGTATAACACAGGGAACTATGTTTGATATCTTGTAGTAGCTCACAGTGAAAAAGAATATGAAGATGAATATATGTATATTCATGTATGACTGAAGCATTGTGTTGTACACCAGAAATTGACACAGCATTATAAACTGACTATACTTCAACTGAAAAAAAAAGAAAAGAAAGTGAGATAGAGGCAGGGAGAGGAGACAAGGATAGTCAAGCATAGGTGGACCAACAATAAGCCTACAAGGGTAGCCTCAGGGAGGGAGCCATACTATGCTTTTAACTGTGCACCTAGAGAATGTGGTGTGGAAATCCTCCTCTGATAGCTGGACAGACTTATTGCCTCTCTAGTCCATTTCATGACCCCCTTGCCCTCAATGGAGTGACTTTTTAGTGGCAAGCATCCTACAGGCTGTTACATGCTCAACTTCTGTCTACATTTTTGTGGCAGCACATCTGAAAGAGGTGACAGATGATAAGAAAGCATGAGAGACAGAGAGGCAGAGAGAGAGACAGAGAGGCAGAGAGAAAGTCAGTCAGTGCCTCTCAAGCTCAAGGGAGGTGAGAGGGCTTGGCTTACCAAATCTCCTGGCTGGCTGGCCAAAGATGTTGCAGGTGGATGCAACCAGTGTTCCAGGTTCTTGTCCCATCCCAGAAAGAATTCAGAGAAAAAACATAGTAGTTAAAAAGTAAAATGGGCATTTATTACAGGATGGACAGTACACCTTCCAGGGGAGAGCGGGCAGGCTCAGGTGAGCAGCTGCCCTGAGTTTCTTTGGCAAGTGGGTTACATAGGGTGTAAAAATGAACAGGTGGAATATTCATTGTGGAAGGAAGGGTTTGGGGTCATATTCCCTGACTTTTATTCCAACTCCACCTTCCCAAAGGGAGGAGAGATTTTTGTCCTTATTTGGTCTGGATTAGAAGTATCATGGCATTGGTGCATGATGGGTACTTCTATTCTGCAAGGCTAACTTTATTGCAATGAGGGCATAATGAGCAAAAGGTTACATTTGGACATTGGAAAGTCCTGCCTCTTCCCATCTTTCTTTGTTGGCCTCCTGGCCACTTATCACCCCCAAACATGTGACCACTTATCAGCCCAGAGATTCCTGCTTTTCTTTCTCTGCCCAGGGAACCCTGCTGCTTACATGATGTGTGGTTTCCTGCATTTGGCCTGTGCCCCTCCTTTCTGCCCAATTTCTGCCACTTGGTCTGTGCCCCCCTTTCCCTGCTCATATCTAGCCATCTGCCTGCTCTAACACTGGGAGGAACCAATAGTGGACTTAGTGAGGCAGCAGAATGGATCAGTGAGCTAGAAGACAGAGTAGTGGAAACTGCTACCATAGAACCAGAAAAAAAGAAAAGAAAGAAAGAAAGAGAAAGAAACAAAGAAAAATATAAAATGACCCAGAGTATAATCGAGATCCCCAAGGTGAAAAAAAATTACCTAATTTGGGGTAAGGAAATACTTAACAGAGTAGTAAAAGTAAATTGAAAGAAAAAAATTAAGGCACTACTTGTAATATATTTTTAAATTAGCAACAAAGAATGCAAGCTGTACATAAAGTAATCCTTATTTCATGTAAATAATAACATCAAACAGATCTTTCTAAGATTCTTCTGGCCAGCAACCCACAGGTGTATTTGAACTTAAAGCCTTAGCTAATCTGGTTGTGTCTGTGAAAATAAAAAGCTGCAATGGTAGGAAGGAGAGAGAACAAGGAGTTTTAGTTCTTTAAATAAGTGGTTGTCTCTGTCTGGAAATTGAAAAATGATTAAAAAATTCAGCTAACATATATAAAACAGAATTGATGCAGTTCAAGTCACAGTCTCTGAGGAAAACTCATCTTTATAAAACCATAGACTATGGCCTGAAAGGCTTTACTTTGTGCTTGCCTCTGTCTTCTTTAGAACATAGGCTGAGTATGTTCTGAAAAAAACAAATGCTATTCCACAATCCCACCTTGAAAACTTCCTAATCCTTATCCAGAATTTTTGAGTGCACATCTCAAAAGCACTTGAAAGAGGCCTCATTTACAAGGTTTCTGAATAATGTTAGAGAATAACATTGTATTCCCTGTAAATTCTCAGACAGCGAAGTTAATGATTATACCCAAACACAACTGGGATTGCCACATGGTGGCTGTTAGCTTTGTTTTCTCTATTTTTCTCCTGGACCATTGCCCTTATTTGGTGTTCACTATTAAAAAAATATTTAATTGCAGTTAAGGGAAAATACATCAAGCTAGCCTGTTTTTGAGAATGGTAGTTGATCATGTTATGCATTTTTTTCTCCTTCTGCTGCCTCTATCGGAATGTAAGAACAAGTGTCGCAGAGCTTCAGAGCAAAGGCAAACAAATCCTTGTATCACCCACAGAGTTTGCCAAGTGTGGAGCAGCTGCCATCGGGCGACAGGGACGACAGAATGCAGTCAGACAGAAATGGAATATTCAGAACAGGTCATGAGCAGCAGGGCTGGCCGTAAAAATACGGCGGAGTATCAACTTGGACTTACATGCTCTTTCTCTCCCTTAGATGGCTCCCGCAGTTTCCTGTTTTCTTCTAAAGTAATCACTGTCCTCCCAAGGTCCTTTGGTGAACCACAACCCTCCACTGTAATTACCCAGTGAGAATACTCACCTACGCCATTGTCCAAGTACACATATATATCTTTATTCTAGTCTCAAAGTGGTCATTGGTGTCTTTAGATCTGTGCCTCACAATTTTCAAGGGCCCCACTTACATTTTAACAGGAAGTTTTGAGAGATATGTAATTTTGGTTAGAGGAGAGACTCAAATAAGGGACAAGAATCAGAAAAGTGCTCCCTCTCTGCTGCCTTATGTGACTCATTTTATAATTGGTCCATCAACTGCGGCTAAAGCATTGCAGGTCTTACACAACTGTTTTAGATTTTAATTTTATTTCTTTAGACTTTGTCTGTAGTGGATGATTTAATATGCAGCCCAGATTTCTTCTTCAGAATAATCACATTTATACCATTGGCTAAGGGGAGTGCTGGGTATAAAAAACACACAGCTGTATCTCTCTCACTCTTGAGAACTACCTTCGACCTGAGAGTACCTGGGTGATACATCCTCTCCAGGGATAATTTCCATCCAATGACTGGTTTATGGTGGGGGGTTCATTTTCTCACCTAAAGGCAACTCTGGAGAGTTGTCCCTGCCCTGGAGCACTCTGTGGAGTTGACTGAAGGCTCTGTTATAACTGCATTGTAATTCCACTCCTCTCTCTGCCCAGTTCTGCTGCCCTCACTTTATTAACAATGCTGTTTCGCAGAGCCATCCTCAATAAGATTTTCACAAGCAAATCTCCATGTCAGTCTATGACCTAATATAGTCTTCCACATAAATATATACACTATGAAGGCAGAGATTTTATCTTTTTTGTTGTTGCCTAAAAAGATACACAGTCTAAAAGTTGAGATTTAGTTTTTATTTGGTGAACTTTCTGAGGACTTGAAGCTGGGAGGCCACCTCTCAGATAGCTCTAAGAGACTGCTCCACAGAGGCAAGGGAGGATATAAAGGGGTTTTTGCAAATCAATCAATCAGTCAGTCAGGTAGTTGGAACATTAGAAGATTACTGTTAATTAAAGAAAGCCAGATATCTCAAGTTGAGGGATTTAGTTTTAGTTTTTTGAATGTATGGGAAGTGCTAAATTCTGGCCTCAGTGAAATCATTCCTTTGATCTGCACCTTAGCCATCTAGGGCCAGTGTCCCATTCTTTCCCATCCGAATTCCCTCAGGGTGTGCTGTTGAGAGTGGCTGCAAAGGCTGGACTGGCCACTTGTCTCCACCCTGAGTTCCTTCCGGCTCCCCATTGAGGGCGACAGCAGTGGCTGATGACTTGATGACCACAGCAGCATTCTTTGTTTAACAATACGGCAGGCAACATTTTTCATTCATATTATCTGTTACAACTAGATTTGTCAGATTCTTCCAACAGTGCTGTGGTTGTGAATTGCAAGTAATTTGATAAACCTTTCTTAGGTCTAAGGAGCAGAACATAAATGCCTGCTTTCAATCCATCCATACCACTGAGTGGCTGAAAACCAGGAGAAAGAAAAGGAGGGAAATCCATTCTTCTCTGATTATGCTACTTTTAAGTGTCTCCCAATATGTATCTGACTTGGACATACATAATGCTTTCCATCTGAACTATATTCTCCACATGTTCTTACATACCGAACGTTTTCTTTATGTGTGTAGGTACTGGTCTCTTGACCACTATATATACTCACTCTTTGGAGTAGGTAGGGCAGTGTTATTGCTGAAGAAATTTAAGGTCCAGAGTTGCCAATGACAGGGCAGAACTGAGACTAGAAATAAGGTCTCTTGATTCTCTTGCTAGTGATTTCTCTTTACGTCATATGGCCTCCAGAATTAGCAAAAGAATCCTTGTTTTATTTGCTTTCATTGACTTGACAAAAGCAGATTTAGCTCTTTGTAAGAACATAAAATTGCCCACCTGGTGTGATTGAAAAGAGGCCAGCCTCTCCCTGATGATAGAATTCTACCATCAATAACTCATTTCTTTTATATTCAGCTTTAATACCCTTCTAACAATCAGAGGTACACTTTGAAGAATAATTTCCAATGTCTTTTTGTGAATGAATTTGTATGCTTTGTTTATTTCTTAGTTAAGTGAAATAAAAAGGGGAGGTATTATGACTTCCATTCTCTTTCATACTTTTTGATACTTATAAGTTTTAATTGAGTTACTACACTATAATTTACTTCTATTTTTTAATTGAATAGTTTATAATTGAAAGAAGAGATTTTGATCATATTGATTTTCAGAATCACATTATTTGACCAATGTATCAAGTCAATTGTCAATCATTATGTAATGTTTCTATCAATATAAGAAAATGTTTCTTTGATTTTTCATTCATGTCAAGAATTTCTTGTTAATACTTATAGTCATCATAGCAACTGTCATTTGTATAGTTTTTTTTTTTTAAATTCATTCCTTGTTTTTCTTTACATTTTCTAGGTGACTTTATTTATTTAGGTTTTTTGGGGGGACGGGCAGTAATTAGGTTTATTCATTTATTTATTTTTGGAGACAGAACTGGGGATTGAACCCAGGACCTTGTGCATGCTAAGCATGCGCTGTATCACTTGAGATTTACCCTCCCCCCTCATTTTATAGTTTTCAAGTAATGAGAATACAAAGCCTTAATGCTTTCACAGTTTCACATACTCCTCATGACAACCCTGTGGAATAACCAGGGAAGGGATTATCACAGCATTTGGTAATCAAGCAAAAAGGCCAGAGTAAGTAAGTCTTTGTGTCCACAACACGGAAGTGGCAAGACCGGGACTCAAAATTCTGACTTCAAAGCTATCACTCTTAAGGTGTCATGGCTTCCTTGCTGACCACTTTGCATTTCTGATAAAAACCATAGGCTCCACACAGCAACATTTTTGTGGAATTATAAAACACTCACTAATTCTATAATTACATGACAGCCAGAATGACTCAAAGTATGATGGAAATGGCTCGCACAATTCAGTGGAAGTGCTTAGGGAGAAGGCAACTCTGCACAGCAGATCCCACCTCTGAAACACAAGGCTAAATGAGGGGAGGGGGTCTCCTCACTTATGACGGGTTAAAAATGATTGTACATATATCAGGTAACAAAGTCTTCTTTGTTTTGTCTACTCCAATACCACTGAAAAGAACAAGAGCAAACTCATTGTTCATAAGCTACAAGTTCTTTATTTTCATTCTACAATGTGCCATCTCCAGGAAGACCATCACCACTGATCACTTGGCATGTATATATTTTACCATCTTCAGTTGTATCCAATACACTGTCTTCAATAGTGATAGGATCTTGCTATATGGTGGTTTAAAATTTTAAACATTTTTGATTGATGACTTTGCTTATTGCTACTATTTTGAAATACTTGTTAACAGTTTAATATATTTTTTATCTTATTACTGACCACTCTTGCTGTGGATAAGCTCTAAGTCAAAAGCAGGAGGAAATACAGGTTGCATTACCTGTATCATGTTCAGAAACACCCAGTTCCTTGGTATCAATGTTTTATTCTCTAGGACCCAAAGTTCATACTACTAACTTTTTTTTTTTTTTTTTTTTTGCCATTTTCTGGGCACAATTTTACGTTTTACTTACTTTTCAAATCTTGCTTTCTTTTCTCAAGAGTAGGGCCTCCAGGTATCTTCTTCATTATTTACAATTTATTTGCATGTTTGTCCTATTAAACAAATATGTTTAAATTCATTTGTCACAGATTGCATCCTATCTTGAATCCCCTCTATATTTTGTCTGATTTTTTAAAAATTTACAATTAGTAGCATTTATTTTTTGTGGAATAAAGTTCTGTGAAGGTTGACAAATGTATAGAGTCATGTATTTACTGTGATTGTCCCTTAAAGAGCATTTCTACCATTCTCAGAATCCCCATATGCTCCCTTTTGTGGTTTATTTCTCCCTCCCACTCTCCAAATCCCTAGCAACCACTGATGTTTTCCATTTCATAGTTTTTCCTTTTCCAGAATGTCATATACATTGAAACATAAATTATGTGGCCTTTCCCTCAGCAAAATGCATTTAAGACTCATCTGTTTTTCTTTGAATCGATAGTTTATTCCTTTTAAATGCAGAATATTATTTTATTGCATGGATGCAGCCCAGTTTATTTATCCATTCACCAATTTTTAAAGGGCATTTGAGTTATTGCTGGTTCAGACATTTATAAATAAAGCTGTTATAAATGTTCACATACCAGTTTTTTCATTAATGTAAGTCTTCATTTCACCGGGGTAAATACCTCGTAATGATGATGCTGGTTCATATGGTAGGTGAATATTTAACTTTATAAGAAACTTCCAAACTGTTTTCCAAATTGGAAACCAACCAAAGTGCCTGGATCATTTTCCATTGCCACTAGCAACATATGAAAATATCAGTCTCTTTGCCTTTTCTCTTGCCCTTAGCATTGTCAGGTTTTTGTTTTGTTTTGTTTTGTTTTGTTTTGCTTTGCTTTGTTTTGTTTTGTTTTGTTTTCCTTCTTTATGATTCTAATAGATATGGTCAAGAATTTTAGCAAATTATATATATATTTTTCCTGTGGCCATATTGGGATAAATTCCTCCGTAATACATACCTCTTCCTTCTGATGATGAAATATATTTAGAAAAACTTTCTGTGTTTTCATTGCTCCTTTCTATTTATTAGGTGTAACCTGTCCACTCTGTGGCAAGTAATCACATGTTAGTAGAATCCACTAGCTTGGAAATATAGAATAGTGCTCCTCATAAATGAAGTCAGTATGAAGATTAAATGTGAAAAACAATGTGAAAACACTGTATGTTGTGTGAATAATCATACAAATAAGTGATTATTATTCTAACTGGTCATTAGTCTTAATACTCTCATGGACTGGGGCCACATAGGTAAATGACAACTATCTGAGAACGGAGTTTAACTAGAGTCAACCAGGACAGTAAGTGTAAGTGCTTTACACATCTACATGCAGCACTTGGGAGCCTCTTGTATCAGAATTTCCTGGAGTGTGGGAGATAATACACAAATGGACAGTGATTATAGACTATATAAAAAGAGAACTCTGACCCGTGATGTGAAGCCATCAGCCTAGCAAGCTAACCCGCAGCTACTGTAACTGCTCCAGGAAGGTAGACTACTGTCTGTATCAAACAGTCCAGGAAGACAAACAGTGACCCCTCTAACACTGGCCTCAGGTGGCCAGGGCTTGATTAATAACTGACCTAATTTTTGCCCTTGCTTCCAACTTAGGATCAATGGGAGAAATCCAAACATGCACTTCTAACCAGTCACATAGGATGCCTGACTTCTACCTAGCCTGCCTGCATCTTCCCTACGCCAACGGCCTCCAATCAGACAATATCTTAAATCTTAGGCTCTTGGGGCTAAGATTTAACAAAAATGCCATAGACTGGGTGGCTTAAACAGTAAACATTTATTTCTTATAGTTCCAGAGGCTGAGATCAAGCCTAGCAGATTCAGAGTCTGGTGGGAGTCCACTTCCTGGTCCGCAGAAAGTCTTCTCGCTGTGTCTTCATGTGGTGGAGAAAGGTGAGGGAGCTCTCCATTGTTTCTTTCATAAGGGCTCCACCCTCATGACTTAATCACCCCAAAGTCTCCACTTTCTAATAACATCATATTAGGGGTTGGGATTTCCACATAGAAATTTTACAGGACATAAATATTCAGTTCATACACTCAAAGTCTTCCTTTTTTTATCCCCCACACCCTGAACTATAAAGCCTTTCTGCTCCTTGCCAGTCTCTGTCAAATGTGAGAAATGAGGCTGACTCCCTGGCTATGGCAAGCTCTGAATAAATAGACTTTGCTTTTCCTCATTTTCTCATGAGCGTTTATTTCTGCTGGTGCTGCTTAAAAATTTATATTCCTAGGCCCTCCTCCAGACCTACTGAATCAGATTTACTGGAGGAGAGGCCCAGATGTCTGCATTTTAAAGAAGCTCCCCATGGCAGTTCTTTTGCACATGAAGTTTGAGGATGACCTCACCCAGTGGCACCCCACAGAACTTCCCCCTAGATTTTGCCTTGTTTGATTTTCCTGTAAACATTTGGGTGGAGATATGGATGTGGTGGTCAGATGTGTGCTTGTCATAAAGCTAGAAAAGTTAGCTAACCTAGTAAATGTCAGAATTAAAATGAGTTTTGACCTAAAAATGTGGAAATATTGGCTAAACTTAAGAAAATAAGGTCTAATAGGAATTCAAGCGACACTGTGTTAAATTTCAATCTTATGCATGTGCACTCATGTCCATATGTATATATAGAAGCTGGGCAAAGACTGATTTATGACAGAGCTTTTAAAATTTAATGTAATGAACAGATTTACAACCACAAGGTCTATTAAGAGAGTTAATAATTTTGTTGTATCTTGTGCTTGTTGGGTTATCTGGAATATAACACCTGGTTCACATTTTAAGAAAAATTAGTGTCAAGGAAGAGTGCCCAAAACATCTCAAGCAACTATTTAGTTATCTTTTAACAGAAGTTCAAACATATGATATGCTCTGCCCAATCCAGTCTTTAGCATTCATACCAATTGTCCATTATTTGTGATGTTTCTGTAAATTTTTCTAAAAAGATTTTACTTAAGTTCTATCCTCAAGAAAATTTAAAGAGAATTTTATACAATCCTGTAATTCTACAGGCAGGATGTGAATATATAAAAAAATTTAGTGTGCATCTTTAATGCGAAAGCATTCAGGATTTTATCAGATTGACAGCAGGAGACTTGAGTTGTGCATCTGTTATAGATCTGACAGTCTCCTCTCAACAGCCAAAGGAATCTTATATAGACATTTTGGATTTTCAAAACTTGTCTGCTTTTCTAAGGTTAAAAAAAAATATGCAGCCTCCTATTTGGTTTTCATTTTATTTCACTTATTTATTTATTCATTTATTTATATCATTCACTTATTTATTTTTGCATTCATGCTTCTGTTAGATAAATATAGAACATTTCCAATTGTGTGTGCTGTACACTGGCTAGAAAGCCATAAGCTCTTTACTAAAGAAGATACTATCTAATGGGGAAGGCGAGGCTTTCAAGTATGTGACTGACACATGATGCAGAGGGAGGCTTTTCATACATATCGTATCCTTGATTTGTCCTTAGTCTAATCTCGTACTGTTCAGTACAGTAACCCAGCCATGTATGGCTATTGAGCACTTGAAATGTGCATGGTTCAGATTGAGATGAACTATATGCACTGGATTTTGAGGATTTAGTGCAAAAAATAAATTATCTCATTAATGCTTTTATACTTACATGTTGAGATGATAATATTTTGATGTATTACATTAAAATAAACTATTACAAAATTATTTTATAATTATAATTATAAAATTATTATTTCCTGTTGCTTTTTATTTATTAAAATCTGTATCCTAAAAAAAATTTTAAAATTACAGATCTAGCTCTTAATATGACATTTCAGTGCCTCTCCTTTTAAGGCAACATTAACATTTATGAGCCCAGGCTCTGGTATTAGATGGATTCACATTTGCCTTCATCTTTTCTGTTTGCTAGGACAGTTGAGAGGCTTAAATTAGAAGATGATAACAATTGCAAAAAGAATAAAAATAAGACTCATTAGCACCTTAGGTAGCATTTAATAAGTGCCAGGCCCAACTAAATGCTTTAGATAAATTAATTCATTGAGTTCTCACAAAGATCCTTTAGGTAATTACTATTATTATTTCTTCCTAAAATATGAGGAAACTGAATCAGAAACAGATTATATTAAATGTATTAAATTTCTTAGAACAGGGGCTGTTAATTATTTTTATTATTAATAGTTCTGTTATATTCCTACTCCTGGGAGTGAGCCGGATGCTGAGAATAGTGGCTGAGGAGTTACTAGCTGCTACAGTGGTGAATGACATCAGATCATGGGCTGGCAAGGTGTGTGGACAGAGTGGGTCAAATTAAGAATTTGCTCTAGCAGCAATATTCACAATAGCCAAGACATGGAAACAGCCTAAATGTCCATCGACAGATGACTAGATAAAGAAGTTGTGGTGCATTTATATAATGGAATACTATTCAGCCATAAAAATGATAACATAATGCCATTTGCAGCAACATGGATGTTCCTGGGAAATGTCATTCTAAGTGAAGTAAGCCAGAAAGAGAAAGAAAAATATCATAGTTATCACTCATATGTGGAATCTAAAAAAGAAGAAGAAGAAGAAGAAGAAGAAGAAGAAGAAGAAGAAGAAGAAGAAGAAGAAGAAGAAGAAGAAGAAGAAGAAGAAGAAGAAGAAGAAGAAGAAGAAGAAGAAGAAGATGACGACGACAAATGAACTTATATATAAAACAGAAACAGACTCACAGACATAGAATGCAAACTTGTGGTTACTGGGAGGGAGGAGGGAAGGGACAGACTGGGAGTTTGAAATTTGTAGATACTGACAGGTATATATAAAATGGATAAACAAGTTTATGCTGTATAGCACAGGGAAATATACTCAGTATCTTGTAGTAGCTCGCAGTGAAAAAATATGGAAATGAATATATGTATATTCATGAATGACTGAAGAATTGTGCTGTACACCAGAAATTGACACAACATTGTAAACTGACTATAACTCAATAAAAAAATAATAATTAAAAAAAAGAATTTGCTGTAGTAAATGCAGTATTTAACAAACTGTGGATTTCAACTTAGGGTGACTTTGCTGGGATAGTTGACAATATCTGGAGACATTTTTGTTGTCAAAACTGAGAAGGCCCTCTTGGCACCAGTAGGCACTTGCCAGGGACACTGCTAAGCTTCCTTTGATACACCGGACAGGCTCCCACAAGAGAGAATGCTTTTGTCTCAAATGTCCGTAGTGTTGAGGTTAAGAAATTCTGTGCTGCAGGAGTTTAAAACAAGAAAGGTGGCAGGAAGAATGAGAAGATGGAAGGAAGGGAGGGAGGAAGGAAGAGAGGGAGAGAGGGAAGGGAAGAATAGAGGAAGGGAGGGAAAAAATGATCTACATTTAGTTTTCTAGTCTTGGTTATGCTTTTCTGAGAAAAATGACAACAAAGCAGTATTATGATTCCCATTAATATGACCATAACAAAAGTTTACATGTATGTTTATTATTTCAGTATGATTCTTAGCAAAGTTAGAGTTAGGGCAGTGAAACAAGATTCATCTCTAATGTCTTTCCTTCTCTCTGCAGAGTGATAACCTAGGTCATTTGTTCCTGGCCAATAAAGTAATCAGTTCATCTGCTCTTGTGGTCTGGGTTTTTTTTTTTCTTCCATGTGTACTTTTAGAAAGTAAAGGAGGAAGAGTATAGCTCAAGTGGTAGAGCGCATGCTCAGCATGCAAGAGGTCCCAGATTCAATTTCCAGTACCTCCTCCAACTGGAAATCAATGAAGAAACCTAATTACCTCCCCATCACTGTCACTGAGTACACTGTCAACTAACTCTCTTTTGTCCTCAATGCACTGCTCTGTTTTTCTGAGTATAATTTTAAAGATTTCTTTAATGCAGAATTATACTACTTTTTGGCTTGGATGAGATTTGAGAGTAAATTGTGGTCTGGAAAGAGAGTGACACAGGGGTTTGGGTGTGATTCATTAACTTATTCCTATTTAGTGACTTTTGTATGTTAACTTCAAATGATAACAATTTCCTAGGGCTGGTGGGCCATCTCCCTCTGAGGACAAATACCTGAAAACAAAGATGATCCTGAAATAATTTCTCAAAAGGAAACCAAAATAAGGCTGTTTGGCTACAAGAGAGTGCTTAAGAACTTCATAAAATGTGAAAATTTAGACCCGAGGGAAAATTTATTGTTTATAATGGTTAAGATAAAATACTCTGTAACCTTTAGCAATGAAACTCTCAATGCTAATTTATAAATGCTATTTCAAGGAGAGTAGACCATTATATCATTTTTTTCTTTATATGTGCAAATCTAATTGAAAATTAAGAATCAATCATATTAAAACACATGGATTTTTAATTGGCTTTATTTTTCAGGTGTCACAGATTTCATTCTTATAAATGTGCAGCTCTGTACTAACTTAAAATTAATAAATAGAAACTTCCATTCTGGTTTACCGCAATGCTTTTCTAATGTCAAACACTGATGTTTAAGTTATTTAAAGGCCAATCATAAGACAGAAAGCTAGAATGAAGCCCACCAAAAATGGCAGATTTTTTGTGGAAAAACTCTGCAGTGGCACCACAAAGTGACCACAATAACTATGCAGACACATTATGAGTCATATATATTTTGAAATAATAAGCAGGCCTTACAAAAGAATGAGGTTGCTCTGTATGCGCCAACAGAGTTTCAAGACATCGTTAAATTGAAAACCACAAGCTGCAGAGCAACCTGTAAAAATAATTTATTTATGAAAAAAACTCCAAAGGCACATATGTATAAGCACACACATAGGTATGCAAATGTGTTGCATAGGAATAGAAAAGAAGGTTGAGCACAAAGTCGCGGGCAGTGGAGAGGGAGAGACCTTGCAGTTGAGGGTGTGAACTGCTAAGGACCTCTGGATTTATTTCTGAATATGTCTGCTTTTATTTTAATGGTTTAGTATAAGAATATAATCTTGTATTATTAACACTAGATAATGAAAAACGATGGTTATCAACAGCAATGAAGCATCTTCTTTATGTTTTCTTGTTTTCATAATCTCTCGTGTTTAGTTTTAGTTTAAGAGGGAAAATGCACACACACACACACACACACACGAACAAAATTCCTTTGTATGTCTAGAGATTAAATTATTTTTCTTAAGTTGTTGAAGAAAAATGAGACTTAAATTGTTGCAGTCTTATGACTGACTGTCCCTGTCTTTTGTTGTATGTATGGTCTGACTTCACCACTCCCCTCAGAGGAACTTGGGACTGTGAACTTGAACTTGGGTTCAGGCACTCTCCATGCCTGGAATTCTTGTTTGCTGATCCCCAGAGTTGTAGTATTCTTGTTTTTGAACCTGATGAATGAAAGACTTAAGTCTGAAAGTACTAAAAAGTCCTCATGCATGAGACAGGGATTCTCCAGCTGACTTTCAAGTCATTTGAAAGAGGGTACTGTATTCCTGCTGAGTGGACAAGTTAATGTTCTTAGAAACTTGGCTATTTATTTATGTCTGTCATAAGTTTATGGCTTTTAAGCTTATACTTTCTAGCAGTGCACACGAGTCTCTGGCCTGAAGGATTTCCTCTCCTCCTCTCTCTGTCCATACAGAGGAGAAAAGAGCCCTGCTGTCACTTCCCAAGTCTTCTGTGGGAGGCAGACAACTGATGTTAGTAAAGCACACATTGAAAAAGGAGCTAAAACCTGTATGCCTGCCTTAGGTGCTTCTACGTATATGCACATGGATATATTATGTAACCTCTCTGAGTCTCAGTTTCCTCATCTTTGAGATGGGATTAACAACTCCTTTGTTTACCTCACAAGGTATTAGAGAAATAAGTGAGATGCGTGTGGACACATTTTATAAGGATGAGTTCCTCTTCTATATCTGTATATCTGTATTCAATATATTGTTTTGTAATTATCACTTTTGACTTGTTCCCCCCAAAGGATTTTAAACTCCTCAAGGTCTATCTCTTATTTAGTGTCTTTGCATTCTTGGCCTGACACATCATAGCCATTTAATAAATGTTTCCTGAAAGAATGCCAATTATTGAAATATAACTCATGAAGCCTCAAAGTTGTTGAGGATTAGAAAATTCCAATGGAACAATTTTGGAGTAAGGCCATTTAATTTTCTCCACACAAGGAGTACAGAAGAACTAACTTACTTTTCTATGGATTCCATACTTCCTAGGAGAACTTGGCATAATATGCTGACTATGGAGAAGGAGGAGCATGAAATTATTACCTTACTTCATTTGTATTTATTTAGCTGGGTTGTTTACAGTGCTTTCCATTATTTTTTGTACTGTGGCATGCATAGAAAATGACAATGTTTGTTTGGCACATGGGGTACTTGGATGAGGCTTTATATAGTCTCAAAGGCTGTGGATTCTGGGTACACTGTGCTCCTCTCAGCCATCTTAAGGGCTGAGAAAGAACTATAAGCCATATTTTGTCAGTTGTAACTATTTATGATAGAGCAGTTAAGAAGCTCTGAGTAAGAGCGTGCACTGGGTTGAATAGTGCCCCTCCCCAAATATTCATGTCTGCACAGAACCTCAGAATATGTCCTCTTTTGGAAACAAGGTCTTGGCAGGCTTTAGTCCAGATGAGGTCATACTGGATTAGGTTGAGCCCTAAATCCAATCACTGGTTTCCTTACAGGAAGAAGAGAAACACAGAAACACACAGGGAGAACTCTGTGATGGTGGAGGTCATCAGAGATTGGAGTGACGCACCTACGAGCCAAGAATTGCTGAAAACCCCCAGAAACCAGGAGAGAGACATGGAACAGATTTTCCCTCAGAGCCTTCAGAAGGAACCAAAGTTGCCACCCTTGGATATCAATATAGAGCACAATAAAAAATAACCCAAGATCACAGAGTTTTTTGAAATGTAAGTCCACATTTGCCAATGTCTCTCTGGCCATGCACCAACAGCAGAGAAGAAACCATTGCTCCTTCTCATTACAATAATTTGCAGGACACATTTTGTCAGACACTCAACAGGATCCACCATGTAAATCCAGTGGTGGTGTGAAAAGGCCTTAGATAATTGTTTCTCAAAGTGTGGGCCTCAGCAGCATCAGTGTCATATGGGAACAAGCTAGAAAGGCAAATGTTTGGCCCCTTCTAGACCTACTAAATTAGAGGCTGAAGATAAAGCCCAGCAGTCTGGGATTTAACAAGCTATCCAGGATATTCTAAGTTTTGAACTCCTTAGAAAATTGATATATCCATTGCAATAGGGGAGAGGGACTGAATCAACTTTGCTGAAACAAAAGTTGGGAGTATTTGTAAGTTCTGGGGTGAACTAGTGAAAATTACTGCAGGATATTAAGGGGAGGTTGGTCAGTGTGATTAGGCCATCTGTGTTTGCTAATTGGTGCTTATCAAAGTCAGGTGTCCACCCTCCCACAGGGACTAGAATAGAGGATTGCTCTCTTCCTTGACAGTCAGGGTTCAAAGTGATGGCTCTTAGGTTCTTGAAAAAGACTTTCTTGGGTTATGAAGTTGGCAAGAGGCTGGGGGAAGATTGTTCACATCTCAAAAGGGCAAAGTAAGAATTTACAATCATAAATTTTCCAAAGTAAATGCTCAAAGAGAAGGAAAGTCAAAGGTCTACAGTCAGAAAGAAACCTGTGTAGGCCAAGGGGAACACTGATGTGGTCTTGGTCAGTGGCCTTTTGCATTTTTTTCTGCATATGAACATTAAAATCAGCTTGTCAAGGGGGGAGGGTATAGCTCAAGTGGTAGAGTGCTTGCTTAGCATGCATGAGGTCCTGGGTTCAATCCCCAGTCCCTCCTCTAAAAATAAATAAACCTAGTTACCTCCCCCCCACCAAGATAAAATAATTAAATAATACAATAATGAACAAAACATAAAGCTACTTAAAAAAAACTACCCTATACTTAAAAAAATAAACAAATACAATAAAATCAGCTTGTCAAAATGCAAAAAGAGTATTGAATTTTTTATTAGCATTCTTGAATATATAAACTTAATTTGGGAAGTACTAAATTTTTTTTTTCATTAAGAAACATCGTCCTTCCACTTTCTCAAGTCTACTTTCACACATATATATATATATTTATTTATACTTAGAAAATTTTGGTGATATTTTTCATTTGTGCCTTACACAACTCTAATAAAGCTTATCCTAGATATTTGATATCTTGGAGCTCATATGTGTTTTTCATTATATTTTTCCAAAAGGTCATTCTGCTGTATTGGAAAGTTATTTATTTATTTGTTGTTGTTGCTGCTTTTACTGAACTCTCATTATTTATAAACATTACAGCTTTAATTTTCTAGGGAGATAGTTATATTTGAAAATAATGGCATAATGACATTCCATTCCAATGTTATGTTCTTTATATGTAGGTGAAAAATAAATCAAGGAATAGAGAGATTAACCATTTCTAGTAAGTGATAGATCTGGGGTTTTAAGTGTACTGTCTCAATTCTAGAGTGTTTACTTATGTTATACTGATATTCAACTATTTCTTCAGGTTTTGCATTTCCAGATACGTTGATAAGTTCTCTAAGTTTTTATTTCATTGTATATATTAGACATGATATATTTATGCAACTCTCTGAAAAATTAATGCAATGAAGTGTATATATTTTGTCAATGAATCCTGATAATTGATTAGAAATAACAGAAAAGGATATAATTGTTAGGTTCCTGAAATATGAGGTTGATCTTGCTATTCTAATTTTTTTCCCACTCAAATGGCTTAGTAATTTGTTGGGTATATTGTTAAGTATTTGATAATTGAGTAACACATCACCACCCCTCCTTCTAATATAACTATGAATGCACATGAAGTTAATATATTTACTACAAACATTGAAGCCTTTATAATATGGTGTATGGGAGGCTTGAACAGATACTCAGCTTGCCTTTTGGTTTTTTAAATATAGTTTTTGTAGGCTGATTGCCATGATGACTAATATGCTGTAACTATGATGTTATGCATTAAATATCATGGAAATGTACATCTGCTTTTCCTTTTTCCTTTGTTTCTAAAGTGCTGAGTTCCGCTAAAGTCTTTGGAATGAAATCAAACCTGGGAAGCTTTGACAATGTTGCTAAAATGATATCCCAGTATATTCTTTAATGTAACAAGTATAGAAGCTGATTGATTTACAAAGCAATTTCTTGCATCGTTACTTCTCTTGATTGTATACAAATAGTTTTTTATGCTGACTATTTTGAAAGAGCCATTTTATTTTTAACATATTTATTTTGAAATCTGATATCTTAGTTGGCAACAGGATTAAATCTCACAAGTTTCTATGCACAATCCTGAAATCCAAGCAGACGTTTATTAATTTTCAGATACTTTAATTGTATTCCCTAAATATAACTAAATTAGCTAAAATGTACTTTGTCAGCCTGGCTTGCTTCTCTGTAAGAATAAAGCTGGCTTTTCTATTGTCCAATCTAATCTAAATTGATATGGCTTAAAATTATTTTTTAAAGTATATGTTAAAGAATTATTTCAGACTTATAGTGATTTTTTTGTTGCTTTTAGAATTTACTTTTAGACTAGTCATTAATGAATGAAATTATAATTACCCTTTTATCTAGCCTGTTCCCTGACTTTCTCGCCTGGTTGGAATTTGTAACATTAGTCATGTGGCTACAATGAGGCTCTAATATGTAATACTGCAGCTTGTAAGAGACAAGCTAGTTCTCTTCTTTGTGTCTGCTGAGTACCCCTTGTCTCTGACAACTCATTGAATGATACTAACATTAATAGAAACCTTTAGAATTCAATATATACATCTGGGTTTTGGTCCTACTCACCTTCATATATTAGATAAGCCTACAAAGGAGAAAATTGGGACTAAGGAATGTGTGTTAATATAGATCTCAGGGATTGATTTGGTTGATTTCCTGAAGTCAATCAAAATCAGTTCAATGAACACAGCAAAACAAAGCCAACGATTTGCTATCAAGTAAAACTTAAAACAATGCTGCTACTGAAAATTTTCCCTTTATATCTGGTTGAATCCTGTAAGGCATGTGTTAGTATTGCTATTTCTCCTATAAGAAAATAATTTCAATGAAATTAAAGGACTTGTGTGAGAAGTCACAGAGCCATGGTTAGAACCCAAGTTTGACTCTCAAGCCTTTTCTCTCTTTCCGTATGCCACATCAGAGCATCAACTACTTGTTTCTTCTTTGTAATGGAACACCCAACAGGTGACTTTCTTAATTTTTCAAAATGTAAAATTAAAATAAATTAAAAAGTCTGTGAGTGATTTAAAAGAAAAAAATATGTTGAAGTGTATGTGTGTTGTATAAAGATACAGCTTGGCATCATCCAGAATGTTCTCAGTTCTAACATCTGAGTCACTGCCAAGAATAAAAACATGAGTTCCAGGTTTGATCGGTATGGTTATCATGATATGGTCTCATGATCAAACTAGTGGATAATGGCAAAATAGATGCCTCAGTTTGTACTGTATAGGATCAGACACATTCCTCAAGAGTCAGTAATGTCATTTGTTTTAGGCGATAGCTCCCAAAGATTCCCAAACATTTCACCTTCAACTGCTATTTCTTGAAAACATGCAATTTTTGTTTTTGTTAAGTGAATGAGTGTCCTAAAGAATCTATTCTTTCTGTAAACTATTCCTTCCAATTTACCTTAAAAAGTGGCAATTTTCTTCTCAGCCAGAATATAGAGTATTTTTTTGAGAACAGACAACCCAGACGGCAGGAGCAGATAAGACAATCTGTGCAACTCGTTCTTGGGAAGATAATTTTACTGCTTAGTAACCATCTGCATTGCATCATAGATGAGATAAATGGACATCAAAATAATTTTCTGAGTTCTTACACATTTTTTTGTAAAGGAACAGACATCACAAGTGCTGTAGGCTGATTATTTTGCATCATTTCAAGGTTACTGTTCCCTTGTACAAATTACAGCATCATGAGTGATTTATAGATTTCCTAGTCATTGAACTCTGTTTCCCAAATCTGTGAATGATTTGTATAGTTAGCAATGTGTCAGGCATTATATTTCTTCACTGCTTACATTTTGAATTACCTCTAACATTTAACATTTTGTTTACTTTATAGTTTTATACTGATTATCAAAGACCAGCTGTGAGACACATGCACATATTTGATTGTTAGTTGAGTTTTAGACTTAGATTCAGTGGTGGGACAGTTGAGGGTGTGCTTGTGTGTTCAGAGGGAGTGTAATAGAGGAGGACAAATCTGGCTCTATACTGGCTCTGTTCCTTCGGTTTTAACCACTGTGCCCTGCTTTCTAGGCTTAGTCTTGCGGGCTCTGCACCTTTTGTGACACAATGTTGCCTGTACCCTGAAATAGACAGGAGAGCCTATTCTCCAGGCCCTGACCTTTAAGGATGTTAGCACTTCTGCACTTAGGTAGAGATGGCAAGTTGCAAAACAGAGAACAACCTTTGTTTTGTTGGAGGTTTACAGGGACACCATGGTCTGACCCACATGGACAGCTGCAAGAATAAAGAATTCCTGCAGCAAGAAATTTGCAACAATGAACCACACCCACTCCCCTGTTTGTTTGTTTGTTTGTTTTGTATAAAAGGAGCCTGTATTCTAACAGCAGTTGGATGGTTTTCCAAGACATTACTATGCCATCCCCTCTGTTTGCTGGCTTTCTGACTAAAGTCACTATTCCCTGCCCCAACACCTCATCTCCCGATTTATTGGCCAGTTGTGTGGGGAGCAGAATGAGTTTGGACTCAGTAGCAGGAGGACTATGAGTGTGTTAGATTAAGAAGGTCGTGTGCTATACCTTAGTCAATGTTCCCCCTCTTCTCCTATTATAGCATAATTCCTGAACGTATTCTGATTTCTCCAAATATCCAAAGAAAACCTGACAAAACAAATCATTTGGACTGGAATAAATTTATTAGAAGGGATGGACTGACTAATTGAAGTTTCTGTTTCTGTGAAAGCAACTATCTCATTGAACAGTTGCTGTCTTCCCTTAGCAAACACTTTCTGCTTGTCTCTAATTTTTAACAAGTGTTCCAGCAATCTTATGGCCATCGCTGAACTACAGAGCACTAGTTCACTGAAACATTTTATGTGATAATGCCATCTCTTGAAAATAAGCCTTTCTTTTAAAAAATTCTTTAATCTCTACCAATCTAACAAATATACCGTGAGAGTAAATTACTGTATGAAGGGTTATAACATTTTATTGCCATTTGACACCTTTGTTTGTTGATACATGCTAAAAGGAAAAAAACCTGCCTTTTATCCATAAGAGAAAAAAAATTGTGTCATTAGGTTCTAATATAAGATTATGAATAAAGTATTACTTTTATTTTAAATATTTAAAAACATTTTCTGGAGCGAAGCTAAGAGAGAGAATTTACTTTAAATATTTGTGTAATAAAATTTATGGAAGTAAAAGAAATTCAAATATTTATATACATGGGCATTTCTGTTCAGAAATATGCTAGGTAATCAGTGGGCTAAAAATGTAACAGAAGCCAAGCTAAGTAGATCACTGGGAAGAGAGATAAGAATGCGATGGGTCCTAACTGTAGGTCATTGTAGTGCTAGAAATCAACTCTTTTCTGAAGTGTTTATTTTTAAAATATTTTTATTGTTTATTCCAGCTAACATACTTGGGAAAGAAGCAAAAGACAATATATGTAAAAATGACAAAATCATCTTCTCTCATTCAATATGTCTTTTACATAACAGCTAAAAAAAGATGCATTTTTTCTTTAAACTGAGCATGCTGGAGATTCTTTTCAAACGTGGTCTCAACAATATGCAAGCACTATCTCAGTTTTTTAAAGATGATAAAATTGGTATTGTCAAGAAATGTGATGACATTTTTTTTCTACTTGCTAAATGCCAAGAAAACACTAGACACTCTTACACCATCCAAGTCCTCCCTGACTGCTATCTAAAGTAAGCAATAGATGAAGAATTGACACTCTCATGGGGCACTGTATGCTGAAGAAGATCCAAAAACAGCCACCAACTGCTCATGGTTACGATTGCTACAAAATCGGCTATTTCAGACCGAGTGACAATGTTGATTTCAACATTATCTTTCATGCTGAACAATATTCCTGAAAGGGGGCTGGCAATGATTAAAGTAGGTGTTCGATTGTACCAGTGTTTCAGTGTATGTGAGAATTATACAGTACAGGTCTTGCTGCACCTTACATATTTGGTATAGGGAAAACAAAGGAATGGTATATGTTCTTGGAAGCCTTTTGAGAATGGAACAAAGGGAGGTATAGATGCTGTGTGAACATTTCAGAGCAGGGAGGCAACTTAGTTTAATAGTTTACTACATAGTTTTGAAATCAAGCAGCCTGAATTCCAGCACTACCAAATTTTCATGTGTGACATTGTACCAGTTACTTATTTTATCATGGTCTCAGTTTCTTCATCTGTGAAATGGACTTATAATAGTTACCTATCTCATACAAAAGTGATGAATATAAGTGCAGTTGTTTATATAAAGTACTTGCACATAAATGACTCTTAGTATCATCATCATAATCATCATCATTGTTGACACATCTAGAAGTTTATTCTAGATGCTAGAGTCAAAAAGGGTAAATCTCATTTAGGTAGCCTCAGTTTGGAGACTACCAGAAACACACTCTTGTTTCGGGTCCTTGATTTTAGTAAATATACCCCTCAGATGTAAGTTGATTCTTCACTTTGACTATCATAGTGGACTCCAGCTCAGTTGTTTTCGGTAAGGAACTTTAGAACAACAAAAGGAATTCATTAATTCAACCCAAATGAGAATAAGTTCAACATGTTACATGATTTATGAGTTATATTATGTGCATTAATACATAGAATATGTACTATGTTGTCTTGTACATATATATATTTTTTGAAACAAAATGATTAAAACCTGAAGGGTGGTTCTTAAGATGATTTTTTAGAATTTTAGGTTGAACAGGAAGAGCTGGGAGTAGGCAAAGCTTTTGGCACCTCTCAAGCAATGCCACTTTTTGTCACGTCTTTGCTTAAGCCCCAAGTGTTAGATGGAAATACAGCAGAGGTGAGATGGGGTGCAGAATCTCTAACTCCTTCTTCATTCTTGAACATCAGTCTGTTTCATGTTCCTCAGCTTAGGCCTTGATATCTACAAATCACACTCAAAAGTTTTACTTCTTATAAAAATAAGTAACAAAATAAGGATGGAATGATGATCATAGCTGCAACAAAGCTTTCACATTGTTCCTCCAGCAAAAGAAAAAAAAAAAAAAAGATGGAAAAAAGACACCTTGCCCTTTTCTAGAAAGCTTTAACATCCTCTGTCTTCACTTTGTTCATCGCTTATTGGTTGTTTAAACAGTTATGTAAAATTAGGACAATTTAAACTTCCATATTCATATAAGACATACTGTCTTTTGCCTTGTATCTCTTGACTTTCGTAACATATATTTTAATTACAAAATCTGATTTGACTTAATTATCTCTTCTCCCTATAAATATACTATAAAAGAATCTACTTTTTGTCATGGAAATGTAAAGGTTTATGGAAGATAATTTCTGAAATAGACTTCAGGTCAATATGGCAGAGTGAACTGGGAACACTCCATTTTATACACTCAGATGTAGACTGTGTTGATCTTTATGCTACAATAATTTAGAAGTAGAGGAAGATGACAGATCAGTGTAGAAGTGTTCCAAGATCTGTTAATTTTTTAGGAGGACAGTAGAGATATTGATTAACTTTAAGTTCTGTTAAGTATTCTTGTTAAAAAATTAAAGATACCTATTTAAAGAATAGAAAGAGAGCACATGTTTTCTAAATAAGTGAGTGGTGAGTGGTTTAGAAGAATTAAAGAGAAGAAACAGTAAACCCAATCTAACAGATTGCAGAAAAGGAAAAAGTATAAGCATAAATGATAAATAAAAGACAAAAAAATGGTGATAAAAGACAAAAAAATGGTGATAAAAGAAAGCGATTCATCAGAAATTAGATTACATAAGTAGACATTAAATTATATAATGAACAAGATACATATATGATAATATAACAGAAATATGGAAAATATAGAAATAAAAAAGATTTGCTTAGCAAATACTAAGCAAAGGAAAGCTGACATAGCAATATTAATATCAGACAAAATAGAATTTAATGTAACCATTAATAGGAATGGCAGCAGCTCATAATGACAAAAGAAAAATTTCACTAAATGTATAAGGTAACAATACACTTATGTGATGACAACACAATCTCAAAATATAGAAGATGAATATTTATTTCACTGAAAAGAAAACTTTTAAATACATAATTATAGTAGATTTTTATATACTTCTCTCATTAGGCAAAAATTAGTACAGTAATTGAAGATATGAAAGTTTTGCTATCAAACTTGATGTAAGAGATATATATGAACCTAATTAGTGGAAAATGTATAGTCCTTAACAGCACATATGAATCATTTACAATTATTTTCCACATACTAGACCAAAAAGAACGTCTTAAGGAATTCAGAAGAATTGTTATAGAAATGTCCAATATCATAAAGCGAATTTTGAAAAATAAAATGAATAAAAAGAAAATCTAAAAATAACTCATTATTTTATTATCCCTACAGAAGTGCTATTAATATCTGGTATATAGATATCAGCATTTTTATGCAATTTATAGCAGAGATAGCTACACGTTCCCAGAATTCATTTTCCTTTTCTTCATTTTCCCTTTAGTAATAGACCACCACTTCTCTCCCAGGTTTTAAGTGGGCACAGAGCTTCCCAGGCAGAGACTACTTTCAGTAATCCTTTGCAGATTTACCCCAGTGTGAAATAGTCTGAAATATGTGAGTTAGCTGATGAGCGAGCTCCAGCCATGCAGCTGCAGATAATTAGTTAGGAAATCTGTGAAGCCCTGAACACAGCCTGCAACAGTGTAGCAGGGTGTGTGTGTGTGTGTGTGTGTGTGTGTATGTGTGTGTATGTGTGTGTGTGTGTGTGTGCATTTTTCTGAGGTGAGGGTTCATAATGTTCATCAGGTTTGTGAGCTTCTATTTTCAAAAAAATTAAAAACTCTGTGTCCTAGAGGATCATGAAACATCAAAACAGAAGATATACCTGTTTTCCTGGAGGACTTCATGGGTCCTACTTGACTGCACATCCTCGACTACGTGGATGTTACAAGAGTGAAAAAAAAGCCTCTATCTTGTCTGAATCATTGTGTTTTGTGATTTCTTTGTTATAGCAGTTAAGTTTGTACCCTAACAAATAATGAATTGTTTAATTTTATTCTAAATACGATCACAAAAATATATTTCACAATCTGATTTTAAAATTAACATAAACAATTCTCTTTTCTGTTCTGTTGTTTTATATCAAGTTTGTTTATTTATTATATATCAATATTATTTTTAGTTTATATCAACTTTGCATATTGTTCCATTATAGAGAGGCCATAATTTAAAGATTTCCCTTTTGTTAGAAATAGGCTCTTTCTGGTTTTGCTTGTGGGAAATATTGCTGAGTTTATAAGCATTGCTGCATTGCTAAATTATTGTTCACATTTGTGATTATTTCTATAAATAAATATGTAGAAACAAAATGGCATTTTTATTTAAGGCCTGCTATTATTTCCTTTATTGTATATTAAAATTATTGAAAAATATATCACATAGCTAGTTTCATCCCATCCCATCATTTAGATTTGTTCTAATTTATGCCCAGATGCTCACCCCACTCCATCAGTTTATCTGAATATGACAGAGAACTGGCACAAGAACCCTAACTATATAGTACAATAATTTCCCTAACAACTCAGAAGAATGAAATCACACTTTTTTTTCCCTAAGAAATGAATTAATGTGATTTTCTTGATCTAAAATGTTATAGTATCGAATATCCTTATAATCTTACTGTTTTAGTATTTCGTATTTAAAGTTAAGATTCTCTGTTATCATGATATTTCTTAGAAATTTAATTAAGCTATTTCTTTGCTAGTGCAGAATATTTAGGAAAAAAACAAACACCACTATAATTTTACCTTCTTTTATAATTAATTGTTAAATGTTAGAAGGATGTTTGTTAAAATGTATTTAGTTTATAAAAACATATCTCCCTTAATTGCTGATTGAGTAAGAAAAATTATGAGAGAAAATGTTGAAAAATAACTTGTAATTTCTTTTAAGTTTTTCATAATAAGTGCTTTTAAACTTAAAAAATTTTAACACCTTTATTGTGGTATGATTTCTGTACAGTAAACTACACATATTTCAAATATATAATTAGATAAATTTTGATTGATGTATGCAACAATAAAACCACTACCACAATCAAGATAGCTAACGTTTCCATCACTCCCTAAGACGTGAAATTTTCGAATTCCCAATTTATCCCTCCCCACACCCTTTACCCTCTGGTAACCGTAAGTTTGTTCTCTATGTCTGTGACTCTGTTTCTGTTTTGTAGATAAGTTCATATGTGTCCTTTTTTTTAGATTCCACATATAAGTGATATCATATGACATTTTTCTTTCTCTTTCTGGCTTACTTCACTTAGAATGATGATCTCCAGGTCCATCCATGTTGCTGAAAAAGGCATTATTTTATTCTTTCTTATGGCTGTGTAGTATCTATATATATACAAATATGTTCATACACACACACACATATATACATACATATACATATGCACACATATATACATACATATACATATACATACATATATATACATATATATATGCACACACACACCCCACATCTTTATCCAGTCATTTGTCAATGGACATTTGGGTGGTTTCCATGCTTTGGCTATTGTAAATGGTGCTGCTGTGAACATTGGGGTGCATGTGTCTTTTTGAATTATATTTTTCTCCAGATATATGCCCAGGAGTGGGATTGCTGGATCATATGGTAAGCCTATTTTGTTTCCTTAAGGAACCTCTATACTGTCCTCCATAGTGGCTGCACCAATTTACATTCCCAACAGTATAGGATGGTTCCATTTTCCCCACACCCTCATTTATTATTTTTGGACTTTTTAATGATGGCCATTCTGACCAGTGTTAGGTGATGACTCATTGTAATTTTGATTTGCGTTTCTCTAACAAGTAGTGGCGTCGAGCATCATTTCAGGTACTTGTTGGCCATCAGTATGTCTTCTTTGGAGAGATGTCTATTTAGGTCTTCTGCCCCTATTTTAACTAGGTTGCTTGTTTTTTTGATAGTAAGGTGTATAAGCTATTTGTATATTTTTGAATTTAGTTCCTTGTTCGTAACATCATTTGCAAATATTTTCTCTCATTCTGGAAGTTGTCTTTCATTTTGTTGATGGTATACTTAGCTGTGCAAAAGCTTTTAAATTTAATTAGGTGTCATTTGTTTATTTTTGCTTTTACTTCCATTACTCCAGGAGTTGGTTCAAAAATATATTGCTGTGATTTATGTCCAAGAGTGTTCTGCCCATGTTTTCCTCTAGGAGTTTTATAGAATCTGGCCTTAAATTTAAATCTTCAACCCACTTTGAGTTTATTTTTGTATATGGTGTTAGAAAATGTTCTAATTTCAGTCTTTACAGGTAGCTGTCTAGTTTTCCCAGCACCACTTATTGAAAAGACTGTCTTTTCTCCATTTTATAGTCTTGGCACTTTTGTCATAGATTAATTGACCATAAGTGCATGGGTTTATTTCTGGACTTTCTATCCTGTTCCACTGATCTATGTGTCTGTTTTTGTGCCAGTACCATACTGTTTTGATTACTGTAGCTTTGTAATATAGTCTGAAGTCAGGAATATGATTCCCCCAGCTCTGTTCTTCTTTATCAAGATTGTTATAGCTATTTGAGGTCTTTTATTTTATTTACAAATTTATTTTACAAATTTTAACACTTTTTGTTCCAGCTTTGTGAAAAATGTCATTGGTAATTTGAAAGGGATTGCACTGAATCTGTATATTGCCTTGGGTAGAATGGCCATTTTAACAATATTGATTCTTCCAATCCAAGAACACAGAATATCTTTTCATTTGTTTATGTTGTCTTCAGTTTCCTTCATCAGTGTCTTATAGTTTTCGGAGTACAGGTCCTTTGCCTCCTTGGGTAGATTTATTCCTGGGTACTTTATCTTTTTTGGTGTGATGGTTAATGGTATTGTTTCCTTAATTTATTTTTCTGATATTTCATTGTTATTGTATAGAAATACAACTGATTTCTGTATATTAATTTTGTATTCTGCTACTTTACCAAATTCATCGATGAGTTCTAGTAGTTTTCTGGCCACTAATTTAGGGTTTTCTATATATAGTATTGTGTCATATGCAAACAGTACAATTTTACTTGCTTGTTTCCAATTTGGATTCCTTTTATTTCTTTTTCTTTTCTGACTGCTATGGCTAGGACTTCCAAAACTATGCTGAATAAAAGTGGTGAGAGTGGGCATCATTGTCTTGTTTCTGATCCTAGAGGAAATGCTTTCAGTTTTTCACTATTAAGTATAATGTTAGCTGTGAGTTTGTCATATGTGGCCTTTATTATGTTGAGGTATATTCCATCTATGCCCACTTTCTGGAGAGTTTTTATCATAAATGGATGTTGAATTTTATCAAAAGATTTTTCTGCATCTATTGAGATGATCATATGGTTTTTATTCTTCAATTTATTAATGTGGTGTATCACAGAGATTGATTTGCAGATATTGAAAAATCCTTACACCCCTGGAATAAATCCCACTTGATCATGGTGTCGATCATTTAAATGCATTGTTGGAGTAGATCTGCTAGCATTTTGTTGAGGACTTTTGCATCTATATTCATCAGTGATGTTGGCCTGTAATTTTCTTTTTTTGTGATATCTTCATCTGATTTTGGTGTAGGATGATGATAGCTTCATAGAATGAGTTTGAAAGTGTTCCTTCCTCTGCAATTTTTTGGAATAGTTTCAGAAAAATAGGTGTTAATTACTCTCTAAATATTAGAACTCACCTTTAGAAGCCATCTGGTCCCACACTTTCGTTTTTCAGGAGTTTTCAAATTACTGATTCGGTTTCAGTACTGGTAATTGGTCTAGTCATATTCTTTATAATCCCCTGGTTCAGCCTTTGCAAACTGTACCTTTCTAGGAAATTGTCCATTCTGTCTAGGTCCTTTTTGTTGGCATATAGTTTCTCATAGTAGCCTCTTATGAATCTTTATATTTCTGTGGTGTTGGTTGTACTTCTTTTTCATTTCTAATTTTATTAATTTGGACCTTTTCCCCTTTTTTCTTGGTAAGTCTGACTAGAGGCTTATCAATTTTGTTTATCTTTTCAATGAAACTAAAAGCAGTTGACCTTTTCTATTGATTTTTTTAATCTCTCTTTTATGTATTTCTGCTCTAATCTTTATGATTTCTTTTCTTCTACGAATGTTGGGTTTGGTTTGTTTTCTTTCTCTAGCTGCTTTAGGTGTAAGGTTAGGTTGTTTACTTGAGATTTTTCTTGTTTCCTGAGTAAGCTTGTATTGCTATAAATTTCCCTCTTAGAACTGTTTTTGCTGCATGCCAGCGGTTTTGGGTCATTGTGTTTTTGTTTTCATTTGTCTCAAAGTATTTTTTGATTTCCTCTTTGATTTCTTCAGTGATCCCTTGGTTGTTTAGTAGCATATTGTTTAACTTCCACGTGTTTGCAGTTTTTGCAGGTTTTTTTTTTCTTGTGGTTGATGTCTAACCTTGTAACACTGTGGTCAGAAAAGATGCTTGGTATGATTTCAGTTTTCTTAAATTTACTGAGGCTAGCTTTGTGGGCCAGCATGTGGTCAGTTTTGGAGAATGTTCCATGTGCACTTGAGAAGAATGTATATTCTGTTGGTTTTGGATAGAATACTCTATAGATATTAATTAAGTCCATCTGGTCTAATGTGTTATTTATGGCCTGTATTTTCTTATTGATTTTCTGTCTGGATGACTGGTCCATTGATGTAAGTGGGGTATTAACGTCCCCCACTATTATTATGTTGTTGTTGATTTCTCCTTTATGTTTGTTAACAATTGCCTTATATGTTGAGGTGCTCCTATATTGGGTGCATATATATTTTCAAATAGTATATTCTCTTCTTGGATTGATTCCTTGAGCACTATGTAGTGTCCTTCTTTGTCTCTTGTAACAGTCTTTATTTTAGCATCTATTTTGTCTGATATAAATATCGCTACTCCAGTTTTCTTTTAGTTTCTGTTTCCATGGAATATCTTTTTCCATCCACCTACTTTCAGCCTGTATGTGTCTCTAGCTCTGAAGTGGGTCTTTTGTAGACAACACATATATGGGTCTTGTTTTTGTATCCATTCAGCCAGTCTATGTCTTTTGGTTGGAGTGTTTAAACCACTTACATTTAAGTTAATTATTGATAAATATGTTCTTATTGCCATTTTGTTAATTGTTTTGGGTTTGTTTTTGTAGGCTATCTTTCCTCTTTCTTCTTTAGTTCTCTTTTCTTGTGGTTTGTTGACTAGAGAAGTTCCTTTAATATTTGCTCTAAAGCTGGTTTGGTGGTGCTGAATTCTTTTAACTTTTGTTAACCTGTGAATCTTTTGATTTTTCTGTTAAATTTGAACAAGAGCCTTGCTGGATAGAGTATTATTGGCTTTAATTTTCCCCTTTCATCATTTTAAATATATGTTGCCTCTCCCTTCTGGCCTCTAGAATTTCTGCTGAAGAATCAGCTGATAACATTATGGTAGTTCCATTGTATGGGAGTTATTTTTTGTTTTTCTCTTGCTGATTTTAATATTTTCTCCTTATCCTTAATGTTTCTCAATTTGATTTCTATGTGCCTTAGTGTGTTCCTCTTTGGGTTGATTGTATATGGAACTCTCTGCACTTCCTGGATTTGTGTGACTGTTTCCTTTCCTAAGTTAGGGAAGTTTTCAGTTATTATCCCTTCAAAAAATTTTTTTCAGGTCCTTTCTCTTTCTCTCCTCTTTCTAGGACCCCTATAATGTTAATATTAGTGCACTTCATGTTTTCCAAGAGTTCTTTTAAACTATCCTCATTTCTTTTCATTCTTCTTTTTTTTCTTTTTTCTGTTCTGCAGTAATGGTTTCCACTAATCTGTCTTCTAGCAAATTGATCTGTTCTTCTGCCTCATTTAGTCTATTCTTGTTTCTTTCTATTCATTTCAATAATTTTATTCTTCAGGTCTGTTTGGGTATTTTTTATATTTTCCAATTCTTTTCTGAAAACTTCACAATGTGCATCTATACTCCTCTTGCGTTCTCTGAACATTTTCACCATTATTACTCTGAACTGTTTCTTGAATATATTGCCTAACTCCTCATCACTTATTTCTTTTTCTGAAATTTTATCTTATAACTTGGCCTGGAAAATGTTCCTCTGGCGCCTAGTATTGTCTATCTTTCTATTTGTGTTTTTAGGTAGGTTAGTTATGTTTCTTGACCTTGAAAAAGTGGCCTGCTGTGGGAGGCATCCTATGCATCCCAGCAGTGCACTCCTCTCTTGTCACCCAGTTGCCAGGGTTTAGCTGGTCCCAGGGTGAAGTCTGGCTTGTGTCTGAGGATTCCTTCCACAGGCTTTTGGGATTGTTGTTTTCTCATTTCTGGTATCTGCCTTCTGATGGATGAGGCTGAACTAGAAACTTATGCAGTTTTCCTGTCAGGAGGAGATGGTACCTGCCCACTGCTGAGTGGATCTTGGTCCTGGTCCTTTGGTGTGTAGGGTCATGTCTAGCAGCATGTCTAGATGTGGTGGTTCAGGAAGTCTGCTGATGGGTGGGGCTGTGTTTCCACCCAGTATGTCATTTGGCCTGAGGCTTCCCAGCACTCAAGCTTACAGGCTATTAGGTGGGTCTAGGTCTTGGTGCTAATGATCCAATCAATATGTTGCCCTCCAGGAAAGCTCACATAGATGAACACTCCTGAATGTCTGCCACCAGTTTTTATGTCCCCAGGGTGAGCCTCAGCTGTCCCCTAAGTCCCCAGGAGAACTTCTGGCCAATGATTCTTTTATTCATTCAATTGTTTATTTAAGGATTAACTGACAACTGGGCAAAACATTCTCCTGTAGAAGAGACAATATCCAGAAATAACTACAGTTCAGTTATTTCTAAACTAAATAGATAGGAATTATGAACATCATATAAAAGAGGAAGAGAAAAGTTCCCACTGTGGGGGATAGGGAAGTGATGTTTGCAATATACTTTGAAAGACAGGTAGCATTTGAATATCCCAGAAACTGTGAAAATGAACAGAATTTGCAAATACATTTTCGTAAAAAAAGAGCAGAAACTACCCAGGGGATATTGAGTTGCTCTGATGAAATGTCTCAGTTCAGACTGCTATAACGGAACACCATAGACTAGGGGGTTTATAAATAACAGACTTTTATTTTGCATATTTCTGAGGCTGCAAATCCAGGGTCAGATGCCAGCACAGCTGGGTCCTGGTAAGAGCCCTCTTCTGGGCTGTAGACTGCTGACTTCAGTTTGTATTCTTATATGGTGGAGAGCAGGGAAAGGAAGCCATTTCTCTCATGAATCTTATAAGGGCACTAACCCCAAACTTGAGGGCTGCACCCTTTGCTAGACCTCATCTAATGCTAATTTTCCTCCAAAGGCCCCACTTCCTAATACCATCACACCCAGGGTAGAGTTTCAATGTATGTATTTTGGGGGGACACAAATATTCGGTTCATGAGGGGAATGTAGTAGATGTGAGAGGAGTAGAGAGAAAGGAAATGGAAGAAAAAAAGGCATTAGGCCAGACTGTGGAAGGCTTGAATGTCAGGTTAAGGATTTTGACTAAAAAGTTCTATGAATGCTTTCAGGAATTCTACCCTATTATTGCTGTTACCTGGGAGATTCTGCTAGAAAATAAAACAAAACAAAATACAAGAAAGAACATTTTATTCTTTTATTTTTATGTTTATCCTATTAGGTTTCTAAATTATGACATACCAGTGAGACAAAGATTGGTTTTCAATGCAATATCCACAATATGGAAAGTAAGGCTGATAAATAATAGGGTTACAGTTTTAAAATAAACTTTATGGAAGGACAGATGGTAAAATGAGGGGAGGAAGAAACTGACTTGAAGACATTTATGAGAAATTTTTGACAGCTATGAAACATGAAATATTTCTGAGCACTTATTATAAGTTAAGACTTGAGCAAGGTACTGATTGACCAATTTAAAATGTTTCTTTAGGTATGAGTTCCATTATGTGTATACTCCCCACTACAGGGGTCAGTCTGAGGTAAGATTCAGAATTACACAGGTAATCAGAACCAAATACAGAAAGGATATGGGGTTTGGTGTACTGATCTGGAATTTAGCCACAGTTCTGGCACAAAATAGTGTCATTTGTGGAAAGTCACTGAAATGTTCAGATCTTCAGTTACAATATCCTTACATTTGTGTTTCTAACCTTCTTAGAGGGCAAAGACTCATTGTTATACTTTCGTCCTGTGTTCCTGGCACTCTCCAATGCAACAATACCAGTGAAAATGAATTTAATCTCATCATCCTTGTTCCTCTAGGAATCTCATTTCTCCCTAATTTAAAAAAATTATTTCTAATAGACTTCATTCTTTTAGAGCGGTTTCAGGTTCACAACAGAATTGAGCAGAAAATATAGAGAGTTTGCACATAGCCCTCCCCACCCACACATATATACTCTCCTACCCTCAGCATCCCTCATCAGTGTGGCATATTTGGTACAATCGATGAACCACCATGGACACATTATTATCAACCAACGTCCATAGTTTACAATAGGGTTCACTCTTGATTCTGTACATTTTATGGGCTTTGACAAATGCATAATGACATGCAGCCACCGCTATAGTATCATACAGAAAAATTTCATTGCCCTAAAATTCCCTTGTGCTTCATCTATTCATTCCTCCCTCCCTCCCTCTCCCCAAGCCCCTGGAAACCACAATCTTTTTATTGTTTCTGTAGCTTTGCATTTTCTGGAATGTCATTTGGTTGGATTCATACAGTAATTATATACCCTGGGCTCTAGTCCTTTATCTTACTGTCCTTTAGTTGACACAATCTTTCTTAACAAAGTTTCCCTTTAAATAATAAAGACTGAGAAGTCTCCAAGTTCTAAGAAGGCACATTATGATGGAGGTGAAATTTCAGGCACCTTAACAGGATGTCACTTTGCCTTCTTGGCTTTAATCTGTCCACTTGTGTGATAAAGGGTTTGCAAACTGATTGCACAGAAGAATCACCTGATGAGCTTTCAAAACTAAATTCCTGGGCCTCATCCCAGACCTATCAAATCAGAGTCACAGAAAATAATCATGGAAGGTGGGAATATTTAAAATGAGTAATGGAAAGGCTACAGTTCTAATTATAATCAGAGACATATATTTTGTCTATAAAACAGTAGAATTATACAGTGCCAATTTTTAAAAGTATGCTAGATTTTCTAGATGTGCTTTTTTTTTTTTAATTTGGGTTTTTTGGGGGTGGTGGGGAGGAGGGTAATTAGGTTTATTTATTCACTTAGTTTTTTGTTTTCTTTTTTTAATGAAGGAACTGGGGCTTGAACCCAGGACCTTGTGCATGCTAAGCACATGCTCTACCACTGAGCCACAACCTCCCCTCCTGCATGTCCTGTTCTAATTTTTTTCTGATTCTCACTTAAGGCTGTTGTGTGTAACTTCAAATGGAAACTAGGCTGTTGCCTAGTACACAGCATACACTCCCCAGATGATATCTTTATTAAGAAGAATACTGATATTCATAGCAATAAAAAGACAAAGAAAAATAGTAAACACCCTTGATCTGTACAGTGTGGCTAGTTTCAGGATAATAAGGTGTGATATAATATCAAATTAGTTACATTATAACTCCCCTTAATGGGTAAGGCAGAATGGATGAACATATCAGGCTTGACTTTACAGGACCCAATAGTCCTGTAATTCTGACATTTTGATGGCTTCTAATTGTACTTTGGAATTTTTAGCCTACCTATGTCTTAATTGTTATGGTTAATGTATATGATATTGTTATATAATAAGAAATATATATGTGGTCTTCATCCCTGGTTCCTAGCACAGAGCATCTAAAACCTTTGAAATTTCCTTAGTGGTTGGGTTCTGGAGGAGAGTTCTTTCTTGTTGATAATAAGCCCCTTTCAATCATACCTCAGTTTAAGTTAATAAGGTGACTCCTGTTGGGCCCCTGGATAGCTTCAGGATGGAGGCTGGTTGCCAGAGGAACCAACCATGTGAGTAGAGGTTTAGAACTTTCAGGTCTACCCACCTGACCTTCCTGGAGGGGAAATAGGCTGAAGATTGTGCTAATGCCCAATGGCCAATGATTTACTCAGTCATGCCTATGAATTGGAATCTCCCGGAAAACCTAAATGGTGGGATTTGGAGAGGCTCTAGTTGGTGAACATGCTGAGGGGCAGGAGGAGTGGCTTACTAGAAAGGGCATGGAAGCTCTGTGCCCCTTCCCCCATGCTTACAACTCTTCCACGAGTTACATCCTTTGTAATAAACCAGTAATAGTAAGTTAACTGTTTTCTGAGTTCCAAAAGCCATTCTAGCAAATTATGGAACCTGGGGAGGCACATGGCTTACAGTCATTTGGTCAGAAGTACAGGAAGTCTGTAACTGGCATCTGAAGTGGCAGGAAATCTTGTGGGATTGATTGAACCGATAGTCTGTGGGGTCTGTTCTAACTCTAGGTAGTTAGGGTCAGAACTGAACTGCATTGTAAGATACCCAGTGTTATCTGGAGATTTGGAGAATTGATTGATTTGGAAGAAAACCTCCATATTTTTGGTGTCAGAAGTGCTATGAGCAGAAACAGATCTTAAGAGGTTAAGGAAAAAGAATTTAGACGATGGAAAATATGGAGCTGAAAATCATTATTCATTGCCATAGAACACAAATTTAGCCTTTAGAGAATTCAGATAATTAATAAAGACTTGGTCTTTTGAGGACTCTGCAAATACAGCCAAAGTGTATGAGTATTATGCCTGTTAACTAGATATTATTAACTAGGAACATATATCTCATTTATTTCCTTACTTCCAGGTTTATTTTAAATTTTAAGAAAGAGGAAACATAGAGGACATCTTTAAAATAATAAAATTTAAATCTAATTGGGACTCGGTTAGAATACCAGCATTAGAATAGCAAAGGGTTAATTTTTTTCAATGATTCTGTTGATTTCAGATTTTAAAAGAAGATCATTGAGTTGGTAAAGGTGTTTTACTGGATACTAGTTAAAAATGGTTGTGAGCTTGTGCCTGAAGTGAGTATTACAAAGCTTGGGGAAAATATTTTAATTTTGAAATTTCAGCTGGGTTCCATAATTACTTCAGGCACTTTCTTTTGGTCTGAGTATAGCATTAACAGTGTTACTCTCAGAACATATTGATAATAAATATGTTAAAATCACTCCATTCATTTAAGAAAAAGAAGAGCAGATGGTCATTCATGATGAAGACAAGGGCAATAATCATGAAAGCGCTGAAGCTTAAAAAGAAGTATCAAAATGGTTGTAGAATTAATCATACCAGAGACATAGATTATGTCCACATAGACCAAACTTCAGATAAAGAATAGGAGCAAAACATAATCCATTAATGGTTGTTTTGACCATGTCATTCTATCTGGGTAATTGATTGACTTTGTGGTTTTCCTCATAATCCTAAATTAGTGAGTTTGATTTAAGAACACCTACCATCACTTTGTAACTTATCTGTAAAAAGAGAGAATATCTATTAATTTTACTTCTCACAGAGATGAGGCTTAATTAGAATCCTTGAGAAGAAATTAAAATAAAGTTACAAAGCTTTTAAAGAGATAATTTTAGGTTAAAGTTTTTTCAAAAAAAGAAATTAAGGCAGAGGACCTATGATTTCTTAGCCACAGCAATTTTACTATTATCTAGATGAACTTATTAAAACATTAAACAGAACAAAAGACAGCACTAAAAATAATCCACCTTGTTTTTCCAAACTAGGTAAATGTATACACCATTACTATAAAAGTCATATCACCATCTCGTATGTACAATGCTTCTGTCAGCATTGTCTGGACAAAGTAACTCAAATTCCCACTGCTTTAATGCATATTTGCGCAGTCAGTTGGTGTTCTTACAGAACCATGAAGTTGCACATTAGGCCCTAAAAATATCCAGATGCGAAGAAATAAAGATGTTGAAACATTAGAGATATAGGGGAAGCTTTTATTTTATAAATGTAATTAGAACAAGCTGATTCTACCCTAAAAGGCACAAAGTTCTGTAATAAAAATAAATAAAATCTTAAAATAGTGAATTAAGGAGGAAATTCATTATTTTAATTATCAGACTTTGTTTGAAAATAAAATATTCCACATCAGATCATTAATAGAAATGTAGATTTTAGGTGTGTCTGTTATGTAATATTGTATGTAGAGATTTTGCCCACCATCCATTTAAAAATGCAGTAGTTTTCACTGAAAAATCAAATCAATAAAAAACTCAGAACCTGATTTTGTATTCTCCTTTAAAATGTCTAATTCTATGAAAGAAAGGAAAAATGAAGCAGGAAAGGCAATCATTAAGGTCTTTATTGGTCTAAGTTCTCCCCTTCCTGGATGGGAACACAAATCAGAGTCATCCTCAACCACCACAACAACAAAAGTTTAAGAAATCTCAAACTTTCAGTTCACCTCTTGAATACTAATTCCACTCCACTCTCAAGTTAGCAGCCCCTGCGTTCCCTCACGAGGTGAATGGCTTTCTGACATTGCTGCATCCCAATGTCTTCCAACTGTGGTCCTCAGACCGGCAGCATACGCAACCCCAGGGACTTATTAGAAGCACAGATTTTCAGCTATTCCCCAGATCTTCTGAATCAGAAACTCTGGAGGTGCGGCCCTGTGTTCTGTGGTTTGGGAACCTCCAGGTGACTCTGAAGATGCTCAAGTTTGAGAACAGAAGGGTACAGTTAAAAGTCTAGAACAGTTAGAGTCACTGAACTCTTCCCCCCAGAAGGATCTCAAAGTTCAATGTCTTCCTTCTACAGATGAGGAAATCACAGCACACACGGGTACTTGTCAAAGTCAGCAGTGGCTGAGACTCAAACTCAGGCTGACTCACCGCAGGGGCAGATACTGCTTTACTCCCGGCTGCAATGCACTTCAGGCCCCCTGCTACCCTCTCTGGTGTTACAAAGGGCATTGATTTTTAAGGGTGACTAAATGCGACATTGTTGATTGTTGAATGAGGGTGACTCTATTAAAACACTGAATAATTTAATAAAAAATTTTCTGCAGATTACATGTGGCTCCCATAATGGTAATAGATATTTTGATACATTAACTATTTTTTATCATCATTTACAAAGTTTTTTTTTTTTTTTTTTTTTTTAGGGTTTAGGTCATTAGGACTATTTACTTATTTATTAAAAGATTCTTTGCTTGACCAAACTTTAGTCAGGCTCTTGAACCTTCTTCTAGGCTCATCTGTGCTCTTCCTTATGAAATCCAGTTTTAACAGGAAAAATGCTATGTCAGTTTAGTAAGAGCCCCTGGCCCTTGATATCTGATCACTCTTGATATATGGTCAGGATCCTCATCCCTTGCTGTGCCTTAGGCTGTCTCATCACCCTGGCCTTTCAGCAAAGATCCTACTAGGCTGATTTAGCCAGAACCTCCCTGTCCCTTTACCCTTAATGTTTCCTTTTAGTAATTTTTCATCCACTGAACCCCACCTTGCTCACTGGCTATAAATTCCCACTTGCCCACGCTGCTGTACTCAGAATCAAGCCTGGTTCTGTTATGAGGTCTCTTTCCCTCCGTTGCACGAGTCCTAAATGAAACCTGTCTTTAGCACTTTGACTGCTGTCCAGGTCTGACTGTTCTTTCACATCATCTAATTTTTTAAAAAAGAGAACTGATTTTTGTTGGCAACTTTCTGTCATTCGAGTCTGCCATTAAGTAGACTTACTCGACAGTAGTGCTACCCAGTAAAAATGTACGTCAAGCTACAAGTGACTTTAAATTTTCTAGTAGCACATGAAATAAATGCACAGCCTAAACGTTGAGAGTTATGTTTTATTTGGTGGACATTTCTGAGGACTCGAACCCCTTCAAGACCAGGATGACAGCCTCTCAGATCGCTCTGAGGGACCGCTCTGAAGGAGGAGCTCGGATATATAGGAGTTTTATAACAAAGACCAGGTAGTTGGAACAATAAAATATTACGTGTTAACTGAAGAAAACCAGGCATCTCGAGTTAAAGAATTTAGTGCTTTTCTGTGTATTGGAGAGAGCAAACATTTGGGCTCACTGAATTCATTCCTTTGATAAGCACCTAGCTGTCTAGGGCCGGTGTCCTGTCCTTTCTTGTTCTGAGTCCCCTCAGGGTGCACCACCTTGAGTGGCTGCAGAGGCGGGGCTGCAGGCTTGTCTTCACTGGGGGGTGGGGCAGCTGCTGATGACTTGATGGCTTCAGCATTCTTTGTTTACTGATATCGTTTGCAGTATTTTTTGTTCACATATATTTAAAAAAAAAAGATTGAAAGAAATAGGTGGTAAGGTTAATATATTTTATTTAACCTAGTCTATCTGAAGGATTTTAGGACATACCACCCTATAATACACTGCTTTGGTATATTGATTATTTTGAGGTGAAGCCATTAAAAAAAAGAAAACAACAGCATGTTCAGGGAAATGCTTTTACTGAATTTTCCTTATCTGCCTAAAAACAGATCTTCCAAAAGGAACTCAATTGTTGTAAATCCCCTCCCAGGGAGTTTCATCAACCAGGGAAGATTGACTTGAATCACAGAAGAGGAAACTGGAACTGGGCACCACATTCAGACAAACTTTGTCACAAACTATTATATCTCCTGTCTGGTCTTCTAATGGCCCATCTATCTTTTCTAAAACTCATTTATTCTCCCTTCCGTTGCCTACAGCCTCCTCCCCTTCCCTTATTAAGAGGATTTATAAGCTCTTGAATCTTATTACTTTTTTTCCATGATGTTCCTGTGCACATAATACTAAAAATTAATAAAGTTCTATACCTTTTCTCCTGTTAACCTGCTTTTTGTCAGTGTATTTCATAACTTCAGCTATCAAACCTAGAAGGGTAAAGTCTCTCCTTCCCTGCATACCTAAACATATTATCATTTCAAAACATGATCTTTTTTGGTACTATGTTTTGAAAATCCAATGGGTAGTTTAGACCCATAGCACATGTCCATTTGGACTAGCCGCATTTCAAGTGTCATGTGGCTATTGGCTTCCGTACTGGACAACATAGACCTAGAGCTTTCTGCTTGAAATTCAGTGCTCTCACATGCTTCCCATATGATTTAGAGCCTTCACTAACTTTCAGTTTCCTCACCTATAAAATGAGAATAATAAAATTCTTCATCAGACTGACATAAGGATTAGAGAATTCTGTGGGTAAAGCAATCACACTACCTGACAGGAAGTAAGCTTCCAATAAATGATGGATTTATAAAAAATGTGTGTAGCTGTGTTTTGTTTTCCCAATCCCAGTATAAGATTATAGCTTTGGTGTAGTACTTAGTACTGTTTTCTCCCTCCCTCCTTCTCTCTCTCTCTCTTTCTTTTTTTCTTCATTTATAGTTGATTTACAATATTATACTAGTTTCAGGTGTACAACATAGTGATTCAAAACTTTTATAGATTATACCTTATTTACAGTTATTATAAAATATTTACTATAGTCCCAGTGCTGTAAAAATATATCCTTGTACCATATTTTTTATACATAGTAGTTTGTACCTCAGTGAATGTTAGATTTTGTAGTTATTGTTCTGTTAAAAAAAAAAAAAAGAAGTGCTAATGATAAAACTGAATGTGTCATGAGGAGGTGAGAAATATTTTCTTACAAACTGAGGAAAACAAATTTTGATCACAGGTTAATCTTTAATCAATAAACATGGAACCCTGACACTCCATCTTTAAAATAATACTTATCATTTGTAAGGCGATTTGGAGTAAGCAAAAAAGATGACTAATGTCTCCGATGGAGAACTGTGCATCGTGTAGGTTAGAGCTAACTTTCTGAGTTATCTGAGCCTAGCCTTTCATTTGAGCTATTTTACAATTCTGCAAATTATAGGTAACTGAAAGCAATGCAAAATAATTCTTGTTCTTAGACACGCAAATAAATTCTGTCTGGACTCTCTTTCCTTCTCTTCCCATGAGAAAAAGCCAGTTTTGCATCCATTTGTAAATTGTTTTCTATATTTCTTTACTGAGGAAATTTTACTCCATATAAATTTATGCTTGTTTAACTTTTTTTTTGAACCAGTTGTAACATTTACCTGATTCTTCATTAGTAAGTAGTTAAATGAAATAGTTAATATGTATCCATTTTGTATTTTAGTGAAAGTCTTGGCTATACCCCTTTTGGACGATTATTCTTTAACACAGTTATCTAGCACTATATTTTAGATTTAAAATAATCACCATCTACTCAGTGAGAATTTCCTAAACTTCAAAGAATTTGAGTTGATCTCTTCTTATCTTAATTTTGGTTGTGACCATACACAGAATCTCACCGTGAAAGGTTCTGTGACACAGATAATGTACAAGCTTTGCCTTTGAAAACATCACAGAAGAAAGGAATTAAATAAGCAATTATGAAACAAAATAATGTAGCTGAAAAATACTGCCTGCCATATCAGTAAACAAAGGATGCTGCAGACATAAGCCATCAGCCACTACTGCTGCCCCCAAAGATGAGCCAAAGGGAACTCAGGATGGAGGCAGGCAGGCTGCTCAGCCACTGCAGCCACCCCCAGTGGTGCCCCTGAGGGAACTCAGGATGGAAGCACAGGAACCTGGCCCTAGATGGCTATGGTGCACAACAAAGGGATGATTTCTGTGAGCCCAGACCTTTGCATCTTCCCATACATAGAAAAGTGCCATATTCCTTAACTTGAGATATCAGGTTATCTGTAATTTACAGTAATCTTTTGATGTTCCAACTATCTGGTCTTTGTTGCAAAAACTCCTGCATATACTGGCTCTGCCCCTGCCTCTTCAGAGCAGTTTCTCAGAGCAATCTGAGAGGCTGTATCCCAGGCTTATGTCCTCAGAAATGTCCACTGAATAAAACATAGCCCTCAACTTCTGGGTTATGTGCTTTTTTTAGTTAACAGTGGTGTCCCAGCCAAGGTAGGTACAAGCTGGAAGTCATTAGCTGGCAGAGATGATGGACAGAAGCAGAAATCTTAGAATTAGTCTGGGAAGTTGAAAAGGAAATCTTAGACTGGGAAAATGAGAAAAAAATAACGTCATTTTGGGCACAAGCTGTGATGTGTGTGAAGTCTATTTCTTCTTTCCTGCTGCCTTTATTCCTAAATTGCTTAATTAAGAAAATTCCTCTGTAAGATTCTTTTGCTTTTACGGCCTAAACACATAAGTCTGACAAGTGCACACAACCTTTTATACCAATTCAGAACTATTAGGGCTATTTCCTGTGACTTGCATCAAGCTGAATAAACATATTCTGTTCAAGTGGAAGCTTGTTATTCTGCCTTTCTCTGCTTTTCAAAGTAATCAAAGCAGAGTTCTTGAAGTCTGAGTGTCTCACCTGTGCCACCTAATGGCTCATTTATTTTGTTTATCTTGCTTTGGGGAAAGTCAGAGGTAGCTTGACATTTGCATTGCTAATAAATTGGTTGTAAACTGCACTGGTACTTTTGGTTTAGATTGGCAACTTGCATTTGAACAGGGTCCTCTGGTCACTGCTGTTATGATTACATATCTTTACAGAGTCACGTTTTCACATGTAAAACAAAGAATGTTGCCAACATCCTGTTCTACAAAAATTGAGAAATTAGCCACTGCAGCCCACTCACCTACAGCACACCCTAAAAAATAATTCAGGACAAAGATTAAGCAATAGACATTCTGTGTTCTGGGAAGACTGACAGAATTAGCCCTCAGATAGATATTTCTGGGAGAAATTTTATGAACCTAAATTCTTGCATCTTCCCATACTTAGAAGGACACTAAAATTAACAGAGCTATTTGATCCTTGTGACAAGTAATAACATTTTACTGGGATCTTACTGCACAATACATAGGGACTCCTCCCCTGTCTTTTCAGTTTCTCAGAACATCAGAGAGGCTGTCTCCTGGGTATCGCCTCCATTAAGATGCTGAATATACTCAACTCACAGCTCTTACATTGCAAGTTTTTTTTTTCCAGTTGACTCACATAAGGTGTACATATATATATATACACACACACACACACACACACATATGTATATCTTAGTATCCATCTTTATGACTTTCATCTTTATTTAAGTCCTTATGGTACCAGGTCTATAGAACATCTTGTTTCCATTTTTCATTGTTGGGTTAGTTAGTTTACCTGGATTCTCTATTCCAAAATCTGACATGCTGGTAAGTGTTACCATCCAACTGATTAACCAACATAATATTTTAATCTGTTCTGTATCTTCTCTCTCATTCAATCAATTACCAAATTCAACACTTGAATTTTGATTCAAATTTTGACCTGTCCCCAGAATTAGCCTTCTTCTCTTTATTCCCAAAGCCTGTGATCTAGTTCAGCCCTTCATTATAATTTGTGTAAATGTTAATTTATTAACTATTTCTCTTGTCTTAAATTTTTTTTTTTTGTAGGGGAGAGGTAATTAGGTTTATTAATTTATTTATTTTTAGAGGAAGTACTGGGGATTGAGCCCAGGACCTCATGCATGCTAAGCATGTGCTCTACCACTTGAGTTATACCCTCCCCACTTTTCTTGTCTTTAATCTGCATTTTCTCCAACCAATCTGAAAACTTGTGCTTTGCAATTATTTTTACTTCATGGCTTATGTAGAAAAAAAATTGTAAAGCATGCTAGTTGATAAACAGAAGAGGCTGCTCATTTGGTAGTGACTGTCCCAGGAGGCTCAAACCATCCTGAAGGCTGAGTGGAATACATATTTCAAAATACTTACAAGCCTTGAAGGCACAGCCCTGTGTTGCTGTATGCTGATTGGGAAGCTCTATGTAGGAATTCAGTACAAGTCTTCCCAAGATGTGCCACTTTGAAACGTGAATTATTTTGAGCTAAATGTAATTGAAAGCCTGCAGGTTAAAGAGAAATTACTGTCCCTCTCCTAACTACCTAGAAGAATTTAAACTGAATTTTTTCCCAGAAAAAGAGTTATTACCAGAGATAAATTTTATCTAAGTAGCTCCATCTACACAGCAGGACAAATGTACTGTTATCAAACATCTGCTTTCTTGGTCATCTTGTGAATAGCCATCTGTCCTTAAAGCCCCAGGCTCCTACCCCACTCCCTAGCTCAGAATGGCATATATCCCTCATTTTACCTTTCTGTCTTTGAACTGCTTATGTATGTGGGGTCTCTGAATCTCTCAAGTATGTTGAGTTTCCGTACATATAAAATTAAATTCAATTTTCTCTGGTTACTCTGTGTCATGCCAATTTGATTATTAAATCAGCTGAAAAAAATCTTTGAAGGGTAGAGAAAAATTCTCCCCTGCATCTACTGTAAACTAACATTGTTAATTATTTAATTACATTTCTGCTACATACATTGAAAAATACAACATTGAATCTCCATTGCTAGCAGGATAAAATTCAAATTTGTCATTTTAGATTCAAGACTTCTCACGATAACTGACATGTATTTTCTAACATTATTTTGCATTTGTGTCCTATAAGATTGCTTTGCAGCAATATTCTTGAGATACACTCCCATAAAACCTTCACCATTTCTTCTTTTCTCTGAATGCTGTCCGTAATTCTGACTACATATCAGAAGAATTAGACCTGGATATCAGAAAAGAATTTTGGTCAAAAACATCTTCATAATCTAAAATTAAAAAAATATATATAACTTCAAAATCAGATACAAGAATTTTAAGCAATAAGACAGGTCCAGATAAGAAAATAAACTGGTCAATATAGAAATGAATGAGAAAAATAAATAAAACTATTAAACATGAAAACTTAAGTAGAAATAATATGAACAAAGGTCTAGCAGGCATTTTGTGTGTGTGTGTGTGTGTGTGTGTGTGTGTGTGTTTGTGTGTGTGTGTGTAAAAGGAGCCTGTATTCTGACTGGAGCAGGATGGTTCTTCAAGACATTAGTCTGCCATCCTCTCGGTCTGCCAGCTTTCCAAATAAAGTTGCCATTCCTTGCCCCAATACCTCATCTCCTGATTTATTGGTCTGTCATGCAGCGGGCAGAATGAGTTTGGACTCGGTAACAATCATACAAATGAGAAAAATAAAGCCCAGAGATTAAGTGAGCTGGTGAAAACAGACTATAAGTCATAGAAAACTGTCATAAGGAATCACTTAAAGATAATGGAAGAGAATAAAAAGGTAGAAGTGATTGATACAAGTAAAAAACTGTGAAGGATCTGAGATTTTTAAACTTCTTTCAAGTTAACAGTTTGTTGGGCAACCATTTTTGTAAAGGCAGGAGGCACAAGATTTCAGGTTCAGAGACAAAGGACTGACTTAATTACTTGTAGTCTAGCAAGCAATATGAGCTTTATATTTCTGTTACCTTGACCCACAAATCCCTGGATTAGCTCAGGTACATTTTGCAAATCCTCTGGGTTTGCATAATATCTAAGGAATCTTGAGTTTAACTAATCCTTATCTTTTAAAATGGAAACTGCCTGACTTTGCTCCAGAGGGAGACATTATCCTTATTAGAGTAGGCAGCAAGCAAATATGTCTTCTTCTCCACAGGGAGACTATCTCTATCTTCCAAGACTCTTTATTATATGAATATCCTTAAACAGTCCAGAACAAAAGGAAATTTAGTGCCTCTGTTCACAATACATGCAGAAATATGAAAGATCCTTGGAGAATTGCATCTCAATAGTAAGAAAATGATTGATATGGATGATGAAGGTTGTACAGTATACTCATTTGTATTCCATAAGGAGAGAAATAACAAACAAGACAGGAAAAAATATAAAAAGATATGAAAGAAGAAAACCTTCCTTAAAAAAATCACAGACTCAAAGATAAAGCCAAATTTATGAGAATAACAAAGAAAAAATTGAAAAAATTGCTCAACATCAAGCTAAACTTTCCTTCTTTATTGGGCCTGTAAGCAGAAAAAGCAGATCACCTTCAGGGAGAAAAATCAGACTACCATCTACCTAACTCATAGAAACCTCATAAAGCCAAAAGACTAAAACAATATCTACCAATGTCATCATAAAAAAGTCTGACACAAATATTTATATTTTGTAATATAAAAATATATAGGCAACAAACATATTGTCAAATGTATAATATCCATTGAGTTTTTAAAAAAATTTGTCACTTGATTAATAATTAAATTCATCTGTATGATCATTCTGCTCAAGATGACTGTTCTCTTGTTCTCTGTACATCCCCTGTTCCACCAGCACCTGCTTCACCTATACCCTACTCACATGACTGACCTCTTACACACTTGCCCCAAGCCCCAGCTAATGATTGTGTTAGCTTTAGATCAGAACACTCCACTATGATTATCAAAGGGGTGGTGGGGGACATGCACCTCTACTGGTTTCCCTGGTAACCAATGAGACAAGCTAACCTCAATTTCCCCTGTAGTTGGTAACCTTCCCCCAAGCCCCAGAGCAAAGGCTGCCACCATGCCCTTCCTTGCCATCTGCCACATGTGATGTGGTGTCTCTCCAGGACATTGTTTAGATGTGTAAGCTCCCCCTATCTATTCAACCATTGATGCACTGTTGCTGACTCTGGGCTCTTTCTTTGGTCCTGAAGCTGGTTTAGACGGGCCTTTTAGGCCTGCAGGGTGCAGCCCCACACCATCTCATCCAGTGACAGATTAAAATAAAGAGTGGGGCAATGTACATTATGTGCTTCTTGATGTGATGCAATATAAAGGAAACAACATCACATAAAAAATGCTTATCAAAAATGTTTAATCTGAATCAAATCAATTGTGTAGAAATAAATTATTGGAATATAGGGGATAGAAGAGCAATTTAAATTCACAAGAAATAACTGGATAAGTCCAGAATCTGAAACATTCTAGCCGAAAACTGGCCTGGATCTTCAAAAAGTCAATGTTACTAAAACAATTTGTCATTCTGTTTTAGAATAAAAGAACCCTAAGGGAAATGGTGGAAAAAAATATGTCTATGAACCTGGACTGTATCCTGGAACAACAACTTCAACAAAACTACCAAATATATTTTGAAGCAATTAAAGACATTTGAATATGGATTGGATATAAATATTATGAATAGTAGGATTGTGGCTATGTTGGAAGTTCTTTATTCTTAGGGGATGCACTAAAGTATTTAGGATAAAGTGATGTCTATAAATAAATAAATGCATAAATAAAGATAGAGCAAAAGGACTGTACTTGGATAAAACTATGTGGTAGCATAATATTTGTGAACCTAAGTGAAGAGTATATGGCTATTCATTGGTTTACTATTTTAATTTTCCATAGGTTTAAAATTTTTCCAAATAAAAAATTTGAAGAAAACATAATGAACTCAAGAGTGTAGAAGTAGTGTTGTGAAAGGACCAGGAATGGACACTGAATCCATTTAACTGTGGAACTGTGGATGTTACATATTTACAATATACTATAAAAGTTATATACTTTGGTGTACAACATAATGGCTCATTCATACGTACACACACATAAATTCATTTTCATATTCTCTTTCATTATAGGCCACTACAAGACATTGAATATAATTTCCTGTGCTATACACTTCAATAAAAAGTTGTATGCTTTGAAAGTATATCATATTAATGTTATAAAAATCATGAGGGGAAGGCAAGGTGGACAAAAATACAAGTGTGTGAATTTTACTATCTTGCATGGTGGAGGAAAAATACTTTCAAATATTAGCCAAAAAATAAAAGCTAAAATATTATTAAAACTCATAGATGTTGCCACTAAAATATTTCAAATAGGATGCAAACTAAGTAACAGAAGGAAAATTCTTTTCAACACATTCCAAGAAAACAGAAATCATTCAGTAAAAGCTGGAAAATGAAGGAGCTGCTAAACAAAAAGTAATATATATATAAAATCAACCATAGGTATCAAACAGATGAAACATATCTGTTGTATCAATAAATAAAAATGAAAATGCTCATCAGTTATTAAAAAAAAAGAGACTCTAAGATTGGATTTAAAAGAATCTAACAATATGCTTTATTCAGAGCTGGATCTAAAGTGCTTCTAAAGTCTTCAAAAGTGATTATTAAACACCAGACACTGTGTTAATTACAGGTACTACAAGGCTGAAAGAAAGATATTGTACCCAGCCTCACGGACGTGTAGTTTAATTGAAATTAGTTTTCAACAGTGTAAAGTAAGACTGAGTATGGTAAATTTAAAAAAAAAAAAAAAAAAGGAACAAATGAAAAGAAAGGCCAACAATACACCAGAGAAACACAAAGACAAGCATGAGACAGGCTGACTTGAAGACAAAACATGTTCAGCAAGGTAAAGAGGAGTCATGAGGAAGCTGTGTCATAAATCTCAACGTGCCCCAGGAGAGCATATTCATAAAGCAAATGCTGCTGGAAATTTAACATGACAAATGAAGTAGTCAAAAATACTTAGGCACATAGAATGTAGATAGATGGTGAATAAAGTAGCTTTGGTAAACACACCAAATCCATACCCTGAGTTCTGAGACTAGTTTATTGGAAATCACATTTGTAAAATTTGACCAAATATTAGCCCTCAAAATAATATCAACAAATTCCAATAACAATGGTATAGACCATGAATGACTAAAAAAGTAAAAATAAATATCAAAAACAGGGACCTAAAACCTCAACTACCTAAAAGTTAAGAAGAAAAACAAACAAATGAAAAATTCTCTGTTAAACAACTTTTGTCTTAGCAGAAGTTCAAAACAGAAACTTAGAAATATCTAGAAAACAAGAATAAAGAAAACACTGGATATCATAGTTTATGGTATATCACCAAGAATCTGTTCAGAGGAAAATACAAATTCATTAGCATACACATTACTAAAAGATAACATCTCTTGCAATCATACACGAGAGTTGACTAAAACATATTTACAAACCATAAGAAAATCCAGTGAAAAATAACATATAAAAAATAACAAGTTTTCCTATTTACAAACAACAATCATTAGGAAACGTAAAATATACTATTTTAAATAGCACCAAACAACATAAAATAAATAGAATAAGTTTAATAAGGATTGTGTAGAACTTCCATGAAAAAATATAATTTATTATTTTACTTTTTTATGATTTCTTTTTTTTAACATTTTTTATTGATTTATGATCATTTTACAATGTTGTGTCAAATTCCAGTGTTCAGCACAATTTTTCAGTTATTCATGGACATATACACACTCATTGTCACATTTTTTTCTCTGTGAGTTATCATAACATTTTGTGTATATTTCCCTGTGCTATACAGTGTAATCTTGTTTATCTATTCTACAATTTTGAAATCCCAGTCTTTCCCTTCCCACCCTCCACCCCCCTGGTAACCACAAGTCTGTATTCTCTGTCTGTGAGTCTATTTCTGTCCTGTATTTACGCTTTGTTTTTGTTTGTTTGTTTGTTTTTGTTTTTGTTTTTTAGATTCCACATATGAGCGATCTCATATGGTATTTTTCTTTCTCTTTCTGGCTTACTTCACTTAGAATGACATTCTCCAGGAGCATCCATGTTGCTGCAAATGGCATTATGTTGTCAGTTTTTATGGCTGAGTAGTATTCCATTGTATAAATATACCACAGCTTCTTTATCCAGTCACCTGTTGATGGACATTTAGGCTGTTTCCATGTTTTGGCTATTGTAATTAGTGCTGCTATGAACATTGGGGTGCAGGTGTCATCCTGAAGTAGATTTCCTTCTGGATACAAGCCCAGGAGTGGGATTCCTGGGTCATATCTTTTTTATGATTTCTGACAATTTATTTTATTTTATTTTATTTTGTTTTGTTTTGTATTGTTTTATTTTTTTTTACTGAATATTTCACCAGATTTTATTCATAACTTGGTCTCCTGACAGTTTTGTGACACCACATTAAAACATCACAAGACTAAATCTGCAGAGTCAATGAACATGTCTCTTCTCTTAAGGCTAAGAATTGGGGTGACTACACACTTCATTTCCTACTATGTCAATTTTTTAAATTTTTTTCCTCCTTTTTCAGTTTTATTAGGTAGAATTATTACAGTTCAACTGCACATACACATTATATTGCATATAAATACATGTATACAGTATGCTATGTATTTTTTTAGTTGACATATATGTACTGATTATTTTTTCTAAGAACAGATTAGATCTTCAGCTTTTTAAACTTACATAGTTATCAAAGGAATAAAGCCTACTACAAAATAAGAATCAACAGAATGCGGTATTCCAATCAGAAAGGGCAGTCAAATGTGCTCACACATATTCAAGAAACCAAAATAATAATTAGTTCATTTGTGTCCTTATTATTACTGTTATTATTTTTTAGATTTGTCATATAAATGATGTCATAGGAAATTTTACTAAGCCTAGGTATGGAATAGGAAAGCATTTCTTGTTCTTGAATAACAAAATTTCACGTTGTATAGATGTCGAATCTTTCTCTATTAACCTGTGAATTCAATATTATTCAGCATGACAAAAGGGGTCATTTTACTTTAGATGTTTCCATTTGGCTTTGCATATTTGTGGAATGAATGTATAACTGCTATAATTGCAAAAAAATAAAAAGTAAAACAAACCAATGGAATCTTGAACAGCTGTCAGAGTTAATAGCTAACACTTATGAAGTGTTTACCATGTTTCAAATTCTGTTCTAATGCCTTAAATGGGTGAATTTATTCGATGCAGAGGCATTACCAGTTCTTATGTGGTAAATCACAAATTGTGAAAATGACTATGACATTAAATTTTCATACCAATTGTACCCTTCTCATTTTTTGACTAAGAAGTATTAAGATAGAATCTTCTATCCAAAATATGCTCATAGACCATCTTGTGTTAAGCACTAACATGGTGGTGTAAGTCAATTATACTTCAGAAGCAAACAAAAAACAAACAAACAAATAAACAAACTCATAGAAAAAGAGAGATCTGTGGTTACCATGGGTGGAGGAGGATGGGGGGGAAGGATAATTAGATGAAGACATCCAAAGATGCTAACGTTCAGTTTTAAGATTAATAAGTACTAAGGGTGCAATGTACAACATAACAAATTAACACTGCTAAGTGTTGTATATGAAAGCCATTAAGAGAGTAAATCCTGAGTTCTCATCACATGAAAAACTATTTTTTTCTATTTCTTTCATTTTGTATTTATATGAGATGATGGATATTTACTAAACTTATTATGGTAAAAATTCCACGATGTATGTTAAGTCAACTCATTATTCTGTCACCTTAAATTTATACAGTGCTATATGTCAATTATATCTCAATAAAATTGGAAGAAAAAAATAATTAATCAAAAAATTGCACCAGTTCAAGCTGACTTATTTGAATCTTAGTGGTTTTTGCTTGTTTTAGACTTGTAAGAAATTTAAATAGGAAACATTTTTAGCTAACATCCATGCACATTCATAGTTAACATCTAGGAAAGGGTAAGAGTCAGGGTATGAAAAGATATCTCTAGTGGTCATGAGGCTAGAGGACGAGGGGTCTGGGGAGGACTGATGGTGGACATGAGGAGGAAACAAAGGAAAGTGTCACTACTTCTGTCTTGCTATTGTAGCTATGACTCCCATAGGTAGTTAGAATAAATAATTACTTAATTTGAAATCAACATCTCAAAATACACTGAAGAAATTAGTTGCAAGTGTTTTTTTAATTTCTTCTCAAAAATGATCTTGATTAGTGGAAAGATCTAGGGACTGAAAGGTGATACCAAAAACTGGTTTCTAGTTCTGGGCCCACTTCTGAGGACTCTCGGGCAAATTATCCTCTGCACACTTGTTTCATAATAAAACATGTGGAACATTTCCTCTCCAGGTATGCGGAACCATGAGGATTTACCTATAGAGTAACTTTGCAATATTGAATGAATAAAACTGAAACCTAATACCTTCCCTGCATATAGCCCAGTCATAATGTCAATTTTAACTATCAGTAGATCATTTAATATTAGAAAACAAGGATGAGTGTTGCTGGGATAACCAAACAGCTACATGTAAAAGAATAAAATTTGAACAAGAAAAATTGAACATTTGAACCATATACAAAAATAAACTCAAAATGGATTAAAGAACTGAATGTAAGACTAGATAATACTATAAAACTCCAGAGGAAAACATAGGCAGAACACTCCTTGACATAAATTTCAGCAATAATTTTTTTGAACCAGCTCCTACAGTAATGGAAATAAAAACAAAAACAAACAAATGGGACCTAGTTAAAAGATTTTGCACAGAAAAAGAAACCATAAATAAAATGAAGACACCCTATAGAATGGGAGAAAATATTTGCAAATGACATGACCAACAAGGGACTAATTTCCAAAATATACAAACAGCTCATACAGCTTAATATCAAAAAACAAGTAACACAATCAAAAATGGGCAGATGACCTAAACAGACATTTCTTCAAAGAAGACATCCAGATGGTCAATAGACACATGAAAAGATGCTCAATGTCACTAATTATTAGAGAAATGCAAATTGAAACTATAATGACCTATCACCTCACACAGTCAGAATGTCCATCAATAAAAAGCCTACAAACACTAAATCCTGGGGAGGGTATGGGGAAAAAGGAACCTTCCTTCACTGCTCGTCGGAATGTAAATTGGTGCAGCCACTATGGAGGACAGTATGGAGGTTCCTTAAAAAACTAAAAGTAGACTTACCATATGATTCAGCAATCCCACTCCTGGGCATGTATCTAGAGAAAACTGTAATTCGAAAAGACATATGCACCAGAATGTTCATAGCAGCACTATTTGCAATAGCCAACACATGGAAACAACCTAAATGTCAATCAACAGATGAATGGATAAAGAAGATGTGGTGTGTGTATATATATATATATATATATATATACACACACACACATATATATATATTAGAATACTATTCAGCCAAAAAAAAAAAAAGAAGAGAATGAAATAATGCCATTTGCAGCTACATGAATGGACCTAGAGATTATCATATTGAGTGAAGTAAGTGAGACAGAGAAAGACAAATATCATATGATATCACTTATAGGTGGAATCAGAAAAAAATGAGAAAGGGTGGGGAGGGATAAATGAGGGGTTGGGGACTAACAGATACACATTACTACACAGAGAATTGATAGATAACAAGGACCTACTGTATAGCACAGGGAATGATATTCAGTTTCTTGTAATAACATGTAATTTAAAATAATCTGAAAAGAAAATGTATATACGTATATGTGTAACTGAATCACTTTGCTGTACGCCTGAAACTAACATTGTAAATCAAATACACTTCAATAAAAGGTTAAAAAAATAAAATAAAAGATGATCATTTGATTTTACTTATAATGGACCATTCATTTTTCTTTTCTACTTTTATATTTCCATTTGAGATAAGTAAATTGATACAAGTGGACACAAACTACATTATTTAAAGTAAACATTTTGTGTTTTTTCTTTGATTTTATTATGTCAGACCTCAACTTTAATTTTGTGCAATTAGAAATATTTCCCTCTACCTTTTTTTTTTCAAAATATTTGCTAGGACTCTTAGAAATGAATGACCTACTTTAGGGAATGTTGGAAAATTTATGAATTAGTTTCTGTAGTACCAGTTGAATTCCAGGGGCAAGAGTTCATTCAAGAATTAAAACAATATTTATAAATGGGTTGGAATCTGGGTATTTTATGTCCCTTTTCTTGTGCTCTTGTCAACGCTGTCACAGTATGATACCTGTGTGTACCTTTTTAAATCCTTTGACTCTTTTCTGATCTGGCATTTTGGATAACGCACTTAGCTTCTTTAAGTTTTCTAAGGCAGCTGGATGCTACATGTAACAAGCTGACAATTGTTTTGTCAATTTGCGCTGCCACAACTTTACTTATGTTAAATATATGAATTTGAATGGAGAATCTAGATCTGTGCTAAACTATATATATCCATATTTTAACGGAAACATACCCTTTAATATTAGCAGACTTAATCTTTTGCTAACTAGATTTTATTAAGTAGACTGAATATGTTTTTAAACCTAAAAAGAGAAAACTAAACACTGAGATATTTTGAGTACTTACTTTGAACTGAGGGTTTTCAAATGCAGCTGTTTCTAATAAATTGAATTTCTAAAACAATATTGAGTAAATTTTAATGAAATCCAATTTGTCTTTTAATCCGTGAGTTTTTGTGTTTCAAAATGTTTTACTTCTTTCAAATATAAAGATTCTAGATTCTCCAACTGAGTAAGAGAAAATAGAAAACTGGTAAAAGCTATCAACTGACTTTCCATTTATAGTTTTAAGCTTGCAAAGTAGCCTTCTGCTTCCCCATTTGGTTGTTATTATATTTCAGGTTGTTTCTTTTCCACATCTTTGATGAACAAAGATTTGGATAAAGTCTCACTACTTGTTTAAGACATATGGTCCTTCAGTGACCAACCAGTTCTCTCCGATCACTGAAGGATGCCAGCCTTTTTGGCATGATGATCACTGTACCGCTAGCCAGCTGAAAACATCAGCATCTAAATAATTTCACTGGCTTCTCCTGGCATTGAACACCAACTAGCACACCTGAACTAGTGGCAGCCCCTGTGACAACTGCCATTATCTCTTTTTCTGATATTAGTGTCATTCTCCTGACCTCTATCTGACATCACAGGCAAAGACCCAAGAGTGTATGCAGCGGGATTAATGGCAACAGGTACCAGCTTATACTCACTTCCCTTTTGAAAATATGATTTGCCTTTCATTCAGTCAATACATAATTATACATGCTTTATTGAGTACATCTTATATGCAACATACCATACCAGATACTGCAGAGAAGAAGATATAAAAAGATATCTAATGACCTAATTGGTGGAGAGACAGAGATAATATATACAATGAAATAAAAAAAGACTATCTTTTTTTTCTAAAAACTGGTGTAATCAATTGTAATAGGTCCTCAATAGAGACACACACTGAATTATGTCATAACAGGAATATAATGGATGATCAGTTCTGACAGGGGCAGCAAGGGAAGACTTCATGATTGAATTGAGTGTTGGAGGTAAGGATTCTGGCGGTTGCAGTCTTAGGTAACACTATGAACAAAGACACCTGGTGCTGAGATTATCAGAAAAATTACGAATAGTTGAATACAATGTGATGTGGGTGGAAGGTTATAGTTGACAGAGATGCTGAAAGGTAGTTTACAGCCAAATGATGAAATTGCTTGGGTTCTGTTTGAAGAAGTTTGGGACTGAAAGCGAGACACTGACCCTGAGAAAAAGATGTGAAAAGCAGAGTTCCAAAGAAATGTCTGCTGAGCCTAGTAAAATTGTGGGTATAACTGTGAGCAAATAATATGTGAATATATAGACAGAGATTTCCATTGTTTCTCTTTTTTTGTAATTGGAAGAAAAGCAGAATGTGAAGTTTTACAGTCACCAGACACTGCTGATGTCCATCACATATGACACACATGCTGACTTTAAGAGCCTAGGTCTCTGTGCTTCTCTGAGAGCTTTCTCTAGTTCTGTAAGAATTTATGTAGTCCATTCACAAGGCAGCCTGGAAGTGAGGAATTTAATGCCTTCAGGAGAAATCTTTCAAAAAAATAAGAGCACAGGACTGGATGGATAAATACTCCAGCTTCCCCATTCATGATAGAAAATTCTGAGGCAAATTCTAAATGATTTCTCCGTTGGTCCCCCATAGGATTGAGGCCAATTTGCACATCATGGTAATCCACTCATCAATGTACAACTTTTTGTTCTTTCTCTCTTTTCTCATTTCCTCACTCCTTCCTTTGTGCTTCCTAAGAGCATTTCGAAATCAACTGTCTGCAAACAGGCCCTAATCTCAGTATTTGCTTTTGGATCAACCAAAATTAAGATATTTTGTATTAGTGGTTTCCCTAGAGAGCACACTCTGAGGCTAGAATCCTGGAAATGCATCAACTGTCCGTCAGATGATAACAAAGAACACTTTGCTGGTGAGCAGGGTGGCTTAAATAGTAACACTACAATTACTAAAACTCTGACTTCTTGGTGAATTGTGATGATATACACGTGCTGACTCAGGCAATATCTAGCATGTGGGCAAGTGTCGAAGCAGTGGTCATTTTATAGATTATGAAATTGGATGGTTTTATTAAATATTTTACAATATGTGAAATAAAAAGATCATAGCATGCTCAGGTCACCCAATTACTAACTCAGTGTAGGCTATTATGTCTGGAAGATTCCCACTGTAGCATACAAAGAACTTATTTAAAGGTTGAAATTAGCTGTCATAAAAAACTCCAATTTCTCTCCTAATTTTTCTCTCTTTGATATCCTGATAAAACACATGAGTTCCAGAAGATGGGGATTATCCTTTACAATAATTAGAGATGGGTCAAATTAGTGAAGACTTTAGGGGCCCAGTGGTCATGCTGGGCCAGCTCCCGAAGGAAAAATACAAATTATTTCACTTTGTACTTCCTACCACTAAAAACTAGGTGAATTTTTCTGTTGGACTCTTCGTATCTTGGAGGAATACCTCTCCGGTCCATTTGTCAAGTGATTTTGAATATTGACAGCTGTGAGAGGAGTGCAGAGGTCGAAAGGGCCCTGAAGTAGTTTATGGAGCAGGAGTATTCCTTATGCCAAAGAGAAGTAGTTACCGACCAGGAAAACAGCTTCTGCCATGCACTTGGGAGCTCATAGCAACTGAAAACTGGGCCACTGGGCATCAAGCTACTGTGAGAATAGAGCTGCCTGCTGTGACTGAGATCTGTCAGATCCACCATGGTCACAGGCTGGGTGGACACAACAGTAATCCATCATGTGTTTTGTTTAGTCATTTGGAGAGAGTCTGGTTTGACTGGACCCAGGGTGCATGATACAGACACATTAGTAAGTGCCAGCTTCATGAACAGGGGGGTCAGTCCTTCATGTCACTCAACTCTGTCAATGTATCTCTTTCAGTCAACATCACTTATTCGTTGGAGTTCCCTACAACCAGCTGATAGCAGGAGGAAACCCAGACTTAGTCCTTCAGTGGGTCTCCTCAATATTTTGGCATAAGCTGAAAAAATAAACTAATGTTGCAATAAAGCCTCCTCTGTTCTCCTAAAGAGTTAGTGATAAAGGGAAATCCTTCCAGTGGGGCAGAGGTGCAAAAGAAATGATTGATTATAAGTTTCATAAGGAAGTAACAGTTGTTTGATGTAAGGCTGTACACGTACTCTTGGGCAGATTTGAAGGGCTCAGTTGTTGGTGAGGACCTGAGAAGAATGAGATTGGAAGATTGGAGACAAAACAACATGAAGAAAAGGTATGAGGATGTACTGTTAGGTGTCAGCTTAGTTTAGATGTCCCAAGGAGCTTGCACTGCAGGGGAGACACTCAACAACCAGGCCGACAGTGTGTATCTTTGCTCACCCCGTTTCTTGCACTAGGCCCATGAAAAGACAGAACGACAACAGAGGCTCAGTGTATAAACCCAACAACACAGCCTTCCTGGCATGTCTTTCATGGCTTCCACTTGATTAAATCTAGTCTTATTAGTGTGCTGTATATGTGTGGAATTCGTCTGGCTATGAAGTTTAAGATCTGCACTCCTTTGCAGACTTAGAAAAATGTTCTTGTGCTTTAATGCCCAAAAGCCCTGCACACTGACAGAATTTCTTTTCCTATTTTTTTTTTTTTTTTGCCACAGCTGAGCCTCTTTCTCCAGATGTTGTCTCACACTCACTCCTTCGAGCCTCGGCTCAGATGTTGCTCCTCAGGAAGGGCCACTGTGGCTACCCTACTGCAGTGACTTTGCACTGATATCATATCATTACATATTTTCTTGTTACTGAGATTATTATCTGTCTCTCACACTAGACTCAAGTTCTATGAGAAAGAGAGTTAGTCAATCTTCTCCCTCTTCCCAGAAAAGCCACAGTAGTTCCTCAATAAATACTGAGTAAATAGTCAGATAGATGAATTTAAATCTTTAATATACCTGGAATTTTGAATCATGTATATTGACAATCATTTATGATGTTTCTTTAAACACTAAGGTCTATTTCTGGACTTTCTATTATGTTCCACTGATCAATTTGTTTATTCCTATTCCAATACCACTCACTCAATGGTTTATTCCTATACCACTGTTTTGACTATATTATCTCTCATTCATGGGAAGATTTGCCACATTTGTGAAAATCATGACCGATCTCTACAACCTAGAATGTGGTTGGTATTTACATTTGTTTAGATCTTTTTTTATGAGTTAAAAAGGTTTTATTTTTAATTTTACATGCCTGTGTCTTTATTTACTTAATTCTCAATATTTTATAATAACTAAGCAACACATATTTTCTTTTTTGTATCCTCTCTGTGAGACGGTTTAGAATGCCTCTAATTTCTGCACAGAGAAGGTAGACCTCGACCATGTCTGTGAGTCACTTATGAATTCGAATCTCTTACTCATTAATACTGAGCCTCCTCCATTATCATTTAAGGACTAATCACCATGTGTCTGACCTACCTCCAAGACCTCCCCAGGAAGGTCTTCCTCATTTAGGCTTATTCAGTCACCCCTGATTTCTCCTGACCTTTTTATAAGCGATTCCATCTAGAAACTCTCCCTTTCTCACTTTGGCTGGTTAATATCCTTTAGATCACTATGTAATTGTCATTTCCTCAGGGAAACTCTCCTTATCTTCTTTGATAAAGCCAGCTTGTATTATTAAACATTTTCTTAGCTCCATGTACCTCTTTCTTAGCACTTCTCAGAGTTGCAATTTTCTGATATTACTCAATGATGTCACTAAAGTTCACTAGTGGTAGGGACTGTGTCTTGTTTTTGCTCAATATTTTAATCTGCAGCACCTAGCATAATGAACTGATTCATTATATGTGTTCAATAGACATTCACTGATTAAAGACTGGATGCTAAACATTAGATAAACCACATTAAATTGTATCATGTAACCCAGCCCAGAAAAATTTCTATTTTTCAGGTTGGTCTCTTCCTCCTCTTCAGCATTCTTAAGGCTATTCTGTCCCTTCAGATAACCTATGAATAAATATTCAGGTGAATTAGAACTATATAGAAATTTGGAAAACAGGAAACCACAAAACTATTTAACATAAAGTAAACTCTTATCTGATTCCTCCTAATAGGAAACCATTGCTGCTCAAAAACAAGAGTGCTGCCTAGATTTAAAGGGCGGCAAATTCAGCAACGCTCTTTAGTGCTCCAGGAAATTGTTAGCAATAAGCACTCTTCAGCCTGGCCTGACCCACAGAGCATTAAATTCATTATTCATTTTTATTGTTTCCTAGTTGGAGAGCTGTAAAGCTTTAACCAATGTTCTGATCATAAGGCACATAAGATCAGCTCATTTAAAATTCTACAGATTATTTGTCATTTATTTAGAGACCATTGGCAATATGTGTCCATTTTTAAAAAATGATAATGTTCTGTAGATCCCTACGGTATTGAACTTTAAAATGTTGTTTACCAATACGATTCTTTACTTGATTAATCATCTTTGGCTAGCAAAGTCTCTGAGGAGCAGCAAGATCTGCTGGTCATTTTAAATCTGTGTTGTTCATCTGCATTTTTTTCCCCAAACAGAGCTCTTAGTGATATTACATAATGCTTCTGGAATAGCTGTCTAATGGAAATAGGCTTGGAGAAATGCTTAGGTTAATTTCCCTTAAACCCTTATTTTTTTTTCCACAAGGGTGCTTTAGCATCCTGGAGCATTTTAGAAAGCATTTTTAAAATAGTTGATGTGTGTCCTTGTCAAATGAACGTTTGTTGACATTGCCATAAAAAACACCTATCTTACACAATGTGGGAACATTGACATTACCGGGTTTTTGTGTGCATTTCTGTTTCAAAAATTTTAACAGTTTTATTTCCAATTAACTACAAATATCTGATCATTAGTGAGAATGTGAACTCTAAGCTTCTTATACATTTATTTTTCCAAAAGAAAAGAGAACACTTAAAACATCATGTATTTTGGATATAAGTAGCTATAAAACTTTACATGTGAGATCAAGACTAAAAAGGAATGAATCATTTCCCCCAGAATTCAATTTAAAACTGTCTCTATATCAAAAAAAATTTAAAAATTTTAACTGCAAGAATAGAAAAGGTGATATTTAACATATATTGTGGACCAACTACATGTCAGGAATTCTGCTAGACATTCTATTATAATTTTTATATAATCATCTTGATAATATGAACAAAAATTAGTTAGAATGTGCTAAAAATAAAAGTTGATTTTCAGTTAAAAAAAGTTCTTCTTTCGAAAAGCACCTTAAAGAATATTATGCTCTTTCGGGTTGTAATAATATAAAGAGTTGTAGTCTACCTTATTTACATACATACCCCAATAATTCAGTCATATTCTGCAAAACACTACATCCATGAAGTTTTAATACTTTAACTGATTTAGAAGAATATAATTTCATATGTGTTGATTAATAGTCAGGAATAATGATTGATTAATTTTAATTTAGAGCCAAAATGTACGAATTAATAATATGCCTACGTTAGTCTCAAGTACAGATAATTGACACTTAGAATATTAAAATCTTTGTGCACATTAGAATGCGCAGACAACATAAGAACTCTGCTGCACTATGGATGCATTTTATGAGTTTTAGAAATATGATTTGTTATGGGTTGAATTATGTCCCTTCAAAAGATGTATTGACGTCCTAACTCCTGATGCCTATGAATGTGACTTTTCTTGGAAATAGGCTCTTTGTAAATATAATTTAGTCAAGGTGAGATCATATTGGATTAGGGGGGCCCAATCTAATGTGACTGGTGTTCTTATAACAAGAGAAGAGACCCAAGGATAAAACAACATGGGAAAATAAGGGCAGACATTGAATTACTGCAGCTTCAAGCCAAGGATGCCAAGAATTGCCTAGACACCACTAGAACTTAGAAGAGGCAGCGGAAAATTCTCCTCCGCAGACTGTAGAAGGAGCATGGTCTTGCTGACAGCTTGAGTTTTGGACTTCTACCCTCGAGAACTGTAAGACAATAAATCACTGTTGTTTTACATCATTCAGCTTTGTGGTGCTTTGTTACAGCAGCCCTAGGAAGGCAGCACGTGGTTAAAAGATAAAAAGATGTTGGTGCCTGTTAATTTTTTGGCAAATAAGACCTGGGCCAATTTGATTTTATGGTATTATTCTCCTACCTCAAAGAACTATATTAAATATTGATTTAATATTAATGTATATTAAATTATAGTGAGAATATAAATCAAGTTTTTATTTATTTATTTTAATTTTTATTTTATTTAAAAAATTTTTTACAATATAACATTTTTTATTGATTTATAATCATTTCACAATGTTGTGTCAAATTCCAGTGTAGAGTACAATGTTTCAGTTATACATGAACATATACATATTCATTGTCACATTTTTTTCTCTGTGAGCTGCCATAAGATCTTGTGTGTATTTCCCTGTGCTATACAGTATAATCTTGTTTATCTGTTCTACAATTTTGAAATCCCATCTATCCCTTCCCACCCTCCACCCCCTTGGTAACCACAAGTTTGTATTCTATGTCTATGAGTCTATTTGTTTTGTATTTGTGCTTTGTTTTTTGTGTTTTTTTTTTTTTTTTTTTTTAGATTCCACATATGAGTGATCTCATATGGTATTTTTCTTTCTCTTTCTGGCCTACTTCACTTAGAATGACATTCTCCAGGAGCATCCATGTTGCTGCAAATGGCATTATGTTGTTGGTTTTCATGGCTGAGTAGTACTCCATTGTATAAATATGCCACTTCTTCTTTATCCAGTCATCCGTTGATGGACATTTAGGCTGTCTCCAGTGTCTTGGCTATTGTAAATAGTGTTGCTATGAACATTTGAAGTAGGATTCTATCTGGATTTATGCCCAGGAGCAGGATTCTTGGGTTATCCGGTAAGTCTATTCCTAGTCTTTTGAGGAATCTCCATACTGTTTTCCACAGTGGCTGCACCAAACTGCATTCCCACCAGCAGTGTAGGAGGGTTCCCCTTTCTCCACATCCTCTCCAGTATTTGTCATTTGTGGATTTTTGAATGATGGCCATTCTGACTGGTGTGAGGTGATACCTCATTGTACTTTTGATTTGCATTTCTCTGATAATTAGTGATATTGTGCATTTTTTCATTTGCCTATTGATCATTTGCATGTCTTCCTTGGAGAATTGCTTGATTAGGTCTTCTGCCCATTTTTGGATTGGGTTGTTTGGTTGTTTCTTATTAAGTCATATGAGCTGCTTATATATTCTGGAGATCAAGCCTTTGTCAGTTTCATTTGCAAAAATTTTCTCCCATTCCGTAGGTTGTCATTTTGTTTTACTTATGGTTTCTTTTGCTGTGCAGAAGCTTGTAAGTTTCATTAGGTCCCATTTGTTTATTCTTGCTTTTATTTCTATTTCTTGGATAGACTGCTCTAGAACATTTTTGAGATGTATGTCAGATAATGTTTTGCCTATATGTTCTTCAAGGAGGTTTATTGTATCTTGTCTTATGTTTAAGTCTTTGATCCATTTTGAGTTGATTTTTGTGTATGGTGTAAGGGAGTGTTCTAGATTCATTGTTTTACATGCTGCTGTCCAGTTTTCCCAACACCATTTGCTGAAGAGACTGTCTTTATTCCATTGTATATTCTTGCCTCCTTTGTCAAAGATTAGTTGACCAAAAGTTTATGGGTTCATTTCTGGGCTCTCTGTTCTGTTCCATTGGTCCATATATCTGTTTTTGTGCCAATGCCATGCTGTCTTGATGACTGTAGCTCTATAGTATTGTCTGATGTCTGGGAGAGTTATTCCTCCAACCTCTTTCTTTCTCTTCAGTAATGCTTTGGCAATTCTAGGTCTTTGATGGTCCATATAAATTATTATGATTTGTTCTAGTTCTGTGAAATATGTCCTGGGTAATTTGATCGGGATTGCATTAAATCTGTAGATTGCCTTGGGCAGTGTGACCATTTTAACAATATTGATTCTTCCAATCCAAGAACATGGGATATCTTTCCATTTTTTAAAGTTTTCTTTAATTTCCTTCATCAATGGTTTATAGTTTTCTGTGTATAACTCTTTCACCTCCTTGGTTAGATTTATTCCCAGATATTTTATTACTTTGGGTGCTATTTTAAAGGGGGTTGTTTCTTTTCTTTCTTTTTCTGTTGATTCATCATTAGTGTAAAGAAACGCAACTGAGTTTTGAACGTTAATCTTGTAACCTGCTAAGATGCTGAATTCTTTGATCAGCTCTAGTAGTTTTTGTGTGGACCTTTTAGGGTCTTCTATATATAGTAACATGTTGTCAGCATATAGTGACACTTTTACCTCTTCTTTTCCAATTTGGATCCCTTTTATTTCTCTCTCTTCCCTGATTGCTGTGGCTAGGACTTCCAGGACTATGTTGAATAGGAGTGGTGATAGTGGGCATCCTTGTCTTGTCCCAGATTTTAGTGGGAACCTTTTGAGTTGTTCACCATTGAGTACTATGCTGGCTGTAGGTTTGTCATATATAGCTTTTATGATGTTGAGATATGTTCCCTCTATAGCCACTTTGGTGAGAGTTTTTATCATAAATGGGTGTTGAATTTTATCTTATGCTTTTTCTGCATCTATTGAGATGATCATGTGGTTTTTGTCCTTTCTCTTGTTGATGTGATGTATTACATTGATTGATTTGCATATGTTGAACCACCTTTGTGTCCCTGGGATGAACCCCACTTGGTCATGATGTATAATCTTTTTTATGTGTTGTTGGATTTGGTCAGTTTCTTCTTGATTCAGTCTTAGTGGACTCTATGTTTCCAGAAACTGTCCATCTCCTCTAGGTTATCCAGTTTGGTTCCATATAGTTTTTCATAATATTCTCATATGGTATTCTGTATTTCTATTTTATTTGTTGTAATTTCTCCATTTTCCTTTCTTATTTTGCTGATTTGTGCTCTTTTTTTCTTCTTTGTGAGTTTGGCCAGACGTTTGCCAATTTTATTTACTTTTTAAAAAAAATTTGTTGATACTTCTTGAGATATCGCAGAATACGCTACCCATAATCCAAACTAGGGAGTTACTAGCAGTTTCTGAATTCACCATGATGTCACATTTTTTTCACATGCTTTATTTTCTTCAGTTCTGGGAAATTCTCACCATTCTCTGAGCATTGCTAATTTTCGTGCATCAACTCTTCATTGTCACAATGACGTTACTTAACAAACATCCATCAAATCTGTGTGGTATACAACAATAAAACATTTATGTAGATCACGGGCTGTGGGGTTGGTCTGATCTGGGCTGAGCTTGACTGAGTTGTTCTGGGCTACTTGTGCATTTATGGTGAGCTGCGTGTTGTCTAGGTGTCTCTGTTTATCTTGGCTAGTGTCTGGGGGTCAGGACTCTGCCAGCTGAACTAGGATGACCTCAGCTGAAATGACTGGCAGCCAGCTCTGTGTCATATCTTTCATCTTCCAGTACTCCTGTCTGGCATCTTCACTTGGCACTCACAGGACCCATGAGATAAGAGAAAAGGGTAAATATTGTTCAGATTTTGGCTTGTGTCACATCTGCTTAACAACCCATTGGGTAAATCAAACCACCCACGGCTTATCTCAGAATTAAGAAACAGGAAAATATTTTCAACTTCTTCATGACAGAAGCACCAGAGTCACATATGAAAGGTCTGATCCAGGGAGTGGTGAAGAATTAGACTGTTACTGCAGTCAGTCTACCATTCTTCCATTCTCTGTATTTGTTTCTTTTGGAACTTCTTTTGGAATAATATTTTGCCTCATTTTTACAGTGCTTTCATACTTTTAAAAATTTTGTCTTTTTGCTTTTCATTCTTATTGATTTCCATGCTCTTTTACCTCACTAATTTTCTCTGCAGATATATCTAATTTGCTATTAATCCACCAAGTTTCACTTACAGCGATTTTTTTTTTTTAATTTCTAGAAGCTATATTTAGTTCCTTTTTACAAATAAGCCTTTTTTTTTAGGCATAGTGGTTTCTTTCACTATGGTTTCTTTCACATCTTAAGTATTGTAAAATTTCTTATTTCATTTTTTTTTTTGCAGTTTCATCTTTTGTTTTGTTCTCATATTTTTACCCTACGTTGATATTTCTACCATGAGTGACTTTACAATCAGGTTATCTATTTAATATCTTCTATCTATCTATAATATTTTAAAATGTTTTTATGAATGCAATGTGGTAATTATTATTTTTTTACTTTATTTGTTAAATTAATATCATGTTATATTCCTTGATTGTAAGATTTTAAAAAATCTTGCATTTCTGGAATAAACTCCAGTCGCTCTGATGCTTTATCTATTTTGTATATTACTGGGTTTGATATGTATATATTTTGTTGAGGATTTTTGCATCTATCTTCATGAGGGATATTGGTCTATAGGTTTCTTTCCTTGTAATGCCCTTGTTTGATTTTCAAAAAATTGGAGTAATGTTGATCTCGTTAGTATAATAGAACGTGTTCTCCATTTCTGGGAAGGGGTTTTGTTTGACTAGTGACGTTTTATTCTAAATGTCTAATGGAATTCACCAGTTAAACCATTTGCATTAATGTTTTAAATTATATATTCAATTTATTTAATAGATTCGAGAATACCCAGAGTTTCTATTTCCTGTTCTCTCAGTATACTGATCAGTTGCTTATTGGGAAAAGTATTTTTTCCATCAGTCAGTTTTGTTGAGTTCATCAGCATACATTAGTTTCATAGCGTTTAATATTATTATAATGTATATCAAATCTGTAATGATAGAATCTGTTTTTATTCCTAGTACTGGAAATTTTCCACTCTTTTTTCTTGATCAGTCTAATCATGGGTTTGCCAGTTTTATTAAATCTTTTAAAATAAAATATTTTTCTTTATCCATTTTCTTATTCTGATTGTTTTCTATTTTATTGACATCCAATCTTACATTTTTCTTTTTCTTCTTACCTCTGGTTTAATTTGCTTTTCTTTTTCTAGTTCCTTAAGGTAGAAACTTATAACATTGATTTTAGACCTTATATTTTTATAAGGTATTAAACCTATACTTATTCCTCTAAAGAGTCATTTTGATGTCACAAATTTTGATACGCTATGCTTTCAATATCATTCAGTTCAGTATATTTTCTAATTGCCTTCTTAATTTCTTCTTTTATCAATGAGTTATTTATGTGTGTGATATGGTTTCTAAATATTTGTGTTTTTCTTATCTTTTTTCTCATTGCTAAATTAATTCTTTTGTTATCAGAGAATATACTCTATTTGATTTTAATCATTTTAAATTTAATGTTACTTTTTCTATGGCTCAACATGTGGTCTGCTATAGTCTGAATGTTTGTGTCCCTTCAAAATTAATTGTGTTGAAATCCTAACCCCCAGGATGTTGGTATTAGGAGGTGAGGGCCTTTGGGAGGTAATGAGGGTGAAGACTTCACAAACAGGACTTTGTCCTTATAAAACATGCCCTAGAAAGCTCCCTTGCCTCATCCTCCATGTGAAATTACATTGAGAAAATGTCATCTGTGAACCAGAAAGAAGGCCCTCAGCAAATGTGGAATCTGCTCACACCACAATCTTAGACTTCCAGGCTCCAGAAATGCAAAAAATGAATATTTATCATTTTAAGCCACCCGGTTTATGTTATTTTTGTTATAGCAGCCTGAATGCACTAAGACATAGTCTTTTTTTTCATGAATATTCTATAATCATTGAAAAAATGATATGTGTGCACACATGTAACTCCCTAATTACATGCAAATAATTCTGAAATTGTTGGTTGCAGCAATAAATCAATGCAAGCATTCAGTTTTATCATCAACAGGTAATAACTTCTGTAATCTGATAGTTGCCTGGAGATTTTTCTTTAAGCTCCAGTCTAGAGATTCAGTTTTCAAGAAAGAATGATCATTTCAGGGCTTCACAGAGAACTAAATTTAAAAAAAGTTGCATGGCAAGTTTATTCTTTTTTTAAGCATTATAGGCTATAAACAAGGTAAGCATTTAATCAATCTTAGCTTCTGCCAAGTGTTATCTGTCCTAAAATTGTTTCACTAAGTTTCAGTCTCTAAACATTTTTAATTCAATAATTATCATCTTCATCAGAGTCCATTACTTCTCTTCTGTTGAATTTAACCATTTTCTGTTTGTTGGCTTATTTTTTCAAGAATTTTTATTAAACCTGTTCTGATACTTTCCCACTTAGTTGTTCATATCTTGCTATCTGTGTAAGGTGATTCTCTGTTGCCTTTTCTTTTCTTTTTTTTTAGGAGGGGATATTTTATAAGTGCTAAGTTACTCAAAATAAACCTCTGGATGATGGGGATTATTGTAAATATCATACTAGATTCCTTATGAAATCTCCAGATAGAATATAAATTCCTGCACATAGTAGGTGCTTATCACCACACAACTCTAGGTTTCTTGGCCAAACTACAAGGAGGCTTTTACAAGTTAACAAATTGTGAACAACCTGTATCCAGAGAGCAAACCAAACACAATGAGTCCAGCATTTATGTGACCAACATTAGTCAATGGTGATTATTTACTTTTTTATTAAAAGAAGGAATGTTAAGGGAAAAGAAAATCCAAAATTTGGAAATAGACAAAAGGATAAATACATATATTTTCAATATTTTACTGGAACCTAAGTTTTTCTAATTCTTTAGGATTATGTAGGTTTGTTTGATCAACTACTTACTATTGATTAGAAAGTTCCACACTTCTGTAAGTTTATATGTTAACTTATAGAAAACATAATGATGCAAATGATTTTTATCCAATAAACAATAATGCAAATGGATTTTGTCTGGTAGAAATGCAATTTTTTTATGGAAAAGAATTTACAAGATGAAGGTTATAGTAGTGTTGTCCTAAAAAACATTAACCAGATTTGTATATAATTTAGCACTTTATCTCAGCCTTCTTTCTTTTAGTTGCTATAAATACAAGTAACCCTTCTTTGAACTCCATTTGCCACCTTGCTAATTCCCTCAGTGATGTGTTAAGTGTTTAACAAGTCCTTAAAAATTAACCAAACGAAAAAAACTAAATACTGCATGTCACCATAAATGTTTGTAATCACTGAAGCTGTCAAATGATCATGAACTTTGAGTTCCCCACTTGCAGAAACTTCCATTCTTACTGAAGACTCTTTCTTGCCTCATGCACACTGGAATTTTTTTAACCACAGTGCACAAATTTATGAACTCATTCATTTTATCCAGAGTTGAAATTTTGGTTCCTTAATTAACATTGAGTGAATGAATCTTACCCCTATTTGTAGTGTATACAGCTGTCATGACATTTTTTTTTTAGATTGTTACAGTATCTTTTATTTTTTATTTTTGTACTTTTACAGTAGAATTAGATTTTTTTTTAATTAAAGTACAGTCAGTTACAATGTGTCAGTTTCTGGTGTACAGCGCAATGTCCCAGTCATGCATACACACACATATACTCATTTTCATATTCTTTTTCATTAAAAATTATTATGAGATGTTGGACATAGTTCCCTGTGCTATACAGAAGAAACTTTTTAAAATCTATTTGCATATATAGTGGCTAACATTTGTAAATCTCAAACTCCCAAATTTATCCCTTCCTTCCCCCTTTCCCTGGTAACCATAAGATTGTTTACTATGTCTGCAAGTCTGTTTCTGTTTTGTAGATGAGTTCATAGTGTCCTTTTTTTTTTCTTTTGTTAGATTCAATGTGTGAGTGACATCATACATAGAATTATGTTTTATTTTCAACAACCAAAAGAGCCTTTGGGTATTGCTGCCCTTTTTCTTTTATAATTCTCATTTTTTATTGAAGTGTAGTTGATTTACAATATTAGTTTTTGTACAGCAAAGTAATTCAGTTATACATATACATACATATTTTTTTTCAGATTCTTTTCCAATACAGCTCATTACATGAAATCAGATATAGTTCCCTGTGCTATACAGTATGTCCTTATTTTTTAATCTATTTTGTATATAATAATGTTATCTATTAATCCCAAACTCTTAATCTAACCTTTCCCCCACCTTCTCCTCTCCCCCTCCAGTAACCACACTATGTTTTCTATGCCTGTGAGTCTATTTCTGGTTTGTAAATAAAATTCATATTTATATATATTTTTAGATTCCACATAGAAGTGATATCATATGATATTTGTCTTTCTCTGTCTGACTTACTTCACTTAATATGACATTTGCTCCTAAATGACCAACGAAAGATTCTTTACTCCTATGTATACCCTGTTCCCTTGATTAGCAAGTAATATGCTCAGAGTTTGTGGCTTTGATCAGAGCACTCTTCATTATCTGTCCTTGTCATCTCATGGGGCTTGGTTCCAAGATGCATACATTTATACCTGCTGTTTAATTTTCAGGCCATGTGGCATATAATAGCAATGAAACAAGCTTTTTAGGAATACACATCTGTGTTTGAATTTTGGAACTCCTCAGGCAAGGAATTTGCCTTGAATTTGCAAGGTAAATGTTATTTACCCCTTTTAGGATGTAGTTTAAGACCCCTTCCACACTTGAGGAACTTTGTTTCTTTCACACTGCTAGGATTGTATTTTGAAAAGCCACTATCAGTAACTTCTCAGAGCAAGTCTATATGTGCCTGTAGAAAACCTACTTCAACTTGCGAATCAATTGTTTTATATTTTATAAAGGGTGTCCTGTTGTTATTATTCAGTTGAAGGGGCTAATGTGGCCAACTAGAAAGGAGGGCAAAAGTCTAGTATTTTACTGAAATGCATTAATTTAGAAAACTGAGCTGAATTAATCTAGAGAAATATTAAGTTTAGGAACAACTCTATGAGCAAGGGCAGCCCTAAAAATAGCTTCACTTCATGTCATGGATCCACATCGGGGCAGCTTAGGAAGGTGAGACTGGGGAGAATTGCACAGTAACAACTCCTCAAGGAGAGAAATTGGGTCTATTCCCCTTCTATCAAAGTTCCTGGTATTATTTTTAAATATTAATAAATTTTGATAAATTATAAAAATTGAGTGGTTTGTGGGTCTAAATTTGTGCCTTTCAGCATAAACAGACAAAACAACTTTGACATATTTAACAAGTCAGTTCAAACATGTGATTGAACTGGTCGCTTTCACTGGTGTCTGAGAGTTTTCATCATTTGGTAGCTTTGGCATGGTGCCAACACTTTTGTAAGTATGATGACCAACACATCCTGGTCTAAGTAAAGAAATTTCCTTGGAAAAAACTCTCAACATGTTGTATGGCCTCCAAGAGAAATATTCAAAGTCAGTGGTGCTTCAACATCATTTCTTTTCTTTTCTTTTCTTTTTTTAAGCAATCCATTTCTGGGCAGGAGTTCAAAGGAAGTATCTGTTACAATGTTAGAACTTTCCAACAGATTGGAAGAGAAACATTCTAACCAAAGTCTTAGATTTGACCAGCTGCCATATCAAGGGATGGGCTATTTAAGCTTTTAATCTAAATTTTCTTGGTTTGAAGAAAAGTGTTTTAGCTTCCATTTGGATATTAGTGGGAATAATATATCTAAATTTTTCAGTGGGTGAAAAGTTGTTTTGATAGTATGGTCATCTATTGAATAAAGAGTTCTACTTTTGATATGTAAATTGAATTCAGAATTTTCTAAATAAATGTGATAAGGAGCTTTTCCAAAAGACAGTCTTTATCATTCCTTCAAGAAAAGAATTACAGCTTCTGAATACTTGTCATTAGGATATATTTTAAAATGTTAAAATCACTTTAGTTTTGTTTCAGTGTAACCAAAATCTGATGTTGCAGCAATAGTCTTGTAAAATTAGCCAGTTCAGATTGGTTCAGGTACATAGCCCAACCAATTCTTTGAGTTTTTAATCTATTTTATATCTACCAGTTCAAGAAATATCCCTTGGTAAAATTGAAAATTAGAGTTCATACTTAACCCTATAAGAAATAAATGTTGCTGTTAGGCAGTTAGATAGAAATGAGCAATGCACAAGGGGAGAGGAAGGGGAAAGAGTAACCTAGAAAATAACAGAACACCTGCACTCAGGATAAGGGGCTCCAAAAACACTTTCTCTAAATGAAGGCCAGCAAAGAAGCCAGCTAGAATCAAATGCAGTAGAGAGAAGGACCCGGCTTAACTTGACCCAGTGCTCATTACAATGTAATTAACATTGCCATTTGAGCCCCCTTTTGTAGGTTTCTCTGTGTGCATCATGGGTTAAAAACATATGTAAAAGAGATGGGCATGCCTGAGCACTCAAAGAAAATAAGCTGTCAATAATCAATCACGAAAATGCCCCCTAAGCCAGGATATAAAAAACAGGAAAAACAAAGGAGCAGGGCCATTTTTCCTCTCTCAGATTGGCCTGCCCCCAGTTCTTGGGGGTGTGCTATGTTTTACGACCTGTTTACTTCACTAATAAAATCTTTTGTTTATATCATGCTTTCTGTGTCCCATTAGAAATTCTTTTTTCTGGGTGACTAAGAACCAAGGTAATTGTAGTCCCCTCCTCCTAGTATCAGCTCCACATTTGATCTTGTATTATCCAAGATAGTATTGGTTTCATATAGTTACACTTCTAAAATAAATATAACACATTACATGTGCATCAAAATGCAAATTGATTTTTATACCTTTTGTAAGAATTAATATAAATATACAAACTAGAAAAATTTGTAAAGCTATGTGTTCTTCTTTTGTTTTGTTTTAAATCATGATACTGTATATCTGTGAGGCAATTAGGAAAAGTAGGTGAACAAGGAGGTGAACAAATTAAAGAGAATAGTGATTTCATCTCTTTACACTTCTTCATGATATAGACTTTTTAGTTGATAAACTCTGTTTAAAGAATTTGATCTATAATCTATCTGATCTGAGATTACAAATTCTGTAGGTTATGAAATTTGACCTTGGCAGGTTTTTTTTTTTTTTTTTTTTGCCTTCTTTAATGTTGATTATAGAGTTTAGAATCCAACTGCTTTTCCGAGAAGTATAACCTAAGAATAATTTCTAGCAAAGGGGTAGAAAAAACAATATACTGTGATTGGGAAAGTATAGTTTACAAGCTGAAGGAAGTTCATTCAACCTATGTAAATCTTAATTGCAATAGTTAATGCCAACGCATCTTTATAACACAAATTTAACCACAAGAGAAGTCGAAATGGTTGGTACTAGTTTAAAATTCTAAAAAGCAGCACAAGTCTGATGACTTCTGAATGTTAAGGTTACCAATTCTTGGTGCCAGTTGATTGAATTCAGATGTGGTTGCACCTGGAAACCGTTACGGGCTCTTTTTGTTATTAGATGGCTGAGGATATTAGACTAGGATGATCTTGATATGCATGGAAAATATGGTATATTTTAAAATTCTTCTTCTTCTTCTTCTTCTTTTTTCAACTATTCTATTACTCCCTTTCTCTTTCCTTCTGAATTATTTTTTAAAAAACATGCTTTTGGTAAAAATTCTATATATTTCAGAAGGATATTTAGCAAAATATGAAAATCTGCTTCTTGTATTCGGCTTCCCTCCATTCTACTACTAAGTGGTCTTTAAAAAAATTCCATGTATTGCGCAGGTGTAGAAAATGTCTTCCCTAGTTTGTTCTGTGTCTTTTGATTGTGTTGTGATACATACAATTTTTATTTTTTGTCAATAAAACATATTAGTCTTTTCCTTTATAGTTTCTGGATTGATATGCTTCAGGCAGACTTTCATATGTCAAGATTTTAAAATAATGTACCCATGGCTTTTTTTGTTTGTTATTTATGGTTTTTAAAAAATTTATATCTTCAATTTAGCTAGAATTTTATTTGATTTTTTCCTCTTTTTTTTTTTTGAAAGGCTTGAGAAAAGGAGTGGGTTTATTACTTTTTCTTAAATAATTAAGAATTAAGCCCATTGTCCAATCTTCTTTATTTTACTTTCTAAATATTACAACATTCTCTTCTTCAAGTTCACAAAGGAGAAAAAAAGCTTTATATGGTCACTTTATCAACTCTTTTTTTTTTGATCTTACAATGAAAGTTTGCAGTATCTCAGTGGATACTGATAAACACAGCTCCAGGGGAAACTGTCATAAAAGAAGGAATTTATTGCATATTCAATCTGCTTTTCATTTGAAGTAGAATACTCTTCTGATTTATTTAAAAGGGCAATGGGATGGTTGAAGAGAGCTTTTGATGGGGAATTTGTTGACAACTGGATTTTTTACAAAGTCATAAAATGGCAGATTTCTGGTTGTAGAAAAATCTTTTGTGTCCAGTTGGAAAAGAAAGTAAAGCAGACACTTACAAAATTCAGTTATTTAAAATCAACCCTGATATTGAAGCTACACTAGGAATATGTGTTTCATTAAAATTTTAGCTATGCTCCTACACTTTTGCCTTTAGACCAGGTGGGGAGGGGAAAGTAATCTTCTGTCTTGGCTCTGTGCATGGCCCTTGGAGAACACGATCCATTACAAATTCAAAGAAAGAACTATCTGAAACAATTACCTAAAACTATTTCATGAAATAATATATCCTTTTCTGTCCCCTTTCTAATCTTTTTTCTTACTCTCTTTCTTGTAAACTTCTGATGGAAATGGTATGGACCAAAACGATTCTCTCAGGGACCAAATAATTTGTAGCTCTGATGAATCTGGTCACAGAGAACTAAGTAGGTCAAAAATTAAGCACTGTCCATTGCAACTAACTGATTCAGTCAAAATTAAGGACCAATATCTTAGAAATGTCAAGTGTCACAACACTGTCAGAGATGTGAAATTTTTTAATGGTTAAGAAATGTCTAACTCCCTGTGTTCCAATTTTGGCTCTATTGCTTGACAAGTGTGTGTTACTAATTATTTATTGGTAACCATGTGTTATTTAGTCTTTTTGACTTTCAGTTTCCTTATCTGTAAAAACAGGATTGTGAGGATAAACTAATGAAGGGAGATGATTTAGCACTCAGTAATTACTGGTTGATACTCTTAATTTTTTGTTCTGAAAGAAGGATACTGTCTTCTGAAAGAGTCAAAACTGTAAGATAGTAATTTAAGCAACTGTACTTCAGAGGACTTAAAGACTATGGCAATAAGTTGGACACTGACACTTAATGTGTCCTTAGGTGTCCACACTTCAGTTTCCTAACTAGGTTCTACTGTCTTGGAAGCATTTTGCAATTACCAGTAAGGACTAAGAAGATCTCCTATAGAGTCTTATGTTTTACAAGTAAGTCTTCCCTCTCACTCAGAATAGATATGGAACATGTCATTTTATAGAAAATACAGAAAGGTATAGAAGGGAAAGTAAGGGTCAAGTACAATTCCATCACCCAGAGGAGGTCTCATAACAGACTTAATATTGACTTCCATGCTTTTCCTCTTAAGATTCATAGCTATTTCCCATATTTTTATACATTTTGTAAAATATTTCTAATAATTATTTAATATTAATTAATATTTCAAACTTACTTTAACCATTTAGATATTCCTATAGAACTATATATCTCTTTGGGTTTTTTTTTTTTTTGCTACAAATAATGCTAATAACATGTCCATTTTTATATCTTAGATTATTTCCCAAGAAGAAATTTCTGAAAAAAGGCTCTCTTCTGAGGGTATAGTATTACTAAGGAACTTAATACAAATTGCCAGACAATTTCTCAGAAATTTTGTGCCAATTTATATGTCCCACCATGTGCATTGCAGCTGCATTTAGGACAACATTTTTTTAATCTTTACCATTTTGATAGGTAACAATGTCATCTATTGTTATTTTAATTTGCTTATCATTGATTAATAATGTCTTTTTTCCACAAGCGTTCTTAAGAATCTTCTGTATGCCTTTAATTAAAGATACACCTTCTCAATATTTGTTAATGTTATCAGTTTCTAAGGGTTAACTATCAAGATGAAATTATCATTTATACTTACGCAGCTGCATGTACTTAATGTCTTATAGATTGCAATTTGTCTCTAGTACAATTATGCCATTGGAGTTAAGATATCAGCAAAATTTTACTTGGGATTAATGTAAACCTATTTTCACCTTCTACTATCAAGTTTTTTGCCTTTTTTTAGCTGCCCATCTTTGAGGCCCTGTTTGCTGGATGCTTGCACCTGTTTATACATTATCTCCTGAAAAGTCCCACCAACTTTTGTGTGTATTTCTTTAAACTCAGACATCAATAAATAGATATTAACTGTAAACTAATCACATATGGTTGAAAAATTTGACAGCTTATGATCATTTAGGAAGCCATTGATTCCAAAATTGCAAAAATTTTACAGAATTTGAAAGCATTTAGCTGGTTTTTCCTAGAGCAGGAAAAAAAAAAGCTCTCATGCTGCACACGTGATTTTCTGCAATTTTACCACAAACTAGATGTATCTGAAAATGGCTTCTATATTCAATAGGCTATGAAATAAATTGCCTTTTCTGGGTAGTGCTACAGGATAATGTAAAGGTCACTGCCATGTTTTAGACTTTTAACAGCATTCATTGTGCTATAAATAACTGTGGCTAGCATGTTTATTTCATGAAATCCAAGTTGTGTAAATTGGAGTTTATGTTATAAGGTATGTGGTAGATGAATTATACTGAAAACGTGTGTACATGCATATTGCTACAGTTCTCTTTAATTAAAGTCCTTCTGGAGGCTTCTTTTAAAGCTAATGCTAATATCTCTTAGCACATCTAATTATTGAAATTCGGGTTTGAGTTTAGTGACTGGGCTAAGCAAATCATGTGGAAGTGGTCATTGAAATTTATACTGTCTTAAGCCTTGGGCTGTTCCAAAATACTGCACAGACACCTCTTAAAAATAATCCCTTCATATTGTTTTTGATATAGTTCTCTTTTTTGCATAACATGCCAATTTTCTTTTTTAATGGTAGGTGCAGAGGTTGTCATTGTTGACAAGGTGTCACAGCAATCCCAGTGTCTTGCTGACCAGCCCAGCTGGGCTTTGACAGCTTTACTGAGAAGGGACCCAGTGAGATCAAGATACCGACATTAAAAGTGAATACAAAAAATAAGAAGTGGTAAAAATCTCATTTAAGACACACAATAAATGACTCCAGAAAATTATTCAGGTTCCAACTTTAACTTTTACTTTCCAAAATATTCTCTTTTTAACTAGTTAAAAATTATTTTTTTTTTCAGTTGATCCACTCATCACCAGTATAGAGTGATCACCATGGATGAACATAGCCTGGTGCTATGGCAATTTCAAGGTGATCGGGTCATGGTTCCTGGCATTAGGAGATTTATGATCTAGTAAGAGAGATAGAAAAGAATACAAAACACAAAAACATATAATGCAAACATTAGGCCTAAAATAAGCAATAATCTTAATGTGCGTTTATGAGTAAGAATAATGAACCATGTTGGATAAAATAGTGAAAGAATTCATGAAGAAAGTGGAATTTTGAAATGGTACCCAACTATTAGCAGAGTCAATGGCTGGGTAGAGGGAGTTCATGAGAAATATGAGCATGAATGTGAAGTCAGTTGAAAAATAGTGAGTGGTCTCGGTTTGCTAAATCAAGGGTGCATGCACCCATCCAATCATGCAGCAAATGCTGTAGAATGCCTAGTTAGTAGGCCATATTCCCCTAGGTAGCAGGTGCAGTGTAGTGAACAAAATAGACTTGGTCTGTGCCTTTATGGAGCAAATCAAAACCTGGTGATGAGACAGACAGTTAACAGTAAATAAGGATGCCGTCAACATATTGTTTCAACTTGTAATAGGTGCCACCAAGGTGTAAGCAAAGGCCGAAGATGGAAAATAAATAACAAAGGAGATCTACTTCAGATAAAGATTACCAAAAAATCTCTGAAGAATAGATGTTAAACTTCAGACTTGAAAGACGAAAAGTAGCCAGAGAAGGAAGGAAGAGGTTGAGAAGAGAAAGAGTGTTCCAAAAAGACAATAGCGTGTGGAAAAGCTCTGAAGGAATATAGAATTTGTCTTTGAGTAACTGAAAGAAAGCTAGTGAGACAGGAAGGTATGGAGGGAGAAAACAGAACCAGCTGTGGGGCTGGGGAGGCACACGAGGGCCCAGATCAACACAGGAACTTAGCAGCTACAGGAAGATGTCGATTGCAATTTGAAATGTGATGGTAAGTCATGAAAGAATTAAACAGAAATGTAACAGGATCTAGCTTATTACTCTGGTTGCCATGTGGAAACTAAATGCACAGAAATAAATAATTGGATATTTACCAGGATTTGCTAATGACCATAGAGACACAGGCCTGTTAAGGCAGGTTAGAGACTGAGCATGAATGAGCCTGTGATTCAGGGCCACATCCCGTACCTCTGGAAGCTTTCTCTGACCTGGAGGTTGGGGCAAATGCCCCCTCTATGGTGCACTCATAATATCCAGGGGGCATACAGCATTAGACATTTCACATTATAATATAATTTCCTGTTTTCTGAGAAGATAGTATTTGAGCCAAAAGAACTGGAGGAGTAAGCAGATCCAAGCAACAACAGTTTAAAAGGAAACAGTTTAAAGAAAAGCCCAGTAAATTAATCTGTATGTTGATCCATGATGAGTATACAATTACTTGAGCTTGTAACTTTTAATCATTTATCATGCTAAACAAAGCAATTTATTTTTAGATGTATTTCAAGAGTGTTAGAATCAATAATATTTTATTAAAATCTGCTATCCTCTCATAAAAGTATTCTATTACTTTACTGAAGCCTTATTTATAAATTTGATGTTTACTCAAATCAGTTTTCAGTCCATGGGTACTTTGGAATAGGGGAACATTAGAGATGCAGAAGACCTAGTTTATATTCTATTCATCTTTAACCATTAGTCAGTGGATTGACTCATCTCTACGGGTCTCCCTTATCATTTCTAATATCCTAAGAAGGTATCTAGTGTGTTTCTCCCAGCTGTGTAGGTAAGGGGTTAGGAGAAATGGAAAAGAAAGCTAATTCCAAACATTTAACACTCTACCTAGCACATGCTTCAGACAGCCAAGTCAGTGTGAATTGCTTAGGTGTAGTTTCTTGAATGGGAAAATTTTAAAGGTTTTTTAAAAAGAACTCTCATTGTACCAGCAGGAGTGATGCATGTGGAGTGAAGTGAATCTGATGAAAATTTAGGGAAAAAAATAAACAGGATTCAGTCTTCAAGTATTCATAAAGATATAGGAGCAAACATTATTCAGTTTTCTACTATTAAAAAATACTTAACAAAAAGCACCCTAGGTATTTGCACTAGAAATTCTTACTCTACCCCACTACCCACCTCCTGTTGTAATGAAAATGGCCTATTTCCAAGTTCTACTTAGGGGAAATATGTTTTATATCACATAGTTCTGCATCTCTGCTTTTTCTCTCTATAGAGAGAAACACATACCTGGAGAGAGCAATCTTGTGGGGGTTTTCTCTAGAGATGCTTTGAATTTAGTTCCTCAGTGTTGTCTAGTCCCAGGTTTAGTCTCCATATATTCCTAAAATAAACTCTTGTCTTCTTGAGGCAGATTGAATTAGTCTCCATTTCTTGCCACCAAAAGAGCAAACTGAAAACAGTGTTGATCAACCTTGTATGAGAAAATGAAAACCCACTGTCAAAGAAGAATTAGGGAGAAAGATATCTATTTCCAGCTAGGGTCAAGGATGGCTCTCACTTATTTTTCTTTTGTAAGTGGACACTCTCTAGGAGTAGAAACTTTCTTAGAGCTCTTACTGCAGCCTCCAGGGGTTGCACATGGTTCCACGTCTTGCCCTACGTCTCTGGGTGCCCAAGCTTGTGGTGCACCAGGACCTCCCTGGGAAGCTGCTGCAAGTATTGATTTTAGGGCTTAGTCCACAGGGAATCTGGCAGGAAGTCTGGCATACACCTGGGCAACTGTAATTTTGACAGGCTCCATAGATGGTTCACACATAGCCAGGTTTCAAAGCCATGCCCAATGGCCTCAAGCGGTTTTGACTCAGATGCACTTAGATACCTTGACGTGTTATGCATCTCTGCTAAGATGTCCTTCTGGTTTTCTGCTCCAGAATTAAAGATTTATTTTTCTTTCTTTTTATATTCTATTGGCAATAATACAATAGTATATAAGTCTTTAAAACTTGTCTCACCTGGAGTTGCTTCCTATCAAAAGAAGAAATATATGATGCATCATTTTGGAGAACTTAAATTGAAATTTAAGAGAAAACATGGCATTAGAGGTCTGAGAAAGCTTCCAGAGGTATGGGGTGTGGCCCTGAATCACAGATTTCTTCATACTCACTCTCTAACTTGCCTTAACAGACTTGTGTCTCTACGGTCATTAGCAAATCCTGATAAATACTGGATTCTTTATTTCTGTACACTTAGTTTCCACATAGCACCCAGAATAATAAGTCAAATGCTTTTAAGATAACATTGTAATTGTCATGAATTCTTGATCTCTAGCCTGGATTAAACTTTATTTATTTATTTATTTGTTTGTTTGTTTGTTTATTATTTTATCTTATAATTATCTTTTCATTCTCCTCAACAGCCATAGCTGTCTTATCTAGGGGAGCCAAGGTCCTGGTTTACCGAAAACTGTGGGGTTCTAGGACATGAACTTTCAGTACTAAAAACCAAACAAGTCTCAGGCCAACTAGAACAAGTGGGTCACTCTAGTCTTATCAGGCCTTCTTTTTGACTGCATTTTCCCTACTTTCAATAAAAAGTCTAATTTCTTACTTCACAAAGAAAATGGAGGTAGAAAAAATTTCAACTTCCTGTGCAATCCACTAATGTGTCTGGCCAGGACCTGACTCCATTAGTGATTCTGTCTTTCTGTTATACCTTCTACCTCTTCAAATATACTTTGTCCCCTCAGCATAGTGTTAAAAGACAGTTCCCCAAGTATAAACATGCTTGCAGGAAAGTGTCCCTATTGGACTCTGAGCTTGATACAGCCTTTCTTCTGTGCCCACACTTTTGTGACATAAAACAGAGCATGACCAAACCCCAAGGGAGACTTTATAATGTTCTCCTCATTCTTAAATTCCTCCAAATGTCAAACTCCTCCTCTACCCTTTTAGGCGGCCCTTCCACTTTCAGTTAGAAAAGACTCATTGAAATATGTTTCTTAAGTGAGGTTTCTCTCCCTTGACTGGAAAGTGGTAGATAACTCAGCTTTGATTTTTGTACTTGACGGCTTTTTTATTATTTAACAATAAGAGCGTGTTCAAGTATTTTCCAACTTAAGCACAAAACTCTCTCTTCCTGTACTTTAGATGTGCTTAACCATCTCTTTCCCTGCCTCTTTCTTCCTAGGTATTCATTTTGGAAATCTACTTTTGCTTTTTTCATTTTATCCATGAATTTCAGTGTGCCTTTGTCTTTTCAGTGCACTCCAATGAACATGCTTTTATATGATCACCAATGATCTTGTTGCTAAATTTTATGTGATACATTTAGTTCTGTGATTTTTAAAAAATTTTAACAGCAATGTTATTTATAATTGCCAAGATATGGAAGCATCCTAAGTGCACATCAATAGTTGAATAGATAATGAAGATGCGGTATATACATGTAATGGAATATGCAATTCGTGATTTTAAAATAGATTTAAAAAAAATAAAGTAGAGTAACTTAGAAGGAATAATATATAATTGCCCCAAAATTTTCCATGCAGAACTAACAAGCTATTCTCTGTGGCTTTTGTCATTCTTTACAACTTTACAAATTATTTACAACTCCTTTTAAAAACATATTCTGGTTGCGTGCATTATCCTATGGGATTCTCTTCTCAATAATCTTTCTAAATCTCCATCTTTTACTCAAAATACACTCAAATATTGATGTTTCCAGCTTTATAGTCTCATCTTACTATTTTATTTGCACTATAGATTGTCCCTGGCTCAGTTCCTTTTTTTCACTACCTTCATGGCTATGTCTACAACCCTTAGCTGAGGCACTCAAATCTCTCTCTAGATAGCCAGTTCCATATGAATTTTCTATTAAGTACCACAATCTCATCACTGATTTTCTCCTCTCCCAATTATTCCATCCCACACATCTTATATTGATGACACAACCAAGAACCAATTACCCGGTTATCGCCCTTGATTTCTTCTGTTCATCTCCCACATCCAACCAATTACCAACCCTCGCCTGCTAAGTCTCCCTCAAATTTCTTAAGTCCATCTCTTTCTCCCTACCTGTGCTAACTCCTCTCTGAAAATGGGCTCTTAACCTTTGAGACTGTATTTGTGCAACAGTCTTCCAAATGGACTGTTTGCCTCAAGACTTGGCCTCCTGCAATCAGGCACCACACTGCTGCCAACATAATCTTCCTAAAACATAAGTCTGACCATTGTGTTTAAGATCTTGGGTTCTTGAATAAGACAGATCTGGATTTATAACCACTTTCAATTCTTACTAGCGGTAATTTGGGGCGGGATATTTAACCTCTCTAAGCCTCAGTTTCCTCATTGATAAACTGGGACTGCAAAGCCTTTATTAGTGCATTGACTTGAGAGTAAAATGAGCTATCTATTTAGCACAGTACTTTGCAAATAAATAGTGGCCAATATTTCGTTGCTATTTTTATCATGGTTATTATTCTTCTTGTTCTCGTTGATATGTATTACAACCCTTCCTGCCTGGATTTCTTCAATGTTTCTCTACTGGGTCTCAGATAAAGTCTTAATCCTCTGTGTGATCTAGGAGGCCTTTTATGCCTTGTATTCTTTCTCTTTCTCAGTCTATTGTCTAGTCACATTGAATTATTTGCTGTTTTTTTTCCAACAGTACCCTTTCTTTCTCTTCTTTTGTAAGTTCTTTAATATTTATTGATTTTTGCTACTTGCCTAGCAAAACCCAATACCTTCTTCAAAATTTAGTTACACTTAATCTTTCCTTGAGAACGTTCCTTCCCACCACTCTTAATGTAATCTGGATCAATTGTCCTGTTTGCTCCCCTAATTTCTTGTGCACACATGACTCTATAATACCGAATTATTTAGCACATTATAATTACCTTCCTCAATATGCTATGAGTGTCTTGTAGGCACCAATTGTGTCTTTATCTTTGTGTTGCCAATTTCCATGACAGTACCTGGAAAATAGTGGGTGACACTCAAATGTTGAATGATATGAAGGTTCTGGATATTTGCAATGACCATGATTCACAATGGAGATGGTATAGCACATAAAACAATTAACTAACAATAATTTAAAAATAAAGAAATAATGAAATGCCTTAATGAATGCTGTACTTTTAGAAGTTATGTAACTGTATATAAATATATATAGAAAAATATATAGAAGTTCTATATAACTATAAATGATAAATACCACATAATGTATAGGAAGTTATATAGAGATTAAAACTTTGTGTTGTTGAAAATTTTCAAGGAAAGGATAACATTTGAATTGTATTATGAAGGTACATGATTTGATTAGTAAAAGTAATAGAAGATTTTTAGGAAAAGGGTACTATAAGGGCAAAGACAGAAGAAGTTAGTGTATATGGAATATTTCCTTTGTATTAAGCACCAAGTTGACTCTGAGATTGCCCTGCTTGTAAACCTTTATTTTTATTTTTTTAAATTTTTCTCTCACTGACTATGAGGTGGATAGTTTGAGGACATTCACGGTCAAAACTTTTAAGTAAATTTATAAAGTTCACACAACTGTCATATAGTGGAACTAGTATTCAAACCCAGTTGCACCCACCTCTGAAGGATTGCTTTCTCCACAGTAAGCTGGTTCACCACAGGTGGAATGAACATGTGAGACTAGAGTAATGAGAGTAAGCCTGGATGTAGATTAAGACAGGCCTTCAAAGTCAGGCAGAGGAAGCATTTGACAATTCTCTATTAAGTCACTATAACATTCTTTCAGTTGTCAAAAATATCTGACAAAGCTTACTACTACTATTATTTCCTGCACCCATGACAGGCAGTGCTAGTAGATCATGTGCTGTGTTTTTTCATTTTTTTGTTTTTTTTTTACTGGGCTTGGATATAGACACAAAGCCCTTAATAATAGATGTTCATGAGAAGTTTATGGTTGACCCATAACCATTCCTTCTTCCTAGCATTATTCGAATTTCCTTTTGGGAATTATTTCGCCACCTTTGGAGCAAGCTGGATGAAACTATAAAATAAGGTAAACCACCCTCGCATTATGGAAAATAGTTTCCTGGAGGCTAGGGAAGGATATTTCTGCCAAATCTCTCTGCCTCAAGAAGACCAAGAAGTGATCATGTGATCTAAGCTTGGCTTTAGACAAAACATTCTTTCCAAAGAGAATCTTGAGCATACTTAGGATTGGAAAAACAAACAAACAAACAAAAATGAAAACACCCCCCCAAATCAAACAAAAACCCCAAATTGTACATTTCGTTCACAGAAGAAATCCTGATGAGGCAGTAGTTACCTTCTGCACTATTGTTTTCTCTTTTATTACTAAGCTTCTTCTCTAGCATTTCTACCCCAATGCCATTATATCAATTAGGCTTTTTTTTCCTTTTTTTTTTTCCTTGCAAAAGTTAGTTGGAGTCAATTTCCGTTGCTTACAACCAAAAAAAAAAAAAAAATCATTACCAATACCATTTGTATTTAGTCATAGTTGGCACATGATTCAAAAACCAATAAGTCCATGATTTAATACCAATGGCACATGATTTAGACCCAATAGGAAAGATGGAGAATATGCTTTGGTATTTTGATTCTGACTCTATTTTCCCAGAATTCTCTTCCTCATATGGTTCCAAGTTAGAGAAGGGTAAAGGAGAAATTTTTGTGAGATTTGGGAGGTGGAAGTGAAGCAGAAGCCATTATGAGCTCCTTCTTTGTCACTAATAATGAAAGAGAGTTGCAGGTGTGTTTCAACTCCCTGTCTACAATCATATCTTCTTCACAGATGGCATTTCCAAATGATACTCTTCAGAATCACAAATTAATTCAGAGTCAAGAGCCTTCCATCTTTTGTTCCACCACCTTTTCTTGTGGCCCCATTCTGGCAGCTGGATACACTTGGTCTTCTGGATTCCTTGGAAGTCTAAAATTTGTCCATTCACTTCATTGTTTCAGAAAGGCACCTTCCTCTGGTTATCCAACTTCTTTTTGTCTGTTATTTCTTCAGCTTCTGTAAAAATTGAGTAAAGTTTTATTCATGAAAATAAATCTTTTATTCAATAATAGTCATATAGGTTCTACTTTCATAATTGAACTCTGATTGTTATAGTTATTGGTACCAACTTGTTTCCTGGAGAACAGAACACTAAAGATTTTCTTATTGCCAGTAGCAAAGGGGACACAAGCAACCCATGGCATGTAGTGGCAAAATAGTTTCTTAAGTTATTACCTGTGGTTTCACCTGTGATCAAATACCCAGAGATGACAAGACTTTGGATCACCAAGTAACTGTTGCTGTAGAATGCTCTAATGAAAATGAATACAATGGTGTTGCTTGGTTGATTCTAAGTGCATTGTAAACTTTGGAGAATAAAAATGAGCTCAGGGATGTAAATTCTTGGATCAAGGTCTGAGTAACAAATTAGAACACTTCTATGACTGCTCTGAGGGAAACCCACATTTCCTACACATTTTCTTAAAATGAAACTCAAAATTTAACTTATAGAGTAGCTGAATTACAATTCAATCCAATCTTTATTTCTTATGAATTCTTGATTTCTTATGAATTAAAGCATTGATTGGGAAGGATTAGGGTGATGAAAATTGGGATGAAGACACATGGGCTGATTCTGATGATGCAGAGGGACTTGAACGTTTACGTTTTACTGAGCTTCATTAGCCAGTAGAGAAGCATTTCCCCAAAGTCTGACAAATTTAGTCTCCCCTTGCCTGAAGAATTTAATATTCCCAGCCTGAGGGATTTGATTTGCAGGGGAATGTTGATCCCTCTGACATACCTTACTACCTCCTCTTGCTTCTAGATCTATGACAAGACTCAGATTCTGGTATGTTCCTGTGGGTCAGATAAAAATTATGATCTGAAAGAAGCACTGCACACACCAAAATAACTATATTTATATAAGTTATTAATAGAAACCTAGGGAATATGCTTGGAAGTGGATCCAAAGGATGTTAGATCAGGCAGGAGAATGTTGACCAGTTTGAATGTATTAAAATTGTCTCACTAAACAAAAAATCTGTATTCAGTGTGTTTTAAGTGTATGGTAAGCAGTTTTAAATTTGGCTAAAATGATGTTGAGTTGCCAAAACTCCCTTGATATACTATAGAGGGCTGTATCCAAAGGCTTAGGGATATTTGAATGTAGGGGTAGGTTTATCTTTTAAGACCTGCTCATCCACCCATATATATGTGTGAAGCCTTTATCAAGGCTTTCAGAAATACATTGGTGAAGGGAATACTGTCACGGTTGGAAAGTTCTGCGTGACTGTTCTCTGCAGGCCATGAATGACAGTAAGAAGTGCTGTCAACAAAAGAGAGCCCATGAATTCAATAGGAGTGATGGGATTTCAGAGTGCCAGGAGCCAGCAGTGCGACTGAACTGAGAAGGTGCGGGGAGAATTACGACCATGAGTAGCATATCTGAAGCAGGAATCCGGATGATTTCACCCATAAAGAACTTTGTCTTTAACTAGTTGATTATGGTTTCTCAAGGATTGAAATACAGGAGTACTTTGCTAGAATCTTACCTGATTTGTAGAAATGGAAAACCTCTGAGTCTGGTGAACAGAAATTTGACTTGGATCAACAAAATAGAGAATCAATTCTGATTCTTGAGCTAATTCAAACTTCCAAGGTGTTCTGTGCCTACGTCTTAATTTATAAGGCTGGCTGAGTGAAGGCATGGAGAGGTCAGTGCCACTGAAAGAAAAGTTTAATATCACTCATAATTCCCCTACAGTTAAGAGGCACAGCTGAAAATAGGAAGTGCACCAAGTTTTAATCAGGATGCAGAGGAGGAGTGAGTGACAGACTTAAGCCAGAACATTTATTGAGGTTTTGGTGGTAAAGACACAGCAGGGCCAGGTAAGCAGTTTGGGACTGGCTAGTTTGAATAATTACAGCTGGATCTTAGCTATAAGGATGGTCCCCAGTTGCCTGGTATCTCATCCTATAAGGATTAAGGCAGAAGGAGTGCTGCCTCCTGGGGTGCACGGTCCAGATAGAGGTGTGGCTCTGGATTGATAAATTTGCCTATCAGAGGCTTGCTCTTGGCTGAGCCCTTTACTATCTCTAAGAATTGGTTAGTCCTAGAAAGGGTAGTCACTCTCTAGCCTGAATATTTTTTAAGATGTCAAAATATCATAAAGCAATGGTAAGAAAATGAAAAAAAAAAGATTAATACATAGAGAACCTTGGATAAAAAAGGGGAGTTTCATTTAAGGAAAGATATTGCTTTGTCAAAAATTCATACAGTATATCTTTCTCTAGCCTTTCCCAAAAGGATCTGTGGCCATTTACAAGGGTGATGGCACACTGAGAAAGGGAAAATTATCAGACAATGTAGGCATCACTTGACATTGGTTCTGAACTGCCAGTAATTCCTAGAGACACAAAATGCCACAAGTCAGAGGAAAGACTTTTGGAGTTCAGAGTATTAATGATATTTAGATTGATTTGCCTCACAGAGGGATTACCAGGTTCCCAAACCCACTGTGTGGTTACTTCCCATGCCAGAATACCTAAATGGAATAGATATACTAAAAAAAATAGCAAAATATGATGACATCCATATTAAAGAGGTCCCAGAAGGTGAAGAGAGAAAGAAAAGGGTTGAAAATATGTTTGATAAAATTATGGCTGGAAACTTCCCGAAGCTGAAGAAATAAATAGATGTTCAGGCACAGGAAGCAAAGTGTACCAGACAAGATGAACCCAAAGAGACATACACCAAGGCATAGCATAATTAAAATGACAGAAGTTAAATATAAAGAGAGAATTTTAAAGGCAGCAAGAGTAAAACAAAGAGTCACATACAATGGAACTCCCATAAGGCTATCAGCTAATTATTCTTCAGAAAATTTATTGGCCACAAGGAAGTGGCATAATACATTTTAAGTGCCCAAAGGGGAAAACATACTAAGATATTCTGCTTAGCAAGGTTACCATTCAGAATTGAAGGAGAGATAAAAAACTTCTCAGAGGAGCAAAAACTAATAGTTCATTAATGCTAAACAAACCTACAAGAAATGTCAAAAGTTCTTCTCCAAGTAGAAAAGAAAAGGTTACAGCAAGAAGTTACAGGAGAATTCAACCAAACATATAAAGAAGAGCTAATGCCAATCCTTCTCGAACTATTCCAAAACAGTGAAGAAGAAGGAGCACTCTCAAATTCATTCTACAAGGCCACCATTACCATGACACAAAACCCAAAGACCCTACAAAAACAAGAGAGAAAATTGGAGGCAAATATCTCTGACAAATATAGACGCAAAAATCCTCAACAAAATATTCACAAACCCAATTCAACAACATGTGAAAAAAATCATACACCATGATAAAGTGGGATTTATTCCAGGTTACAAGGATGGTGCCATATCCACAAATCAATCAATGTGATACACCATGTTAAGAAAGGAAGGATAAAAATCACACGATCACTTTAATAGATGCAGAAGCAGCATTTGACTACATTCAACACCTATTCATAATAAAAACTCTAATCAAAGCCATTTAAGACAAACCCACAACTAACAGCATATTCAATGGTGAGAAGATGAAAGCTTTTCCTCTAAAATCAGGAAGAAGACAAAGATGACCACTCTCTCCATTCTGATTTAACATAGTATTAGTGGTCCTAGCCACAGCATTCAGACAAGAAAAATACATAAAAGGCATTCAAATAGGACTGGAAGAGTTAAAACTTACTATTTGCAGATGACATGATTCATGTAGAAAATCATAAAGTCTCCACCAAAAAACTATTAGAACTAATTAATGACTCAATAAAGTTTCAGGATATAAGATTAATTTGCAGTAATTTGTTGCTTTTCTGTACACTGATGCTGAACTACCAGGAAAAGAAAGCAAGAAGACAATCCCATTCAAAATTGTATCAAAAAAAATTAAATACTTAGAAATCCACTTAACCAGGAAGGCCAAGAGCTATACTCTGAAAACTATAAAACATTGATGAAGGAAATTAAAGGTGATACAAAGAAATTGAAAGAAATTCTATGTTCACAGATTGGAAGAATTAATATTGTTGAAATGTCCATACTACCCAAGGCAGTCTACATATTTAATACCATTCCTATGAAAGTACTCATGATATTTTGCACAGAAGTAGAACAAACAATCCTATAGTTTATATGGAACCACAAAAGTCTCTGAAAAGCCAAAGCAATCTTGAGAAAAATGAACAAAGCTGGACGTATAATGCTCCCTGACTTCAGACTCTATCAGAAAGCTACATAAATCAAAGCAATATAGTACTGGCACAAAAACAGACACATGGGTCAATGGAACAGAAATAACTATATAGGCATGATCAATTAACTTATGACAAAGGATGCAAGGATATAAAATGGGAAAGGCAGTCTCTTCAATAAGGGATGCTAGGAAAACTGGACAGATCTATGTCAATAATAAAATTAGAACATTTTCTCACACTATATACAAAAATAGACTCAAAATGAATTGAAGACCTAAATGTAAGACTGAAAATCATAAAATTCCTAGAGGAAAACATTGACTGAACACTCTTTCACATAAATTGTAGTAATATTTCTTTGGTTATGTCTCCTTAGGCAAAGGAAATAAAAGGAAAAGTAAACAAATGGGACCTAATGAAATTTAAAAGCCTTTACACAGTAAAGGAAACCTTGGACAAAATGAAAAGACAACCTACTGAATGAGAGAAAATATTTGCAAATAATATGATAAAGGATTAATATTCTAAATACATACAGCTAATTCAATTCAATATCAGAAAAACCCCAAACTGGGCAGAAGACCTGAATAGATATATTTATTTACCGAAGACACACAGATGGCCAACAGACACATGAGAAGATGCTCAGCATCTCTAATTATCAGGAGATTGCAAATATAAACCACAGTAAGATGTCATCACACACCAGTCAGAATGGCTATCATCAAAAAGACCACAAATAACTAAAGTTGATGAGGATTTGGGGGTAAAGGGAAACCTTGTACACTGCTGGTGGGTACTGATGCAGACAGTATGGGTAACAGTGAAGAGGTTCCTGAAAAACCAAAAATAGAACTAACTACCATATGATCCAGCAATTCCACTCCTAGGTAATCTGAAGAAAATGAAAACAGTAATTTGAAAAGATGTATTCATCCTGATTTTCATAGCAGCATTATTTACAATAGCCAAAATATGGAAGCAACCAAGATATATATCAACAGATGGATGGATAAAGATGTGGTGTATATATACACACACACACCCACACACAATGAATGTTACTCAGGCCTCAAAAAAGAGTGAAAATTTTGCCATTTGCACCAACATGGACCTGAAGGGTATTATGCTGAGTGAAATAAGCCAGACCAAGATAGACAAAAACAACCTTATCACCTGTATTCAGGTGAATGTCTCCAAATGGGCATAGAATGTGAAGATATTGGTGTCCCAAATGAATGTTCAGTAAAGAGCATTATTAACACAGAAGAACCTTAATAACCAGGTGGTCAAGATCACTTGTTCTGTGTATGTCAGTCAGCCTCATCAATTACCCTGTTCTTACCCAACAGATACATGAATAAAATGGTCATGAGTTCAGCAAACTGGATTTCTACTCACTGAAGCCAATCCAGTTAGAGACATGCTGAGTGCCATATCTGCCAATAGCACGAGGCAGCACTTGGCTTCAACATGGCATTATTCCCCAGGAGGATCAGCCAGGTATAGGCAAATTGATTTTGCCAGATAGCTCCCATGATGGAAGTGGCAGCCCTTTTTCATTTTAATTGGAATAGATATTCTGAATATGCATTTGCTTCCCCTGCCCAAAATGCTTCTTCAAAAAGCACCATGTCTGAACTTTCAGACGCTTTACTCACTGTCATGGTAATTCTCAGAGCATTGCTTTTGACACGAGAACTAATTTTATAGGAAATAAAGTATGAGATTGGCCCATGCTTATGGAATTTACTGGTCTTTCATGTTCCTCATCACTCTGAGGCAGCAGACATTATAGATGGTTTAAATTTTTTTTTTTTTTGAATACTCAGTTACAGCCTTGGCTGGGTGACAACACTTTGCAGGCTCAGGTAACTTCCTCCAGGCTATCGTATATGCTCTGAATCAGTGATTGACTCCTGATTCATTATAGTTTTACTTGCAAAGCTAGGACTCCCAGGTCCGTGAACAAAGTATTCAAAATGGGAATAGCTTTCCTCGCAAATACATTTAACAATCTACTAGTTAAATTTTTCTCCATTTCCTGTAACTTCGCATTCTCCTGGTGCAAGCTCTCCCCTGCTCCACATCCAGTGCTTTTCCCACAATGTCAGGTGTATTTCACTCCTCACGTGAGGAGTTACCCATGCTTTATTTACATCTGTCTGGGCATGATGTTCAAGGAACACAAAAACCAAGGAGAGAAAAGTACTGTACCTTGAAGATTCCTCCTTCACTCTCTTTACCCTACTCTGCTCGATGACCAAGAAACCTGGGTTTAATATTGGTCAGAATCCACGACAAGGCATAAAGAACACCATCATAAGATCCCTGGAGTTGGCCATCACTTAAACCAAAGGGTCCTCCTCGTCCTTCTCCAACAAAACCACAGATACTTCACGACTGTGGGTTTGAGACACTAAGTGATTCCATTTAGCTTGAACTTGTGTCTTTCTCTTCCAGGTTGAGAGACAGAAAAAAATACCTCCTCTCTTCCTTTTCTTAATTTTTCCAGACAGCTGGATTGTTGCCCAGTCATATTGCTAAATCACACCCTTAATTTATACAGGAGATGATAAAGCCTCATCGCTGCTGATTTTTAGTGCATAGAGCATATGGAATCAAGAAGTGCCAGTCCCAGCTTTGCACTCCAGGAATGTGTGGGAGAGCTTACAGCATTTATGGTGTGAAGAGAACGGAGAGGTGAGTGAAAATCATAGAACAGTGTAAGTTTTCTTCCATTACAGTCACCTTTGGGTATTTTAGGAGACATTTCTGAAAGGAATATATATATTCCTTTATATATATATACATATATATATATATACATATATATATATATATATATATCTCATACATTGCTTAAAGCACACTAGGTATCTAGCTATTTAAAGGGATTTAATTATTTTTTTTAGGATTTTTTTGGTAAAACTTTCTTTAAAAAATCCGATGTATATTATCACCAATGCCTTTTTTATTGCCATTTTTCCTTTATACCTATAAGAATTTCATGAAATGTAGCTGAACATTATTTAATTCAATGAGGATTTTCCATTTAACTTTGAAAACTGAAAAGTGGGGACGAAAAGGTAACATTTTATTTTCCATTTTAAATACAATGCTAATTTATTTAATGCTCTAATTCGTGAAATACACACTACAGAATCATTCTTGGATTTCCCCAGATGTATTTCAACATTATAGTCTCTTATCTTTGTTATAAACATTAAACTGTGCCCAGTTTTTTCAAGACCTATTAACACTCATTCTCGGAATATCCACTCTCTCAATATTTGGAGTCAAAGGGAGCTCTAGTTAAAGGGGTAAATGTATTCCCTGGAGAGTGCATCTAGTCTTGTCCTAAAAATAAATTTAAATACGTTGTCATAGTTCCAAATATTAAGAAAGTTTTTATTAAAACAAATGTTCCCATCCACTGAAGCAGACAAAAGCACCAGGCCTGAGTAAGGAAACAGAGCCCCAATCAGTCAAGACAGGAAAACTTTCCAGATGAAAATGATACCTTCAGTCCCCTTTTAATACGTATTTCTACATAAAGTGATATACCTATAAATGCAAACACGACATTTACTTACAAAAATCACGGTGGAATTCTGCCGTATTAAAGTATATTGTCATTCATCATTGTTTATTTATTCATTGTAGTAAATATTTATTACTGCTCTCCAGCAAGTATTTTCCTCTCTCACTGATTTCCCTCCAAGGAATATTCCTCCTCCTTTTTCACCTCTTTGCTTTGCATTCCTTTGTTGGCAGTGATTGGTCAAGGGTGGTCATGTGAGCTCCTGAGAGTAGATGAGATCCAGTGATGCTTTTTCTGCATGTGCTGGGAAACACTCTGTTTTTCCATTAGGAAGAAGCCTCAGAGGATTAGTGACTGTGGCTGCTATAGTCATTTTGCAAACACATAAAAATGGAGCCAACTTCAAGGTAGTATATCCAGAGAAATAGAGAGGAAGAAAATGACTTTTCATACAATTATTTGAGACATTTGAGCCCTGAATGAAGATAAACCTGGATATCTATCTGTGGATAGCTTGGTTATTTGATACAATAAATCCTCCTCTCTCTACTTTTTTGGCTTAAGCTGTTATCAACAGCAGAAATAATTCTAACTGGTACATTCATCAAAGCTAGTGGCACTGCTCTTGGCCTCAGGGATACAGAGAATATAAAACACTGTTTCTAATTTCAAGGAGCTCAGTCTTTGAGGGTGCACGTGCACATACACACATTATTCTGGGGCATGAGAGCTATTCACAGAGTGCTACGGAAGTGCAGGTTGAGCAGGAAGCAGGCCAGAGACGTGATATCCAGAAAAATGATCTTTTCCCAGAAAAGTGTTGCTTGAATTAATTATTCATGGAAATGCATGCTTAAATAAAGTTGGCCTATTTTTTTATCTAAGTTTCAGTTCCTCCAAAAGCTGACTCTGACACGAGAATTTGGGTATAGGTAATTTATTTGAGTGATAATTCCAGGAAGCAAATGTGAGGGAGTAGGGAAAAATGAGACAGGAATGGGAGAGAAGCCAACAAAGAATGCATTAATGAGTAAAGTGTCATGGGCAACTCTGACTGAGTCTCACTGGTGACTCTCTGGGAATCCATTCTGTCCATGGAGGCCTGGGCATTTATCCATCACTCTCATTCCTTCCTGGTTGAAGATTGCCCCCAGGGATTTTATCTGCCTTGCACTTCCTGGGTTCACCTGTGTGCAGTGGAGCCTTCTCCTGTGGTACTGGAGAAGACCTTCAGGGAGAATAAAAGAAGCTTGTGCTGTTCATGCACTGGGAATCAGCTGCAGGTAAACTGAAGTATGTCTAAAGGATGGTGGAGGCATCAGTCTGCATCTGCACAAGTCCCATTTTCTGTGGGAAGTCTTATCCTCTACCAGTTATGTCTATGAATTCCCAAAAACCTAACATTCTCATGGTTTGGGCTGATTCTGAGTGCCTAGTGAACTACCTCATTGTAGCTGTTTTCTTCCTTCTGCTTTGTGCCAATCCCGTGTTGAACTCAGTCATTTATCTTCAATTTCCTCTGAAAACTTATAGAAGGCATTTTTGCAGGACGTGTTTTGATAGTTGAATGTGCGTAGCACAATCTTGAGAAGATGAGATCATTGGGAGGAGAGTTTTTAATCTCTGCAATACAAAATATCTTAAAATTTAGTATCACACAGGTTTGGTCTTAAGAAGTCCTAGGTCATTATCCTGGGCTGAGCTTAGATGCAAAGCCTGAGACAGGGATTCAAATGGTGCCAGTGAAATCTGTAAGGTAATGAAGAAAGCAGATAGGCAAAGGGGAAAAGCTAGGCAGAAACATGGATCCCACAGTGAGTTCTGGAAAGGAAGTGGCACAGCAGTGCCGTCCTTGCTAGGGATGAGGGACCAAGCTTCTTGTGCCTCTGCGTTAGCTAGTCATTGATGGCAGGCAATGTCTGGAGAAAGGGTGTAAACCCTCAGGGATTTCTGGACGAGGCTCTTCTGTTGTTAACAGGCACTTTTCACAAGAAGGGTGCAGTTGTGAGTTGTTAGCAGCCAATGCTCACAGAAGCTCAAAGGGGACATGCTTGGGACAACATAACCCTCCACTATGGCCTCTTTGCCAAGGCAATTTTTCACTGGATTGGCTTCTCCATAGGCTCTGGTCTTCTGCAGCAATGCTCAGCTCCATTTTTCTCTCAAGACTCCCTCACTTCTCCACTTTCTGTCCAGCCCTACTGCTTCTAACTACAGACTGACTTTTAATATTGTATGAAACAATTGACTCTCACTATCCTTCCAAAATAAGGCCTTCCTTTGCTCGCCCAAAGGCTCACAGATGTGCTGAGCTAGATAAAGGAATATTTACTTGACTTACTCTGGTTCTTGCTTAGCTTCATGGAAAAGCTCACAGAGACCTTGAAATGTCAGCCTCCACCCTTCTTTATCCAATTCTAAATCTGGAGCTGTGGTTTATCACTGCAGCAAATGCCTCTCATTAACAGGAGAGTCTATAGCCAGTTTGTGTTTAAACGGCAATGACATTATCTCTGCAAAAGACAGCAAGTAGATAAGGAGACAAGCTTGCTTTTGGTGGACAGAGCCGTGTATGTCAAGATGCAGAGGAGTGACCATGGTAGTCTTAGGAAATGTGCAATAGTTTAGATGGGTTTGAAGTCAAATTGTGCAGAGACTCAGGAACCATGTGGAATGAGTTGCACAGTTAGGTTGGCAGGGATCATAGTTTTGATGGTCTAATATATGATGTCAGGGAGTATAGACTTTGCCCTGAAAACATGCCACGTTCATATCAGCATTTTAAGAAGACTCTTCCCTGTGGACTTGAGAAGGGCAACAATGGGACAGGAACATCAGTTACTCAGCTTTTCTACTAAAACATATAGAAGGATGCCATTTCTGAATGAACATTATGAATGATGAAGAGAATGGTAAGTTTAGATGACATTTAAAAAGTACATAGGACAGGACCAGATGATGGATAGGATACAAATAAGGGGCAATAGGTACTCAGGAGAGATGATCAGCTTTGGGGCTTGCATAATATCATTATGCTAATTCTCTCTCTTCCCCTATTCTCAATAAAACAATAAAGGTATTAAGCTCCATATATTGTTTTATAGCCTATGGTATCATGAACATCTTTCAATGTAGTAAACATGGTATAAAATATCAATTTAAATAATTGCCCAATATTTTATTGTACAGATGTAGAACACATTAATCTCTTATCATTGACATTTATATTGTTTGCTATCTTTAACTATTACAACCCATGTAGTCAAATATCTTTTCATTTGTGTTCTTAATTATTATTCTGGTATATAGAAACATCCTAGAAATGTAAACAAGGAATTGCTGCATTTCTAAGGCTTCTGATAAATATGGCCAAATTATTCTTCAGAGGATTTATGTACCAAAATATTCACCAAACCATCACCCTTGGATTTGTAGTATCATGGAAATTCTACTCTGTGAAAGAAGCTCTCTCAGAATAAGGTTTAAGTTCTAGTGGCATAAATTTAAATGTTCTGATGACTACTTTTACTTTTGTCTAATTTCTGCAGAGATATTTGAAGCCCTTAGGGATTTTTATGGTTATCGTAAGGGGTATTGTGCATTTCAATCTTGTATACGCTTGGTCTTCCTTTTGGAAAAAATTGAAAATAACCTAAAAAAATTGATTTCAAAATTTATTTGTATATTATTTATTAATCAATTGATAATTAGTAATTTGTTTATATGCTTATTCATTAATTAAATGAATATTTATCAAAAGCTCACACTGATTCTAGATAATGTGGATAAAACTCTGTCTCTAAATTCGGCAGTTTAGACTCATCCAGGGATCACGATGCTAACCATGATGATCATATCAGGACCTGACGTTTATACAGTGCTTGACCTACGGGCCAAGCACCATTCTCTCAGCAACACTATGGAACAATATTGTTACCTTCATGAAGCAGACAACAAATAAAATATTTCAATGAAACATAGAATGTAGTAAAGTCATGGTGCAGTAGGAGTGCACTGAAGGGACTCTCGATTAATCTTGCAAAGGTGGGTCTTAGCAAAGGCTTCTTGGAGGCGTCAATATCTAAACTGAAACATTAAGGCAGAAAATAATTTAGCTTATGTGCTTTCAAAGTTTTTATTAAAAAAAAAACCCAAACACTTTGGGATCTCGTATTTGCTTAAACAGTGTCCACCATGGGGGAATGTCGCCTTTCCTATGGCATAGGGCAGGTAGAATGGGTTCTTGGGACTCCTTTCTGAGAGGGTTTTATTCCTTACTCACACCCCTATTTTATAATCTCTGGACTTCTTCATTCTGGCTCTATTTTTCTACTAAAAGCATATAAGTCAAGGTTACCAATGACTTTCTAACTGAAAACTTTGATGTCAAATTTTTAGTCATTATATTATTTGACATCTTTCAGAAATTTAAAATCATTCAATACTCCTTCCCATTTGAAAGTCTCTACTATTTGTCATCTAAAACAGAAATCTGGAAACCATTCTATAATGCTTAGTTTCCCTCACCCATCTCATCTATAAATTTTTGTCTTTTCCCCTTGCCTTTACACTCCCATTGGACAAACACACAGGCTATATTTGGTGTAATTTCTAAGCCAATCTCATTTGCTTACCACAAGCTCCAAGCCTTTCTTACCAATAAGGTTTAGGATTAAGACTGATACCCAAGACTTGGGACAAATCACACAACTAATGTATTTCCATGTTGTTTTGAAAAACTTTACTCTAGATGGACCTGGAAACTGGTGAATCAGAGAAAAACCACATATTCAAGTTTCACTAACTCCTCCTGTGTTGATTCACCTGGTTGATCCACCAGCTTATAGGAACACTAGAGTTAGGGTTCCTTCTCCAGCACACCAAGTGCATCTATTTAACTTTGGGATATGTACTCAAGCCTTGGAAAGATTTATTTCTTCATATATAAATTTGGGCTAATAGTAGTACGTAATTAAGAAGATTGCTTTGAGGATTAAATGAGTGAATGCACATAAAACACCTAATTTAGTGTCAGGCATGGTCAATCCCTCAAACTATTACACATAATTATTATTATATTATATTTATCATTGCAATTATGATTATACTGCTCTGTTTACCTGGGGGCCCTGTTCTGAACCTCAATTTTCATGACTTGTATGCTCCTAGGACTGTAGTCTCTGCATAACATCTATTTACTATTGAGTAAGAGCAAAACCTCTGGAGACATGGCTGTAGCCCAGTTGCCTCTCTGGCTGGAGCCATCACTACATGTCTTACATGCAGATTAGACCTCCAGACTAAATAAAACATTTCTGAGCCTATAAGTCCCGTGGAGTATTTTGGCCTCAGTTCAGTTTCTATAGCTTAGTTAGTACCTACCCAGAGCTCATGCTTAGAGCCTATGTTTTCTCTCTTGGGTGAACTAATTCTCTCTGGTGTCCACTTGGATTCCCTTTCTCAAGGGATGAGTGGCTGGCTACGTGGCTTTTCCATATCTCACACACACACACACATGTGCGCAAACATGTCTCCACTAGAATATAAGATGATTTTGGAAGAAAGAAGAGAGAACTTTCTTCCATACGGAGGAAACAGAGAAGGATTCATGGAACGGTGACTTTTAGTATGGTTTGTAAAGCCTGGGTGGAATCTGCACTTGAGAAGATGAAGGTATAGAGAAGATTCCTGGGATGGGCAGCAGCATGAGTGAAATGCTGGTGGCACAACAATGAGGTGACAAGTTATGGTCCTGGTTCCTGAATTTCTATAATTTGATCATACTTCAGTATGGCCAGTCCTGCTGAAGTTCATGCTAGTGGAGCACGCCTTGTCTCCAGTCTACTACCCCCTGATTCCAGACTAAATTGAACTCAAAGATATGATTAAAACCTGTCCAGCTGCACTCAGCTCTTGTGACTGTGTATCTACCCAATCGAAGCAGGTATTGAAACTTATAAAGTGTGTCCTTTTTTCGTATTGGCTAAGTGTCATAATTTTTCCTATTTTCCCTTGACTTTGTTCTTGCATCCGTGTCAGCATCTCTCTTAGTTTAGGGGGTTATAGACTGGTGTGACATATAGTGAAGAGAGTATTGAACTGGAATTGAAAAGATAGGGATCTTTTTCTGATTCAGATGAGGTGAGTACTTTTTATCTCAGATCAGGGATTGGCAGGACAGTTTGTGGTCAAATCCGGCCTGCCTCCTGTTTTTATTCAATCTTTGAACTAAGAATCATTTGTACGTTTTAGATTGGTTTAAAAAAAGATCAAAAAAGAGTAACATAAAAACTATATGGAATTTGAGTTTTCAGGGTGCATCAATAAAGTTTTATTGGAACCCAGCATGGTCACATATTCCCATGGTTGCTTTCATGCAGCAATGGCAAAATTAAATAGTTGTTACAGACATAGTAGGGCCTGCAAAACCAAAAATGGTTACTATTTGGTTCTGAATTTACAGAACAAGTTTGCTGACGTCTGTCTTGGGTCTTTACTTTCCTTCGTAAGATATATGCCTTGGCAGACATTTCATGAATGTTATCTTCTCCTTTCTCTTATAAAAAGGAATTGACTTTTAAAGGTATAAAGCCTGTTTTCAACACTATTGAACATACAATCCAGAATGTAACCAAGCTGTAAAAAAAGTTAATTGTACATTTTTTTCAAAGCCTTCTCATGAACTGCTGTGGGGTCTCTATGCATAGAAATGCTCTGACAACAGAAGTAACAGTCAGTGCGGATGCAATAAGGGTGCTCACACCTTGCCTGCACAGGAGTCCTCTGGGTTATAGGTTTGTTCCTGAGGGTGTCATCGACAACTTAGTTGTTGTTCTTCAGCATCTGAAAAGGAATCCTTAGAGGTTTGCTTTTTGGAACAGCAATATTTGTCCTGACAGCCTCAGTCAATTTTAACCTTTGACTAAGCACTAAGATAGTGATCTCTGAATGACTGAATGAGTAACCCTGAATTCTTTCTCTGATTTAAACACAACTGAATAAGAGTTGTTTTTTTTTAAACTGAGACTTTAGGGGGAAAAAAAGCAAAATAATTATAGATAAAAATCAAGGCAAAAAGTAGAAGACAATGTGTATGTCTTCACTAAGGAAGTAGGTTTTTCTGTCTTCCTTATTAGACTGAAGTTACCTCTAAGAATCTTCATAATTTAGTTCTGACTCTCTAGTGCCTTATATAGCAACTAGTGAGTAAATAAAAGAAGAGAATTTAAAAAAGAAAGAAAAATTATAAAGAGATAAAGAAAGACACATTTTTTTCCAAAGCAGAGAAGAGTTGAATACATAAATCAACATTATGAGCAATAGTGTTGACATGTTTTCAGCTTAAAAAAAGTGAAAATGTCTTTCTCTTTTGACTTAGATGATTACACTGAGAATGTTGCCTCAAATCAAGTTTCCAATGTCTTTTCTTCTATATTCTGTTTTGACTAGAAGTCCTCTCTTCTTGAGTCTGTTATTCTAAATTCAGATATTCTCTACAGCCTGTGTAGATTAAGAGATGACTGTCATATTTAATATCTAATTACCCTATTCCCACGGCTTTCTGGAAAACAAATGTTACTGTGACAATACTTGTTATTTGGGATGTTGTTCATTAAAAAAATTGCCTCTGAACAATATATGCAAAGACAAATGGTAAAGTAATTACAGAAACTGTTTTTTGAGAGCCACTGTATACAAAACATTTCTGAAGTCTCATTGAATTTAATAGTCAAAGCAATCTTGAAAGGTGGTTTACAGATTAGGACACTGGGACAGAAAGAAAATAAAAACTTTCCAAAGAAGGAAAAAAATAGCATATGTCTAATTTTACAGCCTGAATGCCCAAGTGAAACAGTCTTCTAAAAAAATTTCAAAAAAATTTTTATTGAAGTATAGTTGATTTACAATGTTGTGTTAATTTCTGGTGTACAGCATAGTGATTCAGTATATTCATATATGTATTCTTTTTCATATATATTCTTTTTCATTATAGGTTATTAAAAATATTGAATATAGTTCCCTGTGCTATACAGTAGGAACTCGTTGTTTGTCTATTTTATATATGGTAGTTTGTATCTGCTAATCCCAAATATCTAATTAATCCCTCCTCCCCACGTTTCCCCTTTGATAACCATAAGTTTGTTTCCTATGTCTGTGAGTCTGTTTCTGTTTTATAAATAAATTCATTTGTATCATATTTAGATTCCACATGTAAGTGATAGCATATAATATATGTCTTTCACTTTCTGGCTGACTTCATTTAGTATGATAAATCTTTAGGTTCATCCATGTTGCTGCAAATGGCATTATATCATTATTTTTTATGGCTGAATAGTATTTCATCATATATATATGTATATATATATATCTCCAGTCAGTCATGTGTCAGTGGACATTTAGGTTGTTTCCACATCTTGGCTATTGTGTACATAGTGCTGCTATACACATTGGGGTGCATGTATCTTTTCAAATTAGTTTTCTTCACATATATGCCCAGTAGTGGGATTGCTGGATCATATAGTAAGTCCATTTTTAATTTTACAAGGATTCTCCATACTGTTTTCCATAGTGGTTGCACTGAATTGCATTCCAAGCAACAGTGTAGGAGTGTTCCATTTTCTCCACACCCTCTCCAGGATTTTTTGTTTGTGACTTTTTAATGATAGCTTTTCTGACCTGTGTGAGGTGATAACTCACTATAGTTTTGATTTGCATTTTTCTGATAATGATTGATATTGAGCCTTTTTTCATGACCATCAGAATGTCTTCTTTGGAGAAATGTCTAAGTCTTCTGGCATTTAAAATTTTTGTTTTTATTGTTACTGAGTTATATGAGCTGTTTGTATACTCTGGAAATTAAGCCCTTGTAAGTTACATCATTTGAAAAATTTTCTCCTAGTCTATAGGTTGTCTTTTAATTTTGTTTATGGTTTTCTTTCCTGTAAAAAAGCTTATAAGTTTGATTGGGTCCTATTTGTTTAGTTTACTTTTATTTCTATTGCCTTAAAAGACTGCCCTAGGAAAACATTGCTATGATTTATGTTGAAGAATGTTTTGCCTATGCTCTCTTCCAGGAGATTTATGGTGTCCTGTCTTGTGTTTAAGTCTTTAAGCCATTTTGAGTTTATTTTTTGTGTATGATGTGATGGGTGGTTCTAAATTCTTTTATTTACACGTGGCTCTCCACCTGCTGAAGAGACTGTCTGATCTCCATTCTTGCCTCCTTTGTCAAAGATTAATTGACAGTAGGTAGGTGTGTGGGTTTATTTCTGAGTTCTGTATTCTACTCCATTTTTCCATTTGTCCATTTTTGTGCCAATACCATACTGTTTTGATTATTTATAGCTCTATAGTATTGTCTGAAGTCTGGGAGAGTTAAGCTTCCAGGTATTTTCATTTTCCTCAGTATTTCTTTGACAACTCTGGGTATTTTGAAATTCTATGTAAATTTTAGGATTATTTATTCTAGTTCTGTGAAAAATGTCATGAGTAATTTGACAGGGATCACATTAAATTTGTAGAATACTTTGGGTAATATGGCCATTTTAACAGTATTAATTCTTAGAATTCAATAGCATGGGATATTGTTCCATTTCTCTGAATCAAGTTCAGTTTTCTTTATCGATGTTTTATAGTTCTCAGCATATAAGTCTTCCACCTCCTTTGTCAGGATTATTCCCAAGTATTTTATTTTTTGATGCAATTTTGACAGGGTTTATTTTTTTACTTTCCTTTTCTGGTATTTCCTTCTTAGTGTAAAGAAATACAGCAGATTTCTGTAAGTTAATCTTGTCCTGCTACCTTGCCAAATTTATTTATTATTTCTAGTAGCTTTTATATGGATTCTTTTGGGTTTTCTATATATAGTATCATGTCATCTGCATATAGTGACAATTTAAAATCTTCCCTTCCAATTTGGATCCCTTTTATTTCTTTTTCTTGTCCTATTACTGTGGCTAGTACATTCAATAATATGTTGAATATAAGTGGTGAGTGTGGGCATCCTTTTCTTGTTCCAGATTTAAGTGTAGCTTTTAATATGTTGAGATATACTCCCTCTATATGCACTTTGGTAAGAGTTTTTATTATGAATTAATTTGAATTTTATCAAAAAATTTTTCCTGCATCTATTGAGATAATCACGTGGTTTTGTTCTTTCTTTTGTTGATATGGTGTTTCACATTAATTGATTTGCATATGTTGAACCGTGCTTGTGATCATGGGATGAATCCAGCTTGATTATAGTTTATTTTATGTTTTATGTGTTGCTGGATTTGGTATGCTACTGTATTGTTAAGAATTTTTGCATCTATATTTATAAAAGATATTGGCCTGTTATTTTCCTTTTTGGTGTTGTCTTTGTCAGGTTTTGGTATCAGGGTCATGGTGGCTTCACAGAGTGAGTGGGAGTGTTCTCTCCTCTTCAATCTTTTGGAAGAGTTTGAGAAGGATCGGTGTAAGTTCTTTGTATGTTTGGTAGAATTCTCTAGTGAAGCCACACAGTCCTGGACTTTTGTTTGCAGGGAGTATTTTTATTACTGAGTTTATTTCACTTCTAGTGATTGGTCTGTTCAAATTATGCATTTCCTCTTGATTCAATTTTTATGAACTGTATGTTTCTAGGAACTGGTTTATTTTTTCTATTTTGTCTAATTTGTTGGCATAGTGTTCTCATAATATTCTTATGATTTTTGTATCTCTGTCATGTCAGTTGTTATTTCTCCTTTTTTATTACTTATTTTGTTTGTTTGGATTCACTCTCTTTTCTTCTTGGTGAGCCTGGCCAGAGGTTTGTCAATTTTGTTTGCTCTTTCAAAACGCCAGCTCTTGGTTTGTTTTTTTTTCCCTATTATTTAAATAATCTTTATTTTATTTATTTCCTCTATGACCTTTATTATTTCTTTCCTCCTGTTGACTTTAGGTTTTGTTTGTTCTTCTTTTTCTAATTCTTTTAGGTGGTAGTTTAGGTTCTTTATTTAAATTTTTTTTTTTTTTTTTAGTTTGTTTTTTTGAGAAAGGCTTGTATCACTAAAACTTCTCTCTTAGAACTGGTTTTATTGAATCCCATAGATTTTGTATGGCTGTGTTTTCATTGTCATTTGTCTCAATTATTTTTTAATTTTCTCTTTGATTTTATCATTGGCCCATTGGGTTTTTAGTAGCATGTTGTGTAGTCTCATGCATTTTTTTTTTCTTTTTCCTTGTTTTCCTTTCTGTGGTTGATTTCTAGTTTTATGCCACTGTGTTCAGAAGAGATGCTTCAGATAATTTCTTTCCTCTTAAATTGGTTGAGGCTTGTTTTGTGCCTTAGGATGTGGTCTATCCTAGGGAATATTCCATGTACACTTGAAAATAATGTATATTCTTCTTTTTAAAAATTTTAATGTAATTTTCTGAAAACATAATTAAATCTAACTTTTCTGTTGTGTCAGTTAGCATCTCTGTTGCCTTATTGGTTTTCTGTCTGGAAGACCTGTCCATTAATGTCAGTGGGACTGCTTCTATGTTCCCATCAGTTTCTCCCTTTATGTTAGTATTTGTATACATATTTAGATGTTCCTATGTTGGGTGCATGTATGTTAATAAGTGTAATATCCTCGTTTTGTATTGATCCTTTTATCATTATATAGTGTTCTTATTTATCTCTCTTTATGGCCTTTGTTTTAAAGTCGATTTTGTCTGATACAAGTATTGCCACACCTGCCTTCTTGTCATTTCTATTTGTATGAAATATCTTTTCCATTTTCTCACTTTCAATCTTTGTGTGTCCTTCACCCTAATGTGGGTATCTTGTAGGCAGCATATTATAGACTCCTAATTTATTATCCAATCTGCTACACTATATCTTTTGATTAGAGCATTTAGTTCATTGACATTTAAGGTAATTATTGATAGAGATATATTTATTACCATTCTAAACTTTATTTTCCAATTGATTTTATATTTTTTATTTTTTCCTTTCTTTTTGTTTTTTTTTTTGTGTGTGTTTTGATTATTTTATTTTATTTTATTTTATTTCATTTTATTTTATTTTATTGTGACTGAGTTCTCTTCTTTTTGGTTTTTGTGACTCTATTGTATGCTTTTGATTTATAGCTACCCTGTTTTTGAAGTAGGTTAACCCATTACTTTATCTGTTTGCTTTAGACTGATAGTCAGAGAGGCTAAATCCCATTTTTAAAAAATCGACATTTTGTTACTCCCCTCCTCTATAGTTTATGATTTTGATGCTCTGTTTTACATCTTAGTGTTTATTCTTTTGCTGTCCATCACATTTCCAATTGTGGTTTTCTCTTTTCTATAGATTCTTGCTTCTCTTCTATTTAGAGAAGATCTTTCCAAGTTTCTTTTGGAAAGGTTAAGTATTGCTGTATTCTTTTAGTTTATGCTTATCTGAGACAGTCTTTTCTCTCTTATTCATATGATAATCTTGTTTTGTAGAGTCTCCTAGGTTGCAGGATTTTTTCCTTTCAGAACTTGGAATATATTTTGTCACTTCCTTCTGTCCTGCAAACTTTCTGTAAAGAAAACCACTGATAGCAGTATGGGGGTTCCCTTGTAACTATTTTTCTCTTGCTACCTTTAGAGCCCTCTCTTTATCTTTAAATTTTGTCATTTTAATTATAATTTGTCTTGGTATAGGTCTGTTTGAGTTATCTTGCTTGCAACCCTCTGTGCTTCCTGTCCTTGGATATTTGTTTTCTTTCTTAGATTTGGGAAGTTTTCAGTCAAAATTTCTTAAAATACATTTTTGACCCCTATTTTTCTTTCTTCTACTTCTGGAAACCTATTATGTGTAGATTGGCACACTTTATATTATCCCATAGGTCTCTTAAATTGCTTTCATTTTTTTCCTTTGTCTTTCTGCCTGCTGTTCTGATTGGGTGATTTCCATTATTCTGTCTTTCATATCTCTTATTAATTCTTCTGCATTATTTAGTTTGCTATTTATTGCCTTTGGCTCAACTTCTATCTCAGCAAATGAAGTTTCTAATTTTAACTGGCTCCTCTTTATAGTTTCCAGTTTCTTGTTACAGTGATCTGCATTTCTACTGATGGCCTTTCTTAAGTCCTTCAGTATTTTTATCATCTCCTTTTTGAACTTGGGCCCTGGTAGACTGGAGAGGTCTGTTTCATTGCTTTTTCTTTCAAGGGATTTTTCTTTTTCTTTTATTTGGGAATGGTTCCTCTGCTGCTTCATTTTACTTATATTTCTCTGAGTCTATGATTTGACAAGTAACAGTTACCTACTGTGATCTTAAAGGGCTGTTTTTATGTGGGAACCTCTTTGTGTAGTTTGTATGAGTCTAATATTTTTGTTGTGAGGATTGTTTTTGGTATGTATGGCTGCTACATCTTTCCTCCACATGTGCTGGCTGTTATCCCTTTGAAAGGGGGTTGATCAGTGTTGTGGTGACCAGAGCTGGCAGTGGACCTTGAGCAGGGCCTCCTCTTTCCTTTGTGGTTGTACAGTCTGCTCCCCAGTTGTTGGAGTACAAGCCTCTAGATCTGTTTCTGAGCTGCAGTGTGAGATAGGTGAAACTGTGATGCTTCCACTGGGAGAGGAGCCCCTGAGTATTAATTATAGAAGCCTTGCAGAGGGAAGTGCACTCTGTGGTGTTGCTTGTCAGCCACTGTGTGGGCTCACAAGGCACACTGTTGTTGGCATTGGACCCACCTCAGAGATGGGAATGCAGGTAATCTGCCAGGGTATCCTTCAGTCACTGTGTTCACAAAGTCACCAGGACAGATCCATTGAAGTTAGGCACCAGGACCAGCCATTGTCACAGGTAGTCATGCAGCTGGATTCACCATGGGAGCTGTGGATTCGGCCCAGAGCCTACCCCTGCCTCTGTGTGCACATGCCCAAAAAGCCTAGGGTTCCTAATGCTGGACCTGCCCCGGCTGCACACCAGCAACCTGCTCAGATGCCCTTCAGGCACTCAGTTACATCAGAGGTGTAAGTCCATTAAGCCTGCCTGGGACACAGCTCAGATTTCAGCCCCATTTTCTCCCATGGCCCCAGGGAATGAACTCAGACTTCAGCCCCACCTCTGTTTGGGGCACCCTGATGGAGCTTGCATGTCCTCAGAGCTGTGCCTGCTGTGAGCACATCAAGAAGTTAGGTTGCTAAGGTAGGGTCTTTCCCCTTCCTTGAGGCATATTAACAATGGAGCATTTATGACAGACTTGGGCTCTGTTGCACACACTCCTAGTTGTGGTCCATACCACTTTCCTGCCTCTTCAAGCTGTCTCTGCACAAGCAACCCTAGTTCTCTCCCTGGGTTTATCCTCTGAAGCTTGAGTTTCAGTACCCAGTCCCTGTGTGCAGCAGCAGATGCATGTCTGAGTGCTGGGAGGCGGCACAAACCCTCTGTGCTGGTCCCTCTCTATTCTGCTTGTTTCAAACTAGCTGTTTCCCTCTCCTCTGAGCCTCTGAAGCTCCCTGTCTGTCCTGGATGATCCAAGTGAGACATTCTTGAACTTGTTTTTTTCTTTTTTTGAGATGATAGAATTTCAGGGGATTCATTGAAGGACTAAGACCTCAGCCTTTAGGAAGTGTCTCTAAATATTTCATATTTTTCTCCTTCACCCTCACCATGATGATTAGTCAGATCAGAAGAAATGCTTGCTACTCTGACTAGTGTCCCATGTAGAGACACATTTGCTTCTGTCCTGAATCTGAAGGAAGGTCTGTAGAGTGATTAGATCTGCCTTGGCAATCAGTGAAGAAAGCCTCCAGGGGAGGTTCACTGTGATTTCCTCGCCAGAGATGCCAGGAAGCTATTTATTAGTATTTTAAAGGAACTTAGTTGACCTGGAACTAAAGAAAATTAATATTTCAAAAAAGGGAAGGCACATTACATATCAACCAGACAAGTCATTTTTTGGCTAGCACTGTTTAAGCATTACTCACCATGTGCTAAATCCACTTGAAAGCTTAGTGAAACTTCTACTATACTTTAAAATAAAATAGGCTGACTGTTTGACAGTCACAGAGCTTTTTGGGCCAGTTAAAAACAATTTTTTTTTTTGTGCCTGTACTTCCCTATGGAGATAGTTTAAGTGCAACTTTGCAACATTTCTGCTGAAGACAAAATCCTGTTGACTTCAGTGGGCTTTTGGATCAATGATGCCATCAAGGAAAATAGCACTGTTTAAGTGTCCATTTTTACTGTCACATGGATACAAAGAGCATGCAGAAAAACACAAAGAAATATTAACTGGCATGCTGCTATATAAGAGCTTGTTTCTAGACCAAGAAAAAGGCAATCCTGCTTTATTACAGTAATATATTTTGCTATCAATAAAATTCTGATGTGACTAATTTTTTGGTAAGAGCAACTTACTTGGTGGAATTATTTTTTTCTGCAAAGTGTTATCAGATATGGAAATAGTGTGATTAGTAATAGGAAATAGCAAACGTAAAGTATATATTGCATTTTAAAAATTAGACTTTATACTTTATTACAGATGGATGTAATATTCCTATTTTTCTTTAAAAGATTATACTCATTGTGTAGGCTGAATATTTATCCTCCATAAATGTATAAATCTCTCTTTCTCTTTCTCTGTGTGTATGTGTGATGAGGGGAGATACAGTCTTTCTGATTTTCTGTTGGGGATAGTATATGTTACTTCTTTTATTACAGAAAAAACAAGTTTTATCATTCAGAAGAACTTTTCCAGATCAGCCACATAGGGAGTAAGTAGGGAGAAAACTGAATTTTAACAAAGGAGTGTTCTAGTTGGAAAGATAATGACCTATAGGACAAATGCCTTGGGCCCTTAGTGTTCATCTCCGCTTTCACCCAGTGTCAAGACATGACCCACTGTACTTCCTCCTGGAAGAAAGCTGCTCAGGTGCCATCTTCCTGTCATGGAAGGACATTGGGGAATGGTCAGGTTCTTGGCCATGACCTACCATTATTTAAACAATTGGTGGTTAAGTTGGAAAATAAACTCAAATATACTTGAATTTTAAGGTTTAAATAAACTATTGGGTTACAGAGGTAAGAAATTAAAGGAATAAAATTGAAGAGTTTACAATTTTGAAATTGGGTAGGTGTATAAACATTTTATTCAATTCTGAAAAAAACGGTGCCCTCCTACTTTCACCAGAGTCTCAGCTAAATTATTCATATCATTTTATGAAGGCTGCTAGATTTCCATAAATTTGTACTTAAAAAGATAGAGAAGACACAGGCTTCTTCCTGGAAGCAAATATATGCAGACTTCCATCCCAAAGAGTCCTATGAAATACAATTGTACACTTTAAAAGGTGAATTTTTTAGTATGTGAATTAGATTTCCATTTTTTTTAAATAAGCAAATATGAGATTTTTAAAAACAGATATGATGCTATGGGCTGAATTGTATGTACCCTTTCAAAATTTATATGTTGAAATCCTAACTCCTACCACCTCAGAATGTGACTATTATAAGGAGATAAGTCCTCTAAAGAGGTATTTAAGGTAAAATAAGGTCATGTTGATGGGTCCAAATTCAGTATTAATGGTGTCCTTATAAAAGGAAGAGATTAGGACACAGACACAGAGAGAATACCATGTGGAGGCAGTGGAGGAAGATGGCTAGCTACAAGCCAAGGGGAGAGGCCCTCACAAGAAACCAGTCTTATTCCCATCTTGATTTCAGATTTTTGGCCTTCAGAACTACGTAGAAACAAATTTCTGTCATTTAAGCCAGTCTATTATGCTTTGTTATGGCAGCCCTAAAAATTAATATATATGCTATCCTAATTTTAATAGTTTTAGTTTGATTTCTTTTAGACCTGTTTATATAAGGCAGCTTATATTTTTATGCTAGACTGCCTAAGTTGTAAGAAATCACTCCCTTTCTGTTATTCAGGTGCTTTGTTTATTTACATCTGTTCACATAGTGCCAGTAAGATGAGAGCTATTTGTTTAACTTTTAATATCCTTAATGTATTACTCTTAATATACTTGAAATAATTTCTTTAGTGATCTCATTTTCTTTGTAATTAGATGTAGTGTTGGATTTTACTGTAAGCTTGAAGAGTGCCTTGTTTCTTACTCATTTTCATCTTTTAAATTGCCCTGGTTAGCAATAGAATAAAAAAAAATTGGAAGGATAGTATTAGCAATTGAAAATAGTATAACTCTTTACCTTCTCTCCCGTGCACACGTGCTCCAATCTTTGGAATGGTTGTCAGGTTCCACAAGCGTGAATGGCTTTCAACAACCTCAGTTTGGGCTTGCTTAATGAACAGTGGAAGAGGAACTGAGGCCTCCTGACAGCAGCTAACCTTTACCTAAGGATATTTTCTAGAATTTGTCGTGTGCTGGTTTCTTTAAAGAAAACCCAACTGAAGGGGTTATACTCAGGTTTTCTTCTTTGAAAAGGCAAAATGCAGGTCTGATCTTTATGACTTTAGCTTTACTTATTTCCTATGTAAGTTTTTTTTAAAAAATCAAGAAATATGCTAACCAGCTGTTCTCAGAATTTTCTCAATTTTTTTTCTCAGTGTGTGACTTTGAGACATATTGGCAGGAGAAGAAGGTGTGAATATTCAAATAAATTTTCCTAGAAAGGATATAAAATCTACTCAAAAATTAAAAAAATCTCTTTAGTACAACTTTTTTTCCTATTGGAAAGTGAAAATGCGTTAGGCGAAAACAGATTCCCATTGTAATAGCCACTCATGGGGGACTCACAAACACACATTTTTCCTTTTATTTATGTAGAAATTACGTCTCTTGTAACTCATAAATACAGGCATTGCCTAGGCACTGAGAATGTAGTTAGGGAGAAACATACATAGCAACTAGGTTTATGAGCAGTTAACAGTTTAGAAAGGAAAAGAGACATTAAACCAATAATAATGCAAATAATCACACACATTATGACATAAATGATTAATCGTTGGCTTGGTGTGATCCTAAGGGAGAGGAACAAAGGACTCTGAGAATGTGGAAAAATGAGACTTGTTCTTATCTGTGTGGCCAGTAAGCCTAGTAAGGCTTCTGTAAGATTGGTGAGAAGTGAAGAGCCTAAATCAAACTGTGCCAGGGTAAAGATTTTGGCTTTTATCATGAGAAGGAGGAGAAAACATAAAACGGCCTTAAACAAATAAGGATATGATCAGAATTGCACTTTTCAAAGGTTATTACATCAGCCCTTCAGAAAATGGATTGATTGAGAGCCACAGGAGATGGAAGGAGGCAAAGAAATGGTTTTCATGGTATTTGTCTTTACTAGAGAGAACGGTGACTTCAGCGTGGGTGTTGACAGTGATGAATGCAGCAAAGAGGACAGATTCTGAGATACTTAAAAAGTAGAGTTGATAGGATGATGTGAGTGGTGAAGAACAGAGATAAATCAAGGATGCACCCACAGTTTCTGGTTGGAACAATTAGGGGGAGTGCCATTTATTGAAACAGAGTGTATATTGGTTGTACTTTGCAGGTGTTAAATAGTATGTGTGCATTTTGAAGTTATGGGCCCCATCAGTTCAAGAGTATAAATAGAAGTTTATGCAAACACTGATATTCAAATACCTCTAGTTTAAAGTCTACTTGCTTAGAAATCACAGTTCTTTGTAGTAATTTCTAGAAAATTCTGAGAGAATTGTGTGCATGTGTGTGTGTATTCATGCAATAATCTAGGACACGGATCCTTGTTACCTTTTGCTATCCCAGAATGCCATTTTGATGATTCCACCTCCAATGGCAAAAGTCTCAGTTCTCTTGCTCCTGCTGCCCTCTGTTGCCCTAAGATGATTTAGTGATCCTAAAACTACAGGTCATCGACATGACTGCCAACTGATTTGGGGACATTAGCTGACAATATTAGCTACTCTGAGCAGTACTCCATATTCTTGGTACCAGCAGAGGATTGGCCTAAAATCTGTCTAAAATTGTCTCACACATTAAGAAATGAAACCCTCCCTTTCTCTTTTTTTTTCTTCTTTTATTTAGGGTGGGATCAGCTGACAGAGTTGATCAGGCCTAAAGCATTCCAAAGTTTCCTCACTTCACACATTCAGCCGTGGGAGTGCACTGCCAGTAGGGTGCTGAGTTATGATGGCCCCTAGTTTCAGGTGTGGTAGCATCACTGTACCAGGAACGATTCTTCCTCTCCATCTCACAGGCTTCACATCTTTTGACTTCAGGTAACCATTCACACTCCTTCTTGTTATGCTGAATTCTCTTTCAGGGACTCTGTTGTACCTTTTTGCAGCATGGCTTATATTTGGGGCCCCCCAAGTCTATCAGAAATATTTATGTATTATTCATTTTCCTCTCCATAATGGCAAGGTCCAATTTCACTTCCCCAGGGTCTACACTCCTCCTCAAGCCTCCTTGGACTATTTATAAATAAATATATGCAGTTAGGTACTGTAAAAAATGATGACCTGAGTCAATATGGCTCAATAGATGACTATAAATTATATGAGCATATTTTGCTTTCAATTTCTCATAGCCAATATTTAAAGACAACATAAGGCTTACAAAAGACAGCTAAATTCACTAAGACTTCAGAATAGTAATTCCCAATAAAGGTGTGTGGATGGGGAAGACACCACTTCCTGGTATGAAGAGAAAGGGAAGGATGCATCCAGTAAGATTAGGGAAACTTTTCAATCAATACACCCATTGCACTCCTGGCTCCTCTTTCTGACTCTGCTAATAAGTATAGTGTTTTAAAATTAAATACTAGCTCACCTCAAGAAATTGAGTTTTTTCTCCTGTGCTTCACTAATTTCTATGAATTTGCTATAATGGATTTGGTTTGAAGTCATTATTTTGAGTACTAGTTTTTCTTGGGTACTTTGAATCGGTTTTATATAGAAAACTGTATTTTCATTCCTTAAAGTATGGGAGGTGCCATAAAGCCTTTAGAAATATTCAATTATTGATTTTGTGGGATTACTACAAGATTAATTTTCTTTTAGAATTTTAAAAAACAGACATAGCAATTTATATCTATAATGGAAAAAGTCTCACCACTTGATAATTATAAAACATTGGCTTGTAGATGCTTAGCCAACACACAGGAAGCTGTAGAATTAGTAATTATTGTAAAAAAAGTAATATTTTATAAGTCTTGAAAATTTTCAAATTCTGAAAAAGTGATTTTATTCCTATTGTATATATATTCCTGTTATATTTAATGAACATTTGTCTCTATAATTATACAATGTACCTAATACTTTAATAGCAATGGATATAGAAATAGCTCTACAACTAAAATAATCACAGTCTTTGAAAATAAATGGTAAGTTTTCCCTATTTCAGATTTTTTAATATAGTTTAGAACTCTACATTATTTATATTTTAATACAGGTTTTTGGGAAAGAGAAATATACTGTGTCTTTATGTTACTACTTTAATTATACATTTATTTAGTTTGAATTATATCGGAAGTATCTACAATAATTCCTTACAATAACTGCATTTCAATATAATTACACAGTAATAATTAAAGCTTCTGAGTACTTAGAGGAAAAAGTATGCTAGCATGCATGTGCCATGTTGAGTAAATTAAAATTAAAATATTAATTTAAATTTCAGATTTTGATTGAATATATGTCTATAGTGTCAGAACTAAGGTTGCCAGATAAAATAATTTTCATTTAAAGTTGAGTTTTAGATGAACAACAAATACTTTTAGTATAAACTTGTCTCCCTCAATTTCATGGGACACAGAAAAAAAGAGGATGAGTAAGGGAAAAAATTCAGTTGGCATATTTTCTAGACAGTGAAAAATGAAAGGTTATATTGCCTGTACATGGAGAAAGTTACCAGTCATTTTGTCAAAGGTGACTGTATATAGTCTCCATCTTTCTTACCTCACCTCTCTTTCCATCCATCCACCACACCTTTACGTGGTAGTTACCATAGAAATTATCTTCACACTATGTTGAACAACAGTTTAAAAAGCAATTAGCAGAAATGCATGCTACTATTTCTTCCTCTTTTTAATGTAAAAATTCAAGCAGTTTATCAATGTCAGACTGTGTGAGACAAACTCTTTAACAAATATATCACATAGAAAAGTTATCTGGCTCTGTCTTTTAAGAAACCAAGGAGGATAGAACTCATAATTTTCTGGGAATTGTAGTTGGTTTTGGTAAGCACCTGTATTTTTCTCTCCATCCAAAAATTCATCATACATCTATGCTCCTAATATTCTTCTTTGTCAGTTGGCTGTATTTTTCAGAGGGAATAACTTTGAGCAATATTTAATTAATGCAGCATACACGGGAACCTACTATAAGAAGACAGTGTTTTCTAATCACTGTGGCAAATTTAAGCATGTACATTTAATTTTTGCTCTCATTTACACTGCTCAGGTGGTAAGGCATCATAGTGAACTGTGATGAAATATAGAATGCCATATATATTTTAGAATAAAAGGAATAATGTAGTATTGTGAGTGAAAGGAGTAGGAAGAAGTGGATTAGGGCTGAGATAAGGAATTTAGGCAGGCTTCTTGGAAGAAGGTGCTATTTACCGGAGACTATGAGTACACTTGGAGGCTCCTGAGAGAGGTTTTCCAGACAGAAGAAATGGTATGTGAATATAGTTGCAAAAATAGGAAAATAAATGAGTATGGGGAAGTGAGTGTTCTAGTTTGTCTAGAGTTTTAGTTGGAAGTATGAGCTAATGATGTTACCAGGTCCAAACTCGTTCTGCTCGCCACGCGACGGGCCAATAAATCAGGAGACGAGGTGTTGGGGCAAGGAATAGCGACTTTATTCGGAAAGTCGGCAGACAGAGAGGATGGCAGACTAAGGTCTTGGAGAACCATCCTCCCCAAATCACCATACAGGCTCGTTTTATACTAAAAAGGGGAGGGAGTGTGGTTGGTTTTTGCAAACTTCTTGCTGTAGGAATCCTTTGTTCTTGCAGCTGTCCACATGGGTCAGGTCATGGTGCCCCTGTAAACCTCCATCAAAACAACTTATTTTCTATTCTGCAACTTGTTATCTTTATATAGTGCATAAGTGTTAATATCCTTAAAGGTCAGAGACTTGAGAATAGGCTCTCCTGTATATTTCAGGCTAAAGGCAACATTCTTTTACAAAAGGTGCAGAGTTGGCAAGACTAAGCCTAGAAAACAGGGCACAGTGTTAGAGCAAAAGAAACAGATTTAATATGGAGTCAGATTTGTTCTTTTCTGTTACAATGAGAGATAAGCCTAGATTAGTAGGTAGAAGGTAGCTAGTGGAGGGTCTCAAAGTCAAGCATCTTGGACTTTATTAACCAAGTGACTTCAGGTTTTGCAAAGACAGTGACATGAAGGAAAGAGAAAAGGACAGCAGTATAGAAGAATCAGTAAAACAGGCACCTAGATTAATAAATATTTCTATTAATTTTGCTAGTTGTGCTTCTCCTCCTAAACTCATGTTGGGAACGCAGATTTAAAAGTTATTGGGTTCTGCCCACAACTGTGTGAATTTACTCTCTGTACTTTTTAAATGGAGTTCATAGAAACAAACAAAAAAAGCGTATCCAATTTTGCTCTCTGCACATGCGCTGTGCATTTTGATTTTCCTTTGGCTATTTCTGTTCTCTTTTGAGCACTGTGCTTGGAGAGGACATCCTGGCTCATGCATGATGCTCCTCCTTGCCTGATAACTTTGTTGTTTCAGCAAACCCAAAGTCTTCTTAGCTTTCTAGAATTTACTGTCCTGTCATGTTCCTTGGTCAGGGTCTGAAAGAATCCCCAGTAAAACACAACCAGTGGAAGAAATAGCACGTTAAGAGTTAATATATTTTTTTTTATGTAGCTGGAAAGTCATGCAATTCAATTCAATTTCAGAAATATACTTAAAAGAGGGGAGTGATAGGTTTTTATTTCCCTAATTCACACACTAATCTTTAGGGACAATGGCATGATAATTTATTATTTACTACTTTTCTGCCATAACAGTGCTCTCTGCAAAGAAGTTGAGAAAGAGAATAAACAATTGCATTTTATTAGGACTGCTCACAATTGCAGCAATGACTAGCTGTTATTTGATTAGAGATCTGCCAGTATTCTATTATCAGGGGTTAGGATTGGCTCTTAAAATAATATGAGATAAAAACTGGAGAAACAAGCTTTCAGAAGAGAAGTGCTTTTGAGAAAAATCAGTTACCTTAAACTGGTGAATTTAATAGGATTATTGAGCAGGGAATTAAATGCTTTTTCATTTTTAAAGATCTACCATTAAAAGTTGTGGCTTTTCAGGTGGCTTTTTATTCCCTTTGCATCTAAGTTGATGCTTTTTGTGGAAGTGCTTTGTGGCTAGCATTTCCTTTGTAGATTATTAATGAGCTCTAAAAGTTTGGTATAAAAATAAAAACATAGTTCCTTGAAAGATAAAATTGAATTTCTATTTTATTCTAAAAGAACTGTAAAAAATAAATAAGTAAAAGAACTGTGACATGGCGGAAGGCATAGTGTAAATGGTAATGACTTTATAGTGCTAATTAAAATGCCTCTAATAAAGCCACAAGTTGAGCAAAAGTTGAGCCCAAGTTGAGTTTAAAAGTCACTTCTGCTACATATTACCTTTACTATTTTAAAGGTGGCCTTAAAGTTTATTTTGGCATGTTTATGTGAAATTTTGAGACAGGTGTCTTTTTCCATTAGACTTATTTACCCAATTTTGTTTAACAAAATATCGGTACAAGCAAATCCTTCATGCCAATAAAATTTATAATTTTTTACATGTAAGCGTGAAAATTAAGGACATTTGCTAATTTGCGTGTTATTGGTTAATAAATATTTTTTCTACATCCAATTTTATTTTAAATTAGCAGGGAAAGTATTAATTTTCATACTGTAGAGGTGAAAAGACTGAGACGGAAGAAAATTAGGTGACTGTACCAACATCATACCAAGAATAAATGATTGAGCCAGAAGTCCAATCTTTAGATTCCTGCTTCAATACTCTATGATAAATGCTGCCTCTTGCTACTAAATGTGATTTACAATATAAATTTAACATAATATCATGGACACTGTTTTGGGGAAAAAGCAGAATGGCAATGTTAAAGCAAGTTCTAAAATATAGACTGTTCCACTGACATGAATCCTGTGAGCTATTATACAAAGCTGTGGGTAAACTTAAATAGGTCAAATTATTGAAGTTTTGAAATTTAATTGGAGCCAAAATATATGTGTATGTATATATATTTGAATCAATTTAATATAATTACATAAATTTCTTCCCCCTTCCTTCCTTTCTTCCTTCCTCTCCCTCTTTCTTTCATATGTCTTGCCCTAGATAAACAGTGAGCTATTCAGTGGGGACAGAGCTCTTTAATGAGGTTTTTCCTCATCACTTATGTGCAATATCTAAGGTAGTTCCTTCCTCTGTCAGTAGTCCTTCAGTAAAATCTGTTGAATTAATTGATTAATAAATCTTTATTCAGAGTGAAGGGAGATGTTTGGTTTCCTTTTCTCCCCTAAAACTCTTATATATATGCTTTCAATATCTATATATATATGCTAGTATGACTGGGAGGGGACTTTTATAGAGTAACTTAACCTACAAAAAAACCCTTTGAAGTTCCATGCCCTAACATTTCCTAAAAGGAAATGTAAAATTAGACAAGGAACATTTCCTTCCACTCTAAGGCCTAAGTCAAATCTCTGACATGTTCCCCAAAGCATGTTAAGCAATCTGGAGTTCTGTTTTGACAATAGATTAAATATTTGACATTTTTCACTAGTTCATATTCATATTCTGAAAAAGTTCCCGTGCCATCCAGAAATGCATATAAAAGTGTTTCAAGCCCATATGTTCATTCTTCACGGGGTATGTATTCCATTACTTGCAATAGAAAAAGTAGAAAATGTGCAAATCCTTTATGTAAAACCCTTAGCCAGAAACAATTCTATCTCCATGGAATTTCATAAATCTCTTCCAATTTATAAGCAAGAATTATACAACACTCCAGTACTATTTCCAAAGCATCCCTTATCTTTACCCTGAGATTTCTTTCTCAGTAGTTTTAATATTTCCAAAAGGCTAGGTCAATGTTCCCAATCACTAGACCTTAGAGAAGTTACAATTGAATTTTAAAATATAAATGCCCTATTATTTAAAGTGTGTAAAACTTCTATAACCAACAGTAAAAGCATGTGCAGTCTGATTGTCCTCCTTCAAACTGGGACACTCTTCAAGGACCCTACCTGGCTTCCCATCAAGGCTTAGGGCCAGTCCCACCAAATATTCTTATAAAAGGTAAAGTTAGAAAGAATGAATGGGTGGAATATAAACTTGCAAAAATCAAAAACTCAAACAGTCAATAAATGGATAAAGAAGGCAGGAAATAAGAAAGAAAGAATGGGCAGATGAAAAGTGTGAATGTGCCATCTCACTGGGAAGACCTTGGCCTCAAAGTCTTTTCTTTGCCACCTTCTCAAACATTGTCTCAAATTAATTGTAATTGATTTTTTGAGAACATTTTAAATATTCTTAAAAAAAACCCTCAAGTAGCCTTAAATGTTATTTATATTTCCATCAGAGATGTATTTGTCCCTTTAACTAAAGAAGCCTATGTTTACCAGTATTAGATGGGACATCAACTTTTAAGAAGTGTGAGTGTATTTCAAGTAACTCCTGTAAAACTGAGTTAAATTCTAGATGGTTCATTTATAAGGAAAATTTCTCTAATTTTAAGAAAGAGTAATCAGCAATTCTATTATGATTATAGAATAAATGATGATAGCCATGATCTTAGGATATAGATAAAAACATTATATGATATCATTTATTTGTTTATTTATTAAAGTTGAACGTTAAGATAAAAACATTATATGATATCATTTATTTGTTTATTTATTAAAGTTGAACATTAAGAGCAGAGACCAGATAGAAGGAAATATGTGTCTTTTTCTCATATAATTCATTTTTTTGTTGTTGTTAGTTAAGAGAGGGAGAGATTAGCTTCAGGGTTCTGATAAAATGTTAAGTTGAAAAAAGTGCCCATTGTAGTCATACGATCAGTAACAGGGCATTAAGCTATATCCTTCCAGGGCTGCTTATAACTGGACAACTTTAAAATCGAGGAAGACCAGGAAAAGGGACTTGAGATACCAAACTTTTCATAAATTCTTTGAACTGAGACTAAGCTCCAGAGAGAATATGATTTCAAAAACTATTTCAGTGGAAGTTGCACAAGTATTAAATCTAGTCTAGGAGCTTAACTTTTTAAAATATTTAGAATGAAATATTATGTATTGCAAATATATAATTATGCATATATAAAAATCTATATTATGTATGTATCAACTCTTATTCACAGTAATTATGTTCTTATGTGATGATGACCATCGCATTAGTGAATACTGATGTATTTCTCCTAGAGGAAATTCTCTGGGTCCCTAATCACAACATTTCCCTCAACTGACCAATGCATAACCTTGTTTTATGTGTGTTTCTGTTTGGAGATTTCCTATTCAATAAATATTGTTTCTTCATTAACATGGAACTCACGGCCAAGGACACTATAGCTCATGCCTCAATGAAACTTCTCTCACACACATGTCCCTTTAAGACACGTCAGTCTTCTTGCACTTAGGAACCCTAGACAGCCCTGTGGCACTATACTTGGGGGCCATTTTAAACAGTGAAAGCACTAAAAAAAGAAAGCACAAAAATGTGCTGAAGAGAGTATACCATGAAAAGGACACTTGCTTACAGTATAAGAGTTGAAATCAGGCAAAGCATTGCTGTCTTGCACCTCAGCTGGGGACAGTACATGTCAGGTGACTCAAAATTTTTACAACCCTGCACATTGACGCACCCACAAATGACTGTGAAGCATCAAGAGCACTGATTTTGAGGTTACAAATAAATTTTAGCTAGCAGGTGAATTTGCAAATCTGGAATCCATGAATAATGAGAGACAACTGAATGTGTGTGTATGTATGTAGATGTGTTCGTGTATGTATTTGCATGCATTTGCCTAAGGAATTATTCAGTCTTCCATCATAACTGTCTGCCATTTTGTTAAAAAGGGAAGAAAGATGTTTTTAAACATAGATTTTTCTATGGATTTTGGAAAAATCAAAATGTTCTATGTTTACAATCACCATATCATACAGGACAGTGCCAGCAGCCAAAACTTCCTTCTTGGTACTCCTGTACAGACAACCTCTCTTCCCACCTCACAATCCCTAGCTACCGCTGATTTATTTTTTGTACCTACAGTCTTGCCTTTCTAGAATGTCATCCAAATGGAGTCGTATCTTATGTTGCCCTCTGAGTCTGGCTTCTTTCACTTAGCATAATGCATTTGATATTCATTTATACTGTGTAAACAGTCATTTTTTTCCACCATTGTTACTGAGAAGTATTCCATCATAAGGATGGACTACAGTTTGTTTATTCATCTGTTGAAGAAGAGTTGGGTTACTTCAAGTTTTTGGCAAATACAAATAAAGCTGCTTTAAACAGTCATATACAGTTGTTTTTCATGAGCTAAAATTCATTTATCTTGAATGAGCACCTGAGAGTGAATTTGCTGTCCTGTTTGCATTCGCACCAGCAATGTATGAGAGTTCCAGCTGCTATGTATTCTCGCTGGTGCTTAGTATTGTCAATTTAATTTTCTTTTTCTTAAAGTTTAGCCATTTTAATGAGCCTTTAGAGGTATCTTACTGTGACTTTAATTTACATTTTCCGAATAGTGATGTTGAGCAAATTTTCATAGACTTGTTTACTAGCCATGCTATCTTTTTTAGTGAATGAATGACTGTTCAAAACTTTTATCTGTTTTTAAAACCAGTATTGTTTGTCACCATATTGTTAAGTTCAAAAGTATTTTACGTATTCTGGATACTAGCCTTTTGTTAGACCTGTATCTTCTTTCTTTTTTTTCCCCCTCTCTTTCAGAGAATGAAAGTTTCTAATTTCGATAATAGCTAATTAGCAGTTTTTTCTTTTATAAATTATGCTTTGTGTCATATCTAATAGCTTTTGCCTAAAGTCATAACGATTTTCTCCCATGTTTTCTTCTACATGTTTAAAAGTTCTACATTTTACATTGAAGTATATATTATTTTAAGGTAATTTTGTATAAGTGTGAGGTATGTGTCAAATTTTGTTGTTTTTTGTGGTGGATGACAGTCCAGTTATGCCAACACTACTTATTGAAAGACTTCCCTTTTTTCATCAAATTGCTTTTGTGTCTTTGTCAAAACTGAATTATCCATATATGTCTTTGGGTCTAACTCTGGACTCTACGTATTGAACCACTGATCTAATTAATTTGGTGTCTATCATGACACCAGAACCACTCTGTCTTAATTACTGTAACTTTGTGATACATTTTGAAAACAGATAGCATTCAATCCATCCTCAAGGGGGGAGCACCACCTCTTACAGGGAGGAGAATCAAATAATTTGACAACATATTTGAAAACTACCACATAGAATTTCTGTTCCCCTTACCCCCAATCCCCATGGAAGACTTTTGATGCTAGAAATTTTTCTCAAGCACTGCTTTACCTTTACAAAACTTTTGATACATTTTCAGAAATATTTGAATTACTTTTATTTCTATTAAGCTAAAATATTTTCTAACTCCTTTGAGTCTCCTTTTTTGTCTCATAAGTTACTTAGATGTATGTTTAACTGCCAAATATTTGGGGGTTTTCCAGTTATTTTTCTATTGCTGATTTCCAATTTAATTCTGTTACGGTCTGATAATATACTTTGTATAATTTCTATTCTTTTAAATGTGTGAAGATTTGTTCTGTGCCCAAGAATACGCTCTATCTTTGTACATGTTCCACATGTACTTGAGAAGAATGTGTGTTCTGCTCTTGCTGGATGAATTGTTCTATAAATATCAATTAAATTAAGTTGGTTGATAGATTCTTCTGTGTCTTTGTTCATTTTCTAACCATTTGTTCTGTGATTGGGAGAGAAGTTTTGAAGTCTTTGGGTATAAGTAGTTCTCTTTTCAGTTTTATTGACTTACTGCTTCAGGAATTTGGAAGCTTTGTTGTTGGGTGCATACACATTTCTTCCTAATGAGCTGACCTTTTAAAATCATTAAATGACACTCTTTCTCATTAGTATTTTCTTTATTCTGAAATCTACTTTATTTTGACATTAATGTAGCTACTCTAGCTTTCTTTTGATTTATTTTTTGCTTACTAACTAAATTTTTGCCATCCTTTTTTTTGGTTTGTTTGTTTTTGTTTTTAGCCAATCTTCAGGTCTCTGAATTTAATTGTATTTTGACCATTTTCATTAAATATAATTATTAATGTGGTTGAATTTATGTCTACCATTAAATTTTTTCAGTTTGGGCTTTTTCCATTCTGGGCTTTTTAAACTTTATTCAAAAAATTTAGCATTTCTTTTTATTGTGCCTATTGACATCTTAATTTTCTTTTGGCATTTTGTTTACTTATCTTTGCATTGTCTTTTAGTGCTTTCTCTAAGAATATTTTCTCATAGGTACTTGACTTTCTGTTCATTTTTTAAAAATCATTTTTTTCATCTTGCCTTTAGGCTATTCGTGTATCTGCAGGTTCACTGACTGTTTCCTCTGTTACCTCCATTTTGCTATTGAGCCAATCCAGTGACTTATAAAATTTCAGATATTATTTTTTTAGTTGGAAAATGCCCATTTGGTGCTCTTTTTATAGGTTACATTGAGATTCTGAACTTCTATTTTTCTATTAATTTTAAAAATGTGTGTCTTTACCTCATACAGTGTGGAAATAATAGCTGCTTTAAGTCTGATAATCCCAACATTTGGAGTAACTTGAGTTTGGTATTTGTTAATTGTTTTCTCATTTGATAATGACACATTTTCGTATCAAATAACTTTGAGTTATTGTAGGTTTAACCACAAATTCTGTCTCTGATCTTCTCTGATTAGTTCACAGTTCAGTTTTCAAAGATTTTCCTATGCTGCTTTGGGTTTGTTCCATGTATGTGACACTTGGGCTATGTTTTATGTTATCCTTCAGTTCTTTAAAATTTGCTAGGCTGCTTTGAGTCTATGGTGTATGTGTACAACTGAGAACTTTTATATAACTAGAGTATTATCTTATCTAGTTGTCTCCTATCTGAGATCTTCCCCATACTCTCTTGTTTACAGATTTCCCTTGTCCTGGTCATTGGCCAAGGAAGATTTGATTTTTTTTCAAAGATTTAGCCAATATGTTGCCATGGCATTCTCCATGACTAGAGACAACTTGTAGGCCAAGCAATCAAAGAAAAGTGTAAAAAAATAAACAATGTTCCCCTACCCTATGCCAGGAAGGGAAAAAAAACCACACACTAACAAATGAAAATAGAACTTTTCCCGCTTTCTTTGCATGGGCCTCTTTCTTGTTCCTCTGGCCATAAAGACAGATTTCACTTGGAGCATGCTTGTTTATGCCTGCTCTGCAGTTTTGCACTACACAAGGCCTGCTCTTGGAGCAAAGCCAGGAGACAAAAACTTGGGAATCTTACCCTCATTTTTCAATTGTTTTTCAAGTTTTGGCTCCCTTCCTCAATGTTCAGAATGTTGGTAAAGTTTCAGGGTTCTTGATTAGTATTTAGTATTCTGACATCATAAAATATTCAATTCTAATCAAAATTGACTTAGCCATAATCTGTTCTTCTCAATGATGGACAAATATTTTATTTTTTGATAACAGTTAAAATGTTCACGCATGGAACTCACGTGATTCAGCAAATGATAAGATCATCTGTAAAAAAGATATATTTACTTATTTGGGGTACTGTGAAAACAAAGACCATGTCTACTACAGTTGTTCTTTGATGTTCTCAGGGGATTGATTCCAGGACCCTTGGGAATATTAAAATTTGTAGATGCTCAAGTCCTTTATATAAAATGGCATAATATTTGCATATAACCTATGAAAATCCTCCTATATACTTTAAGTCATCTTTAGATAAGTTATAATAGCTAATACAATGTAAATGCTATGTAAATAGTTGCTGGCACACAGAAAATTCAAGTTTTGCTTTATGGAACTTTCTGGAATTTTTAAAAAATATTTTTAATCCAAGGTTGGTTGAAAGCAGGGATGCAGAACCCACAGATATGATGAGCTTCTCTTTTTAATTCTGTGGCTTCTACTAGTTTTTACATAGTTGGGTATACAATTCTTTATGCAGAAAATATTGAATAAATGCCTTTAACTAAGCAGCTGTGTATGCTGTTCCATTTTATAGGTTCTAGAATTCCTTTGTTTAGTGTATCTCTAATCAACGCTTATTTTAAATTGATGCAATTTATATTTGCATACTAAACTCTTAAATTTTGATCTTTTATATACTTTTGGCTCAGTCTTTTGTAGAGAACATGACAAAATCCTTTGCCCTCTCTTTCTTTAGATCATGCAAAGTTGATTTCCTCATTATTCTTTGATAATGAGGTCCAGAAAATCACAGTTGTAAGCTCTGCTACAATAGCCTGTGTGGTAGGGAGAGCAGTGCTTCCTAGAAGATGTGCACATCTCAATCTTCAGAATCTGTGAATATGTTTTCTTAAGTAGAAAAAGGAACTTATAGATGTGATTAAGATCTTGAGATTATCATATTATTCTGGATTCTCTAGTTTGGCCCAGTGTAGTCAAAAGTGACATTAAGAAGGAGAAAGGAGATACAAAATGAGAGAAGATGTGAAACAGAAGTTGCAGTAATGAGATTGTTGGAAGTGGGCCACAAGCCAGGAAATGTGGGCAGCCTGCAGGAGATGGAAAAGGGAAGAAAACTGGTACTTCCCTGGAGCCTTCAGAAGGAACACAGTCCATTTTGGACTTCTAAGTTCCAGAACTAAAAGGTAATAAATTTACATTTTTAAGCCACTAAGTTCATGATAACTTTTTAAACCAGCAATAGCAAACTAACATAGTTGGATATATACATGAGTATTCTGCAAATTTGGGAAAATAATATAAAGAGGAATGCAAATGCAATCACTAAGCACTGGTTAAAATTATTTTAAGACACGATTCAGTCTGCATCATATAAAATTGTGAGAGAAGCTAGCTCATCAGATTTCTGACTTGTGACTTCCTAAACAATTGGAAACAGTATTCAGGAAAATGGTTTCTTAGCAGAACAGGTTTTAATATAAAAAAGTCTGTTTTGAAAGTTGTTTCGTTCTAAAATTAATACATATATATATAATCACTGTAAATGTAACTATACATATATATACACATATTATGCATATATATAAATATATATACACACAGAGAAACATATATATGTGGCTTTTTTTAGTCATGTGTTTTCTTTTTTTTCTTTTCTTTATTGAGTTATAGTCAGTTTACAATATTGTGCCAATTTTTGGTATACAGCACAATTTTTCAGTCATACATGAATATACATATATTCATTTTCATATTCTTTTTCACCCTGAGCAACAAGATCTTGTATATATTCCCCTGTGCTATACAGTATAAACTTGTCTATCTATTCTGTATATACCTGCCAGTATCTACAAATCTCGAACTCCCAGTCTGTCCCTTCCCACCCTCCTCCCCACTGGCAACCACAAGTTTGTATTCTATGTCTGTGAGTCTAGTCATGTATTTCCTGAAATCTCGTATTTGCTTATCTCACTCACTCAAATAATGGCATTTTCAGAAAATATAAGCTCCAACAATGGGGAGGAATTACCTTACACTTTGTATCAGAGGTTCTTCCATTTTTCTGACATGCTTAACCGATTATTCATTCACTTTGTTCATTTACTCATTCAGTTTCAAAAAATTCATTGAGAACTACTGCTGAGTGGGAGGGATCCAGGTGTTAACAAACAACCTTAACAACAAGGCGGAATTGAATCAACATCACAGAAAGTATAAGCAATGGACTTTGGGGAGTAAAAGGAATGATTAATTGTGCTTCAAAGGATAGAAGAGGTACTTAAGTTGGATCCTCAGATCCTTGGAATGTAAAGCATTTCAAGTGGGGAAATGAAGATAGAAGAGCCACTTAAATTTTATTATTCATAATCAAGCAGTTTGTTCTATTTTTCCAATTACTTTCCTATTTCACTGCTATATGCCTCCATCATTTAATATCTATAAAAGCAAAAAAAAAAGTAAATATAATCATAAATCACATTTTTCTTTTTCATGTCTTGTTATGACCTAGTGAGACACTTGTGATATAATGGAAAAAATATAATAAGATAATAACTGTATGTCTTAATACACAAATGACATACAAACCTGTGCAAAGAGTTGGTCATTGTTTTAGTCTGTATGGGCTCCCATAACAAAATACCATAAACTTGGTAGCTTAAACAGTAAAAATTTACTTCCAAACAGTCCTAGAGGCTGGAAAGTTCAAGATTAAGTTTTGGTAATGTTGCATTTCCATTAAGGACTCTCTTGCTGGCTTGGAGATGGTCATTTTATCTTCATGTATTCTGTCTTCTGCGTGTGTGGATGGAGGAAAGGAGGGAGGGAGAGAGAGACAGAGAGGGAGAGAAAGAGATGGAGAGAAAGAGAGGGAGATCTCTTTCTCTTCTAATAAGGCCACTGGTCTCATCACATTAGAACTCTACCCTTATGACCTCATTTAACCTTAATCAGTTCTATTGGTGGTTAGAGCTTCACTGTATGAATGTGAGGTGATACAATTCAGTTTATAGAAGTAACCAAAAGGAACAAATGGAATGAGAATAATTTTTTTTTAATGTAGTGAATGTCTACTATGTGTAAAGCACCGTTTTTGGTGTTGGAGATAATTGTGGGACATCCTTAATTACATAGGTTAATAATCTATTGGAGGAAGGTCAAAGATAAAGAGATAACTAAATAAATGTTTGTGACTTACAACAAACACTATGAAATAAACAAGCAGGGTGACAAGAGAAACCAACAAGGAAAGGAAAAGGTGTAACCCCTTGACTTAATGATGAGGTTACATCCGGGTGAACCCATTACAAACTGAAAACATCGTAAGTAAAACATGCTTTTACTACACTTAATCTGCAGAACATCATCGCTTAGCCTAGCCTGCAGTTGGGCAAAGCCACCTAGCGCAAAGCCAATTTTATAATAAAGTGTTGAGTATTTCATGTAATGTGTTGGAAAACTGTAATGAAAGTGAAACACAGAATGGTCCTCTGAGCACAGAATGGTTGTAAGTGGAATGATTGTTCACCATTGTGATTGTGTGCCTGGCTGGGGGCTGCAGCCGCTTCTGTCCGGCATGATGCCCGCTTCCTGCAAACCTAAGAAAAGATCAAAATTCAAAATCTGAAGTATGGTTTCTAGTGAATTTGAATTGCTTTTGCATCATCATAAAGTCAAAAAATAGTAAGTCGAATCATTTTAAGTTGGGGACTGTCTGTACTCCTTTAGATAAAGTTTATACTTTATAGTCTCTCTGAGTATGTAATATTTGAACTTGGATGAAAAGACTGAAATAGAGCCAGCCATGTGAAGATAAGAGAAAGTAATTTTCTAGGCAAAAGAAGTAGCAAGGGCATAAACCTTGAGGGGGAAAGTGTTTCATGTTCTAGGGAATGAAGGGAAGCCAGTCTGGCTGGAGTGTGATGAACATTTGGGGGACAAGTTTGAGACGACCGTGCACAAAAAGACCAGGGTCAAGTTCTTTAAGGTCTGAGGAGCAATAGTAGGGAATTAGGAATTTATTCAGAATGTAATGAGAATCATAGAAGTGCTTTAAGCAGAGGAGTAACATAGACTTATATCTGTTCTAAAAAAGATTACTCAGACTGGCTGTGTGGGAAATGGATTGTAGGGAGCATAAGGGAGGAAACGGAGATGCCAATAATCCATAGAGTGATTTTTTTGTAAATTAGAAAAAGGAATATATTAAGATGATTTACTTCCATCAGAAAATTATACTACACAGATTTCATCGGAATAAGAAAATTTATTTCTATCTCAGGGAAGTGTCCTAATAAATAATAGAAAATAATCATGTCTCTTATGGGCATGACACCTTTTTATGTGAATTAATAATAAATGGAAACACTGATGAAAGCAAGGAAACCAATTGAGAATCTATCCAGAGGAGGGAGAGGATTGAATCTGTATGTCCTAGTGACTAGTGGAAATGGAAACAAGCAGAAAGATTCAAAACATGGTTGTAGATAATTGCAAGGCTAATGATGAATAGAATTAGGAGATGAAGAAAGACAGAATCTAAGATTACGTTTAGGTTATACATTTGAACCACTGATACATAAAAGAAAAGATTTTTAAGTTTCATTTTGTTGTTTCTGTTGGTGATGCAGGAGGAGGGAATCAAGACCTTTCCTGGATACATGATTATGGGAAGAGAGCAAGGTAATTTGCCATATAAGTCAGTGTTATTGAATGTTGATAGTTATAAAGTCACAGTCATGAAAGACCTTGCAGGCCAGCTAATAGGAGGTGAGACGTGTAACAAAACATTCATTACAAGCTGCAGAATATTTGCAAAAAAGAGAACTGAATATTAACCTTTGGGTTCACGTATTTAACATTCTGTATTGTGATTATTTGTAAGCAGGAAAAGTCATTTAAATTTGGATGAAGAGAAGCAGGTGCTCAGGGCTGGTGGTCAGATGCCCATCACTTTGCCCAAGAGTGTCTCACTGCTGTCCAGAAATCTCAGATCCTCTCTGTCATTCTGCATTGAAATGTGACCTAATGAAATCCTTATAGCAATTGTGAGAAGTGTAAGTGTTATTATTTATTTTCTACAGATGAGGAAATTAAGGACACTGTATGCTATGGTGTCAGTCACAAAATCATGCCATCTGAAGATCTTGGGACAAATTCCTTAAGGATTTACTACCCAAGGTAATCTGGTGCCACCTGAGAAATGGATTTTTTTTGACAAGGAGTCAACACTGAAAAGGGGTTAAGTGAAAAATTCTTGTTATAATGTATAATTTTTTGACTACCTTCTACTAAATAGTACACTAGTCCACTGGGATTCCATCAGGATTGAGTTTCATAAACAGAAAACACTGATGAAAGCTCCAGATCCTTGCAAAGATGTTTCCGGATGTCCTGAGGCCTGGTTTGCTTAATATTCGAGGGACTTCAATGCACAATTGGGAAATGTTTTCTACTGACAGGAAGAGTTTAGATGAGCAAAGAAACAGATTATGGAATACAAATGTTTAGAGGCTGTCAAAACAAATTTACTTTTACTAACAGTGAAATCATTCTCACCTCGAATTTCCCAGAAGAACTGCTGACATTTATAGTATATTACATTGTTGCTTGCAAATTAAGAGGAAATGAGAAGCTTATTTTGAAGGAATGATAATTCATTAAACTAAATATAAGATAAAAAATTCTCATCAACATTAAATACCCTTATAAAATTCTCTGGAAGTATGTTAAAAGCCTTGGTGAAAGTAAGAAGTACACATAAAAAGTTCCCTTTTTTTTTTTTTTTATCTTGCCATGGATTATGAAGACAGTTCTTAAAAAATGTCAGTAAAACCACTTAGCTTTTATATGCATTCATCTCAAAATAAGAATTTTAATTTGAGCTATATATATAATATATTTTAAGATATGTTGCACCTCAGTAAAAGAAAAAAATCTGCCTTTGTGAGTGTTAAGTCACCTGTCTAAGACCACAATAAAATGTATGTACAAATTTTGGGCATGTTAGTCATTATGATTTTATTAGCAACTCAATTTTTTATCTCACTTTCAAAAAAGAATGAATAAAAGAATACAAACCTTTGATAATTAATATTTAGTTGTTTCTTCCTTAATAAGTAACTTTATTTCTAGTCCTTCTAATATTGTGTGTTCCTAAAATTGTGTCCCAAGCACTGCCTAAGGCCTAGCGTACAACTCAGCTAAATTGTGAGGTTATGCTGCCAATTTTGCTAGCATCTGGAAAGGTAGCTTTATTATTATGTATGAGCAAAATCTCAACTCCAAAACCAAATGATAACACTTTGGTTGAAGCTGAGCTTAATAAACTTGGGTCTAAAAACAATATAAAACAAAACCAAATTCAGGTGGCTTTTATGCTATCTGCTCACCTGTTTCTTCTCTGTTTTGTCTTTCTGGGAAAGAAAATCATATAAAGATGAAAACATTTAATGAGATGAAAATTTTAAGGACACTCATATTATGATTTGAATTTGAACACTCCTAGGATAGATTACCTGGCCACACACAAATAATATACAAATCAACATACATCTGGATGAGGGGTCAGAAATTTTCCATATGGATTTAACTATGGGAAGAATTATCTGGCCATTGCAAATGCGGATCCTATGTATTTGGAAAGTCATTTAATTTCTTTGAGCCTCAGTTACACATAAAATTCACTTTCTTTCCCTTAATTAGATTGATTATGTTCATTATGTCAAGTCTTGCTTTACTCCAAGTCCTGATTGACCTGAGACCACATAAATATGCAAATGTGTGTGTGTGTGTGCAGTGCAGTGTATAGAGTGTGATTACTCGACAGTTATTTATCTAAGAAATGAAAAAGCTCTAATGAATATGTATATTCTATATAATTGGGTAAAACAATATGAAGCTGTGATTATATAATATACATATTATACGTATTATATACATATTATGTTTTGCCAAGATGGTATTAAGAGAAACTGAGCAATGCATGAACACTGATCACCAGGGGTTTTGGCCTGAAGACAAGGGGCTTGAACTAGAAAGACATTTCTAGGAAAGCTCTCTGCCCTAACTCAGAGAAAAGACTACAGTGAGGTTCAAGCCAAGAGACACTGTGCAGATATGGGTTCCCTCCAAGGGAAAACCTTATGGCCCTCAGACCAGTTATTGAGTTATCTGGGCAACTGTAACTGTTAGATAAATATCATATCTTTATTTTTTCACAAATAAGTGAATCACATGTTGATCTTAATAAAATTATGCATTTTGGTTTTAAGATTGTAAATAGTAGGTTCAGTTATTGAGTTAATTACACATGGTGTATATTATTTAGAATAAACACACGAATCTTGCAAAGAGAATCAAAAAAAATTAAGCTTGAAAAGGAAATTTACCTTTTTTTCTCTTATGTCTATTTCAGGAATAAAAGTTACGCAGAAAAAGAAAGGGTTTTGCCTTATAACATATATGCCACACTCTTGCAGATAGACAACACCTGGAGCTGAGCACACATGAAAGTAATCGCAATATTATTAGACTGTCTCCCAGGTGCTATTTTTTATACTTCTTTTGATTGAACCATCTTATCAGTTCCTTTATGCTTATTCGAAAGAATAAGAAATGAAAAGCAGAAACCCCAGCAGTTTATCAGAGGGCTAGTGGATATGCATTTCTTCTCCAGTAACCCCATATTGCTTTTATATCCGTAATAGCATTTCCATAGCTGAAAAGATAATTTAATAACACTTCCTTATAGTAGATAAAAAATATTTGCTTAATTTTTTTATCTGCTCTGCTTTCTACTTGACTCTTTCAAAATTTAAATACGTAATTTGCACCAACCTGGTTATTGAGATTTAACTTTGGAAGTCCTTGAAATTTCTGTAGGTTTCCAAAGTAATACCTGTGGAATAATTAAAAATATTTTATTTTCAAAATTTTTCAAAATTATGTAAGATATAATTTACATTTAAATATATTAATATATAGCATATAAATACGATGCTAAATAGTATACCATTGTAGCTAAAGCTGATCAGCCCTCCACCTGACCACTTCTCTTTTGATATAACCGTATTATAACTTTAGTATATATTATTTTATTCTTTTAAAAATGGACTATAAATGCTCACATATGTATGCATGGAGAATTTGAAACATTGTTTCCTGTGATATATAGTTACATTAATTGTATTTTGTTTTTACATCATTGAACAACTCTTGTTTTTACTCAAAAAAAAATTTTTTTTAGATTTTCCTATGTTGAACTGGCACGTTTCTTTTACTCACCTATTTCTTTGTTTGTATAGACCACCTTTTATTTACCTAGTCTTCCTTTGATAGATGTTTTAGTGTGTTCCCAATATGTCATTATTACAAACAGTGCAGCAGTGAATTATCCATGTACAGATTTCATTACTTTGTGTGCTAGTGACTTTTCTAAGAACAGATTCTAGTAAGAGGAACTGTTAGGTCACTTTGTATTTATTTATTTATTTTTACAGTAGTCCCATCTTCAACTTTTCTACATGTTGACTAGTTGCTTTATAAATGGGTCAATTTTAATTCTTTCAGGGAGTACCTGTCAACATTTGACAGTACATAGTGGACCTTTAGACAACTTGAAGGTGTTAGGGGTGCTGACCCCCCCTGCATTCAAAAATCCACGTGTAACTTACAGTCAGCCTTCTGTGTCCCCAGTTCCTCTGTGTCCTGGCTCCACATTTGTGGGTTCAACCAACTGCAGATTGTGTGATATCTACTATTTAAAAAAAAAATCCTCATTATAAGTGGACATGCTCAGTTCAAACCCACATTGTTTAAGGGTTAACTATACTGACTTAATTTTTTCCAGGCCAAATGGCAAAAAGGTTATCTCTTTGTTTTAATTTTTACTTGCCTTGTTATTGGTAAGATTGAAGCATTTTTTTTCATTTATTTATTAGTATTTCAATTAGATTTTCTAAAATTGTAGGTTCACATACTGTCCAGATTGTTTGATTGGATGATTTGTCTGTTTCACATTTATATGTAGGATTGTAATAATTATTTACAGATCATCGATGAGGCAAGTATTTTCTCCTAGCCTGTGGCTTGTTTTAAAACATAAAGTTGATTTCATTATTAAAAAAAGTTTTTAGTCACATTCATATGCCTCTTTTCTTTATTATTGTGCTTTTCAGTTATTTTTAAAGAAAGCCTTCTCTTTCTCCTAGGCAGCAGAGTGCTTAAGAGCCCAGATTCTAAGGCAAGAAGTTTGAATGCTGAAGTTTGAATCCTGACCCAGTCCCTTATTAACTGTGACCCTTCAATAAGTTTATTAACCTCTCTGTGCCATAATTATTTTTTCTGTAAATTGAATACTAATAAAAATAAAAATTGGATTTATTTCCCTAGTAGGGTTATTGGTGAAATTAATGTCTATATTGCATTTAGAAGCATGTCTAAAATACAGCAAGCACTATAAAAGTGTTAGCAAGGTTTATTATTTTCTATCTTTTACAAGTTTTCGCTCCCATATTTTAGGACATTAATTCACCAGGGTTATATTTTTGGATATGTTGTATTATAATCATTATAGTTCTATTTTTTTCCATATGGATAATCAATTTTCCTAATAGCATATTTTAAGTAGATCACTTTTGAACCACTGCTCAGTGTAACCTATTCTGTTATTCATTACCATGTATGCGTAGATAAATTTTGAGTTCTCTATCCTGTTTCAGCAATCTGTTTGTCAATTGCAGTGGCATATCACATTGCTTAATTTGTTAGAAATTTCATAAAATATTTTGAGACCTGGCAGGACAAATTTGTGCCACCCCTAACAAATTTTGTTTTATTTTCCAGAAATGCTTGGCAAGATTCAATATTTTTTAATATTTTAATATTTATTTTTTTATTTTTATATATTTTATATTAATGCCACATAAATCTACATAATTTTGTTTTATACTTTTTTAGTAAATTCTATATTTACAGGTTAATTTGGAGACAATTGACTTTTCATGTGTCCATGAATGAATACGGTAAATCTCTATAAAACTTTAAAAAAATTCAGGTATAAAACTTCAACTCTGAATCACTGAATCATATGTGGACATGTGGGATAAAAGTTTGGAGAAAAATCTTGAAAGATACCTAGTCCTACCCGTATTTTGACAGATGAGGAAATTGAGGTTGGGAGAAGTGTAAAAGTTATTTTTTAAGATTAATAAGATAGTTAGTAATTTTGGACATAAACCTAGGATGTATGATTTATTTTAAATGCTTTTTTTGTTTGTTTGTTATAGTCAGTTTACAATGTTGTGTCAGTTTCCAGTGTAGAGCACAATTTTTCAGTTACATATGAACATGCATATGTTCATTTTCATATTCTTTTTCACTTGAGCTACCACAAGATCTTGTATATATTTCCCTGTGCTATACAATATAATCTTGTTTATCTATTCTATATATACCTGTCATAAATGTTTTCGGAGTTTTTGGTCACATATTTTCCCAGTCTCTCTTGCTTCTTATTAATATCCCATGCCTGATGCTGAGTGAGAGGGTCTGTACACAGCAGGTGAATAAAACCCTTACCATTGAGGAGCTTGGAGTAAAGGAGAAAATGGGAGAGCAGGTGGACACTCACTGCTACATGAAAACTAGGGACGCTTTCAGGAAGTGAGGAAGCGATCATTTGTGGAGTAATGGGGAAGGAGATATCAGTTAATGTGGATTTCAAATAAGGAGTATGCTTTCTTCAAGGAGAAGGTAAGAAGAAAACCATGTTAGGTAGATACTACACAGTGGATGACATTGTGGCTGAGTGGGCAAATGTGCTGTGCTCAGGGGTAGATTAAATTTTTCCCCAAGAATTCAGTGAAGTGTAGAAGGAGGAGATAGGCTTGGGCCAGAGGGAGATGCCCAGTATGTGCTTTTAAAGAGTTTGATTTTTTTTTTTCTGTAGTTATTGAGAAGATATAAAAGGTAGTGCCCAAGATCTGCAGTTTAGGGAAACAGGAGGTCCCAGAGTTGGTGAGCTAGAGAGAAGAGACTGTGGGTGGAGAGGTGAGCTGAGTGAGAGGTAATTAAGTCCTTATCTAAGGCATTTGTAGTAAAAATGGGGAAGAATGTGTTTTGATCTAAGTAGAATATGCCATTCACAGACCTTGAGCCTGGATAGAGTGTCTGTATAGGATCGTGGTATTTGGCCTGAGTGAACTGTTACTTAATAAATTAGGACCTGAATGAAGAGTAAATTATAAGAGGGAGGAAGAGACGAGAATAATGAGACCCACTGGATACAGAGTGTGAGGTACCTTTGAGCCTTTCAAGTTTGTGGTTCAACTAAGCAACCAGTGAAATGGATCTGGAAGATTCACCTGGGGTACTATTAGCATAGAGCTGAAATTGAAATCATGGGTAACTGGCATTGCCTCAGGGAAAAGGTTTACATCAGTTAAGAAAGGTGACCTGAAAATGGAATCCCAGGAAAATCCCTAGCAGAGGGGCCAGGCAGAGGAACAGACACCTATTAATGAGGAGTAGCAGGAGTAACAGGTAAGAACACAATTGCAGAAGCCAGAGAAGCAACAACCACTGTATTATTAACCCCCCTTTTTAAAAGGGCTTATGCTTTATGCAGTGAATGCATCAGGAATGACAAATTCATTGACTCAGACAACCTGCCCAACAAGTTCCCCTTGGAGTTCAGTGATATGAATTTTGGGACATTCTAATTCTCGGCTTGTTCATAAGATGGCCATAATTTATCTCCTTAATTCTTTTCTCTTGTAGCAGTGGAATGTTTCATTTCCTTTAATAATCATGTTTCCTACTTTCATTCTTAGCCCACGTTACCAAGTAGCACATATTTCTCCTATTCAATTTTCATATTTGATGTAGTCACATAAGGGTACTATAAATAATAAATATATATATATATATCTATATAATACATCTAAAGCTAGTGTATGACATTACTATTGTCACTACGTTACCAGTAATTTATGCCTTCCCGCAGATGGAGGAGCTCTGGCATTGCACAGCTGAGCAACTTTCTATTGGTAGCAGGGGGTGGGTGGGGGAGCCTTGTGGGCTTTTAATCCAGCAGACCGTGCTGTCTGTATTGCTCTTTCCCTGGTCATTGGGTATGTAGCACCATCACGTCAAGTACCTCAGTCTTTAAATATGCAATTAGAAGCACACTAATAGACACAAAAACCTTCATTACCTAAAAGTGCTTAAATCATGTCTCTAACAGGCCCTCTGCAGTGCAGTAAGAAGCCAGCGCTGTGCAATGGCTGCACGTCTTAAAGTTTCTGAAAATTTCCATTAAAAAACTCAGACAATTTGATTTCTCTCTAATGAATATGTGTTTCAGCACATTCAGAATCACATTACCCTATTTCTTCAAGCAAACTGTACAAGCCAATTCCCCGCTGGCAGATCCACTGAGAAAAGGCTCAGAACCTTGAGAGGTAAACAGCCCTTTCTCCTGCTGGGCTGTTATTTAAGACATTCACCGAAGGGGGCACTTCAGGGCTACCAGGTTGGATGGCTTTCTAGACAATTGTAATTCCCTGTTATTTGATTCAAGAACAGTCTGTTGTTATGCCCTCTCTGGTGGCAGTCACTGATTAAGTCAGCCTACACCAAAATGAATTGTTGATCTGTTAAAGCTCCTCCAGAATATTTGTTTTCTCGTTTGTTTTGATTTTCATGAAATTGTTGGTACTGTGGTCATAATAGTCCCACATGGGCAGGTTACTTTACTTAGTCATTTCCAGTGGTCCCATTTTCCTATCCTGTAAAACCCGTGAAGTTAAAACACCCTGGGTGCTTAATATAAGAAGTGACCAGCTCTTGTTAAATCTAGGGACAGTGTAGAGAATGCCAACAAGAGGGCTCCAGCTCTGTCAGGGCATCTGCGGTGGACATCCACCTGCCCAGAATCCATTCTCCTCTTTTCTTGTCTCAGCATCCAGATGATTTTTCTTTTTGGAGAAACATCCCTGCCCGTATCTTAGTGTATGTGATTTGTGTGAGGCTCTTCCCAGCTTTGGGATGAACATATGACCAGACACTAGGCAGAAAAGTGGACACTTGTTAACCAGATACTTGTTAAAGGATGGCAAGCCTGTTTGTAAATCTAAACATAAGCTGTACATCTGTACATATGTACAAAAGGTACAAGGAGAGAAATGCCTGATTTGTAGGGGTAAAAATGGTACAAACACTGAACAGAAATGACAAATTCAAAGATAAAGTGACATAAATTAAAGTGTTTAAAATCCATGTTTCATTCAGAAGGAGAATAAATGTGTTGACTAAATTTTGTCATTAAGTTAAATAAACATATTAATTATGCATATTAAACTGGGGAGCAAACTTTAAAAGAGTAGGAATAGAGTATATAACTTATAAAATAGTACAAAGGAAAATTAGAATGATGCAAAAATATACAAACTCTAAAGTAAGGCACTAAGGAAAGAAAGGACAAAGTGAGAACGGCTGATGGAATTCACATGTATTAGTAATCACAATAAATGAATGTAAATTAAACTCTGGATATGTATCTACAAAGCTATATGTGTTCTATGTTGATATCAATTCCCATTCATCAGAATGACAAAAAAAATTGTATATTTCATGTGCCTAGTAAAATATTTCATTAATATTTATTATATTTTTCTTTACTTTGCATTTATTGTATCATCTATTTTCAAAACTCTCAAGTTGGATTCTTAATTTAAATTTGGATCTTTGTCGTATTCTAATATAAATACTTAAGATTATAACTTTTGAAGTCCCAATTAAGAGGCACAGCACACATTTTGACATGCATCATTTTAGGGAGACGAGGTGTTGGGGCAAGGAATAGCGACTTTATTTGGAAAGCTGGCAGACAGAGAGGATGGCAGACTAATGTCTTGGAGAACCATCCTGCTCCAGCCAGAATACAGGCTCCTTTTACACAAAAAAACAGGGGCAGGGGTGTGGTTGGTTGTTGCAAACTTCTTGCTGCAGGAATTCTTTGTTCTTGCAGCCGTCCATGTGGGTCAGGCCATGGTGTCCCTGTAAACCTCCAACAAAACAAAGGTTATTTTCTATTTTGCAACTTGTTATCTTTATAGGAGTGCAAAAGTGTTAATATCCTTAAAGGTCAGAGCCCTGAGAATAGGCTCTCCTGTATATTTCAGGCTAAAGGCAACATTGTTTTACAAAAGCTGCAGAGCTAGTGAGACTAAGCCTAGAAAACAGGGCACAGTGGTTAAAACTAAAGGAACAGATCCAGTATAGAGTCAGATCTGTTCTCCTCTATTACATAAGGAGGTTGCCCAATGAGACCTCTGCTCCTTATTCTGGGAGGCCCATTTGTTTATTTGTCTCTATTTTGATTCCCATGTGCTCTTTTTGCTTGACTATCACTGTGTATTGCCTACCATAGGCAAGTGTATATTTTCAAGGCTTTCCTATTGTTACCAGGAAAAGGGAAATAAGAATTACCTTGTTTCTTAGTCACCCGAAAAAATAAAGAATTTTTAACGACAGACAGGAAGTGTGACATAAACCAGATTTTATTAGTAAAGTAAAAAGGCAGTAAAATATAGTGCACTCCCAAGAGTTGGGAGCGGGCCAATCCAAGAGAGGAAAAATGGCCCTGCTCCTTTGTTTTTCCTGTTTTTATATCCTGGCTTAAAGCGTTTTCCTGACTGATTGATTGATTCACAGCTCAGGTTCCTTGGGCTCAGGCATGCCCATCCCCTTTTGGGCAGGTTCTTACCCATGAAGCACACAGAGAAACCCAACAGAGGGGCCTCAAACTGTAGTGTTAATTACATTGTAATGAGCACTGGGTCAGGTTAAGGTGGGTCCTTACCTTTGTTGCGTGGCTACAGCATTGGATCATAGCCAGCTTCTTTGCTGGTCTTCATTTAGAGAAAGCTTTTAGATCCCCTTATGCTGAGTGCAGTCGTACTGTTATTTTCTGGGTTGCTCCCCCCCACCTCTCCCCCTGCCCAGTGCTCATTTCTATTTAACTGCCTAACACTATCACACATACATCTTTTAAGACCCTAATACATCTTGAAATACTATTTTCATTAAACTCCCCATTCACTTTCAAGTTCTTTATAAGTGCCAACTATGCTCAGGGACATAAACTCAAATCCTTTGGGGAGCAGACATGTGCATGCAGGTATATATAAATAGATAAAATAAGGAAATAGGTTAGTAAATAGCAGACAAATATAAAATATTACAGAGTAATGGAGATTAAAGAATGAGAGAATTTTCCCTTCTGAAGGTATTCAAATTAAATTTTGTAGAATACATACGAAGCTAAAAAAAAAACAGATTTGTGGTGGAATTATACAGGGGCTCACTGTTTATATTTCCTACTTTGAAACTTTGGTTGTTTCTTCTAAACACCATCCATTTAAAATATACTTTCCTTCATTTGTATATTACTTGAGACAGCTAGCTCATTAACAATGACACCATTTTAATTTTTCAGTTTCTCCATATGCTTTATATTTTGACTGGCTTCTCTTAGAAAGGAAGCAAAAAAAAAAAAAAAGATGAGTAGGGACATTTTTCTTATTTTTGTACTTTAAAATCCTCAAATTACCCTGCTAAAAACCTATTCTTAGTCTCTATTTTTTTAGATTCCACATATAAATGGTATCATATGACATTTTTCTTTCTCTTTCTGACTTACTTCACTTAGCATGACAATATTCAGGTGAGACAAAACAGAAACAGACTCACAGACATAAAAACAAATTGTGGTTAGCAAGGGGGAAAGGAGGGTGGGTAGAGGGATAAATTGGGAGTTTGGGATTTGCATATACGAACTACTATATATAAAATAGATAAACAGCAGTGTCCTAATGTACAACACAGGGAACTATATTCAATACCTTGTAATTGCCTATAATAAAAGAGAATATGAAAAGGATATTTATATGTGTATAATTGAATCACTGTGCTGTACACCAGAAATTAACACAACATTATACTTCACTTAAAAAAAAAAACTAAAAATAAAAAAAGGAAAGAACATTCTTGGTGCCTCTCCCTACCTCGACTCCAGTGAGTAGTTTGAGCTGGAATATAATTGCTTTTATTTCAGAAAGTTCTTAGGTTGGCTGTTTTTGTGTTATTCAAATGCTGCTTCTTGTTAACTTGTTTGTGTGACCAATTGTAAGACACGTAGCTTCTCTGGGCCTCTGTTCATATGACTATTATGGTTAGTACTCTCCAAGGACACATGTACCTCAGGAATTCTGTGATGATGATACAGAGGCTAGCTGAGAGTCAGCAGGGCTTCACAAACTTGTGGCCCAGGAGTGGGAGCAACACTGCACAAGTGTTGGGTGGGCTCTCATTCTGGAGGAATGTCTTGCCATCTTTAGTAAATTGATCACCTCAGTGCTTAGATTGCAATATTTCCCTTATTGACCATTACACAAAAATTCCTAGCCTGAGTGGTATAGTTTCCATTAAAAGCAAAGAACAACTTTACAGGATCCAATAAAATAAACTTTCATATTTGAAATGCAATGTCTATCTTAGGTTGAAACATGGTACTGACTTAAAATACAGTTACAAAGACAGGCTACACAAAACTTTCCTAAAATTAATCACATATTCATTTCAGAATTGGAAAATGATTGCTTTTTAATATTCAGTTTAAGATGTGCTAGCTAAAAACATCAGAAATATTTGTAAAGAAGAGGTTTCAATAGGTAGTCAGATTGCTTGAGTGTTAGACAATACATGAAAACCAAGACTTGCATAACAAACTGGCAACCGGATCAGCTCCCTTTAGGATATTTAAATTAAGATTTAAAATCATTGCTGATGTTTGCCAAAGTTAGAAAATTTTCCTTAAACTCCATGAAGAGCTTTACTCCTCAAGTACTAAATAAACAAATTAAGATAATGAGTCAGGCTTAAGAAAGTGGAGAAAACCCTAGCACATGGTAGAAGGCACCCCATAAATTAAACCAAGTGATTGGACTTTCATTCAGTAATGGATTCAAAGTCTGGCTATTACTGGCTTTGTAACCCTGCAAGACCATTGAACTGCCTTGACTCTCTATTTCTTAACCTGAGAATGTATATAAATTTTAATATTTTCAAGACGATAGAGAATCATATGTGTGAAAATTATTTAAAAACCATACAGAACTATATTAATTAAAAATATGAATATATATCCAAGTGCTTTGTAGCCACATGAGTTTTGAAATTCAAATATCTTGGAATTTAAGAAAAGCAATATAATCCGTCACATGATACCAAGAGCTAGAACTGCTGGCACTGGATAATCAAACATGTTAATAAAGTGTTCTAACTTCATTGATTTACATGCCACTGTCCAGTTTCCCAATGTTTACTGAAGAGACTGACTCCATTTGTTGAAGATTAATTGACCAAAATTTTGTGGGTTTACTTCTAGGCTCTTTATTCTGTTCCATTGGTCCATATGTCTGTTTTTGTACCAATACCATGCTGTTTGGGTTACGGTAGCTCTGCAGTCTTGTCTGAAGTCTGGGAGGGTTATTCCTCCAGCTTCATTCTTTTTGTTCAGTATTGCTTTGGCAATTCTGGGTCTTTTGTGATTCCATATAAAATTCAGGATTATTTGTTCTAATTCTGTGAAAACTGTCCTAAGTAATTTGATAGGGATCATATTTAATCTGTAGATTCCTTTGGGTAGTATGGCCATTTTAAAAACATTAATTTTTCCAGTACAATAACATGGGTTATCTTATCATTTCTTTAAGTCCTCTTTAATTTCCTTAGTCAATGTTTTGTAGTTCTCTGTGTTTAAGTTTTTCACTTCCTTGATCATATTTATTCATAAGTATTTTTGCTACAAATTTAAAAGGGATTATTTCTTTACTTTCCTTTTTTGATATTTCATTGTTAGTGTAAAGAAATGAAACTGGCTTTTGTATGTTAATCTTGTATCCTGTATCATTCTTTTTTATGGCTGAATATATTCCATGGCATATACAAACCACATTTTCATTATTCATTCATCCATCAGTTGACACTTAGATTGCTTCTATATCTTGGCTGTTGTAAATAAGGCTGTGATGAACACAGAGGTGCACATATCTTTTCAAATTTGAGACCCTCTGTGCTTCCTGTACTTGGATATTTGATTCCTTCTTTAGGCATGGAAAGTTTTCCATCATGATTTCTTCAAATATTTTGTCAATCCCCTTTTCTCTTTCTTCTCCTTCTGGGACCCCTATTGTGCATAGGTTGGCGTGCTTTGTATTATTACATAGGTCCCTTATATTTCTTTCATTAATTTTGACTTGCTTATCTGTCTGCTGTTCTGATTGGCTGAGTTTTGTTATCCTGTCTTCTAATCACTTATTCTTCTGCATTAGCTATTCTGCTTTTGACTGCCTTTAGCTGGGGTCTATCTCAGCCGTTGAGTTCCCCATTTTGAATTGGCTCCTCTTTATAATTTTTATTTCCTTTTTATAGTAGTCTCTGTCTGTATTCATAGACTCTCTTATTTCCTTCAGTGTTTTTATCACCCCCTTTTTGAAGTCATGATCTAGGAGTCTGTTGAGGTCTGTCTCATTGTTTGTTCTTTCAGGGGACTTCTCTTGTTCTTTTATTTGGGTGTGGTTCCTCTACATCTTCATTTTACTTGTATTTCTCTGGCTCTGTGGATTTAGGAGTATCAGTTATCTACTGTGATTTTTTTTAACTTAAATTGGGAGCATTCTTGTGTAGACTTTGTGTGTCTAACAGTTTTGTTGTGAGGGCTGTTCATAGCATGGATGGTTGCCATGTCTTTCTTCCGTGTGTGTTGGCTGTTATTCCTTTGACTGTGATGGGGTTGGTGTTGTGGTCATCAGAGCCTGCCCTGAGTTTTATTGTCAAGTGGGGCATCCTTTTTTGTTCTGTGGTTGTCGCAGCCTTGACAGGCACCGAGTCTGCTCTCCTTTTGCTGGAATAGAGGCTTCTAGGTCCATTTCTGAGCTGTGGTGTGTGGTAGGCAAGGTTGGAGCACTTCAGCTTGGAGGAAGAGGCACTGAACATACCTCCGTTGGAGATGTCCACTGGGAGGTGCCCTTTATGATGTTTTCTGTCGCTTGTTATGCTGGCTTACAAAGTATTCTTTGTTGTCACTGCCTTTGTCCCTGCATTAGCTACAGAAATGTCAGCTACCTGCTTTGGTGTTCCCCAGGTTCTGGGCCCCATGAACCACCAGCTGTGACCACGAATGTTAGGCACTGGGACCCACTGTAGCAAGTGTGCAGTCTCATACCTGAATCCATAGTGGTCACAGGGTCAACTCAGACCCAAGCCCCAGCTCCACATACCATACGGTTTGCTTGCCTGTTGTAAATACCCATACTTGCCCCCATTGTGCCCCAGACCCTGCTCACTGCCTATTTGTCCCAGAGGGGCAGGTTCACAAGAAACCGGTGGAGCAAATCCATACTCTCTGCATCTTCATTTTACTTATATTTCTCTGGCTCTATGGTCCTTTAAACAAATCTCCATCCTGCCTGTGAAATTGCAGGCCTCTGCATATGAATTCAGCTTTGAGCCCTCTCTCCTTGCAGAAGAGATGGCTATGGCCAAGCCCCACCTCTCTTCTCATAAGAACACACCAACAATGGAGCCAAGAGGAGACAGCAGCTATGGTATGGCTATGTTGTGCCTATCTCCTCCTCGCACACCAGCAGTGATGCTTTTTTATGGGGGTCCCAGGCAGTTCTGTTCTGCACACATCCCCAGCCAGAGCTCACACTGCCCTCCAGTTCCCTGAAGCTGCCTCTGTGCAGTGGGACCCAGCCCGCTCCCCGTGCTCATCACCTATCTCCTGGCTTGTCCCTGATGACTCATGTCTAGGGCTGGGGATCACAGGGACCCTCCATGCCAGTTTCCCTTTGTCTGCCAAGTGGCTGCCACTTTCTCCTCTGAGCTTTGGAATCTCTGCTTCTGTCCCTGCACCTCCCCCCCAAAATTTCATTCTTGAATACTAAGGACAGAATACCAGAGTCTAGGAGAGGAACGATTACAAGGAATTGGTGTGCACCATATAATCATGATATTGCTACTTGTGTCAGAGTGTAATATCAATGATCATTTGTAAGAGAAGAGAAAGTTGTAAGCCAACAGAAGTTTTCTTTGATCTTGGAAAAAATAAGCCCTGAATTCTAAATAGTCAGCATTATATATGTCCACTAGAATGGATTTTAGAACACCTGTGTTCTAGATTGAGTTGCCACTAATACTTGACTTGGGAATAGTCACCTCTTATTTTTAGATCTTTCTTTCTTTTGTAAAATAAAGAGATTGAACTGTATTACCCCTGAGGTCCTATTTAGCTTTGAAATATCAGCTTAAAACACAATTTGAAAACTCTTCTGATGCTTCTTAGAATGAATGGATATCAAAAGAAATGGGATGGTTTCTTTACATGGATGGGGCATTGAATCAGGGCATGCTGAAAAAAGATTCATTTTCTAGAATGAGACTAAAGAAAATATGGGAAGCGAGATGAGTAAAGAAAATGCAAGAAATCATTTTTTGAAGACTGTTTTATTTACGTGGAATATACTCATTCTCACCCTAGCTCACCGAAATCTTGCTGATTTTTCAACATCTTCCTCCAGTTCTGCTTCCTTGATTAAGCTTTTCCTGCCTCTGTGCTCTCTCTCTTTTGTTGCTTTATATTTCACTGCTATGTGATCTTCCATGTATAGTTTGTATAGATCTTCTCTCCAATTAGATTTAACATTTTTTGAGTGTAGCACTATTGATGTCAGGATGGTTTCATAAGGTAATAAGGAATATTTTGGATTCTTCACTCAGGTGTCAAGAATCTGGAAACATAAATGTATCCCCTAAGCCTGAATTTCCTTATTTATTTAAAATAGAGCTGCCCACTGAAACCTTAGCTTAGTTTTCAAAGAATATTTTTCAAAAAATCTCCATCATTCTTAGCCAGGATGTAGACTCTTACTATTCTGAATATTTGAAAGATACGATTTAAAGCTGAGATATATTTCTGACAAGTAGTGTAAAGGCCATCTTGATCTCAGTATTTTTTTATTGCCACTAGGGTGGAATGAAAGGAAGAGTACTGCTTTTACTGATTAATACATGTCTTTCGCATCACTATGCTTTAAGCCATGTGAACACAACCTGGGCCAGAAAATTAATTTGTTTATTCATTCATTCCACAATCATCAAACATGTTTTTCTTTCTTTCTTTTTCTTTTTCTTTTTTTTCTGTTTAAGTGATTTTATCTAGGAAATGCTCATTTGTTCTAGACATGATCCTGACTTAAAGAATCTTCCTAGAGGTTAAAGAGTGTGGATCCAGTATAGAAATTTGTAGGTTCTGCAGAAGTTTCTAATACAGAGGATTCTGAGGAATAGGGGTACTTTTTGTTCTTTAGTAGTTATAACAAGCACTTCGTATCATGTATGGCATTCCAGGTAGGTTTACAAAATGCTTCAGCTTACTGACTGGCATGCATAGAGAACAAAGCATTTGAGTATGCTTAGTAATTTTCCCAGCCACAGTTGCAGATTTAGTTTGAGTGGTAAGAAGACAAACTTCTGGAAAAGTTAATTTGGTCTCTAGCTCCAGTCAACACTTACATAGCATAAAAAAATACATAGCACTTTTCAAACTCAAAGCATTTCACCAATCAGATCCAATTACCACATATGTATGATTTGACTGTCTTCTTCCTGGGGTAGTTTGCATGTTCCCCTTCCACTTAGATTTATTTTCCTCTTGGTGCATTAAAACCTTGGCTTTGTAAAATAAATATAAATTTGCTCCATTTTGTCTGTTATTCTAAAAGCTTGCCTGTATGTTGGAAACATTTTTAAGGTGGTTTTGGTTTAGCAGGAGAAGCAATCTGTCTTATAGTCTGTGGCCTTCAATACACAAAAATAAAGCAATAAATAAGTCAGCCTCATGCATTTGACCTTTTTTTTTCCTGCTAAATAAGTGGTCCTCCTATCCATACCTTTGTCTCATTCAAAACCTCCTATCTTTCTTCTTTAAAATTCCATTTTATCCTTAAAACTTTCCTAAATCCTGTGGTAAGACGTAGGTAATGCCTCTATCCCATGCACACACACAATAACTCTTGGTATATCTCAAACAGTACATCATTTCAAAGAAAAACAAGATTAATTCCCCTATTTAAATACCTTGGATATTTCCATCTCTCTGTCCTTCCCTGACAATGTCTAGATATTTGGTAGTTCTCACTTGTGGATGAAATTCATTTAAACAATGTATTTGGAGAGACAGAGCATAAGCTTCACTGGATGGTCTTCTGTAATATAAAACCAGATGTATTCATGCCTAGAATTTTTTCATATCAGTGTTACTGCTTATAAGAATGTGAACTTTTAATTGATGATAATAATTTTAAAAAGGCAGTTAATTATTTTTTATCCATCAGTTTTAAAAGTGATATTGCCTAAGAAGATTGATCAAGATGGCAGAGAGAGAGGATGTGGAGCTCACTTCCCCTCACAAACACAGCAAAAACACATTAACCTGTGGAACAATTCTGTCTGAAAATTACTGGGAAACTGGTAGAAGGATTCCTGTACAATCAAGACTGTAAGAGAGATACACAAGTAATTGGATAAGAAGGGAAGAAAAAGCTACTGGGTTGGGACCTGTGTCTCTGGAAGAGGACTCAGAGGAACAAGGAGAATGCACAGGTGGAGACCCAATCAGGGGAGTGAACAGTGAGAGCCACAGATTGTGTAACTCAGTCATCAGGTCCCATACATGGGGGATGAGCCCTTTTAGACTTAAGACTATACTACAAAGCTACAGGATCAAAACAGTATGGTACTTGCATACAAAGAGACACATAGAACAATGGAACAGAATAGAGAGCCCCAAAATAAACCAGTGCACTTATGGTCAATTACTTTATGACAAAGGAGGAAAGATACATTGGGGAAAATACAGTCTCTTCAGTAAGTGGTGTCAGGAAAACTCAACCACTACATATAAAAGAAAAAGAGTAAAACATTTCCTCACACTGTACAAAAAATTAACTCAAAGTGTATTAAATACCTAAATGTAACACCTGAAGCAACAACACTCCTAGAAGAAAATATAGGCAAAACATTCTGTGACATAAATCATAGCAATGTTTTTTTAACCTATTCCCTAAGACAAAAGAAATAAAAGGAAAAATAAAGAAAGAGGACAAAATTAAATTTAAACGCCTCTGCACAGCAAAGAAAATCATCAATGAAATATAACGAAGACCTGCTGAATGGGAGAAAATATTTGCAAATAATATGACCATTTAGGGGTTAATATACAAAATATATAGACAGCTTATACCATTCAATGATCAAAAAACCCCAAAGAACTCAATCAAAAAAATGAGCAGAAGACCTGACCATACATTTTTTTCCAAAAAAGACATTGAGATGGCTAATAGACACTTGAAAAGATGCTCAACATCACTAATTATTAGAGAAATGCATATAAAAACAATGAGATATAACCACACAGCAGTCTAATGGCAATTATCAAAAAGTCTATAAATAACACGTTAGCGAGGATGCGGAGAAAAGGGAGCCCTAGTATACTGTTAGTGGGAATGTAAATTGGTGCAGTCACTATGGAAAACAGCATGGAGGTTCCTTAAGAAATTAAAAACAGAGCTACTAAATGATCCAGCAATTCCATTCATAGATATATATCCAGAAAGTACAAAAATAGTAAGTTAAGAAGATACAAGCATCCCAATGATCATAGCTGCGGTATTTATAATAGCCAAGATATGAAAGCAACTGACGTCCATCAGCAGATAAATGGATAAAAAAGAATTTTATACACACACACACACACACACACACACGATGGATTACTCAGCCATTAAAAGAATTAAATTCTGCCTTACATGGACAGATTTAGAGAATATTATGCTTAGCAAAGTGTCACACACAAATAATGTATGGTATCACTTATATATGGGATCTAAAATTTTTTTAAAAATGCAAAACAAAAGAGTAACAGACTCACAGATATAGAAGACAAACTAGTTGTTACTATTTGGGAGAAGAAAGGGGAAAGGGGCAAAACAGGGATATGGGATTAAAAGATACAAACTGCTATGTACAAGATAGACAAGCAACAAGGCATATTGTACAGCACAGAGAATTACAGCCAGTATCTTGTAATAACTTTTAATGGAGTAAAATCTGTGAAAATACTGAATCACTATGTTGTACACCTAAAACTAATATTTTAAATCAACTATACTTCAATGTAAAAAGTGATATTTCCTGTTGGGAAACAACAAATACTTGAAAGTTTTATTTAATTATTATTTTTAGAAAATAATCTTTGAGTTTTAAAGACAATATTTTTAAATCTTACATATTTTTTGTTGATTTAAAAATACATTAAGCATGTTGTTTCATTTTTGCTACCTATTTAATGGGCCTAAGTACTAAGAAAAAATGTAGAATTTAGTCAACAACTACTTCAATTGGCTGACAGCTTTTTAATGAACAGATTCAGTTTTTACTGTTTTTCAAAAATAGAGGTAAAACTATTACAAACAGAGCCAAGTCTTAAGAGTTCACTGGGGACTCGTATTTAAAGAATGTTACCTAAATCTTTACCTGGGGATATCACCAAATGTTGCCTAGCTATCTGAGTAGCTTGTCAAGTATAATAAATAATACTCGATTTATTTTTTATGAAAAGAATCACAGTTCATTTTTCAAAGATGAAAAACCATCTTGATATTAATTCATTTCTAAGCTTATGACAGGGTGATTCCAATGTAGAAGAAAGGCACTTTGCTCAGTATGTGGCCAGCATGAAAAACTGTGGGAAAGTTTACATTTGATGGGAGAAGTAGAAAGAGACAAGTTGTTTACAGACTTTTAATATATAATATTTAAAATCAACTCATATTTAGATACATTGAAAAACTTCTGAAATGCAAGTTAGAAAATGTGGCAAATTATTTTCCAACAGAAACTAAATCAGACTGATAAAACTCAAACTTAACACTTTATGCCATCCCATTGTCCTGACTTTGCATCTCTGAACTAACAACTCATTTTACCTATAAAATTAAGTTCAACAAAGTACAGAAACTTCTATAGGGTGAAAATGGATATGCTGGAAATAACTTTAAAAATTTAATTTTTATGTAAGAAGTATACCTTTTGCCCTTTATGTTTTTTCTTTCACAAGAAGTATTTTTTTCTACAGATATAGGAATACTAATGGAGGACAGGCACCTTGAGAAAGAGTACTCATTGATTTTGATTGGTGATTACCCTCACATGCTTGTTTATAAGTTCTAGTTACATGAAATAATGAAGAAGGACAGTTTTTTAAGCAAAAATTGTGCATTGCTTTCCAACATTCGTGTATTCAGTAGAGATATGTAAAGGAAGATAAATATCTAATGCAGAATAACCATCCAAGGCCTCTGGATGGGCTAGGTCGAGATTCAAAATTAACCCACCATATTGGTCTCTGCTTTTCTCTTTCTTTACAGAAGTTACTCTTTGGAAAGAAAAAAAAAATCTCTACATTGAAAGAACAATACAGAATTAATTTTTAAAATTGTACAAACAAAATAATTCAATGAAATCAGTTCCATAAATTCCAAAAAGTCTTCTAAGTGGGATAAGATGGAAAAAATGATCAACTTTTAAGAGACTACGAAAGTAACTCCTTTATCAAAGAAGACAATGTTTCCTTTTTTCCAATGTGAAAGGTTTTTTTTTAATTTTTTAAGACAAATATTAGGAGCAATAAGAAGGAAAAAAACCCTGTTATATAACTGAAGAAAATGGAGAAGTGTTACAGAACTACATTTTAGTAATTTGACAAGTCTTAAGAGTTATGGAAAGGAATCTTGAAGATGTATGTTTTAAAAATGAGACCCAAATAACACATACAGGTTTATACTGTGCCTACTTATCTGAGCTCTACCTAGCTTTCCAAGTATCTTCTTCCTAGTGTTGTTCTGGATTGTGGATGACCACAAGATAAATTTGCATGTGATTTGGCAGCCATAAGTGGGAGCAGTGACAGTGTTTTATATTTTGAAGGTTGGTCTGGGGCACCAAGCATATGGCAATGTTGGCTTACCTTGTTGGAATGGGTCAATATGCAGGCTTGCAGCATCTTTCACTTGGGATTCTCTAAATCCTGGGCCAGGCATAGAAGAAGATCTATGCTCAAAGCAGTCAGCTTTTCCTACAGGGCAATCCTAGCACTGAAGCTGATAGCAGAGGCTGAAGATGGATGCAAGCACCAGCTCCTCTTTCTGGTTCTGTTTTTTCATTGCTTTCCTCCACATTCTGTTTTCTTTTCTGACCTCAGGCCCAGAAGAGTCATACCTCTTCCGGTTCTACTTCAGACTCAGACAGTTGCCTTGCATAGACTACACACCCTCTGCTCCTGCTTAGAGTTGCATCTCTGTAATAAATCCCTCATTCTGTATTATTTGTAGTGGTTCTTATCTATAGTGTAGTTCATCTGGTAGAACCTTTAGAGACACACACAGAGTTTTGCATAAAAAATGGGTTATCAAGTGTCTGGAGTTCGAGAAAATTTGAGGAGATAGTGGCATAAATTGAGGCAGAAGAGTTAAATTTGACACAGATAATTGGACACGTGTATCATGATGGATTTGTACATGTTTATATAGAGTGAATTTCTTAGAATGGATCATTTAGGTGAGATGGAAGATAGAACAGAGATGGAGTGTGTAGATGTTTTTGTTAGTTGCTCCTTAAGATCCTGTTTCTAATTACTTATTATAAGAATCTGACTCTTAGGTGGACCTATGACTTCAGAAAAATAAAAAAAAATTCTTAGCCACCACCTTCCTCTCTCCCTTCCAATTATGTGCGGCTAATTTATCGCCAATAGACTCTAACCAGAGATGTGTGTGCAATTTTTAGCAAGTATCCTTAGAATGAGGAAGTCACCAGTTTCCTTTTCAGTCCTTCCTTTTTTCTGCTATTTAGTATGGAGAAGAGATGGCTGGAGTTTGAGCAGTTGTCCTCAATCATAAGAAAGAAGCTATATGCTAAGACTGGTGAAGTAGCAGGAATGAAGGAGTCTGAGTTCTGGTAGTTTTGCAAAACCTCCTAGCCAGTCCTGGAGTTCTTACACCCAAACTTTACACAATAAAGAAATACACATCAATGCACCTCAATGTTCACAGCAGCACCATATACAATAGCCAAGATATGGAAGCAACTTAAATGTTTATCAACAGATGACAGGATAAAGAAGTTGTGGTATATTTATACAATGGAATACTACTCAGCCATAAAAAATAATAAAATGATGTCACTTACAGCAACATGGATGGACCTAGAGATCGTAATTCTAAGTGAAGTAATTCAGAAAGAGAAAGAAAAATACCATATATCACTCATGTGGAATCTAAAAAAGGAAAAAAAAAGAGAACACTAAAAACTCATCCACAAAACAGAAATAGATGTAATTAACAATCTAATGGTTACCTGGGGAAAAGGGATGGTAAGGGATAAATTGGGAGTTTGAGATTTGCAAATGATAGCCAATATATACAAAAATATATTAAAAAGGAAATTTCTTCTGTATAGCTCAGAGAGCTATATTCAATATCTTGTAATAACCTTTAGTTTAAAAGAATATGAAAACCAATATATGTCTGTATGTGCATGACTGACTGGGACATTGCACCATATACCAGAAATTGACACATTGTAACTGACTATATTTCAATTAAAATAAATTTTATAAGTTTTAAATGCAAAATAAAAGGAAATACACATCAATTTTGTTTTATTTACTGTTATTTTGAGTTTTGGATCTCTTTAACTTAATCATATACAATTAATAGGGGGTTTTACGTTAAAATTGTATATTTAAGGTGTACAATGTGATGTTTTGGTGTACACACGTAGAGTGACATGATTACTGTAGTCAGGCTAATTAACACATCTATCTCCTCACATAGGTTACTTTTTTTGAGAGAGCATCTGAAATCTCCTCATAGAAAATGTCCAGTGTACAATACAGTAATATTAATGATAGTTATCATGCTGTATATTAGCTTTCTAAAACATATTTATTTAACATAACTGCAACTTTGTACCCTCTGACCAACATCTCTTCATTTCCCCACCTCCCTGCCCATGGTAACTGCTTTTCCACTCTCTGCTTCTGTGAATCAACTTTTTAGAGTCTAGGTATAAGTACAATCATGCAGTACATTTCCTTCTGCATGTGTCTTATTTCACTTAGCATAATGTCTTCCTGGTTCCTCTATGGTGTTGTAAATGGCAAGAACTCCATGTTTAAACGCTGGATAACATTCCATCATATGTACAAACCACAATTTCTTTAGCTAGTCATCCATCAATCGACACTCAGTTTGCTTTGTACTTTGGCTATTGTGAATCATTCTGTAATGAATATGGGAGTGCAGATATTTCTTTGAGGTACTGATTTTATTTCCTTTGGATATATACCCAGAAGACGGGTTCTTAGATCACATGATAGCTCAACTAGGGACTTTTCTTAAATAGAAAGAAAAAGTAATCATTTTCAGTACAACTCTGAAAAGAAGAAGGCAAATTGGAAGTAAGTTTGTAGATGAGACCAAGCATTTGGGGAAGTGCACATTTATTTTTCCCAATGAAGTAGAACATGATAATTAGTGGCAAATTTTGCCAGAGAGGTAACATGGTGGAAGTTAAATTTTCTAAATTTGGTTTTAGACATACCTGAGTTTAAATCCTTTCTGGTACAAAGAGAGAAATACTAAAATGGACTAAAAATAACAATGCTTGTACTATGACTGACATAGGAATATATAAAGTATTGAATTGATTCTTACAGTGGCTGGTACACAGTAAACTCTCAATAAATATTAACGTCATTAATATACTTCTAACAGATTTTTGCTAGCAAGTTATTACACTGATGAAATAGTGATATCAAGCAGTAAAGTAGAGAAGTTCTGAACATTGGGCCAAACCACCTTTAAAAATCTTGTCTATATTTCACAGACATTATTTATTTCATTTTATTTTTTCCCATTCTTAATATCTATTGAGTCAATCAGAGTTCAGATAATAGAAATTACTCAAGATATTTTAAGCAGAAAAGTTTTAAAAGGCCTAAATGATTTCAAAATCACCAGATGTCTAAAGAAGTAAAAGTTAGGGAGTTACCACTCTGCTTCTGATTGCAAGAACATACAATACTATAGCTGCACCTGGTCGAGAGGTCAGGAATTGGCTTCTGTCTTAACCACTACACTGTTGATGTCACAGTTTCTTCAAATCCATAAATATGGTAAAACAGAGGAGAACATGGAATCCAGCTGCTCCCCAGTCCCACTTGTCCAATCAGACCATTCCAGAATAGTCTCCACTTCCTCGACACCTTCCAAATGCAGAAAGATTAATCGCATTTAAAGAACCAAAACTATACTGTGAAGGCATGCCATGAGGACATTTCAGAAAAGCAGTTTTAGATTTCTAGTTTCTTTCACGCTTGGGACTAAGGAAAACAGAAAAATACAGACATGGATGCCAAGGGGAAATTGACAATATCTAGCATGTGAAACATCCCTAAGCACACATTAAAATGGCTACATTCAAAAGACTGACAGTATACATTTTAGAGAGGAAATGAAACAAGTGGAGCTCTCATACTTTGTTGACAGAAGGTTAAATAGTATAACCTTGGAAAACTGTTTGGCAGAATTATATAAAACTAGTATGATACACTTACCGTGCAACCTAATCATTCAACTCCTATATATCTACCTGAGAAATAAAATGTGTTTCCATACAAAGATTTGGAAACTAATCATAGTAGATTTATCATAGGAGCTCCAAACTGGAAAACAGCCCATTTATTTCTCAATAGGGGAAGGCATAAACACCTTGGAGACTACTCATACACTGGAATACTAATCAACAATTATAGGGAATGAATTATTATAATAAGAAATGACATGATTGAATCTCAGAAAAATCATGAATAAAATAAGCCAAAGACAAGCATACACACTACATGATTCCATTTATATGAAACTTTGGAAAAGATAAATCCTATCCATAGTATATAAAACATGTCAGTGGTTACCTATACCTGAGGGCATGGAGGAGACTAAGCAAACATTTTTGGATGATGGACATATTCAATATCATGATTATGGTGGTGGTTACTTATGTGTATATATATGTCAATGCATTTAAAATGATTTTATTTTATGTAATTTATCTCTCACTAAAGTTAAGTCAGAAACTGTAAAGAGTCTGCAGATATATATGTTTCTGTCTAAATCAGTTTGGGGTGCTATAACAAATTACCATGAACTCGATGGCCTAAGCAACAAAAATTTATTTTTCACAGTTCTGGAGGCTAGGAAGTCCAAGATCAAGGTGCTGGTGGATGGTTTTCAGTTGGCCTTCTTGTTGTGTACTTACATGGCAAGGAGCAGAGAGAGGGAGAGCAGGAGCTAGCTCTGGTGTCCCTTCTTATAAGAGGACGAATCCCACTTATGAAGGCTCTACCTCCATGACCTCATTATCTCCCAAAGGTCCCACTTCCTCATCCATCACATTGGGTGAGGATTTCAACATATGATTTTTTTTTGGTAGGGGAAACACAAACGCTCAGTCTAAACAATATACATACAATCACAAATAGTCTAGTCAGAGATAGATTTTTACTCCCAGCAGAAACAGCCAGTGTAACTTCATAACACCAGTTTCCTGGGTCCCAGTCTCCACAGTGTGATGTACAGAAGGTTGAATGTTATCTGCACATGCAACAGAATAAATTATTGGGGAGGGGGGAGTTAAACCTCAGAATCAGGAAACTCTGACCATACATACAATAGCTGGTGAACTGCTCAATCAGCTCTAGAGAGAGGGACCTTAGCTTTACTCGCAAGTTTAAGCAAATCACCAGGGAGGGATTTTTATATTTGCCCCTCTGGAATATCCTAAGGGAAGGAGACATCTTTAAACTACACTATCCCACAGTGTTACTTTATATAGAAGTATTCTTAAAGTACATATAAACATCTTTGTGCAGAAGATCTAGATCATGCAAAAATGTTAGATTTTCATGGACAATTATTTCCCAACCTAAAGTTGATTTTTAAACTGGTTATAATGTTTGACCTGAAATATGCTCTATTAGTTCAATAAAATATTTCAAAGAATATGTACAGTTGAAATTCACCAAGATGACTTCCTGCCAGCTGTTTGTGCTTGATGTTCAGGAAGTTCACATTAACTATTTGCATTTCCACATATTTCAAAATAAAGTTTAGATCATTATAACTTCAGAAATTCCTTGGATAAGTCACTAACTTCATAAGAAATCCTCTTTTGGATTTATACTACAATCATTTTCAGAATTTAAAAAAAAGTCATCATGCATTGAATATAGGTTAATTTCTTCTCCTTGTGCATAAAAATTACTATTTGTAAAGCAGCATCATTGAACATCAGAAAGTATTGAAATATTTCCATGTGAGGGTTTTTTTTTTTTTTTGGTACAGTTAATGTTATGCACTTTGTATTCATTCAATGATTTTTTTTATAACTGCCTGGTACTCAAAGCTTTGTCCCTAGAGTGGGACTGGAAAGCCAATTCACTGGGAGTTCTTTAATTTGGAGGAGCCGTTCTCATGGCAGCCTGAAGCAGCCTAGCTTAGATTTTTAAAACATGGGGCTGGAGAATGAGAATTCTTTTCAAGTGGACCAAGGTTCAGAGTTGAGAAGAAAAATCACAAGTGTCAAAACATTGGGTAAAGAAAGGATGAAAACTTGGAAATAATTTAACAAGTATGTGACTGTTATATATGGAAATTAGGGGTAATCAGCTTTGATAACTCCATGAGGCAAAAGTGTCAGTGAGTAAGGGTGTCTGTTAAGGAGTAATTGGGATCAGATTGTGAACCTGGCTGTTCTCTAAGGAGGTGGCTGTCCAGGTTGAGAAGGCAGGGAGAATAGCTTTGTGGAGTCCCAAAGACTGGACTAGAAACCTCAGGGATGGTGCCAGTAGAAGTGTGGAGAGCTCTCTCTGTATTTTGGACTAATGATACTGAACCCAGCATGGAGATAAAATTTCACCTCTAACTTCTGAGTAGGTAGATTGGGAATGTAAGAGAAGAAATCAAGATCCTAAAGAGTTTCGGAAGGTTAGTAGACACTTTCCTGCTTACGAAAAGAAACCAGTAGACTCCTGGGGGAGAGGGTATTGAATCATGGATAAAACATAAACCTGAACAACACTTTAGGTATTTATTTGACTTTTCTCTGACCAAAAATGTTTGAGAGTTCTGGATAATAATAATTAATGATGCAAACACTATATTTTCCTAGTGTTTCCTGTATCGCAGTTATTTTCTAAGCATCTTACACCTATCAATTCATTTATAACAGAACCTCAGCATATAAGTACTCTTCTTATCCTCATTTGCAAATGACTAAATTATGACAGAGAGCATTAGTAACACACTCACAACCACATAGCTAATTACTGAAAAGAACTGTTGGATGTTCTGATTTGTAAACTCATTGAAAGAGCTGCCTGCTCATAGGAATCTTTAAATATTAAAAATCTACGAGCCCAGTTTCTATCTGAGATGGATCAAGTTTGTATTTTACATGTTATTCCTATTCAGAGAAGTACGGGATTGTCAATATTTCTCCCTCTCTTCCTGGTAGTTCTTTCTTCCTAAATGTATTCAAATTAGATTATAACTTAATGTGGCTGTCAAGATACCAAACTCAGTCTAATTGTGGAGCTTGGGGTTCTAAGGATCAGAAGGAACTGATGGAGCCCTATGTCTCTATCTCAGGCAATAACTACTAAAATTTAGGTACTACTGGGATTTTTTTTTTTTGGCATGATATTAAGCTCGTTAAGAGCTTGTGCTCTAGAACCAGGTTATTTAGTACAAATTGTGGCTCTACTTCTTATAGATATTTAACTTTTCTATGCCATAATTTCTCCCATAGTGTCTCAATTCTTCAGGGGAACGTTGTGTGGATTAAATGAGCTAATATAAATATAGCATTTTGAGCTATACTAGATACAGAGTAAGCATGCAATAAATATTCAATATTATTATTTTTCTCTTCATATTTGTGAATGGTCTCATCTCTTCTGGGAACAATTAAACTTATGTTTGAAGCCTTCTCTTTGAAAATTAAGATTATAACATATAGTATAATATAATACAATATAGTATAATAAGGGTTTGAAGAATACTTTTGGAAATTATAACTTCTATTCATTCACATGACAGAATTCAATAACCTCATTTTGCTGGTTCTTTATGACTTTGCAGCTGCCTGACTCTTGGAATGCACCCAGAAAATGATGGATAGTTTCTATTAGTTGGAAGCACACAGACCAAGAGTGAGATGAACAGTTTTGTGTGGGCCTCTATGTGACCCACTTTTTATAATTTCAGCAAAGTATGGATCTCTTACTATTGATTCATTTAGAAGACCATAAGACCTTATCCAATAGTCAACTTTAGTGTTTTATTATTTCTTTGTGGTTAAGTGGAGAAGTCCTTTATTGAATGGGACATCCTTGGACAAAGCCATAGCCAGATGAAAGATAGGCATGCATAAGAGCATCAATCTAGTAAATAAGCCAGGGGAAAGGTAGTGATAGACAGCACTCTCATCCCTGCTCGGACACCTGGGGAATGGTGCATGACCAAGTCCAAGAACAGGAGTTTGGCAGTGTCGGACCCTACAACGGAGACCTTTCTTTGAAGAGTTCAATAGTCAATGATTTATGATCCCTCTCAAGAAACTCATTTAGAATTATCCAAATATACCAGAATTGTGTAGCAGGTGATACTAAGAGTAACTTCTTGGAAAAGCGTGGTGCTGAAGAATTAAAGCTAGAGGCCCCCATTTTGCTGGGAGTGCCTGCTATTCCCAGAAGAAAGAGAAGTATCCCACAATGAAATGAATATTATTCTGAGGGGGCAGCTGGTCCCATGCACATGATCAGTTCCAGCATTTTCAAATCTATGCAAGCAGTCTCCCTCTCTCTTTAGCATAGATGGACTTTTTTAAATTATTAAATATTGTAGGTTTATAATATCCTATTAGTTTATAATATATTAATTATAACATAGTGATATAATATTTTATATATTATATTACATTTGAACTTGTTTTAAAGTATTGACTATATTCCCTGTGTGGTACAAAATATATTTGTATATATATTATTTATTTTATTCATAGTGGTTTATACCTCTTAATTCTCTAATCCTATCTTGCCCCTCCTCCCATTCCTCTTTCCACTGGTAATCACTAGTTTGTTCTCTATATCTGTGTGTCTGTTTCTATTTTGTATATTTATTTGTTTTATTTTTTTTTTAGTTTACACATATAAGTGGTAACATACAGTATTTGTCTTTCTTTGTCTGAATTATTTCACTAAGCATAATACCCCCAGGATCATCCATGTTGTTATAAATGGCAAACTTTCATTACTTATTTTAATAGCTGAGTAAGTTATGTATGTACATTACAATTTCTTTATCCAGTTGTCTGCTGATGGACACTAATGTTGCTTTCATATCTTGGCTATTGTAGATAATGCCACTATGAAAACTGGGGTGAATATATATATCTATATTTGAACAAGAGTATTTTTGTTTTCATTGGATACATACCCAGGAGTGAGCTGTTAGATCACATGGTAGTTATATTTTTAGGTGTGTTTTTTTATTTTGAGGAATATTCAAACTCTTTTCAATAGTAGCAATGCCAGTTTACATTACCACCAACAGTGACTAGGGCTGCCTTTTCTTCAAATCCTTGCCAAGATTTGTTATTTGTGGCCATTTTGATGATAGTCATTCTGACAGGTATGAGGTAATATCTCATTGTGTTTTTGATCTGCATTTCCCAGGTGGTTAGTGACATTGAGAATTTCCTTTCTTCTGCTGACTTTGGACTTTGTTCTTTCTCTAATTCACTTAGATAATAAATTGAGATTTTTCTTATTTCTTCAGGTAGGTTTATATCCTCTTAGAGCTGCTTTTGCTGCGTCCCATAGATTTTGGAAAGTTATGTTTTCGTTTTCATTTTGTCTCAAGGTATTTCTGATTTCCTCTATGATTTCTTCATTGAACCATTGGTGTTTTGGTAGCATATTGTTTAGTCTTCATATGTTTGTGTTTTTCCCACTTTTGTTTCTGTAGTTGATTTCTACTTTCACACTATGTTGACCAGCAAAAATGCTTGATATTATGTGTATCCTCTTAAATTTGTTGAGATTTCTGGCCTAGCATGTGATCTGTCTTGGAGGACATTCCATGTGTTCTTGAAGAGCATGTACTTTTACTATTTTTGGATGAAATGTCCTGTAGGTGTCTATTAAATCCAACTGATCTAATGTATTATTGAAGGCTACTGTTTCCTTACAATTTTCTGTCTGGATGATCTGTCCATCGATGTAAGTGGAGTGTTAAAGTCTACTACTATTATTGTATTCCTGTCAATCTCTCCCTTTTTGCACATTGATTTTTTTTTAACATATTTAGGTGTTCTTGTATTAGGTGCATATATGTTAATGAATATTATATCATTTTCCTGTGTTGATCCCTTTCTCATCATATAATTCCCTTCCTTGTCTTTTGTTATAAACTTCATTTTAAAATCTATTTTGTCTGAGTATTTCTACCCTATCCTTCTTTCAATTTCCATTTGCATAAAATATATTTTTCCATCTCCTCATTTTTAGTTTGTGTGTGTCTCTAGTGTGAGGTGACTCTTTTGCAAGCAGCATATAATTTTTTTTAAATATACAATCAGCTGTCCTATGTGTTTTGATTAGAACATTTATTTCATTGACATTTAAACTGATTATTAATAGGTATGTACTCATTGCCATTTTGTTACTTGTTTTCTGTGTGATTTGTAGTTATTCTTTTCTCTTTACTTCTCTTTTTATTTATCTTCGTGGTTTGATGGTTTTCTTTAATGGTATGCTTGTGTTCCTTTCTCTCTAGTTTTTATGCATCTATTGTCAGTTACTGATTTTGGTAGCCATAGGGTTGATATATGTTCCCCTAAACTATATCTACTTTTTAAAAAACTGGTCTTCCTTTTGAAGTTTAAACCCTTCTAAAAGATTTACATATTTTACTCCCCTACCCCACATTGTGTGTTTTTGATGTAGTATTTAACTTGTTCATGTCTATCCCTTAGCTGTTTATTGTAGTTATAATTAATTTGATAATTTTTGTCTTTTGAATTTTTTCTAGCCCATTGAAGTGATTGGTTCATCTTTACTTCAAATTTACCTTTACCAGTGGGATTTTTCCTTTTATATAATTTCTTAATTCTTGTTGTAGTCTTTTCCACTTAGAGAAAAAACTTTAACTTTTCTTGTAGAGTCCATTTAGTTTTGATTAATTCATTTAGTTTTTGTTATCTGAGAAGTTCTTAATTCCTTCTTCAATTCCGAATGAAAACCTTGCTGGGTAGATTACATTAGGTTGTAGGTTTTTCCCTTTCAGCACTTTAAATGTATCATGACACTTATGTATGTTGACGTACAGCTATGTCTACTTATTTTATACTGATAGTTGTTTTATGTCAAACACATGCTAAAATATCTTTCTTTTTCTTTTTCTCTCTTCCTCCTGGTTTATTTTCTTTGTCATTCCATTTTAATATAGTTTTGGTTCTTTTAATGGGATTAATCTTTCTACATTTGGAAGGTGTCGAGGAAGTGGAGACTATTCTGGGATGGTCTGAGTGGACAAGTGGGCCTGGGGAGCAGCTGGATTCCATGTTCTCCTCTGTTTTACCATATTTATGGATTTGAAGAAACTGTGACATCAACAGTGTAGTGGTTAAGACAGAAGCCAGTTCCTGACCTCTCGACCAGGTGCAGCTATAGTATTGTATGTTCTTGCAATCAGAAGCAGAGTGGTAACTCCCTAACTTTTACTTCTTTAGACATCTGGTGATTTTGAAATCATTTAGGCCTTTTAAAACTTTTCTGCTTAAAATATCTAGAGTAATTTCTATTATCTGAACTCTGACTGACTCAATAGATATGAAGAATGGGAAAAAAAATGAAATGAAATAAATAATGTCTGTGAAATACAGACAGTGTGATGTGCATCCTGAGATGTAGGGATGTGACATCCTTTCTTTTCTTGACACAAGAGGGGATGTAGTAATCTAGCTGCTTAGGAAGAGATTTATATATTTATTTTGAAAAAAGTAACAGTTAATTTTGAAGTAAAAATAGAGAAAATAATGGTACCAGAGGAATGAAGCAAAAGGAAACAAATTTTTCTTGCTCATTCCTTGCTCATATCTTGCTTCAAGAGTTTGTTAGAAAGACACACTATGTTATAGAATTAAACCTGAGGTCCTAAACTTTTCTCAAAGGGTATAGTTTCAGTTTCTCCAAGATTTTGAGCTCTTAGGGTTAAGTCAGAAAAATCTGTGTGTATCTGTATGGAGGTGAAAAATATACTTTGAAATTTTGTAGAGATTGACTTTTCCTTTGTGAGAAAATTTGACAAACTGCAGTAAGCAAGGCAACTGCACTTGTAAGTAGGTCTATGATTTCTTTGAGATACTGCATTCTGGCACAGAAAAAAGTACTTAATCATGTTCTTCTGAAACAGACTCCTAAGATATTCGAACTGAGAAGCACTGACCGTTTCATCAGGAAGTCTTCCTTATACCCCACTTTCTTGTCAAACCTCCAACTGCCAGACACGTTATTTTCCTCACAGTTAATTTCTGGACAATGATTTTTGATTTAGTGATGTCAAATGCATGGAATAGGAGTGCTCATTTTCTACTCACAGCTTAAAATGTATCTCTAGGGAGTGTGGGGCTCTAATGTAATAAAGATGGTGATGTTGTGGCTTGCTTTTATTCAGGGCTTATCGTGTGCTAGAATGTTCCAGGCACTTAACGTATTTCACCTTTCAGTCTTTATAACCAACACTATCTTATTGCATTTTAGTTAAGATTAGTTTCAATTATGAAGGGTAAGAGACACAAAGTAACAATGTCTTAAACAAGGAGATTTTTTTTTTCTCACTTAATACCCCACAGTAAAAGATTGTGGTCATCCTTAGTGTTCTTCATTGATATTTATGTTTCTTCTCCATCCAGGTACAGCATGGCATATTTCTCCATGCTTTTGATGTTAGGCATGGCCATATGACTTGTCTTAAGCAATTACATATGTGGGATTGATGTGCCATTCTTGGAAGAAGCCTGTAAAACCTGGTACACATTTCACTTTATTCTCTTCCTCTAGCTCTAATGGATGATGCTCTAATGTTGGGAAGCCTCCATCATCCTAGACCTCTGATTCAGGTCATCATGGAGCAGAACCTTTAGCTGACCCATGATGGAAAATTAGCATGGACAGGAAACAAACCTTTCTTATTTTAAGTCTTGTCCTTGGCTTGCTCTTACTGACACAGATATTAAGGGCTTACATGATGCTGTATCATGTAAGTGACCCAGGATCCATGTGACTTTAGTAAGTGTGACTTCTATTCCCATGCACACTTCATAGTCCAACATATATGCTTTGGATTAGGTCACAATGACTGCCTTGCAACCAATGAAAGTAGAGAAGGGATCGTGAAGGGTTTTCTTTGCTCTTAAAGATGCTTTTTGAAAACTGCATACATCACTTCCGTTCACATTTCATTTGCTGTTACTTACTGACATGGCCACACTGATGGGGAGGAGAGTCTGAGAAATGTGTTTTTTTTCCCCCATGTGAGGATGTACTCAGTTGAAAATTAAATGTATTACTTTAAAGGAAGGGGGAAATGATAATGAGACAATTAGCCGTCTCTGCAAAAGTAATTCCAACAATCATCTCCATTTTATAAATGAGAAAACGGGGACCAAGGAGGGTTAACTTAGTCAAGATCACCCAACTAATAATTGGAACCTAATTAGGAACTTAGGTAATGTGACTCTAAAGTCTCTGGGTTAATACAATATTATACCACTTTCACTGTTAGTCTGTAGAAAATAAATTCTTCAATACCCAAAAATGTTCTACGGAATTCAAATTGATTTTAATTTTTAATGTTGTTCTCTTTTCTTATGCTCAAACTTGGAATAGAAGATGTGCCTTTAACTGCTAGTCCTGATATTAACCAGGTCAGTCTTTGAAATTCACAGATTAGGACCAGAAGTAGCTTTGCCAGGTCAATGCATCTTCTTCCCTGGTTACATTAACCTTGAAATACTAGTTCTAGACCAGCTTATTAGTTACAGATAGGCTTAGAGGCTAAGGAAGACTATTAAAATAAAAACAAGATTTTGAATCTTAGAGACATATTTTGCATATTTATTTAAAATATCAACTTCATTTCAGAAATAGATACATTTTAAATAAAAATTTAAGTTGACTGACAAGACTAATAATTTTTACTGCTTTTAATAGAGTGTGGCTGTTGCTCATAATTCTTTATATCTCCCAACATTTCTTATATTAATTCAATTTCATCCCTACGTATAAGCTATATTTATCAGTGTTTTCCAGATGTAGTAAAGAACTTTTTCTCACTGTTCAGTGAAATAATCAGGAAACATTTAGTGGAAGATTATATTAATCATATTAAGATATGCTAAATGAATTTTAACTGCCATTTAAATTATTCTGGCTATAATCCATTCCCTGGACTGAGAATTTTATTGTTTGGTTTAAATTCACAGTACATTTTATACATTTAAATATAAAGTTATGAAAAGCAGTGATATTGTATAAATATAAGTCATTTCTTACCAGAGATTCAGGCCCTATTATATTACTGTATATAAAAATACATGTAGTAGACTGCAGAGGGAAGACAGGTGATATATACAGAGAGAAAAATTACTATTTTTTCTTACCTTCTCAAAAGTGATGCTGTCTCAGTAATTATATTCACTAATGTGACAATATTTTGATTCTCAGAGTAATATGGAGGTTGGTAGAAATTTTTTACCTTTTATATCTTGTCCTTGGTGACCCTCTCTGGACTGGCAGAACATGAAATTCTTAATTAAATAGTCAGTGTAAGTTGATTTATGTTGTTAGAAGGTACATGAATTCCTTAGCTCAGCCAATTACAAAGTGGTTTCCTTTAATCTTCACTTACAGGAATTTATCTACAGCTTGGGTTAATATTTATGGCACACTGCCTGACGTAGCAGCCATCAGAGGGCTTTTGGTGGTGGGAGTGTTGAGTGGGCAGTCTAGAGTTCCAGAGCAGGTGTCAGTGGGGAAGGAATTAGAAAGCGTCAATGAACTAAGGAGCTGTCACACTGAGATTTCTCCTGTGAGTACAGTTCAGTGTTCACTCTGATATTGAGGAGCATACAGTATATCAAGAAACAAAGGAGTATTTGATTCATTTTAAAGTTTGTGGACTAGGTCAAATAAATTCCCTGAGGAGTCATATCATTGCGATATACTGTTTTAACCAAAGTTCTAATTTAACCAAAATTCTAAGAAATTAGTTTTCATCAAGAATCAAGTACAATTCAATAAGGAATATAGGATTTTAAAATCTGTAAATTCAGAATGGAAGTGAATCAACTCTTCATTTGATAAGTTGGAGTAACTGTGTACCTCAGTATATCATGTAATATTATCAAATCTAGAGTTACCAAGCCTCTGTTCAAACTTTCTTTTTCCTAATGTGCCTAATACCATACTTTGTTAAATCATCACAAAACTCCATATGAGAAGTAGGTTTACTAGAGATAATATTCTTTCTTTTCTCTAATATGAAAGCTTCATTTCAGAAAGATTGTGTGGCAAAACTAACATTCAAACACAGAACCTCAAATTTTTAGCTCAAGTGAAGTTCATGGCCTCCAAAATGTATAATAATAGGACACAAGAGCCTGCAAACAAAATTGTTAAGGAAGATACTGCAGGCATGTTTTTACATTCTTCTTTATTTCTGTTCTGTGTCCCCCTCCTTTCTTTTAGGACTTTCATTCACTCTTTAATTCCTTCTAATTAAAACTTTGAACATTAAAACTGGATGCCACAACATGCAGATTCTGAGAAGCTAAACAAGAGTTAAACAACCTAAAGAATTATTGCTTTTATTTAGTGTATATTAGATTATATGTACAGCTTCCGCAATTATCTGTTTTAAGAGAGCATCCGGCACTACATACCACGCATTGTATTAACCCAAATATATGAATGATGAAGGACGAAATTACATACCTTGTAACTAATAAATTCCCCAATAATTTTTTGTTCAATGTAATTTTCACCAGTTTACTTACATGATCTCCATTCTTAAGTAAATAACCCTCTCTCTGGTGGAGTTACTGTAGTCACTGCATCCACTTAGTTACTTCAGCCTACTGCACTCTGGTTTCTGCCCCATCACACCCCTCGGACACTCTTCTTAAGGTTAACAGTGATATCCATGTTGCTAAACCCAATGATCATTTATTTAGATGTCCTTCTTTTATTAGTGTCTGACTCAATTAACCAGTACCTCTTTGTTGAAAGAATTTCTTCTTATCTGGGCTTTTATAATCTCATTCCTTTTTGTATGCCTTTTGATGATTCCTCTTTCTTAGTTTAACATTTATTCTATGACCTTTTCATAGATAGATAGATAGATAGATAGATAGATAGATAGATAGATAGATAGACAGATAAAATTTGTCAAGTTTTGGCTTCATCCATCATTGGATTGCAAAATTTATTTCTATGTCTTTCAGTATCTTTTTATGTACTTATGACTCCCAAATCTGTATTTGCATTCATGATTTTTCCTTGTAGTCCAGGTTCATATCCATCTCCCTTCTGAACGTTGCCACATGGATGCATTCTACTTTCATTCTTTCCTATACCAAGTAAATGATCCCTTACTCTATGCATCAGCTTAGGCAAGAATCTAAATGCTAACTCTGATTCCTCTGTTTAGCCCATTCTGTTTACCAAAAAGATCAACAGGTACTGCTGACTCTACTTGTGCCAAATCCTCCTGTTTCTTCCATCAACCTTTTTACTTACTTTTAAGTGATGAGTATGTTTTAAGTGGGCTAAAACAATAGTCTTGTTTAGTCCTCTTGCTTCCATCTCACTGTATATTATCCAGTCTTTACACTGAATAACTTTTTAAGACAGTAATCAGATTATATCATTTTCCTCCTTAAGCTATGCTTATCATTATACTCAGAATTAAATTATAACTCCTTATTCTGACTATAAAACCTGGTATTATCTCTCCCCTGTTATTGTTCTCAACTTTGTAGAATGTAATTCTCTGTTCTTCCAAGACAATGTAGTCACAGTGTTCTTCTTTCTGTTCCAGGAACATCAAAGTTTAGGTTCTTTGAACAACCTCTTCCTTCTGAATCTATTTTTAACCCAGATCTTTGGATGGACTGACTCCAAATCTTGTCATCTAGAACTCAACTTAGATTTTCTAGCTCAAAGAGGCCTTCTCTGACTACCAGTCTACAGCAGCCATTAGTAACTCTCCATCGTGTCTCCCTATTTCATTTTTCAGCATAGCACTCATTTCATCTTGATATTATTTGTGTTTTATTTGTTATCTAACTTATTAGTCAATCTGTTCTTTTTATTTTTTGTCTACCTTCTTGTAGTGTGTATGCTCTTAGTAAGCAGGAGATATTCTTCCTTATTCTTTGGGGGCATCACTAAGGCCTAGTACATAAGCTTGAATGTTCAATAAATATTTGTTTAATAAGTAGAAATAAATTTGTCCAGATGCTCTCAATCTAGTTGGAGATAGTGATTTATCTTAAGGTTTTTCTTCCTCTTCTCATACTTTTTTCTTCTGATGCATGAGATAATCATTCAGTTGAGTGTTCTCTGTCTCTCTCTGTCTCTCTCTCTCTGTCTCTCTCTCTACATATATATTTATATATATAAATCCTTCCAAGAATGAGCCAGCAGAGAAGTGAGGTGAAAAATAGTTGCTGTTTGCTTTGTTTGAACCACAGAAATTAATCTCACCAGAGACTAATTATGATTGTAAATGTTCATCATACGAGCCTTTGTTGTTTTCCTTATTGTTTAATTCATTTGGGATGTGCTGTTATTTTTAAAGAAACTGAAAATATTGTATCTTTACTGGTGAGATGAATCGTGTCCATCCAGGTGTAAATTTCAGGGCCTGAATCAGTGGCAATCTAACTTGAAGATTACTTTATTAGGCATTTTAAATTATATTGATATAAATTATACCAAATCATATAAAAATGTATTTATGCTTGAATGATGTAGAAAGCCTTTACTCTGAAGAAACGAATAAAAACCCACAAACAACAAAGCAACAAGTAAAACATTTTTGCATTCCGTTCATCGTATTTTCTAAAAGACATTACTACACCAATCTCTGTCTTTGAATTATTATATCCCCCCTCTTTACTTGTTGAGACGGAGTTGGGTGGTTAACTGAATCAAAGATTTTCAGGCAAGAAAGGACTTTTGGGAGATAATAATATAATATTATCAGGCAGATATGTCCAGATAACTGACAGAAAAACTCAGCAGCAAAGAGAGTTTGAAACTGAGCTTTCATTTGCATTTTCACCTACTGAGAAGTGAACTTCTGAAATTCCCACGCTCTTCTGCTGCCCAATCCCATAATTCTTTTGTAGTCATCACTATTTAACCAGAGTAGAAGCATTGACACTCTTTTAAAAAAATTGATATAAAGTTTATTTTTAATATTGTGTTAGTTTCAGGTGTACAGCAAAGTGATTTACTTATAGGTTTTTTCATATTGTGTTCCATTATAGGTTATTACAAGATATTGAATATAATTTTCTGTTCTATACAGTAAATTCTTGTTTATCTAATTCATATATAGTAGCTTGTATCTGTTAATCCCATACTCCTAATTTGTTCCCCTCTCCCCTTTCGTAACTATAAGTTTGTTTTTCATGTCTGTGAGTCTGTTTCTGTTTCATATCTAAATTCATTTGTATTATTTTTGGATTCCACACATAAGGAGTGTCATATAGTATTTGTCTTTTTGTCTGACTTATTTCACTAAGTATAATATTCTCTAGGTCCATTCATGTTGCTGCAAATGGCAATATTTTATTTTTTATGTATGAGTGCTATTCCATTGTATATACATAGCATATCTTCTTAAGCCAATAGTCTGCTGATGGGCACTTGGATTGTTTCCATATCTTGTTTATTGTAAATAGTGTTGTAATAAACATGGTGGTGCATGTATCTTTTCCAATTAGAGACTTCATTTTTTCTGGATATATGCCCAAGTTTAGTATTGCTGGATCATACGGTAGCTCTAGTTTTTTAAGGATTTCCATATTGTTTTCCATGATGGCTGTACCGATTTACATTCCCACAAACAGTGTAAGAGGTTTCTTTTTTCTCCACACCCTTTCTAGCATTTATTATTTGGATTTTTTGATCATAGCCATTCAGATCAAAGTAAGGTGATACCTCATTGTGGTTTTGATTTGTGTTTCTCTAATAATTTGCAATTTAAAGCATCTTTTTATGTGCCTATTGACCATCTGTATGTCTTCTTTGGAGAGATGTCTATTTAAATCTTCTGCTCATTTTTGACTGATTTTTTTTTTTATATTGAGTTGTATGAGCTGTTTGTATATTTTGGGTATTAATCTGCAGCTTTTGCAAAAATTCTTCCCATTCCATAGATTGTCTTTTGGTTTGTTGATGGTTTCCTTTCTGTGCAAGTTTTAGAGTTTGATTAGGTCCCACTTATTTATTTTTTATTTCATTTCTTTTGCCTTGGGAGACTGATCTAAGAAAATATTGCCATGATTTATGCCAGGTAATGTTTTGCCTATATTCTCTTCCTGGAGTTTTATGGTGTCATGTTGTATATTTAGGTCTTTAAACCATTTTGAGTTTAATTTAATATATGGTATGAGGAAAAGTTCTAAATCCATTCTTTTCCATGTAGCTGTCCAGTTTTCTCAACACCACTTGTTGAAGAGACTATGTTTTCTCCACTGTATATTCTTGCCTCCTTTATCGATTGACTATAGGTGAGTGGGTTTATTTATTGGATATTTCAGATTTATCCCATTCCTAGGGGACTTTGGTATTTCCAGCCTGTCACATGTACAGGCAATTCAATGGCCAGAGAAACTCAAGCTGAGTCACAAGTAGTTACAGGTAGAAGTTGGACAAATACAAATGCACATGCAAATGATTGGTGCTGAGCGGATGTGGACAGGCATCAATAATGTGTGCTATGATTGCTGTATCTTCAGGTTAATCCTTTCCTCCTAACTCAACTACTTGCCTAATATTTTAGATACATAGTAGTCATTTCAAACCATCATGCATAAGAAACTCCCACTGAATCCCATGCCTCAAAACATGTTCTCTCTTGGAATTCTCCCATTTCTGTAAGTTGAAATTCCATTCATTAAGTTGCTCAGACCAAAACTATGAATCATCCTTGATGATCCTTTCTTTCATACCCTATGTCCAGACTACCAGCTCTTCAGGAGTGTTTTTCAAACTTCCACCATCATCTCTCGCATGGATTATTACAATTGTCTCCTAACTGGTTTTGTTTCCATCTTTGCTCTTGCTCTTCTTACAATCTTCTACCTATAGAGCAATCAAGGTGATATTTTAAATTTAAATCATACTATGCCAAAGGCTTCTCATCTCATTCAACTTCAAAGCCAACGTTCTAATAATGATCCACAAAGTAATAATCTAAATAATCTGACCCCAAGTTATCAAACTGATCTCCTATTTGACCACTCTCCTATTTACTTACTCCACTCTAGCCACATTGGTTTTCTAGCATTTCCTTAAACGTATCAAGCTTGTCCTCAGGATTTTGCATTGTTGTTTATTCCTTTTGCACTACTTTATACCAGATGGCTGTATGATAGACTCAGTCACTCACCCACTTTAGGTCATCTTTCTGAGTTAATTTCAATTATTAGGTAGTTTTCCTTATGGAACCTTATACCTCATGCTTCACCACTTTTTTCCCCTTAGCCTAAGTTTCCCCCTTCACTACTTTTATCATCACTTGATACTGTATAAAGCTTTATGAGAGCAGTGACTTTGTTTAGTTCTCCTAATGTCTAGAAAAGTTTGTGGCACTGATGAATTAAGAAAGAGAAGAATATGTTAGAAAAAGAAAACTATTTCCTAGCACTATAAATCAATTTCTTGTCTTTTATAGCATTTTAATATGTTTTCTTGCCTCAAGTTTGAATGCATAAATGTAAGATATATAAAGAAGTCATACATAAAGTTATATCTTCTGTGGTTTGTCTATAGCTTAGGATACCCATAGAAGAAAATAAAATACTGCAACATGTTTTAAAATTATTTTCACTTTTTAATTAATTTTTTTAATTGAAGTATAGTTGATTTTCAATGTGTTAGTTTCTGGTGTGCAGCATAGTGATTCAATTATACATATATATTATTTTTCATATTCTTTATCATTATAGGTTGTTTAAGGATATTGAATATATTTCCCTGTGCTAAACATTAAGACCTTGTTGTTTTTCTATTTTATATATAGTAGCTAGTAGTCTCAAATCCTAGATTTCTAATTTATTTCTCCCCCCTTTTTTCACCCCTGGTAACCATAAGTTTGTTTTCTATGTCTGTGAATTGTCTTTCTATTTTTATGTTATAATTTATAACTAAGGAAAGGTATTCTTTTGAAATAAAAGGAGACAGAACTTATTTATTTTTTGACTGATATACTGCTATGTGCTAGAAAATTTGTAGAAGATACTCCACTGAGTATTATTCAATCTTTATTATCTGTTCAGAAAAACAATAGTAAACTTACTAGAAGAAGAGACCATGTTGCTCAGTTGCATTTTATGAAAAAAATATATAGTAGGTGTTATGTATAATAGTTTCACAAGTTGCTGGAATGGAAAAGATTGTGAAACCAGAGAGAATACATAATAAAAATGTAATGATCATAGTACATGCAGACAATGGGGTATTGTTCAACACTAAAACAAAATGAGTTATCAAGGGATGAGAAGTCTTGAAGAAACTTAAATGCATATTACTAAGTAAAAGAAGCCAATCAGGCTACTTACTGTATGATTCCAATTATATGATATTATGGAAAAGGCAAAACTATGGGAACAATTAAAAAATCAGTGATTAGGGTAGAGGAAGAAATAAATAGGCAGAGCATAGAGGATTTTTAGGGCAGTGAAAATACTCTGCATAATATAATGGTAAGCAGGTCTCATTACATATTTGTCCAAATCCATAGAATGCACAAGACCAAGAGTGAACCCTAAGGTAAACTATAGACTTTGTGTAGAAAATGTGCCATTTTGGTGAGAGATGTTGATGATAGGGAGGACATATATGTGTGAAGGGCAAAGGGTATGTGAGAATTCTCTGTTCCTCCCTCTCAATTTTGTTGTAAATGGAAAACTTTTGTTTAAAAATGTCTTTAAAAATTCAATGATTAGAATTTCTGTTATTGATCCTATTCTATTACATTTATCTTTTCATTTTAGCTTAGTGAATCTTGGCAGAAGAGTATATTCTGGAAGAATTTTCTTGATATTTGAAGGAGTCATGTTTACATTCTTTTGTTAACATTTTTGAGAGCAACTATTTATCAGCATTCTACCAGTTTCTGTTGACACAAAGACTAGTATAAAAGGTTGTTATTTATTGAAGAATGGTAATAGTACTTTGTGTTAAGCACTATAGAGGTGGGTATTAAGGGTTTCCAAAAAGGGGGATATAAATCCCCATTGTTACCTTGGGAAACACCGAGAGGGGTGACAATTGGGCTGCGTGTCAGAGGACAATTAGCAATTAGCAATATGAAATAGAAGATAGGGTCAGAGTTTCAGGAAGAGGCAAAATGCTATGCAAAGGTGGTAATGCATAAGCTTGCAGTGCCCACTCAGGAGACTGCACTTGCTTTAGTTAAGCTGTAGTTAAGAACAAGGATGAGGAAACAGCAAGAAATACTCTGGTATAATTATGAAGGGCTTATACATCTAGGAAGTCATTTGAATTTTAAACTAAAATTTATATATTTTTATTTACTATTATTTTTTATTGAGTTTTAGTCAGTTTACAATGTTGTGTAAATTTCTGGTGTACAGCACACTTTTTCAGTCATGCATGAATATTATATATATGTGTGTGTATATATATTCGAATATATATATATTCGCCCTCATACTCTTCTTCACCATGAGCCACTACAAGATCTTGACTGTATTTCCTTGTGCTATACAGTATAAACTTGTTTATCTACTCTATATATACCTGTCGGTATCTATTAGTCACGAACTCCCAGTTTGTCCCTTCCCACCCTCCTCCCCACTGGCAACTACAAGTTTTTATTTTATTCTATGTCTCTGAGTCTGTTTCTGTTATATATTTAAGTTCATTTGTTTTCTGTTTTGCTTTTTTGTTTTCTTAGATTCTACATATGAGCAATCTCACGTGGTATTTTTGTTTCTCTTTCTGTCTAACTTCACTTAGAATGACATTCTCCAGGGACATCCATGTTGCTGCAAATGGCATTATGTTGTCATTTTTATGGCTGAGTAGTATTCCATTGTATAAATATACCACAGCTTCTTTATCCAGCCATCTGTTGATGGACATTTAGGTTGTTTCCCTGTCTTGGCTATTGTAAATAAGTTTAAGTATTTTTAAAGGAGAGTGATACATTTGCATCCTAGAAATATCCTTGTAGGAGAAATTTGGAGGATAGGTTGAGGGAGGGGGCATACTGGAGGAAAACTAGGAGAAAATTTTGTGATCAGGAGATATTAATGAATACTGGTGTTCAGTCCTTGTTAGTGAATTGTTGAAGTATATAATTAACATATTTTAGAAAGATGGAATGTTCAGGGTTTATAACTGTTGGATGTGGGGTATCAGCGATAAGAGGCATTTAGGATAAGTTTGATCCCTTTAACTTGGACAATTTTTGGATGATATTGCTGTCTAGTGTGATTAGAGATAACAAGAGACATGTCTGGGGAGTGGGGAAGACAATGAAGTGATAAGATGATAAGTTCAACTGTAGAGCTGTTAAACTGAATGCAGTGTGGAATATTTAAGTTCAATGTTCATAAGCAGTTAGTTGTGTATTTCAGGAGCTCATTGGAAACAGAGCTGCTGGGTAAACATATATTTGTGTGTCATCAGAAAGTTACTGGCAGTTGCAGGCTTGGGCTTGGGAAAGTTTACTGTGATATCAGAATATGTGACCATAACAGTTAATGATGATTAAAAGAAGATTGGCTTACAAAGGAGACTGATAATTAGCAGAGGCCAGGAGAGAATGAGGAAAATGTTAAAAGCACGTGTGTATAAACAGGTTTAAGGGTTTTTGCCCTATAATCTGCTTTACCTGATGCTTTTTAGGATGTCAAAATGATTTTGAAGTTTTAATAACACTTGATGGTAATGAGAAATGTAAGGGCAATTTTCTTAGAGGAGTGATTCTTAACATTTTGGGAAGTTTGATTATGTGAAGTTTCTACCTATGGAAAAATCTACATATTGACTGTGTTTGTCAAAGTTCTTGGCTCAATGGTTTAAAGATTTTTTTTTCCATCTTTAGCCCAGAAAAGAGTTCATATTCTCATGCAGCAGCATTTATTGTCTTGTTGAAGGGAATATGTTAACTCTTCTGCTCTCTGTCATATGGTCCAGAGGGACCTGTACTGTCCAGATTTCCCAGAATGTTATTTGGGATCAGATGAAAAAGAGTGACAGTTATATTGGAGAACTTAAGCTGCAATGAGTGTGAGATAAATTGTATGAAAATTCATGGACTTAACACATCAGTAGAAAGTTTTAGGGGTGGAGAGATCTGAAACATGCTGAGATACTTCTTCCAATGTAAAGTGCAAACGATTGCCTCTCACACCTTCCACTACTAACAAGGAAGTATAATGACTTCTTAGTCGGTCATTTTGGGCTTGGGGGATAGTATAATGTCACAATTGGGAATACACTTTAACTTATTTATGGAGTGAAAAGGAAAGCTATAGTCTTTAAGTGAGGCCAGAAGAAGAAAGGGCTCTGAAATAGGTCCAGACTGTGATGCCAATAGCCCTGACATTTGCATCATACTTCCTGGCAGACCCTATGTTGTTAGGGGTAACTGTGGTGGGAAAATACGCCATGAGGCTTTTATGTCACATTCCACTTGGATAATTAGACCCTAGACTCCCGGAGCCGTGCCATGCCACAGACAGCAGCAAATTCAATACCGTTCAAAGAAAAAGTGCCCCACGTCCCGCTAGGCCTTGGTAGATATGACACACCTAACTATGGGACATCAGATGACAGTGTTGTTGGAACTGTCCAGTATGAGCTGGATTATCTCAGACTAACCATTTCATAAGTGTGTGTGTGTCTGTGTGTGGCCAGTGGTGGGGAGGCAGCAGCAAAATTCAGAAGGTAGAAGAGATACACCTGGGATGGCGCCTAGGAGGGCCAGAGAGCACATGTCAGTTCCATGAGCAAGTAGCTCAACTTCCCCATCATTCACCCTCGTTGGACGCACCACTCTCTCACCTTACACTGATTTCCTTAAGATCAGCTGATAGAAGAGGAAAAAGGCCAAACTTGATTCAGGACTTGGTTGGCGTGGTATATGGATGTGAGCTGAAAATGAACTGGTGCCACCTTACAGCGCTGCTCAGGCATGGCCTTGAAAGACAGTGATGAAGAGAAACCCCCCCAATGTGCAGAGCTTCAGTGCTGTGCCTGGACTTCCACTTTGTGTGGAAAGAGACACAGCTCATGTTAAGAATATATATGGACCCTTGGGTCATGGAGAATGACTAAGCTGATCGTTCAGAGACCAGGAAGAAGAAATATTGAAAGACCAGTGACAAAGAAATCTGAAGAGAAGGCATGTGGATGGACTATGGGATTATGAGAACGAAGTGTCAATATCACCAGAAGCAATCCATCACAAAACAAGGCCTTAAAAACTAAACTCGTATGTAAATTGCTGTGGATCAAGATGCTTAATGACTTAGATGGTAGCATGCGTTTCTCCCACTAACTAGAACGTACTGCTTGGGATTAACACTAGACCATGGACTCAAGTCTGAGCTGCACATGATTCAAAAGCGTCAGGCTTCTAGTTTTCTCTACAGCCATCGTTCAACACCTCACCTTCCAAAAAAGGCTGGGGCTGTGCTTGCTGGTTAAGCTTGTGTGCTTGCTGTTTATAAAGCTTATTATCACTTGGAGGGAAAGAAAAGAATGTGACGTGAAGGTCAGGAGGAGTAGGTTACTGTAATACATTAGGAGCAGGAAAAAAACATCGGGGGACATTTCTGAGGCTGAGGGGTATTCTAATGGGTAGCAGAGGATGAGAAGGGAGATGCTAAATTTAACTTGGTGAATGTTGTGTTGCACTGCCCAGATTCAGGCACCCATTTCCCAAGTTGCTATGTCTATTGTAGACAGAGTTCTCACGCCTAAGTCGTTTCCTGGGAAATTGCCCTTGGCATGTTTCACTGAAGGTTCTGTCCCCACGCTGGAGGAAGCCAGAATCCAATGGTTGGTTGAAGCAGGAGTGCAAAGGCACAGACCCCTTGCTTTGATTTGGGACAACTCCAAAGCTTCCACTTTCCTAATTTTTCACTCCTTCCCAGGTGTTTTACCCTAGAGTTCTCTAATACACCCCTGCACCCAAATTCCCTCTCAGCAGCTGTTTCCTGCACAACCTTACCTGTGACATTACTCCCGCTGATTTAAAGCTTTCTCAAAGCTTTCTAAAGATACAAAAGTAAAAAAACAAAAACAAACAAACAAACAAAAAAAACTTTTTGAAAGCAGGATTTTTATACATCTTTATTAAGGTTTAATAGAAGTAAAATAAACTTCACATATTTCAAGTGCAGAATTTATTAAGTTTGGACTTATGTATGCACTTATGAAACCATGATCAAAACAACATATTTAATGTATCCACCATTCCCAAAGACTCCTTGTGCCCTTTTGTCCTTCCTCCCTACTACGCCACTCCCCTGGCCACCTGAAACAACCACTGATCTGCAAATTGTCACTATGTATTAGTTTGTATTTCCCAGAATTTTATGTAAACTGAATTATACAGTATAAATCTTTTTTGTCTTTTTTTTTCACTTAGCATAATTATTTTGAGATTCCCCTCATGATGCTACATGTATAAACTTATTTTTTAATCACTGATTATCCTATTGATACACCAAGTTTGTTTTCCCATTCATCCATTGATGAACATTTGGGTTGTCTCCAGTTTTTGGTTATTATAAATAAAGCTGCTATGTACATTCATGTAAAAACATTTATATTAACGTGTGTTTTGATTTCTACTGGGTAATAAAGACTGTATTGGCTGGGTCACATAGGAGATATGTGTTTAATATTTAAGAACACATCAAACTATTTTCCAAAGTGATTGTGCCAGCTTTCATGTACACTAGTGGTGGATGAATTCTATCTCTACCACATCCTCACGGACACTTAATATGATCAACCTTTTTAATTTTAACCATTCTAATAGGTGGAAAGTGATATTTCATTACGGTTTTAATTTGCATTTCCCTAATAACTAATAAATGTTAAGGATTTTTTTTGTACTTATTTGCCATCCCTACTATTCTCATTATTTGTGGATTCCAAATTTGTGAATTCACCTACTCCCTAAAATTTATTTGTAACTCAATATAATCAACGCGTGGGGGCCCTTCAGCTGTCATTAAGGGGCATGAGCAAAGCGGTGAAATATTTTGAATGGTCTCAAGGGCACTCACACTCAGTCCCAGCTAAGGTGGGCAAGGCGGCCTTCGTCTGCTTTCCCCTCTCAGCTCTCATGCAGACATGGTGGAGGATGAAAATGGTAGGAGACGGTGTGGGGTCATGCAAGAAAACCCCCAGAGCCACTTTTTAAGGGTTTGCATCCCAGCTATGGCATGTTAGTGGGGTGGCCTCAGGCAGGTCATTTCACACTACTGGATCTTTTCTCCTTTGTAAAATAAAGGAAATAGAATACATCAGGATGAACTGTTTTTAGTATTTAAGACTGCAATCTACGTGAAGTGTGTATACCTACATCTACATTGATCTATCATCAGTTTATCCACATAGTTCCCCAGGAGTCATGATTCAGTATGCCCTAACTCTGTATTCACTGTGACTTTATAATGAGAATAAACTGTATTTTCTTTGGTGAAGTAGCTGTTCAAATATTTCACTCATTTTTAAATTTGATTATGTATTTTCTTAATGTTGAATTTTGAGAGTTCTAAGTAGTATCTTTGTCAGATATATGCTTCTAAATACTTTCCCACAAAAGATAGTGGCATATTTTTTCATTCTCTTCATAGTACCTTTTGAAGAGGAAGGAATTTTAATTTTTATGAATTATAATTTTTATGTTTTTTTTTTTTATTGATTGGGCTTTTTGTCTGGTATCTAATAAATCTTTGCTAACCTAAAGTTACAAAGGTATTTTTATAATTTGGGTTTTATATTTATGTCTATTATCCACTTTGAGCTAAGGTTAGTACTTGGTGGAGAATATTTACCCAAATTTAATTTTGGCATGTAAGTACCCACATTAGAAAAGCTCTCCTTTATGTATTTGATTGTCTTTGTACCTTTGTCACGACTAGTTGTCCATATATATGAGGTTACTTATGGGTTATCTGTTTTATCCCATTTCCCTATTTGTCTGTCTTGGGGGCAACACCGCACTGTCTTGATTACTGCAATTTTATAATAATTTTTGAAATCAGATCAGTTTCAGTCCTCTGTATATTTGTTCTTCTCTTTCAAAGTGCAATGCCTTACATATGTGCTTTCTATTTTCATGCAATTTTATATTCAACTTATCGAATTTTACAATAACTAACTTACAAGAATGTTGATTGGGATTGTATTGAATCTATAGATAAGTTTGGGGAGGACATTCTAACAATGTTGAGTTTTTAAACCCGTGGGTACCATATGACTTTCTATTTAATTAACTATTCTCTATCTCAGGAATAGTTTGTCATTTTCTGTGTTTAAGTTTTTCACGTATTTTCTAAGATTTATCCTGAGTATTAGTTATTTGTTACTAGTTTAATAGTTATCTTTTTTAAAGCAGTATCTAATCCCAGAGTTAATATTTTTAGTATACATATTTTTTCTGGATAATTTTCCTTGTTTGGCTTTTTCAGAATGCAAATCAGTAATAGGCCTAGTTAAGGCAGTGCAGTAAGAAAATACAACAGTAACACATGTAAATTTTAGTTACTTTAGAATAATCAGACACATTTAATTTATCATGGTTATTTTATTCTACACAGGTGATAAATAAATAGAGTAAGACAAAAACATTCAAGAGTTGAAAATATTATGTGAATTTTTATACAATAATAACTCTTGGACACTTTGTTTTCAGCCATTCCATTTCCTTTTCTTGAAATAATCTTCATTTTAATCCAATCATTTTTATGTTAAAACATTATAAGGATTGGCTCCAAATATGGGGGCAGTAAGACATCAAACTTTTCCTCAAATTATCATCAAAATATTTTGAACACAAATTTTTATAAACTATCAATTTTCAAAGTTTTTTTTTTTATTATTAAGAGAGTTTATAGCCCCAAAGCATAGGTTTTTGGAATCAAACCAATATGAATTTGAATCCTGTTTCTACCACTTATTACTTATTTGAGACTTGGGGAAGTTATACTCTGTGAGCTTTGGTTTCTTCATCTATAAAATATGCCTGCATAGAATATTCTTTTAATTTTGTAGATAATTACAATACAGGTAAATATTTTGTTTTCATATTCTTACTACCTTCACACTCAATTTGGAATAGATGCTCTGTACTTACATGGTATCTTGTCCATACTCCTATAATACCACTTACTATATACTATGTATTAATTGTTAAGCTTTTCTTGACATTATTTGATACAAAGGAATTAATTCATCATTAAAGAGAAGGTTTCTTCCCTCCTCTGATGATTCCTTCCAAGAGGACACTCAGTTGCTACCTCATGCCTGGCCTCTCTCAGTCCTTTTTCTGAAATCAAGATACTGAGCTCAGTTTCCACCTAGCTCCTCTTGGAGTGATGAGTGCCCTCTGAGAGCACACACCTTCTGCTCTTCCAGGGAACAGGACCATGTGTGTGGAGGCCCAGTCCAGAGCTCCATGGTCAGTATGTTACATGTGTCTGGTTCTAAGTTTCAGTGTTAGGCAGTATGAGGACCCGCTTTCCCTTCAAATTAAGCTATATGCTCCAACCTTGGTTTGTCATTATGAAAGCATAATTTTGACCCAGGAAGGAAGGAAGGAAGGAAGGAAGGAAGGAAGGAAGGAAGGAAAGAAAGAAAGAAAGAAAGAAAGAAAGAAAGAAAGAAAGAAAGAAAGAAAGAAAGAAAGAAAGAAAGAAAGAAAGAAAGAAAGAAAGAAAGAAAGAAAGAGAGAAAGAAGAGAGAAGAGAGAGAGAAAGAGAGAAAGAGAGAAAGAAGGAAAGAAAGAAAGAAGGAAAGAAGGAAAGAAAGAAAGAAGGAAAGAAAGAGGACATATAGGGAACCATTTTGTTTCTTTTACAATCTCTTGGTTTACTTTTAGAAACATAGATACACAATTATACATTTAACTTGACTTATATTTTCTTTAAATCTTCAAAACCTTAATAAGGGTAATATTATTTTCATCATGAAAGGGAAGTTCAAATCTCAGTTGGTAGAATTATATGCTTTACCTTCATTCTAGTTAAATGTTTGTTAAAAACATTAGAATTCAGGGGAAAAAAACAAAACCTCTGTCTCTATATGTTCATATGTACTATTACAGAAATAACTGAAGAATCTTATGTTTCCTTCCAGCCATAGACTTAATGAGCTTGGGTATTTTATTTCCTGAATCATTTTAGGATGATGTCAGCCTAGACTCTCACTTTCAAAGGATATAGAAAGCTGAGGTACTTATCTACGTAATTCAGTACAAAATTCCATTAGACCATCATTAGACCACCGTTAGACCATGGAAATAAGATTCTGTGACCTGAATTATATGGATAATAGATGCAATTCTCATTTTCTCTGGGGTACTATTAAATAGTTATCGGCACATGAAGACTGGCTATTTTTTCAAAAAGTTCTACTTACAGAGTTATGGTCTAGCTAATACTCTTACTATGCAACTTTGTAACTATATATGTTAGTGGCTAAGGTAGCTGACATAACTAAGCTGTTTAGTTTGGTCTGTTAATTGGTTATATATATATATATATATAAATATATATATATAAATGAAACCAATATTTGTTGATCCAATGATATGATTTTCTAATGGATCAAATTAGCAAGGGAGCAATTACCTACCATGATTTGATCTGTGCTAATATATCCCTAGTCTAGTGCATGTTGCGAGCTACCAGTAATGTGCTTATGTTAAAATAATGTGGATTCTCATTGTGGGCTTAGTATTTCAATAAATTACTATCTTTAGCAGCCAAGTAAAAGCATATTTTTATTTCTCTAAGAGGGTCCATTGGGTCATATGATTCAATAGATTATTTCTTTGACTATTTATCTTTTGACTGCTTTGGGATTTTGATAATTTGGGGTAATTGATGCATCAGGTATGCAACACGTTTGAAGGGAATATCATGTCAAGGTCAATGATAATTATCGTGAAACAGTTGTTTCTGAGAAAATTTAAAAGGGAGTATGTAGATCTAATTGTGGAATGCTAAGAGTATAATTGTTGATCTCTGTCACAGCAATGATCTTTCTCTTTATTCTTGGTTAAAAAAAATAGGATGGGATAATCCATGGATACCATTTAAGACAACTCTCAGTAAGTGAATTCTCAAGTAATAGGTGAAGCACAGGGTGTCCTACTGCATCATATTGATAAAGGATTATGGTTATTTATTTAGCAAACTTATTTAGTAATGTCTCAGTTAGATAACTTGAAACACTGGAGATTTGGATATGGGTAATAAGAGCACCCTGTGCTTTTTTTTTTTTTTTTTTTTTTTTTTTTCCTGTTGCTCTCACAGTTAAATATCACAGAGGGAAGAGAACCTCAGCCCTCTCATTTATCAATGTATGTGGAGCATCTAGCATTATGCTTGGGACATAGTGGGTGTTCACTTAATTTGTTAAATGAATTGTGAGGTACAGTGAGTGGATTTTTCTTATTTTTTTTCATTTCCTCTTCCATTTCTCTTCTAATGTGGAGAAAAGGATGAACTGAGATCAGATGGAAGACAACCAAGCTGAAATGAAGATTATTTAGATAAGATTATCCTAGCTTGGTGAGACAAGGGTTAGGAAACCTCACGGTAGCTTTGATTTGCAGCATACCAAACTAGGGCTACCATCTTAATTTAGGCGTTGGAAGTAGTTTTCAGTGACTTACTACCACATATACTATAGTCTGACTCCAACTTGGAAAGTTGAGAAAATTTGTCTTTTTAGTCTCTGTAACCTAAATTCCTTAACAGTAATCAATTCTTTCTTTTCTTTTAATCCAGAGATTTAGTGCATATTTCCCTTCAACAGATTAAAGTGCCAACCCTATTGTTACTCAGATCTAATCTACCTGAAATATATTATTTTTCTCCTGTAACTTTTTTTGAATTGAAGTATAGTTGATTTACAATATTGTGTTAGTTTCTGGTATACACTTACTGTATACCAGAAACTATGTATGTATGTATGTATGTATGTATGTATGTATGTATGTATTTATATTCTTTTTCATATTCTTTTCCATTATGGTTTATTACAGGATATTGAATATAGCTCATTGTGTTACAGAGTAGGACCTTGTTGTTTATCTATTTTATACATACTAATTTGTATTTACTAATCCCAAAGTCCTAATTAATCACTTCTCCACCCTCTTTCCCCTTTGGTAACCACAAGTTTGTTTTCTACATCTGTGAGTCTGTTTTTGTTTTGTATATAGATTCATTTCTATTATTTTTAGGTTCTACATATAAGTGATATCATATGATATTTGTCTTTCTACTTCTGACTTATTTCACTTAGTATGATAATCTCCAGGTCCATCCGTGTTGCTGCAAATGGCATTATTCCATTCTATTTTAATGGCTGAATAGTATTCCATTGTGTGTGTGTATAATTGTGTCTTTGCCCATTCATCTGTCCGGTTCCTGGCCAAGCTCCGCATGCCGCCCACTCGCTCTTTTCGCTGCACCCGCTGCCGCCATCGTCGTTGCTGCTCACGTCCCTGCTCGGGTCCCTGGTGCAGCCGGACCAGCACCATGTCGCTGTCTCGGTCGGAAGAGATGCACCGGCTCACAGAAAATGTCTACAAGACCATCATGGAGCAGTTCAACCCCAGCCTCCGGAACTTCATTGCCATGGGGAAGAACTACAAGAAGGCGCTGGCAGGTGTGATGTATGCGGCCAAAGGCTACTTCGACGCCCTCGTGAAGATGGGCGAGCTGGCCAGTGAGAGCCAGGGCTCCAAACAGCTTGGGGATGTTCTCTTCCAGATGGCTGAGGTCCACAGGCAGATTCAGAATCAGCTGGAGGAGATGCTGAAGTCTTTTCACAAGGAGCTGCTCACGCAGCTGGAGCAGAAGGTGGAGCTGGACTCCAGGTATCTGAGCACCGTGCTTAAGAAGTACCAGGCGGAGCAAAGGGGACGCACTGGACAAGTGCCAGGCCGAGCTGAAGAAGCTCCGCAAGAAGAGCCAGGGGAGCAAAAACTCCCAGAACTACTCGGACAAGGAGCTGCAGTACATCGATGCGATCGGCAACAAACAGGGCGAGCTGGAGAGCCACGTGTCGGACGGCTACAAGACCGCCCTCACCGAGGAGAGGAGGAGGTTCTGCTTCCTGGTGGAGAAGCAGTGCGCCGTGGCCAAGAACTCCGCCGCCTACCACTCCAAGGGCAAGGAGCTGCTGGCGCAGAAGCTGCCCCTGTGGCAGCAGGCCTGCACGGATCCCAACAAGATCCCGGACTGCACCGTGCAGCTCGTGCAGCAGGTGGCCAGCAGCAATGGCTCCATCCTGCCCAGCGCCCTGTCGGCCTCCAAGTCCAACCTGGTCATCTCAGGCCACATTCCAGGGGCCAAGCCCCTGCCAGTGCCCCCCGAGCTGGCCCCGTTTGTGGGGCGGCTGTCAGCCCAGGATCACGCACCTGTTTTGAATGGCGTCTCGGGCCGGGACAGCGAAGACTACAACCCCTAGGCTGACCGCAAGACGGCCCAGTCCAAGACCACGTGCCCACCCCCCACCCGGCAGTCCCAGAGCAAGCTGAGCGACTCCTACTCCAGCACGCTCCCCTTGCGCAAGAGCGTGGCGCCCAAGAGCAGCTATGCCGCCACAGAGAACAAGACCCTGCCCCGCTCCAGCTCCATGGCAGCTGGCCTGGTGCGCAATGGCCGCATGCAGGTGAAGGCCATCTTCTCCTACGTGGCCGGTGACAACAGCACACTGCTGAGCTTCAAAGAGAGCGACCTCATCACCCCGCTGGTGCCCAAGGCCCGAGATGGCTGGCACTACGGTGAGAGTGAGAAGACCAAGATGTGGGGCTGGTTCCCCTTTTCCTACACCCGGGTTCTGGACAGTGACGGTGGCGACAGGTTGCACATTCAGCCTGCAGCAGGGGAAGAGCAGCAGCACTGGGAACCTCCTGGACAAGGAGGACCTGGCCATCCCGCCCCCTGACTACAGCACGTCGTCTCGGGCCTTCCCCACCCAGATGGCCGGTGCTTTCAAGCAGAGGCCGTACAGTGTGGCTGTGCCTGCCTTCGCCCAGGGTCTGGATGACTACGCCGCCCGGGCTGTGAGCAGGAACCCCTTTGCCAGCGTCCAGCTGAAGCCGATAGTGACAGATGACAGTGGAACTTCATTGGATCCATGCTGTTTAACATTTGTGGCTGTGATACAGCCCTGGTGACCACATTGGTGACAGCAGACCTTATCTGCCATCCTGGGCATATATCCAGAGGGAACCATAATTCAAAAAGATACATGCACCCCAATGTTCATGGCAGCACTATTTACAATAGCCAAGACATGATATGGAAACAACCTAAATGTCCATCAACAGATTACTGGATAAAGAAGCAGTGGTATATTTATACAATGGAATACTACTCAGCCATAAAAATAATAAAATAATGCATTTGCAGCAACATGGATGGATCTGGGGAATGTCATTCTCAGTGAAGTAAGCCAGAAAGAGAAAGAAAAATACCATATGATATCACTTATATGTAGAATCTTCAAAAAAAAAAAAAAAGACAAACTTATATGCCTAGAAATTGAACAACCTAGAAGCAAAGGACAAGTTTCTAGAAACATAGAGCCCACCAAATCTTTCTCTGTAAATTGAAAACCCAGGGAGATGATATTGCTATTTGATTAAACTACTGTAGTTTGCAAAAACATGGGCTATACTTTAACTTCTGTTGGTATATTTTGGGGCCAAGACGGGCTGCTGCATGATATTGCAGTCAAAGAGAGCTTAGTGTATTCCGGATATTTAAAATAGTTATGTGTTTCTGAAGAGTAGGAAAGAGAGGCAATAGAATACAATGGTTAAGGTAACTATTTGGGTAATTTGGGGAAAATTTTATAGATGAAGAAACTTTTACCTCAATTTTATCACCCCAAAATGAAAACAATACCAGCAGCATGAGAAGTCTGTGAGGATCAGGTGAGATCATTAGTACACAGAAGAGTCCTGGAAACAGCAATTGATCAGTAATGCTAGTCTTATTAAATTTACGACCCTCTTTTTAATCCACAGTTTAGGACATATTCCCTTAAAAGAGAGTTGGGAAGAAGGATTGAGAGGAGATCTGGTAGGGCACTGACATTGTTTGCAATAGGGGATAAAATGTTTATTTTGAGGAGATGATGGGAAATTCAACTGAGTATATCCAGTAGACAGACAGACAGGTGTGAGGTTCAGGAGGGGAAAGAAATATGAGTTATCATCATGGACTTGCATGGAGTACATAAGCAAAATATTAAAAGTGAGAAAAAAGGCAAAAGGAACAATTCTGGAACTGATATTCTAGGCATGAGCAGAGAGAGTGGAATCTATGAAGAATAAGACTGTATAAAAGCCCAAGGGAGAAAAAAAACCAGAAGATACTGTTTTTATAGCCAGGAAGGGAGGACGTTCCATGAAGAAGGCAGTTACCAGAAGTAGCTACTGCTTCTGAGAGTTTGAACAAGGCAAGTGACAGATACTGTGTATTGGATTTAGCTGTTAATGTAGATTCTTGAAGTAAGAGTAGATTTGGGAGTACGGTGGGACCAAAAACAACTATCAGTTTCAGAGTGAATGATTGATAATATACTTACCTTTCAAAAACCTTGGCTATGATGGGAAAGCTAGAGATTAGGCTGTAGCTAGGGGAATAAGTATGTTCAATAGAAACCACTATTTAAAAGGGAGAGACTCTAGAATATGTTTAGCACTAGTATAAGGAGTAAACACAGAAGGAAAAACTAAGGACATGAGCTGAAAGACTGGGGATTGATACAGCCAGTTAGTTGAACAATCAGGAAGGCATTGGATACAGAGCATTGGTGGAGAGAGAGGCCTTGAGTAGGGGAAAGGTCTTAACCCTAAGGTAGGAGGGAAGTGAGGACAGGAATGGGAACAAGTTAGTCTGTAGCTGATACAGTAAGAAAGAGAGATAATTATTGTCTGAAGCTGTCCATTTTCTTTGTAAAGCAGGAGGTAGGGTTTCCGCCTGATGCAGAAACTGATTTACAAATGAAACCAAATATAATCAGCTTTGTAATGAGAGCATGTAATACAGACTTTTATAATTAGCATTAAAAGTTTGAGAAAATCTAATTAACGTTTTTGAAATCAAAGGAGCTTGGTAGCATATCAATATTTTCTCAAAATAGGCTGCACTCCTAAAACTGTGTACTTCTGTGGAAACTTTGGTGTAGAACTTTATCCACCATCTCAGCACCTGTCTTGGAATCTGGTTAATTGCATGAGAACACAGCTGGAGAAATCTGACCGGGAACATTTGATTTGTGAAGTGTCTGGTTTTTTCCTTTATTACTATAGTTTGGAGGTAATAATATTCACTTATTTTATGCTATTTTTTTGCTTGTTTGTTTTTAAACGGCTTTTGAATGTGCTGTCGTCCTTTGTTCTTGCAATGAATGAACAGGTGAGCTTGATTAGGCAGGGGTTTGAATGAGGATACAGACAAGGCTAATTAATTAAAGAGAAGAAAATTGAAGCCAGTCCACTGAAAATCAGGGAATAAATAGGATGCATTTGGAGAAATTATCAATAATCATCCTGATGGCTTCTTAAGGGAAAACCTTAAATTTGTTATCTTAGGGAAAGGAAATATAATCAGAGACAAAATGGGAAAGCATTGTATTCAAGAACCAGAACATGCCTCGGAATATATAGGACTGCATAGTCAAATATTATGTTGAAGATGAAGAAGCATTGTAGGTTATAAATATTTATGGAAGAAATGAATAGGTGAATGAAAGAAGAAACTGAATATCAAATGGTGAAGTCATTTTCTTGAAGACAGAGAACTGTTTTGTGTGTGTGTGTGTGTGTGTGTTTTGTAGAAGAATAAGATTATTTTTGATTCCCAGGCCACTTGCCTTTCCATTAAATTAGGAGTTGTTTCAAGGGATAATCATAGCAAAATAAAAATTAAAAATTGAAAGTGAGCCAGTACAGTAATCCACAGAAGAAATAATCTGCATTATCAGGAGCTTATAATGCAGTACTAATGAATTAGACAGAAACATCCTGGACAGAATCCAGGGAGCTTGAGTTGTTTGGACCCCTGATGTTTCTCTCTTGCCAACCTTACTATTTACACTAAAAATTAGAATGCGCTTTTTAGAACAAAGCAGGGCTTACCTTCCCCCACCTCCTACCATTTTATGATGGCAGAATCTGAATAAAATGGAGACTGAGGGTTTTTCCCAAGGGAGTTGAGCAAATTAATGTCAAAGGTTGAATTTAAACCCAGGTCTTTTGATGACTGGCTCTCCAAGATGATTCTTACCTTTCACTGCAAGATAAAAATCAAGCAAAATATATATATATATATATTTCCTTTCTACCTTCTCCTTTATTTATCCAATTTTAACACGTTTGGACTAAAATAGAACAAAATAAGGGAATAAAGGAAGACTTTGAATTATTTTGCCTATTATGTTTCTAATAAGAATAGATTCTTTAATAATCACTAAGTGAGATTTAAATGAATTTTGATTTACCATAAAAAAATAAAATCTAAGTTATTTAATAACATAGTACCTAACAAATCAGACAATATGCAAGAGGGTATATATGCTCATGTGTGTGTGTCTGGGTCTGGGTCTCTGTCCCACCACTTTCTCTCTCTCTCTTTTATTCCCGCCTGAGATGCCAACTCCCTTGCACCCTCTGCTGTTCATTTGTCATTCTACTTCCCAGCTCAATAATGTTTTCTAAATTTAGTTCTCAATGTTACAGCACAAAAATCTTATCCTACCATTTCTGGGTCCATCTATAATTGAATAGCCATGAATTTATATTATTTGTTTGTCATTCTTTCACAAATATTTATATAATGCTGTGACAGAAAGATGAGAAAAAGTTGATAAAGATTCTATTCTCAAAAATGTATATATTCTAAATCTAACCAATCATACAAAAAATGTAAAATATTGGCTGTGATGAGTACTATAAACAGAAGTAGTGTCCTTCTAATTTGTGAGAAGGTTCCCCAAAGAGATCATTTCCAGAAAAGGTACAAAGTCAATGAAATTGTTAGTCAGGAAGCTTATCTGGCGGTTCTCAGAGATGCACATCTACCAACTGAGGCCAGAGGGAACATTCTGTTCTGCTCCATGGTTATCTTTGAGGTGGAAGGACAGATCTTAAAGGAAAATAAATCAACCTATCCAGAAGGATAAGTGGATAATGAGTAGGAGGTTTGGTGAATTCCTATTTCAGAAAAGTTGGGAGAAATCTAATGAGATTTCCAGTTGCCATTTGGAATGCAAATCAGGTGCTTGGGACTATGTACCTTTATTATTTTGCCATGTATATTAAATTCCCCAAACTTGTTTATTTCATTGATTAGGATTAAGACCTGAAAAAGGAAAGCCCTGAGAGAGTAAGAGAAGGACATAACAGGGAAGATTATGCCCTACTCTTAAATCAGTCATAATGATAGACCTCCAAGAAATAGACTATGTCACAGCAGATTCAGTCCTGGGAACCAGAGGTGAAGAACAAGAGAAAGTCCCAGGTGTCTGGCCCTGAAAACCGACTCAAGGCTAGAGCATAACAGTAGAGAGTGTGAGAGCAGGCAGATAGCTAGGTAGGAACAGAGAAAGGGGAATGAAGGCCAAATGGCAGGAATTGGTAAAAAAGGAGGGGCACAGGCCAAAGGCAGGAAACCCTACATCATGTAAACAACAAGGGTCCCCAGGCAGACAAAGAAAACCAGGAACCTCTGGGCTGATAAGAAATCACACATTTTGGGGTGACAAGTGCCCTGGAGGCCCACAAAGAAAAGTGAGAGAAGGCAGAAGCCTGCAGTGTCCAAATGTAAGCTTTTGCTCATTATGCCCTCATTACAATAAAATTAGCCTCGCAGATTAGAAGTACCCATCATGCATTGACTCCAGAACACTTCTGATCCAGACTAAATAAGGGCAAAAATCCCTCCTCCCTTTGGGAAGGCGGAATTGGGATGAAAATCAGGGAATATGGCCCCAAACACTTCCCTCCCCAATAAATATTCTCCCCATTTATTTTTATACTCTGTGTAACCAACTTGCCAAACAAACTCAGGGCACCTGCTCACCTGAGCCTGCCTGCTCTCCCCTTGAGAGTGTACTATCTACTGCTTAATAAATCTTCATTTTATTTTCTTCACCTCTGTGTCTGATCTTTGAATTCTTTCTATGACAAAACAAGAACCTAATTGCCAGCAACAAAAGGACCTAGAAGTTTCCTCACGCCAAACCTCTCTTAGACTCGCAAGTTCAGCTCAGCTGCCATGAATGTTGTAACTTTGGAACTTGTCAGTGGATAGTAAGATATTACAAAGAAAGCATGAGTTGGCACAAGGATTATTAACCCAATTGTGGACTGGATACCTACTTCATAATTTTCTTGAAAATTCATGTCTAATATGAGTTCATTCTGGTGGGAGAAATATGATTGTGAGTAGGTATAAACAGTGATCATACTTAGCTTGCTTGTAGCATTTGAGAAAGGAAAAGAAATTCTTTTGGTTTGAGCCATGGAACCAGTCAAGGGCAAAGACATCCTAAGACAAGGAGTTTGCGATGGCTGCTGGCAGGTTGTCTGAGTGGTAAATTGCAGAAATTGTAGTAAAAATTAATGATACAATGGAGATGGTCATGTGATCTATGGTGGAGCTGGAATGGGATCTACAACTTAGTGAGTGCAGGATAATGAGGGTATACCTCTCAAGGACACAAGATACTATACTCAAAGGAGAAAAGCAAATTCTAAACCTCGTTCATGGCAGGAGATGAGCTCTTAATATACCTTTCAATTCTGCACAGGATGACTCTGTAGTTGGTTGGTGTCTACGCCAACACTTTGACTATGTTCTCCAGCTATTGCTCATCAGAGTTTTCTTCTCTGCTCTGGATAAGAAAAACAATGATTTTAAAAAGTTTTTACAATAGGTTCATAAGATAATTATTACTCTTGTAGTTGTTTTGATAATGAAGTTGAGGCTTGAGTTTAGGTAAACGAACCAGTTCAAAAACATTTAAATTCAGTTCTTTATGGCTGTAAAATTCCTTCTCTCTTCCTGTCTGTAGTTCAGTCCCTTATAAAACCATTACCTTGTTAGAAAGCTTCCTTTATGGAAACCATAACTGTACTTTTGCCTCACAAAACACCTATCCCTTCCCTGTCCCACAAAAGATCTTATGTTCCCAATTACTCTCACCGGTGGAATCCATACTTCTTACCATTCCTTTAGCCCAGTGAGAGAGAAGGGGCAGTTGGTTATCTTTTTTGTACAATCAAAACTCCATTTATTGTCCACTCTCCATTCTTCTAAAGTCTTCTATCCATGTGAATCATTTGGTTTATGCATTGCCACTTTACTCACTAAGACCCTTTTCTATTTTTTAATAGCTTCATTAAAGTATAATCAATATACAACAAGCAGCACAGATTTACATTGTACAGTCTGGGAAGTCTTGACCTAAGTTAAACCATTACCAAAATCAAGATAATGAGCATATCCATTACTCTGAAAAACGTCCTTATGCCTGCTTTGATTCCCTCCTCGCAGCCCTCCCTGACTGATGCTCATACCTGCATCCCCAGGAAGAAATGGATCTGCTTTCTATCGATAGATACTGTTTTACTTTTCCTGAATTTTTATATAAATAAAAATCATTTAGTATGTACCCTTTATCCCCTTTGTCTTCTTTAACTCAGAGTAATTATTTTGAGATTTATCCACATCTTTGTGTGTGTCAAAAATTCTTTCCTTTTTATTGGAGGAGTATTCCATTGTATGGAGATATCACAGTTCGTTTATCACATTCATCCGCTGAGGCACGTTTTGGTAATTTCCATTTTTAGGTATTACAAAAGCTGCTACAGATATTCATATATGAGTCTTAGTATGAACACATGCTTTAATTTCTCACCAGTAAATGCTTAGGGTTGGAATGGCTAGATAATACAGTAGACATACGAACCTTTAAAAGAATGTGTCAAATTGTTTTCTAGAGTCACAGTACCAGTCACCTTTTCTACCAGCAGTGTATAAGAGTTTGTTTTCCATATCCTCACCAACTCTTGATATGATCAGAGTCTTTAATTTTACTCATTCTACAAGGTCGATGGCAGTATCTTTTTGGGTTTTCAATTATGTTGTCCTGTTGACCAATGTTTTGAGTGTGCTTTAATATATTTATTTGTCATCCCTGTATTTTTTCTGGTGAAGTGCGTGCTCATACTTTTTACTCATTTTTTTAGAATTAGATTATTTGTTTTCTTAATGTTGAGTTTGGAGAATTCTTTATATATTCTGTGTACAAGTTCTTATCAGATATGTTTAAGTATTTTCCCCCATCTGTGGTTTGTCTTTTCATTCTCTTAATGTTGTCTTTTGAGGACAAATGTTTTAACTTTTGTGAAATCCAAGTTATCCACTTCTAACTTTTATGAATTATGTTTTGCTATCATAAACTAATGGTCACAAATGTTACTTTTAACTAATTACCCAAGAGGTTTGTATTTTTCAGTTTTACATTGAAGTCTATGATAAATTTTGTCAGTGGTTCAAGGCATGAATGAACATTTTTCTTGCAAACAATTATCTAATTGTTCTGATAACATCGTAGAAAAGACTTTTTTCCCCACTAATATGCCATTGCATCTTTGTCAAAGATTGATTTTCCATAGATCAGTGGTACTGTTTCTGGACTTACTTTTTTGTTCTATTGATACATTAATCTATTCTAAAGTGAATACCACACTGTCTTCATTAATGCAGTTTTATAATAAATTCTGGGATTGGGTAGTGTTAATCTTACAGCCTTATGCTTCTTTTTTCCCAAAAGGTTTTTTGGCTATTCCAGGTCCTTTGCTTTTCCGTAAACATTGTAGAATCAGGCTGTCCACACCGAAAACAAATCGTGTTGTGATTTGACTAGGATTATGTGGGAGCTACAGATCAAATTGGGAGAATTGACATCTAAACAATATTGAGTCTCCTAATCATGAACAAAGTATATCTTTACCTTCATTTAGATCTTCTTTTAATTTTTCTCAGCAACATTTTCAAGTTTCTACATAAATATCTTACACATTTTTCTTGATTTCTCTGATAGAATTACACTTTTTGATGTCATTATAAATGGTATTGTCTTTAAATTTCAAACTCCAACTGCTTCTTGCTAATGTATAGAAATACAACTGGTTTTTGTATGCTGACCTTGTTTTCTGCAGACTTCTTAGATTTGCTTTTTATCTGTGTGTGTGTGTGTGTGTGTGTATGAAGATTCCTTTCAATTTTCTACCTGGATTATCATGTTGTCTGCAAATATATGATTTTACTTCTTATTTTCCAATCTGAATATTTTTATTTCTTTTTCTCCCCTTATTCAGTGGTTAGAAACTCCAAAATGATAGTGCATACAAATTGTGAGAGCAGTTTCCTAGCATTGGCTCTGGCCTTAGAGGAGTAAGCTTATTGAGTGTAGCATTTTTCACTAATGCTCTATATCAGATTGAAGGATTTTACTTTTATTCCTAGTTTGCTAGGACTCTTTTGTTATAGGTGGATGTTAGACTTCTTTCAAATGCTTTCTGTTCAGGTAATCATATGGTTTAATCATTTTAAATTTATTAATACAATATTTGGCTGGTTTTAAAATGACAAACCAACGTTACCTTCCTAGGATAAATATAAATATAAATACATTATATTTATATATTATATAGATGTTAAATATATATATATATTATATCTATCTATAGAGATGTATAATTGTATTATAGTTATAAATATGTTTCTCTCTCACACACACACACACACATGCACACACAGTTGGGAAATGACAATGGCAAAGTGGCCAGCAAACATGTCACAAGGGGCTTTGTATGCCATCCTGAGACAGTGAGTTTAATGCTCCTGTAGTGGCAGGAGATTGTTGGTTTTTACACTAGAGTAGTAACATATGAGATCTCTTGTAAACAATGCAGAAAATTGGACTGAACTGGCAGAAAAAAGTCTTAAAATGCAGATTACTGGCCAAGTCCTATGTAGTAGTGATAGGGGTGTAAATGTATAAGAGTATCCTTTAAATTGCTCTAAAATTTTAAATTATTAGTTTAGTCCTGCTCTAGTTGATTGTAAACTTATTGAGGACTTGATCCATGCCATGTATTTTTATACCTTCTGGTTTCTACTAAAACCCTTAATACACTGTGTGCTCAATAAATATTCTTGCTGTATTCACATATCACATTATTTACAAACAAACCTAACATCCCCTCTCTACACAAAAACTCTTTAAATCCATCTTGGTAAAGTTTATAATAGCCATTTCTAGACATTAGTTTCTGTTAACTTCTTTCAAACTAACTAGGAGTGAATCATTTTTATTTCCAGCTAGACAACAAGAAAGAACCCACAAGATTAATTAGCCAAATCACCCTTCATTTGAAAACAGCAAAAGACTTTCAAGTCAATTAAAAAGAGAGTTATTAAACTCTGCTCTGGCAGACGGTGGCATTTGGGACTTTGGTCTGGGTTAATAGATTTGTTTTGCAATTCTGTCATAGCATTTCAACAACACACAGTCCTAGTTAAGAATACACTACTGTATAATCATATTCAAGCCCATGGAATTACACATGCCACTGTGTCACCGTGAAAAAAGAAAACGTGCTTACTTGATATTCTACCATATAGATTTTTCCAGAGTCGTTTATGAATTCCTGTTGCTAAAGCTCTCAATACAATGACACTGAAAGTCTGGTTTAAACAGGTAGGTAAGTAAAGTTAATAAGTAATTTCTGAACAGTGAAAATTCCATATATTTTGAATGTATATTACATATATCCAAATTATACATTTCTCTATGGTGACAACCTTGCTTTTGTCTTAATGCATTATCTGTGTCTCTACTCTATAATTTTAGCATTTCTTGAGAATCTCCCATGTGACCAGTACTATGCTAGGTACTGGAGGTATAAAGACATTTTCCCTTTCTTAAAATTTCTTAGATATAGACAAAGTTATCAATTACAAACTTTAATACTTTTGGTGTTGTGATATAGGTGTCCATAAATGGTATACACATTTTTGTTGGAACACAGGAAGGTTGGTATGTTTCAACACCATGAATGAATAGTTCCTTGAAAGCATGCTGAAAACTTATGTTTATGTAACTAGAGTATTCTCTCATTAACCACATGAATTCTGAATTCTGTACTCACTGTTCTATTAAAGAAGATCTCTGGATAATTGTAAATTACCCTTTTAAAGACAAACCTGTTTGTATTTTCCTTTTTTTCTTCCAGTTTTATGGAGATATAATTGACATACAGCACTGTGTAAATTTAAAGTATATGGAACTGTGATTTCACTTACATACATCATTAAATGTTTATCACAATAAATTTGTGAACACCTCATATAGATATAAAATTAAAGAAATACAAAAAAACTATTTTTCTTGTAATAAGAACACTTAGATTTACTCTCTTCACAACTTTCATATATACTATAGAGCAGTGTTAATTATATTTTTCATGTTGTACATGACATCCCTAGTACTTATTCATCTTGTAACTGGAAGTTTGTATCTTTGATGGCCTTTATCCAATTCTCTGACCCCCCAACTCCCTCCTCTGGTAACTTCAATTTTGATCTCTTTTTCTATGTGATGTTTGTTTGTTTTTGAAGCATAATTGACCTATAGCACTGTTGGTTCCTGTTACACAATGTAATGATCCAGTATTTCTGTACATTCCAAAATGACCACCATGATAAGTCTAGTTATGGCATGTCACCACACAAAGATATTACAGTTATTGACTATATTCAAGGAACTGTATATTTCATACATCTGATTCATTTATTTCTCAACTGGAAGTTTGTACCCCTTAATATTCCTCAGCTTCTCCCTGCCACCTTCCTCCCTTTTGACAACCACCTGTTTGTTCTTTGTATCTAGAAATGTTTCTGTTTTGTTAAGTTTGTCCAACTGTTTTGTTTTTCAGAATTCACATGTAACTGAAATCATACAGTATTTGTCTTTCTCTGTCTGACTTATTTCACTTAGCATAATACTATATAGGTCCATCTATGTTGTCATAAATGGTAAGAAAGATTTCATTCTTCTTTAAAGGTAGATAATATTCCATTGTGTGTGTGTGCATGTGTGTGTGTATATAGCACATCTTCCCTATTCATTCATCTATTGATGGGCACTTACGTTGCTTCCATATCTTGGTTATTGTAAATAGTGCTAAAGTGAACATAGGAAAGCATGTATCTTTTGAATTAGTGTTTATGTTTTCTTCAAATAAATACCCAGGAGTGGAATTGCTGGATCATATGATAGTTAAATTTTTAATTTTTTGAGGAATCTTCATACTATTTTCCATAGTGGCTGCACCAATTTAGTTTTCTAAGTACAGGTCTTTTACCTTCTTAGTTAGATTCATTCCAGGTATTTTATTCTTTTTGATGTGATTATAAATGGGATTATTTCTTAATTTATCTTTCTGATAATTTGCTGCTAGTGTACAAAAAACAACATATTTTTGTGTATTTATTTTATATCCTGTAACTCTACCAAATTCATTGGTGAGTTCTGGTAACTTTTTTTTTTTTTTTTTTTGGTGTCATTGTTAGGATTTTCTATGTATAGTATCATGCCATCTGAAAACTGGCTTTTTTACTTCTCCCTTTCCTGTTTGAATATTTTTTATTTCTTTTTCTTGTTTTATTGCTGTGGCTAGGTCTTCCAATACTATATTGAATAAACATAATTGGAAAGGGAATCCTTGTCTTGCTCCTGATCTTAGAGAACATGATGGCCTTTATCATGGTGAAGTATATTCCTTATATATACTTTGTTGAGACTTTATTTCATAAATGGATGTTGGATTTTGTCAGAAGGGTTTTTGCATCTATTGAGATGATTATATGGTTTTTATTCTTCAATTTATTAATGTGGCATATCACATTGGTTGATTTGTGGGTACTGAACCTCCCTTGCATTCCTGGGATAAATCTCACTTGATCATGGTGTTTGATCCTTTTAATGTATTGTTGATTCTAGTTCGATAATGTTTTGCTGATGATTTTGCATCAATGTTCATTGGTGATATTGGTCAGCAATTTCTTTTTTTTTTGTGATATCTTCATCTGGTCTTGGTGTCAGGGTAATTCTGGCTTTGGAATGAGTTCTAAGGTGTCACTTCCTTCACAATTTTTTGGTGTTAACTCTTTTCTAAATGTTTGGTAGAATTTACATGTGAAGCCATCTGGTCCTGGACTTTTGTTCTTTGGAAATTTTTAATTGCTGATTCAATATCTTTACTGGTAATTTTTATGTGAATATTTTTTATCTCTTAGTCCCCCAATTAATTCCTGATTTAGCCTTGGGAGATTGTACATTTCTTTGTAGAATTACTGAAATAGTGAATTAGAACATCTATGATAGTTTACTGATATAATTTTTGAAATGTATGCCATACAGTTGGTGAATGCCTTCCTCATTCTGTTGAAAGTAACCTTTTTCTTTTCCCTATTAAAAGCATGGCTGTGTTACAGCAGAAATGAAAAGTGTTCCCTGGAACTAAGTTTCAGTTCAGGGCTAGATGTTTGCAGGCATTAGCATTAAGCTTCAGGGTTGGTGTGTTGGTGTTAGTAGTGTTTTCATCTGTCTTTCCTGGATGTTTCTTAAATTGAGTGCTTCCTCTGGGAGCTCTCACTTAAAATGCCATTTGAAGTTATTTGTTCATATCCAAGGTCACCTTCATTATTTATTAAAGTTCATATTTTGCTATGCTTTTGTATCTCTCACTTGAAACCCCTCTTTCTAGATTTATCCATCTTCTCTATTTTCTTCCATGTATACACAATGCATACCACTCAGCTGGATAAAAAATTTTAAAAAGCCTTAAAAGTTCTTAATTATTGTAGAACTATGAAAGCAGCATGTGGATGGGTAATAATCAGTATTATTATAGAACCAGGGTCATCCATGGGATTTTCAGTGTAAGCCATGTGATCAGCCACATATGTGTGTATGTGGGTTCCTTAAATTCTAAAAATTGACTGTACCTGTAGTTGAAAAACTTCATGTTTGATGTTTGAATGTTGAAACTCCTTGTGAGATTTGAATCATAAAATTTCTGTATATTTTTCAGTATTCTTTCTTAATCTATGTTGATGCAATTATGGTGCAAAGACATGGAATAGCAGGTAAACTTAAGATTTAATCTTGTTAAAATCTAAACTTTACTACTTATTGAGTAAGCAACTTTATGCAAGCAACCTATCCTCAGTTCACTCTCCTGTTAAATGAGTATTTTCTTCATAGAGTTCTCATAAGTGGGAAATAAAGCACTTGAATAGTACTTATTACCAAACCTGACATACTTTATCATATAAATGATAATTGTTTGCTTTTTCAAATATTATTGTTACACTACCTTCTTATTTGGGCCACCAGCCCTCCATATCTATGGGCTCTGCATTCACAGATTGAATCAATCACAGGTCAAAAATATTTCAAAAAACAAATTCCAGAAAATTTCAAAAAGCTAAACTTGAATTTGCTATGTACTGGCAACTATTTACACATCATTTACATTGCATTTACAACTATTTACATAGCATTTACATTGTATTTACAACTATTTACATAGCATTTACACTGAATTAAGTATGATAAACAATCTAGAGGTAATTTAAAATATATGCATAGGCGGTATACAGATACTATGCCATTTTATACAAGGGACTTGAGCATCCATGGATTTTGGTATTCCTGGGGCATCCTAGAACCAGCTCCCTGTGGATACTGAGGGATGACTATAATTACTAAATTTAATGCCAGAAATACTTACTAGTAAATACCTACTAATGTTTCAAGTCTATATTTCTTTTCACTTCTATCATAGCACCTACAATACTTGCATTATTTTTTCACATATCTGTTACTTGTCTTTCTCACTGCCCCACAGAAGCAGTTCAATATTAATCATTTTTAGCATCCCATTGCATAACAAAATATTTGGTTCATAGTGGAAGCTCTATAACATTTGATGAACTTAAAAAAAATAGATACAGGCCTGTTAGAAAGAGATCAGATAATCAATTAATCAGTGGTTGCTAAGGCCAAGTGGTTAAACCCCAGACTATAAATAATTTATGGATGATATCTGTTTAGATCAATTTCTTGCTATTGTTGTTTGCTATTATTATTATTTTTTGCTGTTGATTTAAAAATTTCCTGTGAATTACATCTACAGGTCTGGCTGGCTGTATTTGGGGTAATTGGGATGTTCAAGTTGCATGTCTATGGCTATATTTGCAGAACATTTTATCTTGTAACTACTTTCACTTTAAAATATTTGACTCATTTCTTTATGACAGAGTGTTATATATTCTAAGATATATTGACATTTTTACTAGCTGAATATTTGGATGACAGATACAATGTTAAAGTGAACGGACTACAATTTCAAAATTCAATTCTGCCTGATTTTTTAATCTTTAGCAGAAACAAATTTTACTGGTGTTTCAACTATAGGTTCAATATTGTTATAGGCATAACACCTCAATTTAGAATGACATGTTTTCTCCTTCTCAGAAAAATTCATGATCTGCATAAGATAACAAGTCAAGAAGATTACTGAGAATTTTCCTAATTCTTTGAATTTTTACACAAATAGTATGTGCAGGATCGGGGCTATCACATGCATATCCACCTTTACACACACGTACACTAAGCACAATAGGAACACAACAAAATCAATGAAAACAATGGAATGATGTTGCATGTTCATATATTTTGACCTATGGGGTGGGGAATGGTGGTCCAGAACCTAATTTATTTATTGTATTCTGATCTTTCATTTATATCCACAATGTGAACATTTTATTCTGTTGAATGGTTAAATCAAGGTAAAGAAAATCTTCGAGTCAGATTTCTCCAAATAAATAGAAAGAATAGAAACTATATAAATAATGTGATTTATTATAAGAAATTGGCTCATGTGATCATGGAAGCTGAGAAGTCCTGTGATTTGCTCTCTGCAGACTGGAAACCCAGGAAAGCCAGTAGTGCAGTTCTAACCTGAGATCAAAGGTTTGAGAACAAGGAGAGATGACAGTGTAAGTCCCAGTATGAAGGCAGTAGACCCATGTCCAAATAAATCAAGCACAGAGAGAGAATTCTCCCTTCTTCTGCCTTTGTGATCTATTCATGCCTTCAATAAACTGGGTGATGCCCATCCATGTTGGGCTAGACAATCTGATTTACTCAATCTACTAATCTAAATACTAATCTCCCCTGGAAACCCCTCATAGACACACCCAGAAATAATGTTAACCAAATATCTGGGACCCGGTCAAGTTGACACATAAAATCATCGCAGATAAAGGAAGCCATGTTTAAAGTAAAGATACTTGGGTTAAGGCCGTGTATATTCATATGTGGAACTAAGGTGACTCCTATAGAGGAGTGGAAAGCTTTGTACCAATTTAGATGGTTATAATACTTTATTGTTTTTGATCCCTAACTTTAGTTTTTGCTTTTGCTCTTTTTTTCACAGCCCAATGGACACAGAGGGACACAGACCAAAGGAAAGAAAAAGACAGAGAGATAAAGAAACAATACAATTTCACATGTTTGTTCTTAAAACGAAACTATTACTGTTTTCTATCTCAAATGTGAAAATGTTTCTCTTTTCTCTAATGCCAGGCATTTAAAATGACAAATCTATGAAATTTTGAAATCCTAAAATGAATGAAAACTTGAAAAACGAAGCAATTTATATTAAACAAGCTTTATATGAATGGTTTTCCAGGCCTGGCCTATGCTATTAAACATAAATGCTAATGCTCTGACATGCCTAGATTTTAGATTATAATAGATTCATCAAATGTTTGGCATGCCAAAGAAAATCATAATTCAATTTCCCTTTCAAAACAGACTTTCTGAACCATTACAAGCCACAGAAATATTGTCACTGTATTAAAAGCTCTGTGGTGGTTGTAAATTATTTTGAAGTACTGATTGTGTTGTGGTGCCAATTTCATTTTACAGATCTGCCTGATGTGTCTGAAAGAAGATCATTAGATTTCTGGTCCATAGATCATGGAAATTCTCTAGTGCTTCCTGAATATGTAGCCTCTTCTGTACATGCTCATCTCCCACATCCCTCCATTAACGTCCTACTGGTATATTTAGCCAAGACGACAGTAAGCAGTGGAGCATAAAGCTATTAATCTAAGATATCCTTCATGTTTAGAGAAACTCAGATCTACTTAAAGCTCTAGTCTCTTAATATCTCTTCCATATTTTAGATTTTTCTCTTTAACTTTGCCAGGAAGGAAAAGCTCAACAGATTTACATTAGCCACTCAAAATAATCCTTGCATTTTGTATGAAAAGTTATAAGCTTGATAAATAATCCCTGAATTGGGTAGGCATCCCCCATGTAGGATAATTCATGCCTTGAAGAAAGAAATACTCTTGGAGATAGATTCACAACACATGTGTATCTCATTATGTTTTCATTTCACAACAGAGGTGGTGTCCTCTGACTTCTGGAATGATTGACTGGTGACAAAGAATATATAAAATTTGTGGAGCTTTAAGCTTTAGAATTTTTCTCACATGTTACTGTTTGAACTATTCCATTTCCAGTCCACAGCAATACCACCACATATTCTCATTGTCTTTTAATTGCAAACAATAAAATTCAACATTTGTAGTATTAAGTTCTATGAATTTCAATACATGCAGAGTCATAAATTTACTGCTATAGTAATGATACAAAGCTATTCCATCACTCTCCGAACTCCACTGTGCTGACCCTTTGTAATAAATTCTTCTCCATGCCCCATCCCTGACAAATAATGATTTGTTTTCTTGTTTATTTGTTTAACAGTTTTGATTTTTAGAGGATATTATATAAGTGGAATCACAAAATATGTAGCCTTTTGTGTTTGAGTTAGCCAAATGCATTTAAGATTTGTCCATGTCATTGTGTGAATTAATAATTTATTCTTTTATAGGTTAGTTTTCCACTGTCTGGATATTCCATAAAGGATATATCCATTGAACAACTTAAGGACACCTGGTTGTTCCTAGTTTTGGGGAATTATGAATAAAACTTCTATGACATTCATGTACAAATTTTTATGTGAACATCAATTTTTATTTCTCTTTAGTTAACACCTAGGAAAGGGTTAATTGGATCATATGAAAACTTAGTGTAAGGTTAATTTTATAAGAAACAACTTTGTTTTCCAAAGTTGCTTATATTATTTTGTATTTTCACTAATAACGTGTAAGTATTCCAGTTACTCTCTGTATTTGTCAGCACTTGGTATTGTCAGTATTTTTTAATATTTATCTATTCAAATATGTTTTGGTACCTAATTTTGATTTAATTTGCATTTTCTAATGACCAGAATGCCCAGCATCTTTGCATATACTTATTTGCCATCCATATAAACTCTTTGGGGAAAGATCTGTTCAGATCATTTGTTCAATTTTATTTTATTTTATTTTTTAAACATTTTTTATTGAGTTATAATCATTTTACAATGTTGTGTCAAATTCCAGTGTAGAGTACAATTTTTCAGTTATATATGAACATACATACATTCATTGTCACATTCTCTTTCTCTGTGAGCCACCACAAGATCCTGTATATATTTCCCTGTGCCACACAGTACAATCTTGTTTATCTATTCTACATTTTGAAATCCCAATTCCTTCTGTTAAATTTTATTTGTTGGATTGTTTTGTTAAATTTTGTGAATTCTTCATATACTCTGAATATATTCTGAGAAATCCAGAATATACAAAGATATTCTGTCCTTTGTCACAAATGTGATCTAAAATATCTTCTGGTAGTCTGTGGCTTTTTTTTTTTATCTTCTGTGTCCTTAACAGAGGCAAATTTTTACTTTTGATACACTCAAATTTTCAATTTTTTCTTTGTGCTTTTGATGTCATATCAAAATTTTTGCTTAACCAAAGATTTTCAAGATTTCAAAACTCTCAAAGATTTTATACCATGCTTTCTTACAGAACTTTTACTTTTTTTTACTTTACATGTATATCTTTAATCCATTTTTCAGTTAATTATTCTTAAGGTTAGTGTCAATTTCTTGCATATGGACATCCAACCTACCCCTAATCCTAACTCTAGCTCTCACCTTAACTCTCAATTTCTCAATTGCATTTACATCTTTGTCAATAATTTGACTTTTTTGGTATCATTAATTTCTAGTTTCTATTCTGCTCCATTTTTCTATCTTCCTGTTATTTTATCAATACTGTGCTGTCTTCATTGCCTTAACTTTATGGTGAGTCTTGGAATTGAGCAGTGTGAGTCTTCCAAATTTGTCTTTTTTTTTTTCAAAGTTGATTATTCATGTAAATTTGAGAATCTGTTATGGTTATCAACAAAAAAGCATTATGAGATTTTGATTGGGATTGCCTTGTGTCTATTGATCAAGAGAAGTGACATTTGGGGAGAACTGACATCTTAAGAATATTGTACCTTCCAATCCATAAAAACAATATATCTTTTTATTAATTTTGATTTTCTTTGATATCTTTCATCAATGTTTTTAGATTATAGTCTAGTGATCCTAAAAATGAGTATTTTTTCTTATTATGCTATTGTTGATGGTGCTTTTATGTTTAAGTTTCAATTTCCAACTCTTTATTGCTAATATAGACATACAATTGAATTTTGTATGTTGACTAGTATTCTGCAATCTTACTAAACTCACTCACCATCATAACCTTTTCATAGCTTCTTCGGGATTTTTTATATTGACAATTATGCCATCCATGAATAGATAACAGTTTCTTTGTTCTAAGTTATTTCTTTTTCTTTCCTGATTGCACCATCAATGACTTTCCACACAAAGTTGAACAGAAGTGTTGAATGCAAATACTCTTATTTTGGTCCAGATCTTAAAGGGGAAAGCTTTCAGACTTCTATCATTGCGTATGATGTTAGCTGTAGGCTTTTTGTCAGTGTCATTTATCAAGCTTATGCATTTGTTTCTAGTCTTTGTTGGCTGACAGTCTTTGGTATGAATGATTATTAAAGTTTTTAAATAATTTTTTTTCTGCAAGTACTGAAAATATTGCATAGTTTTTTTCTTATTAATATGGTGAATTAAAAATTTTAATTTTGAAGTGTTGAGTGAATCATTTGTTTTCAGGATAACTTGGTTGTAATATAGTATCTTTTCATATACTGATGAATTTGATTTTTTAATTTTTGAGATCTTTCATCTATGTTCATGAAGGACATTGGTCTTTAGTTTGCATTTTTTGAAATGTCTTAATCTGGTATTGCATTTTTTATAGTCAATTTAAAAGATGACAGTGATTTTTTATCTTGATTAAGAGAAAAGGGACGAGTGTTATCACTAAATAAGATAGATTGAAAATACCAGATTGAGTCAATATATATGTTAATTACACTCCAGATCTTAAAATAATTTATTTAAAATTTTGTTAATGTTCCAGCTGAGTCTGTGTTTGTTGTTCAAGTAATGCATGAGAGCTCAGCAAATTTACAAAAGTAATAGTTTTTAAATGTCATAATAAAAAATAATTTAGCCTAAATGCTTTTATGTCTTTGACCCCCAGAAAACTGAAAAAAAAAAAAAGCACCAAAAAACTTGTAGTGTGGCAAGCTATGTTACCAAAATTGATACTTTTTTATGTAATCCTACCTCTCTTTTGCTTTGCAACTGTTTTCTACAAACTAATGCCAGCTATGGGAAAATTTTTGTTGAGAAATTAGTTCAAAACAATTCAGACTACATAGAAAAATAATTTATCTATTGTTTTATAAAAAATTATCCCAAAACTTGACAGTAAAATGCAATAAACACTTATTAGCTCACATAGTTCCTGTGGGTGAGTGGTTTAGCTGGTGATTAGAGCTCATCATTTCTTAAGAAATTTCAGTCAAGCTAATGGACCAGGTCTTAGTCACCTAAAAGCTTAATTGGAGCTACATGATATGCTTCCAGGAAGACCCACTTACTTGACAGTTGACTGGAGGTGTTACTCATCTCCACATGGACCTCTCCATAGAGTTGTTCATGACATGGCAGCTGGATTCCCCCAGTGATCAAAGAAAGAGGACATGAGAGAAAGAAAGAGAACAACAATTAAAAAGTACAGAGTCTTTGATGACCTGTTATTGGAAGTGACATACAATTATTTCTGCCATATCCTATTGGTCACACGCAGCAACCTTGGTAAAATGTGAGAATGGCTCCATGAGTGCATAAATACCAGGAAATAGGAAGCATTGGGGCAATATTGGAAGACAGCAGTTCTAATTTAGTAAATTTTGATGGTATAAAATGACATTAAAAGCAACTTTACTCATTTTCTGTGTAAAAGTTAATCTATGAAAAATACTTATTCTTTAACATAATGTTTTAGGGGCAGATAAAGTGATTCTATCTTTTATTTTAGTCTGATCTCATAATGTAGTTTTTAATTCAGCCTATTTTGAAAGATTCATTTATGATCACATATTGAGTAGTTTAGTGATTATTGCAGATACTATAGATCTCTATCTCAAAATTACAAAACAACTAAATGCTCTTTCGGATCCTGGTGGGACTTTACTAATATAAAGTAGTTGATAAAACTTCAAAGTTCCATACTGACAAGTCACTAATATGCCATACCATGCTCCCATGGGTACTCGAAATGTTTCAGGCTCCTGGACACTTGATTTTATTCTATTTTCACTGCTCTAATAACACTTAGGGGATGTCACTTGCTTTATTTCTCCTTGTTAAAAAGAAGAGGGGTCCCCTAGATAAAAGAGTGAATTCCCAGTCATATCTTGACTTTTCCACCTTAGTTAGATTTATCATGTAAAGCCTTCTTAGTCACTGGTGAGAGCCATGATATTGTTAGTGGTTTGCCATTCAGTTTTGGTTAAGGATTCCATTTTTTAAAGTAGAGTTTAAAAAAAAACAAATTTGTATTTTTAATAGAACAAATAATAGCATGATTATTAGAGAAAGATGAAATTATGTAGGTAAGTAAAATTTTTAAAAAGACCCCATTCCACCACTGAGATAGCTATACAAAGCTAATTTAAATTTTGAATATAACTATTTATGTGGATAAAAATTTTGAAGTTATATACACAAAAGTCTTAATATTATTTTAGTCTATAGATATGTCAGATTGAATTAAATAATAATTCAAAATTGTTAGACATTTTGATATTTCTGATATGATTAGTATTAAAAACCTGAAATGAATATTCTAGAACATATAATGTATTTCTGATAAATTCCTTAAATATTTCCTTTTAATACATTCTTAGAAATACAATTACAACTGGACTTTCATAAATCTCTGCAAATTTGCAATCCTACCAATTTGGCAAATATTTTTGCTTTAATTTCCAATTCTTTGATAAGTAGGGAAATTAATCTTTTAAAATATCTTTCATTTGTTGCTTTTATAATTTTGATTTTGTGAATTACCTGTTTATAAATTCAAATGAGAACTTGCATGTGGGTGGGGTAAATTCAGAATTACAAGTTATTAAAGAAGATCTCTTTTACCACAAACTAAAGCAAGACTGAGAAAAATATGCTTTTTATTTTCCTTCTTGCTAGTTGACAGATTATTCCTGGCTCACATTCTCATCAAAGATATAGTTATATTAATTTTTTGAGGAACCTCTATGCTGATTTCCATAGTAGCTGCACCAATTTTCAGCCCCAGCAAAATTGAAAAAGTGTTCCCTTTTCTCCACATTCCTGTCAACACTTGTTATTTCTTGTCTTTTTGACAGTAGCCATTCTGACAGGTGTGAGGTGATATCTCATTGTGATTTTGATTTATATTTCCCTGATGACTAGTGATGTTGAGCATCTTTACATGTGTCTATTGGATGTATGTATGTCTTCTTTGGAAAAATGTCTGTTCAGATCCTCTGCCCACTTTTAATCATATTGTTATAATATTTTGGTTATTGAGTTGTATAAGTTTGTTATATATATTAGATCTCAACTCATCAACAAAGATATGATTTGCAAATATTTTCTCCCTTCACTATGTTGTCCTTTCATTTTGTTGTTCCATATTATTTCTAGTTTAATATAATCCCAATTGTTTATTTCTGCTTTTGATGCCTTTTATTTTTTGTGTCAAATGCAAAAATTTATCACCAAAACTGATGTCAGGAAGGTCTCTGCGTATGTTTCCTTGTAGGAGTTTTATGGTATCGGGTGTTACATTCAAGTCTTTAGTCAATTTTGGGTCAATTTTTGCATATGATGTAAGATAGTTGTTCAGCTTCATTCTTTTGCATGTGGCTGTCCAGTTCTCTTAAAACCATTTATTGAAGAGATTGTTCTTCCCCACTGTATGTTCTTGACTTCTTTGTCATAAATTAATTGATCATATATTTCTGGGCACTCCATTCTGTTTCCCTCATCTTTGTATCTGTTTTTATGCCAATACCATACAGTTTTGTACAGCTTTGGAATATAGTCTGAAATCAGGAAGTCTGTTGGCTCCAGTTTTCTTCTTATTCTTCTTTCTCAATATTTCTTTGGCTATCTAGGTTCTTATGTGGTTCCATACATGCTTTAGAATTGTTTGTTCTATTTCTGTGAAAAATGTCATTGGAATTTTGGGAAGGATTGCATTGAGTCTACAGATTACTTTGGGTAGTATGGACATTTTAACAATATTGATTTTTTCAAACCATGGGCGTGGAATATCTTTTCATTTATTTGTGTCTTTTTCATTTTTTTCATCAATATTTGATAGTTTTTAGTGTACATACCTTTCACCAGCTCCGTTAAATTAATTTGTAGGAATTTTATTCTTCCTGATGCAAATGTAAATAGACTTTTCCCCCTTAATTTCTCTTTCTGATAGTTAGCTATTAGTGTACAGAAGTGCAGCAGATTTGTGTACATTGATTTTGTATCCTGCAATTTTACTGAATTCATTTTTTTAGTTCTAATAGTTTTCTGGTGGAGTCTTTAGGATTTTCTATGTAAAAAAACATGTTACCTGCAAACAGTGAGATCTTTATTTCTTCCTTTTTGATAGATGATTTTTACTTCTTTTTCTTGCCTGTTCTAGGTAAGACTTCTAATACTCTGTTGAATAAAAGTGGCAAGATTGGGCATTCTTGTCTTTTTCCTGAGCTTAGAGGAAATGCTTTCAGTGTCACACTTCTGAATATAATGTTAGCTGTGGATTTGTCATACATGGCCTTCACTATGTTGTGGTATGTTCCCCCTACACCCACTTTGCTGAGAATTTTTATCATAAATTTTGGTTGAATTTTGTCAGGTGCTTTTTTCGCATCTTTTGAAATGATCACATGGTTTTTATCCTTCATTTTATGAATATGGAATATCACATTGATCTTTCTGGATGTTGAACCATCCTTGCATTTCTGGAATAAATTCAGTTGATTATGGTGTATGATCTTTCAAAAGCATTGTTGCAATTGGTTTGCTAATGTTTGATTGAGTATTTTTACATGTATGTTCATCAGGGGTATTGGCCTGTAATTTTATTTTCTTGTGAAATCCTTGCCTGGTTTTGGTATCAAGGTAATTCCGGCCTCATAAAATGAGTTTGGAAGTATTCCTTCCACTTTTATTTTTTGGAAGAACTTGAGAAGAAATTGTATTAATTATTCTTTAAATGTTGGGTAGAAATCACCAGTGAAGCTATCTAGTCCTGGGCTTGTGTTTGTTATGGGGGTTTTTATTACTCATTTAATGTCCTCACTAGTAATTGGTCTGTTCAGATTTTTTATTTTTTCATGGTTCAGTCTTGGTAGATGATATGTTTCTAAAAATTTTTTCACTTCTAGGTTGTCAAATTTGCTGGAATGTGATTGTTCATAATAATGTCTTATGAAACTTTATGTATATAATATTTCCTTCTTCATTTCTGGTTTTGATTTCTCTCTCTTTTTATTGGTAAGTCTATCTAATGGTGTGCTAATTTTATCTTTTGAAAAAACCAGCTCTTAGCTTCCTTGATATTTTCTATTTTTTAATCTTTATTTCATTTATTTCCTCTCTTACCTTTTGTTATTTTCTTCCTTCTACTAACTTGCACATCATTTGTTCTTGCTTTGGTTCCTTGAGACTGGGCACTTCAACCTGTTGCCTCTTTGCTATGCCCTGGAGGTGATAGCCAGCTAAGGAATCTTTTTCCTTTATTACAGTCCTAGGGAACCCTTGAACATAAGCCCCAAAGGCTACAAGATCCAGATGATCTAGAGGTTTTCCTTAGGTGAAAGCCACAAAAACTGTGGTACCTGATATGGAGCCAGGCAGAGGGTGAGTGCAAAGATGTTGCCCACTGGTTTCTGTCTTTGGAAAGTATTTCAGTAGGCCCTTAGATGTGTATTAAGTTAGATGCTTTAAGTTAATCAAATGAACCTATTTTCCAGAAAGTATGGGCCCATATTGTTGACTGCCTCTGTGCTCAGCCACTCCCCATGCTCAAGCCCCTTCATAACCATTTCTCAGTTCACTATGTCTTTGTGGGTCTTCTGCATGGAAACCTCATTGGTTTTCAAAGCTATATATTTTGGGAGCTCATCTCTCATGTGCAAGTCTTAAAAGATGGGGTTTCAAGTGTGGGGTTCAAGTCTGGCTCTTCAGGGAGAAGATCAGGACTTGGGTTCCCTGTCAACTATGGGATGCTGCGTTGGGGGTGAGGTTGATGAAGAGATTGTGTTTTAGTCTCTCCTATCCTCTTCAGTGTAGATTTGCCTGTTTGCCTGATGTGCAGGAGTCACTCAGCTGATTTTGTGTTCTCTTTTTTTCAGGCAAAATTGTTCCATATGTAGCTGCAGATTCAGAGTATCTGTGGGCAGAGATGAGACATGATCCTCCTATGTTGCCGTCTTGAACCAGAAGCCCTATTTTTTCCCTTTTAGTTCTTACCACTTTCTAATACAGTGTATCTTATTTATCTTGCTTATTTATTATTTTCCCCATTTAAAATCCATGACAGCAGAGATTTTTGTGGGGTTTGTCCCCTCCTTTTTCTCTAGTACATATAATAGTGCTTGAAGTATAATAGGTGATCAATTAATTTTTGTTGAAAAACCTGGAAGAATGAATTAGTTTTAAAAACTATAGAAGCATCTTTTGTATGGAAGTGATCTGCAGATGACAAATATTAGAAAATTAGTGTACAGGAAATACTTTGTACTCATTGTCATTTAATCTACTTTATATTTATTTTGTTACCTACTATTTTATAACTTTTAAAATCAGAAAGCTGAGTTGCAAAGGGAAAACTCCACTAGTGAGAGTACTCATATGAGCTCTGACTTTCCAGGTTGTCAGAACCCAAATCCTGGTTTCACCACTCAGTTGCTTTGTAAATTTTGTTCAGCTACTAACTTTTTTAAGTATCAATTTTTTAATCTACAAGACAGAAATTAAAGTCACATCTACTGTAATTAATTAAAGACTGTGAAGATTAAATGAGGTTAACTCGATAAGTTAATTGAAATGAAGTAAGTAGCCACTACTTGGGGGCTGCTTCTATTGTTGTTATTACCACTGTTATCTGACAGAATAAATCCTGGGTGCAACCTTTTTCTAGTAATGAGTTTCTAGAGAATAGAGAAATGTAGACTACCTGCTTTTGTAAATTAAGAAATTTGTTAGAAAATAATTTGCATGATTAGTATGAAATAAATAGAAAAATAAATCTCTTAGAGCAATTTTGACAAAAATTAAAAATTGTGCTCAAAATTGGAACAAATAATTTCTAGGACATTCGAGGACAGGTCATCCACTTTCCCTTAGAGATTTAGTTTTTCAAAACAATCCTCCTTTGGCCTGGCTGGAAGCTCTTTGCAAGGTTTTCAGCTCTGATCTTTCTCTGACAAGATTACTGTAACGATTTCCCTGTGGTCTTCAACTACCCCACAGGAGGGTAGAGTTTGAAAGAAGTAAGAAATCTCTTGATTCTAAAAACTGGCCTCATAGTTAAAACCTGAACACCATTGAAAGTAGCATGGTTATTTGTTCCAATTCTAATTTTTTGAAAAAATGTTTAGCTTTCCTTTGGTGACTCTGCCCGTTAAGAGTGAGAGATGTGTCAATAGCCTCTTGCTTTTCCTATCACTGCTCTCTTCCACTCCCAAGAAAGCAGAAAAGGAAACAGCATCATAGTATCAATCTTGCCCCTTAATAATCCACCTCCTTGCATAGTTCAGGGGTTGTGTAGATGGAGAGGAATTTCAAGGTCATGGATGGCACCTTCCATGAGCAGGCAGTACAAGTATCACATGGTCTCAGAGTCTGAAACCCAAGAATATCACTTGTCTAGCTTATCTGAGGTTGCCATATATGAGCACAAGGCCAAGGTGTGGAAATGTGGGAGAGAATAAGCGTGGCTAAAAGGGATTTTGTGATCCAGAGAAATAAACCTAGGTTCTGAGATGAGTTCTATGTGCACAGGTGAGATATCACAAAATAAATTTTAATTTGGGAAGTATAATATGAATATATCAACATATCCCAAGGTTGAAGCTAAAGTGTGGCAAGGCCAGAGCACAATGTGAGTACTGAGAAAATCAGACAAGGTTTTATTAGGACAAGTCCCTCTTGTTATCACTGTCTCTCTTCAGGGCCTGCTGCGCATGTTACAGTAGATCTTAATGACAATATATTCAGATTTTGTTATTCTAGTTCTTGTTCTCTCTTCCTTCAGCATCTCATACCTAAGATTATATAACAGCCATTTACATCACTGGTTTGTACCATTTTAGCATGATTCTAGTAAATCTGAAACATTTTTGAGGGCTTACTATATCACTGCATTTGTTTAAAATTAAATACAACTCATTGCCTTCTGTGAGTATAAACTATAATGGGGGAGTTCCATCATGAAATAAAAACTGATTTAAGATAGACTGAGATAAATGTTATAATTTTTTAAAAAGGAAAAGAACTATGGGACTCTGAGAATATTAACATTGCTTAAACCTCTATGGTGATTTATAACAGATTATTTACTTTGTAAAATGGAGATAATAGGACCTCATACATTGGGTGGTTGTAAGGATTCAATGAGATAATATTCACCTGCTTAGCCTTGTGCCTGGACCAAAGTAAACAGTAAATATGGGATTTTATTGGGTTTTCTGTTGTTGTTATTTAATTTTTATTTTGGAAGGGTTTTTGGAGGTGGCTCTTCTATTTTTAGAAAGACAAGCAGATTTGAGGGCCTTCTCCTTTGTGCTTTTGTAGCTCCTTGTAGGTGACTTCACTGTGACACTTACCACACTACTGTAATTGTTTAATTGTCAGTTTCCACCGATGGGATGCAGGCTTCTGAAGGAGAGGGATCGTGCTCTATTTGTTTCCAATTTCCAAAATTTAGCACAGAGCTTGGTACACAATAAGAGCTTAATAAATGTTAAGTGAATATTATTTAGCTTCTGTAATTGTGTGCTGTTTTCATACAGAGTGGGCCAGAGTGGCGTAGGTTGCAATATGTCTCCAAAGCTTATTGGCAGAGTTGTTTTGCTGTCATCTGTGGCAGTGTTTCAGAGATTCAGAAGTGTTTTCACACTTCATTTCACCCTGTGAATATTCTATCCTTTATTAGCTCACCATAAAGAAATAACTTTGGAATGCAGCTGGTCTCCAGTTGTCTCCTATACTCCTCTCACTGAAGCTGAATCTCCGTGAATATTGTCCTCTCTTCAAAGGTGAGCAGCTCTCTGGAGCTTAGTTCAGGGATAGAGGGCAAGCAGCAGTGCCAGAGAATGGGAGGTATGAAACAGGAGAACCCAGTTCTTTATTTTAATGAGTTATAGTCAGTTTACAATGTTGCATCAATTTCTGGTGTACAGCACAATTTTTCAGTCATACATGAATGTATAAATATATATATATATATATATATATATATATATATATATATATACTCGTTTTCATGTTCTTTTTCACTATGAGCTACTACAAGATCTTTTATATATTTCCCTGTGCTATACAGTATAAACTTATTTATCTATTTTATATATACCTGTCAGTATCTACAAATCTCAGTCTCCCAGTGTGTCCCTTCCCACCCCCCTCTCCCGTGGCAACCACAAGTTTGCATTCTATGTCTGTGAGTCTGTTTCTGGTTTATATTTAAGTTCATTTGTCTTATTTTTTTTTAAGATTCTACATATGAGTGATATCATATGGTATTTTCTTTCTCTTTCTGGCTTACTTCACTGAGAAAGACATTCTCCAGGGACATCCATGTTGCTGCAAATGGCATTATGTTGTCATTTTTATGGCTAAATAGTATTCCATTGTATAAATTGACCACAACTTCTTTATCCAGTCATGTGTCGATGGACATTTGGGTTGTTTCCATGTCTTGGCTATTGTAAATATTGCTGCTATGAACGCTGGGGTGCAGGTGTCTTTTTGAATTAATGTTCCCTCTGGATGTATGCCCAGGAGTGGGATTGCTGAGTCATATGGGAAGTCTATTAATAGTTTTTTTGAAGAATCTCCATACTGTTTTCCACAATGGCTGCTCCAAACTGCATTCCCACAAACAGTGTAGGAGGGTTCCCTTTAGAAGAATCTAATTCTGATCCTGGGGAGATACTCTGAAGCCTCATGAGTCTTAGCTTAAATGAGAAACCCAGGCAATTCCATCATGCTCATGCCACACTTAATCTTTGGTAAAACTGGAAAAACTGGAAAGGCTTATTTCCCTAGACTATTTTAATAAAATAACACATGTAAAATATTTTGTGAAATATGAAACAGTAGAAATCACAATGTAGCATTAGTTGTTATCAGTCCACCTCCGTATATGTCCCAGTCTGCTCTTGAAGAAAGTGTTGTCATTTGCCAAATTTAAAACTTACCTCTCATTATGTTTAAGGTCCCCAGGCTTATTCTTGCTCAACTCCTGACAGTATTTGTGAGGTTCTGCGGGGCAGAGTGACTGGGCTACTGGTGGCTGCTGCCCTGGTCATGGAAAGGCCTGGCCTCTCTGCAACGCTGGCCCAGCTACTGTGAGTCACCTGCTGCTCAGCAGACCAGTGGGTCAGTGGTGAATGAGCTCTCTGGATGCCACACTGGATAATGGTGTGTGCTGGGAGAAGTGGATTTCTCCCTTTTGAGTTCCATTCTTCTTAGAGGGATCTTGCAGTGGCAGTTTGTGCCCACTGCATTGTACAGATTCCTGCAACACTCAGAGTGGAGAGCAAAGCTCTGGGGATTGGATTAGGTGAAAGGAATCCTTCTGACTCTGAATCCCACCTCCTCCGCTTTGTTCCTGAGACAAGCTGTTTATGTCTGGGTCATTTTCTACTTAAGAGGAATAGTTCTATCCTAAGACCCCCTTCCAGCCCATGGGTCACCTTCTCTACCCTCTAAACAATTAGAAAGAGGCTGGTTGCACAGTGTAGACAGTCATATCTAGGTTATATTTGACTACTTTGCAACTTTTCTTTGGAGTCATTTCAGAAAGTGAAGTCTTTTGTAAGGCTTGTCTTACCAAGTCAACCAACATATCTTAAACTTCAACACGGCTTTGAAGTTAATGGCTGATGGATGTACACTGGAACATATAAAAATGTATAAAGATTTATAATATTTTTCAAAACTGATGTTTTACTTAATAATATTCATTCACACCAAAGGATGGGAGGAAAAGTCATTAGAGAACAGTCTATATTAATATACTAATATACAGATGTATTGACCAACTCTATAGATTTCGGAATCTTCAGTGCTGCTTCCCTGACTCTGTGTGTATACACAAGAAAGTTAAGCAGTGGTTGGGTATGGTTTATTATCTTTATTAACAGCAGCCAATCATAAGCAAAATCTCAGGACTTGGTGAATTTAATGATGAAGCTAATCTCTCTCTGTGAGTGCCTGTTGCCCCAATAATTTAATAATATGGTCTTTATATTAATAATATTGCATATCTCACTTCTGATACATGCGTATTGATCTTTTCTACTTGCCTTGGCTAAAAAGTGCGAAGAAGAATTCCATTTCCCACTTCTGTGTCTCCCAGACACATAATGCATTCTACATAGTGTTTTGCCTACTGCAAACTGACCTGGTTACTCTTGTCCTAGGAAAATGTAAAAAGTGCCTATTGACATTTTGCTTTTGAGGATATTCTGAATACACTGAATATTTCTTAAAAGACTTAAATCTGTAGATCACACTCTTACGGGGAGAAAAAAATTTTTCTTGGGATTATGTCATCCTACTCAGAATGTTTAGAGGCAATTAGTATTCCAAACTCGCTTGTGTTGCTATGTGGAACAGCTGTGCCTCCAAATTTGCTGTTTTGGTGACATTGGCCATTTTGATGAGCCTGCAGAAAGAAAAAAATATCATGCCAAAGAGAGTACAAACTCTTATACAAAATGTACTTCAGAATTATCAGTTTGACTTTGCAGTCTTTGCTTTCAAAAGAGAACAACAGTAAGGCAAAACAATTGAAAAAGTAAATATATTTAAAAATTTTTTTTAAGGATTTGTGGCAATCCAACTGTAAAAGCTGTATAACCACAACATTAAATGGAGAATTTAGGGAAAACGCATCTTTGTTAATTACCATCCAATGCGTAATCTATTGGGGACTGATTACCTCTTTGAAACAAGGCTTTTATATTCTGTTGATCATTCTTTTATTGAGCTGCTAATTAGCTGCCCCCGAGGAGCAGTGACAGTGACTCACACAGTTAAGTTGTTTTAGCATTGAAAGATTATGTCACATCTAGATAAGTATGGTTTATCATAAGCATAAAAACCACTCAAGATAAATACAACTTGTACATTCCAGTCACAGTCTCTCCCAAACTGCAGAGCGAGCCCCTGAAGTGATGTTATGGTGACTTTTCTAAAAAAAAAGTTCTAGAGAAAACGTATATATCCTTTCTTAAAAGGAGCCTTTGATATTAGAGAAACACTTCATGGGATAAAGGGCATCTATCCACTTTTGAAAAGTACTTAAAATATATATATATATATCTGGTCACTTAACAAAATTTTGCTACTTCTATTTATGAGTGTTGATATAGTAAAAGCAAATAGTTTAAGGATGCTTCAGTATTTATATATCGAACTTCAGAAGCTTTCAAGGAGGATAATATACCTTCATGCATTTAAATTATGCATTATATCATACAAAGTGGGAACGTTCTGAAGGGATAGTAAGTGAAACGCCAGCTTCAGCTTTTGGATAATGAGGTCATTGAGTAGAGAGGAGAAATTGAACGAATTATCTTGAAAGTTGAAGTGATGTGAATTTGCTTTTTCTTCCCCCACATGATTCACTTAAATTTCAACCCTTTTCAGACAGAACAGAAAGAAAGAACCTATCAGAGAATTTTAAGAACCTAACTAATAATTATAGTGATAGGATATATAAGCCCCAAACTGTGAATCTAAGACCATTTGTTATGTGTAGTGGACTCATTTAATATGGTTAACTAACCAATAATAGTATTATTTTTCCTTTAAGCAGCATAGGTATTTTTCATCATATTTGTTTGTAAATATTGTTAACGGTATTTTAGATGGCCAGCACTGAGGAAATATTGAACAATACAATTCAATACATTTTTTGGAAAGCATGCTACAAGAGGCTAAACACTTTGCTTGGTAAGTAGGTAGGAAATGTAGTGTTATCAACACAGAGGAAACATAATCTTGCCCTAAAGAAATATGTGATTTTAAATGGGAGAGCGACAGCACACTGCAAAGGAGAATCCAGTATGCAAAACACATGCAGCCCAGAGGAAGGGGGATATTATCTGAATTATTCAGAATATTTTATCTACCATCTTCATATGAATTTTGCAAGGTTATCTTCTGTGAATAAATTTCCTCTCCTTTGATATAATGTTGAGAACATTTTGGGCAGGGAAGAAAATCCCCCAATAGCCTTCACCTAGAGTATCTTTTGCTAACTTTACTGAAGATTCTATTAACGAGACTACCACACCAGCTGTCCATTTTATTTGCCAGAATAATCAGGTGAACCACGTAATTGCTAAAAGCACTGTTTCACAAGTGCTTCATAAGAAAGCACCTAAAATGAGTATAAGGCATATCTGTTGTTGTGGATCATTCCTAAATATAGTTATCAAATTAGTTTAACATAATACCGATCTCTTTCTTTACCTAATTCTCAAATTTTCTGCATATTCCTTCCATCTGCAGCCTCCTGATGTTTAATAAAACAGGTTTGAACACCTTTCCTCTATCTCCTTTTTCTTTTTGGATTTTGGTGACTCCTCACCAGCATCGGCAGCTTTTGTCAGAGCTGGGCTCAGTTCCCGGCAGGTGGGGATCATAAGCTGACTTGGAAATTTCCCTGAAGTGCTTGGGTTGTTAGAATGTGGGCCAAATGGATGTCACACGCCATTGTGTGGTATGAGTCCAAGCCCTGCATTCGATCTTACTTTGATAATGAAGAATAGCTACACAGAAACAGACACAAAAATGCTCCCGTGAGAAATAGACACTCACAGCCAGTTCAAATGATAAAAAACTAACAACTGTGGTTATAATTTCAAACTTAGAATATGATCTCTAGTTTAATTGTCTTGATATGTTTTAATAAAGCCTTAGCTGTTTCCCCATGTTATATAATAGAGCTGGTCTTAATTAAGTCATCAAACATTATTGGTCATGTCGGCACAAATTATTTATCTAGTCAAAGATTGATATTTGATTATCATCTTCTGTATTGTTATGAACTAGTATTTTCTTTTTTGTAAGTCTTTGTTGTAGTTTTTACGAGACCACTGGTTTAAAATTATATTTATTTGTAATATTAAGGGCTGGACTAAGTTCAGGGCTGCAATGGAGAAAATTATCTTTTTATGGTTTTGTTTGAGTATCATATTTTAAAATAATTTAAAATTCATAAGTGTTATAAACTCAAGACCTTTAAAATGAATAAGGATAAAAATTTATGTCAGCAAGAACATAAGAAGAAGCATGTCTATTTTAGGCTGAAGGAATATGATACCAAATGGAGATAATAAATCTACACAAACAAATGAAGAGATCAGAAATTGTAAAAGTTAAGTAAATGTAAAAGTCCAGTTTCTCCCATTTTAACAGCTTTATAAGATACTTGACCTTCTAAAAAGTAACAATATATTGACATTTTTATAACATGCTACATAGTAAAATGTATGACAATAACCACACAGAAGATGAGAGGGAGGAAACGGAAGTACAGCATAGTAAAGTTTTACACTATGTGTGAGCTGGCCTTGAGATGAGTTACTGCCGTGGGACCCAAGGCCACGATTAGCATGAAGTAAATAGTGATTGCACGCATGCACCTGTTACGTAACTTTTAGAACAAAGAAAATAGAAGTACGCGTGCACTTACTGATGTTTTTGTAAGCCTCATGAACAAAGAAAACCGCACTGCACACGTGTAAGCAGAGAGCAGGTAAAAAGCAGGACAGCTGCATCACAGGTGCGCACCATCCTGAGGCAATAGAGTAAAGTGTTGTTAACCCCATGGTGTCTCCTGCTGAAGTCTGTCTGGTGGTTCGGCAACTCCTAGTGCATTTTTTCGTTGGGGCTGCTCCACTCCGAGGCGGGGTTCCTGCTCCTGTCCGCGGCACCACGCAGTGCCCGTCTGTGCTGGGCCCAGGTCCGCCGCGAGCCGGGCCGGCCGTGACCTCACTGAGCTGTGTCGGCAACAAATAGGGCCACAGAAGCAACTAGGAAAGAGGAAGCTCTGGGTGTAATTTCAAGGGGGTGGGGGAGAGAAGCTCCCAGGCAGTGGGCAGCGTGCGGTGCCCTCGTTCCTGGTGCTGGTCTGTCCGCACCTCCGACGGAGAGGCCAGGACGCAGCACTGGGTTGGAGCCGGAAGATTCTCGAGGAAGGTGATCACCTGACGTTGCAGAGTGTGGGCCTGGCTGGGTAGGGGCTGACTTTGTGCGCCCGCGGCCCTCTCCCCTCCCACTTGTTCTCCTGGCCCGTCCAGAGGCAGCAGGTGGTTCTGATGGAGCACCGGGCCGGAGCGCACCCGGCCATCCACGTCTCCTGCATGCATCGCGGCTGGGCCCACACCCCAGGTAGGCATGCGGCTCTCCATGCCAGGGTTCCACGCCAGCATGGGGGACAGGCTGCGCTCTGCGGCCCAGGGCGCGGACACCGTGCTGTGGCTGGCCCTCGCCCCCGCCGCCACCGTGCAGCCCAGCGGCCTCTTCTTCCAAGATCGGAAACTAGTGCCCACACACTTGCCTCTTGCTAGGACATCGTCCTCACCGGCTGAAGAGGAGAAACTAATTGAAATCCTGGAAGAGCTGGCTCAGAGATTTAAATAGGCCAGGCCAGACCCACCATGGGAAGGTGTGGACCAGAGGCCAGTGAGCAGACCCCACTTCTGCTTCCCCCCTCGGCCCTGGAGGTTGGCTCATATTCCACTGTTGCATTTTGAGCTGGTTTCCCCTCCATCTACAGTCACAGAAATTAACCCCATTCTTTATAAAGCCCAGTTTTGAAGGCTTGATCCACCACCACCTCACCGTGGGACCACAGGTCGGGTTACTTACCCTCTGGGGCTTCATTTTCCCTGGCAGTAAAGATTATAGCAGTACCTAAAAAAACAAACAAACAAACAAACAAAATACCCACATCAGCCCCCAGTGGCTGACACTATGTCTATTTGAAAGTAGGTTATTATAGTTCACAATATATAAACACTAGCTTAACCACTAAATCAATAAAAAGAGATATAACTAATAAGCCTATAGTGGATATGAAACAGATTCTTACAAAATACTCGATCTAAAACAAGGGAGAAAAAGAAGTAAGGAACATAGAAAAGAGAATACTTAGAAAACAACGGCAAGATAGTAGTTTTAAATCTAAACATATCAATAGTTGTGTTGTATTAGATGTAAATGATTGAAAACAATTATTTGAAGGGTAGGTAGTGTCAGCCTCAGATCCAGTTAAAAAAGCAAAACCCAACTATGTGTCTTTTATGGGAAACCCACATTAAATATTGAGGCAAAGATAAAGACAATAAGATGGGGAAAAAATAGCCCACAGAAATACTTATCAGAAGAAGCCTGAAGTGTCTTTATTATCACATGAAGTAAATTTCAGGGTAAAGATTAGTACTAAAGATAAAGACAGACATTATATAATGATAAAGATGAAACAGCAATCTATTGGGAACAATGTGTGTTCATCTAATAAAAATCCTTCAAAATACATAAAGAAAAAGGTTTTAAAAAGTGATAGAACTGAAAAAAAAAATAAACAAATGGACAAATCCACAATTTATAGTTGGGGACTTCAACACCTCTCTGTCTGTAATTGAACAAAGTAAGGGTATAGAGGACTTGAGCAACACTATCAACCATATTCAGAACATTCCACACAACTTCAAAATGTACATTCCTTTCAAATGAAAACAGAATATTTATCTTATATAAGATAGATCATATTCTGAGCTATAATACAAATCTCAACACACGTAAAAGAATAGAAAAAAACACACAGTGTATCCTGACTGAACAAGAAAGAATTAAGCCAGAAGTCAACAACAGTGTCAACTGGGAAATCTCCAACTATTTGGAAATTAGACAATAATAGCATACCACATGGATGGAAAAACAAGCAATCACAAAGCAAATTAGAAACTGCTTCCAATCTCAAAACTGAAAACATGGCATATCAAAGCTTGTGGGATGCATTTAAAATAATGCCTGGAGGGAAGTTTATAGCAGTAGGTGCTTTATTAGAAAAGATATGAGTGTCATACATGTACAAGATACACAGTGCTTTGCATTATTTTTCCTGATTTGTAATGACAATTAGGAGTCAAGAAGCAATATCATATCAAGTTTATAGATAAGGGACTGAGACTCGAAGAAGCTCAATAATTTGCATAATGTCAGTTAGTGGTAGAAGTATGATTCAGACTCATCCATCAATAACTATTAAAAGTGCATTAATAGATATGGCCAAATAATTCAGGAGTCAAGTGGCATCAACTCTAAAAAGCAGCAATGGAAATCACTGACTGTAAGGTTGAGAGGCAAAGCAGAGAATATAATTCTGAGAGACATAATTCATGATACAGAAAAGTGTTGATAAGCACATCTAATTCATTATGTGTTATGTTAGGACATGTACAAAGCTATTTATTAAGGCTTTTCCCCCCAAATTTCAAAATTGTGTTTATACTCTTCCCTGAGTCATCACTAGAATTTAGAACATTTGCAGTCTCCCATTTTAGTTTCCTTATCTCCATCCACGCAATACATTTATAACTCAAACCACAATCGTTAATTAAATTCACGTATAATGTTTATAACTTTAGGATTATGCTCCAACTTTTTGTTCTTGTTTTATTGTAGTATAGTCAGTTTACAACTTTGTATCAATTTCTAGAGTATAGTACAATGTTTCAGTCTAAAACAAAAAGACAGAAATAAACTTATTTACAAAACAGGAACAGAATCACAGACATAGAAAACACTTATGGCTACCAGTGAGGGAAGGGGGTAGGGAAGGATAAATGGGGAGTATGAGATTTGCAGATACTAGCTACTTTTTTTTTTTCTTGGTTATGTTTCATTTAGCTACTACATTCTCCATTCTGTTTTGATTATGGCTGCCCTTCACTGCAAAACCTTTTTTCCTGTATATTTTCTCTGCTTGGAATGTTATCCCTTTTCCCAACTCTGATTCCCTACTGGCTCCTACCAGCTTACCTTTATCTATGGCTTCATGTGCATTCTTCACGTCCTGAAAAATTTCACTTCAGCGAAATTTTCTCTAACACTCTGCATTTTCCTAGCCTATTGTTAGCTATCATAGCACCTCCTCTTTTTCTTTCTCTTATAATTGTGCTCTTTTGTCCACATGTATATAATGATATTCATCCTAGAATCCAGCACATAATTGTAGCTCAGAAAGCTCCAATAAATTGATGAGTGAATGAACAAAGGAATGCATAGTTAAGATTGCTTGATACAATCCAATGGACCCTGGAAATAGATCAGAATTTAGGTGTAAGAAGATCACAATTACTCTGGAACTCAAGAGTGTAACATGATGATTATGATTTGCAATATGAATTTGAAAGCAGATTCAAGTTTTTTTCTTAATAAAATCCATTTCTATCCATTTTGAATTCTCTTACCAAAACATGTATCTATCTTTTCCCTACCCCAATTCTAATGTTTTAAGTCTCTTTAACGTTTTTGAGGCCTGAGAAAGATGATTTTCTGGCAAGTCTGTGTTAGAATAAATTGAAGTTAGGCTTTGAGAATTCTCAAAAAATGTGGTCAGAGATTTTTGTCAGCTAGGGAGAACTCTTCTTTCCCTCTGAAAAGTACATTGGATTCTTTTGCATTTAACTTCAGTCACAATTTCATTAAGTTCCTCTTCAGCAGTTTCTGGTAAATTGTGCTGAAAATTAGCAAACATTTCAATAATGCAGTCTGGGAAGTTCAGTATATAATTTTAACATATTTTGTTTCAATAATAAGGTCTCAACAATTTTGCTTTTGCTTAGCCATTACATTCTTTGTTGATTTTAATTGAACAAGCTTGATTGCAGGTCAGTGCAGTAAGTCCCAGCAGTAATGGACTGAGTCATTTGGAAAATTGTACAGCTGGAAATAAGGAAATACCAAAAATAAGCCATTGTAGAAACCCATTAAAGTCATATAAAAAGAAATTCTGAGTGCATTACATTTTATTGAAATACAACATAAAAACAAAAATGTGCAAAAGTCATACGTGTATAACTCAGTGAATTTTTAATAGGTAAATACATCTATGTAATAACCAGGTGGTTCAAGTAGTAAAACACTGCTGTCACCCAGTATCCTGAACTCTTTTGGTTATTACCCCCATCTAAATGTAGCGACTATGTGCTTTATATCAAAATAGATTTATTTTGCCCATTTCTGAGCTTTGTGTAAAAGGAAACCCGTAGTAAGTGTCCTTGTGCTGGGTGGTTTCGCTCAGTGTTGTGTGATGCTAGGCATAGTAGAGTTTTTTGCTAATCTTCATTGCTATGTAGTATTTAATTGGATGAACATACCATTATTAATTTAGTTATTCTATAGTTAATGGGCATATAGGTTATTTCCAAGCTTGGGGAAATTATAAACAATGACATCAACATTTTCATAAGTATCTCTTGCAGCTCACATTAGTAATTTCTTTAGGAGGATAATTGTTTTATAATAGGTTACATGGACACTCAGTTTAAAAAAAAAAATCTGCTCCATAATATTTCCAAAATTATACAATATTTACTTTCCTGCCAGCAGGGCCTGAGAGTTCCGGATGCTTCACAGCCTTGCTGAGACTTGATATTTTTCATAGTTTTTATTTTTGTCATTTGAGTGCAAGGGTAGTTAGTTATACCTCACTCTTACTTAAATTTTGTGTTGATAATTTCTAGATCATACATTTTAGAGCTTGTATTTTAGCCTTTATCCATATTTAAAAATAGAATTTCCTGTCTTTAACTTATTGACTTGCTTTTATATTCTGAATCTGGGCCGGCTAATTTGGTCAACACTAAACATAGGTGGCTATTGAGCAACTTAAATGTTGCTAGTCAGAACTGAGATCTCACACTTTATTTCTATTGGTCCATTCTGTTCTTGAAAAAAAAAATCTTGGTCAGCTACATGGTCTATAGATATTTTTTCCCACTATGTGGCTTTCATTTTCACTCTTAATGGTTTCTTTTGCTTAACAACAATTTTTAATTTTAGAGAAGTCCAATGTTTCAGTTTTTTCCTTTGTGATTATTACCTTCTGTGCCTGTTTAAAAAATTTTATCTACTTCAATAACATAAAAATACTTTTCTATTTAATCTTCTAGAGGTCTTATTGTTTTGCTTTTTATATTTAAGTCTATAATCCACCTGTTAGTAATTTTATCATTTTACGCAGATGATATGATACTATATATAGAAACACCTAAAGGCTCCACACAAAAACTACTACGAATTCCAAGGAATAAATCTGACCAAGGAAGTGAAAGGCTTATAAACAGAGAGCTACAAAACACTGACTAAGGAAATTAAAGAAGATTTTAAAAAGTAATCTCTTCTTTAAAGAAAAGGAAAGTTATCCCATGTTCTTGGTTTGGAAGAATTAATATTGTTAGAAGGGCCATACTACCCAAAGTAATCCACAGATTTAATGCAATCTCTATCAAATTACCTAGGACATTTTTCACAGAATTAGAATCATGGAAAGACCCAGAATTTATATGGAATTTATATGGAATCATGAAAATTTATATGGAATCATGAAAGACCTAGAATTGCCAAAGTAATACTGAAGGAAAAGAACGAAGCTGAAAGAATAAACCTCCCAGACTTTAGACAATACTACAAAGCTACAGTAATCAAAACAGCATGGTATTGGTACAAAAACAGACATATTGATCAATGGAACAGAAAAGAGAGCCCAGAAATAAACCCATAAACTTTTGGTCAATTAATCTTTGACAAGTAGGGCAAGAACACACAATAGAGCAGACTTAAACATAAGACAAGGCACTATTAACTTCTTAGGAGAAAACATAGGCAAAACATTTTCCAACATAAATCTTAGCAATGTTCTCCTAGGACAGTCTACCTAGGGCAGGCAATAGATATAAAAGCAAAAATAAACAAATGAGTCCTAATTAAACTTATAAGCTTTTGTACAGCAAATAAACCACAAGAAAAACAAAAAGACAACCTATGAAATCAGAGAAAATATTTGTAATAGATGAGACTGACAAGGGCTTAATTTCCAGAATATATAAACAGTTCATGCAACTCAATAAGAAACAAACAAACAACCCAATCCAAAATTGGGCAGAAGACCTAAACAAGCAATTCTCCAGTGAAGATACAAATGGCCACTAGGCACATGAAAAAATGGTCAATATTGCTAATTGTCAGAGAAATGCAAAACAAAATTACAATGAGGTATCACCTCACACCAGACAGAATGATCATCATTAAAAGTCCACAAATGATAAATGCTAGAGAGGGTGTGGAGAAAAAGGAACCCTCCTACACTGTTGGTGGTAATGCTGTTAGGTGCAGCCACTGTGGAAAACAGTATGGAGATTCCTCAAAAGGCTAGGAATAGACTTATCTTATGATCTAGCAATCCCACCCCTGGACATATCCAGAGGGAACCTTACTTCCAAAAGATGCTTGCACCCCAATGTTCATAGCAGCACTATTTCCAGTAACCAAGACATGGAAGCAACCTAAATGTCCATTGACAGATGGCTGGATAAAGAAGCTGTTTTTTTATTTAAATAACAGACATAACATACTACTATGCAGCCATAAAAATAATAAAATAATGCCACTTGCAGCAACATAGATACACCTGGAGATTGTGATTTTAAGTGAAGTAAGCCAGAATGAGAAAGAAAAATACCATATGATATCACTTACACGTAGAATCTAAAAAAAAAAAAAAGACAGGTGAACTTATTTACAAACAGAAACAGGATCACAGACATAGAAAACAACCTTATGGTTACCAGAGAAGTAAGGGGGTGGGAACGGATAAACTGGGAGTTTGAGGTTTGCAGATACTAACTAATACATACATACATATATATATATATATATATATATATGAGTTAAGCAACAAGTTTGTACTGTATAGCACAGGGAACTATATTCAGTATCTTGTAGTCACTTATGGTCAAAAAGAATATGAAAACGAATATATGTATGTTTATGTATGCCTGAAGCATTATGCCATATACCAGAAATTGAAACAACATTGTAAACTTCAATAAATATATAGATATATACAAAAAATAGATAAACAATGAGTTTGTATTGTGTAGCACAGGAAACTATGCTCAATATCTTATAGTAGCCTATAATGAAATGAAAAAGAATAGGAAAAAGAATATATGTATATATATAGTATAACTGAAACATTATACTGTACACCAGAAATTGACACAGCACTGTAAACTGACTATATTTCAGCTAAAAAAAAAAAAAGAGTAAAATGTAACTGCTTTAAGTCCCTAAACAAACAAACCAACCAACCAACCAACCCTATTTCAGTGATGGGTAATCTGAATTGCAGGTCAGTTTTACAACTAACTGATTACATTTACATTTTGTTTCTACTATTTTAGAAAATTCCCACTCACAATTTTGCATTGCAGGGAACTCTTATTTCAAGACATTATTAAATAGCTATGATATTCAGATAGGAAAATCTAGCCAGAAGATATGGAGAGCAGTTTCATGGAGTTTCTTTCAACAATTCATCAAATGAAAGTCAACAAGCATACTAGCCTCAAAAGCAGTAAAGCTGAATTTTGCAACTAAGGAGATAAAGTGTCAATGTGTTCTTTGATGGCAATCGAGGTGGTAAGTATTTCTACATGTTTTTGTAATAGTATAGCAGTGTGTTTTAAAATATGCCCTACAGCAGTACTTCTTTGATTTCTTTCTTTAACAAGTGAAGAAAATTATTCATGAGAGTCAAATTTTTGGCAGCTGAACCACTTGTCCCATAGTTTGGGTCATATTTTAAAATCTTGGTATTCTATTCAAAACATTTAGCCTTATGGCATTTTAGCCCTGAAGACATAAATTTAGACTACTTAACTTCTGAATATATCACTGAGTACGTTACTTGAACAAGTGCTTGAAATGATAGATGTGAGTTTGAAGCAGAATATTTTTTATCTTATTTCACACTCTGTGAAGTCAAATAAGCACCTTTCCCTGTGATAGCCAGCATGTCTGACCCATAAAAATGAGTCATATACTTACTGCCCATTTCTCTGCCCAATATGCTGAAAAAGGAAATAGAAATTCTCACTGAGCCCAGTCAGATTATTTTGACTGTTTCCTTCAACACTGATTCAACTTGTGCGGGACATTGTTGACCAACAACCATTACCACAATGAATAAATCAGCAGGTGGACCCGCCTACAGAAGCAGCCTCTCTTACCTGAGTATCAACACTATTCCTTGCTGCTACACAGTAGATGCTTCTTCAGAACTGAACGAATCTACTTGTGTAACCTAAGTCACATTTCATGGAGTTAAGTTGACAAAAACCCAATATAGAGTTATGTTTTTCAGTAATTAAATGAAACAAAATACACAACTATTTCTTATTCTTCATTTCTTTGTTCATTCATCAAATATTCATTGCTTGTCTACTGTGTAGTAGACCCTAAGGAGGACAAAATTAGACATATTTCACTTGCTCATGAAGCACACACAGGGTGTATCATCATGCTTTGCATTTTATTCATATTACTTTTGAGGAGATGCTGTTCTCTTGTGTTATATGGTGTCAATATTGTATAACCACCCAACCCTCTTACATGATGGAGAAAATTTGTCAGTGGTACATTCTGCTATCTCTCCATGGAGAATATTTGAGAAATACTTTGAGGCTTGTTTTATACATTTCTCCACAATAGTATGAATTAACCCTGGTTTTGCAATGAGTAGTCTCCTCTTTTAGTGGCATCATGCACTGCTGTCTGGGCAGTCTGCCAAGTACTGAAGTCACAATAGTAAAGAAGGTAAAAATGTTCCCTGCACAGTCAGTTTATCAGCATTTCCAGTTGTTTCCCTTAAACACGCCACAGTTTTGTTGATTTTTCTCCGTTTATGCAGTTATCGCCTTGGGTCATTTGGATTACAGTAAAACTTCCTAATTAGTTTTCTTGCCTCTACATTTATACTGATATTCTATTCTAAGTAGGACAGACTGGTAATTTTTTAAAAGTATACATTAGATTGTTTCATTTCTCTATTTCTAACCCCCCTAGTACCTTCCCATTACAATTATACTTCAATTTAAACACTTCTCCAGTGGAATTCAAGGTTCCATGTACCATTTTCTGTCTGACCTCATTTCCTATGATTGTTTTTTCTTTTATTCATGGTAAACTAGCTTCCCCAGCCTTCTCACACCGTTTCAAAGCCTTCACACTTGCTTTTCCTTCTCCCTGGAAAGTTCTTCCCTCACTATTTCCACTTGACTCTCTTTTTGCCATTCTTCAGTGCCAATTCAATTGCAATGTCTTCGTTGAATCCCTCTCTGATGATCCTGCCAGTCAGGAGCACATACTAGATGCTCAGTAATTGTTGTAAATAACAAATGAAGTGAAAAAAAAGATGGTGAATTACGATAAGAATGAAACAAACAGAATAATTTGGGGAAGGACACCACTTGACACGATATAGTCAAGCCAAGCTTTTGGGAGACTTTACAGTTTAACAGAAGTCACAGGTAAGACCTAAAGGATAAGAAAGGGCCAGAGCGGAGCATTCCAGTGGAGGCAAACAGCCAATATGAAGGCCTTGAATTTGGAAATTATTTGACACTAAGAGTACTAAGAAGTCCAAGTTGGCAGAAGGGCAGAGAGCGAGGGGAGAAACAATGGAAGATGTGTGTAGGGTCTAGCTGATACTTACAGAACATTGTAAGGTGTTACATTTTATGCTAAGTGCAATGAGAAAGTAAATGAAAGATCTGTGAGCAGAGGAGTAATGTGATTTGATTAACAATAATAAAATAATAATAATAATATTAATAATAAAGAGCACCCAGTTGATCTGTAAGAAGAAGTGATTAAAAAGAACAAGAATTCCAGTTAGGAATATGATAATTATATATAATTTATATATATATAAATTATATATAAATTACATATAATATATATGTAGCTCATTTGAGTCCTAATATTTACAGAAAAGAAATTGTATGATCTTTTTCCTGTTAACAACAGTTTATCTGATTGGAACTATTAATTTGATTTATAAATTGGGACTATGCCTAGTTTTCCCGAAAGTTCTGGTTTATATCTTCTATTGTCCCATATAATTGTAATATTAGCTCTTTTTATTTCCAAAATGTTCTGGTTTGTATACTATATGACTACTGTAACGTAATAGTAGCAAAAAGGTTAAATTAAAAGAGACAAGTAAATGCATTCTATGCATTTATGTATATATAAATGCAAATAACTGTGTTATGCAATATTTGGGAATTTATATAGAATGTGCGGGAACCCAGAGACAAGGTGGGAAATAATCAGCATAGGCCTTTCATACTCCAAAAGCTGTGACTGACCTGTTTCTAGCTGTGGGGTATCCATAAGAAGCTACATCTCTGAGGTGCCTTTCAGGCTTTGGGTAACAAGGAAGACGACTTTGGCCTTTGTCTGTATGCCACCCCACCACAACCAGAATGGCTATGTGTTTTCTGTGTATTAACTTTCCATTAGCCCAGGGAGGCCAAGTAGAGAACATTGCATACTGTTACCATGTACTTCTGGTCCTCAGGAGATCAACAATTATCCATCCCTGCCCTCTGATACTAGAAAAGTTTTCAAAATCCTCTGAACTTCCTGGCCCTCACTATCAGTTAGAAGAAACCTGTTTGCCATTCACAGATTAGCTCATTTGACTGTCCGCTCCCTTAATGCCATTACACATGAGAGGTAAAGAGAATTTGTAAAGCAAGTAGAGACATGCATATATTTGGACTTAAAATTTGGTATATATTATAAAGATATTAACTTTAGCATAGACTACTTTACATTTCAAATGTTTATAGCATTTGTCTTCACAGCAAACAGGTGTTGAATTTTGACTTCCACTAAGGCACATGTTGAGAGGAATTTTAACTTTTTTTTTTTGTGAATTTAGAAAACAGGCCAGTACACTGATTACTTAAGAGGATTTCAAGGGTTCTTAAATCTTCTAACCTCTTTAGTGGCTGGGCCACTTCTCCAGTATCTGTGCTGTCATGGTTTTCTGTTACATTAAAAATAAAATGAAAATCTTATGAATGACTTACTACATCCAGCAATTTCCAGGTGTTTTCCTCTTGATCTATGTAGCCTGTTGCAATAATGCTCTAGAGAGATTTTTCAAAAAAATAATGTCAGAGTACTCTTATGGAAAGCTGATTGTTCCCTGTGGAAAAGCTGGAAGGCAAAGTGAAACATAATTTTGCTCCTGTGTACAATATGAAAAACTGTAGGCATAGAAAGTCTATATTTTTTGCCAAGGATTTCTTTGTTGGGGGTTGCCTGGAAGGGGCAAAATATAATTTATGGCAGCTGTCATATATATATATATGACATATATATATGTCATATATATATATATTCTTCCTATCTTTCCTTATAGCAATTTTTTATGCTTAGTACACTTAATACCTCATACCCTTACACCCCCTACAGGCACAGATATAGGAGGAAGGGGATTTTATGTCTGGTCCATGAAGAGATAGATGATTCTGCAGCTGCTTTTGTTTTATGCTTTGTGCAACTGATGTCCAGACTAAGACAAAAATTAAACTAAAAAAAAGGGAACTATTTATGCTGTGCCTGAAATTACGCCAAAAGAGGAATTACTATTGCTGCTTCTTAGGAAAGAAAGGAAAACATTTTTCATCTCACCTGATATTCCTTGCAAAAACATCCTGCTTTCAATTATGACGAAGAGTATGTTCTCCCATAGACACAGCGGGGAAAAAGTGGTGAGCCATCTCACTATTTATTTTCTTATTTTATTGAGTTATAGTCAGTTTACAATGTTGTGTCCCTTTCTGGTGCACGGCACAGTTTATCAGCCATACATGAATATACATATACTCGTTTTTATATTCTTTTTCACCGTGAGCTACTACAAGATTTTGTATATATTTCCCTGTGCTACACAGTATAAACTTGATTATCTATTCTATATACACCAGTCAGTATCTACAAATCTTATACTCCCAGTCTGTCCCTTCCCACCCCTGTCCCCCCCTGGCACCACAAGTTTGTATTCTATGCCTCTGAGTCTGTTTCTGTTTTATATTTAAGTTCATTTGTCTTCTTTTTTTTTTCTTTTAAGTTTCCGCATATGAGAGCTCTCATGTGGCATTTTTGTTTCTCTTTCCGGCTTACTTCATTTAGAATGACATTCTCCAGGAGCATCCATGTTGCTGCAAATGGCATTATGTTGTCATTTTTATGGCTGAATAGTATTCCATTGTGTAAATACACCACAGCTTCTTTATCCAGTCACCTGTTGATGGACATTTAGGTTGTTTCCATGTCTTGGCTGTTGTAAATGGTGCTGCTATGAACATTGGGGTGCAGGTGTCTTTCTGAAGTAGGGCTCCTTCCCTATTTCTTGATTTCAGCTTTCATGTTATAATTTGGGACCAGTCATAAGCTTCACAACAAGACTCACAGCCTCATTAGCTGTAAAAGAAGAGTTAATCATTGTGTGTAATACTCTGTCTAATAAAATGCACGACCTCTTCATGTGAATACAGAGTGTGTGTTGGCTGGGGTTGTTCGTCCTTGTAATCTCAGCCACCATGTTCTAGATGGCATCCAAGGACACTTTTTAGACCAAGAGAGAGGTGGGAGTTAACTGGAAGAATAAAATGACCTGAAGGTAAGACCAAAGGTAGAGTAAGAGGATGCCTAGAGATGAAAACAAGCAGAAACTCTAGACTCCACTAATCAGCTCTCTCTGTGTTTTTGGTATAATATGGTGATATCAAAAATAACTCTTGCTGTTTGCTATCCTTATAAATACTTTGAGGAAATGAAAATAAGATAAATGCTATTTATGTAAAGTAATCATAGCATGATCCTGGCTTTTAACCTAGATGTACCAAATAGACCTTATATCATTTGTTTTGGGGATTGAACTTTGACACTTGCATTAGGGTAAACTAAATGCTGTAAACTCCAGATCTCAATAAGTAACACAATATAAGTCATAGCTGACTGCAGGTCAGCAGGAAAGGTCACTCAGGTCGCAGTTGAGTGCAGTCATCGGGAAAGCCATTTCTAACTTTGGCTTCAAGTCATAAGAGAGGAAGAGTATGGAAGATCTTACAAGATGGTTTAGGGGCCAGGTCAGGCATCTCTAATACCCACCCACATTCTCTTGCCAGTACTCATGGTTCCAGCTACCTGTAGGGAGACTGGGGAGTGCCATTTAGCTCTGTTCCCAAAAAAGGACCTAACACCATTCTGCCACAGCTAGTTATATAGTGTTAGGCACTGAAAAGTAAACTTTTTATGACCACTTACTGGGTTTGGGTTATTACAGTATTCTGGCATTTAACTCTTTGTACTGCTTTACAAAAAAAGGTTAAAATTTTTTTTCTTATTTGTTCATCATTTACCTGGATTTGGATGACAAGAGGGTATATGTTTACATACATTTCACATCTCTTTCTACTAGTTTCATGAGCTTCTGTTTACAGAGTTTCACACCCCTATTTACCAGAAATATCAATATTTTGTCATAAGACAAAGTCCTCCTTTCTTTAAGGCCCTTTAACGTTTTCCTGTTACCTACAGGATGGAATTTAAGTTCATATATACGACACACGTAAGTGAACACATACGTGTGAACATGTTCTCAATTCTGTGTTCCTTTTAAGCTTCCCTCTTGCCCTTCTATGACTCAAACACTGCTCTAGTAACATAAAAATATTTGTGTGTGGCCCCAGGAATGCAGCATTGTTTCTTAACTCCTGCCTCGGCTTTGGCCTTTCTGCCTGGTTGCCGTATCTCATCCACTTAATAAATTCCTGCTCCTTCTTTCAGACTCACTCAGCGGAAAACCTCCCCACTTTATCCTTTCACTATGGCTTAGTTTTTTTTTTTAATTTTTCTTCTTTGTACTTCCAAAATGATTATATTTGTTTTTTAAAAAAATTACATTTATCAACATCTATTACAATTACATGTTTTTCCCTCTATTTCACCCACTCAAATATGTGTCTTTGAAGACAGGAGAAGTGTATTAATCCTCTTTTTATTTTCTGTAACTAGCCCAATCCATGATACATGGTAACTACTCTATAACAGTTTATAACAAATAAGTGATATTCCAAATAGTATTTGCCCAAACTTAAAAAGCAAGGAGAACATGGGGAAAGATACAAGACTGGATTATCTTTCTGCAGGTACTGAAGCTCAAAGCAGTGGATTAGAAAACTGTGGTTGCTCATTAACATCACCTAGAGAGCTTTGAAATATTATCAGTAATTATCAGTATACCTTAGACCAATCGAAACAGAAACTCTAGAGGTGGGGCTCAGGAAGTGGCATTTTTTAAGGACTCATACTGATTCTAATATGCAGACAGGGTTAAGAACAATGAGTTAAAGTAAACCGGTGATACACAGATAGATGTTAAACCTAAAGTTAAATAAGCAATATGTCAGGAATCCAGGGAAAAAATACTTAGAGTAAAATAATGTAACTTGGGAGATAGAGTGTTCTCCCACTGGAAGAGCTTAAATGGGCTGCTGACCACTTGACAGAGTAAAGAAATCCTTCCTGTTTAAAGGAATCCATGAATTAGATAGCTGTTTGCAGATCTAGCTTGAGAGGATCAAACTCACAAGAAGCTAGACTAGATAGACAGACTAAGGAGTTCCTTCTTCACTTGGTAGTTTTTGTCCAGAAATTCTGGGCTTGGTAACTAGGGAAACATGAAGATAGATTTAAGTCCTCCTTCCAACCTTGGAGCCTGTATGAACATTGCACTGCTCCTGCTAATCTAATCCCAGGTATATAACCATTTCCTCGAGTTCCCAGAGCCTGTCTACCCTCTGGATAGTGTAGTCTCTTGAGTGAAGACCTAAAGCTCTAGCCACATGGTTAAGTGAGCAGGGGGTAAGGGGAGTGTGGCTGGGAAGCTAATGCTTAACATCCTTAAGCCCTTTACCTGGGGTTGAGCCTCATTCCAAAATGCCACATTCTTTCTTTCAATTAGATTTCTTAGATGTTATAAAAAACAAACCCACCATAACCCTGACTTCAGCATACCCTCTAAAATTCAGCATCCTGGACAGTTTATTCTTTTCTGGGTTGGAGAAATTAAATGGGGAAAATTGACTATCAATGTTACTATGCTGCGTATTTCCTATACTCTTTCCGAATGCCTATCTCATCACAGTCCATCTCCCCACCCCATCCTAATGGTGGTTTATTAAAAGATGCTTCTTTTTACAGAACATGGGAACACTGGGTTGAAATGAGCAGTGATGAAACAGATCTAATGCAAGCTGCTTTAATCAGATATATTAGTAATATGCAGATCTTGCCAATATGGGACTGAAATAAAGATGACAACTCAGGATCAAAGGTTCAAATTTGATAGTTATCCACTTAAACATAATAATTGAAGTAACAGAACTGAATGTTCATGTAAGGGTGAGATGCTTGGGCACACTCACAGAAGAAACAGGAGGAGGGAGGCAGAGGAAATTCCAGGAACTACAGTCAATATCCTGTAGTAACTTATGGTGAAAAAGAATATAAAAGTGGATATATGTATGAGCTACTACAAGATCTTGAATATATTTCCCTGTGCTATGCAGTATAAACTTGCTCGTCTATTCTATACATACCTGTTAGTATCTACAAATCTCGAACTCCCAGTCTGTCCTTTCCTACCCCCGATTTTTTTTCAATTGAATTTTTCTTATTCTTTTTTTGTAATTGAAGTACAGTCAGTTACAATGTGTCAATTTCTGGTGTACAGCACATTGTCCCAGTCATGCATATACATATATATATATTTCTTTTCATATTCTTTTTTATTAAAGGTTATTACAAGATATTGAATATAGTTCCCTGTGCTATACAGCAGAAATTTGTTTTTCTTTTTAATCTATTTTTATATATAGTGGCTAACATTTGTACATCTCAAACTCCCAAATGTATCCCTTCCAACTCCCCTTTTCCCCAATGGTAACTATAAATTTGTTTACTATGTCTGTGTGTCTGTTTCTGTTTTGTAGATGAGTTCATTAGTGACTTCCTTTTCCTTTTTTTTAGATTCCACATATGAGTGATATCATATGGTATTTTTCTTTCTCTTTCTGGCTTACTTCACTTAGGATGACAATCTCCAGGTCCATCCATGTTGCTGCAAATGGCATTATTTTGTTCTTTTTTATGGCTGAGTAGTATTCCACTGTATAAATATTCCATAACTTCTTTATCCAGTTATCTGTTGAAGGACATTTAGGTGGCTTCCTCGTCTTGGCTATAGAGATTATTTAAAAGAAAATTTCTATGGTTCAGATGAGAATATTGAGGTCCTGGTATTATATTGTGGATAGTAATGAAGAGAAAGGGGCAGATTCAAGAGATGTACAGGATATAGTATTAAATTGGTTTGATGGTGGTAAAGAGGGGGAGTACTCTTGAAATGACTGGTTATACATATGAAATTTCCTGTTCAAATGTGCTATCAGTATTTATCAACAGTATTTATGCATATTTAAATTTTCTATAGGTATTTGCAATTATCTGATGTCCAATCTCCTTCTAGCCCCTCTGAAAGAATTTATAGGGCATATAGCCTTTTTTATATATTCAAATCTCTTAAATTAAGTGGAAGTCATTCCATATTCTCTTGGCCACTTTTGCCCCATCTCTGCTTCTCTTCATTACCCTTCATTTTTCTTCCCAGAAGTCCTAATTATGTTTATATTACAGTTTTGTGCCAAATTTACTCTGTATTTTCCTACTTTACAAAATTGAAGCCAAAAAGACTAAGACTGACCCTATAGCTTTTATTTACTGTTTTTTCTCTATTGGATAATAATTGTACATTTATTATTATATTTAATAGTTAGAATAACAGAAAATATTTATTGAGCTCCTCCCATGTGCTTCAGTAGATGCTATCATTACCTGCTTTACAGAATTTAAACCAAAGCGTGGAATGCTATGCACAGTAATGTGCCCAGGATCACACAGCTAGTAAGTGGTGAAATGAAAATCAAACCTGGGTGTACTTGACTCCAGGCTTAAAGTTTAACCACTGTGCATGGTGCCCTCTACTTTACCCAGAAAAAGTAGGCTGCAGGTGTGGCATATGGTATCTACACACCAAATGCTTATCTAATAGAGTCATGAGACACATATTAGAGTCTGGATTTTTCTATTGAGTGTTTGAGCAGAGTGGGACACATCGCTTTGAACAATTAATAATAAGATTAATAGTAATAAGACTTTGACCATTCTAACCGTATTTTTACAGAATTTTCAGTTTTATTTCTGCTTGGAACTATTGTCATACCTTTTTTTCACCTTTATTCATTATTAATACTATTTAATGAAGAATTATTTTTAAAATTGACCCACGAAGAGAGTAATTCAGAGTCACCAGTTTGTTTTGCACCGTCATTTTCACATACGTTCCAGAGACTGTTCAGTGTGAGTTGCTGGTTCTCATTAATTTTGCTTTTAATTTATGGTCTTCACATGTGTGTAATTTTGCACAATGCCCGGTGAAGGATAGGTTTTAAAGAATTAACATATGCATTAAAGGTGATAATTTTGCAGAACAAAACCACGAGGAAACTAATTCTTGTTTAGAATGTCTGCAGTGAGTGATTCTTCATATTTTACTTCATAGGATCAGACACATCTCTAACATAGCAACATTTTTATTCTTAGTGTTTATAAGGCTACCAAAAAAATGAGCATTTAAGTTTGGGGATTAATGTTGCTAGCGAGATAAGAATCAAAGGGCATTGTGACTCCTACATTCACTTATCTAGACAAATCTTAAGAACAAGATTCATTGGTGAAGAAATTTTTAATTTTCCTCCATGTAAATACTATTAGTATTAAACTGAGATTTAATAAATACTGAAAACAAATTACTGATTCTTTTCTCCTGTGCAAAGTCTTCTTGGTTTTCTCTCCCAACGGGTTATTGATTTGGGGACATATATATATATATATATATACACACACACTCCAAATATATCTACACATACTCCAAATATACCTATGTACCTATCTACTTATATATCTAAATATCTCCAATTAAATATATATGTAATACATTTGACCCTTGAACAAAGTGGGGGTTAATCCACGTATAACATATTATCAGCCCTATCTGTGGTTTCTGGGCATCATCAGATTCAACCTACCATGGACTGTATAGTACTGTAGCATTTACTATTGAAAAATATTTGTGTATAAGTGGACCAGTTCAGTTCAAACCTGTGCTGTTTAAAGGTCAACTGTATAAACATACACACACACACACACACACACACGCACACACAAACTGTTTGTATGCATGTATGTGTATGTATATACATATATATATACGTATGTATGTACTTTTTAATGACTATATTCAATTGCTGTCTATCCAAATGACAATAGAAGAAAGCTGCCTATCCCAGGCTAGTACTAAAGTGAGCAATTCATTGTAGGTTGATTCTCTTGGCAGGAAAAGCTTCAGTAAGAGACTTCTGCATTGGACTATTATTTAAAACTCACTGGAACTCAACTAGAAGTTGCTGCCCATGCACTGAGTTGTCACAGCTGTTCAGTGCAGTCAATAAACCTGCAGTCATCATTTTAGTCTTTCCATATATTTTTCTCTAAAATTTCAATATCTGAGATCGCAAAAATTCAAAATGAAAGAAGCTATGTTCTTAAGATATATGTAACTTTCAAAAATGATTCAACCTTCTACGTTTTGTACTTTTTAAAGAGATAATTTTTATGTCCAGAAATCCTGCTTACTAAGGCACAAATGAAGAGTTTCATCTTTCATAGGTAATGCCTATACTGTACTTCATACAGTTTCAGTCATATTGCAATATCTTTTAATTCAAAATATTTAAAATTTCCTGCTATCTTGTGTGTGTGTTTGTGTGTGTGTGTGCGCGCACGCGTGTGTGTGCGTGTGTGTTTATGTACTCTTTTGGTACATTTCCCATTTAGATCCTTCTAATCTTGTGAAAAAGCTTGCTGGTTTTCAAAATTTTTGCTAAGCTTCAAATATTGCTATCACTTTTCTCCTTATGTAGCCATCTTTCCTCTAATCAATTTACTGCTAAAACATTTTATATGCATACCCAAATTAATTCAAGTTCAGGACTATGTTAGGATCTCACATAATTGCCAAAAGCAGTAGCGCTAGGTATGATTTCTTCCTTGATAAGTAATTACACGATGTCAATGATTTAAGACAACTGTTGCGAGGAGGCTGTCTTAATGAATGAGTCTATTATTTTAAGGAGATTTAGCAATTATGCATTCTCTAATATTGATTTCCACTATATCTTATCTTGAAATTAAAGAGATTGATAATAAAAACTTTCATTCCTTTCTACCACAGTAGATTTAATGGATAAATTGGTTGCGTGCATAACCTCACAACTAGCTTCATTTAACAACAAATGACACAGTATAATAGAAGGTGTTATAATTTCAGTAACAAAGAAAACACAGGTGTGGTTGAATTCAGAATATGGTTATCAAGTATGAAAGAAATGAGAAGGATGCTATGCTGTAGCTTAGTTTCTGTCACTTTTATACTATTTGACATTTCTCTTGGGAATATATTTTCATATTTTATACAGTTGAATTACATCTACCCATTATTGTGAGCTGCCATCCATGAATAGGTCCTTAAGGAAAAATGCCATAATAAAATGAGTAAAGTGAAAAACCATGGAATTCAATAATCTAATGTGTAGGTATGACATATTTGATGAGAAACTGCTACTTTGAACTACTTTAGAAAATATATGCAGAGTCAACTTCCATGAAGAGGTGAAGACTGAAGATAAATTACTTCTCTGACTTGTTACCACCTGTTAAAAACTAATTGATTTTTAGTCCCTTGGAAACATTGCTAAAGTGTTTCAATTTATAGTATATATCTCATTAGTATTTCAGATGGAGAGACTTTATTCTACAGGCCACCTTCTCTCTTTGGGAAAATTAACTCATTCATTTATAAGATCAATGAGTTTGAACAGATCTGATAGTCTTTACAATCTCTTGAGTTTTTGTGCCTTGCATATAGTAATTCCTTAACAAATATTTCTTGAGTGTATAAATGAATGAAATATGTTCCACTTTTCAACACTTTGTCTTTATTGGAGAAAATGAGGTAAGAGAACAAATAGCTATAATAAAATTAAGAACAAGGCCAGTGTCAGAAGATAGGCAAACAAAATGCTATCAGTTGGTGATCAAGAGAGGGCATAGCATACCTGGTTGAGAGACTGAGTTAGACATGAAAGATTATTTTACACATATGATATGTACTTTTCACATAGTTTAAAAGTATTCTGTGAGAACACTTGTTTTGTTTTGTTATATCCCTGCAGAAAGAAATCATTTGGTAGTTGCTAAAAGGTGATACAGTTCCCTTCAGTCTGATACAAAAAGAATTCATTGGCAGGCAGCATAAATTTACTAGGAACTCTAGTCTTCCTACCCAAAGTATCTGTATTGCTTCTTTCTAAGTTCTAAGTGTGCTTCCTACCAGATGGGAGTTGAATAAAAATAAGGTGTAGGTTTCACTTTCATTCTGAGTTCTAAACTTCCTTGCTTTCCTCACCAGAATCAACAGCACACGGACCCAGTAGAATCATCTGTATTTTTGCTTGATAGAGATTTTCTGCAGTCAGATTCCTTGGATTATTGAGAAATTTGTATTCCAATTCTTGCCATTTGGGGGAACACATCAGACATATTAAATTATATGAACTCCTTTTGCCTTCTTTCTATTATATAAAGAGTTCTGGTGGGGGGGGGGATCTCAGCCAAGAAGAAACAGCAGCTTTGGTGACACATTTAATCAAATGAGAGGTCCTGTAATGGACTTTGGAGTCAGAGGAGGGCTCAATTTTGGTTTTGCTGCTTGATATATGTGGATGCTACATTATTCCCTTACATATGTTATAGGATGTACTTATAAAAACCCGAAGAGGTACACATTCATCCCCACACAATCAATGTATTTGCAGGTCAGAGAAATAAAGTAACATGCCCAGTTTTGCACAGCTACCAAGGACTAAATAAAGGGAAGCTTTAAAAAGTGTCTTGTGAAGCCACATTGGATTTGCCATTAAGACAAACCTTACCACTTTTCTTCTGTACATAAGATTTGCCATTAAGACAAACCTTACCACTTTTCTTCTGTACACAAGATTTGCCATTAAGACAAACCTTACCACTTTTCTTCTCTACGTAAAATATAGCTGGTTTTGTTCAGACAGAACCTCAGCATATTACTTGTTCAGAATATTGGTTATGGTATCTTAAGATTTCCAATGTGTACTACTTGTGCAGAAACACATGAATATTTAGTTGATAAATAATAATAATGTTAAATAATGTATGATGATTAAATATCTTTATTTCCATTTAACATATGAACTACACAAAAGTTACTTGATAATGTTTAAAAAATTAGTAATGCAGATTTCATTTTTATGTAATAAGTAAACCTGTGATGTAATATTTTATCAAAGTGAGTTCCTCATTGTGTTAAATTAAGTACTTGGTAATATTTATGTTTATATTCAGAATGTTTCTATTACCTTATAATTCACATGTTATACTGTGATGTTTTATAAAAATATGAATGCTGCTTATTTTATGAAGGTATTCTGCGATTAATGTAGTGAAGCTATTCCATTAACAAAAATCAAATGCAGATAGGGTAAATATTCATATCTGCAATTGCATGTAACTCTTGCATTTTGTCTTACTTTCATGGAGGAGATAGAAGAAAAAATTTTTATACATGGATATTAGAGATTTTATAATGCTGCTATTGTCAGCAGGTAAGAAAAACTACACTGTGGTTTTCCCATATTACAAAGAGAAGGTCCTTGTAAGCATTTGGGGTTGGTATTTAACTGATTAACTCAAATCCATATTGAAGTAATGTGTGTGGATAGTAACGTGTGATAGTTAAAGTAACACTCCATTCATTTGAAAATTTCATGTGGCAAATGACTATGTAGAAGCCATTATAAGTGGCCCAAAAATAGTTTCTCAAAGCAACATATTTCCTTGAAGTGGAAAGAATATAGAGAGACAGACTTAGAAGCCTGAGAAACCTAGTTTTGAATGACTAGTGTTGTTAATTGGGATAAGTGACTTAGCCTTTCTGACATTTTCTCATCTTCTAAAGCTTGGGCATTTGTTAGACCAGCCTACTCAATTAAAATAAGCAAAGATGTGTTTACTGGTATAATTTCAAGAATACTCTAGATAATATTAGGCTAATGCTATAGATTGTTACTATTTTTTTTAAACTAGGGCAGTTTTTTTTTTATTGAAGAATAGTCAGTTTACAGTGTGTCAAATTCTAGTGTACAGTATAATATTTCAATCATACAAATGCATACATAAATTCCTTTTCATATTTTTCTATAGTTTACTAAAAGATATTGAATTTAATTCCCCCTTCTATAGAGTATAAAATTGTTGTTTATCTATTTTAAATGTAGTAGTTAGTCTGAAAATCTCGAACTCCCAATTTATCCCTTCCCATCCCCTTCCCACCTAGTAACCATAAGTTTGTTTTCTATGTCTCTGAGTCTGTCTCTGTTTTGTAAATAAGTTCATTTGTGTCTTTCTCTCTCTTTTTAAGATTCCACATATAAGTGATATCATATGGTATTTTTCTTTCCCTTTCTGGCTTAGTTCACTTAGAATGACAATCTCCCGGTCCATCCATGTTGCTGCAAATGGCATTATTTTATTCTTTTTTACGGCTGAGTAGCATTCCATTGTATAAATAAATATACCACCTCTTCTTTATCCTGTCATCTGTTGATGGACATTTAGGCTGTTTCCATGTCTTGGCTGTTGTAAACAGCGCTGCTGTGAACATTGGGGTGCATATATCTTTTTGAATTAGTTTCCCCTGCATATAGACTCAGGAGTGGGATTGCTGGACCATATGGTAAGTCTATTTTTAGTTTTTTAAGGAATCTCCATAATGTTTTCTATAATGGCTGCACCAAATTACATTCCCACCAACAGTGTAGGAGGGTTCCCTTTTCTCCACACCCTCTCCAGCATTTATCATTTGTGGATTTTTAAATGATGGATATTTTGACTGGTGTGAGGTGATACCTCATTGTAGTTTTGATTTGCATTTCTCTGATAATTAGTGATATTGAGTATTTTTTCATGAGTCTGTTGGCCATTTGTTTGTCTTCACTGGAGAATTGCTTGTTTAGGTCTTCTGCCCATTTTTGGATTGGGTTGTATTCTGTTGTTGTTGTTATTAAGTTGTATGAGCTGCTTGCATATTCTGGAAATTAAGCCCTTTTCAGTCACCTCATTTGCAAATGTTTTCTAAACTAGGACAGTATTGACCAGTAAATTTAAATTACCTTTGGGAGAAAAGTGGTGCTGGAGACCTGGCACACTCCCTTGTGCTCTCCTGTCTGTTAGATGTATTATTCTTATTTTGGCATTACCAACTTTATTACCTTTTTTTTTTTTTTTTAGAATCAGTACCTCAGGCTCTCTCTCTCTTTCTCTCAAACACACACACACACACACACACACACACACACACACCTTAACTGGTTGAAGCAAAAAGAATAAATGATTGGCCTGAGTAACTGAAAAGTCTTACTGTTGAGCTGGCTTATTGTATCCCTTGATGCAAGGACTGAGACTCCGGCCCTCAGACTCAGTCTCTATTTCCAGTCCTCAGTCCTGCTCCTTCTGGATCAAAGAGTCTACAACCATTAGTTGTAGCTTGTGTGTAGTTGGTGTGTATCTGTCTAAACTTCCCAAGATATTCCTTTTCTGAACTATTATCCATTCATAGGGAGAGAACAGCTAAATTCATTGACAGTTAGAGCACAGACAACATTCAATTATGAGATAGAATGTTTCTATAAAATTGTCATTGGGGAGAGTAAGAAAAAACACTTCTACTTTTGTGAATTCTGGAATAATGACTCTGGTTTGTCTTTTACATTGCTGATTAGATTGTCTGCAGTGCTTGCAGGCTGATTATCATTCTATCATATGGCTTCCTCAAAAGATTTTCTTAGTTGACTTTTACTTCTACTGGATTTCCATCACACTCATTACTTCTCGTTTCTTAGGTTTATTCTTTCAATTTTATTGAAACTAAAATAGATGATTTTCAAAATTTTTATCAGTTTTCCATAGTAATTATTGTCACTATTATGCTTTTCTTTGGCTTCTTCAAAAAGGTGGGTTTTTTAAAAATTTTATTCTATTTAGAATGCTTTCATGACCCCATGATGTTGTCTTTTCTCTCAGTTTCTCTATCTTCAAGTGGTGTGTAAAATTCTATTACCCCTCTTCTTGTTTAGTGTAGTATTTAGAAAAAATCCTTTTTTGATGTCATCTGGATGATAAAAACACTAGTTCATTAAATCAGCACACTATTATTTAGGGAAGAGTCAAGAAGTTTTAAACATACTAGTAGAGCTAGTGTACTATTTTTCTGTTACTTAGCAACATTATTCCTTTAGTGGAAAATGCTATAGAGAGTTTAAAATGATTTTTAAAAACCGTATAGTATAATTTCCAAACTACAAAGGAAAACATAAGATAATGTAGGTAAGAAATCCTAAAACTTCTTTACATTCGTAGTCCTTCTCCTATGAATCAGTGCCGTATCTATTTTTAGTACATTTTCACACTGTGTTCTAAAGAAAGTTGGTGATACAGCACCTATTTAAAAATTGTTCACTATTGTCTCAGTAAATGTTTTTTCCAAACAACTGACAGCTACTCTGCAAGTTTTAATACTGGTGCTTTCCTAAACTTACCAGAAAGTGTTAGTGAAATTTTTCAGACAATAGCCTGGCTATAAATACAGGCATACTCCCTAGTCATTTACCCTCAAATGCTTGCAAGTCTGAACATTTGAGGAGCCCCTGAATGGCTCCAGGAATCTCCACCAGGGTCACACATGGACAAGTAAGTTACAATGGCACCAGGAGTATCTCTATGCAAACAGAGACTGTAAAATGCTATAGATTATAGGATGACTTTTTATCTCAGCAATGATTTTTAGAAATGTGCATCTCGGAATTGATAAAATGTAACCTTTATATATTGACATAATGTTAACTAACCAGATTTATGGAACCAGTTCTACCTAGGAAGATAGGAGACATGTTTGCTATCTTCCAATAAACTTAACTGGAGATCTTTCCCCTTTTAATGACCTGTATATTATTTAGTTTTGCAGTAGGGTGAAGGGATTCACTTGGTTATATTCCCTCCTTAATTTAATGATGCAGGAGAGAATACCCCTCCATGTGGCCAGAGGTGAGCACAGGAACCTCTATACGCTTAGACAGGCAGAGCCAAATTTTCCTTGCCTCCTTAAGTGTTAGATGAGACTTCCCTCATGCTGGGCCTCTTCCTCCTCTTTTTCCAAATTTAATCTTGTACATTTCCATATTTATTTTTTTACACTAATATCCATGGTAAACTATTATATTAAAATAGGAATAAAAATTTAAAGATAAAAAAAGTAAAAGACACTAGAGAAAAGTCTTGTTGCTTGTCTGCTCTCATTGTTCTAAAAACATTTCCAGTTCAGAATGGGTTTGAAATAATTAGGCCAACTGGTATTAGAATTGGGTAAATCTGATGCTTTATCTACTGATTATGACATCAAATTCACAAAGTCACCATTTGCAGAGTATTTTCTTTAAATAATAAGTATGACTTTAGTAAGTGTGGAGATTGGACATTTTGTCTTCAATAGCGATGTTTGCTTTTATTTAGATGTTAGTGAAAGAAATACCTAATTTTACTCATGGCAATGCATAGATTCTTTGTTATTGTATTAGAAATTAAGAGATAAACAACTTAAAATAATCATTCAAATATATAAATATAGTCTATAAATATACATAGACTCCTGCACAAAAACCTCACGACAACCACAAACCCAAAATCTATAATAGATATATACGCACAGAAAAGAAAGAGGAATCCAACCATAATACTAAAGGTAGTAATCAAATCAGAAGAGAAGAGAACAAAAGAAGAAAGAAAGAAAAGAAAAAGACCTATAAAACAATTAACAAAATGGCAATAAAAACATATACATTGACAATTACCTTAAATGTAAATGGACTAAATGCTCCAACCAAAAGACATGGAATGGCTGAATGGATATTAAAGAAAGTCTCCTATATATGTTGCATACAAGAGACTCACTTCAAATCTAGAGACACACACAGACTGAAAGTGAGAAGATAAAAACAGGTATTCTATGCAAATGGAAATCAAAAGAAAGCTGGAGTAGCAATACTTATGTCAGACAAAGTAGAATTTAAAATAAAGACTGTTACAACTGACAGAGGACACTACATAATAATCAAGGGATCAATCCAAGAAGACGTAACAATCGTAAATATATATATATATATATATGCACCCAATATAGGGGGACCTCATTTTGTAAGGCAAATATTTACAGACATAAAAGGATAAGTTGACAGTAACACAATAATGGTAGGGGACTTTAACACCCCACTTACACTGATGGACAGATGATCCAGAAAGAAAAATCAGTAGGAAATAAAGGCCTTCAATGACACATTAGACCAGATAGTCTTAATTGATATATATAGAGAGAGAAGTCCATCTGAAAGCAGCAGAATGCACATTCTTCTCTAGTGCACATGGAACATTCTCCAGGACAGATCACATGCAAGGCCACAAAATGAGCCTCCATATATTTAAGAAGATTGAAATTATATCAAATATCTTTTCTGACCACAACACTATGAGACTAGAAATCAATACAAGAAAAAGAAAACTGCAAAAACCACAAACATATGGAGGTCAAAACAATATTCTACTAAACAACCAATGGATCATTGAAGAAATCAAACAGGAAACCAAAAAAATACCTAGAGACAAATGAAAACAAAAACGTGATGACCCAAAACCTATGGGACACAGCAAAAAAACAGTTCTAAGACGGAAGTTATAGTGACACAAGTTTACTTCAGGAAACAAGAAAATTCTCACGTAAACAACCTAAATTTATACTTAAAGGAATGACTAGAGAAAGATGAACAAACAAAATCCAAAGTTAGTAGAAGGAAATAAATCATAAAGATCTGAGCAAAAATAAGTGAAATAGATACTAAAAAAATAGAAAAAAATCAATGAAACTAAGAGCTGGTTCTTTGAAAAGATAAACAAATTTGATAAATCCCTAGTCAGACTCATCCAGAAACAAAGCGGGGAGGAGAGACTAAATCAATAAAATTGGAAAGGAAAAAGAAGTTGAAATACAAAGGATCATAAGAGACTACTATGAACAATCCATAGACTCTTTAAAGACTTCTTTGGTAGTCATTCTAAGAAATAGATTTCTTCTGTAAAAGGAAGTACATGAATTCAGGGGAAATAAAAGCCTTCACTTAACATCAAAGAGACCAATGTGAGCTACGTACTGACTAAGGGACTTTCAGCAACTACTTCCACTCTCTGAACAAAATTTTTGCCATCTGCAAAATGGAAAGCAAATATTTATCTCCAAGTTCACAAAAGAATCAAAGCTTACTGAAGGCATGGTCTTTGTCTGCTTTGTGTACTGATTGACCAAGTCCCTAGAACAGCCCACAGGATGGTTATGTATTACTCAATGAAGAATGAACTTTGAGACCTAGAAGAATTGCGATTATAAAGTATCTTGTATATAGTAAATGCTTAATAAGATAACTAGTTTCCCAATTTGCTTAGACTGTCCTTGTATTCGCACTGAAAGTCCTGCCTCCCAGGAAACTTCTCAGTCTTTGGCAAATTAGGGGAGTTGTTTACCCAAATTAAATCAATACAATTTGGGCACTGTGAAAACAGCAAAGATAACTGAAACACCATCTAAGAAGCTCGATAACTTACAATCTAGTCAAGAAAACAGAAGCAGAAACAGATACATTGCAATCTAGCAACAAGTGTTTTAAGAGAATTTTAAATGAAGTGCTGTGGAAGACCAGAAGAAGGGATGACTACGATCTGAGGTTGTTGAGAAGTACTTCACAGAGAGGTGACACTGGGCTGCATCTTGAAGGTTGAGTAGGAGCAGAGTCTGGTGGCTACATGGTGCTCAGTTTTATCTCCCCAGGGGCACATATGTTGGAGATTCATTGTCGCTAACATATCCAGCAATTGCAAATAGAGCAAAGTAACATACTAACCACCTCCTAGAGATGAACCATGATAAAACATAGAAATCGTTTAATAAAGTGATTTAACTGCTTTTTGTATTCTCAATCATGTTCAGCAAAACAGATATTTAGAGTAAACCAACCTACAGTGTTTACTGTGAACATCTAGTTGAAGAGAAGCAATGGTGGAATTCAAACACTATTATTACACTACATGAAAAAGATAATTTTTCTGTCACAGAGTTTTTCATGTTGCTTAAAATGAACAAAATTATTTAACTCTTAATATTTCTAATTTACATGTATAATAGAGTGAAATTTAGGTTTTCAATAAAAAAGATGAAGAGAGAAGGAACAGGGGAAGATAATAGCTATGCTGAGTTGACAAATAACATTGAAAATGTAGCCTGTTCAGTGGAATATTCAAATGTGTATTTCTCACACATGGGAATCAGCGCATTCCTTTTCAGCAGTTTCTTAGCTCCAGTCCCCTTTTCAGATCATTTCTCTATTGAAGAGGTTTTAATGAGTAACCTAGTTTGGGATCCCTTTTGTTAAAAAAAATAGTGTTTGCAGATTCCTCCTCCATGAATCCCACATGCTTAATATCAGACTGTAGCAGGAACCTGAGGGAGCATATGTGACCCAGAAAACCTCTATACCAAGTCTATTTAGAAATCATAGACTGCAATGCCCAGCCTCTTTGCTCCAATGGACTTTGCAAATAAGATGAAGGAATGAGGGTCAGAATAAATGCCTAAGATTCTTGGTAAGGGGGGAAAATCCTATACTGAAATTGTCATCAGAAAATCTTGTATCAGAATTTCTTTCCGTTCTGGGTAAGCTTGAGCATGTGTGCAAATGTATTGCACAAGGTGAGCACTATGGACTTAATTTGAATGAGGTGGACTCTGATGATTTTCTTTTAAATTTTTGGCTTATTTAAAGTGTACTCATAAGCAGTGAGGTAACACTCAGCTTGTCAATTATTTGTAGCATTTTGAAGTGTAATGGATATTTATTTTATGATTAAATGGCAAGAAGTAATTTACAATGATACAAGGATCCAAACATGGGGACTTCCTTCACTTTTCCTCTTATGCAGCTCCAGCCTTCCTCAAAATACCCCTGAAGAAGTAGTTAAAACCCATTAAAATAGGAAAATAATATTTAATATGAAAATTACTTTATTATGAAAAGAATAGAACTATAAAGCCCATACCTTTCCCCCATTTTTTTGCATTTTTTGTTTGTAAGCTGTCTGAAATGAGGATATGCTTTGCATCATTGCCATCAATGGCCAGAGGGGTAGCTTGGGCTCTCTACCTGTGATAAGAGTGATCAAAACATTACCCCCCTTTTTTTGTGAAAAACTGAAAACCTTCCCACTAAAATCCAGGACAAGATAAGGTTGTCCACTCTCAGCACTCCTATTCAACATAGTCTTGGAAGTACTAGCCACAGCAATCAGGCAAGAACAAGAAATAAAAGGGACCAGAAATTGATAAAACAATACCCCTTTGACAGGCTTTTCTCTCTGGAGAAAAAGGATAAGAAGACCCCAGAGGAAGGAGGCTGCCTGGGATGTGGGTTTGCAAGGAGGTTTAGCAAAAGAATTTCAAAATTTGGGGGCCTGGAAATGTAATTCAGAGAGATTCTTTTGCAGGAGATAAAGAGGAAAGAACTCTGGTGTCTATTTCCCATTCCTCCCCTCACATTTAAAGGTTAAATTTGTTGTGAACAACATTTAGTAAGTACATAGTGAGTGTAAACAATTGGAAGGTACACAAGATTAGTAAGTCTCAGTTTTAAAAGTCATAGAAGATACTGGGAAGTAAGTCAACTTCCTCACAGGTTCTCATGGGTGAGGACTGGGGATCTAAATAAGGTGGAACAAACCCCAAGGAAGATGGTCAGGCTGGAGAACTGAGAAATTAGTCCAAGTCTTCCATAAAGCAAATACCAAGATGGGATCAAAAATGTAACACATTTATTTCTCTCACATCTGTGAAAGAAAATAGAGAGGGAGCCAGAAGATACTGGAAAAACCATCAGATTGCAGTGTAAGTCTGATTCAGTTGCAGGCATTAAGTATATAGAAAGGAGTAAGAAAGACAAGGAAGGAAGGAAGGTAGGTCAAAAATAATCAGTATAGTTCTAAGGACAAGTTGCCAAGGTCTTTGGTGGGGGTGTGGGGGACACCTGAGGTCTCAGTTGGCCATCACAGTTGTCTAGCACCTCCCCGGAGTGGACATGTCTCAGTATCCCTGCCCTGCTCATTAGCTGCCTGGGAGAAATGTGGCCTTAACATGAACTTAGTGATGGATTTTTGAGAACATAGCAGCTGAAATCATTGGTCATTTATTCTCCCTGCATTTGGAAACCTGAAAGATGCATTCTCATGGCCACTACACCAATCTCTGCATCTGAAAATTCCATCTCACAGACTGAAGAAGAAAACTAATTTTATTTCTAGGAGGCGTGAAACCTTAGGCTTGATTCAGATGTATTTTCTGTCTTCCTTCCTTCTTCCTTAAAACCATTGACTGAGGACCAACTCTGACAGGTTTGCACTAAATACTTTGTTAATGTAGAAATTCAAGCTGGTACGTACCATAGGAAATGTTGAACAGGCAACAGTGCTTCAGACAGGCATCACTGACTATTTGAAGCAGTTCAACTGCTGCTTTTAGGCATATGAGGAATTTAATATATTTATATCCCAGTGAAGAAGAATGACTAGAAATAGCTAGGTAGAAAATCATGGGCCTGGCCAAATGAATTGTGGTTGGAGAGGAACTAAATAGCTCAATCATGAAACCAAAACAACAGTTTAATTCAGCAGTTCTGAAATTTTTTGGTCTTAGGACACCTTTACAGTAAGTTTACATTGCTATCTACCATGCTGTAAATTAAAATAGAAATTTTTACAATGCAAGAACATGTAAACACATACTTCATTGACCATCAGAATAAAAATGTCAGACCAATGATGTTACCACAGGCCTTGTAGCGTCTTCAGAACTCCACTGTATACTTGTGAGATTGAGTGCAAAAAGCAAACATGTTAATATATTTATGAACCTGAAAGTGTCTTCATGGCTCCCCAGATGTCTCCAGACTATATTTAGAGAAACCCTTTTCTAATTATACAGACTGACCACAAAATACTGCTGGGTTTATTCATGCCTATGAACAGTAACTATTAGATTTAGGATAAGCCCTTCCCCAGTGAGAATGGGATGATAGGGTTCCTAATGGATTATTTGCTTTGTTTATGTTTGAACAAGGAATTGTTTGGGATTAGAAGTCTATGGAATGACAGTTACCATGGGCTTTCCCAACTGCACCTTTTCTGCTTAAAGCAAGTAAGGGAGAGAACAATCCGGGAGAATTTGGCACAACCTGGGCACCAATCTTTCGGCAATGTGTAGGGTCTGATCACTCAGCTTCAGATATTTTGGGGACTACATTAGTTCTCAGCTAAGATTGGTAACAGAAAGGAATTTAAATAAGAATAAAACTTGTATTATTTTTAGTGATTGCTGTTTGATTAATTCATATATTACTGGTTAAATTGTGAGCTCCGTCTGGGTAAGAATCACATTTATCTTGTTCACTCTATCTTGCTGAGACCCCAACGCAGTGCTCAGCACAGAGTAGATGCTTTTACTTACCAAATGAATGAGGAAATGAAATGCTCACTTCGGCACTGAACAAAATATTGGGTATACAGTGATGGGGGAAAAAAAAAGACATGAACCTATTTTTGTGTGAAGATTGCAGCCAAATGAGGAAACAAGAGAATAAGTAAAACTGACCATCCCTCAAATGGGCAAGTCCTTATTTATTCTTCCTTCTTTGAACATTCTTTGAATGTTTTCTCTGCCTGGATGTGCTTCCCCAAAAGGACCTTCTGGTGAGAGGCTCCAGCTTACTGATTATAAAATTACATGTTAAAATGGTCCTGTGAGCAGGTCCACTGATCTCCTTTTGAATTGTTAAATTCCTCAAGGATAAGGGGTAAACCTGTTCCACTTTGGAACTTCTGGAGCTTAGCAGTGTTTGGCAAATAAAAGCAATTAATATTTTTGTTCACTGGGTGAATAAATATATATATTTCAGGACAGGGTAAATGAGTGGATAATTTCAAGAAATATATGCACAATGAATACATATATGTTCGTGTATAACTGAAAAACTGTGTTCTACACTGGAATTTGACACAACATTGTAAAATGATTATAAACCAATAAAAAAAAGTTAAAGAAAAAAAGAAATATATATAAAGGTAATATGTCAAAGAAGTGAATTGATGTTTATTACATTTTCCCCTGGTGTCCTCTCACCAGCCCACCAAAGTCTTTCTCAATTTTAATCATTGCCTTGATTGTGGAGATACTAAGTTAAGCATTTTATGAACAAGGGAGTCACAGACCACAAGAAGTAAGTTTTATAGGACTTTATAGACCAAAGCAGAGGAAAAAAGGAAGCTTTTTCTTTTCAGACTTTTCTGTTTCAAAAGCCTAGAACCAGACATAAAAAGCCACAAATTATATGATGCAATTTACTTGAAACTTCCAGAATAGCTAAATTAATAGAAACAGAAAGCAGAGTGGTGGTTGCCAAGGGTTAAAGGCAGGGCAGAATGGAAAGTGACTGCTTAATGGGGACAGGATTTCCTTTCAGGGTGATGAAACATTTTGAAACTAGATCCTGTGGTGATGATTGCACAACACTGTGAATATACTAAATGCCACTAAATTGTACACTTTAAAGTGGATAATGGTTAATTTTATGTTATATGAATTTTACTTCAGTTGGAAAAAAAATTAGAGGGTCCAAGTTTGAGAGTTCTTTACAAAATTAGGTCAGACAGTTGTTTGAGTTTTTGGTTGGTTGGGAATACCCTTGTACCATATTTTCTGCCTTATTTGTTCCTTTATTCAGCAAACAAAAGCGAGTGCTCTGAACTGGGCACTATACTATGTTCTCAGCACAGTGTGAACCAAACTGACATGGTCCCTACCCTTCTGCAACTTACAGCCCAGTCAGGATCTATACATTAAGTGATTTTAATACAATCTCATCATTATCTTCACATGATTGTATGATTATACTAAATACAACTTTTAAAAACAGATAGAAAGATGTCATTTTTGGAGAAGGTACTCTGATCAGTTCTGATTAGTACTTGTTTGTGCCAATCCTATTGGAAAGAGCGTTAAATATATTTTTCCCTTTGTAAGTACAGATCTCTCTTAACCTGTTACTTAAATTAAGACACTTAAAGCCAAATATATCAAATATATTTTAATTCAATTTTTCTCACTATTGAACTTATTTTCATGCATGTATTTTAAAAATAACTACATTGTGATTATTTTTCAACTTCTCAATTATGCAGAATCAGTTGATTATCTAACTTGTACAATCTAAAATCTGTAGCCATAAATATATTTCTAGTTTTATTTTTTTTAACATTTGAACAGTAAAAAAAAAAAGTATGGGAATTTTAAAAGAGTGAAATTCAATATGGATTTATTAAACACATATTAAATGACAGGTCCAGCCCAAGGTCCTATGGTATATATTCTAAGAATAAGATTTAATCCTGTACAGACGACTTTCCAATCTCATGATCAAATGTGAGAAATATGATAACCACATAAATAAATAAAACAGGAAATGCAGGAAACAAAACATCTTAAAAAGTATGCAAGCCTGAAATATAGGTTGAAAAGAGAGAAACACTCATTCAGTGACATAATGACAGATTTCATGGAAGGAGTGATGTGTTAGGAGGCTGGTGACAGAATTTTGAGAGGAGATTTAGCACAGGAGAAAGAGGCTATTACAACAGTAGGGAGAACCATGAGCAAGTACAGTGATGAGAAAAATAAAGATGTGCATAAAGAATAGGGTATAATTTAGAAGTCTGCTACAGTATGTTTTAAATGTAGGTCATATGTGTCTTTCCTTATTGATTTTGCTAGATTTTTCATGTTTGCATATGCATATTTGCCATGTTTGCTTGTTACTTCTCTTTAAAACTATTTTAATATTATTAAACTATACAATTTTCTTGCTAAATACACTTACTTTTGAAATATACTTCTTATAATGATTTTCAAAACATCATTAATGGAATATAATCACAAAATTTAACTTAATTAAAAACAATGTTATTCAATCTAAAATAGTAAATTTAAGAATAAATGACAAGCAATAATCTGCAAATAATTACCAAAACTAATTGACTTATAAAAACAAATATATTAACTCCAGTTTTTTATGAGAAGAATAGAATATTTTATAGTTAGTTAGAAGCAAAAAGATATCTGATAATGCTTAGTTTAAAGCACAGGTAAAAGCTCATATCAATAAAATAACTCAGCAGCTGGTTGAAAAAAAGTAAAACATTTTAAATACCTTCCCTTTTCCTGGGATACTAAATATTGATTTTTACTGAAAACATTTATTGAGCACATTTTCTAAAAATGGCATCTTTTCCATAGTTTTTATAAGTCGATATGCTGACATAATTGATATTAAGACTGACTGAAAGGCATTAGAGCAAGCTATGTGATGTATGACTGGAGGGAAATAAGAGAGGCATCAAGGGTGGTATCTTTCTCTTGGGCTCCTTACAACCAAAGATTTGGGCCCCAGGTTGGTCTTGCCCCACAAAACTCGCACTTTGATTTGAGAAACCAGCCAAATCTTGATAAACTGGTAGGAGACTGTAAGGGCAGGGGAGTGAACAGAAGCTAATTCTTTGGTTTGAGATCTCCATAAGAGTTTCATTAATAGAAATATTTGAATCAGAGTCTAGATACTTCTAATGGTTGTTATCTCAGGTTTTAAATCCAAGAGCAAGCCATAAAAGTAGCACAAGTGAAAACACAAGGTCAGAATATGATACACGGAGTTAAAGTGTGATATTAGTATTTGCCAGATTCTTGTGTTTACTTCCCGTGTTCTGCACACTCATGGAGCCCTTGTTTTTTGCCTTGAAATAATGTCTTCAATTTCTAGATAAACTCTAACTGCATTGTATAATTCCATAGCTGACTTATTAAAAATTGAATCCAGTCACTTTTACCTGTGAGAGAGAAGGGGCAAATTAAAGTGATAGTTGCACACTACCTATTCTTCACTCCAAGGGGGACTGGGAGGCAGCAGGACTGAGTCAACATTGCTTCTTTTGCAGCTGGCCCCTCTTGCTGCTCATTTTCCTATCTCAGTCTCCTCCCCAACCGGATTATATGATGACAGCAATGTGTGGTTATTAAAAGCAGCATACCTACTGAAATACCAGATCAGACAGCCTGAAAGCAAAATGGGATAATTATCCAGGCAGGAGACAAAGAAGGACACAAGTGTCAAGATGCAGCTGGCATCCCAAGTTAATTATTTTGACAATAAGGGAAAAGCAGACTACACCAAGTGTGTATTTAAAAGAACACTTACTCTTCATTCAAACTCTGGACTGAAGAATGGAGGCTGGGGCAGCTGTCAGATCATCTTCTACCCCCACAGAATTGTGTAACTGACACCAAGTTTTGTATCTGAAACTAAATGAACAGTAAGTCTAAACATCAGCCTACCTTTGGAGCTTGCTGCACGTTGGTTTGTTCCAACGCTCTCTTTAAATTTATCTCACCTTCACCTGTGGTGTCATCACCAGGATTCCTCACCGCAGGCTGTTGATAGTATAGAACTCATAACCTCAAATAACTTCCATTGCCCCATAGATGTTAAAATATAAGGGACAGGAATTATGTAAATAGATTGCAAAGAAAATTGTAATTCCAGAAACCAATAGAGCATAATAGAAATCAACTCTAAGAGCAACTAAGAATTGTTTACATATTTTGTTACATATTTACAAATCACATTCATATATGTTATCCCATATGAAAGAATGACCATGTGAAGAAGATGATATTCATACTATTTTAATCATTTGAGGATCAGAAAAATTAAATGAACTGTTCAAAATATAAAACACTTGATAGTGACAAGGTAGGTCTTTTAACTAGGGTCTAATTTCCAGTCCCATGCTCTTTTCACTATGTTGTGGATCTGAACTGTAATTTAGATAGGAAGAGACAACAATACATACATTTTGGCAGAGCAAACCATAGCTGAAGTACTGCTTATATGAACATTGTGTATGTGAACACTACTTCCCTACTCAGTTATGCTTTTCTGTGGTGGCTGGCTCAAATCTCAAAGACGACACCAAAACAAAAATGTTCATCAAGGAAAGGTGAGTTTATTGCTTACTGCAGAAAGTGAAGCCATAACCTTCAGAATATTAGTAACTCCTTAAAAGGGGCAGTCAAAGGAAGGCTATTTATAACATTTTGATTTAAGACAGGTCTTTCAGTATGAAAGGTCTGATTTGAATTTGGTATATCATGTTATAATAGTAACCATATCTTTGAAGAGTAACCAGTTTCTTGATAAGCATAGGTGAGCTATTTACTGTTCTGAGAAGGGGGGGGTTAAGTGATAAAAGAAAATTAAGCAGCCTGTTCTTTGAATAAATGAATTGCAAAAAATTTCTGAAATGGCAGTTTGTTTGTAACTTCATCTTCCTAGACGAGAATTTCCTGGAAAAGTAAAGTCATGTCAGGGTAGATTGTCTAAGAGAAAGCTGAGTGGATATAGATGTTTCATTTCTTTTTCACAAAACTATCATGGCACTCAAAAATAGAATAGAGGTAATGTATCTTTAGCTCATTACCTAGCCCAAAGTAGAATTTAATATTTGCCTGGAGTAAATAAAAAAAAACAGTAAATTAATGTGAATTGATAAACCAGGTCTTCTTAAAATATATTCCAAGGAATATTGGTTCCCACAAGATATCTTTTGGGCAAAAGGTTTACTCAGTCAAGAATAGGCTTGGCAAGTATAGTATCCTGTATCATTTTATCAATAAGTCATATAATATCCATAATATTGAAGTATTTGACTATGATGTCCTGCTGTAAAATGAAGCAGTCCTTTATGTAGAGTGATAAGGCCTGTGGCAAACTGAAAAGCACATGGCTTTCAAATTTGAAAATATAGCATAGGGTGAAACATAAGGAGAGGAAGGAGAGAGAGGAAGAGAGAAAGAGGAGGTGGAAGCAAAAGACAGGAGCAAGGAATGAAACTATGAGCTAGATTCAGCCCTAGGGCTAAGAAGTAAGAAGGGAAGATTCAGAGTCTTGTAGTAAACGAAGCTATCTTCCTTTGTTAACCCTGTGTTTTTCAAATTTACTTGAATAGTGAATAAGATGACTATATATTTTATTATCTGCACTAGGACACTTTGGAGTATGAAAGGAGGCTCTGCCAAATTACACCTGAACAATATGCATAAACTGGAATGATCTAGGGAAAACAACCCTACATGTTTTTACACACTACACACTCGGAGTCCATATTCCAAGTGACAGCTGTGAGAAATATTGAGAATGGTCAAAGTGATTTCTTAAAAGTGACCCCCATCAGAATTCTGTAAGAATTACTATAGCTTTGATGAACATGGATTCAGTTTTGGTCCCTAACACCAAGTCACCTCGGCCAACCTAAAATTCTCCAGAAGAACTTCTGGAATACTTATTTAAGTATTCTCTGCATCTATGGGCAAAGAAAAAGGAGGTAAAAATTATGGTTTCTTGGCAATTGTATTATTTTATTATCCTCATAAAATGAAAGGTCCCCCCCCCCATAAACTAATGGCAACCTGTGAAATCACAACAAATAGCCAGATCAGTTAGGAAAGCTAAAAGATTTGGGTCTTTATTGACATTTCTTTAGCTTTTCTTAGATCATTTACAACAAAAATCATCAGATCAAAAGGCATCAGAGCGACTACTCTTTAGCTCCAGGTTACTGTTGTCATACAGGAATATGGTGCAAATACTTACAGATATTCTACATTTTCTGAAAAGATGGACATCTTTATTTTATTGTAATTACCTGATTTAAAAATAATGGCCCAGTTTTAACAACAAAGACAGCATTGGCCAAATAAAACATCTTTATAATAATCGGGGATTGTGGGCCTCTAGTTTTCAAACTTGTACGTAAAGATTGATTAGTCTTATCAAAAAAGTAAACATTTAATCATATATTACATTTTTTACAAAATTAATTACAAAATTAATCTGGCTTCTTATGAAGAGAAGTGGTTGTTATCAATTGAATTTAGTGTAGTCATCATTTTGCAATATACACATATATTAAAGCACTATGTTGTACACTTTAAATGTATACAATGTTATATGTTAATTATGTCTCAATAAAAATAGAAGGAAAAAACATCTAATCAAAAACAAAGTTAGTCTTGCTCACCTTCACAATTATATTCTTTTTGAGTGCAAGGAACTGGTCTTAAACCGTTGTACCTGCCACACTGATAGATGGATATGTAGCAGGAACTGAATGAATATTAGTTGAGCGATTAAGGTCAAGATGCAGTGTTAAAATTATTAAGGTAACACAAGATACAGATTGCCTCATTCGGGAAGGGACCTGATCCCTTCGAGATTTCTCTGTTATATTTGGATGTATATAAATATTGCCTTTCTTTATATGAGAAAACAGTACTATGAAAAAGCTGGTATTTCCTTTAGTAACACCAATTTGAAAGCTGGTTTTACATCATGAGACCAGCACATACTGCGACAACAAACTTTTAGGTGATTCCACCTTGACCATTGTCAGGATTGCATACGAGTAAAGGAAAAAATGACAAATTTAGTGGTTCATTAAAAAAAATATGGAAAACTCATGGCTCAAAGTGATTATCTTAAAAGATTTCACGTTAGTTGTCACTTCCTGCTTGAATTCACAAAACTGCTAGGCTAACAATATTTTTACTGCCTTTGCATCTCTCCATAATTGTGTAGCTATTTGAGAAGAGAGACCCTGAATAATACTACCCTGTCTCAGTGCTACCATGTCTCAAAGTTTTGTTCACAAGAACTTCTGGACATACCACTGTTACTTGGCCTACTTTTATTATGTTTGTTTTTTCGCCGCTATAAACTCTCCTGTTCTGTGACCAACCCTCCCTCTTTTCATCCCTGTGGAAGTTGACCCAGAGAGTGATGAGAAAACCAGAAGAAAGCAGGGGGCTTATGCGGCAACAGCAGGAGATGGCAAATCACAAAGGTTTTGGAGAAAGTATCTTTGCTTTTTCTTTGATTTTCTTAATAATATATTACTGGCATGTAATCTACCCTGAACAACAGAAGAAGAGTTAAGGATATACTAAGGAAGGGCAAAGAAGCAGGTTGTGGAAATGTCTTATATTCTCCTGCTCAATTAGTTATCCCTATAAAATATGCAACAGCAGGGGTGCTTTGCATTTGAGATTAATCCCACTGAATGTTATTGATGGGGCATAGCAATAATATTTGTTGTGTGGTCATTTATCTATTTGTATTTCAATTAAAAAAAACTAACAAACAACTACAACCAGGCTAAAGGAAGCAGATAGAGAAATTAAACATAAGAATAATGGCTTGAGTGCAGAGAACTGGATGCTGTGGTAAATGGGGTCTCCTGTCTTTATTTAAAGGCTTTAATTAATAGAATAAAAACAGGATTAATAACTACTTCATCTCATTCTAAATAAAAAAAGCAATTAGAGTTTAAGAAACTTCATTAAAATGTCCTGATTCACAGCCTCACATTTCTCTTTTTGAAATGTATTTTTTCCTTCCCTATGTGTGCTACATGTCATGTGTGTGCTCATGTGTATCATAGGACAAGGTTACTGAGCTGACATTTTTACACATGGCTGGGCCAGCTTGAAGGGACTTAGCCCTCATTTGACAAGTGCTACAAAAAGCAGCGAGTCCCGCTTGCATCAGCAGCTTGGTAAGGGGTGAAAGGCAAAGGAATGAGAGGTCTTCTGTTCTCTAACCAGAGCACCCTTAGCCATTAGGCACCTGCAGTCCAAAGTTGTTTCCAACAGAGAAAATTCTAAGCACTTAACAAATTGTTTTAGCTCCAATGATTTTTCTTCTCTATCCTGCCCCTACCTTATCAAGGATATATTTCACTAAATGATTTTGTATCTCAGTATTGTTTCAGTATATTTTGTTATCTTCATGCATGTTTCAGTATATTTTGTTATCTTCATCCATGTTTTTTTAACTGACTTTCCTTTGCCTCTTTTACTACATTTGACAATACATTTTTCTAGTTTTCTTGCTTTTAACATATTTTTATCTTATTTTGTTTATTTTATACTTTCAAAAGCTTATTCTTTCATATTTAATGATTTTGAATTATTTTTTCTGGACTGATTTTTATTATTCATTTTTCACCCAATTTACTTCTTTAAAATGCTTCTTTAAAAGTATTAAAAATTGCCTTTATTTTTTCTTAAGTTATTTATATTTTAATTTTTAACCTCTACTATTAGTTTTATTCTCTTATTTTGTTGATTTTATAATAGTTTACACTTATTTATACTTCCTCAACTCAGTTTTAATTCTTATTTTAAGAACTTGTTTTATTTTTATTCTATTTTAAATTGTGATTGTCATTATGTTAATTTGAAAATTTTTAATCTCCTTTATTAAAAATATATCTACTTTGTCATGCTTTCTTTTCTCAGTAGCCAGCAAGAGGCTATGGCAGCTAGGTGGTGTTGCAAAGTAGTTAGTAGGAATTCACATTAAAATAGGCTGGGTTTGGCAGGGTAGGTTATAGCTCAAGTGGTATCATGCACACCTAGCATGCACAGGGTCCTGGGTTCAATGCCTAGTACCTCCTGTAAGAATAAACCTAATTACCTCCCTCCCCTCTGCCAAAAGACAAAAACAAACAAGCAAAAAATCCCCCTAACATGTAATGCATTTATTATTTTTTATTTTTTTATTTTTCATTTATTTTTTATAGAAACATATATATATATTATTGTCATATTACTTTTAACCATAAGTTACTACAAGATATTGAATATAGCTCCCTGTGTTATACAGTATAAACTTATTTATCTATTTTATATATACCAGTCAGTATCTGTAAATCTTGAACTCCCAATTTATCCCTTCCCAACCCCTTCCCTCAACCCTCAGTAACCATAAGTTTGTTTTCTATGTCTGTTAGTCTGTTTCCGTTTTGTAAATAAGTTTTGTTTTGTTTTTAGATTCCACATATAAGTGATATTATATGGTATTATTCTTTCTCTTTCTGGCTTATTTCATTTAGAATGATATTCTTCCTGTTATTTTAATATTATTTCCTTTGTGTAGTACTTACAATGCCTTAATTTACTTAAGCATATTAAAACATTTATATTCTATGTATAACAATTCCAATATTACTCATTTTTTTCAAAACTGACTTTGAATGTCTTGTTTATGGCAATGCATTACATTTTATGTTTATGAACTCATAAAAGGCTATGAACTGATACTCTTTTAGAGTTTAAGTATAGACAAATTTTAAAATGCTTACACTAAACATACTTGTGTTTCCTCTTGCAATTTCTGAGGGACACTATCATTTCAAGACCACTTTAAACTAAGTTTTTGGCTTAAAGATGTATAAGTATTGGCTGGTGTCATAAGTTCTCTGGGTAGAATGTTTTCTTTTCTTTCTTTTTCCAATTTTACAAAGACCCAAAACAAAAGACAAAGACTAACAATTATTCTTACTGTCTTTACCTTCAAGGCAGACCTTTTATACTTTTTTATTCCAATGTGCATATTTTTTCATCATCATTCATGGATCCTAACTTTACCTGGTGTTTCCTGATCCAATCTTCTGACTCCCCCCCACCCCCCACCAACACTGACCCTGTATACATAGATATACAGGTTTAAAGGGCACTCAAAATCAGCAAATAAATATCTCCAGATCAAAGGTCTAACCAAATGTTGCTTATCTTGTATGATTCATGCTTTCATTATTGTTTATAGACACAAGAAATCAATTTTTTTATTTTAACATTTTTCAGTGATGTTATTTTTGGTTAGGTTTTTACAAATGCCCAGTTTATCACATTTCTGAAAAAAGAGATTAAGATTGTTTTACCATTAGTGTTCCTATTAAGAATTAAGTGCCACTGAATGGTGGCCCTGATAATTTTAAATGTTTTATTCTGTAAGCTTTCTACAAATACTTTCCCAAGTATAGAAATTCACAATTTTAATAATCTTATTTTTTTTTAAAAACTAATTCCTTCACTTCCCCCAAATATCAAATTATCACCTAGGATTATTAAACACTAGGAAGGATGTTCATTTGCTAAATTGATAGTCTGATTTCTCTGTTCTATACCTGGAATGCAGTTATTACTATTTCACAACAATTACATGCTTCCTTAAAAATTTGTATGGAACAATAAGTTGACTTTTTAATATATTCACTTAACTTTTTCTTGGATGTTAAATCTACTTGAAAGAACTAGCTGCAGTCTCAGCATAAACCTGTGGTTGCTGAATTTTATTTATTTATTTTTGTACCAAACGCACATTTAAAAATGACGATAGACACCAAAGGTCATCAAATACCTAAGAATATATATATATCTAACAAAGTCTCTGTAAGCCGTCTATGCTGAAAACCACAACATATTATTTAACTAAATTAGAGACATAATAAAATGGCATTTGTGCAGGGATAAACAAATTAAGCAATGGGATATAACAGAAAGTCTAAAACCATATTTTTGTTGATAAATGATTGATGTCCTTTCCAATGGCTGCCTGAATTTGGCCTATCCAATAAGTAAAACTGTTATTTACTTTTTAAAACAGGACTATGGAGGCACTTCATTCACCTACTGATTTTTGATTAAACCAGTGTACAGCTTCAGTAATTTCCTGACAATGTAATTAAAGGTATTGCTGTTATTATCAGTTTTATTCTGTGTCATTGTATATAGGGGTCCAATCTCCTTCATCTGCATCAAACTAAAGGGTTTGATTACAGAGTAAGTCTGGAACATGTCCCAAATCAGATTCAGTACCATTAAATTTCTCTATGTATAGGTAGAGGTTATCAGTAATGAAGTTTACAGTGTTCATGGGCCATCCTTGGACCCTAAGGCTTCTTCCCAGTGTCAGATTAATTGTCCAGTAAGTATTAATTGAATGGCCAAAGGAAGGATTCTAGACCTTTTCATAAAGCCAGTTTCCTGAATTGGTCATCCAAGTACATATAAGAGCTGGTTCTAATATTAATTGGGAGTCTTCCTGAAGGTTTAAATGGCTACATAACCAGTAATCATTGTGATTAGTAAAAGAAGCTGTTGTTGGATGGTGAACCTTAGTAGGTTGTTAGTCTAGATGAGAAAAATTCCCAACATAAAGAGAAACATAAGTTGAAATATTTGAATTAGTTTGCAAAGCAGTGATAAATAATTGTTATAAAATTAAGCCCTGGAAATAAGTGGCGACTTCGGTAAAATTTTATTCTGTGACCTTGGACAGAAGCTGTTTACACCATGCTGTCTTCTGCTTCGGGGGAAGACTTTTTTCTGAAAGTCATTAATTTTAAGCCAGGTCAGCTATAGGTTGGTAAGTCCAAGAGTCTGGGGACATCTCTTTAACTGAGAGACATGGATCCATGTTTTAATATTCTGTAACTTAGTTTTTGTGTAAGGAGATAAAAGAACCTTGTAGGGCTGTTTCTATTGAGGTTCAAGCATCATTTTTTTTTTTTTTTGATATGTCTTCCAGAACAAAGTCCTCATTGTGTTAAGGGGTGGGGTGCAAAGTCCTCATTGGGTTAAGGGTCTCTGAATACCTCTTTGCACTGTAGAAAATAAGCTTTAGAATATTGTATTAGAAGCTTACGGTTTTAGTTCATACTAGAATTGACAAAGGCAGGGTGTGCAGGGAGTTCCATCTCAAGGGTATGGATTGCCCAGTGATGATTTCATAAGATGTCAATTTATGTTTCCCAAAAAGGTAATCTTGTGGTTTCAGTTAGTTTTTCCAGTTTCAATTTTGGAATACCATTGGTACATTTAACTTGCCCTGAAGGCTGGGGATGATAGAGAAAAATGATAGAGAAAATGGCATTAATGATAGTGCCAGTGTGTCTGAATAACCTTGTTTAACTGTTTTATAACCTATTCATTAAAGTGAGTCCCTTGATCACTTCAAATTTGGCTTGAAATTCTCCAAAGTGGGGAAATGTTTTCTAATGATTTCTTTGCTACACTAGTGGCACCAGCTTTCTGACAGGGGAAAGCTTCTGCCCATCTAAAAAGAGTCATATCATTATAAGTACATAGTGATAACTCATAGAAGGGGGCAAAATAAATTAATTCCCTTTTGACGTTTGAATGGTGTGGTTAATGGAGAAGCAACCAACCCCTTGAGCTACTTCAATAGTTTTACATGGCTTATGTGATTAACATGTTAAACACTGATTATAAACTTGTGCCAATTTAGGGTAATCAACACCAACATTTTTTCACAATTTGAATCATTTTTTCAATTCCGTGGTGGGTAGACACTTGAAGTGCTCACAAGAGTGAAAATCTGAGGCATTCAGAAAGCTATAGATGGCGGTTTGGCCTTCCCAGAATCCCCGTTTTATGTTAAAGTTGGATCTTTTCTTTTGCCGTTTCCATTTTCACTATCTGACACAATTTTTTGTCTGTTACACAGACATAAGTAACCTCATTTGGATCTATGCTATGAAGTTCATTTAAATTATAGTTTCAGCACATTAAGAATTTCTTGAGGGCCCTGTCTACAGCTGGTGCGCATGAGCGGGAGGATGTCTGCGTAGGCGGGAGTCCGTCAGCATGCACAGGAGTGCCCGAGTGAGTCAGCAAGCGCAGGAGTGTGCAGGCTCACGTGGGAGTGCGTCCGCGTGCATCTTGCCTTTTAGAAAGCAGCCAGCCAGCCCTGGCATGTGAGGGCCAAGTGGGCCGCGGATTTTCAGTTCTGACGTGATTCCTAGTGCAAGCGCCCTTCCTGGGCTGGACGGCGACTTAAGGAGGCTCCTCGGAACCGGCTCCTGCGTATGATTGACCGGAGCCATGCTTGTAAGAACTGTGAAGAAAAGCATTCCCACCTGTCTGGCCTGACGCGACCCGGCCTGGCGCCCATCCCCGCGGCGCCTTTGCGTCTGAAGTCGTGGAATCTGACCCACTCCAGATGCTGCAGACGCTGAACCGGTGAGTCAGCCCTGCCGAGGGTGAATGATGCGTTTTATCGTGAGGTTCCACATGTAAGATATCCTGTGATATTTGTCTTTCTCTGTCTGACTTACTACAACTAGCACATAATCTCTAGGCCCATCCATGTCACTGCTAATGGCATTGTTTCAGTCTTTTTTATGACTGAGTAGTGTTCCATTATGTATATATACCACAGCCTCCTTATCCAGGTGTTTGTGACGGGTGTTTAGGCTGCCTCTGTATCTTGGCTACTGTACGTAGTGCTCCTGTGAACATTGGGGTGCCACCTACTGATTTTGAAGGTGTGCTTTTCAATCCTTGGGAAGTCAGACGAGCTGAGCCTTCCTTCCTTGCACCCTCCCCTGTTTGAATGCCCTTCATCCTCATGGGGCTCAACTTGGACTGGACGCATCACGCTTCCCTTTCTCCTTCCTGCAGCAGAGAAAACAAAATCTACAGCAGAGCACAGGAACACCTGTGAATCTCCTTCTAATGAGCTGGGCCCGCAGGCTGAGTCACAGACGAAGCTGCTGTTCGCGTTGTCAGCATCTATTTAGAGGCTGCTCACTGTCGGGGGCAGCAGCCAGGGGTTGGCTCTGAAATGCCGTATCTGTGCCACCTTTACCACGTCCCAGAAGACTTTGTCAGGATCCACGGAGTTTCTGGGATGGTTTTCTTTATCTCACACACACACACACACCCCTTATTTGTTCAATCTGCTGCATCATTATACATCTTCAGCATGACACAAATCATTTTGATTTTTGTTGCTTTAGCCCCCTAAAAGGGTGAGTTTCAGTTTTCTGGCAAACTCAGATATATAAGACAACATGCAGATGTGTGAGTGTGTATGTGTGTGTGAGTGTTACAGATGAAGTTCTACTGGAAGCCCGGGTCTCTGATAGGAAGAGGCTTTTTTTTTTTTTTTTTTTTAAATTTTATTTTATTTTAGGGGGAGGCAGAGTTAATTAGGTTTGCTTATTTATTTTTTAGTGGCAGTCCTGGGGATTGAACCCAGGACCTGGTGTGTGCTAAACATGTGCTCTACCACTGACCTCCACCCTCCCTGCCAAGGAGGCTTTTCTGCTGTAGGTCTGAAGTCTGGGGTCATTTCAGCCTGGCTGTGAGATCTCAGTCCCCCCTGCTGGGGCCCGCAGACCTTTGTGGCTGTGTTACCTAGATTGGTGGAGTGCCCTTTAAAGTATTTACGTGTTTTTACTTTCCCAGGCCCTGCCAGTAACAATTGGATGTTCTCTGGTTTATGTTCTGGCAAATGTTGAAAAAACAAAGCACAGGCAAAAACTGCATTTCTGAGGCATCTGAAGAGGGGAGAGGAAAAAGGGAGTGTCTGTGCTGTACATGTGCTTAATGGGTGGAGCTTCATCTGATAGTTATGCTTCAGAGAGAAGCAGGAGACACTTGTCAATGCCTTGAGACAGGGTGGCATGTGCCCAAGAGCAGGACGAGTACACTTGGACTTGGGGGTATGAGTTTGTGCACCTCTGTGCCCAGGCATTTTGGACCTGAGGCATGAGGAAAATTCAGTTATGGTGATCCTGTTTTCATTTAAAATTTCTATAATTTGTTCATCGTGGATTCTTTTGCATTAATTTTTATTTTTATGATGTTGCATTAATTAGAGTTTTTTTGTATGTGTGTCACCTTCAATTTTGCGCCTGAGATGGTGGCCTTGCTCTCTCACCCTAGTCTGGCTTTGAGTCTATGTACAAGTCCCTGACGGCCACAAGCCTGGAATCTTCAGATACTACAGATGGTCCAAGGGATGATGGGATGATGGGTAATGATGTGATGCTTTGGGTCATCCTTTATGATGGTACCAACTTAATTTATGGAGCACTGTGTCTCTGCTGGGCTTCTCTCCTGCACGCTCCACGAGAGTGGAAGTTATCTGGTGTATTCACACTGTATTCTCTAAGTCCCTAGTACCTCTTGGACAGTCAATAAATACTTGTTGGAACAGAAGAATTTTCTTGAAGTTGGCATGCAAGTGACTCATACATATCCCTGATACTGAGGGTCTGATTGGTGGGTAGGAGCCTAAATTTTGATAACAGTCATTGTGTACGTAATAACAGTGCAAAGAAGTCCACTTTTTATAGCTGCATCATTTGATGCTGAAAGTCATCTCTGTTTCCAGAGTATACACAAGTCATGGACCCTCTGAGAGCATAACTACTGTGAGTGTAAATATTTTCAGTTTTTCCTTTTGCTGATTTACAGGCTTGAGTGAGGGGAAATGTACAGATTGAGCTGAGTTAAATTGAGGAAGGACTCCTATTTCTAACAATTCATACTGAATAGTTGCAAAACATCCAGTTTGATATTTTCCTTCAGAATTTTTGCCATGAAAGTCTTCAACATAGAGTATTAAATCTGCATTGGTTATTGAAGTTTCTTGTAAGTCTAACCAGGGAGTCAGATTTTGAGAGACCAATAAAATTATGAGCTTCTCCTTCATCAGGTAAGGATAGGAGGGTAGTAGAGTTTAAGGAGTTGCAGCAGAGAGTGTGCAGGTTTGAAGGAACAGGAGTAGAATCTCATAAGATGTTAGTCTACTAGCTGAGAAATGCTGAGAGCTCTCAGTATTTAGCTAACTTTCTGCAGCATCAGGAACTTGCAGATTTAATATACTTCCTTGAACAAGTTATGAAGAGGATTCTACCATTTTAGCAGCTGCAAAAACTGCCCTTAAGCAATTTGGACATGCCCTGGCTACCAGGTCAAACTGTAAGCTATAATCAACTGTAGATCTAATTTTTCCCTCCATGTTCTTGCCAGGACTCCCAAAGCCTGATTACTACACTCATGAGCAAACAATGTAGAAGGTTTGGTATAGTCAGGGAATCCCAATTCAGGATGATTTTATAAGGCTTGTTTGACTTAAATAAAGATTCTGTCATATTTTGTTTCCAAAGAAAAAATTTCCTGGATATTACTTCTAGTCAGGTCATAGAGTGGAGAGGTCAATAAGCAAAAATTGGGGACCCTGGAACAGCAAAACTCTGCAAGCCCAAGGAGTCCTCTAAATTATTTCTTAGTTGTATGCCGGGGGTAATTGCATAGTATTTGATTTTTTGGGGAAAGAATCTTTTTTTCTGATAAGTCATGACCAAGGTAGTATACTTTTTCATGTATCAACTGAGGTTTACTTTGAGAGGACTTACGTTCTTATAAACTAGCTGTGTAAGATATTTTGAGTTAATTTCTGAGTTCTTTCTGGATGAGCAAAGAAGGAAGTCATCTACACTTAGAATAAAGTTAGAATTTCAGGGAAATGGTAGTGTAATTTTATTTTTTCCTTTTTTAGTAATTTATTTTTATTGTAGTGTAGTTGATGTACAATATTATATAAGTTATAGATGTACATGAGAGTGAATCACAATTTTAAAACATGATACTCCATTTATACTTATTATAAAATACTGGCTACATTCGATGTGTTGTACAGTATATCCTTGTAGCTTATTTTATGTATAATAGTTTGCACCTCTTAGTCTCCTACTCTTATATTGTCCCTTCCCCATTCCTTCTCCCCACTGGTAACTGTAGGCCCCCGCCTGAAGGCTCTAGAGAATAAGCCATGGGTTGAATGGATAAACAAGCTGTGAGAAATGTCACGTAGCTGGCTGGATAAGAGATGGCCAAAGTAATGTGTCCAGTATGGATGACTGGATGGCCAATGACGGGTAAGCTCCTCAGAGGAGGACAACCTAAGACAGGTGCAGCCGGCTAGATAAGAGATGGCCTACTTAATGAAGTTTCATGACGAACTTTAAAACAATCTGTCCTTGATCATGTAACATCCTGTGCTTACTGCAGGAGCCTGGGAACCTGGAGCCTGGGAACCTAAATAGCTTAAGATTATTAACATCATTATAACTTAGATGGTATGTGAGGCATCATGCATGTCCTATATAAACCCTTTTACAAGAATCAGTAAACAGAGAACTGCTTCGCTTCTCTCTGCGCGGTGTTCGGTGTTCATGTGTACATGATATCGCGCCACCGTCAGTAACCACAAGTTTGTTTTCTATTTTAGTGAGTCTATTTCTTTTTTGTTATTTTCAATAGTTGGTTGTACATTTTAGATTCCACAAATAAAGGATGTCATACAGTCTTTGTCTTTTGCTGTCTAACTTATTTCACTTAGCATAATACCCTCAGTGCCCATCCATGTTGTGGCAAATGCAAAATTTCTTTCTTTTTGTGGCTGAGTGAGTACTGCACTGTGTGTATGTGTGTGTGTGTGTATACACACATTTTCATCCATTTGTTGATGGACGTTGTTTGCTTCCATATCTGACAATTGTATATAATGCTACTATGAACATGGGAGTACATGTGTATTTTCAAATTAGTGTTTTCATTTTCTTTGAATATATACACCCACGAGTAGAAATTCTTGGTCACGTGGTGGTTCTACTTTTAATTTTTTGAGAAACCTACATGCTGTTTTCTCCAGTCATTGCCACAATTTGAATTCCCACCAACAGTGACCTAGGGTTCATTTTTCTTCACATTGTTGCCAATATTTGTTATCTGTGTTCTTTTTGACTCTGTGAGGGGAATAGCTCATTTTAATTTTGATTTGCATTTCCCTGATGACTAGTGATTTTGAACATCTTTTATATGCATTTTGGCCATTTACATGTCCTCAGAAAAATGTCTCTTCAGGTTTTCTGCCCATTTTTTAATTTGATTGTTTGATTTGATGCTATTGAGTTGTATGGGTTATTTATATATTTTGAACATTAACCCCTTATTGGTCATATAAATTGCAAATATTTTCTCCCCAAATCTGCAAGTCTGTCTTTTTGTTTTGTTGATGGCTTTCTTTGCTGTGCAAAAGCTTTTAAGTTTAATTAGATCCCATTTGTTTATTTTTGCTTTTATTTCCTTTGCTTTAGGAGAAAAATCCCCACAAAATGCTGCAATTTATGCCAAACAGTGTTCTGCCTATGTTTTCCTTTAGGAAATATAATATTTCCAGTCCTATATTTAGGTCTTTAATCCATTTTGGTTTTTTTGTTTTTTGTTTTTTGTATATAGTGTTAGAGAATGTTCTAGTTTTATTCTTTGACATTTGCTGTCCAATTTTTCCAGCACCACTTACTGAAGAGGCTGTCTTTTGTTCTTCGTAAATTCTTGCCTCCTTTGTCACAGATTAATTAACTATAGGTGCGTGGGTTTATTCCTGGATTCTCTATTCTGTTCCATTGATTTATATGTCTGTTTGTGTGCCAGTACCATGCTGTTTTGATTACTGTAGCTCTGAAGTTGGGGAGTTTGATTCCCTCAGCTCTATTCTTCCTCAAGACTGTTTTGGTTGTTTGGGGTCTTTTGCATTTTCATTAAATTTTAAAATTATTTGCTCTAGTTCTGTGAAAAATGCCACTGGTATTTTGAAAGGGATTGCACTGAATCTGTAGATTGCCTTGGGGAATAGGTCACTTTAACAATAGTAATTCTTCCTGTCCAAGAACACAGTATGTTTTTCCATCTGTTTGTATTATCTTCAGTTTCTTTCATTAGAGTCTGATAGTTTTCTAAGTACAGGTCTTTTACTTCCTTATGGAGGTTTATTCCCAGATATTTTATTCATTTTGATGTGATAGTAAATGGGAATGTTTCCTTAATTTCTCTAATAGTTTATCATTAGTGTATAGAAGTGCAACAGATCTGTATATTAATTTTATACCTTGCAATTTTATCAGATTCATCCATGAGCTGTTTTCTGTTGTAGTAGTTTTCTGTTGGCATCTTCAGGATTTTCTATGTGTAGTATTGTCATCTGCAACAGTGACAGTTTTACTTCTTCCTTTCCAATTTAGAGTCCTTTCTTTTCCTTTCCTTTTCTTTTTACTTTTCTCTTTCTCTTTTTTCTTTCATTCTTCCTTCCTTCCCTCCTTTCTTTTTTCTTTATTTCTTCTCTATCTCTCTCTGTCTCATTGCTCTGGCTGATTGTGGACTTCCAATACTGTATTTTGAAAACAGTTGCAAGAGTGAACTTCCTTGTCTTGTTCCTGATCTTAGAGGGAGTGCTTTCAGCTTTTCACTGTCAAGTATGTCAAGTAGCTGTGCATCTGTCGCATGTAGACTTTATTATGTTGAGATAACGTTCCCTCTGGTGCTCACTTTCTGAAGAATTTTTATCATAAGTGGATGTAGAATTTTGTGAAAAGCTTTTTCTGCATCTATTGAGATGATCATATGGTTTTTATTCTTTACTCCATTAATATGAAGTATCACACTGATTGATTTGAGGATGTTGAAAATGCCTTGCATTCCTGGGATAAATTCCTCTTGATCACGGTGTATGATCCTTCTAATATATTGTTGGATTTAGCTTGCTACTATTTTGTTGATTTTTGTAGCTCTATTCCTCAGTGATAGTGGTCTATAGTATACTTTTTTGTGATATCTTTGTCTGGTTTGGGTATCAGGGTGATGCTGGCCTCATAGAATGGGATGGGAAATGTTCCTTCCTCTGTAATTTGTGCAGCACTTTGAGAAAGGTAGGTGTTAACTTTTCTCTAAATGTTTGGTACAATTGACCTGTGAAACCATCGGGTCCTGGACTTTTGTTTGTTGGGAGTTTTTAAATTACTAATTCAATCATTATTGGTAATTGGTCTGCTCACATTTTTTTTTTAAATTTTTTATGGATTTATAATCATTTTAAAATGTTGTGTCAAATTCCAGTGTAGAGCACAATTTTTCAGTTATACAAGAACATACATATATTCATTGCCACATTTTTTTCTCTGTGAGCTACCATAAGATCTTGTATATATTTCCCTGTATTATACAGTATACTCTTGTTTATCTATTCTACAATTTTGAAATCCTGTCTATCCCTTCCCACCCTCCACCCTCTTGGCAACCACAAGTTTGTATTCTATGTAAATGAGTCTGTTTCTGTTTTGTAATTTATGCTTTGGGGTTTTTTTTGGGGTTTTTTTTGTTTGTTTTTTTGTTTATTTTTTTAGATTCCACATATGAGCAATCTCATATGGTATTTTTCTTTCTCTTTCTGGCTTACGTCACTTAGAATGACATTCTCCAGGAGCATCCACGTTGCTGCAAATGGCGTTATGTTGTCGGTTTTTATGGTTGAGTAGTATTCCATTTTATAAATATACCACTTCTTTATCCAGTCATCCATTGATGGACATTTAGGCTGTCTCCATGCCTTGGCTATTGTAAATAGTGCTGCTTTGAACATTGGGGTGCAGGTGTCATCCTGAAGTAGGGTTCCTTCCGGATATATGCCCAGGAGCGGGATTCCTGGGTCATACGGTAAGTGTATTCCTAGTCTTTTGAGGAATCTCTATACTGTTTTCAACAGTGGCTGCACCAAACTGTATTCCCACCAGCAGTGTAGGAGGGTTCTCCTTTCTTCACAGCCTCTCCAGCATTTGTCATTTATGGATTTTTGAATGATGGCCATTCTGACTGGTGTGAGGTAATACCTCATTGTAGTTTTGATTTGCATTTCTCTGATAATTAGTGATATTGAGCATTTTTTCATGTGTCTATTGATCATTTGTATGTCTTCCTTGGAGAATTGCTTGTTTAGGTCTTTTACCCATCTTTGGATTGGGTTGTTTGGTTGTTTCTTATTAAGTTGTATGAGCTGCTTATATATTCTGGAGATCAAGCCTTTGTTGGTTTCATTTGCAAACATTTTCTCCCATTCCGTAGGTTGTCGTTTTGTTTTACTTATGATTTCCTTTGCTGTGCAGAAGCTTGTACGTTTCATTAGGTCCCATTTGTTTATTCTTGCTTTTATTTCTATTGCTTGAGTAGACTGCCCTAGGAGGACATTTTTGAGATGTATGTCAGATAATGTTTTGCCTATATGTTCTTCAAGGAGGTTTATTGTATCTCGTCTTATGTTTTAAGTCTTTGATCCATTTTGAGTTTACTTTTGTGTATGGTGTAAGGGAGTGCTCTAGCTTCATTGCTTTACATGCTGCTGTCCAGTTTTCCCAACACCATTTGCTGAAGAGACTGTCTTTATTCCATTGTATATTCTTGCCTTCTTTGTCAAAGATTAGTTGACCAAAAGTTTGTGAGTTCATTTCTGGGCTCTCTATTCTGTTCCATTGGTCTATATGTCTGTTTTTGTACCAATGCCATGCTGTCTTGATGACTATAGCTCTATAGTATTGTCTGAAGTCTGGGGGAGTTATTCTTCCAGCCTCTTTCTTTCTCTTCAGTAATGCTTTGGCAATTCTAGGTCTTTGATGGTTCCATATAAATTTTATTATGATTTTTTCTAGTTCTGTGAAGTATGTCCTGGGTAATTTGATAGGGATTGCGTTAAATCTGTAGATTGCCTTGGACAATGTGACCATTTTAACAATATTGATTCTTCCAATCCAAGAGCATGGGATATCTTCCCATTTTTTAAAGTCTTCTTTAATTTCCTTCATCAGTGTTTTATAGTTTTCTGTGTATACTTCTTTTACCTCCTTGGTTAGATTTATTCCTAGGTATTTTACTACTTTGGGTGCTATTTTAAAGGGGATTGTTTCTTTACTTTCTTTTTCTGTTGATTCCTTGTTAGTGTAAAGAAATGCAACTGATTTTTGAACGTTTATCTTGTAACCTGCTACCTTGCTGAGTTCTTCGATCAGCTCTAGTAGTTTTTGTGTGGACCTTGTAGGATCTTCTATATTATAGTAACATGTCATTGGCATATAGTGACACTTTTACCTCTTCTTTTCCGATTTGGATCCCTTTTATTTCTCTCTCTTGCCTGATTGCTGTGGCTAGGACTTCCAGGACTATGTTGAATAGGAGTGGTGATAGTGGGCATCCTTGTCTTGTCCCAGATTTTAGTGGGAAGCTTTTGAGTTTTTCACCATTGAGTAGTATGCTGGCTGTAGGTTTGTCATATATAGCTTTTATGATGTTGAGATATGTTCCCTCTATAGCCACTTTGGTGAGAATTTTCATCATAAATCAGTGTTGAATTTTATCAAATGTTTTTTCTGCATCTATTGAGATGATCATGTGGTTTTTGTCCTTTCTCTTGTTGATGTGATGTATTACATTGATTGATTTGCGTATGTTGAACCACGCATGTATCCCTGGGATGAACCCCACTAGGTCATGATGTATAATCTTTTTTATGTGTTGTTGGATTCTATTTGCTAATATTTTGGTGAGGATTTTGGCATCTATTTTCATCAGTGATATTGGCCTGTAATTCTCTTTTTTGGTAGTGTCTACCTGGTTTTGGTACCAGGGTGATGGTGGCTTCATAGAATGAGTTTGGGAGTATTCCCTCCTTTTCAATCTTCTGGAAGAGTTTGAGAAGGACTGGTATGAGTTCTTCTTTGTATGTTTGGTAGAATTCCCCAGTTTAGCCGTCCAGTCCTGGACTTTTATTTGTAGGGAGGTTTTCTTACTGCTATTTCAATTTCATTTCTAGTGATCAGTTTGTTCAAGTGGTCAGTTTCTTCTTTATTCAGTCTTGGTGGTCTGTATGTTTCCAGAAACTTGTCCATCTCCTCTAGGCTATCCAGTTTGGTTCCATATAGTTTTTCATAATATTCTCGTATTGTATTTTGTATTTCTATTTTATTTGTTGTAATTTCTCCATTTTCCTTTCTTATTTTGCTGATTTGTGCTCTCTCTTTTTTCTTCTTTGTGAGTTTGGCCAGAGGTTTGTTGATCTTATTTACTTTTTCAAAACACCAGCTTTTGGTTTGATTGATTTTTTTCTATTTTTTTTTTAATCTCTATTTTATTTATTTCCTCCCTGATGTTTATAATTTCCTTCCTTCTGCTGCCTTTTGGGTTTTTTTTTTTGTTGTTGTTGTTCTTTTTCTAGTTCTTTTAGTTGGTGGGTTAAATTGTTTATTTGAGGTTGTTCTTCTTTTTTGAGGAAGGCCTGTATCGCTGTAAACTTCCCTCTTAGCACTGCCTTTGCTGTGTCCCATAAATTTTGTGTGGTTGTGCTTTCATTTTCATTTGCCTCAAGGTATTTTTTAATTTCATCTTTGATTTCCTCACTGACTCATTGGTTTTTTAATAATATATTGTTTAATCTCCATGCTTTCCTTTTTTTCTCCTTTGTTTCTCTGTTGTTGATTTCTAGTTTCATGGCATTGTGGTCAGTAAAGATGCTTGAGATAATTTCTAACTTCTTAAAATTGTTGAGGTTTCTTTTGTGCCCAAGTACATGATCAATCCTGGAAAATGTTCCATGTGCACTTGAAAAGAATGTATATCCTATTTTGGGGGGGATGTAATGCTCTGAAAATATCCACCAAATCTAATTTTTCTATTGTATTATTTAGTTTCTCTGTTGCCTTATTTATTTTCTGTCTGGAAGATCTGTCTAGTGATGTTAATGCAGTATTAAAATCTCCAATTATGAATGTATTCCCATCAATATCCCCCTTTATCTCTGTTAGTAATTGTTTTATGTACTTAGGTGCTCCTATATTGGGTGCATATATATTAATGAGTGTAATATCCTCATCTTGTATTCCTCCTTTAATCATTATAAAATGTCCTACTTTATCTTTCTTTATGGCCTTTGTTTTAAAAGTCTATTTTGTCTGAAATCAGTACTTCAACACCTGCTTTTTTGGCTTTTCCATTTGCATGGAATATCCTTTTCCATCCTTTCATTCTCGATCTATATGTGTCCTTCTCCCTGAAGTGGGTCTCTTGTATGCAGCATATTGAAGGTTCTTGCTTTATTATCCAGTCTGCCACTCTGTGTCTTTTGACTGGAGCATTTAGTCCATTAACATTTACAGTAATTAATGATAGTTGTGTGTTTTTTGCCATTTTGAACTTATCTTTGTAGTTGATTTGGTATTTCCCCCTTGTTCCTTTCTTCTTCCTTTTGTGGTTTGGTAATTTTCCTTTGTATTATCATGGATTTTATTTAGTTTTTGTGACTTCCTTGTAAGTTTTTGGCTTGTGGTTACCCTTTTCGGTAAGTCTGTTAGCCCTTTACTATATCTCAAACCCATCCTACCAAAAACAAAAAAAATTTAAAAAGAAAGAAAAAAATTCTCTATATTTTCTTGCTTCCCTCTCCCACTCTTAATGATTTTGATGTCTTCTTTTACAATTTCATGTTTATTTTATTTGTAATTCATAAATTACCACCTTTCTAGTTATGAGTTTCTCATTTCTGTAGCATCCTGCTGCTTTTCTATTTAGAGTAGACCTTTCAATATTTCTTTTAGCATGGGTTTAGTGTTGCTAAATTCTTGTAGATTTTTCTTGTCTGTGAAATTCTTTATGTCTCCTTCTTTCCTAAAGGATAGCCTTGCTGGATAAAGTATCCTAGGCTGCATCTTTTTTCATTCAGGACTTTGAATATATCTTGCCACTCCCTTCTGGCCTGTAGTGTTTGTGTAGAGAAATCAGCTGAGAGCCTTATGGGGATTCTTTATCCTTGACTCTGGCCATCTTGATTATGATATGTCTTGGTGTGGGTCTGTTTGGGTTCTTCCTGTTTGGGACCCTTTGAACTTCCTGTACTTGGATATCTGATTCCTTCTTTTAAGTTTGGGAAGTTTTCAGTCATGATTTCTTCAAAAACCTTTTCAATCACCTTTGATCTTTCTTCCCCTTCTGGGACCCCTATTATGTGAAGATTGGCATGCTTTATATTATCCCATAGGTCCCTTATGTTGCTTTCATTTGTTTTTATTTGTTTATCTTGCAGTTGTTCTGATTGGGTGCTTTCTGTTGTCCTGTCTTCTAGGTCACTAATTTGTTCCTCTACATTATCTAGTCTGCTTTGCACAGCCTTTAGAGCCATTCTAGTCTCAGCCAGTGATTTTCCAATTCTACTTGGCTCTTCTTTATAGCTTCGATTTCATTTTTGACATATTTTATATCTCTAAACACTTATCTCTTTTAGTTCCTTCAGTACTTTGATCACTCCTTTTTTTGAAATCTTGATCTAGTAGGCTATTGATGTCTATTTCATTGATCATTCTTTCAGGGGATTTCTCTTGTTCTTTTAATTGGGAATGGTTTCTCTGCTTCTTCATCTTACTTATATCTCTCTGGCACTGTGGCTTATTGAGTATCAGTTATTTACTGTGGTCCTTAAAGGAGTTTATTTATCTATCTAATGCCTATGTAGAAATGAAACAGATTTTTGGCGTCTTTGTCTGTTGAAGAGGATAATGTTCTGTTGGAGTTCTGCAGGTGCTCTGGTTGGCTGAGTCGGTCTGTGGATGTGAGTCTTGGTGTATCTGTGGGAGAGGGTGAGCTACGAGTGTCCTACTACTCCGTCATCTTGGACTCTTCCCCCTTTGCTCACATTTTTTATTTCTTCCTGGTTCAGTCTTGGAAGATTGTACTTTTCTAAGAATTTGTCCATTTCTTCTAGGTTGTTCATTTTACTGGTGTATGGTTGTTCATAGCAGTCTGTTATGATCTTTTGTATTTCTATGGTAGCAGTTTGTATCTTCTTTTTCCTTTCTGATCGTATTGATTTGGGCCCTCTCTCTTTTTTTCTTGATGAGTCTGCTTAAAGGTTTATCAATTTTGTTTATCTTTTCAAAGAACCAGCTTTTAGTTTCATTGATCTTTCTTCTGCTTTTTTTAGTCTCTATTTTACTTATTTCTGCTCTAATTTTTATAATTTCTTTCCTTCTACTGACTTTGGATTGTGTTTGTTCTTTCTGTAGTTCCTTTAGGTGTAAGGTTAGATTATTTATTTAAGATTTTTCTTGTTTGCTGAGGTTAAGTTTGTATTGGTATAAACTGCCCTCTTAGACCTGGTTTTGCTGCATCCCATAGGTTTTTGATTGTCGTGCTTTCATTTTTATTTGTCTCTAGGTTTTTTTCCTAATTTCTCTTTGACTTTTTTCAGTGATTCATTGGTTTTTTAGTAATATATTATTTAACTTCCACATTTTTGTGGGGTTTTTTGGCATTTTTTTTCCTTGTAGTTGATTTTTAGTCTCATAGCATTGTGCTTGGAAAAGATGCTAGATGTGATTTCTATTTTCTTAAAGTTTTCAAATTTTATGTCTTTAAATATGTTCTCAAATTTCCCTATTTTCCTTCTGAAACCTTTGTAATTTGAGTATTAGTGCATTTGTTTTTGTCCTAGAGGTCTCTTAAACTGTCCTCATTTATTTTCATTCTTTTGTCTTTTTTTCTGTTCAGTACTGGTGATTTCCACTACTCTGTCTTCTAGTTTGCTGGTCAGTTTTTCTGTGTCATTTAGCATACTGTTGATTTTCTCTAGTGTAGTTTTTATTTCAGTTATTGTATTCTTCATTTCCATTTGATTGTTCTTTATATTTTCTTAACTCTTTGTTAAAAAATTCTAACTTCTCATTCTGTACATCCACTCTTCTCCCAAGTTTTTGATCATCTTTACAATCACTAACATGAACTCCTTCTTGGGTAGACTGCCTCTCTCCACTTAGTTCTTCTTCTAGGGGTTTTATCTTGGTCCTTCATCTGGAACATGTTTCTCTGTCACCTCAAAGTGGCCTTCTGTGGAAGATGACCTATGCGTCCCAGCTGTGCACTCCCCTCATCACCCAAGCTGTTTGCTCTAGGGGTTCACCTCATGTGGGCTGTGTGGGTTCCTCCATTGTGGTGGGCTGACTGTGTGGGCAGTCTGGCTGGCTTGGCTGGCCCCTGGTCCAGTTGGTCACCAAGCCTTGCCTTATGCAGAAGCTGCCAGCTGCTGGTTGTCAGGGCCAGGTCATGAGGTGACTGAATGTGGAACCCCAGGATGCCCCAAGCCTAGTGCTGGCTCACTGCTGGGTAAAGTCAGGGCCCAGAAGATTCCAAGGCTGTTGCCCACCACTGGTGAAGCCAGGTCCTTGGGTTAGTCCTGGACTACTGGCAGGCAGAGCCTATTGTGGAGTCTAGTTGCAGGGCCCAGAGGTCCCAGAGCTGTTGTCAGATCACTGGTAATGAGTGGTGTTTTCTTACACAGTTGGTATGGTGTCTAGTGTGTCCCAAAGCTTGTATTGATCTGCTGATGGGCAGGGCCAGGGCCCAGCTGGTCCTGGCACAAGTTCTGGCCTACTGGCGATCAGGCTGGGTCCCCAGGCTGTGGGATTTTGGTTTTCTTGCATGTGTTGTCTGCCTATTGGTGGGCAAGTCTGGCTGGTCCAGAGGCTAGAGCAGGCTAACTGGAGAGTAAGGCTGAGGCCCAGGTTGTTTCATGACTGGTGCCTGCCTACTGGAGGGCAGAGCTGTGCTCCGGGCGCTCTGGTGGGCAGAACCATGTCCATAGGCAGCTGTGGGCTCAGAGCATTTTAAGGCAGCCTGCCTGCTGATGGGTGAGGCTGTGTCCCCACCAGGTTAGCTACTCAGCCTGAGGCCTCCCAACACTGGCGCTTGCAGGCTGTGAGGCCTGGCCAGGGTAGGCCCTGGGGCTAATAACCTCGAGGGATGATGTGGTCAAAGGGGTCCCCAGGAATGGCTGTCACCATGTCTGTGTCCCCAGGGTAAGCTGTAGTTGCCTCTTGCCTTTCTGGGAGACTCTCCAAGACCAGCAGGTAGGTCTGACTCAGTGTCTTAGCAAATGACTGCTTTTACCCTTGGTCCCATAGTGTGTGAGGTTTTTTGTGTGTCCTTTAAAAGTGAAGTCTCTGTTTACCCCAGTCCTCTGGGACTCCTGAAGTTAAGCCTTGTTGCCCTTAAAAGTCAGCTGCTCCAGGGGCTTGCATCCCGATGCAGGACTCCTGGGCTGGGGAGCTCAGCATGGGGCTCAGGACTCTCACTCCTGTGGGGAGGGCATGTGCAGTGTCCTTATTCTCCAGTTTGTGCGTTTCCCACTTGGGGGTGTGGGACTTCTTTATATTGAAAGTCTGCCCCTTCTACCCATCTCATTGTGGTTCCTTCCTCAAGTCTTTAGTTATAGAAGATCTTTCATGGTAGGTTCCAGTATTTTTCATGGATTGTTGTTTGCAGATACTTGTGATTTTGGTATGCATATGAGAGGAGGTGAGCCCAGGGGCTTTCTATTTCACCTTCTTAGGCAATCACTCAAAAAAAAAAGTAGTGTATTTAAAATCCTGATGCAGATCTTGTGAAAAATGTGAAGGGGACTCAGAGAGTAATTGAGGCATAACTATCCAAGTATACTCTTATTTTTTTCCATGTGAAAGCAAACAAATAGTACTTTCCTTATCTACTGATATGCTGAAGTATGCAGAACAAAGGTCTGCCATCACAGACTGTTCAGATTTGGTTGGAATGTTGCCAGTAAAGTGTTTGGGTTGAGTACTGCAGGAAACCTTGGAATAAGATTTTTATTTATGGCCCTGGGATCTTGTACAAGTCCCCATCTTCCACCATGGGGCTTTTTTAATATATAGAACAAGAGTGTTGCAAGGACTGGTATAAGGAATATTTTAGTCTCTGATATATTAATTTCTTTTTATTGTGGTAGGGAGCCCTTGTATGACCAGGTTTTAATGGAGACTGAAGCAGTTTTGGAAAAGATTTCAAAGGATCATTCTGATTTTTAGTTGGTTCAGCCTCACTTTTCCCCATATCTGTGGAAAAAGAGGCCCATAGACTGTTAGGGGCTTCAGGGGATTTGTTAGCCTTTCAGGATGATCAGTTTGGGCTTACAGAAAACATAACCCTTCAGGCAGTTGCTGAGTCTGGCAATTCCAAGGTAACTTCTCCTGCAGCAAAATTTATTTGGCCTCCTAATTTATAAACTAGATCTCTTCCCAGGAAATTTACAGAAGCAGTGCCACATAATAGAAAAGGTATGGTGTTCACAGAAGTGACTAAGTGAACATTTATAGGCTCTGATACAGTCACCCTTTGAACTTGACTGGACATTCTCACCATGAAACATGTTTATTATTCCAAGGAAGTTACTGATGTATCATAGTGGAGTTCAAAGTGGAAAGAGTCATTATGGTATCTTCTAGCACAGTACAGATTTCTCCATTCATTTCAAGTTTCATTTCACCCTGATGATTTATAAAAATTATTGCGAATAGCTTACCAGGCAGCTCCTTGGAGCCCCATCAATGTTGAAAATTATCTTGGAGATCTGATGGTTGAGTGTTTCCCTCTTGTTGGAGAGTTATATTGTTTGAGAGGACCATTTCTTTTCCCATGTTCCTTCTATTTATAATATTGACAAGTATGCTTGTCAGCAGGGGCAAATTAGTTCTAAAGTTTGGTTGAGGCAACTACAGTTGCTGTAATCATAGAATCACAAGTTTATTTACTGAATCACTCTTTTCCTGTTCTTAACTTCTTTAAAAAGGGTCAGCAAAAATGTTGGCACACAGAAAGGGGAGTCATCTCTCATTCTAATTTATTCTTCTTTATTAAATTACTAAGCTTAGAGTGAATCCCATTAACAAAATGAACAGACAAGGCAATATTAGCTTCAGATTCCCTGAGACAAGAATGCTGTCCAAATATTTCTTCTCAGTGAATTAAAAATGCAACTAATTCATTCCATTTTATTTACAAGTTTGTATTATGGCCAATTCTCACAGGGAAAATGGTATAACTTCAAGGAGTGATTGACCTACTTTTCTTCTGAGGCATTCTTGGTAGGATCCTCAAAGTCTGTAGAGGGATAACTTTGAGCCATCTTTGAGCATCTCCTAGACTTACCACCACATAAGTGAATTGGTACAAATTAGGGAGACCAGGGACATAAGCTCCAAGAATCTTAAATTCTTCTATAAATTTAGTTCAGTCCTTCTTTGGGATTGAAAACTCCTTTATAATTGCTCAGAGTTCAGGTCAAGACCAGGGTTTACATTCTGTTGCAGCTGGGACCCAGGTTTCATGGAAACTCTTTCTCTCAAGAAACATCTGGCGCTTAGGAGACTGAGGGGAAAGGGTAAAAGATCAAATGGATTATTAGAATCAGAAAAGTCAGGTGATGGAGCATAACAAGGCACAGAGGGGCTTGTTGGAGGGCCTGACATGTACTTCATCCCAGTCAAGGCTTTCATCTTAAGTTTGTCATTGGCTCTTTATAATGAATCTATGAGAAAGACTATTTTTAGAGTCACTCTGTCTTCTGGAGGCCTCTGTAAACTAATCCAAAAATGCTTTCCATTGTTTTTGAGAGATTTAGGATCCCTCTTTTTCAAGGATGCTCTTAAGATGGATCATCTTTTCTAAACTGTGTTCCCAATGTGGCCACTGCAATTCCAGATTATCTTTTGTAAATTCACCTATTTTTTTTCAGAAAGGCACAAGAATATGGTACACAGTATAAGAGGCAATATTGTTTATGGGAGGGGGAGGAGATTGAGACCACGTGGAATCCATCTCTGTCTTTAGATTCCCTAAAACAAATAATCTATGGAGAGCCTAGTAATTCTACTACTGCTTAAAACCCAGGGAATCATGGGTTTCTCCCCTTACAAACACAGCAGTGAGTTACCAAGAAGATTCAACAAACAAACACAAAGCGAGTATGCACAATAAAGTTGAAGAGCTTAGAATGCAGAGAGAGCCAAGCTATGATCCAAGAGTCACTTAACAAAGAATTCTTCAGGTGGCAAGAAATCAGTGAGCCCGAAGGGCTCTGGATACTGGCACATGGTTTGCTCACTGGCCTTGGGGTCGCAGGGGGTTGTCCTCTAAAGTATCCTGCATCTGAAACCATTAACTGTCAAAAATTCATTAAAAAACAGAGGTAAAACCACTCTGTGGTACTAATCACTCACTTAGTAAAAGTTTATTGTGCATACACCAAAAAGACAGTTTGCAAACTAGAAGCACTCAGACCAAAACACGGGATGATGTTCAGAGGTGTATTGTTTTAAAGCTGCCTGTATAATGTAAAGGCAGTGAGTGTCTGTTCTTTATAGTGATTGGTTACACTGTGAGGATTTTCTTAAACAAGAGGGAATTGGTTAGTGGGGTTAGCACATTATCAATTTTGGAGAACAATTTATGATTTTAGAGGCATAAGCAAGAAGTGACACAGGTCAAGTTAACCTTGCTTATTTTGCAAAATAAGCTAAATTAAGCTTTACTTGTATGACTATCTGGTAAAATAAGCTAAATTAAGCTTTACTTGCATGACTATCTGGTTTTGCCTCCTCAGGGAATTTTCAAGTCTGGTCGCTCTTTGTGTTTGATATTAACTACTATAATATTTTATTGTCACAAACTAGATTGAGCCTCAGTGGATCATTGTCTCACTCTTTATTGTCAGAAAGAAATGTTCAAAGAATTATGTGTTAAGCCCAAATTATCATTTTTGAATAATGGCTTTCATGATTAAGTTGGCCTGTATGCAAAAAAAAAAAAAAAAATCTAGTAAATCAGATAATCCAATTATCTTGTGATATATTTTGCAACTAATTTAGCTTGAAGGGCATTTCAGAAAAATCCCACTAATACTTCTGAAATTTTGGACTTCTTGAATACTTTTTGGAGATTTATTATCATCAAGATGAACACTTGGGGCTTTATGTGTTTTGAGGGTTATTTAGGCTAAAATTATTTTGCCCGTGGCTTAATGGTGTAGACTTTTGGGACCTTTGATTACCCAATTTTCTTACTTTAGAACAGTACTACAAATGGCATCTGAGAGAATTATTGATGTTGTCTGCCATAAGCTCCTTGAAGAAAGGGGCTAGGTCTTACTACCTAACTCATTACTCTGTTTGTCAAAATCTATCTGCAATAAATATTGAATAAAGAATAGGTAGGCCATATATTTAGGTCTTTATCTGAGAAGATTTCTAATTTTTAAAGGAGATTTTTATTTTTCTCTAAGTGTGTTATCCATATATAATTTTTTTTGTCCTCCTAGACTTTATAGCCTAGCTTCTTGAATATATTTATATTCCTTGATACCTACAATGTCTTAAACACAATAGAAGATTATTTTTGCTTACATTGTAGTTACAACAAATGACTTGGCTTACAAGATCACCACACATGCCCAGACAACTAGAAGGTGAATAAAGCAAAGAAGAACCTGCCTAGAGATTTTGTCCTTGTTTTTTTAATGAATGAGGCTTAGAATACTTTACTTTTATCCCATTCCATTACCTATAACTTAATCACATGGCTGCACTTAACTGCAAGGGAGACTGGGGATGCAGTCAAGCTGTGTGCCCAAAAGATGAAGAGAATATGGATTTTGGTGAATTTTTAACAGCCCCTGCTCCATAATTATTTCTCAGACTATTCTAAATTTTACTCTTGAATAAGTTCAGATAATATAAAAGTTCTGAGCTTGTATGATATGATTTTAGCTTATCAAAGTTTTCTTTTAGAATCATACTTTATTTCACTTTCTCTCACTGAAGGTTTTTACAAGAAAACCTTGAAAATAATTCACCATTTAATTTACTTTAACAATATTGGGAAAGAGGTTCTGTACAACATACCTGTCTCCTCTATCACTCTCCATGTGAAAAATTTTCTCTCAGATTTCAGCCACAGAAAAAGATAAATTTCTCTTGAGCATGTGTTTTAGTTTTACCTCACTTTTTTTTTTTTGTGCACATTTTAGGACTATGTTTTTCTCTCTTCTTACAACTACAGAGAAGTTGGCATTAAAGCTTTGCTCTTTCTCTAACCACTCTACAGAATTTCCTCACATTCATTCTCATGTACTAGCTTTATTTATCCCTTAACTTCCATTTAAAAAAAAAATTCTACTTTGCAAAATAGCACAGTATTTAAAATAATAAAGGGGAATTCTTAAGGAAATAACTTATTTTAGCCTTATTTTGTTACATTTGAAATATGAATATTAATAAGGTGATTATAAATAAGAACTTTTAATTAGAGAGAAAACAATGCTGGAGAAAGGGAGTCTTTAAGAGTTGCTAAGTCAGAGAGAGACAAGGGTGTTCTGGAATTGGATTGTGGAAGAAGAAATATGCAGAAAGCAGTTCATTCCAGTTATCAAGAGGCTGAATAGAACATAAAGAACATGAAAAAGAAACCAAAGATACAGGTTTCTCATTTGAACATTTGAGTGGATGAAGGAATGATTTATTATGATAGGGAGCATTGGTGGAGGAGCAGGTTTTGTATGGTAATTTCCAATATGATGCTAAGGAGAAAGGTAGAAAAAGCAGATAAATATTTCAGTGACTTTAAGATCTATGTTTTAGAAATTTTTCCATTTTTGTTATTGGAATGCATCTCAATCAATGACATCTTAGAATTACAATTGCTCAAGCAACAGTTTCATTGTAGTTGTCATTCCTGGTGTAGTGAACTTAGTTCCTACTGCTATGAAAGGACATCTGCAATCCTGTAATGTTTCAGATGACAAAACATGTAGGGGCCATGTGAGATAGGGATACAAATTCTGATCACTGACTGTCTTAAGAACTGTATAAAGGCATCTTCTTTGAAGTTCTAGAATGTGTCAGCATCAAACTTGGAATACTGGTGTCAGCAGTCTGGAAGATATTTTTGAGATAATGCTGGAGCACTTAGACATTCTGTATTTCTAATAATTTTGATAGTACAAAAGATGATGTGTGGAAAACTCAGACATTGGTGATTGTGTAAATGTGATTTGGAAGTGTCTTTAATATAAAGATGTTTTAGGATCCTTTAATCAATTAATTTCACCAGAAATTTTTGACATATGCTCAACATTGGTAAATAATAAATATTTAATAAATAAATCTAAAATGTATATTAATAAGTATAATAAATATTAAGAAAGCTTCAGCATGGTTATTTGGAAGACACTTTTTAAGTTATAGACAAAATAACAGTGAATCTTAAACTACATAGAATATTGGATTCAAAGAAATGCAATATATAAATGTAGAGCTCACAGGAGAAGTTTGGACTAGGCTTTGGGCTGGATAGCATACAGACAGTAAGTTTTAGTAGGTGACATCTCTTAAGGGAAATGGAGGAGCTAGATTAGAGCCTTGAGGAACAGAGACATTTAAGGGATGGGTAAGAAAAAAAAAGAGCAAAGATGCCTCATGTAAAGGAGACTAGAAAGAGATGATCAGAGAAGTCAAAAGAAATTAGGATAGTTATAAAAGCCAAGGAAAGAGAGGGAGTACGTCAACAATGTCAGATATCCCTGTAAGTTGTATCTGGAAAGGATAAGGGTGAAAGAAATTTGGCTGAAGTGATACAGAAATAAAAATCATTAGACATGAGATTAAGAAACGTAAAAACTATCTATTGGATTGATTGTTAACTTGGATGTTAAAGTCACCCAAGATGAGTTTGGGGTAAAGAGGATGATTGTGTGTTATATGTCAGTGTCTTGAGAACTGATAAAGATGGATTATGATTCAACCAAAGTGTTTTCTAGACAGTCCAAGTACTCTCCTGGAAGTGGCAGTGAGAAAGTGACTGATCCCAACTCTAGACTCTGGTCGTGTGTTATCTTCAATGATTTATTCTGCAACTCTATTGATGAAGAAATCTATTGTGTTTCTGTGTGTATGTGTGTGTGGGGGGAGAGGTATGTCTATAGACCAGTGCTATTATATTCCATGTGTCCCAGTGACTTTGTGATAGTCAGTGATTTTGTAAAAAAGTGTGGCTTCTTAGAGTTTTTCTCCTTTCCTGAGGGTTACTTCATGATGTCAGGAAATGAAGTGAGTGTAAGTAGAAACACCTCACCCACAAGTTTGAAATGTATACAGCGTTGAGTATATCCATTTCCCTTCATTCAAATATTCACAAAAGCTACCTTTTAAATATCACATTACTTTTAATTGTTTTAAGTTAAATTGCTACATTTCGTAGGAATTTATTTAATAGAAATGAAAATGAGAATTTATTCATTCCTATTCATAGATATTATTTATAGCAGATTTTACTTTCCAAAGTGACTTCCACCAACCTCTCAATACCTTGTTACGGAACGTGTGTGCATGCGTGCCCACATACATATGCTGGTACGTGTAGATGTAATTTTCCATACCAGTGTTAACTCTATGGAAAAAAACTCCCAACATTCAAATGATATGTGCTCATTTGTAATATTGATTACCCGTGTGTTATTTTCCTCTACTGGCATGGGTTATGATGAGTTGATTTTATTTAGATTTCTTTATTCCTTTGAGATTTCAGTATTCAAATAATTGTCTGTTGCCTAAGCAATTTATTTATTCTAGTTTCATTCAGTGGAACATAAAAAAAAAAGTCTTTTTTTTTGGCACTTTTTTCTATATGCTTTGTGAAAGATTTGCCATGTTGAGGTTTAAATACCGGAGATGATGGAGATGGTAGTGGTATTCAGACTGTGTTCAACAATTTTCTTGATCTTTCTGTCCACATTTACAATTACCTACAGAAAAGAGGCAATTATTATCTCACTTGAAAATACTTAATAATGCTTACTGTAAGACAATGGAGTAAATGCTATTCTATCCATGCTGTCAGCACATTTTACTGTGATATTTGTGAGTGTTTTAGGCAAGAAGCTGTCTCAGAAAATTTAATGGGGAGAAATCACCCAACAAATAGCTCTCCATTGCTTGTAATTCATTACCCACTCCCCTCTTCCTACTGTAAGATAGTCCGACACATATTTTGTATCCTTTGAAAATTGAGTCTTGCATTTGGGGGTTATTTGTAGCTGTAGACAGGTGGGAATAAGAGAGATTCCTTAGTCTCCCTGTCTAACCCATTGCTATAGAAATCTGTCCAGAGTTAAACTCCAGGTGTCTCCTGTCAGGTTACATTACAGAACCTAGTACCCAGACAAGGAAGATGAGTGTGACATTGTGGACTGGAGGTGGTGAAATATAAATCAAGTTCAATTGATCACTCTTATTCCAGAGGAAAAACTAACCCCCCATGGGGGCAGAAAACTGGCTCATGTTGCTCCAGTGTTTACAAAAAGGCATAAATAGACTGTGGGGTGTGTGTGTGTGTGTGTGTGTGTGTGTGTGTGTGTGTGTAGATAAGTGGTGTTGCCTTAGGGCTTCTGAACATCAAGATCTTTTTTTGGCACAGTTTAGAAATTTATTCGGATATCCTGTGTATATATATATATATATCCAGTAGGATCTGGGTATTTCCTGAGGATAATGTGAATGTTGAATACACTCTTTCAAAATCTGTATCTTGATTGAGCCCTTTCACACTTCAAATATTTAAAATTTTAATTTCAAAACAGTCTAATCATCCTGCTTATATTTTGCAGACAGCATTTAGATGTATATTCCACAAAATCAAATGCTTTATCATGGTTTTCTTATCTCAGCCTTTTTTTCCCCATCCACTACAGACAACTAGTGTAAATAGTCTGGTACATTTACTTCCACTGCTTTTTAAAAACATGCTCAGATAATCTTTTATATATACAAATACAGATATATTTCTTGCTTACATTGCTTCATGTAAATTGTTCCATATTGTAACATATTTATCTCCATATTGCTTTTGTCACTTAAAATATATTATAGACCTATTTCAAGCTAACTGGTATAGTTATAAACCATCTTTGGTGTGAAAATTTCCTAATTTATTAAACTATTTCCCTTTTGGTAGCTTTCAACTTACTTCTAGGTTTTTTGTTCTGTTTGTTTTGTCCCTACAACTTTGTTGTGGTAAACTTCCCTGCTCCCATATGTGACAACACTTTAATTTTATGACCTCTATTTTAAGAATGAGATTATTGGATTGAAAGTTACGTGTATTTTTAATTTTTGGAGATATTACTAGATTTATTTTCCCCAAAGCTGTCATGAATCTTATTTTTACTGGCAATATATGACAGCATAATTCCTCTATATTCTGTTAGTAGTTAGTATTAGCATTTTATCTTTTACCAATCTCCATGGTAAAGTGCTATCCCATAATTACTTTAATTTGCATTTTACCAATTATTATTGAAGCTGAGCCCTTTCCTAATCCATGAATTACCTTTTCAGCTTTGTTGCCTATTTCACTGTCTTGTATTCCTGTACATTGTAAGGTCTCTGTATACTGCAGATATAAATTCATCTGTTACATAACAGCTATTTTTTCCAATTATCCCTCTACTAATGTTTTTTGTTAGTTGTGTGTTTTTGCCATACAAAACAATTCCATTTTTGTATACATTCAGATATGCCTTTTCCTTTTCTCTATAGCCTCTACATTTTCCTGTTTTGCTTCAAAAGGTTTCCTTGATTCTTAACTTTATATCTTATTTTTGAAGGGAGCTTATTGAGAGGTGAGGCCTCTTTTCTCTCTTCTCTGAGAAGCTCCATAGTAAATGAACAAGTCAATAGTGCTCTGATTTCTCAGTTACTACTTGAATATTTATAGATGTTCTCAATATGCTAAGAACTGGGGCAGATAAAAAGGCAAATCAGATGAAAACCAAAGCTGCTGAGAACTTAGCATTAAGGAGGCATAAAGGAAAACGTAAAATAAGACTGGAAGTGACAAGTACCACAAGAGAGGCATAGACAAATCATTGGCCTCCCAGAAGGAGCCTCCCTCTCATTTATGTTTCAGTGACCTGGTGGGTTGTGGCAGGAAAAATCAGTTGTAATTTGTTGTGAAGCATTCCCTCAATTGTAAAAAGTCGCTTTTTAATCCAAAGCTCTTATTACAAATCCATTGCATTATTTTTTATTCTATTGAATATCATTAAGCCTATGTATTTATAATGATCTTTCTCTCATACACACACACACACTGTAGTTGTATATTTCCTTAAAGATTTTAGCATTAATATCTTAATGAGTCAAAAGATGATTTTATATTGAATATGTGTGTATTAAAAATGTACACAGAAATTAGAGACAAGAAAACGTACAAGCAATAGAGATATACATTTATGATAATTAAGATCTATTCTTTGTCTTACAATTACCACATGCCAAATTCTCTCTATATGTTATTTTATTAATTCCTCAGAGAATTCATATGAGAGGTTTTGTCATCTGCATATAATATCATAAAACTGAGGTATAGAGTAACTTGTCCTTAGGCAATAGAAAATTTAAGTGGTAACCAGACCTGGGATTCTGACTCAAGCCATTTGACTTTGTGTCCTGTGTTTTTAACCACATGTGGACATTTGGTCATGAGCGGCCCAAACCATGGGGTATGCAATAGAGTACTCCAGATTTGGACATTTCATTCTCTAGTCTCCTTTTAGGAAAATAACTGAACTGAATTACCAAAAAAAAAAAAAAATTGCATCACATTTACATATGTCATAGCTTACAAACTATTGCCTATTGTCCATTTAATTTTCAAATTAATACTAGGAAAGATCAGACATTTATATGATCTTACTCCAAAGAAATGAGGCCTATTATTTGGTATTTTCAATGGTGTTTTTCAGTCTAAAATCCACTTCAGAAAATATAATACAAATTACTGATCAGAGATGGATCATAGTAAAAATTTACTCTCTTCTTATTTTTGTTGCTCATTCTTATTTGTACATTTGTACAATATAATAGGTATTATGACAGCCTCTCTCTTTTCAGAGACCCTTACATATTTTTCTGATTTTTTTTTTGTTATAGTGGCTAACACAAACTTACTGCTTGTAAGATAAACAATGGATGTCTAGCATGAAATTAGGTTGAATATAGAAAAATTGCTTACACTATAAGTCTTTACTTGCAGAGCTTTGGTTTACCAGACAAGCAATTAGAGGTATAATACTTGTACACACTCCTGCTGGAATATGCTTCTTTGAGGTGGAGGTGGTGCCAGAAATTTCACTCAAAAATTCCATTTTCACTTAAAATGATTCAAGTTTCCTTAGTTCCCTGATGAATACAAATACTATCTCTGAGATGGTAAACTAAAGTTACTTTCTACTTTTAAAATTTCAACATGAATTTGATTTTTTTCCCTTACAATGCTTATAAAGGAAGGACCTTGAGTGAATATACACAAATTGGTAAATTTCTAAGGATAACCAAGGCCAGACTCTAAGATTGCACCGTGATTTTCATCTCAGGGAAAAAAGGTGGAGATACCATAAAACAGAAGTAACCTGCTGATAAGAAAAGTGGGACACAGAAACACACACCTCTCAAATCTATGCCGATTGCCCAACTGTGCTTACAGTCTGACCCCAGGGTTTTCAGTGGTTGGTGCTCTCATATTCAGTTTTCTAGATTATTTTGTGTCTAATAGATAACCATCAACAATGTAACTTACTGATGACCTTCATCAACATCAATAGTGATGGGCTATTTAGTCATCTAGGAAACATTTATTTAGCAGTTTTTATAGAGCGAGTACTGAGAGAATCAAAATTATCATTATTCTCAAGTTGCCCATGGCTTCTGGGAAAGAAGCACTGTATTTTTGCCTTTTGTCAGTAGTGGTGGCAGTGGAACAATAGGAATATTCCAAAAACCAATCCAGTGTCAACTGAAAGAAAATTACACAATGTAAGAGTTGTGGGTTAAGTTTTATTTGGGGCTAAATGAGGATGATCACTTGGGAGAAAGCATCTCAGATAGCTCTGAGGAACTGCTCCCAAGTGGGGGAGGGGAGGGATTCAGTATTATATGAGTTTAGTGAAGGGGTACCTGCAGTCAAGCACACACTTAGGCAGAGGCTTGCTGCTAGTCACGAGGAGCAGATGTCACCATTAATGACTTTAGTGCTTTTCTAGATATGAGGAGACACAAGAATCTGGACTCATAACATCTTCTGAGAATATCTAATTATCTGAAGGCCTGCTCTGCCAGTTTTCCTGGAGCACAGAGTGCCTCATACCTGACCTCCACCCTGAACTCCTTTCTAGATGTGTTGGAGGTCCACGGCAGCAGCAGCTCACAATTTAACCCAAGCAGAGGTAGATAGCAAGTGCCAATTTTTAGTTGGAACAGGAAGAGAAAATCAGCTATTTTGGAATACACACACACACACACACACACACACACACACACATACACATATATATTTTTATATATTTAGTATATTCACCAGCTAAAATTCATAGGGAAAATGCCCCATCTAAAATTGTCAACAATTAAGATCAAGTGCAAGCCAACATCTGCATTTTTGAGAAAATGATAATTGAAGGTAGATTAGACAATAAAAATGCAAAGATTTCAAAGAAATTTCTTCTTGGAAACATTCATCTACCAGTGAGGGAGCTGCTATTGTGGTCAGAAGCCACGTTAAAATATTAGCTTCCAAATATGTGTAATTGACAAAAAATTCAATTTTAATTTTGTTTGAAAGCTGTGCTTATTTTGACATTGCCAGAATCCCTATTGCCATGGAGTTGAGATAGAAGAAAACAGATCATAAATGACATTTTGCTGAAATTTTTCTAAAGAGATTTTAATCCCCAGTGAGTTTTTCTGCCAGGTGTTATGCACGTTGATTTTGAACAGATGTTCTGTGACCTGTTCTTCTCAAATGTCAGTTACTCTGGGCATCCTTCCCTAAAATTACTTTTTTCTTTGTTTGGGCCTCCCAGTTGGGATGTGGTAGAGACAGGGTTTAAACCTATTTTTGAAAAGGCTCAGAAGTCTTTTCACTGGAGCCTAGTGAATTTTCCAAATAATATCAATGGCCACTTTCCTTGCCCTTGGTAAAACTGATTCTACTTTCTTTCTATCCACTTTAACGTGGGGGTAATGCATTATTTCCAAGGTTATTGTAAGGATTAAGTGAGCAGGAGTATATTTATATTTATATTTATTTTTATTTATGTAATACAAATGCATATATACACCAACATGTAAAAGCACATAATAGCCCTCAATGTATAATACATTTTCTAATATCATCTGAAAAACAATCTGGGTTATCTGGCAGTGTTTTGTCTTTTTTTTGGTGGGGAGGTGGAACTAATTAGGCTTTTGATTTAATTATTTTTAATGGAGGTACTGGGGATTGAACTCAGGGGCCTCATGCATACCTAGCACGCATTTTACAACTTGAGGTATAACTTTCCCTCCCAGTATTCCTTGAAGTGATAGCCCTTTTTATTCTAAGGATATTGGAAGGAACCTGAGAATCAGGTTAACTTGCTTACTACCATTTCTCCTATGGAGAGTGTAACATCTCCCAAGACACACTGTTCCATTGATAAGGACTGAGTCTGTCTCAGTCAAGATCTGTTTCTGAGGACTTGCTCAGAATTATCAAAAATTTTTGAGCTGTAATTGAGTGTAATTTTCATTTCTATAATCCTATTATGGAAAACATTTCTTTAAAAGGAAGAATATTAGAAGTGATTTGGGTCAACCGTATCGCATCCTTTAATACTGGTCAGAATTGGTGAAAACTTCCTGAATTGCCCATACTTTTCCCAAGTAGTTTCATTGCTAACTTTTGACTGAGTTGCTGACAAATAGCATATAGTCCTTGAGAAGCAAGTTTTTAAAAGAATGCCCCAGTGAGTTGACCAATTGAGTTAATTTTTACATAAATTATTTTATAAATAAGCTTCTGAAGCTTTACCAAAACTAATAATAAGAAATAATATTGGTGACATATCAGTTAAGAAAGAGGAATTTTCATTTGGGATGACTTATGCATGTAAGAAGGGAGGCAAACTACCTGTCATTTTGCCATCATATTGCTAAATTGTATGATTCTTTCTATTTAAGTAAGATTAAAATGTGTTATATTTATGGTAAATAACCAAAATTATCTTGTAACTTAATCCCAAGTCATATCTCTATATGATTCAAAGAAAATCAAACTCAGGGGAGTGGCCAAGATGGCGGAGTAGAAGGACTCTTTAGCTCACCCTCTCCCACGAATACACCAAGAGAGACATCCATACACTCACCCATTCACTCAGAACACTTGCTGAACTTTAACAGAACATTGCCTTCTTCAAAAGACAAAATTCATCACAAGTCTGGTAGGACAAAAAGAAAAAAGAAGAAAAAGGAACTTACTGTGGGACCAGTCCTGCAGAGAGGGAGAGGCAAGGGAGGAATAGCACTCATATACTGGGTCTCTCCCTCTCCAATGGAGAGGTCAGTGGGGTGGAGGGGGAACCTCTGAGGCTTGGATCTGTATGGAACAGCCCTTGACTGACAGAACTAAATGAAACAGGCACAAAGGGTCCTTGCAACCCCCATCCCTAGACACGAACTGGTGGGGGTGGGATGGGACAAGCCACCTGAGCCAGGCCGAGGACTGGGGTTGATGGTACAGTGGCAGCCTCAGGGGATGTGGAGTGTCCTGTGCTCTGTGGCTGGGAGGGTATATGGAACAGAGCAGCCTGGGTCCCCCATTTAAGAAAAAAAGAGCAAAGCAACACTGCTGGTGTGCACTGGGGGTAGGGGCTCTGTAGTCTGTCTCTGCAGACCTGTGGCACCATTGCTGACTAGCTCTCAGGAGAAGAGAGGCAGGGCTTGGCCACAGCCACCATATTAGTTGGTATGTGGCTCCCAGGTGGAGGCCAAGTTGAAACCTGAATCCTTAGCCAAGGGCTCTGCAATCTCATAAGCAGGACTGATTTGTTTACAGCATCAGGCAGAGGGGACCATTCTGCTTTTGTGCCTTTGTGGATGCTTGCCTCTAAGACAAAGGAGCAAGGAGTGGAGTTCTGGCACACAGCAGGGACGAGGGCTGGTGTGGCCATTTTCTGTGAGCCTGCCTATGGAGCGATGACATGGCACTGAGTAGGGTGACTCATGGGCCTCTGGAATGAGCTAGCAGAGTTTATTCATCAGGATGAGGGCAGGAGCAGGGACAACCACAGAACCAAAATGAGGCCCTGATCAATAGCAAGGCAGGTTCTGTCCACCACAACACAGGCCAAACCCCAATTAAAAGGATAACAACCAAAAGACAAGGAAGGAAGACTTAGCAACCATCCATTCTTAAAACAGACCTCAGGACAAAACTACTAGGAACACAGAGTCTGCACAGGAACACATCCTCCATTTTTTCTTTCTTTCTTCTTTTTTTTCTCTTTTATTTCTTCTTTTTTGATTTTAATTTTTAATTATTTTTACTTTTTAATCTTAAATTTTTTTTATTTTTCAATGTTTTTTAATTTTTCTTTTTCTTTTTAATTTGTTTTTGTTTGTTTTGTTCTGTTATTGTAATCTGTTTTAAAATCTTTTTTCTTTCTAAATTTTAAATTAAAATAATTTGTTTTTTATTTTAATTTTCTCATTTTTATTTATTTTACTTTTTTTAATTTTTATTTTTTAAATTTTTAAGTTTTTTTACATTTTAATTTTTCTTTTTATGTTTTGCTGTGGTTGTTTTGTTTTGTTGTTTGTTTTCAACTTTTACTTCTGAATCCTCTTTAAAAAAAAAACAAAAAAAAACCCTTTCAACACCACAGTAGGTAACTGACACTCCATAATCCATAGTGCCAGAGAGATAGAATTAAATAAAGAAGCAGAGAAACCACTCCCAATTAAAAGAACAGGAGAAATCCCCCGAAAGAATGATCAATGAAATAGACCTTGATAGTCTACTAGATCATGATTTCAAAAAAGGAGTGATCAAAGCACTAAAAGATTATGAATAGAGACAGAAAATTATTTAAACAGTAAATTGAAACTTGAGGGAGAAGGCCACATATAGATTGAAGGTGAGAGGATAGAATAATGTAGTTCATGCAAAAAAATTGACTATAACTCAATTAAAAATTGAAACATCGAAAAGAAAGAAAGGAAAATGGAGAAATTACAACCAATACCACAGAAATACAAAATATCTTAAAACAATACTGTGAACAACTATATGGAAACAAACTGGAAAATCTAGAAGAAATGGACAAGTTTCTGGAAACATACAGTCCACCACAATTGAATCAAGAAGAAATTGACCATTTGGACAGACTGATCACTAGAAATGAAATAGAATTAGCAATAAAGAAACCTCCCTGCAAAGAAAATCCAGTACCAGATGGCTTCACTGGGGAATTCTCCCAAACATACAAAGAACTCATGCTGCTCTTTCTCAAACTCTTCTAAAAGATTGAAAAGGAGGGAGTGCTCCCAAACTCATTCTATGAAGCCACCATCACCCTGATACCCAAACCAGGCAGACATTATCAAAAAAGAAAATTACAGGCCAATATCACTGATGAACATAGATGCAAAAATCCTCAACAAAATATTAGCAAACAAAATGCAACAGCTCATAAAAATATCATACACCATGATCAAATTGGATTCATCCCAGGGACAGAAGGATGGTTCAACATAGGCAAATCAATGTGATACATCACATCCACAAAAGAAAGGACAAAAACTACATGATAATCTCAATAGATGCAGAAAAATCATTTGATAAAATTCAACACCCATTTATGATAAAAACTCTTACCTAAATGGGTATAGAGAGAACATATCTCAACATACTAAAGGCTATTTATGATAAATCTACAGACAGCATAGTACTCAACAGTGAAAAATGGAAAACTTTTCCACTAAAATCTGGGACAAGACAAGGTTGCCCACTCTCACCATTTCTATTCAACATAGTCTTAGAAGTCCTAGTCACAGCAATCAGGCAAGAAAAAGATATAAAAGGGTCCAAGTTGGAAAAGAAGAGGTAAAATTGTCACTGTATAAAGATGACATGATACTATATCTAGAAAACCGTAAAAGCTCCACTCCACAAAAAAATTACTAGAGTTAATAAAAGAATCCAACATGGTAGCAGGATACAAGATTAAAGTACAAAAGTCAGGTGCATTTCTTTACACTAACAAGGACTCAACAGGAAAAGAAAGTAAAGAAACAATCCCTTTTAAAATTGCATCTAAAACAATAAAATACTTAGGAATAAATCTGACCAAGGAGATGAAAGACTTATACATGGAGAACTACAAAACACTGACTAAGGAAAATAAAGAAGACGTAAAGAAATGGAAAGATATCCCATGCTCCTGGATTGGAAGGATCAGTATCATTAAAATGGTCATATTGCCCAAGGCAATCGATAGATTTAATGTGATCCCTATCAAATTCCCCAAGACATTTTTTTACAGAACTGGAACAAACAATCCTAAGATTTATATGGAATCACAAAATATCCAGAATTACCAAAGAGATATTGAAGAAAAAGAATGAAGCTGGAGGAATAAACCTCCCAGACTTCAGACAACATTACAGAGCTACAATAATCAAAGCAGCATGGTATTGGCATGACAACAGACATATGGATCAATGGAACAGAATAGAGAGCCCAGAAATAAATCCACAGATGTACGGTCAATTAATCTTTGACAGAGGAGGCAAGAATATACAATGGAGAAAAGACAATCTCTTCAGCAAGTGGTGTTGGGAAAATTGAATAGCAGTATGTAGATCAATGAAGTTAGAACACTCCCTCACACTATACACAAAAATAAACTAAAAATGGCTTAAAGACTTAAATATAAGACAATGCATAATAAGTCTCCAAGAAGAAAACATAGGCAAAACATTCTCTGACATAGATCTTAGCAATGTGCTCCTAGAGCAGTCTACCCAGGCAGTGTCAACAAGAACAAAAATAAATAAATGGGACATAATTAAACTCATAAGCTTTTGCAGAGCAAAGAAAACCATAAGCAAAACAAAAGGACAACCTATGGAGTGGGAAAAAATATTTGTAAATGATACAACTGACAAAGGATTAATTTCCAGAATATATAAACAGCTCATACAACTTAATATCAACAACAACAAAAAAAAATACAACCCAATCCAAAAATGGGCAGAATACCTAAACAAGCATTTCTCCAGTGAATACATACAAGTGACCAATAGACTTATAAAAAATGCTCAGTATCACTAATTATCATAAAAATGCAAATCAAAACTACAATGAGATACCACCTCACACCAGTCACAATGACCATCATTCAAAAGTCCATGAATGATAAATGCTGGAGAGGGTGTGGAGTAAAGGGAACCCTACTACACTGTTGGTAATAATGTAGTTTGGTGCAGCCATTATGGAAAACAATATGGAGATTCCTCGAAAAACTAAAAATAGACTTACCAGATGATCCAGCAATCCCACACCTGGGCATATATCCAGAGGGAACCTTAATTCCAAAAAATGCATGCACCCCAACATTCATAGCAGCATTATATACAATAGCCAAGACATGGAACCAACCTAAATGTCCAGTGACAGATGACTGGATAAAGAAGTTGAGGTATATTTATATAATAGAATACCACTCAGCCATAAAAAAGAACAAAATAATGCCATTTTAGCAACATGGATGGATCTAGAGATTGTCATTCTACATGAAGTAAGCCAGAAAGAGAAAGAAAAATACCATTGATATCATTCATACGTGGAATCTAAAATAAAACAAAAACAAACAAAAACCCCACTATGATCTCATCTACAAAACAGAAAAAGACTTGCAGACTTAGTAAACGATGATTCTGAGGAAAGGGGGTGGGAGGGGATAAATTTGGGAGTTTGAGATTTACAAATGTTAGCCTCCATATATAAAAATAGATTTAAAATTTTTCTTTTGTATAGCACAGGGAACTATGTTCAGTATCTTGTAATAACATTTAATGGAAAAAATATGAAAAAATATATGTATGTATATGCATGACTGGGACATTGTGCTGTACACCAGAGATTGATACATTGCAATTGACTGTACTTCAATTAAATAAAAAAAAGAAAATCAAACTCAGTTTTACCCATCCAGTGTCAAAAGATGAAATTTGTCACTATTATTAAATCTTACATTATATTTGATTAAGATCACTTAATTCAGTAGTAATTTAATTCAATCAATGTGAGATGAAGGCAGTTCTGTTGTTAGGAAATGTGCTATTTTTTACTCCAAACTAAATTAATACTTAGGCAGTAGTGCCAGTTGATTTTAGTTGCATGTAGAGGTAATTTAATTTCAAATAAGATGCCAACTTTATTTGCTAAAAACAGTTTCTCTTCAATGCAGAAAGGCTAAGTCTTGGTACCAAGGGTTCCTATTTACCAATGTGGATTGCGAATATAAAATAATATTTGTATTTGGTATCCTCATATGGTGAATAAAAGTCTTCTACTGGTTGGCTAATGGATTAACTCCAGAAGGCATAGTTTTTCTCTACAGATGCTAATTGTTATTAACAAGGGCTGTAAGGCTGTTAGGCAGTTAGACAGAAATGAGCACTGGGCAAGGGGAGAGGAAGAGGGAGGGAGCAGCCTAGAAAATAAAAGCAGGCCAGTAAAGAACCAGCTTAGAATCAAAGACTGTGGCTCCATAGTAGAGAGAAGAACCCAGCTTAACCTGACCCAATGCTCATTAAAATATAATTAACATTGCAGTTTGAGCCACCTCCCATAGGTTTCTCTGTGTGCATAATGTGTAAAAACATGCCCCAAAGAGATGGGCATGTCTGAGCACTGGAAACATGAGTTGTCAATCAATCAATCAATCAATCATGAAAAGGCCCCCTAAGCCAGGATATAAGACAAGAGGAACACAGGAGTGGCTTCATTTTGTCCTCTCTTGGGTTGACCTGCCCCCAGTTCTCAAAGATGTACTATATGTTACTACCTTTTTACTTTACTAATAAAATCTTCTGTTTATACCATGCTTTCTGTCTCTTGTTAAAAAATCATTTTTTTCAGGTGACAAAGAAGCAGGGTATCTTTTTCCCTCCTCTTCCCCGTGACAAGATCAAATAATAACTGTCCCCTTAACAACTGTCTGACCTTCAGACAGTTCAGAGACATCGGTCTCCTAATTTATAAAATGAGGGTAATACCAAGGCCAACTCTATAGAATTATTGTAAAGAAAAAAATGAGATCATTCATGTAAGGCATTAGAATAGCAGATAAAAATACTCAACAGATGTCTGAAATGATCTTTATGATGGAATTTATCTTAGAGCTCATTCATGCTTCTAGTTTCTGTATATGTAGACTTCTAACAGATGCTACCTGGAATCAAAAAGTTGTTTGTGTGTGGTGATGACAGGGGTGATAAGGTCAATTCTGTGAACCCAGTTAACACACAGGATCCAAGAATATTCCAGCTTTTTAGAATTTTTTTAGGTTTTTTTTTTTTTCTTAATTCAGTGCCCAGGTAGCTTGCTACCTTAGGAAATCCAAATTATTTCCTAAATTTGCTTAGACTGAGTTAGCGCCCGCAGAAAAGATGCTTATTCTGAAGACTCTTTTGTCCATGTCCATAGTACTGAGTAGTGTCAATATCTCTAACAGTTGCCCTGATTTTAGGACATATATAGGTACAAGTATTTGTGTCACCATGCAAGGTGTCTGTTAGTCTCTCTGTTACCTTGAACTGCAGAGTTCAGAGCCGAGACCTCCCCTTCCTATATTTCTCCACCAATGACTGCTAAATACTTTTTCCAAAAGTTTGTTGAATTGTAAAGGTTAAGTTGAAACAATATGAGAAGCAGAGGAAATGAAACTGAAGTGAAACAGGGAGAGCACTTAATTTATCTTCTCACAGCAGATAAATTCAGCAAGAGGTTGGGTGGTTAAACTAACAATTTCTTCTTTCCTCCTTGCCTGTGCAATAAAATAGAATTACATGTTTTATCTTTGTGTAGGTTTTAGCACTTAATATATAAAACAACCAGCTTGTCTCTCTGGGCAAGCAAAATGCATCTGCTCCATGCTTGGATAGCTCCAGGTACTGGAGAGCACAGGCAATTTGTTCCTGGAATCAGTCAAAAAGCTCACTGATAAGGCTAGTCTTTAAAGGAAACCATCCCTTCAAGTGATACTGCTCATAGGTTTTTTATTCAAAAATGCCTCTCTAGAAAAAAGAAAATTCTCATTCTTAAATACAGAGAAGAGCCAACTGTATGTTATCAACAAAGTGAATAATAAAGATGTTGGAAATAAGTAATGACCAGACTTTTATGAATTTTTAAAAATTTCTATTTGCATCCAAAGCATCTAGTCATTAAAGACAGACTTGAAAGGGAAACTCTTTCCTATTACAAACAGAAATTTTTATATTTTGCTAATAAGTAAATGAAAGTCAAATAATATTTTGTGTTGAAAAAACTTTTTTGGACCTATTTGGAGGCCCAAACCCATACACTCTATAAACATATTTTCTTGGCAAAATAACTTCTACTTCCATCACCTTTCATAAATGCCAAGGAGGGCTGAGGGCACCTTTACAATTTCACAGCATCATCTGAACATCTACCAGTTAAGTAGAATTATTATTATATTCCTTAAAAATGTCATTTTCTATTATTGAGCAGTTTGATTATGCGCATGCACAAAATTCTTCCTTGGAAACAACTGTGCTAAGTACTGAATACAAGAAGAAAATTACTTTGAGCATTATGAAAATGTTAAAAGTAAGCAATATTTGTTAAAATCTAAAACCTTAAAACTTCTCAATTTAAACGTAGGGGTAACCTCTTTGTTGTTGGTCTTGGCAAAAGTGTTTTTAATTTGACCCCAAAAGCACACACACACACACAAAAAGGCAAAGCAAACACATAGGACAACATCAAACTAAAAAGCTTCTGCACAATAGAGAAAATCATGGACAAAATGCAGCCTATGGGATGGGAGAAAATACTTACAAACCACATACCCAAGAAGGGGTTAATGTTGAAAACATACAAGGACTAATACAACTCAGTAACAACAACAAAACAACAAATAATCCAATTAAAAATAGGCAAAAGACTTGAGTAGAGTTTTTATTTTCCTCAAAGAAGACATACAACTGATCAACAGATACATGAAAGAGGGCCAACCACAAGGGAAATACAAAACCACAGTAAGATATCACCTGTTAGAATATCAGTTATCAAAACGGCAAGAGAGAGCAAAGGCCAGTGATGATGTGGATAGAAGGGAAAAGCTTTACACTGTTGGTGGGAATGTAAACTATTATGGCCAGTAAGAGATGACAGTACAAAAGGTCCTCAAAAAATTAAAAGTAAGAGCTATCACACGGTCCAGCAAGCCTACTTATGGCATATAACATATCTATAGGAAATGAAATCATTATCTAGAGGTGTCTGTACTCCTATATTCATTATTCCATTGCTTATGATATACAAACAACCTAACTGTACATTGACAGACAAATGGATAAAAAATGTAATATACACACATACACACAAACAGTGACATACTGTTCAGCCTTAAAAAGAATGAAATTCTGCCATTTGCAACAACATAGGTAAACTTGGAGGACCAGGTGGAATAAGTCAGACAGAGAAACACAGATGTGTGATCTCACCCATATGTGAAATCTAAAAAAGCTGAACTCACAAACAGAGGCTAGCTTGGTGTTTGCCAAGAGCTGGAGAGTGGAGGAAATGAAGAAATGTTGGTCACAGGGTGACAACTTCCAGTTACAAGAGAAATAGGTTCTGGGGATCTAATGTACAACGGGGTGAGTGTGGTTGGTAATACTGTGCTGTGTAATTAAAATTTGTTAAGAGTGTGGAACTTAAGTTTTCTCACCAAAAAAAAAAAAAAAAGGTAGCTAAGTGAGGTGAGGTGATGTGATGGATATGCCAATGAGCTCAGTGATGGATATGCTAATGAGCTCAGCAGAGGGAATCTTTTCACCGTGTACACATGTGTCAAATTACCACGCTGTCCACTTTAAATACATTGCAGTTTTATCTGTCAATTATACCGCAGTAAAATGGAAAAAATAACTTTCTGCAGTAATTTGTTTAACTAAAATATTTGGCTGAGAATTTTACATTAAGATTTTTTTCTCTAATTTACATTTATTGTCTTAGATATGTCTCTTGAGTTACAGGGAAAGGAGGGCAAATTATAGTTGGTCATTCATGTCTTCAGGTTCCACATCAGAGGATTCATCCAACCATGAATAAGAAAAAGAAAGTTCCAAAAAACAAGACTTGAATTTGTCACATACTAGCAACTATTTACATAGCATTTAAATTGTATCTACATTTCATACATCGACATAACATTTTCACTGTATTAGGTATTATAAGTAATGCAGAGATACCATAAATATGGGAGGATATGTGCAAATTATATGCAAATGCTACACCATTTTATATAAGAGACTGAGCATCTCTGATTTTGGTATCTGGTGGGATCCTGGAAACAGTCCCTTACAGACACCAAGGGATGCTATATGTTCTGACAGAAGGTTCATTCAGGGCAAAGCTATTGATATCAAAAAAGCATTTGTACAGATCTGAGATCCTTTTGCTTTGATGGAAGTGTAGGGCACTGGGGAAGTGTTGTTGGTGGCAGGACATGAGGTTGGAAAAGGAGAAAGACCAAGCTCAAGGGCCTTGATAGTCCGGGAAAGCAATAGAGGCATTTTTATGAAGCCAGAAAAGCTTTCTAAGTAGAAAAGTAACAGCATCAAGTTTAATTTTAGGTCCCCTACTCAGCTGATGACAAGGAGAGTGGAATGGAACAGGGAAGAGCAGTTACAAACGTCCAAGACACAGATATCAAAAGTTTTTTATTAATTTTTATAAATTTTTTCTGAAGAATCAGGAAGAATCATTTCTCTATCAACAAAAAATTTGGCATCCCTTTTTCTTTCTGGGGTCTTATACACCTTGAGAGTAAGTTGAGTAAGAACATATGTTATGTATCTATGTGATGAATGCCAAAATTAGTCATATTTTTTTCGTGAAGAAAACAAAAAAAAAGGGAAAAACAAAAAGCAGAGAGAAAGAGACAAAAGAACAAAGAGAAGCAAAAAGGAGAGAAAAAGAGCAAAAGAGAGGGAAAAGAATGACGGATAAAATGAGAGGGAAGATAGGAGAGGAATGAAGGAAAGCAGGAGGATGAGAAAGATAAACCCCACTCTGTCTCATTTCAATAATGTCAGCATTTCACCACTGAAAATTAATTGCTTTGGAGGAAAACATTTTCTGCCTTTAAATTATGGTAATTCATATAAGGTAGTATGCTATGTTACATCCCATGAACTCGTTTTTAGGTATAGAGGTTTTACAATTTTTTTTTTTAACAGCAGCAGCAGCTTAGAACCACCCTCCTTTTTTTTTTTTTTTTCTTTTACCCCCGGTAAGATTTTAAGTGGAGCATCTCCAAATTTAGTATATGAAAGCTGAACAAGTGTGTTTGAGCCAGAATGGAAAGCCTGGAGCCTCTTCCTATTGGTTTCACTCTTATTTTTCACAGCAGTCCTTGAAGTAACATGTGGAAACTTGGGCTCTGGAAGCATCATTTACAAATTTCTTCCTTAATGTTAATGATTCTGTTATTTAGTTTTATTAGAGTAACTTTAGGTACAGATGAGTCAGATTGTGAGGGCCTGGCCAACGGAGTGAAGTTCACTGGCAGGGTGGAAAGGTGAAGTGGTTCAGAAAAGTGGACAAAAAAAAAAAAAAAGACTTTTTGTGTTAGCAGCATTTGTTTTATTACTTTGCATTTTTGTGGAGGTTTACTCTGGGTTTGTGCTCAGGTCAAATACAAAGGGTTATTGAATGTCTCCTGTAAGCAGAACAATAGTCTCACCTCAGATTTTATTTTTATAATCTGAAAACAAAGCATCTTGCCCTTTCCTCCATTCTTACCCAGAAATTTCCCCTTGAAAATATTTGATAAATAAGACTGGTAGAGACTAGATCACAAAGTAATTATATTTAAATCAATGGACAATCTTTTATGTCTCTGTTTAACTATTAGATGATATGCAGCATCTAGATGCATGTTTCTGTAATTTGTAGTCAGTCTTTGTTTCTGTTTATATCATGCAATGGATTTTCTCTTAGAGCAAATAAACACCTTTGGCAGTGAGCCAGAGCAGCAAACTACTAATACAGCACAGCAGAATTTTGATTTTTCTCTTTTGTTGCTTTTGATCTTTTATTTAACAAAATCACATGCTGACATTCAATGGTAAATTAACTTTTAACTGGTTTGTTCTTCCAGGAGTTTTCTTTTCTCTCTCTCTCTTTCTAAAAATTTGTTTCCTTAAATGTAAAGCATCATGGTTTATTTGAATTCTTATGGCCCGTGGTGTATTTTTGGGAGACTCAAATGCTCATTTTAGATTGTGGAATAACATATGGCTTTGATGCACTGATAAATGTATGTTTCCTCTGGTGTCTTAAACAACTGTATTGAGGCTAAAAATGTATCTTAAGCCTAAGTCACTTCCTGTTAGTAAGTTAGGCACCTGGAAAGGTGCTTTTTTATTTGCCTGGACCATTTTAGTTGCCTGTGACGGAAATCAAAGATGTGTGTGAGAGGGAGAAGGAGAGAGAAAGAGAAAGGGGGCAGTGGGGGAAGAAATGAATGTATTTACTGACTTGTGGAACCACAAAGCTCAGAAGCAGAACCTGCTTCACATCACTGTGGTCTCAAATGGTAGTGTTGGAACACAGTTTGCCGCCATCTTCCAGCTCTGCTTTTCTCTGTGTTAGATTTATTCTCAATCAAGCTCTCTTTGGTGAAAGCATGTCTAGAATCAGTTTCACATTTACATTCTACCAGTTCAGCATACTTAGTGGAATGACAGTGCATCTTTCTTACAGATTCATGAATGGTCTTGAGATTTCTCTTCTTCAGCCCACATAGGGTCACATGTGAAGGACTGAACTATCAAAGTGAACAGGCCCTGGGTCACACATTCCCTCTGAGAGCTGGGAGTCAGATTACCCTACCATGAGATGCATGGAGTACGGGACTGGGGGACACATTCCAGAGAATTCAGGATTCTCTTGTCAGAGGAAAGGAAGTGTTGGACTTGTCTTTTGCAGCTGCCTATATAGTGCAATACCTTCTTGCTTGTTATTTTTCCTTCCTTCAAATGTCTATTTGCTCATGGCATGTCTTTTTCTTGTCATTGTCCAAGAAAATGGAATAGAGGGATATTAAGCATGTGTGTGTTTCTAAGTGATGGATAATCTCTAATACAATTAGCCCATAGCAGGAATTGGCATAGGCCTACCAGTTGAAGAGAAGGAAGGTGCTTTGTTCCCTTAAATGCTAGCTTCCAAGAAGCCACATGTGCCACCCAAGAAGACATGAGACACTGACTATCAAAAAGTCATACATGAACACAGACTTAAGGATCAACAATCTTAGGAAATATTTCTAGGTCATCTTGAGATACAATTCTCAATGTGATGTCTGAAAAATCACCCATATTTTGAAGTATGGCGTTTGAAAACCTACTGAATGACACTTCAGAAGTCCTTGGGCTCATTCTGTGTTCTCATATTTATATGCTTTGTTACTAAAGACTAGTCATATGTATACATCTGTTTTGTATTTTCTCTTCTGTGAATGGAGCAAGTTGTAATATCTGCTATCTCCTGTCAGTTCCAGACTATGAGTCTGATGGTTTTACTCTCCGGGAATGACTTCAGAAATCAGGAGTAAAGAGATCAATTTAATCACAAAACAACTTTGATTTATAGCCATGTGTGAAATGTACATGCTTCAGTGAAAGAATATAACATAAGAAATCATGCAATAAGATGGATCTTTATGGTAGAAAGAAAAAGGAGGACAGGAGAGTGAGAATACATAAAAACACTGTTTAAATAAGACCTTTAAAATATTTTTTCTTCTCCTTTCTTCTCTTTCTGTCAACATTTTATAAATCAATTCTTTATATACTTACTTGGTGTTAAATGTTTGGTGATACTGAATTAGTTTATATTGGTGATATTTGATTAATACAATTAAAATAGTGCTATTAAAAATATTATTTGGAAATCCCTGAGATACTAAATGCAAGCCAAATTACTTATTTAAAAATAATAATTGTTAGAGACATTAATAATGACCATTTAGTAACTGGTTAAAAATCTCCAGAATTTTATTCTCACAATCTATGGAACATTAAATGACCACATATTAATAAATACATAAAATGCATTTATGATTACCTCAAGTAGAAAAAACAATATTTAAAACTCTCACTATTTCACCTAAATTTTGACTATTAGAAAATGCATTAACCATAAGATTATATTACTGAATTGCTCTGTAGCTTATCATTTTTCATTTATTTCTTTGGTAAAAGAAGTAGGAATTGTTACTAAATTTTCAAGTGATTTTATCAATCTTATAAAAGCGATTGTGAAAATAAATAAATGAGTTAAACAACCTTGGCAGTTCAGAGTATCAGAGTCAGAGAACCCTGTAAGAAAATACTTCAGATTTCACAGACTACTTAAAATCAGTGCTTATATTCAGTGAAAATAGAAATCTCAAAGTCACCAAAAATGTTTTATTTCGGTACAATCGCCTTGTCAGCTAAATCTTCTCAATATCTAGGAGATAGCTATCTGCCAAAATTAGTCCTATTTAAATATCTAGTTTTATTGTTTAAATTTAAAGAAGAAAGTATGGCAACTTTCTTTCAGGGTCTTTCTTTTCTATGTATTTGCTGTATAGTAAGTGTTGTCATGTTGAGGTACTTCCATTATGAATGAATGAAGACATATATTTTGCATGCTCTCTCTGTTCACAGTGTTTATTGAGACATCATCTCCTTAAAGCATTCTTTAGAAGAGACCTTCTCTCATTGCAGTACAACTGTGAATGTGCCCCCAGAGCTATCTGAGCTTTGTCATAGATGCTGTCTGCTTGTATAGGTCATAAATTATTTTCATCCACTGGTACCGAAGTTGATGAGTTTCTTATACCCCCAAATTAGTACCATTTATTCAGTCAACACATGATTATTTAACTTCCACATATGTACATGGGTAGCTATGGTACTGTGTCTATTGAATTACCAAAGTTGTAGATGAGTAATTACTATTCTGAGGGATGATTTCATGAGATAACTGCAGGAAACTGTGATGAACCCCAGGATGACAATCAGAAAACACCAAAAACTTATGTGTGCTTAGTAGAGTGCCGTTTTGATTTCCCTTGTGGCTTCTCTATTTTGTTCTCTTGGGTTCTGCTTACATATAGCTGCTATACCATCCAAGTCCCCTGTCTGTGATTTTCTCCTTTGGTTTAACTTTTTGATGCCTCTCAGCACATTACTTATTTCAGGCGCCCAGATTAATATGCTCTACATTCAAGAATTTCTTTCAAGAACTCTCCCACTAGTAGATATCACTTTTGGGGGGTTGGGTCTCCCCACAACTTGGTATCTGAGACATACTTTAAATTGCCCATTAAAATCATTTTTTTCAGGTAGTTAGGTAATATTCTAAAACAGAAAACACAGAAAATCATAGGATCAATAGAAGGTATTCTATAGGTGTTACTTTCACTGTGGGAGCTGCAGCCACTGCCTTGTCTTGTGACAAAATATCTGTTCCAGAATATGGTGACTTGTATTTCCATTAAGTTAAAGTTTATTTTGCTTTACTTTAATTTGGTAAATTCTCCTCTGTTTGGATAGTTGCATCATCTTCAAACTATTAAATAATTTGATAGGGAATTATTAGTCATTAAGGGGCAAGGACTGCTAAGAATTTTCAATACAGATGGCATTGTCCACTTTTCAGGGCCCTTGGGTTTGCATGTCTGCCACAGCTTACTCTTCCAGCAGTGAGTTAAACCCATTTTATAAAAGCAATACCATTATTCTACTGTAGTATTTTACACATCAATTAAAAACTGAAGTGCTGATATATCTGACATTCTTATACCTATATGTTATACTTAAGCAACATGTTCTCTCTGTATATGTTGTGATATTTACATATACAAGTGTTTTACTTATCAAGTTGTGAAGTAAGCTATGGTGAAAAGGGAGGTATTAATAACAGGAAGCTTGTTTTGCATATGAAATGGTATATACAGTCTGTAAACATAATCCTGTCCATTGGAGGGGCTGCTACTTGAGACTCATTCTAATATGTCCATGTGAGAGTCGATGCTTTAATAAATGAATCTTATTGTAATTTAAAACCTTTACATGATAAGTGGGTGCCAGATGCTATAATCTGCCTTTGCCAGTTGCAAAATTATGAGCTGTTTCCAGGCTTTTACTTTTGCCTCTTTTGAGAGCAGGTAATGGATTTCCAAAATTCTATAGCAGAGCACAGCATGTCCCAAATCAAGTCTATTCTTTAATATAGGACACTTTTATTTATAAAAGCAATGCATTAAGATCTATACATGATAGATTTATGCAAATACATAATAGGGTCACTAACTCCTGTTTTATAGAAAAAAATGCTTGCTGACTGTATTTGGATGGTGAATAGAAATAAATTATACATAAAGCATGAAAAGCCCTGTTTTGGAATTCTGAATGTTACCAATTTGCTAACTGGCAGAAAGGTCTAACTATACATCTTACACTGAGTTTGCCTTTGCATTCATATATCGTATTTACAAAAAACGTGAATTCCAGTTTCCATTAAACAGCATGACACATTGTCCAAAGCCTAAGCATGTGGGGATGATATACTCTAGAAGTAGACCAGGAAATAAGTTAAATTCTGCCTCTCTGAGATGTTGTCTGAGCAGAAGGCAATACTTTTTTATGTTTGTCCCTAGCTTTTATTTAATTTCTTACCAACTTTATTGACAGTATAATTTGTGAGTGACAAACTGCATCTAATTATGAGGCTCTTATTTATCTTTAATTAATTTATTCAAAGAATAATTATTGAGAACCTATTATGTATAAATATCAAGTTAGACAAAGGAAGACAAAGATGAAATGCCAAGTCTCCTGCTCCCAGAATGTAGCAGATGAAAAAATAAATGATTACAACATATGAGATAATTCTAAAAGTGTATTGGGAATACAGAATGGACCTTTCCTTCTGAGAAGAAAAAAAGGACTCATTGAGTCCCTACTCCATGCCAGTTACTCTTCTAGTTATTTCCTGTATACACATTTATTTAATTTTCCCCTACACTCTTTCAGTTAAGCAGTTCAGTTAAGCACTCTCATTTTGGTCTTACATAGTTTACAAATCAAGAAAATTCTCAATTATTTTCTTCCAAGCTCTAAGATTCTGCATAGACAAAATCTTTTTACATGACTCTCCTCATTATTAGTTTCAGTGATGTGTCAGGCAAAAATAATAATTGAGTCTCGTAGAGGAAAGTGCTCTTGTCTGGGGAGAAGTGTATGGTTTCATACACTTTCTAGGAAATGAGCTGGAATCTGCTGCATATCTTCAGTAACCTTGCACAGTAGGGAAGACACACAACAGAGAGCTTGGCCCTTTTACTCAGTATAAAATCAACATGCAAAGAAGTTTTCAAGCAACTGGCTTATTCAGCTCATCTTCTATTTATCTCAATTTTCAAATAAATTCACAGTTGGAAAATGGGAATGAGGTTAATTTGCCTAATCTAATCAAGGCAAGTCATCAGTCTGTTCTGTTATAAGAAACCAAAACAACAATAAAGCAAAACAAGTGTGACTGAAAATGTGTCTTACTTTGTCTTCTTTTTTAAGAATTTTCTTTGCTCCAAAGAGTTCACTGCCTGGTGATTGAGGCAAGAGGACATTGTGGGATCCCAGATTAGTGTTATAACCATTTCTAGAGCTTTGTACTGATAATATATTCTTTTTTTTTTCTTCAATGAACAAATTTTGCATCAGCAAAATTTTACTCAAAGATGGATGAATCTTTCCATGCGTCAATGAACGGAAGTCAAGATCACATTTGGAAGAACTAGTGCTTAACTATTAGTTAACTTCCTGAAAATACTGAATATTTCAGTTCTTTTAACTCATTTGAGGATCAATGAAGATAATAAGACAATATCTTTTGGATCAATATTGAATTTTTTTCTAAAAAACACTTAAAATTTTTGTTAGGTCCTCACAAATTATACTTTGGCAGTAAATTTGGTAACTGCAGAGAGTTACTGTTTTAACAAATGAAAAAAATAAATTTTTCTGAACTTCATACTTTTTTATGAAGATGCATAATGTGTTTCTAGAAAAAAAATTTAATGAAGCAGAGAAATCTGGTTTTGTGTTCCACTCTATTTACATGTAGGAAGAACTTCCAGTCTGAAATAGGTTTGGATCTCAGATCAAACACTTCTTATCTCTGTGAGTTGAAACAAATACTTTATCTTCTCTGTCTCAGTTTTATCATCTGTCAAATGAGGATACAGTTAGGTAACCAATAAGGCTACTTATAGATCACTACATGGGTTATAATACCAGGGAAAAGAATCAGGGAAGAGTTTGTTTTTCCCCCTAAGTTGAATGTACAGATAATAGTAAGCATATACATGCTAAGGTAGTCTGAAGAAAGTGGAAAATTGTTTCTCCATGAATAAGGAGGTCACTGGTGGAAGTAGTCCCTATGTACAGAGGACTCTCTAAGGGGCTCATTTTCCTAGATCTACCTTCACTACTATTCTTGTATTTCACTTAGTATTTTCTCCCAAACTGGATTCAGTTCCTTACGATCTCAATTCAGTTCGGAAAAATTTCCCATGACTCATATCCCTTACATTTATCATAGAATGTATGTGTTCAGGATCACCAAGCTTGACTGAAAAGCAAGAAGATGCCAAGATAAAAGAAGTTTAATGCAAAAATTAGTAATAACTATCTCAAATGTAGAAATAAAGTTACTTTGTATAAATTTTCTTTTGAGCATTGCCTCATTTCCTCCTTTTTCTCCAAAGATTAGTAATTCCAGCTCCATTGTGTGCCATGTCAGCTGAAACATTCCTTGGGCTTGTTGAGTTTGAAAGGTAGAGTACTTACTTCAGCTGGATGTTAACATATAAGCTCTCAGTGAACTATATAAAAAAAGATAAACACTGATCAGAAACATCTGGCAACACTTAAAGAGTCCTATCTACTCAGCATCATCTGATATATGATGTGACAGTGCCAATTGTCATTTGATATTTGTAATTTATATGAATTCATTTTCTTTTGTATAGGCATATAATTAGGTTGAAATTGAAAGATACTTTTTCTCTAAACAGTTAATCTCTGAGCATACTTTCACTGTTTTCTGTCTACCAATTTTACAAGATTTCAATTTAGTTCCTTATAACCATGGTGATTGAGATGCCAAAATGCCTAGAAAGATTATATGCATGTGTGTGTATGTGTGTATACATATATGTACATTGCAATTATGTATAAACATCACGTCATAATTTATATGCTCTTTTTCAGATTCTAAATATCAAATAGAGTTACTAAAATATCAAAATTATTAAAGCTCTTAAGGTTTGCTAATATACTTCTATATCACATCTTAATATCATTCATACCTTAAAAGTAGCACTGTTAATGAAACTAAAGTATCGTCCTAATATTTATCACTGCATAATGAATGCCTGAAACATGCTTTTTGTTCAGTTTCAACAGTTACTGTTATTTCAGTTTTTTCTTTGTTTTTTTTGTTTTACATGATAATCATATATATAAAAATTGTCTAAATATTTTATAATACTGCTTTTAAAAGTCTGTCACTTATGTTCAGTGTTTTTTCTATGAATATTCTGGAACAAATTCCTCTTAAAAGTGAGTCCTAGTGAGACAGGAGGGAAGGGGGGCAGGGCACAAGCACTGAAGTAATTACACAGCCATTGAGGACAGGATGAACTGGTTAGAACCAAGATGGTGAAAGATTTGACTTCCAGTAGGCCTTGAGCCTCATGATGCACCCACAGGGCCATGACAGTTCCTAGGCTGACTATAAAAGGTCAAAAAGTGAGTGGGGCCCAATTCCTGGAAATCCCTCCCCTTCTCCAACATAGTTGGAATAACCCTCCTACTTGTTAGCGTATGAAATTACTGAGCCCATAGAAACTAACAACCCTGTACCACTCCTGACTTCTGAGATGGCCTGCACTCTGTTTACCAAGTACGTATCTACTTATATTTCAAACTAAACACCCCCACACCCCTCGGCCTCTTCCCACTAACCTTTTGAGATTGCTTGCATTCTGTTTATGGAGTGTCTCTCTTAAGCCGCTCTCCCTTCTGAGTGAGATGGATTGCATTCTGTCTATGAAGTGTGTAGCTCCCTAAATAAACTTACTTTCGCTTTACTATACCTTGCACTTGAATTCTTTCCTGTGGGAGACAAGAACCTATTCTCCGCCAATACTGGGAAAGTGGTTTTTGCTGAAGGAATAGGCATACACCCTATAAATAGACAATGAAAAGTATGAGAAACATCTGTTTCCCTTTTTACATTGGCTGCCAGAAGACCCTGAATTGAATGTGTGATTCCATGCTTTTGCCTAGTGCATCTAGCACAATAGATCCTCTCTGAATTTGTTATTCTCTTTACAAATCTTTCCTGTTAGACATTTTTCTTTTTACTGCCTTCCTTCTTTTTTCTTATTTTAATGTTTTTACCTCCATAGGTCTGTATTATAAATGGTCTCTAGAAGTAAGAAGGGTATAAATAATTGATAAATAAAGGGCTGCATAAATGAAGCTTTGTTATAAAGAGTGCCTCATACTCTTTATCAGCTGTAGCTCCCAGCACAGGCAGCAGGGCTGTCCTGCATTGCTTTAAGTCATATTCATGGTGTCCCTATGATATTTATTCCATTCACATACTCAGTTTAATACTTTTACTTGAATCCAGTAATACACAAGCACCTGTGGATATAGTCATGATTCACATGTGCCAAGACATTATTCTTTTTTATCATAACAGGATTTTTGATGTAAGCCTTTTAAAGTGCAGATAATGAAGAAACAAACTCCCACTCACCTGTCTCTTCTACTTCATAACAACAGAAAGTAACTATATTTAGGAGATGTGTGTAAAGCAACATTTTCAGTTACATTGTCTAAGGTAAGTCTAGACTTTGACCCTGGCAGAATGTAAAGGGTAAAATAAAGAACACTGACAAGAGAGTCAAAATAAAAATAGAAAACAAATTTTGAGCTACTTCACTGCAGTGAGAATGACTGAGCAACTGACTAACCTGAGCTTTCCTGACTGAAAATGGAGTAAACATGGGCAGGTAATTTCAGCTCTTAGTGCGCAGGCACCTTATAAATCAACTGAAAAATAGCACTGGCTTACATTTTAAGCCCTCAAATAAAATGATTTTTCAGCTAGCAAAGATCTGATGATATGCCCAAAGAAAGGCCTTGCAGGTAAGGCCCTAAAATACATGAAAGTTGCCCAGCTCTGTTAGATTACTCTTTCCTTTTCTGAAGATTTAACTGGAACCCTTTGCAAGGCAACTAAAGTCCATGTTTATATGGATTTAAATGAACATTTTTGATGTGGGTAAGTTGTGAAAAATATTCTTGAGAACCAGTGTTTTAATATCTGAATGGCAAGATGCCTTTCTTGAAGATATGTCTTATTTTCAATGGTCATATTTAAATAGATATATGTATAATTTTTGCTCTTAGGGTTCAACCCAACATTTGAGGCCCATTTTCAGTTTCCCATAAGAATCCTCAGTTCAAGGTGTCACTGAAGTGGAATTCTAGTGCAATATGTAAGCAGGGAAATGCACTGCTTTTTGGTAGATTCAATGACAAGACTCAAATGTATTTATATAATGGGGTTGACATTATCAAAGAGAAAGAGATGAAAGGTTAAAGGAAGCTATAAGCACACCTTAAATAATAATTATTTTTCTTACTATAATTGTATCATCACCCATATTTTATTTCACTTCTACACACCAAGTTTTCATGTTACATATTCAATTCTAGGCTTTATCTACATCTTACATAGTCCAACCCAGTTCTAAATCGTCTTTCATGTGCAGAATTCAGTCTCATACAATATGTCTACACAGGCTGCTGTAAGCCAGTGTTGCTTGCTGGCAGTGCTATGAAGGTGGGGTGTTCTCATCACCTGCCAAGTTGCCATGGTCCAAATATTGCGGAACTACAGAAGCCTCAATTAGGATTTTATAACAAATTCATTTTCTAGATATTGAATCTGTTACTCAAATTTCAGATTTGATTTTGCTTGTATATTTTCTAAGATAAATTAGGTAGGAAGCTTTGTTTTTCATGTATGGCAAGGCAGCTGATTTCTGTGTATCACTTTTGTGTCCTGCAACTTGTCAAATTCATTCATGAGCTCAAGTAGTTTCATGGGAGACTTTTTAGGATTTTTATGTATAGTATCATGTCATCTGCAAACAGTGACAGTTTTATTTCTTCTTTTCTGATTTGGATTCCTTTTATTTATTTATTTTTTTCTTCTCTGACTGCTGTGGCTAGGACTTCCAAAACTACTGAATAATAATGGTGAGAGTGGGCATACTTGTCTTGCTCTTGATCTTAGAGGAAATGCTTTCAGTTTCTCACCACTGAGAATATTGTTAGCTGTGGGTTTGTCATATATGGCTTTTATTGTGTTGAGTTATATTCCTTCTATGCCCACTTTCTCAAGATTTTTTTTTATCATAAATGGATGTTGAACTTTATCAAAAGCTTTTTCTACATCTATTGAGATGATCATATGATTTTTATTCTTCAGTCTGTTAATGTGGTATAAAATATTGATTAATTTGTAGATATTGAAAAATTCTTGCATTGCTGGGATAAATCCCACTTGATCGTGGTGTGTGATCTTTTTAATGTATTGGAGTCAATTTGCTAGTATTTTGTTGAGGATTTTTGCATCTATATTCATAAGTGATATTGACCTGCAACTGTCTTTTCTTTTTTCTTTCTTTTCTTTTCTTTTAATACCTTTGTCTGGCTTTGGTATCAGGGTGATGGTGGCCTCATAGAATGAGTTTGGAAGTGTTCATTCTTCTGCAGTTTTTTGGAATTGTTTCAGAAGTATAGTTAACTCTTCTTTAAATGTTTGGTAGAATTCCCCTGTGAAGCCATCTGGTCCTGGACTTTCATTTGTTGGGAGTTTTTTAAACACTAATTCAATTTCAATGCTGGTAATTGGTCTGTTAATAATTTATATTTCTTCCTGATTCAGTCTTGGAAATTGTACGTTTCTAGGAAGTTGTCCATTTTTTCTTGGTTGTCCATTTGATTAACATATATTTGCTTACAGTAGCCACTTATGGTCCTTTGTATTTCTGTAGTGCCAGTTGTAACTTCTCCTTTTTTATTTCTGATTTTATTAATTTGGGCTCTCTCTATTTTTTTCTTGATGAGTCTGACAAAAGGTTTACTGAGTTTGTTTTTCTTTTCAAAGAACCAGATTTTAGTTTCATTGATCCTTTCTTTTTTTTTTTTTTTTTTTTTTTTTTTTTTTTTTTGGTCTCTGTTTCATTTATTTCTGCTCTAATCTTCATGATTTTTTTTCCATCTACTAACTTTGGGTTTTGTTTGTTCTTATTTCTCTAGTTGCTTTAGATGTAAGGTTAAGTTGCTTATTTGAGATTTTTCTTGTTTCCTGAGGTAAGCTTGTATTGCTATAAATGTCCCTCTGAGAACTGCTTTTACTGCATCCTATAGGCTTTGGGTTGTCATGTCTCTAAGCATTTTTTGATTTCCTCTTTGATTTCTTCAGTGATCCATTTGTTGTTTAGTAGCACATTTTTAGCCTCCATATGTTAGTGATTGTTACAGGTGTTTTTCCTTGTAGTTAGTGTATTTCTAGTCTCATAGCATTGTGGTTGGAAAAGATGCTTGACATCATTTCAATTTTCTTAAGTTTACTGAGGCTTGCTTTGTGGGCCTATATGTGATCTATCCCGGAGAATGTTCCCTGTGCGCTTGAGAACAATGTGCATTCCACTGCTTTTGGATGGAATGCTCTGTAAATATCAAGTAATTCCATCTGGTCTAATGTGTTATTTAAGACTGTAATTCCTTATTGATTTTTTGTCTAGATACCGTGTCCATTGATGTAAGTGAGGTGTCAAGGTCCCCACTATTATTGTGTTACTACCAATTTCTCCTTTTATGTCTGTTAACGGGTGCCTTATATATTGAGGTATTCCTATGTTGGGTGCATATGTATTTACAATTGTTGCTTCTTCTTGGAATGATCCCTTGAGAATTATGTAGTGTCCTTTTTTGTCCCTTGTAACTGTCTTTACTTTAAAGCCATTTTGTCTGAAACAAGTATTGCAACTCAAGCTTTAAAAAAAAAAAAAAAAAAAAACTTGTTTGTGTGGAATGCTTTTTCCATCCCCTCACTTTCAGTCTGTATGTGTCTCTACATCTGAAGTTAGTCTATTGTAGGCAGCAAATATATGGGTCTTATTTTTGTATCCATTCAGCCAGTCATTGTCTTTGGTTGGAGCATTTAGTCTGTTTACATTTAAGCTAATTATCAGCATATATGTTCTTAATGTCATTTTGTTAATTGTTTTGGATTTGTTTTAGTAGGTCTTTCTCATCCTTTTCTTCTTCTGTTCTCTTGTGATTTGGTGACTCTCTTTAGTGTTATGCTTGAATTCCTTTCTCTTTTTTGTGTGTATATCTATTATAGATTTTTGGTTAGCAGTTACCATGAAGTTTTGCTAAAACATTCTGTGTATATTTGTGATTGCTTTAAGTTGCTGATATCTTATTTTCAGATGCATTTTAAGTACCTGCATTTGTACTCTCCTTTCACAATTACTGTTTTTATTGTCTCATTTTACATTTGTATTGTGTATCTCTTAACTGCTTGTTGTGGAAACTGATGATTTTACTATTAATGTATATTACCCTTCCTACTAGTTTGTGCAGGAATTATTCCTACCTTTACTGTATGTTTGCCTTACCAGTGAGTTTTTCCACTTTATAATTTTCTTGTTTCTTGGTGTGGCCTTTTCCTTTCAGCCTAGAGAATTTCCCTTCGCATTTGTTGTAAAGCTGGTTTGGTAGAGCTGAATTTTTTAAGCTTTTGCTTGCTTGTAAAGCTTTTGATTTTTCCATCACATCTTATTGAGAGCCTTGCTGGATGGAGTATTCTTGGTTGTAAGTTTTACCCTTTCATTATTTTAAATATATTTCACCACTCCCTTCTGGCCTGCAGAGTTTCTGCTGAAAAATCAGCTGATAGTCTTTTGGGAGTTCCTTTGTATGTTATTTATTGCTTTTCCTTTGATGCTTTTAATTCTTTTTTTACCTTTAATATTTGACATTTTAATTATAACATGTCTTGGTGTGCTCTTCTTTCATAAATCCTGTATGGGACTCTCTGTGCTTCCTGGACTTGGGTGATTATTTCTTTCCCCAGGTTAGGGAAATTTTCAGCTATTATCTCTTCAAATATTTTCTCAGGTCCTTTTTCTCTCTCTTCTCTTTCTGGGACTCCTATAATGTGATTACTAGTGCACTTCATTTTGTCCCAGAGTTCTCTTAAAATATCTTCATTTCTTTTGATTGTTTTTTCTTTTTTATATTGTGCAGTAGTGATTTCTATTGCTCTGCCTTCTAGCTCACTGATATGTCCTTCCTTATTTAGTCTATTCTTCTTTCCTTCTAGTATATTATTCATTTCAGTAATTGTGTTCATCAACTTTGTTTGGGCGTTATTTATATTTTCTCTTTGCTGAAAACTTTGCTCTGTGATTCTATCCTCCTCCCAAATTCTCTGATCATCTTCACAATCATTACTCTAAACTTTTTTCTCAGGTAGATTGCTTATCTCCCCATCACATATTTGTTCTGGGATTTTATCTTGTGCCTTTACCTGGAACATATTCCTTGGCTGCCTCATTTTGTTTGAATTTCTATTCATATTTTTTGTTGTTTAGTTCCATTGCTTGACCTTGGAGAAGTGGCCCTCTGTAGGAGATGTCCTATGTGTCCCAGCAGTACTCCCCTCTTATCACCTAGGGGCCCGTGGGCCACTGGTTCCAGGGTAGATTCTGGACTGTGTTGCAGACTTGTTTTGCATATTAAGAGATCAAAGTTTTCTAGCTTCTGATATCTGCCTCCTGGTGAGTGAAGCTTGTCTACAGGCTGGTGCAGGCTTCCTGGTAGGAGGGGCTGGTATCTCCCCACTGGTGGGTGGACCTGGGTCTTGGCCTGTTGGGCAGGGCTATGTCTAGAGGAAGCTGTGGGGTCAGTCTTAAACAGCGATGGGTGGGGATATGTCCCCTCCTAGTTAGTTGTTTAGCCTGGGGCATCCCAGCTTTGGAGCCTAAAGCTTTTTGATAGAGCCATGTCTAATGTCCAAGCAAGATGTTAGCTTCCTGGAAGGAGAGTTCATTCAGAGGAACATCCCTGAATGTCCACCACTGTGTCCATACCCCCAGGGTGAGCACCAGCCACCCCACACCTCCTTGGGAAACCCCCAAGCCTAGCAGGTCTGTCCAGCCCAGGCTTCTATGAAATTACTGCTTTTGTCCTTGGTCTCAGTAAGCATGAGATTTTCTGTGTGACTCAAGTCTCTGATTCCTCCAGTACTGTGAAATTCCTGTAATCAAGCCCCACTCCCTTTCAAAGCTCAACAGTCTGGGGTCTCTTCCTGGTGCTGGACCCCTGGGCTGAGAAGCCTGATATGGAATTCAGAACTCTCACTCTTGTGGGAGAAATTTTGCAATATAATTATTCTCCAACTTGTGGGCTGCCCACCCAGGAGGAATGGGACTTGACTATATCATGAGTCCATCCCTCCTACTGTTCTTGTGGTGGCTTCTGCCCTCAGTTTTTAGCCATAGAAGATCCTTTCTGGTGTTTGACAGTCATTTTTATTGCTAGTTGTTTTGCAGGTAGTTGTGGTCTTGGTGTGCCTGTGAGAGGAGGTGACCTCCAGCTGTTTCTACTCTGCCATCTTGAAAGGAAGGTTGATCATTTTCTGATGTATAAAAATATTAAATAACTACATTGTGCACCTGGAACTAAGGTATTGCTGTAGTATTGTAGGTCAGTTGTACTTCAATTAAGAAAAAAATAGGGGGAAAAAAACCCCACAAAGTCCTACACCATAGTGCGTAATGATTTTCCCTCCATGATGCTTTATGGCTTTCATTCTGTCCCATCACTGTCCCCTTGCTCACTTCTCTGCGGCCACACTAGCCTCCTAGATGTTCTCTGAACTTACCGAGCACAGTCAGAACCTTTGAACTTGGTCTTCTTTTTGCCTTTTACAAAACTCTCTATAATGCTATGTAATAGTTTATGATGATGATTGATTTTGGTGGCAAGGGGCAATAGAAACAGGCAGAGAAATTTTAATCTTAGTTTATATAATTTCAAAATTTAAAAAGTCTATTGGTGATTCAAATTATTTTGGTTTTCTATATTTCTTATACTTACAATATAGAAAACTTATACAGTAATAATTTTATGTATGACACTAATGGGTAATAAATATACAGAAGTTTATACAGATGCAAATGAGCACCCAGAAAACATTTAAAATTCACAAATCTCACAAAGATGGTGTGTATCTTATTAAATTGCTTAATGAACTGTGCATGTAGTATATAACTGGAATGCATATGACTCTGGTGGTTAGCTTTGCACAGAATCAACTGGGGAGAGTTTAAAAATATGAACACGCAAATCATACCTCAGACAAATTAAATATGCACCGGTGGAAGTGACACTGAAGTACCAGTATTCTTTTTAAGGTTGAGTCCTTTATTTAGCTAAGGTTCAGAACTACTGATATAAGAGGAAAAGGCTAAGGATGTAGTGAGTGTGGATGGTAAAGAGGAACTTAATTAGGGCATATGTGGTGATTAGGATTTAGTGCTGGAAAAGATAAAGAAAACAGTAAGAAAATATTATAAGGCAAAAACCAAAATGTTTATTCTGGGTTTCAAGGGATGAGTCATTTGACTGTGCCACAAAAGTTGTGTAAGAGAGAGACCCAGAGAGCTTGTGACAGTGAAACACATTAAATGCCACATAAGGAGTCCACAGATCAACCTACAGATGGCTAAGGAGTAATCTGATCACATTCTGATGTCTAGTGATAGTGTAGAATGACGTAAGAGGGGAGGAAATGCACCTAAGAGATAAAACAGGAATTTATTGCAGTTGTCCTAACATGGAATAGTAAAGGTTTGAATGAGAGAGAGAGCAGAGAAAATCAAAATGAATGATTGTGCAATTACAAACAAAGGGGAAAATATCAAATCTCCACTTTACTCTCAGCTAGGTAGACAGAGTTTAAGAACACCTTGCAAGTAAAGATCTCATTTACAAGGCAAGCTCTTTGCATCTCATTCTTAAAAGCTATATGGGCCCACTTAGAATTGACATCACAGTACATTAGCTAGGCAAATGAAGATTTTGCAGTTAAACATTGGGAAGTTCAGCCATGTAATTCAGAACAAGAACTCCACATGAAAAGGCTCTGAACGCTGTGCTTGCTGAGTATTTGTAACTTCTCTTTGGAAAACTGTATCAACACAACCCTCAACTTCTGAACTAAATGTTTCCTCCCCTTAAAATTAGAATGGATTTATTTCTATCATCAGGGATATGTTAATTGTGGGAGAAGAGGAGGAGGTAACGTAAAGCACAGAGAATCCTGGAAGTACATGAACATATTCATAAGACTAGATTTTTTTAAAAATCTTTATTAGCTGTTCATTTTGACATTTCTGATGTCCTGTTATAATACACTCAATTTAAATTTCAGGAAATGTTGAGGCTTTGTTGTCATTGAAGAGTTGAGATTCTTTTAAGGTAGATAATAAAGTGAATACAGTCAGTGTCTGTAAAATGTTACAGAATATGGAATAAGAAGGTAAATAACATTAATTAGCTCTGAGTTAGCTACTTTATATCCATCTCCATAGAGTTTTCCAAAAGACAAAACTATAAAGAAGCTGTGATTATTCCAACTTTACAGATGAAGATATGGAGTTTAAGAAAAGTGATATAACTTGATCAAGTATGCAGGAAGTGACCAAACTGGACTTAAGTTCTTACTAACTATTAAAATTTAAATGTTAGAAGCAGTCATTACTCTTTGACTCTTGAAGGACAAATGGATTGAATTACAGTTAACTTATGTATCAGTTATATCTTAATATGACCCAACATGGAACTTTCCCTGTTCTTATGCCAAGTAAATCTTTTATCTCCTAAAGTATAATACTTAAAAAGAAGTATTGGTCACCAGAAATTTGGAAGTTATTGTCTGTTCCCATCCCTCCTCTGCCTTTATAATAACTACATAGTACAGTTCATTCATTACATTACATCTATTAAACATATCATGGAAGAAAGGATAAGACAGTATCTTGCTAGTTCATGGAGATGACAGGAGAAATAAGATATTTTTCCCTTAATGGAAAAATTGTAACCATGCAACCTTACTCATAAAAGAGGCTTGAAAATAATATTCAGATGGTTTGAATAAGCTTCATGTTTCAGTGTGTTACACTTTACAAAATTTAAAAATAGATATATTATTACTATGAGGAAATCAACACAAACACAAAAACACTGTTAAATCCATTATTAAAATATTGCATATGAAGTTCATCAGATTTAGGAAATACATGTGTGTAGATAGGTGGATAGAGAGATATATTTAAATACACACATATATACATACACATATACATTTATATATATGCAATAATTCACCTTTCCATGCCTCAGTTTACTAACCTGAAAAACCAGGGATTTAAATTTTATAATCCTTACATTTCTACCCACATCTGAAGATCTATAAAATCTTCCCTGGTAGTAAGTATATCGTTTCTCTTTCCAAGCTCTTACCAGCATTAAGAATAAGCTGATGTTCCAGCCAGCTGCCACAGAGGCTTGGGCAGTAAATGGAAAGAATCACAAAAGAGGATTTATTTTCAGGTTTGGATTTGCATCATGACATTCACTCTAGACATACTTATGAATAGAATGAAGCTACAAAGTTCAAATATGACCTCGACATTTGGAAAGCAGCCACTGACTAAAAGTACTTCAAAGTGTAAAAGTACTTAGGCATTTTTAAAGGTCTTTATTAAAAAAAAAAAAAAAAAAAAAAAAAAAAACTAAACCAAAAGTGGATTTTGGCTTAATTTAATTAAGTTTAATAGTAAAACACTTGATAAAATTGCCAAATGATGATATAAAAAGAAGTAAACTTCTCTTTTCACATATTCATTCCCCCTCAGTATAAAGCCATGGAAATTTCTCAAACAGCATATATAATTACTTAAATAAGTGGTCCCTCAATTTTTACTACTTTATGTTTTTCCAGACCAATCACTGGACTGTGGTTAATAAAGACTTCAAATACTACCACTTTTATTGATTTATTCAGTGACATCAACTGATATCTAAACAGATAAATTGAGCAAGTTAAAAAGTTAAGATTTTCCCATCAATATGGTGCCATGAAAAGCTGTTCCCCAAAATGCATTGCCCTTGAATTTGTGATATATATAGTAATTTTTTTGCAGTTAATATATTTTAAGCATATATTGGATAAACATAGGAAAAAATGCTAGATTTTGTTAGCATCTGAGTATTTAAGTTTGAGGCAGTTTTTTTTTTTTAAATAAAAAGTTTTTTTTTTTTTATTAGATAGGCAAAAATTCAAAAGCTTGAAAACAGAATCTGATGGTAAGGCTGCAGAGAAATCATTGCTCTCAAATATTGGTGTGAGTTCCAGATGTTACACCACTAATGAAAAGAGACTTAGAAATATCCCACAAAATTATCTATACATTTATTTTTTGAGTCAGCAAACACATTTCTAGGATTCTACACTGAAGATACACCTCCATAAAAATAAAAATCTGTATGTATTTGTCGTTTTGAAACCATATTGTGTTTATTACAAGATGAATAAAATAAGTAAATGTATTAGTACTGTGAGAAGTGAGGTTTTTCAGTTTAAGAGAAAAAACATAAAATCATATTGGAGTCCATAAGTGTGAAGTATTTTAATATATATAACTTTCCTCTAAATTGCTCTGAAAAAAAGAGGGCACATGGCAAAATCCTAATAATTACCAGTTCATGTGAAAGCTACATGGGTTTTCAGTGTGCTATTCTATTTTTTATTTGAAAAAATTTATACTGGAATGTTGGAAGAAATAAAAACAGGAGTCATATGTGTCTCATGCTAATGTCATATTTGCATAGATATCCAGTTGAACATAATTTTCTGTATTCTTATTTTTGTAAGCTGATCTTTATTGAATTCTCTTATATTAAATAGAGTAACTAAATCAAACTTTTGGGGCAGTATGAATAATAATAAATAAATAATATCTACTAGAGGTCACCAAATTAGAATACTCTTTTCTTATTCATAATAATCATCTGAATCAAACTGTTTATTTAAACTGGTGATTGTTATCACCTTTGGCGGTTTAACATTCTGTCACTAGAACAACATTTGTGAATTTGGCAATGTGATCCTGTGCATGGAGACAGTTCTCCATGGGTCACTCACGTTTGTACATGCTTTACAAACAAGTACAGTTGACCTTTGAATAATTCAGGGGTTAGGACCCTGACCCCCTAGCAGTTGAAAATCTGCACATAACTTTTTGTGGGCCAATTTATAGTCTGCTGTCTGTATCTGCAGATTCTCCCAAGGGTGGATGTATTATCACAGTATTTATTATTGAAAAAAATCTGCATATAAATAGACCCCTGCAGTTCAAACCTATGTTGTTCAAGGGTTACTTATAATTAACTGGCTGTTGTTAACAAACTGTATTTTCAAGGATTTTGATAGAAATGGTGTCTCCCTCTGGAGCAAAAGCAGGCTTGCTTACTATGCAGTAGAATAAAGAGAATCTCTTCCTGCAGAGCAAAGGGTGGCAGGCTTACTGCCCATTCAGAAACATTCAGGTTGGGTAAGCTCAGAGTTCCTCTCCTGCACTAGAGCTACTGCGTGAGCAGGCATCCATCTCCCCTCATTCACACTGTGTGTGAACTTGGGCACAAGGGGAAATGACACAAATATGTGCTCATGCTGCTTACTTTGCCACAAGTGATCAGGTCCTTTCTTTCTGATCCAGGTGTCTTGTCCGTTTTCAGTATCTATGAAACTGACAGTATCTATGAAACTTGCTAACTTGCAAACAGGACAAAATCTCAGATCTTTCATGGCTCTTGACAGTATCCTGAAGGCTAATTTAATTTACTGAATTTTAAAGAGCTCTCTAATCATGATATCTAATGATAAGTTAATAGACACAGACATATACACACATTTAAATATGAAGAAAAATATTAATATAACAGCATATAGAGACATTGGTAATTTGTTGAAAAATATATCTATAATATATAACATGTATATAGGTAGTGTACATTATATATGTATATATAAAACTTATTTACAGAAAATATTTCCAAGCCAAAATTAGTCTAAGCTGTTAGGATTTTTACATTGTAGAAAGTTGAGAAATAATTTTATAGTATATTTCTAAATGCTATATTGATCTAGACAATTAGGGTAGAAAGCTCTAGAAAGAATAGTGCTTGCTATAAATAGATAACATTTTAAATACTCTTTTAGTGAAAAGTAAGTTATGTTTACTATGTTAGTAACGTTGATAAAAACTTTACATTTATATTTTGCAATACACTCTATAAGAGATTTTGCATGTATTACTTTACTCATCTATGTAGTTATGTAATGAAATATCAATACTTTGAACCTCTTCCACCTAGACGAAACAGTTTGTGAGAGCTCAGAGGTTTGTGTTGTTAAGGAAGCCTAACAGTAACACCAAAAATTTGGTTAAAAAAACCAGAAATGCGCAACTTACCTTTAACATTACATAAAAGAAACTTGACATCATCTGGGCTGACATAAATATGCTAGCAATATAGATCCATCTTAATATTGCAATAGGTACCAACATTATATGTTATTTTTTAAAGATTAGGCTAGATAATTTATTTTAAAATGATTCCAGACTAGATAGTGAAACCAACCTGCATTTTGTTACCCATACACTTCTTTTACCTTGCACAGTAGAAGTTGTATTTTATGTACATACAACCATGATTAAGAGGTGTTTTCTTAGGTATTTAATACAAATTAAATAAATCAATTATTTTAGATATATAGTAGAATTTTCCAGATTCATATATATTTATATCCACACCCTCATCTCATTTGTATGTCCTCCTATTAGTTTCTGAAATCCAATCCCATTCCCTGCCACTGCCTTAATTTAGGCCTGCACCCTCCTTTCTCTGACTTTTCACCATCAATCTCTATGCAATTTTAACATTTTTTCTATACCACTTTCGTAATTATCATCTAAACATTGTATTATTATTGGCATTTTTCTTTTTTAGATATAAGAGTCATTTCAAACATTTAAGCTTGACTGAAGTCCAGTCTTTCTTTCCAGTTTCCCTCTGGCCACCGGCCACTTTCTTAATATCTTTTATGCCGTGTGTTCTGTGCATAATTTCCTATTCCCATGTATGGAAACAGTTGCCCCATCAGCTGTGTTCCCCTTGCATGTCAGTCATATTCAATTCCATCCTTAGGGTTCTAGTTTTCCATAAGCATTTCCGAGTTCATCTCGAGACTAAGGGTGGTGTCTGGATACCAGCATTTTGATGAGGGTGGTTTTATCTGGAAATGGAATGAAGCTGTTGGTGGGGTCAAATGACACTTTGTTTCTTTTTTTTTTAATTTTTTCAAAAGAAAATGCAATAGTGTATTTTTCCAGGATTGGTGAAAATAATATTTTTAAAAGAGGGGCTTAACTCAGTCCACAGAGCTTTCCTGGTAACCAAAAAGGAGGAAAACATTAAACCCAGAGGGAACTAAAAAGAGACATGTACCAAGCAGAGATCTGATGAGACTCCTCTAAGACCACATCCTTGAAAATGCCTGCTGCCCAACCTTCCCCTAAAACTTTTCCAAATTATTTTTTGGGAAATATCTAATCTAGAGGAAACATCCATATCCAAATACAATAATTTAGAAAAGAATCAACACATGTACTGTGTTCCAAGCACGATCCTTGACTTACGTTAACTCAATTTTCACAACATATCTATGAGACAGTTACCACTAACTGGTGATAAAGCCACCGAGTAACCTGTCCAAGGTCACAAAAGAAGTAGCAGAGAAGAGATGAATCCAGACAGTCTCCTTCCAGAGTCAACAGCTTAATCTCCAGATTATCCTACTAACAGGTAGAATAAACTTTGCTGAAAACACTGTCAGGGTCAGAGGAGAGAGTCTTGAGAAAATTGAGCAAAGCAAAATAGAATATAATAGAAGGTAACAGTATTCTTTTCTTGGCAACTTTACATGTAAGCATTTAGACATATCCTATTCTTTATAAAGAGCCACAGAATATTCCATTGCCTGTGTGAATTATAATTAATACAGTCAGTCATCTACTGGTGGACACAGTCTGTATACTTGTGTAGATACTCTGTCAGATAAATTACTGAGTGAGTGGGTATGAACATTTAAAACTTTAGAACACATCAATAAATTATCTTCCCTTAAAAAATGAACCAAATGAACCAATTTACATGTTACGAACAGTAAGCAAGTCTCTTTTCTCCACACGTTATCAAGAATAGTCATCATTAACCTTCAATCCTTGTCAATATGATGTGTAAATAATTATTTCTAATGTTTTATATTTTAAGAATTATGAGTTATATTAATTATCTATTGCTGTGTAACAAATCACCCCCAAATTTAACAGCTTTGAACAACGAGCATTCATTATCTCACAGTTTCTGTGGAAACAGGTAGAGGAAGACAGGTGCAGCTTAAGCTGGGAGCCTCTGGCTCAGGGTCTCAGGCAGGCTGCCATCAGAGTATTGGCAGAGGCCACCATTGTCTCAAGGTTCAACTGGAGGAGAGTCTCCTTCCAAGATCACTCAAGTGGTTGCTGGCAAGTCTTGTTTTCTTTGTAACATGGGTCTCTCCACAGGCTGCCCAAGTGTCCTCATGACACGGCAGCAGGTGATCCAAGGGTGTGGAAGCCAGAAAGAGAGAAAGCTGCAGCCTTTTGTAACCTAATCATGGAAGTAACATCTATCATTTTTTCTTTTTCTATTTGTTAGAAAGTAGTCACCAGATCTAGCGCAAACATAAGGGGAGGATAATACACAAGGATAAGGATCACTATGAACCACCTCAGAAACTGTGTACCTATGACAGATGCAGAGCAATCTTTTCTATGTATTTGATTTGGTGCATGCATCCCATAAAATGTTTATATTTTCAAGTTTATCTTCCATGTTGTCTGAATTTGTTACTATCCTCAGGCCTTCCTTATTCTTAGAATACTTTTAAAAAACTAAAGTCTAGGATGTTTTCTTACATTATTTTATGGATTACTTTTATATTTAAATGTTTTACCTACTTGAACAATTTGGATGTTGCAAAGAATGAGGTAGGGATTTTGTTTTATTTCTTTTGTCCAAATAGTGAGCTAGTTGTCTCAAAAATATTTATTAAATAATTCAACTTTCCTTTCCCTGTTTTGAAATGCACAATGGTGGCGTTTTACCCCATTCTGGTAAGAATAAACAGATTGTTTCTGAAATTCCTATAATTGCTTGTTATTATAAAATACATATGCCCTGTAAGAACAAAGCTTGTTTTGAAAAAATTCTCTAACTCTATATGCCACTGAATCATTACTCTCAGTCTTTAAAAGGAACAATATATATTGTTTATGCCATCATGTGTCATATGACGAACTCTTCAGGATGTAGTTATGTGATTCATGTGGATGTGAGTTTTCTATCTACCAAATGAAGCAGTACTCTGAAACCATTAGCAATCACTTGATTTTGGCACTGTGAACATATACTCTATAGTCAAAATGAGAAATTAATATTTTCTTAAGGAAATTAAAAGTGTTTATATACCCACATTCTTACTTCTACTCATTCAAGACCTAGGACTGTTGAGGGGGTGATCTATCAGGGTTTCTTGGTAGCTATCAATTGCCAATTACATACTTAATAAAGTAATTCTTAAAATCCTCCTCTATATAAACCCCCTTTTAGTTGAAACTTTTCCAAACAATAAAATGGGTTCCATTTTGTCTGTAGGAACATGATGGGCTAACAATGGCATAACAGGTTTCATAATTTCTTGGCAAGCCCTGTTTCTACTGCTCCTCTCTGAAATGGGACAGTACCCAATACCTATTGTATTGTTCTCAGCTTCTTATGAAAATCTAAGACTTAAGGAGTTTTGTTTGCTACCCAGTTTAATTAGATGATCTGCATGATTCTTATTGTTATTATAATTACTTTGCTGTATTTGTCTTGCTTTCTGGCTGTCAACCTTTATGTCATTTCATCTATTTGACTGTTACCACCTTGAGATCAGAGTGTATTTCATAAGTTTTGTATGCCCTGCAGGGCTTAACACAGTGCCTTGCACATGACAGATAATGAAACATATATTTTTAAATGAAGTAAATAATAATGCACTGGTTAGCACATTTTGTCTGTGACTGGAAAAAATATTCTTTTTTCTATACTAAGCATATGTGAGGTTTGTCTGATGCCATGCATTTTTCACTTAATTTATTGTCTATTTTAACCAGAAATACATTGTTAGAATCTAAGTTAGTTTAAACTTTAATTTGGAAAGAGATATTAATTTCTTTTTGTAGCTGAAGACTTCAGTGATTTGCTCATGGTAGATATTACTTGCCTAGTATAATTATGCCAGGTAGCTAGGAACTATACAGTAAGAATTACCATGCGGAAGTCCCTTGCTTATGTCTTCTTCAAACATTTCCTCTCCAATGAAGTAAGGTTATGATATACTTCAGTGTAAAGTTTGAGAAATGACTACATTGTAGAGCTTCACTGTTGGTGACAATTGTCAATCACTTGAAATTTTTTAGGGATCTAGATGAATTCAAGGAGTTCATCGAATTCCAGTTAAATCTAACATTTACTTCCAAAATTGTGCCTTTCTCTCAAATTTCATGACCACATCCATAGCGTAGCATTAACTTTCATCTTATGGGCAATTGCAGAAATTATGCATGCAGTGCTCACTTGCAGTAAAAATTTAGAAAATAAAGCTGAGTAAAAAGAGAAAAATAAACTATAATTTGGTCATTTAGGGATAATATTTTAGTGTTTCCTTCTGGATGTGCTTATTATATATAATAAGAATATATCATATACATATTCAACTTTTCACTTAGTGTGTCATGAACATTATCTTCTGTCAACTATGTACCATGAGCATTACTTTATGTACTAAATATATTTCTTAGAAGTCAAATTCAATGACTTCATAAAACTGGATTGCAGCATAATAATTTTACCAGTCCCTGATTTTTGACAATCTAAGTTCTTTCCAAATATTTGTTATTATAAAAAACTCTTGCAGTGGAGACTCATGTGCCCAGGTCTGCACACACACATAGACACACATTATTATAATATTCCTGATGTGTATATGGCAGTGTTTCTTTTACTTACTATGTTTATTTATATTAAACCCCCTTTTCCTGACTCTACCATTTCGGTCTCTTCTCACGTTACCATCAGAGTGACCATTTTATAATGACATTTATGAAATTCCACTCTTCAGTTTAATAATCTTCAGTGGTTCCCCACTGTCAACTTGCATGTTTAAAAGATCTTAGGCATCTTTCTAGCCTTTGTATTCTGCCTTTTCCCAATTAGGGCCTCTTGATTTTTACCTGTAGGCTTAGTTCTTCAAATTCCCAGAGCAAATCCTGGTGGTTTTATGCTTAAAAGTATGTATCCCTCAATAAATGCTATTAAAATTCAGAATCCTCCTCCAATGACAAAAACAAAAAGATGTAGAAAACTTCATGATGAAGCAGAATTTGGATCTCACTTAACCATAAATTCAAACTGTTTTATTTCAAATAGACATGATTTGGCTGATGTGAGCATTTCACAAAATAAGTGGTAGGAAACACTTTTGATAAAAAAAAAAAAGTAGTGCCCAGAGGAAGCATTTAATATTATCTTTTAGATGTAAAAGCAAAAACTAAGGTTCAGAAGAATAAACTTACTTTTCATATTGCTTAGCTATGCAGTCTCTTTCTATGGAAAGCAGTAAATATTGATTATAGGTTAAAGGCAATTAAAATAATGGACCTGTAGCTGGCAGCCATGCCAGATAGTTCTTGGCACTGACAGCATTTACCACATAAGCAATGACTGTCAAATTTAATGAGCAAACACATTTTCCAGGAAAAAGCATTTAATATTCATTTGCCAAGCACAGGCTGTATTCAATTTGTGGGTTAACACGTAAAAAATACAGACAAGAGGCAGAAAATGTTGATTGTAAGAGAAGAAAAGGGGAGGATATTTAGAAATCCATTTAAAATTAAAATTTTGACAGAATCTATAAAGCAGATTATATATAAAGCCTGTGTCTCAGTATAAGAAGCAGGCTCATTTCTGCTGTCTCAGATCATTTTGCTGACCCTTCTTTTAGGTCATGACAGCTTTGCCAGTTTGGCATAAACTAAAGGAGAAAGAAACCCTTGCTTATACATTTCTTCTAGAATCTAGATTGCTGTTATTTCTTCATACAAAATCTATTTTTAAAAATGTCTAGTATTGTCTTTATGCAGCCCACCTTACAAGAGGCAGAAAAATACTCCCCCAGCCCAACACACACAAAAGTGAATAACGATTGACATGAAACAGGGTCCATAATTTGTGAAAGCAAGGACCTAGCTTCAGCTTGGATCAAATCAGGATAACATCCCTCTCATCACCACCTGGGAAATAAACTGGAAGTATGAGAGAGAGGGAGAGAGGAGAGAGAGAGAGAGATAGACTATGAAGCTACATAAACAGAAGGAGAAGCCATTGCCAGTCTAGTAATACTTGGATAAAGACAGTTGACAAACGTTATCATAGGAATTCAGCAAACTATACACGTATGATGATTCTTTTGAAAACATATACTGGAAACAAGTTCAGACTATGAGGAAGTCAATTTTATAAAATTACACAAAGTGTTATTTCTGTAATGGACAGAACACCGTGGTATAAGCGCAATTAAAATTATAACTAATGTTTTTGAACACTGGCTTGAACAAACATGACATATATTACAGTTTTTAATCCTCAGAGACTAGGTTTTATTTGCACTCACTTCTCACATCCAGTTAAGCACAAAACCCTGTTGATTTTAGTCCTGTAATATTGCTGGAGATTTCCTATTCACTTAGTCCTCTCTACCCAGTTTCTAAGCCAGGCCTCTGTCATCTCCCATTAAGAATATTAAAATAGCTTCTTAGCTGAACTCCTTATCTCCAGTTGTGAGCACTACTAACCCGTTCTCTACATTGCAGCTAGAAAAACCTACCTAAAACTTTGTATCTTTTCATATGACACTCCTCCTTAAAATTTGTCCGTGGCATCTTGTTACCTTCAGGATGAAGGACACCATCTATGCTATGGCATCCAAGACCTTTCACAATCCAGGCCTTGATTACCCTGCCAGCCTCATTACTCATGCCCATCCCAGATTCACTGCCCATACGCCATCTCTGCCAAGTCACCTGCAGCTCCCTCAAACCCCCCAGTTCTTTCTCCTCTGAATGCTTTCTTATTCCATGACTTCTGACAACATTTATTTACCTCAACATTTTGCCTGGATACCTCCAGATTATCACTTTGGCCTAACCTGAGATTTCTTCTCCACTAGAAAGCCTTGCATAATGGTTTGCTATTTCCTTTAAAGAGTCCCATAATACCATCCTGTCCAAGCTATCATAACACTTAGTACAAGCATTACAGTGATTTCACTTGAGGTCATGGGCATAACTGGTGATCATGCATGAGGAAGGCAGCAAACATGCAAAGATGTTTGAAAAGTATGCACAAAGGGAATTTGCCAGATAAAGGCAATCTCTCCCTATATTATAACCTGCCCTAAGCATTGCCTCTGTGGCTAACGTAATGGTATAGGTGGGAGGTTTTGAGGCTTAAGGACGAGTTAGTGGAATAGGAGTCAAGAGAGGAAGAGATAGTAAACAATGTAAAACAAGGAGAAAAACATACATAAGTCATGCAACTGTGAGTTAAAGAATGAAGTGTGGACTAGAAGAAAGCCCTGACAGATTCTGCTGTGGTGAAAAGCAGTCCTGTTTGTCTTTGCAAGCTAACGTAACTACACAACTGCCCCTCATGCATCACTCTTGGGAGAATAGACTGTTTTCACGTTAAACACTTTAATGAAGTGAGTCACTTGTTTTTCATACCTCTTCAGTTACCTAACCAAACTTGGGTCTACTCACCTGCACCAGTAAAGCCAATCTACTGACATGGAGTTATGGTGAAGGAAAGTGCAGTGTTTATTGCAGGGCACCAAGCAAGGAGTCCAGGGACAGCTAGTGCTCAACTCCCTAAAGGGTTTTAGGAAAGTATTTTTAAAAGCCAGGTGAGGAAGTGGGGATCTCAGGGTATGTGATCAGCTTTTGCATAATCTCTCCTTAGGATCCCCAGCACTTCTGTGGATCTCAGATCTGAAAATGGTGGTTATTCTCCATTACATGTTAAGTGTCCTGGTTGGCTTTACTGGAAGAAAGCTGAGTCCAGAACCTTGTCTTAGGAATGTCAAGAAATAGCCATGGTTGATATCTGGAGATCTTTCAGTTTTTCTCATGGTCAGAAATGTAAAGAAGCCTGAGCTAGTCACAGGAGCTATGAAAGTATAGGAAGGAGTGAAATGTCAGATGACTCTATCAGATCACTCAAGAGGTTTGATGAGTGCTTAAGGCTTAGGCTAAATAAAAGTTATTTCTTATTTCTGGGAGTAAAGAGCACAGCACATTCACTCAGGAAAAGTGATGGGGATTGGGAAAAAATGGGCTGTGTCCAGAGAAAGATGAGCAATTATCTGCCAAGAAAAGGAGTGGGGATCATTCTACATCTTTGTTTGCTTCACTTTGTCTTATTTTTAGCTGGTCTCTGAGTAGAAGTTTTTTCCTTAATGTTATAAGGGCAACATTTGGCTTCTTGGCAAGCTCTTAAGTCTCACCCATCTGAGATCATTAGCTATGGCATCATCCATCATAAATGCACCCAAGTCTATTATAGCTGATGTAATGACAAAGGGGTGCCATCACATAGACATACACACACACATATTCATATCTATGATAATTCCTTAGTCACCCAATGCATGGTCATATCTTCACTCTGGTTTACTGCAGTTGTTGGCAGCTTGGCATTCAAAACTATAGACTCAGTAGAAAGTAATGGAAAATTGAAAATTGACTGTAACTCCATGATTTTACCTCTCCACTCCATGTTTCTCTATCTCCATTTGCTTTCAGTGTTGTTTTTCACAGTTGTAAAGTCTATGAAGAAAGAAACAATATTATTTACACTATTAAATTTGAGCAGTTTTAGCTCTAAAATTTGAGCCTAAAAGCCCTGGATAATTCTGCCTTTGCCCACCCTCTCTAGCCTCATCTTACACCACTATCCTAATTTCTATTTCTACTAAAGTTCTAGACTTTCTGACACATTGAGCCCTGATTTCTTCTAGTTTGAGACCTCTAAATATCTTATTACTTCTGTTTGGAACATTCTTAATTTATTAAAAAAAAAAGATACCCATTTTTTATTTTTGTGTATGGTGTGAGGGAGTGTTTTAAATTTATTGATTTACATGTGGTTGTCAACTTTCCCAACACCACTTGTTAACGAGGCTCTCTTTTCTCCATTGTATATTCTTGCCTCCTTTGTCAAAGATTAATTGACCATAGTTGTGTGGGTTTATTTCTGAGCTCTCTATTCTGATCCATTGATCTGTATGTCTGTTTTTGTACCAATATCATACTGTTTTGATTACTGTAGTTCTGCAGTATTGTCTGAAGTCTGGGAGAGTTATTCCTCCAGCTCCATTCATATTTTTCAGTATTGCTTTGGTGATTTTGGTCTTTTGTAATTCCATATATATTTTAGAATTATTTGTTCTGGTTCTGCAAAAAATATCCGGGGCAATTTTATAGGAATCACATTAAGTCTGTAGATTACTTTGGGTAGTAGAGCAACTGTAACAATATTAATTCTTTCAAAAATAAACTCAAAATGCTTAAAGACTTAAACATAAGACAAGACACAATGAACTTCCTAGAAGAAAACATAGGCAGAGCTTACTCTGACATGAATCTTAGCAGTATTCTCCTAAGGCAGTCTACCAAGACCATAGAAATAAAAGCAAAAAATAAATGGGACCTAATTAAAGTTATAAGCTTATGCACAGCAAAGGAAACCATAAACAAAACAAAAAGACAGCCTACAGAATGGGAGAAAATATTTGTAAACAATGCAACTGACAAAGGCTAAATTTCCAGAATATACAAACAGCTCATACAACTCAATAATAAAAAAATAAACAACCCAACAAAAAATAGGCAGAAGACCTAAACAAACATTTCTCCAATAAAGACATACAAATGGCCAATAGGCATGTGAAAAAATGCTTAATATCACTATCCAAGAAATGCAAATCAAAACTACAGTGATGTATTACCTCACACTGGTCAAAATGGTCATTGTTAAAAAGTCCACAAACAAAATACTGGAGAGGGTGTGAAGAAAAGGGAATTCTCCCACACTGTTGATGACAATGTAGTTTGGTGAAGCCTTTATGGAAAACAGTATGGAGAGTCCTTAAAAAAACTAAAAATAGACTTATAAAATCTAGCAGTCCCACTCCTGGGCAAATATCTGAAGGAAACTAATTTGAAAAGGTACATGAACCCCAATGTTCATAGCAACACTACTTACGATAGCCAAGACATGGAAGCAACCTAAATGTCCACTGACGGATGGATAAAGAAATTGTGGTATATATATACACACACACACACACACACATATATATATATATATATATGCATATACATATATATATCACATATATATATACACACACACATATATATATATGAATACTACTCAGCCATAGAAAATACTGAAATAATGTCATTTGCAGTAACATGGATGAAGCTGGAAAATGTCATACTAAGTGAAGAAAGCCAGAAAGAGAACAATATATACCATATGATACCATTTATAGATAAAAAATCATACAAATGAACTTATTTAAAAAACAGAAACAGACTCACAGACATAGAAAACAAAGTTATGGCTTCCAAAGGGAAAGGGTTGGGGGAGGGATAAATTGGGAGTTGGGGATTTGCAGATACTAACTACTATATATAAAATAGATAAACAACAAGATCCTACTATATAGCACAGGGAACTATATTCAAAACTTTGCAATAGACTATAATGAAAAAGAATACAAAAGAGAACATATTTATGTATAACTGAATGGCTATGCTGTATACCAGAAAATAATGCAATGTTGTAAACCAACTATACTTCAGTTAAAAGTAAATAATAATTAGGTAAACAAAAATTTTTGAAAGTTAAACAAATTAACTCCTACATTTCATCATTAGCCTTAATGTGTCTATGATGTGCTTCTTTAAGTCACTTTCTTCAAAATCCTTCAATCTTTCAATGTCCTGACTGAGATCTGAGAAAGTGGGAAGTATGTCTAAAATTACTCAATAAATATCTGTTAATTGATAAATATATTCTGATTTTCACTCATTATACTAACTAAAATTAGGTTCACTTTTTGTATGCTGATTTTGCAAGAGGTCCTATTTCTTCCTCTTTTTTTAGTTACTCCAGTGGTAGTGGCAGCTAAAGACTATTTTATAAGTCAATTTCCTGATTAGAAGTTTCCTCAGCCACAAGTAATACAAACTCAAACTTAAATTTATTTAACAACAAAATGGTTCATAGATTGCAAATTTTCAGGGGAAATATTTTCTTACAGAGTCTAGGACACAATAGGGAATCATCCCTCTTATGAAACCAGGAGTACCAAGTTTCTGGAAAAAACTTAGTTCTAATTTCCCTCCTCCTTGCTCATTCTATAATGGTCATTAAAATCCTTGGCTATTGTCATTTGTTTGAGGTAGTCAAGCTACCCAGGATAGCTCCAGATTCTGTTGGTACCCACTGTTATGGTTTTAAGGCAATAAATTTGAAAGTTCAGATGAAATAGCAAAATTTCCAGAAAAATAAAATCCACCAAAACTTATAGAGAAAGAAAATTATGAATTTATTGAAATCTATTAAATGAATTTAATCTACTATAAAGCACACACTGTTATCAACATTTCTGGAAAGAGAACTCCAAGTTGAAAACAAATCACTTCACTTCTCCCACAGATTTTAATCAAAACAAATTTAGTACTATTAGATACAGATTTTTTTTTACCTAAATATGATTTGTGAAATCTTAGAATTGTATCTGATTTATTTCAGAAATTTTGGTTATCACAGTAATGTTACTTGCTTTACCTCTTTAGAAACATTATTTCTGTTATTTACCAGAAATTGAATAGGGTGGAGCAAATAAACAAGAAGACATTATCAGTCTTAAATCCTATATCCCAGTTAATTCTAAATCTATCATTTGTGGATCCAAGTACAGTCAGCCCTCTGTATCCACAAGTTCTGCATCCACTGATTAAACCAAACACAGATCAAAAATATTTGGAAAAAAATTCCAGAAAGTTCCAAAAGAGAAAACTTGTGTTTGCTATATACCCAGTAACTAATTACATAGCAGGTTTCATTGTACTTGCAACTATTTACCTATAATTTACATCGCATTAGGCATTATAAATAATCTAGAGATAACAACGTATATAAGAGGATATTCCTCAAAAAACTAAAAATAGACTTATAGTATGATCCAGCAATCCCACTTCTGAGCATATATCTGGAGGGAACTCTTATTATTAAAGATAAATGCACCCCAATATTCATAGCAGCACTATATGCAATAGCTAAGACATGGAAGCAATCTGAATGTCCATCAACAGATGACTGGATAAAGAAATTGTAGTATATTTATACAATAGAATACTACTCCCTGATAAAAAAATAATAAAATAATGCCATTTGCAGCAACATGGATGGACCTGGAGATTATCATTCTAAGTAAAGTAAGCCAGAAAGTGAAAGAAAAAAATACCATGTGACTTAACTCATATGTGGAATCTAAAAAAAAAAATAAAAAAGAAAGAGAGAACACTAATGAACTCATCTTATGGTTACCAGGGGAAAGGAGGTGGGAAGGGATAAATTTGGGAATTTGAGATTCATAAATGTTAACCACTATATTAAAAAAAATAGATAAAAAATGCATTTCTTCTGTATAGCACAGGGAACTGTATTTAATATCTTGTAATAACTTTTAATGAAAAAGAATATGAAAATGAATATATGTATATATGCATGACTGGGACGTTATGCTGTACACCAGAAATTGACATATTGTAACTGATTATACTTCAATAAAAAAAAGTATATAGGAGGATATATGTAGGTTATATGCAAATACTCTATCATTTTATATAAGGAGCTTGAGCATCCATGGCTTTTGGTATCTGCCTGGGAGCAGGGTTGAGGGGTCTAGAACAAATCCCCTGCGGATACCAAGGGACAACTGTAAATGGTTTTAAAATCCAAAGGGCTCCAACTAATTATTCTTTCCCAGATTCAAATTTTAAAATCAGTTGTTTATAAACTGTTACTTCTCATTTTAAAGAAGTTGAGTTCTGAGTTTTTTTTTTATTTCTGAAACTCAAAAGTAAACAAAGAGCTCTAAAATTTTTGCTTGTTACACTTATGTAAAATGAAATAAGTTGACTATTAAAAACTATAATAATATTTTCCCTAGCCACAAGCTACTTTTTCAGCCACCAAAGGTGTCTGTTACAGAAATAAGTGGAAAGAAAAATACCTAATGATACCGAGAGACCTACAGCATGTATGTTCTTTTCTTTCCACTGTGTCATTGCTAACAATTTGGCAGTTAACATGGGACCATTTGCTGGTTCAGTCACTAACTGGAGATTTGGGGTATTGGTCCCATTTACATACCAGCAGTTTCCAGGATCCTGGACAATGCTGTTTAATGCTTCAAAGGATGGTAATGGACATTTTGGTCAATTTAAACACTTTAACAATGAAATTTCTGTCACTTTTATGCTTAAATTGGATAAAATAAAAGCACCAGAAATTACAATCTAGTGAACAATTTTCCACAGCATCAAAGGAATGTCTCAATAGCTGAACATATTAGAACAGGCATAGGTTCTTGGAGTAAATCTATTCCTTTTATCAACATTAATCCTTTTTCTTTTTCTTTTTTTTTTTTTTTTTGACTCATCATAGGATATATTTTCTTTAGGAGCAAGGATCTTCTAAATAGGATTATTGGTCTAGGCTTATTAATTTTAATAGGATAATACTCAGAAATTCTAAGTTATATGCTCCCAGTGTTAACATTGAAGCTGCTTGTCTAGGCTTCTAGGTCATTATACAATCAGACCCGTGCTAACCCTAACCATTAGTGCTAATCCTAATGGCACAGAAATCAGTTCAAGTTTTGCTACTCTTCCCTTTGAAGACTTTTATTTTCAATTTGACAAAAGTGTTGTTTCACTCAAATTAAATTACTGCTTCATCCAGCCCCTAAATCAATCCCAAGTGATAGTTGTGCTATTGATAATAACAATTAACATCTGAACAGATCTTAGTGATGTTTAGTGCTTTTACACATGCCATGGCCTTTGAGCCTAACACTAATGGCATGAGGAAGAAAAGGCAGGCATGTTAATTATCCTCAGATGAAGGATAAAAATGTTACCACTGAGAACACTTAACTGACTTGTCAAGGTCATACAGCTAACAGGTGACAGAGCCTGGACCCACGTACTTTACACTACACTGCACCATCTGTGTTCTCCTGGGCTCTTTTTTTCTCCTGGACTCCCGTTGCCTATGATGGTGTTGACATAGTTTCTGAAAAAAAAAATGAATGACCCTTATAATCCTACCCATTTTCACACTTAGGCTGGAGTTTCAAAACTGTAAGAAGTAATACTTAAGTTTTCTCGATGTATTGAAGGTCACAAATTGAGTGTGGAGAGACTGCCAAAAGTAAACTTTTGACCATTGAGGAGTGGCATTATTCCATCTTTGTTCTTTTCTCCATCTCCACCTCCACCCCCAACACAGTGTTTGGTATAGAGAAAAACATAGACCACTAGCATAAACAGCACATGTCAATAGTAATAAATCAGCATGAAGATCTTTGTAAACAGACTGTCTCTGACTTAAAAGTAATGCTATAAGTAATCTTTGTACGTGATAAAGATTCAACTGCTAGAATTTTTTTTCTGAGAATAACTAAAATTTTTTGGAAAATCAAACAATTCTAAATATCTACCTAAATTTGTTGTTCCTTAGAATCTCTTCTGCTTGAGATGACTGTTTTAGGTAGACCTAACTATTAGCATGTTATAATACCCAGGGAAGTCACAGAAATGCTGTGTTAATAGGTAGTGGGTGGTGTCTTTTGTTTAGATCTGTATTTCAACAAAATGCATCCTTTTTACTAACTTCTCTGAACTCTGTAATTATTAATTCACAAGAGCCTAAATTGAATAGATATGTCTTACCTAGCTACTGGTCCATAGAAATTCAACCAAAGGCCAGCTATCAAACACAGAAATGTAAACAAGGTCACAGCTTTCCTTGGGCTAGACAACTCTGACCTAGAATTCACATCTGTATCCCAGATAAATGTGACCTTGTCGACTGTTCTGGAACCTGCCACTATCACTGCTTCTAAGATGTCTACTATCCTGGGGGGAGACAGAAAGGAAATATACCTCATCTAACAGGATAAGTGCAAACTGCTATTGAGCCAACCTATTTCACTGATGCTACAAAAATGAAAAGCTTGGGAAAAAATTCAGGTTACTCGTGGAAGGATTTTCAGAGGATGGCTGATTTGAAGACTAGGCGAGGCTATGTGGAAACATAATGAAGCAGTTTATTGCCCTGCCTTTAGAAACTCATACTGATTACAGTATCTTTCCTCTTTTATGGAGGGGGGTACACATCTTCAGTCTCTCATTTGGTCAAGAGGTTGAAAATAGGAAATTATCCCTGTTGGTGCTCTGTTAACCAACTTGACATTCTGAAAGAGCCAATACTCAGTTGAAAACATTTATTTAGCATTTGAATAGATAAAGCAAGCACAAGACACAAAATCTCAAATGTGGAAATATGAAAAAATTATTTTCTCCATTTTAACTCTAGGTTATGTAACTGAGCAGGGCCCTATAGGGCCTTCCTGAGATAGACCCCTCCCACCATGTTCTCATCCTGCCTCATCTTTGTAGAAAAGCTGTAATCTTCTAGGTCTCACCTCCCTCACCTTGCCTTTAAAAAATGCTTCCTTGAAACCCTTCAGTGAGTTTGGGTTTTCTGAGCATTAGCTGCCTTGGACTCCTTTTCTGGTGCCCTGCAATAAATGGTGCACTTACCTTCACTGCAACTCAGTGTCAGTACGTTAGCTTTACTGTGTGTGGGTAAACAGACCCAAGTTTGGTCCAGTAACAGTTACTGATTTCCCCTTTGTGGAAATAATCATGATAAACAGTGTTGAAGATTCTTCCTAAAGTACAGTTTATATTTTGTGGTATATACATTCACAATGCATTAGAATATAGAACATTTGTTTTATAATTCTGCACTAGTTAAAACCCTCACTTATAAAAATTCTAATGTCCTAATATTTATTTGTGAACATTTTTTATTTAGTTTGGAGTGCAGTACACTCCAACTTTAAGTCACTCTTGTTAGCAGTTATTGGGAACAGAGGCCTAGAAATGAAATTAGAAAAGATAAGTAAAATAGGGGAGATGGAGTAGGGATTTTGGAATGAAGATCTAGGAGAAATAAAATAAAATGAGGAATAAATAAACCTAAACCCTAAAACTGCACTGCTGTACCTGGAAGGAAAGAAGCTGAAATACAAGGGCTTTGGCATGGGTTTCCTGCCAAAGACAATGGGGCCACTGATAATGAGCAGAGGTTGGAAAACACATACTGAGCTGTATCGAGTCTTTTACGTAAAGGTTACTTATGGCCTTTTCTACCCATATTATTATTTCTAATTCTGAAAATTGGAGATATAGAACTCTATATCATAAACTCAAGTATTAAACATAAACAAGTTCATAAATAAAATGCTTATTATCTTAAATAAAGCAACACAAACATTCTCTTCACTGAAACTGTAAGAGAGGAGTTAGAGTGTCTGAGTATCAAATCCTGTGATGATTAGCTTCATGTGTTGACTGGGTTGAGGGAGGCCCAGATTTCTGATAAAACATCATTTCTCAATGTGTTTGTGTGGATATCCCTGGAAGAGATTAACATTTGAATCAGTACACTGAGTAAAGAAGATCCCCCTTCACCAGGCAGGCATCATCCAGTCCCTCCAGGGAAGGAACAGAGCAAAAAGGCAGGGGAGGGCCAAACTCTTTCTTTCTCTATCTTTTCTCTCTGCATCCCACTTTCCCACTCCCTCCTTGAGCTGGGAAATCCAAGTTCTCAACAAGGAAAGAGTGACTCTTAACTGTAAGATTCTCTTTTATTGGTTTACAGATCCCCCAAAATATAGTGTAAAGACATACTTTCTTAGTTGACTATCCCCTGAATTTGTTGAAGCCTGTAGGCAAAAAAAATGAAATGACTGATGTAGCTTTATGGATCATAACTTTTTGGAACTGGGCATGATAGCTTTGGGAATTATGAGGTCGGTAGTTAGTTGGGTGATTATTCTGACTGGGGAGGCCTGTTTGCTGGTAGCCTCTGATGTGATTAAATCTTAAATCATGCCCTGGTCATTCTTCTTCTTCTCTCGTGATTCATTTGATTAGTCTCTGTCTTCCACTTACTTGGCCATTCCCATTGAAAGTCACACCAGCTTGTCCTAGAGGCAGGTGCCAGGTGCGGATATGTCTGTTTCTCCCAAATACAGCCAGAGGACACAGGAAGTGCTCTCTCCCCCCACTGCTAGTATGGACCCAAAGGAAGTTCTGGCTGTCTTCAGGACCATTGCTACGTGGTCAACATTCTGGTGACCTAAAAGAACCGAGAAAGACCCTAAGGGGTCTTCCTGTGACAGACACCTTGCCCATATCCTCTGCTTTAGCTCCTCTCTGAAGTACCTGGATAACTGTATCTGACGCACATTTCCTGAGTTGTTTTATAGATGCTAAAACTCCCACCAAATGGGAGAAGTTAACTACTTGATGACCCAGGCCTAATGGAGCCTAGGGATTGATAATGTTAACCCCCATGAAACCGCCCTGTTACCTCACCATCAACCAATCAGAATTGTGCACCAGCTGATCACACACTCTGCAGCCCTCCTTCCCTGCTCCCCTCATCTGGCCTTTAAATATGCTTTCTTGCAACCCATCAAGGAGTTTGGGCTTTCTAAGCACTGGCTGTCCCAGACTACTTGTAGGCTGCACTTCCCTTCACCACCACCGTGTAGATTGACTTTACTGCATGTGGGTGAGCCAGACCCCAGTATGGTTTGGTAAGACCGCTGTCCTCAGAACTATGCCCTTTTCCCTTCTCCGCCAGCATTCACCCATCTACCAGTAGGGACTCAGACTTGTAACTCTTTGCCTTGAGCTCCACTTCTTCTGTTCTTCTTTGTGGTTGGGTAGAAGAGGAGGAAGTGTGAAACCTGCCTTTGTTTTTGTCACACTCTGTGAGTCTGTCTCTCTGTACAGGTGCACTGAACTGAGGGGAATAGAGTTGTTTTACACTCTAACTTTGGAACCTCAAAATTGGCATTTAATAAAGCCATACAGATGACAAATACAGAATACTACTATGACACATTTAAGAAATTATAATTGTGCAATGTTTAAGAACATATAAAACACCTTTCCTAAGATTTTCATATACTTGCTGAGGAAATCTGCATCTCTCACTATAATTTCTTATAAAATCTCTTTACTGCCTATTCTTGTGGTAGAAGAGTTTTCAGAAACTTATGTCTCTTGATTCGGGTGGGACTTTTTTCTTACTGGTAGGATCAGGACTAATGTACAAATGCTTTAGACACTGCTTACTTTTGTAATAGGGAAGAACAAATCTGACTCCATGTAAGATCTGTTCCTTTAGCTCTAACCCTGTGCTCTGTTTCCTGGGCTCAGTCATGCTGGTTCTGCACCTTTTGTAAAAGAATGTTGCCTACATCCTGAGATAGACAGGAGAGCTCATTCTCAAGGCTCTGACCTTTAGTGGTAAACACTTTTCCATTCACGTAAAGATAAAAAGTTGCAGAACAGAGAATAACATTTGTCCTGTTGGAAGTTGATAGGAACATCATGGCCTGACCTACATGGACAGCTGAAAGAACAAAGGATTCTGACACCATGAAGTTTGCAACAACCAACCACACCCCCTCCCCTTTTTAGTATGAAAGGAGCCTGAATTCTGACTTGGGGAAATGGTTCTCTAGGACATTAGTTTCCAATCTTCTCAGTTGGCCAGCTTGCTGAATAAAGTTGTTATTCTTTGCCCCAACACCCCGTCTGCAGATTTATTGCCTGTTGTGCAGCAAGCAGAATGAGGTTGGACTTGGTAACACTCTGGCAGTCAGTACAGTTGTGTATTAAAGGAACCTTAGTTAACAGATTAATGCATTTACATTAGGTCCTTAATACACACCAAGCATTGTGATTTTATTCAGAAGTAAAATAATAATTATGAGATATCCCTATTTCAAAAGGATTTAGAGTCTATGAGGGATATAAACATTGAAAAAAAAATTGTACCAACATTATGGACACAGAGCGAGAGTATCTGATAGAGTCTGGAGGAGGCAGATGTCAGGGAGCCCTCCTGGAAAGTAACATGTACACATGGCTTTCTTATCCAAGCAATGGTAGCAAAAAGGAGGTGCACATGAAGTATATTATAGCCATAAGAAATAGCAGGAGTGAGGTATTTGTATGCATTTAGTATTCCAAAATGTTTGATGCTGAGTGATCAAAAACAGAGTAGGCTCCCCTCTTAGACAATTTTGAGAGATAAACCAGGGTCAGTTCATGAAAGACTTTACACTGGTTTTATTATTTATGTATCCCACTGAGAGAAATGAAATACAAATTTTATTCAAGCCAATTTTGAAACAGATTTGTTTGTGGGCTGGCTGAAGGATGGTCTAAGGCAGAAATAGGAAGTGACAGGTGCTAATAAAAACCTGTGAGCTGTGTTTACCAACACCCAGTAACAGTGATCTTTAATTACAAATACACGTGAACATTACTAAAACCATATTTTTAGCATTGAAAGATTCATCTCATTTTCTAGCAAATGTAGCAAGAGTGAATTCCACAAACGTCAACAAGATTAACTAAAGCAATGTTTTTGAAACTAAACAGACTTAAAGCCATCATTTTAGAATGTAAATTATTAGTTTGAGTGTCAAAATGTAATTTCAGTGAAATGCCTTTTAAATAAAAGAAAAATAAGCCATTATTGGTTAAGTAGAACTACCAGTTGCTAATGTAAGTTCAACTTATGGCAGAGTTTGCAAAATAAAATAATGGAGTAGTTTACCTGGGGAGAACATATAATTCCTAACACTATGTGGACGTATCTGAATATAAGACAGGCAGCCATTTGTTTAAACTGATTCATGTATATCACTATCTAATACAGTAAACTGGAGAAAAATAGCTATTCTGTTTTCTTTTTTTTTTTATTATCCCCCCCTTTTTTTTTTTTGAGAGTAAGCCCATTTTCTCTACTGAAGATCTTTGAATATGAGTTTCAAAAAAGAACTAATGTTCTTGGAAGCCAACCATATAGCCAACACTGGTTTTCTAGGTATAATTCTATGTTTTAATGCCACCATGTGTAGGACAAATATTTTAGTGATGTGTTTCTGTAGAAAAGAAATATTTATATCAAAATGCTTAGACAAGATACTGCAGTTTTCCTTCACTACTTTATTAAACCTTTCAGTAAGAAGTAATTTTATATGAAAACAAAGCACATACAATTTAGTTCCAAAATGCTTTTTGGACAATCTGATGATAGGTCCTTGGCTTTGAATAGGAGCTGAGTAAAGGAACAGAAATACTTAGTAATTCCAATTTAAATACTACCAGGCAGTTTGTAACAGAAACACAGCAGCATTAGCATCGCTGAGCCCAGTGCAACAGAGAAAGAACTGTATAGAAGGAGAAGCCAACGACAGAAGTGGGTCAATCCCATACAATATACCTTTGGCGGATTAAAGGTAGAAAAAAATGCTGTGTTGTAAGAATAGATGTATACATGGGCCAGGAGCCTATCCAGGGCACTATAATAAAATCATGAAATCAAGGTCAGATCATGGGGAAGATAATTAGATATTGTAGAACTGAAGATACACCTATTTATAAATAGAACGATTTTGCCCAAGCCATCTTTAGCCTAGTGTTTTAGCTGTTACCATTTAAATATACCATTGGGTATCTTAAAGCTTCTATTTGGTTTCTGACAATTATTTTCTAAAGGGTAAATATTCCTTTTCCACATTTAAAGGTCCAGGTTTTGACATGATTGAACTATTCTAATTCAAATGCTTTTCTTACTTGACTATGATAGTTAACATAGTATCTAGAACCATTGATTACATACTTAGCATTCTCCAGGCACTATACCAAAGGTTTCCAGGCATTACCTAATTTCTTTTTTATGATAATCCTTGCAAGTAGGTATCACTGGGGGAAAAGAAGTTATTTCCACAAGATCACAAACCTCATAAGTTACAGAATCAAGATTAAAACCAGGTCTGGCAAAACTTGGAGCAGAATAATTTAATTTCCAATATCTCAATCCTCTGCTAAACCTCATCCTTTAGGAAATAGTATTCCGAAGTGATTTCAAGTTTTCCTTGAGTTGCAGGATTGAGAGCATTAAATAGGGAATAGACAAAATAGAGAGCCTCAAGGAGAAAACAAGCACCCAATTTTAATAAAATACATTTGACTCTTTTTCATTAGTAATCACATTATGATATAGTAAACATAAACGAATATTCAACATTTGTTATTTTACCTGTGGCAATGGGCAGGATTCTAGTCCAAGATGGTAATCCACTGGTTATATATTAGCTGCCTTTGATTTCTTAAATCACACTGAAATGAAATGGATACGGAAAAAAAACTGTAGCACTGCTAGAAAATAAAGAAGAACGATATCCATAGAAAGTCATATTTCAATATTTGCATGTGTGTGTGTCTTACAGTAGTTATTATGCAAGTGACCTGGAAATGAAGGCAAAGAACCAGCATCACAGCCCTTGTGGAGGAGTAGGCTGCCACAGATCTGAGTATCAGAGGTCGACCCAAATGAAAACTGGAAAAAAAAATTCAGCCTCACAGTGAGCAAAAACTGGAAGTAAGGGCAGGCCTTAGGGCAAGTAACCAGATAATTAATTGAGAGACAGCTAGATCTGGGCGAGCACAGGCTTAGTGTACCCAGTGAAACTGCTGAGACGTTGGCTTCAGGAAAAGCTTAGTAAACACTGCTATATAATTAATGGCTGGTGCATTCTACTTTCAGGGCATCTTAGGATGTGCATCAGATGGGAAAGGGAAAATAGAGTGTTAAGCCCTTGAGGTACACACATTGGGATAGAGAGGGACCGATGCAGTATGCCGAAGGAAAGTTCACTAAAGTTCTCTGTTTTTACGTAAGAACTTTGCTTAACAAAACAAACTGTAGGGTTCAGTTTTGCTTGAGTTGACCCAATCCATTTATTCTAAAAGAAAGCCAACCTGTTGGTACAACCTGTCTATATATTCACGGAGCCATATGGTTAGAATCTCCATTCAGAAGTCTAAAACAGAATCAGTCTCCATTACTAGCAGTAATTACATGTTAGTTACTCATGCAAACAAATTTTATCTGTCTATCTATCTATCTATCTATCTATCTATCTATCTATCTATCTATCTCTCCCTCTATGTATTGAGTCTATCAAATCTCTCTATACCAACATTAATTGAAAAACCAACATCTATATATAACTGTATATGTAAACATGAATACATACACACATACACACAAAAGAAAACAAAATCACCAGACACATATGGTAATGCAATACAGTGAAAGGAAAGCATCTCAGGAAAAAAAAAAAAAACTGAGTAAGAAAATAAAGCTCATGTGAAAAAAAAAAATGAAAGCTTTAAAAAATTCAAATTAGTATCCTCAGAGAGATTCAAGGGAATACTTTTTTCCACAAATATAAGGGGAAAATGCTTATCTAAAATAGAAGTTGTATAATTAAACAATTATCAGAGTTAAAATGTTTACAAAAATTACAAATAATAAGTATAATTGAATAGCAGAATAACAGAGAAAATATGAAATATGACTGAGAATTCAGCAAGCCTGAACATGAACTCTTCTTTGACCTTGTTCAAAGTTAACAGAAATTATGATGAAAAAGGGAAAAAAGAAAAGGAATTTTCATAATAACTAGTACTTGTTAGTAGTTAGAAAATTTAAAAATATGGCATGGGAGTAATAATCTAATAAAAAACATTATGTGAATTGCACAGAAAAACTAACTTTTCTATTTGAAGGACTCAAGAGAGATCCAAGATCGAATAGATTTTTGAAAATAAATGAATATGTTGATGTGATCTCATAAAGATTATAAATACTAATGAAAAAGGTAAAAATTCAGTAAGATTCCAAAGAGGAAACACAATAAATCTATTATAGAATAAAAATAGGGTTGACAGTGGATTTCTTCTTATGACATTAATTCTAATAAACTGTGTCTCAAATTTTGAAAGAAAATGACCTCAGCCTAAAAATGCATACCCATTCAAGCCATTATCCAAGTATCAGAATATAATCAAGACATTCTAAACATTAAAAAATACTTGGAAAGAATTCCATTTACACAGTTTCATTTTTTTTGAGTACACAGTTTCATAAAAATTAAGTACATAGATATAGCCCCGAAGGCTTAAAATACAATCCAATAAAGAAGAAACACTGGTGAACAAGTAATCAGAAAATGTTGGTGAGCAAGAAACCAGGAAATATATACTGCTGTCCAAGTAATTATTAATAATGTGGTTATAATATTAATGCAGGTTTTAAGAAAGGATTCTCCAAATTAAAGAGGTATATGTAAATAATAACAATAGCAATATTCCATGTAGCTTTTATAATCCACAATTGCAGGCTTTCTTGTAAATAAAATAGAATTCAGTGAAAATTTTATACACTTCAAAGTCTTTATCAGGGGAAAGAAGCAACTTCGTCATGGCAGGGACACTTTTGTGATTCTTTAATCTTGAATCAGTACATAGAAACAGACAGAATAAATAGTGTATCAAATCAAAAACCACAAAATAGCATCTTCACCAAGACTAGATGCAAGTATCTTCTGAATGTCTCAACTGGGAGGAGCCAGTAGTGTGGTCAGACTCAAATCAAGAAGACACAGAAGAAAGGATTATGGTGGCCCTGGGAACCATACATCATTGACAAGCACTTACTCCCCAAAGCAGGAAACTTTGTTCATAAATTGAAATTCAGCAGGCCAAAACAATATCAACAAAATTGCCAGGGGACCTCTCAGGCTCACAGTCATGGATGAGTGCAAGAAGATTGGAAAGCACTGAGAGGGTCTTTTTTTTTTTTTTTTTTTAATAGACTTTATTTTTTTAGAGCAATTTCAGGTTTACAGCAGAACTGAGCAGCAAATACAGAGTTCGCACATAGCCCTCCCCACTCACACATATATACACCCCTACCTTCAACATCCCTCATCAGTGAGGTATATTTGGTACAACTGATGAACCAACATGGACACATTATTATCAGCCAAAGTCCATAGTTTACATTAGGGTTCACTCCTGATGTTGTACATTCTATAGGTTTTGACAAATACATGATGACATATAGCCTTGATCTGAAATATCTAAAAAGTTATCAGCCCAAGTTCCTTTTGACAAAGCTTACTATGAGATGATGTGAGTAGAGTGCAAATTTAGCATGGTGTAGAAAATATGAGAAAGGAAGAAAAAAGTTCACATTAAGTGAAAAAGGAAAGGGAAGTAGACTGTTAACAACAAAAGGAGCCTTCAAACTATGACACTGGAAATGCTGTACTTGGTCACCCCAGTTGCTTACACATGTGCACCTTCCTAGGAGTACAGGAAAATCCCATCTTAATTAGTGTGATCACCAGAAACGAGTTGTAGTCAAAGGTCATTTAAAATTATTATTAAAAGAAACATAATGAGAAACATAGCAATATAATTAATGAAGACATGCTAGAAATATATACCAACAAAATAGATTATAATTATTCAAAAAGCTGATTGAAATGCTAAAATGTATTCATGAATTCATAATGATATTAAAAAATCCCTCATCTGTCACTTAGGAGGATGCCATGAAACCAACTCATTTTTTCTGAACATTGGTAAATAGACAAACTACACATTTATCCTGCATATTGTACAAAATCTCAGAGCTGACAATAGTTGATGATGCAACATTCCTCTATGTTGTAAAATTCCAACAAAAAAATGAAGAAGAAATACTAGAAAGAAAATCGATTTTAAAACCCCAAGGATATAATGAATCTAAGCAATAATCCTGATGACTGCTGAATAATTAAGTAAAAAGCTGAACTGTCACTTTATAATGAATGAAACAATTATAGCTGAATCCACCAATTAATTATGTAGACAAATCACAACTATGCATTATATGACTCCTTATTTATGCAAATACAATGTAAATACACAGTATTCCTTATAAATTATTTTTACCCCAAATAATCAAACCCTCTATATTTAATTACTAGTTTATGGAAAATACAGGGGATAGACGAACCTTTTAAATCACACTATGGGATACAATCAGCAAAATGCAAAATGCAAAATAATTCACATTGAAAGGTGATCTAGTTTTTCAGTAGATGGGAAAAATAACATGCCCAGGAAAAAGAGGAATGGGGATCTACTTACTAAGAGTCATAAGAGCCGTATCAACTAACTACCATGTGCGGATCTTGGTTTGGGTTGTGGTTTGAACAAATTAACCTTTAACATCATTTAAGAGACACTCAGAGAAATTACAATGTTTAATGAAAATCACAGTAGTAAGGTATTTCCCTGGTAAATTTAATATATTAATTAAAAAATGTTTAGTAATTCTTTTATGTTACCTTTTAAAGGGAAGATCAATTCTTCTTTCTACAGATACATGTCAGCTTTGCCATGTGTGACTAGGTTAACACAATAACCTTCTGGATCTCAAATTTCTCATATCTAAAATGAAAATTTGGATCAGGTTATCTATAGTAGTGTTTTTCAAACTTTGTGGTTTTTTTTTTTTGATGTCTACTTATGAAGTAAAATAAATTCTCACTCTGTACACACAAATACACACACACACGTATATATTCACATGACAAACATGCTAATATTATACAACCAAAATAAATATTTTATGAAATAACATTTACTCTTGCCATATGTAATGTACTTTATTTTCATATCTTTTTTATTCTACTTTATTTCTTTATAAAAAAGATTTCTATCATGCTTTAAGTTGTTTTCCCCTTGCCCTAATGAATTATAACCTGAGACTGAGAAATGCTAGCAATTACATTTTCTCCAACTCTTAAAACTTATAAATAATAATCTGTAGTATAAATTGTGTATTTTTCAGTCAAATGAGTTTAGAAATATTTAGAAGTAGCAGAATATGTATTTATCAAAAAAAAATTTAAGATAAACGAAATAAACTAGGCCTACTGAATTCTGGAAAGAAATTTAGGCAAAAATGCCTGTATTGCAAAATAAGGGGAGAAACAGAACTGGTAAACAAAATCTAATTGTTTATTTGGAAAGCATTAAGATAATTAATTCACCATTGACACAATAAACCTGTGAATACTACACCAAATAAAACATTTAGAAATAAAAAAACATGGCAATCAATACAAATCTACTTCGCAATTATTTTGAAATACAATACACACACTTTGTAACTACCGAAGTGTGTAATTCTTAGAGAAATAAAAACTATCAAACTGAAACAAGATATCAAGAAGCTGAACAAATTAACTCAGGGAAAGACAAATGAAAAATGATCAATTCCTAAAAATGCCAATGCAACTGTATAACCATGTGAGAAATTGTCTTCAAATTCCTGATAACTATTTCTTTTATTAAACAAATCTGATCCTAAATAGAAGGAAGGATAAGATGTCTCCCAAGTACATTACTGATGCTAAAACCTGATGATGACAGCAATAAAAGCAAAACTATAGTCCAATGTTCTTTTAGAAATGAAAAATGGAACAGTCAGGTAAGATCAGAGTAGACAGCAGTCAGGAACACTTCAATGAAGATTTTACTTCAGGAAAGTAAAGTAACTGACTTGATATAAGGGAAATCTTAAGTCATAATATTATATATCAACATGATTGATCAAGGTAAGCATATCATTTTTGCAGTGCCATTTAATAACTCTCACTTAATTAATTTAATTTTATTGTATTTTTTATCACAAAACTGAGAAAAAACAAAATATATATAACCATAATCTCACTACAGAGATAAATGTCCTAAATACGTGTATTCTGTATCCTTCCAGACCTCTTTATGGACAGTACATAATGTATAATAATAGATACAGTATATCATCATGCCTTGCACCCTATGTTTGCCTCACCAGATTAACTGCTACTGTTCCACATCTTCCTGTCTATAGCTAGATCAGCTAGAGGGAGAGAGTGAGGTGAGGAAATTGTCTCCTCTGCCTTCCTTCCTGTGTGGGCTTGACTGTGGCCCCTCAATGGTTGGTCACTGCTCCTCTCAAGGTCGTCTGCTAGACATGGCTCTTCTTCATGGGCTCAGAATATCTCTTTGGCAATATCTTCGCATAATGAATTACCCCAGTAAGCATTAGCAAAGAGTAAAAACTCATTAACTCACAATTTACATGACTCAGGAATCCAGGATTGGTTTACGTGGGTGCCTCTGGCTCAGAGTCTCTCGTGAGGGTGCAGCCAATCTGTTGGCCAGGGCTTCAATCACCAAGACTTAGAGGCTGAAAAGTCCTCTTCCAAGTTCACTCCTGTGGTTGTTGTCAGCCTTCAGTTCCTCGCCAGCTGCTGGGCTGAGAGTATCAGCCCCTCACCATGCCACGTGGGCCTCTCCACTGGGATGCCCATAATATGGTACATGGTGAGAGAGAGAGTGAGCAGGAGAAAACCAAAATGAAAGCCACAGCCTCTCCAAACCTACCCTTAGATGGGATAGCCTGTCACTTCTGCTGTATTCATTCATTAAAGTCAGTCACAGAGCACAGTCCACATTCATGGGGAAAGGGATTCATTACATAAGACGTGAATACCAGGGGAGTGAGGATTATCGGGGGTCATCTCAGAGGCTGCCTACCATTCTCTCTCTTTACAGCCCACCAGTACAGTAGGTAGTAGTGACAGCTCAGGTGATGCCATTCCTGGTTTCCTGGATTCTTCCTCCGGCCTCAGCTATATTTTACATTTTTAAAATTAAATTAATCTGTGTTATTCAAATAGGACATGCTATTTATTTCCTGGTGGATCCTGACTGACAGAGTAAAATATTGTATTTTTACAAGGGGATTTCTGGTAGGATCTCCTTGTATTTTATTAAATATACGTGCAGAGTTTTATAAAAAGGAGCCAATGAGATAAAACTATTTATTAATAAGCTATTTATTAAAACTATTTGTAAGTGTATAAGTTTATTCCATCTAACTACATATTGTAAACTTTTTGCATGTCAATTATTATTAATTTCATATTATTCAATAGCAGTATGGTATTTCATACATGTTCAGATATTAATGTAACCCATCACTTCTATTGGGCATTTAATTAAGTTCCAGATCATTGCTTATATAGTAAGTAAAACATTTCTCCGGTAAATATGGAAGTAAAATCACTGAGCCAGAGGGTATGTGCATATTTAAAGCTTGTGGTATGTAGAACCAAATTATTTTGAAGAAAGACTTTTCTATTATACATATCCACTAACAGTGTAAGAATGATTGTTTTCATATATTGTTATAGAAATGGTATTACATATTATCCTTTAATATTTGTCAATTTGATATTTCAAACATTTTAACTTGTGTTTGATTAGGATGAGGTTGAAAAATTTTTGTATAATATATTCAGATGTTTTGGATGTTAGAAAATTGTTTATAGTTTATTTTTCTTATAGATTTGTAAAAGTCTTTATTTGGTGAAGATATGTTTTTATCACATTTTTTGATAATACTTTCTGCCAGGTTTCATTTTATCTTGATTTTATAAGTGTCTCTGTCAAAATGTCTTCGAAATTTTTGAAGGTCAAATCTGTTAATGTATCATTTATAGTTTGTACCTCATATCTCTATTTCAAACAATTTTTTTCCTTTACAAAATTATCAAATGATTCACTTATGTTTTCTTCTAGTATGCTTATGGTTTAATTTGGGTAATCTAGACCTTTAAGCTTGTTCTTACTTAAAATCATCACCAACAACCCTGTTGCTAATGCTAGAGATTTGGAAGTTTTTGCAAAAACTTAATTCTCCCGTCATCCCTCTTTCCTGCATCTGGTAAAGCTCGGATGTACTCAGATCTTAGTAGTGTTTCAGTTTGTTTGTTTGCTTTTTTTCTTTTTTCAGTAGAGTGATGTCAATATAAGAAGTTGATGTGAAATTGCTTTTTAACTTGTGTGGACTTCTAGCATGAGTGACAAACCTTTACTGTGTGAAACCACTGAAATGTCTGGGTTGATTGTTACTGCTACATAGCCTTTCCTATCCTGACTAATTTTAGGTAGCAGTTTAATCAAACGGCAGTTTAAAGCAAAATCTCCTTAAATGTTCACATAAAAAAAGTGGAAATTTGTTTAAAATTTTTTAGGAATATAAACATATAGCTGATGAATCAAAACTCTGCAGGCTACTAATAAATCAAATGAATGTCACATCTTCCACTGAAGCAAATTGCCTTAAGGAACATTAAGATTAATTTTATAAGTTTGTCAATCAATTCTATAAGTATTCATATAGCAAAAACAGTGTGATCAGTTATTTTTGGCACTCTGTGGTCCTGACTTCACAACTTGCAGTTGAAGTCAGTTCACAGCTATGCTTTGTGTAAAGTACCGTTCATCTCTTGGCAGCTGGTGTTCTTTCCTGTTACATGTACTGAAGCACACACCACTCATCTGAGAGATGGGTTCCTGCTGAGGGCAGAGGCTTTCCTATCTAACACCAACAGAGAAAGTTCTCAGCTATTTCAGTGAAGCATGAATATAAAGTTCAAGTTTGCTGTCTGGGACAGGAACCAATGTAAAAGAATGAGTCGGCTTTGCTCAGGAAGAGCTCTGAGGTTATCATGGCTGTCTAGTAACTTCAGTCTCCTATGTGGCTAACTGCTAATGATTTAAATGGTCACAATAGGTAGTAATGGTGGAGTGTCTGGTGATGTTATATCAGGAATACAGATATGATAATAATATCTAAAATATCTGGGCTTAACCCAAGAATCAACATGATGATTAAGAATGGGGACAGCAGAGTTTAATTACCGTATCTACTTGTAAACTTGAAATCAGGGCAAATTTCTTATGTACCTTTTGATCTCTGATAAATAGCAATTCAATGTAGTTAGTTTTCATTATAATACTATTCATTTTATTATGGATTATCTGAAAATTAGAATTAGTATCTAGTAAGAGTTTCATATTTTATTGCAACACAGAAAGAAAGTAATTAAGTTTTCCTCTTTCATTTATTAAATGATGCTATAAGGAAAATGCTGCGATGCTAAATATTAGCCTGTATAGTCCCAAATGACTCTCTGAGTAGCTTAAATATTATTAGTTTTGGTGAATTTTGCTGTGACTGTATTTTACTTAGCTAATTTTTAATTTATTTATTTTTTAAATTTTTAATTTTTGGGGGGGTAATTAGGTTTATTTACTTACTGTTGTTATTTTTTTAATGGAAGTAGTGGGGATTGAACCCAGGCCTTCATGCATGCTAAGCATGCACTTTCCCACTGAGCTATACCCTGCCCTCTACTTAGATAATTGATCTAGCTGTTTATAGATTTTCTCCCCATAATAACACTGTCCTATATAAATAAAATGCAAACCACACTTACAATCATAAAATTTTAAATGTTCCAGTAACCATACTAAAAAATATAAAAAATAGGTGGTTAATTTTAATAATATATCTTATTTAACTCAATACATCTAAAATGCAATTTTAATTCTTAATATAAAAATATTAATAATGTATTCTATTTAAAAAAATTGGAAGGTGGAGATTCATCATGTGTTTTATAATTGTGGCACATCTCAGTTTGGGCAGGCTGCATTTCAAGTGCTCAATAACCACACATACCTAGTGGCTACCTTATTGGACAGCACTACCTCATCTTATCTTTATTTTATTCCTTCCATTATTAATCCATATGAGTCAGCCTAAACTGACATTTATTTTCTGTGTTTTCCTGTATACCATCAATATGTTTCTTGTCCATACAGCTGCCCAGCTCTACAGTTTTTTGGGGGATATTTATTGATTATTTTAGAAATGTATTTCTAGCATTATTGAAGAATTAACATACAATAAACTGAACAAAATCCAGGTGTATAATTTCATAGGTCTTGACATACTTACATACCAGAGAAACCATCACAAAGATCAGTATCTCCCCCTACACCATTCTCTCATATCCCTTTGTAATCTCTACTTGCCTTTCCATTGCCCCCTCCCCAGGATCTGCCTCCTGTTAGTACCCATTACTTTGCATTTTCTACAATGTTATTTAAGTGAAACCATACGTTATGTACTTGTTTTTTGTCTGTCTTATTTTGGATTAATCGAGTACCTTTTATGTTTCTGCTTTATCTTCTTTTTTGGCTTCCTAGTTATAATGTACTTTTGTTATTATTGTGGTTGATACTGGTTTACAGAATATATCTTTAAATCTCAGAGACATTATATAACTTCATGTATAGTGTAAGACAGTTACAACAGTATACTTCTATTTCTTCCTTCCCAGCCTTTATGCTATTATTGTGGTGTATATGTATATAATATTACACCAAAGCATTTATATTATTTTGTTTAAAAAGGTATCTTTTTGAAAATTTTGAATAATAAGAACAGAATTATATAAGTTAAACCATGTCTTTGCCATTTTTTTGTGCTCTTTATTTCTTTAGATAGATCTGTAGTTCCATTTAGTATCATTTTGGCTCTGCCAGAAGTAGTTTCTGTAACATTTTCTGTAGTGCTAGTCTGCTGGTAGTGAATTCTTTCAGCTTCTGTATTTTGGAACATATTTTTATTTTTACCTTTGCTTTTGAAAGATATCAGTGTAGAATTCTAGGCCAGAATCTATTTAAGTGGTTCAATAATGTTGCTCCGGTGTACTCTTGCTTGCACTGTTTCTAACCAAATCTGCGGACATCTTCTGTTTGTTCTCTTGTATGCAATGTATCTTTTCTCTGGGGGCTGATGTTAAAAAATTTCCCTTTATCCCTGGTTTTGAACAATTAAATTATGATATTCTCTGACGAGATTTTCTTCAAGATTCTTGGGCTTGGGGTTTGTTGAGTTTCTTGTATCCATGGACTTACGTTTTTCATTGAATTTAGACATTTTTGGCCACTATTTCTTCAAATGTTTTTTCCGCACTAATGTCCTAACTACCCCTCCACCCCCCATATACTTTCCGTCAAGAAAGAGATGCTAAGTGGGTTTATTTCTTCCAGGATACTCACTTTTCAGACTGTGTTTTTCAGGAGAGTAGGGCGAATACATAGAACTCAACATTCTTCCTCTCTTCCCTCCCTCCCTCCTTCTCTTTCTTTCTCCCTCTTTTGTGCAACCTGGTGCTCTCATCCATAGGTGGTCAGTTAGTGGTAAGCCTGGGACTTTCAGATAAGGAGACAATCTGCTTGGGTGTTGAGCTTAAATTAATGATCCAACTCAGCTTCACTAGTATTTCTTGTTTTAGGAGTTACTGCCACACATTGTTCTTTGTGTGTATAGCTTTATTGATAACCTTGTGTGTAAGACGTAAGTCATATTTGAGAATTTCTGAATTTTCCAGATAAATATTGGTGACATTCAGTCAACAGCCCAAGGAGAGGATAAAGCGTAAATAGGAAATAAAAGAGCACGGAAGAGGATATTAAATTTCAAAAATTAAATTTACATTTTTGCTTGAGAAAAGGAATATTTGGGGAGTTGTTTAAAATGAAATTGAAGGGTAGAGGCGGGAGCGGCGGCAGGCGCCGAGCCAAGGCGGTGGGTGGAGCGGGGCGTGGTGGCGGGGTGCGGAGGCCGGGCCGCGGCGGGCGAGCAGAGCGGCTGCGACGGGCCCGGAGGGGCTCCCGGAGGTGGCGGCCGAGGCGCCAGGGGTCCCCATGGGCGGGTGGGCGCCCAGCTCGACTCCTCGGGCAGCCTCAGCGAGAACTCGGAGGGCACCGGAGTTGCTTTAGGTCGTAACCAGCCTTTGAAAGAGGAGAAACCCAAATGGAAAAGTGATTATCCCATGGCAGATGGACAGCTGCGCAGCAAGAGAGACGAATTTTGGGATACTGCACCAGCTTTTGAAGGCCTTAAAGAGATTTGGGACACCTTGAAGGCTGCAGCACATGCTTTTGAGAGCAACGATCATGAACTGGCACAAGCAATCATTTATGGTGCAAATATAACGTTACCACATGGTGCACTTACAGAGTGCCATGATGAACTGGGGAATAGATACTAGCTTCCAGCCTGCTGCTTGGCGCCACCAATCAACATGATAGAGGAAAAGAGCGACATAGAGACTGGATACTCCTGAGCCGCCGCCCAGTTCTGGATGTGAATCTCAGCTCCGCTTGTGCCTTTCCGCTGGCAAAGACCTCAAACTCGTGGCCCGCAGCACAGACACAGTGAACCACATGAAGAAGCTGCTACATGCAGCAGAAGGAGTGGAACCGAGTGGTCAGCGGTGGTTCTTCTCTGGTCGACCGCTCACCGACAAAATGAAGTTGGAAGAGCTGAAGATCCCAGAGGACTACGTTGTACAGGTTATAATGAGCCAGCCTTTGCAAAACCCGATGCCAGTGGAGAAGTGAGCTGGCCTGTTGGCTGCCCCCAGGTCCCTCCTGCTCCTTTTCGTTGTTGTTAGCGTTTCCTACTCTACAGCATGAAATTTATTTTCCCTGCACTGAATTCCGTATGATTGAATTTAGTTCTGAGGAATTACCAGTGAAAATTTCCATCTGTGATGGAGACCAACAAAAATAATTAATAAAACACAAAGAGCCAACCTTTGAGACTCATGTAATTACAATTTCTAATTCGAGAGGCAATTAAGAAATAGATAACCATTTATTTTAAAATACCCAACAACTATGTAATGGCTAGATTTAAATGATTCGGACTGTGAATAGAACATCGCATCCATGAAGAACAGCACCAAGCACCTTGTGAATACAGAATTCTTACAAAATAGAATACAGTTTCCAGGAATCACCCATAACAGTTATAAAACTTGAGCTTTTTAAAATGGAAACAAAAAGAGCAGTATTTGAGATTCCCTTCTTTTCTGGTCTTAATTCTTTGCTCAATTAATATTTAGCCATAAAGGAGGAGAGACTGGCAAATTGTGTTTCAGTATTGCTTGCCCCATCCCATATGTTGAGCTCCTTTCTTTACATTCACACTAAATTTTGGTGCCTTCCAGCACGTTGGTGCGGCACCTTTCTGGAACACTAGGCAATAATTTAGTCAGTGCATTCAGATCTCTGATTTTTAACTGGTACTTAGTTGAAAAGTCTCTTGTCCTCTTGCTGCATAAGTATTTTGAAATGTCTTTGTAATGAAGTTGTATTGATAACCAGATTAAGAAGATCACTACTATATAATACCTTCATTGATTTACCCACTCTGTTTAGAACTTCGCAGAGCTGACTGTGCCCCCCGCTGCATGGATCCTAGGCCAGGGAATGCAGGGAATCAAGTATGGCTTGTTAAGAGGATAAGAAACTATCTCTTCTCCCTGAGTTTGCAGGAGAGGGTGTAAGGAGAACCCATTCTATCTGTGCCTGGGAGAATTAAGCCTATCTTCAATCTTTTGAAAAAAATTTCAATTACAGTTTACTTGTGTGAAAGCTCACTGTCATCACTTAAACATCGGCAGTGAGACCAGATGATGAAACGTGGCTTCTGTACTTCATTGTTTCCCACAGCTCTCTGTGACCTCTGGTTGTAGTGGGTGCGAGTTCTCCCCTCTCATCTTTCCTAGCAAAGAGGTAGGTTAAGAACCATATGCAGACTAGATTAGAGGACTGACAAATTCAGTGAGTTAACCTGATACTTCTGTACTGTGACTGCTAAAAAGCTGCCAAGGATTATATTTAATTTGGAGCTGCTTCAGAGTTAATTCTATAAGTGAGAAGAGGGCTCCCACCTGCTCTGTGAACCCCTGAAAATCCACAAGATGGAAAAGTAGAGGCAAGAAGTCACTTAATGTTCTCAAATGGGAAACAATCAACCCCCCACACCTATTTTGGATGTGAAGCACCATTATTAATTTTAATGGCAAAACAAAACTGCTAATTAGTTTAAATGTAATGTTTACAATGGTATTCAATTTCCTATAGCCTGATTAGACATAATATCTGTAATTGTAACGTATGTTTCTGAGAACTTTAACTACTTCTCTTTTTTTATACAATCATTTTAAAGATTGTGGCTACTTTTAATTTAGGTTTGCTGATAATTGAATCTAAATTCAACAGGAGATAGCAGCAGTATTTCAGATGAGAAATAATAAAGAAAATAATAAAAGCAGAAGCAGTGAAAATTAAAAAAAAGAGGCACTATATGAGAATGTAAGAGATATTAATGAAGTAGCATTTGTCATTTTGACGTGTGGATAGTATGAGAGAAAAGGAGTCTAGAATAATGCTCAGCTTACTGACTTGGACATCTGGGGGTATGTTGATAGCACCGGTGGTCAGAGCTGGTACACAAATATTAGGCAACATTAGTGTGTGTTCCAGAGTCATACGGGTGTACAAAAGTTCATGTACAAGTTTGTTTTATTAACTGTAATAGTATCCATTTGCTCCCACTCAAGAAAAAATATTTTATAATGTAAGAGAATAAGATGATTTTTATTATAAGGATTTCCTTGAATCTCTTCTAAACAGTTTATAAATTTCAGTACTTTATTGTTAACAAATGACATTTCTTTTAGCTTATGGAAGCAAACCAGCATGTTATTTCACCACCAAATTAGAAGTGATGTCTCCTAATTGTCTCTTTACATCCAGCCTAATTTGATTCAGGACTGACCTCTATTGTGGCCAGGCTTGTCATCCTAAAAATGCTGATGACATTGTAATTTTCTGTTGCACTTTTAGGCCAATAAGCTAAAATAATAACTTATCTAGGTATACGTGCACCTGCAAAATATTCTCAGTCTAAAATTACAGCCTCATTTGGGAACATCTTCCTCTTCTTGTGCAGCATTTTCATGACATTACAAATCCCATTGCTACTCAATTTGTTTGTAAATGCTCTTACTTTTGACTGGAATAACCCATCCTACTCCTTTAACTGCTCTTGTCCTTAAAAATAGCTACTCAACTCCACTCAAATATCATCTCCCCAATAAAATCTCTAATTTCCTTAATGAGAATGAACTGCTGTACAATTAACTGTTCACACTTATGCACCAGCTTACATTAAAATGTGCTTAAATTATTGAAATATGCAACAACAAATTAAATTACAATTTATCTGTTTCCACCTGTGCCTTCTGATTGAAAATTTGAGCCTCTCAAAAAGAATCTGAATCATCAGTCATTGCAATTCAGAACATAACACATTTATCAGGTTCAATATACACTCAGTAAATTGAGTGGAAGAAATAAAATAGTAATTCACAGTGTTGTTGCAGTTTTCTACATAATTCCTGATACATTTGGTTACAATATCTATGAATTAGTGAGAAATGTTAAAAGTCCCAAAAAGGTAGTCATTGATGCATTCTTTTTCTTTTTAGTTCTGTCAATTTTTGCATTTTGGCACTCTGGTTTTTTTTTTTTTAACATTTTTTATTGATTTATAATCATTTTACAATGTTGTGTCAAATTCCAGTGTTCAGCACCATTTTTCAGTCATTCATGGACATATACACATTCATTGTCACATTTTTTTCTCTCTGAGTTATCATAACATTTTGTGTATATTTCCCTGTGCTATACAGTGTAATCTTGTTTATCTATTCTACAATTTTGAAATCCCAGTCTATCCCTTCCCACCCTCCACCCCCCTGGCAACCACAAGTCTGTATTCTCTGTCTGTGAGTCTATTTCTGTCCTGTATTTATGCTTTATTTTGTTTGTTTGTTTTTGTTTTTGTTTTTTAGATTCCACATATGAGCGAGCTCATATGGTATTTTTCTTTCTCTTTCTGGCTTACTTCACTTAGGCACTCTGGTTTTAAGTTCTTTGTATTTTGTATTTTGAATAACTGTGTCTTCTAGAGTAATTGGCCTTGGCCATTTCGTAGCTTTGAAATATGTCTTCCTGCCTTAAAGTATACTTTTTTCTGATAGGAATACCAACTTTCTTATGATCTGAGTTTGCATAACGTATTTTCCCATGTATTTACTTTCCATATAATTCCCCATACACTTACTTAATATTTAAAGGTACTTTTCTTATAAACTTTAGAGTTAGAACTTACATTTTTTAACACAGTCTGACACTTTCTGCCTGTTAATTCAAATGTCTATTATTTTTATGTTTAATATAACTAGTGATATTGTTGGTTTTGTTTACTTCTGTTTATTTTCTTCTATTTTCTATTGCCCTTATATTATTTTTATCTATTAGCTTTTAGCTATATCTCTGTGATGTGTGAAATAAATTCATGTAAAAAAAGCCTCATCCTTCCTTATGAGTGAAGATAAATATCCTTATTGTGCTTGAAACTGTAGACAATTTCCTGACACAAATATTCTTTTGATTATGAACATGCTTCTCCCAAAATCACTCATAAACATGTCTCCAAAGAGGTGAAAAGCACTTTTTGCCCTAAAAGCCTTAAAGTTGTAAACATGTAAGTCCATGTACTGCTAAGCATTAAGTTGTTTGTAAGAGCCTTTATGCTGGTGCTGAGATAAACAAGTGGCTACCTTGTCCAAAATGTGTCCACTGTAACCCCAAGGTTATACACAATTTACAAAACCTGATACACAATTTACATACATGTAATGTATGAAGTGACTTTGAGTACAACCAATCAGAACTGGATGATACGATTGTAAGCTAACAGAATAGGAGGGTTCATTACTGCCCAAGCATTTCAGTCAGCATGTAAACCCAGGACCAGATCATACTGAGCATTGACAGCACAGACTCCCTGAGGATCTTTCAGGTGCACTGAGCTGACTGATGGGCCAGAAAACAATCAAAAGGTGACTGCAACTGCTCATGCAGCTCTAGGTGACCCACCTGCAAGCAGAGGTCTCCAGACACACCAGAAATGATCAAGAGACGACAAAGAGTGAGAGAGATTTGCAGGAAAGGCACCATATGCATTCTTGCCCTTCACTTTACTGGCTTGCAGTTGACATACAGCTTATTGAAGAATTTATTTAAGCTAAGGGTTAGTGTGTTCAGTGCAATTTTTTCTCAATACAGCTTTCTCAGGGACACATTAAAACCAAAGTTCAAATTTGATCTTCAAGTGCTTTTACTCAGAATAAAATGACCTCATTTATACATCTACTTAAAAATTATTAATAGTTGCTCTCATGATTACAATATGCATCCATAACCCATTGCACTTATCTTAGAATTAAGATTTTACCACTTCAAATATAATGTAAAGCACTTCCATTTATTTCCCTCCCAATCTTTGTGCTAGTGTGCTAAATATTTTACATCTATTTCATGAACACCATAATACATTTTTATTATTGTAGCTTCAAGTATTCTTTTTAAAAAGTCAAGTTTATTGAGGTATAATTTACATATATTGAGATTCACCATTAGTTGTCTTTTAAAGATGTTAAGATCAGAGAAAAAATTTAGTTTTTTGTATTTACCCATATCATATTTCTGGTGGTTTTCCTTACTTCCTGTAGACTGAAACTTCCATCTGGTGTCATTTCCTTCAGCTTGAAAAACTCCTCTGCTACTTTCTGAGAGCAGGTCTGCTAATGATAAAGTCTCTCAGCTTTCACTTGTCTACAACTTTTTTTGTGTGTGTGTTGCACTTATTTTGAAGGATGGTTTTAATGAATATAAAATTCTAGTTTTTAGTCTTCTTTAAAAAAAATTTTAGATATGTAGTTCCACTGTCTTTTTAGCATTGCCTTTAATGAGAAGTCAACACTCATTTTCATCATTGTTCATCTTATTGTAATATCTTTTTACTTTAGCTTCTCTTAAACTTTTCTCTTTGGTTTTCAGGAGTTTGATTGTGATGTGCCTAATTGTGGTTTTCTTTTGATCAATCATACTTGAGCTTCATTGAGCTTCTTCAATCTATACTTACTGCTTTTGATTAAATTTGAAGCATCTGTCCATTATTTGTTCAAATATATATTTTTTCTTTTTTTTTTTCCTGCACCATTGAAGCAACTGGTATAGCTAGACACCTTCACATTATCTCATGAACCATGGTGGTCTGCTTTCAGGCACTCTGATCTCAGCACTCTTACTCCTAACTAGTATCCATACTTTTTGTGCCAAATACATTGTATCTTGTAATACAGTTATTACATAATCGTAAATATTTTTCTATTAGTCTGTAAGCTTATTGAAGGTACAGGATTGCATCTTCTTTCTTTTAATTAAAGTTATTTTTAAACTGTTAGTACTCTGTAAAAACTTGAAAGAATATCAGATGGGTTTTGGGATTAAAAGCTGCAAAAATTCTGATAGAAAGTTCTCTGTTTAGAATAAAATGCAGCAGCTAAAAACAATTGAAAATCTTATTGCATAATAAATCTAGAAAACACATGTGAAAATCATTTCCTTCTGAGGTTATACATAAATTAAAATGACAATCATTAACATTATTTTTTAAACCATATATAATAGAGACTCAGGGAAAAATTTTCTCCTCAAAGGATATTGTAAATAATGTTTTTTTTTTTTCCCCAAACAAATCACATTTGCCACAGTGATCTATGGTTTACCCTCTCATGTCAGATAGACTCTCCGTAGGATTGAAAGGTTTACTAAAAATACAGTCATTCATTTCCCACCAGTCATGAGACTCAGAATTCACCACCTGGAATTTGTTCTAAGTTACACAACTTGACACTAACCTCAAGATGTATTAAAGTGACTGTCAGAGGTTTGCCACTTTGAGTAAGTGTACTATTAGTGTGTAAAGATAACAACAGTGATTTATTGGTATGGAATCAACCTGAAAAATACTGCTTTCTTATTTCCTGTTTTTGATTCTTGAATTTTCTTGGTGATTCCAGCATATTTTCTTCAACAAAGAATTTATTACATGCAATACAAAAAAATAATGCATCTTAACACCAGGCCTAAGTTATTTTTGTGCATTTATGAACAATTCAACAACTTCAACATCTATGGCATTAGCTTACATTTATTCTGTAAATTACAGCATCAGATTCAAATCTTACACATATTGAGGATTCTTTTTCCCACAAATTGTACCTCTTTACAGGAATCATGAATAATAAATTTTGATGCAATATAGTATGCTCATCTGACATGTTTGAGAACATAATAGGAAAATGAAAGCTAAATTTATAAATTGGTTGAGAATGGGAACAGAGAAGTGCTTGGGTATATATTTTGTTTAATGTGTAAAAACTACCATAAATTCTCCAAGGAAGCTTCTTTTTATCTCTGCTGCAGGAAAGAGGTACTCAGCTACTTATGATAAATAGAGAATTATTTTACCAGGCATTTTGAGATTCTCTGCACTCACATAATTTTTATTTTGATTTACCATATTAGTACAAGAGGAATCTGTATGAGAAATACTAAAAATTGCAGGTCTGTTTCCTTTATAGTAATTATTCCTTTCCAATTATCTTCCTTATTTACTTATTTTATTCATCTTGTTACCGACAATTAGAATTTAAACACAAAGATGCAAATACATTTTACTATTTGCTTATTAGTACATTCTCTTACAGTAGCATTTGCAAAAAACAGGACTTTACAATTATACGTTAAATGAATGAACAAAATAACTGGCACAAATTGATTTCTTTTTAAAAGGGAGTAACTGTCTAAATCTTCATTAGGATATTACTCATGGAGTATTTGTTCCTCCAAAAAAATTCATTAAGTCAGTTAGAGTACTATAATTAGTTTCTAAGATAATATTCTCTGCGCATACTGAGCACACAGGATTTCCTGTTTGGTAACGGCTGTGAGAGGGACACAGGGAGAAATATGGAAAGTAACATAGCAAACAACATCTTCTGCAGAAAGCAAAACTTGAATTACTTTTCTTATGAACTCAGTGCTTATTCTTACTGTGTGTGTTGCTCACTGAGTTTACTGCCTATGTCTTTTCTAAGCATATATTAATCCATGTCACTAAGACACCATTTAGTAAATTGCTATTACAGTGTGTTTATCACATTAAATGTTATTATAGCTTCTTAAAGTGAAAATTGCCATAGGATTAACATTATAAATATGTATGTGTGTGTTGCCTGTGTGCTTTGTGTTTAACATATATTTAAATTTTAAAATAGTGTATTTGAAAAAATATATATACACAGATATATGTGTGTGTGTGTGTATATATATATATATATATATATATATATATAATTAAAATAAAAATTTTAAAACTGCTAATAACTGTCCTAATAGTGCTCATCTACCATCTGTAACCTAGGGATAATGTGCAAAAAAGTGACTTGGATATGCTTTATTTAAATGTTTGATAAAAGAAAGTGCTACTAATTTTTTTTTTCTTTTTTATTTCTTTTGTGGAGAGTAGAGAGGAGGAAAGTAAATCTAATGTATGCACATCATAACCTTGAATTCTGGACATTTTCCAAATTTATTAATATTCAAAGAAATATTCAAAGGGAGTGAGTTAAACCACTCTTGTCAAAGCCTACCATCTCATAGCTCTTTGGCTCTGGGAAAACTGCATGAACTCCCACTTTCAATTTACTCAATGCATAAAATGGAACTTATAATCCCTACTTCAAAGGTTTTTGATATAATTAAATCATCTTATGCATATAAAGTAAACCAACTGATAGAGATACTTAATAAATATTACCTAATATATATTAATATAATAATAGCAATAGACTAATGGTTAAGCCAGGGACCAAATGACCAACAGTGAATAGGCAACAGTGACTAATGGACCAGCAGTGGCTGACAGATTAATTAACTCTGTTTGGCTTTTAGGCCATAAACAGGCTAGAGCATCTATAGAATAAATTGATTATGATGTCCTTGCACAGTTTACCAGAAAGGTCACTGATTACTTATGAATATGTAGCTGGCAACAGATGAAATTTGATTGTAGGTAACAACTCTCTAAATTCATGTTAGCACATGCCATAAGCAACAGGTGATACAGACTCTTAGGCATAAGCATAATATGCTAGAACTAAAATTTTTGAGATGGAAGTTTCTGTATCTCACTGCTAAACCCTGGAGCCATTTCATCTTCAGCCAAATCATAAATAATACAAGTTACCCTTGGAGAAACTAAAGACAAAATTGCTGCAGTAAAATGCAGCTGATATAAATCTGTTACAAAATCATTCCACATTCATTATTATAAAACCTAAGTGCCTGGATCCTACTCATGCCATAATTTCCTTGTCATTTAATTCAATGTAACATCAAAAAAGAAGTATGTAGGATTATTTCTTGGCATATTTTCAAGTGTTAATATCTTAATTCAAAATATTAATTTTTTAATCTATGATTAAATAATATTCCTTTAAAATATATTTGATTGATTATATACTTGAATGTTGTAATTATATTGGCCTTAGTGACATTTTAATTATAGAACTGTGTTTTAGGGATATAATATAAATTGTGTAAATGTTAGTGACACTTCATGGCCATTAACATGTACACTTATTCTATTAAAAATTAAAAGTGCTTTCACAGGTGAATTCTACCAAACATTTAAAGAAGAGTTAACATTTATCTTTCTCAAACTACTCCTTAAAGTTACAGAGACAGGAATGTCTCTAAACTCATTCTGTGAGGCCAGCATCACCCTAATACCAAAACCAGAAGAAGATACCACACAGAAAATAGAATTAAAGGCAGGTATCACTGATGAACATAGATGCAAATATTCTCAACAAAATACTAGTAAACCTAATTCAACAACATAGTAAATGGATTATGCACCATGATCAAGTGGGATTTATCCCAGAAAGAAATGTTTCAGTATCCTCAAATCAATGGGATACACCACATTAACACATTAAAGAATAAAAGTCAGATGACCATCTTAATAGATGCAGAAAAAACTTTTCACAAAACTCAACATCCAAAAATTGAGATTTTTATCACTTATCATGGTGATCATTTTGTAACTGAAATATAGTTAGTTTACAATGTTGTGTCAATTTCTGGTGTGTAGTGTAATGTTTCATTGTACATGTACATACATATATTCCTTTTCATATACTTTTTCACTGTAGGCTACTACAAGATAGTGAATACAACTCCTTGTGCTCAACTTGTTGTTTATCTATTTAATGTATAGTAGTTAGTATCTGCAAATCTCGAATTCACAGTTTATCCCTTCCACCCCCTTCTCACACTGATAACCATGTCTGTTTTCTACATCTGTGAGTCTGATTTTTTTTTGGGGGGGGAAATAATTTCACTTGCATTTTTTTTTAGATTCTACATATAAAGTTATAAAATATGGTATTATCTTTCTCTTTTTGGCTTAGTATGACTATCTCCAGGTCCATTCATGTTGCTGCAAATGGCATTATTTTATTCTTTAATATGGATGAGTATTTTTTATATATATCTCACATCTTCTTTATCCAGTCATCTGTTGATGGATATTTAGGTTGTTTTCATGTCTTGGCTATTGTAAATAGTGCTGCTATGAACATTAGGGTGTACATTATCTTTTCAAATTAGAGCTTCCATTTTTAAATATATAGAAATATCACTATCCTGTGTACCAAGAACTAACATAGTTTTGTAGGTCAATTATACTTCAAAAAGAAGTAGAAAAACAAACAAACTCATAGGAAAAGAGATCAGATTTGTAGTTACCAAGGCAAGGGGTGGGGGAGTGGAATTGGATAAAGGTAGTCAAAAGGTGCAAACCTCCAGTTATGAGATAAATAAGTACTAGGGATGTAATGTATTACATGATAAATATAAATAACACTGCTGTGTGTTATATATAAAAGTTGCTAAAGAGTAAACCTAAAGAGTTTCATCATAAAGAAAAAATTTTTTCTATTTCTTTAATTTTTAAGCTATAAAAGATGGTGGATATTAACTAAATTTATTGTGATAATCATTTCATGATTTATGTTAGTCAAATCATTTACTGTACACCTGAGCTAATACAGTGTTCTATGTCAATTATATCCCAATAAAAGTGGAAGGAAATTTTTTTAAAGAACAGTTAAATATTTAGGCTTAACTGAAAAGAATTTAAACTGTGTATATGTGTATTCATCTCTTCTAAATGTCTCAGGTTTCAATTGTATGAATAAATAGAATGAGGAAAGCAACTCGTAAATGATAGATGCAGACATGTGTCTTTAATTATTGATCTCATTTTTGTCCAGAGTAGAAATTAGAAAAAAAAATTACTACATGAAATAGCTCTCATATAAGCTCTGGAGGAATTTGTAGTGCAATATCCGAGGGCTTGAAGATAGAGAAACAAGTTAAAAGAGAATATTCAACTTCCCATAGGAAAATTAACTTTAGTTTTGAAATACATCTTACTACGTATTTTCTACATATTTTGGAGATGTGAGCCATCATTATTTAGCAGATATTAACTCAACTTTGTTTTCCTGTCCCATTAGCCCTCCCAAATACAACAACCCGATGGACTAGCTTAAACAAAGTTGCTATTTTTATTACCAAATTTAGCACTCTAAGTAGATAAACTGTTACTATTTTGTTTCTGTAATACCCGGGGTATCTTTAGGGAAGATAAATTGTCCTTTACAAGGATAATTGTAGTAGTCTAAATTTATAACATTTTATTAAATAAATTTTAGGAAAAAATATGCATTCAAATGAAGTGAACTAAGGGTCCAAAAACTGGGTATAACTACATAGAGCTATGTAAGCAAGGCTCCAGTAGAGTGATTCCCACTTCCAAACTTGCTTTCTATTTCAATATTTCTGGCTGATCACCTAGACACTAAGGTTGATAGGCACCACAAAATGCATGAGTAGATTTATTATCAGAAGTAGTGTACCAGATTTGGCACAAATTAAAGCAATTCAAAATCTAACTGAAAGTTCCAGCCATTTTATAAAGTGGTTAAAAGAAAATGGCTAGTACCAGAGAAATTTCACTGGGGAGTTCCTATTTCCTTGCAGCCTGGAAACACTGAACAGAAGAGTCTTTGCGAACGGTGGTTCTAAAGATACTCTGTAGCAACCAACAGTTGCCTGAACAGAAATCTTGCTCACGGGGAGGACCAGAAAAGGGCAAGAGAGGCCACTCACTGCCTCCCCTCCCAGTGATTTCTTTTCTATTGATATTCATAATGGCAGCTTTGGAGAGGGCTTACTCTTAACTCTTGTCAAGAAGAGTTATGTATTTTTACCAATTTAGAACTCATTTAGTTCAACTGAACATCTTTCTGTGTTCATTGCATTTTAACAGATAATTATTTGCAACCAAGTTCTGTAGTCTTGAAAATGTTCCAAGAACATTCCCAGGTAAGCTAGTTAAGTTAGCAGTTTAGGGATCTGTGTTCTACCCTACCAAACCCCCACTGCAATGACCAAGTGACAACAGTGTAGAAGAGAAACACGTAAGGATGCCAGGAACAAAGAAAGCATATACCACCTGCCTCAGAGAAACTTTGAGGGATGGCTCTTAGATTTGAGGCAGAGGAAAACGGGTTGGAAAAGGCACCCCCAACTCACAACTTCATCTCCTGGTATTTCCTAGTCATTTTTGGGATAATTAAGTGACGACTTCTGTAGATTAAACTTTAGTTTGGAGACATGAAGCCTAATTTTTTTTAAACTGCTTCCTCATTTAAGAAATTGAGACAATGGACGTTTTAAAATAATATATCATTTCAGAAAAGTGAGATGATAGAATAATTTTGAAAAAGCCAATAACATGAGATACATCTTTAAAAGTTCTCAAAGTACTACATCCAAGGAAAGTGCCAGAACAAGATGATTTAACTGTCTTCCAAAGGTGCAAAACCATGATCAGGGGATGTTGAGAATGCCAAAACACTAATAAGGTGGAGGAAGAAAAGGAAAAGGAAGAAGAGAGGATGGAAAAGATGAGAAAAAGAAAGAAGAAAAAAGAACTAAGTTTGAAACAAAGCAAGACAGAATCAGGAACCAAGATCTGGCACATGTACCGTGCTCCCATAGGAAAATGAACTCCAGTTTGCTTTGAACTTTTCCCTCTTCTCATAAATAGAGATAAGACTCAATTTCAAATCTACTTTACAGGGCTGTTTTGAGGATGCAGAAACATGAAATAAGGGTAATCCTTGCGTCAGGTGATGCAACTGCCCTCTCAAATTGGAAGACAGAAAGGAAGCAGGAGGTATGTTGTTCCTTTGTCAGTGGCATTGGATATGTGGACTTCAATAAATACGAGTTTTTCTCCTTCCAGTCTCTTGCCTTGTTGCTGCAGTGATTTTGCTTCCTGACTTCTCAACAGCAATAGCAACTTCTGGGTTTTCTAGGTAGCACCTAATTTGGAGATTCTAAAAGTCACAGGTGGCCTCCCTTAACTTTCACCCTTAAAGTCATTTCAGAAGTTTTATAAACACTTAAATTCTAACATTAAATGTCTTCCTGCTTTATATACTTAAACTGGTTTCCGACTTTTGAATGGAAATGACTGACGTAGTTATTTCTGATCTTTGTTTCCGATCCTTTTAAAGGACTCTTCTAAAAGGCATTTTATTAAAGTGCTGTTTACTTTGGTGTGAATGTTTAGAGAATATCACCATCCCTCATGGCCTCCAGAATTCTGTAAGAGACCTACGTGCAAGTAATATCTATGTTCATAAAGCTACTGAAGTGGAGTCTGGTTCACAGCCTGAGTCTGAAATGATTTGGGATATGTGTTATCAACTGGACAACAGTGCCCCTCAAAAAGGCAAAAATTAGTTCTTAAGCAGGAACCCTCCCCCATTTTAATGTAGAAAACATAGATATACATTAGTGGTCATAAGTAGATTTATAGTTTTTGGTATTAAGTCTCATGGAGATGGGGCAATTAGGAAAAACAATGTTTAAAAGTCTCCTTAAGGGAGTGATAATGGACAAAAAGGATAAGAAACACTGTTTCTAGAAAATTATAGGCTAATTTAATTCCAAGAGGCATTGGAGTTTATTTCCATTTCACCTCAGGATTTCAAAGGTACCCATGGTCTATACCATGGGTGTGTTTGCGTCATCCAGGGAAATTCTTCAGTCTATTTTAGATCTTTGAATTCCATACATGGCATGTAAAATCGTAACTGCAAGACAATAGGGTACAGAAATCTGTTACAAGGGCTCAAGGCCGTTCCATAACCAGCCCAGGTTTGATGTAATTGCTGCTCTGCTCTAACTGTGACATCCCATAGCTTCTACAGGGAGAACTTGATATAGCTCCCTGGTTCTGGGTAGAAAAAAAAGTGAAGGCAGTAAACCTGACTGTTCTCTTTGGCAACTGTATCTCTCTGATATGTTCATTATCATATTCCAGAAACAATGATTCCTTGGATTTAGTGTCTTATAATTTCTTCTGTTAATCCCACTTTTATCTAATACTATTTGGCTTCTTACTCATAGTACTTTTTCCTCATTATGAATATCTGCTAAAAAGTGCAGATGATTTCTAGAATATTCAATCTTACTGATTTTTTTTCTCTTATCCTTTCCTCCATAGGCAACCAGCATATTCAGAAAGATAACATGATGTGCTTATGATAAAATTAGATACAATTAAGTCCTAAAATGCTCTCCTTAAATAAGAATGTGTTAGTCCTCAAAGAGAATGATAACACTTCTGTAGTAAAGCTTTTGTTAATGACTGTCAATATCATACATTTAAAAACGGGTAATGTTTCTTATTAAGAAATTTCACTAAACAGGAATTGCTCTATTGATTTTTCTTTTTTACCCTTCTTTGTCAATACATCTTGAATATGGAAATATTTACGCTGTGAGGAGATAAATCATTTTTGGTTTGTAAGAGCTCTGTTAAAGGGGGAAAAAAAGGAAATCAATAAATTTGAATTTACAACCTAAATTACTTAAGTAACAAGAGATACAAATGAAGAGGATTTAAATGAATAATATGATTATATTTTGTGTATATTTTTTCAAGTAAATTGATAGAGAGCCCTAGATCCTATTTTAGGGATACACAAAAAACTAAAATCAAACATCAGAAGGAGGAATCCAGGCACATCTTCTGCTCACTTTTTTTTTTTTTTTTTTTTTTGGTCTAAACATCAACAGTACATTGTACTATTTTTTAAAATCCTACTTTATTGTGTAGTTAGAATTATTAAACAATGAATCTAGATGGAGTCTAATAGATCATTTGGTCCAATCTTACTTTCCTGATGAGGAAACTGAGATTGTAAAATGTTAAAAGGAAGAGTAGATCCAGGTGTTCCAAGTCGCACTCACTGAAGTTACCTGTCTTTCTTGGAAATTGCCTTCTTCTAGAAGAATATGAACTCTAAGAGAGGAGAAATTTTGTTTATCTTGCTCACTGTTACGTCATTAGGGTTTATGAGAGTGCTGCCATTTAGGAAACATTCAATAATTATTTGTGGCAGGATAAAAAAAAATACATGTACTGTATTGCATATGCTACATGTATGTTACTAAACTCATTCAGAACTCAACTTTTATTAATTGAATGTTTTAAAACTTCCATTAGAAGTTTAATTTAAAAATTCTTGTTGTAAAAATTCATCACAGATATTTTGGCAGTCACATCATAACGCATGGATGTGTAGAGCAGGTTAGTTTTCTAAAAGCAAGACCTATCTATATGCATACAATGTGTACTTGCATAAAGCTTATCCATTCATTATTTTTGATTCATGTAACATTTTGGGGGGCAGTGATCAGTACTGATGGAGAGAAGACAGGCAACAAGGATTCAGTGGGCAGACTTTAGCCCTTTTTTCTGAAGACCTTACAATCAGAGTCGGAAGTTTTTACTGTGATAATAAAATGGAAATTCTGTCATTCACCCCTGTGCCTTCTAATGAATTGCATCATGAGGAAATGAAAGTCAGTTGTTGTAAACCAAATACAACAATTTGTATGTTCAGGAGGGAACTATTATAGATGAAAAACTATAGCAAAATTCAGTCTTTATGTAGTTAAACTCCCCTTCTTTTTTTTACAAAAAATAAATTATTTTAGAGGTTAAAACTCATTATCACTTTATTCTGTATTTATTATCTTAGCAACATTAATTGCACTAACAATTCCAGGCACAATACTATGCTCTTGAGGTAAAAAGATGAGTAAGTTTTGATTCCTTCTATCAAAATGTTAATAGCCTAACAATATAAATACTGCTTTACATCAGGTCATGGAAAACTACAATTCTGGTGCTAGATTTACAATGATAAATTTGTGAACTTGAGGGAAGAAAAAAGTTTTATTGGCTTTAATTTTTTTAAACATTAAAGTTGAGGATAAAAGTAACTTCCATATAAATTCACATAATTGATGTGTCAAAGGGGGTAATAGATATAAAAGCAATTTCTAAATAATAACAATAGCTTCCTTTGTAAAGAATGTTATAATTTATAGATACTTTGTTTTACACAGTCCCATTAATGTGTAAATTCTGATGATTAACATTCTTTATCCTGCTGCAGTTGGCCTTTTGGAATCCAGTGTCTATTATATTATAGCAGGATCTCAAGCATCTCAGATCTGGAAGGGGCCAGAAGTTCCCTTTTCCAGTTTTCTCTAACACTCACCTAAAGCTTGTCTGTTGAATGCATTTCCATGAGGTTGACCAGTCATAGTTGAAATAACTTTGGACCCCTGAAACTAATAACCTGCCAATATTGAAGTTTTATTTTAAATCATCTTAATATCTCTTTCCCTTTATTATTTTTTATCTCTTTCCCTTTAATTCAGAGCCATTAATTCTAGTTTTGTCTTCTACTGTCATTCCAAAATCCTTCTTTTTCATGAAATAGTAAAGTCTTTTCTTTTAATCTGCTCCTTCACCCTACTAAAACTCTAAACATTGACTTTTCTTTGCCTTGTTGCCCATTTAGGATAACACATCTGTCTCTTGCTCACTGATGATCTTCAGATGAACAGTCAGGGCCAATTGTGGGAGTTCCCTTTAGAGCACTTCAAGGGGTTGATTTGAGGGATTTGAGTTGAGCCAGATTCTGTCCCCTCACAGCTCCACAGAGCTTGGCTTCCCAGCTTATGCCATGAGAGAAAGACCACAGCCATGAAGGAACAAACACACGTTAAAACAGAAAGAAGCTCCAGCAGTCTTTGACCTTGAACACTTCCAGCTGGTTAGTGTCTGTTGACCTCTTGTGTCCTTCCTCCTCTCACCTCTGCAAAGATGTGTCCCAGCTCCAGTCCAAGGCCTGCTGTTGGCCATGTCTGCTGTGCCTCACTCCTAACTCTTACTTCTTCAGTCCTTCACAGGGACCGCACTTGTGCTGGTAACCCTCATCTACTGGATCAATTTCTCCCATTCTACAGAATTGTCCCCATCAGTCCATAAGTGCAAAATATGCCCTAGTCTCAGTGACTTTATAGAAAAAAGGGGAAACCAGCAACCTCTGTGTATACAGCTGTGGCCCATTTCGCTGTCTTTCAAATAAAGCTTTCGATGAAATATCTGTGATGACTATGTACTCACATTTTCTCCTCAAAACCCACTCCAGTCAGACTATTTAATTCATATTAATCCACAAATTGCCCCTCTAAAGATTGCCAAGGACATATATGTTTCTGAATTAACATTCTCTCTCTCTCTCTCTTTTTTTTTTTTTTTTTCTTTTCTAATTTCCTTCTTTGCTTCTCAATAACTTCTGACACAGTTGATGATTCTCTTCCTCAGGAAACATTCTTTCTTTCTTGCTGGAAACCTTGACTCCTGTAGTTTTCCTTCCAATTCTCAGGCTGCAATTTTTAAATTTCATTTTGTGCTTGACCTCCAAGCTTTGGAGTGCCCCTGAATTCTGCCCTGTACTGCCTTCTCTATCTAAATATATAAGAACCATCTGTAAGTGAACAACTCTCAAATATGTTTCTTCAGTCTAGGAAACCCCACTTAATTCCAAACTTATACATCCAGCTACTGATTTACATCTCCTCCTGGGAGTGTAATCTGCATCTCAAATCTGAAGCTTGATCACCTTCTATCCTTGTTCAGTTCTAAGCCTTCTCTTTATTATGACATGGCACTACCATATACCCAGGCACTTAAGCCAATATCCTAGAAATTGCTTTGATTCATCTCTAGCTCTTTCCTTCACTCTTACTGTCATTGGATATTTTGGACACTGCCCACAATAATTATCTCAGACCCATCAACTTCAAATATGTATCTTTCCACTAGCACAGGCACTGCAGGAGAGGAAGGACTTTCTCATCTGTGTTCACTGTTGTATTTCTGCTCCTCTTAGAGCAGTAGATGAGACTTGATTGGTGCTCACATACTGTCTGTTGACTAAATGACTGATGAGTATATTTTCCAAAAAAATGTTGCTAGGCAGGGACAGAAAGTATTGTCACTAGGGAGATGGATAGGCAACAAAGGTGTTCTCTGTTGTCAGCCTTCTTCTTTCTCTCCTCCAGGCTCCTTTCTTCACCTTGGCCTCCGGTCTCTGCACCATCATCTCTTTCACTCTGCCCTCTTCGTGTTTTTTCTCTCACTCGGCTGGTTAGTGCTCTGTCACTGCTTTCATTAAGTTTTCAATCCATATGCTGCTTGTCTCAGAGGAAAGAACTTGTCTGTAATGTTCATCAGTAGGATGGGCCCCCAGGGAGGGGAGCAATGTGTCCTGTAAACTGATTTTTAAAACACAGGATACTTGCCAGAGAACTGAGCACATAATTCTGTCTTTTCAGCCATTGCCTGTTTTTCACGCAACATGGATTTGAATACCCGTATCACTGAAGTCACTCCTGGGGCCAGCCTGTCAAAGAACTCTTAAAAGCAGGGTACTCAGGTTTGAACCCCAATTCTCCAGGGATTAGAAATGACTTTTGTTGTCAAACAGATATTTTACTATTACAGCTGAATTCTTTATTGCATGTTTTGACAAGCTCATGACATTTTTGGCACATGTGGGCCAAAATCTATTTTTCATACACAGTGTCATTATATGAGGTAATACATGTAAACCACTTAGCACAGTAAATGATACATAGCAAACATACAAAAATGTGATATTTTAATAATTATTAATTTAGTCTATTACTAATAGAACAAATATTAGACAGTTATCTTTGGGCACTTTTCTTCTATTCCCTACAGATCCAGTTAACTGCGATGCTGTTCTGTCTGTATTTCTCCATTTCTCCATTTTATCACAAAGATAAGGTCTGTTACAAGCCTTGCTAAAACTCAGACATACTTTATTTGTACTGTTCCCCTGACTGGTAAGCTAATTTCCTCTGTATATTATCTCAAGGGAATTAGCATGAGTTTAGGAAATCATTTTAACTCTGGAACATGCAGGTTCAGGCAGCTTTTAGAGTTGTAGATCATTACAGGTGACTGGAAAATTGGATTCTTAAGGGAAGAAAAAAAAAAAAAAAACCTCTGCTTCCTTGCCAAATATATTAAATTTCCACAAATTATTAGAATTGCATAATGATGGGCACTGGGAAGTATTACTAGACATATATCTCTTCCAAAATTACCTAAAGATAGAAATTTTCCTGTTTTGGAATTCTATTACTATTCAGTTTACAAAATTGTTTTTGTCCATATGTACAGTTAGTCTATGTTTCCTTTGGATGTTCTGGAAAAATTAATAATGACAATAATGATAGTTTTAGACTATTATGCTTTACTGGCAAATTTTATGTGTATGATTTAATAGTGTTTGCTTTTATTATTTCTACTTTTATTTCAACAAGAGTTGGAGAACTGGCAAAAACATTTATTAAACACAATCTGAATACACTGATAATAAATTCCTCATGAAAGAGAAAGTTCTATTTAAAACAAATACTCAGGAAATAACTGAAATGAATACTATTGAAAAAGAGCAAATAAAATATGTGAGTAAGTATTAGTAAAAAGAAGTAAGAATATGATCAGTTGGAAAAGTAGGTAAAAAGAGATTTCTGAGCAAAGGGCATCTTATTATAAAATAAAAGTCTGAGTAAAACTTACATGTGTATAATATTTTATTCACTTCTTGAAAATTTGCCCATGAAATAGTTTTTTCTTCCTTCAGACCTGTGTCCTACAGTCTTTTCTCATCTTCCTCAGTTCTCTGAGATAATGTGAAAGCTTCATTGCCATTGTGTGCTGCTGATGGCTAAACTGCTATGCCCCACTCAGCAGAAACTAATGAGGCTTTATAATTCCCTATTCAAATTTCTAGCGGCCACTTCCTTCCATGTTCCCACAAGCACCACCAACACATGTGTTCAAAATAAATTCACCCTCTCCCTGATAAACCCTAATGTGTCCTGGACATGCCATGCTCCCTGCCTAATGGGCAGGACTTCTCATTTCCAGTCTTTGTTTGAAAGATAATTGGCTGTTCTTTTTGTCTTAATTCCAGCATATCTTCAGGTCCCCAGTTAGACAAAATGTCTTCCAGGAAATCTTTTCTAGATCGGTGATACACTCTAACCTCTGTGCTTTCAATCACAGGGCACTTTAACTGGATTCAGGAAAACCTTCTACTGAAGCTGCCGAGGTCATTGTCTACATCTCAGAATGGTCTGGTACCTTGTCTGTTGTGTTGACGTGTGATGTCCAGAATTTAGCACAGTGTCTGGAATAGAGTAGGCATTCAATAAATTACCCATTTATTGAACTTTTCCTGAGCATCTATTACATGTAACAGAAACTATGTTAGACATCAAAAACCATACAAATATTAGTAAAGGGTATTGTTCTCACAGGCAATAGGAGAGAGTACTGGTAGCCAAGTCATTGTACTAAAGGATGAAATGCTGTTAAAGCCATAAGATGAGCACACACTTACTGGTGAGGGAGTGGTGACGGAACAGAGAGCAAGGTTATACCAGGGTCAGGATTCATATGAAACAAGATCACAGGTGGCTGGATGAGAGAAAAATAGTTTTTAAATTCTTCAAAGAAGCATTTCTGGAACTATTTTATTGAGCGTTTGCTACTGACTAGTTGTTTGGCAGCAGGGTATTTTATACACGTATCTCGTTGAGCTCATTTGATTCTCTTGATGGCTTGAAACACCAAAGCACTTGGAAAAGACAGGTTTGCAGTTATTATGACCTGTGTGTACTGAGAGGGCGTTTTGTAGCATTATAGTTAGAATGTTACTGCTTCATCGTATCTATCTTGTAATGAAAGTGAAAAACTAAGAAAACATGCTCAGTGGTTCTAAAGACAAAACTAAAGCTAATGAGTGGAAATTATTAGTGAGGTAAACATAGACTCTATGCTAAGAATAAACTCCCCAGTAGTTTTAGTGTCTAATAAGGAAATAGTATCCTTTGCAGTGTTGTCTATTGTAGATTCAAATTAAGGACAGGAGATGTTCTGTTAAGAAAAACATAGAAAGGGTTTGTACTTCAAAAAGGAGAGCAACTATAGCGTGCTTCTCAAACTGGACATCAGAGTCAATGGGAAAGTTTGTTAATAAGAATCTCTAGGCTTCCAACTTCAAATTTTTTAAATTAATATGTCTGGGATATTGACATATTCAAACTAGGCTTTGAAGAGCCATGGACCTGTCTTCTAGAATGAGCTTCAGTGCTCACCACCAAAGGTGCATGATGGCATGGCCTGTGAGTGGGGCAGGGCTTTGGGCTACCAAGCTATGCTACAATCAAACAACTCACTTTTTAATTTAATTTCAGGAGCTTTTTCTCAAGTAGATAAATGAGTTCTTCCCTCACAAGAGGTTAAAATTCACCATCATAGACCACCTTTACATTTCCTTGTAACGTGAAATTTCTGTATGACACCACTTACTGTAATACCATCATCAATTAATTTGGCTCTATGGTTCCATTCTAACTGTGATGCGCGAATCTGACCACTGGTAAGTGTTAGTTGTTTTTGACTGGGTATTGGATGCAGCTACTTCGGGACTATCTCAGAAATCAAATAATAATTTTTGCTCTATAGCTGCTATTGATTTGATAGGTAGAAATCACTCATCTTAAACTGAACAGAAAAGCTGTCTCCCTGCCACTGCGCCCACAGTATATGGTAAGAAGTGAATAGATTTCTCTCCCAGGAATTCCTTTTTCTGTCATCGATTATTTCAGTATAGAAATGTTTCAAATAAAACAAATAAGCAATGTTAGTTCATCATTTTGGAAAAATTTAGCTGCTGCATCTTCATGTATAGAGAAGAATTTCCAGTAAGAAACCATGTCCAATAATTTTCTTCCTAGCAACTTGTGTCTTTAAAGTGGCCACTACAAATTCTCTAGAAGTTCTCTAATGTTCCATTCAATCTTTTGCAAAAATTGTGGCGAGGTAAGGAGTGAAGGATTTTGGAGATCTGAAGTGGAACTTGGTACCTGTTTATAGGGCCCCTCTAAAATCCAAAAATGAATGCCAACATCCAGTCTTCACTGGATTATTGGCACAGCATGCCAACTTTCAAATCCCTAATGTAGTAAAAACCATTTACATCTTTTCACATGAAAATAAAAAAAAAAAACTGCATCCTAAGATACTTAATTCTTCTACAGATACCTGCACACACAACTTCTATTTTATTTTCTTATTTTGCCTTCTCTTTCTCTATATTATCTGCCATGAATACAAAAAAGGAAAGAATAGTCTGAAGATCTAGGAGCAATGATTTCTGCTTTGGAGGTAAAGTGTAGATTACCTGAGTCAAATAATTTGCTTCTTGAATTGACTCAGTCCATCAAGAGGAAATTGATATGGGAAGGGAAAATAGAAAAGAAAAAAAAAAGTAACAGCTTATAATGTATTTTTAGCTCTTCAAGGGCAAAATGAAATATAATACTTCCCAAGTTCTCAATTCAACCTTTCCTGAAAAATTGTATCATTAAAAATGTCAGTAATAATATTAATGCTTTCAATAATTCACCATTTGTATAATTTACAATGTGTAATACAATTTACATCCTGACTACATAAGTCTACTTCTTTGCCTCCCATTTAAAATAAAAATATGTATGATTCCCTTTTTCACAAAACTGTGTAGATTATAAAATATTTTTGTGTGATGAAAAAATTCTATAGGCAGCCATTTCATGTTGATAAATAATTCACAAATAATTTGTAAAGTGTGACATGTTTTAAAATCAATATTTTAATTATAATTTTAATGCTTTCAATTTGCCTACATAAGATATTAATAAATTTAGGATTGCCAAGTAATAAAAAATATGGAGCACAGATATCTAAATATTTCAGAATATCATTAAAAATTTATTAGATGTTATAGTAGGAACACAGTTTTAACAAATTACATTGTCTAATATTTTAGTGTAATCTTAATCACATACAAGTAAACCTTTATTTTAAAAGTCAAGTGAAATAAAATATCAGGTTTTGTCCACAATAGAGTGTTGTATTCTTCCACTTGAAGCTTTCATAGCTTCAAGAGAAAATCATAAATGATAAGACATCAAAAAATTAAGTGTTGATTATTTGGAGATATTTAGTGAATTTCAGGAACCATATAAAATGATTTTTAAAGCTATGTATATTTTATTGCAGTTTGGTGTTTCAGAAATAGCAAGAATCTATTTCCCTGGTTGTCATACAGAACCACAAGTCTATAGGGAAAACATTGTGGAAATACTGGGAATTTTCCTACATAATAATTTAAGAATTGTCCTTTAGAAGGGACAGATCACCTTGGCTCCACTACCTCTTCTTGTATAAACAGTCTCATGATAATGATCCCTGTGCTGGTAATACAATTTATGTTTTAAATGTATCAGTTGATACTTTGTGTCTTTAACCATATTCTTGTGACTCATTAACTGGAATTTTTAGGTAAATTTGCAAAATCAAACAAGGGCCAACCTTGTCCAGAAAGCTGCCCTGAATATGGACAGGCGTTTTGGATTCGTTCCTGCCATATATCCCAGGGTTAAATGACTTTATGGACGATCAGCTCCTATTTTGAAAGGATTAAAAAATTTGCCAGAAATGGATGTCTCCTTGAACAGTTTTGCCCCTGTCTTTGCTGACAGTCAGCTTCGTGGGGTCAATCACAGTTAGGACACGGTGGTGAAGTGGACTTGGTTATTAGAAATGCAGACAAGGAGCTAAGAGAAGAGGGTAAGAAGAGGTGGAGAGGAGCAGTTACCATTCCTTGGTGGCTTTACAAGTTTATTAATGGCTATATATCTAACCTGTGCAGCTTCCTGGGATCTGTCAGTTTGAGGCAGCAGTTTGAAAGCTATTCTCTGAAGAATTACAAACTTTTGAGGATGATAATATCAGTTTATATCCGTTAAGATCAGAAAACTAGACAAACTGAACGTTCTAGGAACAAGAGAATTCAAAAATTTTTTAAATGCTATATTTGAAATCAACTTTTCTTTTTTAAATGTTTTCCTAGTGTCTCTGACCTATAATATTATTAATTTAAAAAAGAACAAAGGACACTAAACACTATATTTTAGGGAGAAGTCCAGTAGCTAAGATAAAAGCCAACTACATTACATTTGTAAAATACACCTAGGTTAGTAAGACCTTGATAAAGTTTCAAAAAATTAATAATAGACTCATTATTTCTAACTCTTTCTTTTATGTTTGATTCACATTTAGTTGTGTTTTCATGATAACATCACATCAATATTTTTCTGATCATATGAATGCTTTTTGGTTACATAACATTTAATTAATATTCTTGATAATTTATTACAGACTTTCTACTTTGATTGATATACACTGGTTTTTAAAATAAAATATTTCCTAATATTCGATAACTTTCCTACTATTCAAGAAGTTGAACATAGTTGATATTGAGATTAGTAAACATGACAGTACTATAACTAATAGCAATATATACTTAGTGATAGAATAGGACAGCATAAATAAAGCATGACATGATAATTAACTATACTAAGCTTTGATCATATAGTTTGTTTTAATGGGAAGTATATGACATATATAGTGGTTAGTCTATGCCTATACTAATAAACAACTTTATATTTACATAAGTAATATTATGTTTATTTATAATTAATATAAATTGTGTCAAAACTGTCATCATAAGTACTTTTATGAAAATAAGTTGCAATGAAGTAAATGAATCTGTAAAAGGATGACCCATAGCTACCAGACACTCCTAGGCCAAGCTTCCAGTGACTGAGATAATGGACCGGATATACACACACATAAATATAAACTTAAATATTTGCAGTGAAAGTACACTCAGAAATATAAAAGTGAGAGCTGTGTCCAGATGGTGAACGAGCACCTGTTCCCAACTCTTATCCTGAAAACTTATTTTGACATTTCAGAAAATAAATATTCCTTAAAAGAATAGCACTAGGAATCCATAAAGATTGAGAAGAAATGCCACTGTACTAGGATGTTGTTTAGAAATACAGGTTTAAATGCCAGTAGTGACTACCAAAGAGTTGAAAGTGGTCACTTCTGAGATAGAAAACAATGAGATAAAAATTCAGAAGGCTTATGTTTTTTTCTTGTAATGTCTTTTATTGTAACAGAATTATTTTTTAACTGTGTGGTTCTGTATTTAACAAAGATAAAACATTATATAATAATAATAATAATAATAATAATAATAATAATAATAATAATAATAATAATAATAATAATGATAATTTCAAAACTTCTAAAGAGAGCTTAAAAGAAAAATGAGTATATGACCAGACTAGGGACCTGAGAATAGAGGATAATCAAGGGACCAATAAATATTTAAAAAGACACTCAAAAGCAATCATCATCTAGCAAGCACAATGTGAATCTTTAACATCCTCCAGAATGGCTGACAACAACAATGACAAGACAGAACCAACTCCTTAAACTGAATTTTTCTACACAGTTGGTGAGGAGTATAAATTGGTATCGCCACTTGGAAAGCCATTGGCAACATCTCCTGAAGGTGAACATATACGAAGACCATGATCCAGCAATTCCTCTCCTGTGTATATGCCTCCCAGAAATGTATTTCATTCAAATGTCTAAGAAAAGACATACCCTTAGATGCTCATGGCAGCACTATTAATAATAGTCCACAATTTTAAATTACACAAATGACAACTAAAAGTAGACTGAATGAATGTGTTTTGATATATTTGTGCAATTTAATGTTGCACAGCAATAAAGGATGAAAAAATTACACTTACATACCACAATAACGTGGTTTAACATCACAAACTTAATGTTGAAAGGAAGAAGTTGATCACAAAATAATGCATACTATAAGATTCCATTTATATAAAGTTAAAAAAATGACCATAACTAATATATGGTGTCACAATTCAAGATAGTGGTTGGTTCCTTTTTGTGGGTTGTGACTGGTTTGGAGTTCTGAGCGGGGCTGCTGGGTGTGGGTGGGGTCTCGTTTCTTTGATTTGGGTGTTATTTACATGGATGTGCTAGACTTGTAAAAATTCACCAAATTATGCTCTGAGCATTCTTTTATATATATATGTTATATTGAAACTAAGCAGAACCCTGAACTCCCCGATACAAAGGTCCCTCCCTGTCCCCTGCCTCTTGTTTGTAGAAAAGCCAACGTTTCCCAGGCCCCCTTCAGTCACAAAAGAGCAGGTTCAAGTGGTTAATGATTAGGACAATAGTCACAGAATGTTTCTGATGCACATTCCTGAGTTGTTTTACAGATAACTTCAACTGCCACCAGAAGGAAGACGCTTACTGCATGTTGACCAGACTGCAGACTTAAGCTGCTCCATCTTGAGCACTGACTGAGTCTATGGCTAGCGCAATTCCCAGAGCTGGGATTAATTCCCAGGAGAATGGGATTAACACTATTGCTCATTCTGTATCTTTGTGAGCATCAACGTCATTGTGGCTTGTTCTGCCCACTTGTGTAAACAGGGAACTAAAAATTGTCAGCAAAGCCGTGCTGCAGACCCATGTCAACATCTTCCATGCTAAGAATACAGCGCCCTCTGTCAGCATGAGGAAGTTATAGAAAATGGACTTTGCCCATAATCCCACAGAAATGAACTGATGTCTGACAGTGGGGATTTGTAAGCACCTCTTTGCGGGAAATAGCTCTTTGCAGGAAGCATCTCTTAGCAGGAGGCTCTTTTGTCTTGTCACTTTGGCAAACCCACACTGTAACTAGCATTTAAACCAGGAACCCTAGTGCTCACTCATCTCTGGTCCAAGCACATCTTTCAAATCTTTTGATTACACAATAACTTGTCTCACCTACTGATTCTTTCCTTAGATCAAAAAATACAAATAAATACTAAGTAATTAATGGATGACTAAATATTTCCTTCCAGCCCCTCTTCAGTATTCTTATGAGCAAACTATGTGAATAAGGTAACTTTAGGGAAAGATTACAAGGAGTCAACAAGCCTGCACGTAATGGGGAGATGGTGACCCCTTACCTCAATGATTAACTGAAATTACTTTCCCCTTTTCCCTTTAAAAATGTTCATAGCTGAGCAGAATCTTTGGATTTGGTTCTGAGATATGAATTCAACTTCTCCCCAGGTTGCCAGCCTCCTGATAAAGCAAACTATCTGTCCCTACTAAAACTTGTCTCTTGATTATTAGCATTTCAAGTGGCAAGCAGCTAAACCTGAGTTCAGTAACAACATTTTAAGATATAATTTAAAATAAATGAAGAATAAAAAGAAGCAATATTTTCTAAAGCTGAAGAAATGTTTAAATCTTCGGACTGAAAAATCTGACTCATTGACAAGTCAGTCAAATGCTCATTTGAATTGAGGCCTGAATCAGAAGTCAGTTTTATCAACTGAAGAAAGAGCTTTCCAGCCAGAGATAGAAAGGACCAGAGTGTCAGGGCAGGAGCACGGTTAGTATATGAGTAAAAGTGTACAGAGGGACATCCCATTGTGAAGGTCCTTTTTGTTTTGGAGTTTGGGTTACATTTAATATGAGGATTTTAGGCAAAGAAGTAACATACAGTGATTTACATTTTTAAAAAATTACTCTCGTTATTCAGCAGAGAATGCATGGGCACAGAGGCTAGAGATCATTTAGGAATGGATTATAGCAATATTCATGGAAAAAAATTGATAGTGGCTTGAACATGTATTTTAGCAATGGAAATGAACAGAAGTGGATTGAACCTAGATATATACTGCAGATAACAATGATAAAATGTGCTTATGGATTCAATAGTTTGGGTAAAAGGGTCAACTCAAGAATCATTCCCAATATTTGAGTTTTGTGAGCGATGGTGGTTTTTACTGAGTTGGACTTTCATAGGAGTATCAACAATTTTGAGTGTCAAGGAGTTAGAATTTGTTTATGTTAGGTTTGAGACCTCCAAATAGACTTTCAGATTCTTACTTAAATTCTCTATGTAACGATCAGTCCTTTTACAGCAGTGATAAAATTAACCCATGCTTATACATAAAAATCATTCTTAGATTATTAACTGTGCTTTTAAAGTGGGCGAATTGTCTTTATCAAAGTCTTTGCTTAATTCAGAGGTATATAGATTCACTATTCATGCATCCATACAATGAAAAAGAATTTCTTAGTCCTTTATGTTAACATTAATTAATTGAACAGAGTGCTGACATCCATGGTGGCTCCAGTCTATCACTAAGTAATTGTAAATATATTTGGTTTACTTCAAATTTTTCTTTCCTTAAGAGTTCTTTACAGGAGTTTGCCAGAGCCATCCTATATGTATTCCCTATATCAGCTTACTTAACCAGCCCTCCAGATCCACACAATCATAACTGAATCCAAGGAAAACCAAGCTTGGGCCTATGATAGCATACCTGGTAACTCTCACCCCATAAACTATGGCTGGGGCTACAGAAATCTAAAATAACCCAGGAAGCTCTTTCAAATTGCTGTCAAAATGAATAACCCCTTACACACAAGAATTTGTTGTTTCTAAAGATCTTACTTCTCATTGAGAGTCAACACCATTTTCATCAGTGAAGGAGGTATATACATAATAATCCCTCTACCAAACAACCAGCGGCTGGGCAAGATAAGCCAAATTTCACAACTCTAATGAAAATAAGTGCTTTACCAATGAGGTTAGAATTTCATTCACTAACATTAGGTCTCCAGGTGCGTTCAGGTCTTAGCAAGCTTAATTGGTAGAAAAACAGGTTCAAAAATCACTACAAATGCTCATGACATTCCTCACAGAGCTAGAACAAACAATTCCAAAATTTATAAGGAACCGCAAAAGACCCCAAACAGCCAAAGCAAGCTTTTGTAGGTCTCTCTCTCTCTCTCTTTTTTTTTCTTCTTTTTCTTCTCTTTTCTTATGGTTTCATGACTAGAGAAATTCCTTTAACATTTGTTGTAAAGCTGGTTTGGTGGTGCTGAAAGCTTTTAGATTTTGTTTATCTGGGAAGCTTTTGATTTCTCCACCAAGTCTGAATGAGAGCCTTGCTGGGTAGAGTGTTCTTGGTTGTAAGTTTTCCCCTTTCATCACTTTAAATATATTGTGCCACTCTCTTCTGGCCTGTAGAGTTTCTGCTGAAAAATCAGCTGATAATCTTATGGGAGTTCCCTTGTATGTTTTTTGTTGCTTTTCTCTTGCTAATTTTAATATTTTCTCCTTATTCTTAATTTTTGTCAATTTGATGACTATGTGCCTTGGTGTGTTCCTCTTTGGGTTGATCCTGTGTGGAACTCTCTGCACTTCCTGGACTTGGGTGACTGTTTCCTTTCCCAAGTTGGGAAAGTTTTCAGTTATATCTCTCCAAAAATTTTCTCAGGTCCTTTCTCTCTCTCCTCTTTCTGAGACCCCTGTAATGAGAATATTAGAGTGCTTCATGTTGCCCCAGGGTGCCCACGTTGGTTCATCGATTGTACCAAATATGCCTCACTGATGAGAGATGCTGAGGGTAGGGTAGCATATATGTGTGGGTGGGGAGGGCTATGTGCGAACTCTGTATTTTCTGCTCAATTTTGTTGTGAACCTGAAACTGCTCTAAAAGAATACAGTCTATTAAAAAAAATCACTACAAATGAAACTTCTAACAGCATTGAGAAGCTAGTCTATTTATTTCCATAAAAGTTAATTCGTGGATATGCATTAGTCAAATCCCTAGGCTACTTTATAAACTGCATCTTCTTTGTATTGTGACATTAATTGACCCCTTGTTTTCTTTCCATAAGAAACCTAAATGATGTTTAAGAGTACCATCTCTCTCTCTCTCTACTTTGACATACAGTAATAGGGCTAAGAGTAAGAAACTTCATCCTTCATGATTGGTGCATTAAATCCATGGAAAATAATGATCTGCTGTTGATTTTTTTTTTCTTTATTTCTGGAATCTAAGGTTTCTCATTATTTCAAGCTCTCCTGTAAAATTAAAATACTTTTCTTTTGCTATTTCAACATGCCTAGCTCTGCATTTGTATCTAATTCTTTGCATCTATTCCTTAATCTTCAATCATTGTTTGATGTAATCTTTAATCGCTGACCTGAGTACATCTAGAGAAACAGCCTGACAAAAATTTCATATGATAAAATCACTGTAAAATACACTACACATTTTTCTTTGCAATGCTAAATATACAATTAGATTATTCAAATACTAATTCATACATTGTAGTAAAAATCAGCTGAAACTAGTTGGCTTATTTTATTGTACACATTCATTTTTCCATCAATGCTTTTAATGGTAGTTGATCTTTAAGTGTTGAAAGGATTCTATTTTAGCACATTTTTAGTCATGGCTTAATATATAATTTTATTCTCAAAGAGAACATGGGTTGTGGCAGAGTGAGATAAATAAGATAAGAATTTAAAGGCAGCTTGACTCCTACATTTAAGTTCAAAACATTTTATAAGAAGAAGTTGGATAAATGTGCAGCAGAGAATTTATAAAGAGACTTACATGCTATACTAGAGAACTTACACATACATATATTTATTTCCCTGGCTGAAAGTTTCCCTTTTCTAACTCATTCTGCTAAGCTTCTGTTTCTATAGTATAAACAACACTAGAAGAAATAATTAGGAAATAATAAGGAATACCAACATAGATTTTGAAATTTCTAAACAATGTTTTGAAAAGTAGAGCTGCCTTCTGTTAGGAGTAGTTGTTGTCATGCTTGGAAATGTACTCTATGACAACATGACCTGAATTTCAACTTGTAGTGTCTATTCTAAACATAAAACATGTTAGGGAGAATCAATTTGCTAAATTTCTCAAGGTAATAAAATAATTCTACTATGTAATTGTTGTGAGTAGGGAAGTTTTCTTCTTTCTCTTTCCCAGGAAACCAAATTTTCAGGAAGCTTGAATAGTTGGACCATGAAGCTATAATAAAGTCACTTCTATCCACTGATCGACCAGTCAAGTACATATGAGGAAATGAACTACCTCCTTTAAGCTAGTCTTTTAAAACCTAATCTTACAATGTGTTGGAAAATGTCACACTCTACTTCACGTTATCAGGGCTCATCAGCTTGTAGATATGGTTTTATTAAAAATTAGGAGGCCAAATGATGTATTTTGTTATCATATCTCAGCATCCTGGCTGTTACTCTGTATCAAATTCCCGTAAAAGTACAGAAAACTAAATGATAAATAAAAGCTATGTGACCTATTTTATTTCCAACAGAAAAATTCAATTTCTGAGAAATACATTTGGGGAAGTTGGTCTTCACAAATATACAAATTAAAGACAGGAAATAAGCAATGTGGTAAGTTAATCAATTACTTTACAAGGAACCTCTCATACATCTCAAGGAAAGGAAATTATCTTAGTATGTGTAATGCGATGTCAGCTGGTTCATATCTGACTTTGGTAAACCAGAGAGAAACCAAGGGGGGAAAGGTAGGCTAAAATTATATGGATTAGGAAGAAAAGTACAAAAAGTACTAAGGGATAGTTTGACTATTTGATTCATTTTTTAAAAATTGCTTATGAGAATTAATGAAAATACATAATACAACCCTCTAGGACTGAAATCCCTAAGGCTGGGACTTTACATTTCCTGTGTACTGAATAGCTGGCAGACACATGCATTATTATCTTTTTTTTTTTTTTAATTGAAGTACAGTCAGTTACAATGTGTCAGTTTCTGTGTGCAGCACAATGTCCCAGTCATGCATAAACATACATATATTCATTTTCATATTCTTTTTCATCAAAGGTTATTACAAGATATTGAATACAGTTTCTTGTGCTATATAGAAGAAATATTTTTTTAGTCTATTTTTATATATAGTGGCAAACATTTGCAAATGTCAAACTCCCAAATTTATCCCTTCTGACTCCTTTTCCCCCAGTAACCGTAAGATTGTTGACTATGTCTGTGAGTCTGTTTCTGTTTTGTAGATGAGTTCATTAGTGTTCTGTTTTTTCTTCCTTTCTTTTTTTTTCCAAATTGTACACAAGAGTGATATCATATGGTATTTTTCTTTCTCTTTCTGGCTTACTTCGCTTAGAATGACGATCACCAGGTCCCTCCATGTTGACGCAAATGGTGTTATTTTATTATCTTTCTGGCTGAACAGTATCCCATTGTATAAATAAACCACAGCTTCTTTATCCAGTCATTGGTTGATGGACATTTAGGCTGTCTCCATGTCTTGGCTATTGTAAATAGTGCTGCTATGAACATTGGGGTGCAGGTGTCTTTTTGAAGTAGGGTTCCTTCTGGATATATGTACAGGAGCGGGATTGCTGGGTCATATGATAAGTGTATTCCTAGTCTTTTGAGGAATCTCCGTACTGTTTTCCACAGTGGCTGCACCAAACTACATTCCCACCAGCAGTATAGGAGGGCTCCCTTTTTTCCACACCCTCTCCAGCATTTGTCATTTGTGGACTTTTGAATGATGGCCATTGTGACTGCTATGAAGTGATACCTCATTGTAGTTTTGATTTGCATTTCTCTGATAATTAGCAATACTGGGTATTTTTTCATGTACCTATTGGCCATTAGTATGTCTTCATTGGTGAATTGCTTGTTTAGGTGTTCTGCCCATTTTTGGATTGGGTTGTTTGTTTCTATTATTAAGCTGTATGAGCTGTTTATATATTCTGGAAATTAAACCATTGTCAGTTGCATCATTTGCAAATATTTTCTCCCATTCTGTAGGTTGTCATTTTGTTTCAGTTATGGTTTCCTTTGCTCTGCAAAGGCTTATAAATTTAATTAAGTACCATTTGTTAATTTCTGCTTTTATTTCTGTGGCCTGGGTAGACTACCCTAGGAGAACATTCCCTCACACCATACACAAAAATAAATTCAAAATGGCTTAAAGACTTAAATATAAGGCAAGACACGATAAACTTCCTGGAAGAAAACATAGGCAAAACATTCTCTGACATAAATCTTATCAGTGTTCTCCTAGGGCATTATTATTTTAATCTCCATTAATTTCTGTCTCTCTGTATATATTTTTGGCTATGTTTCCAGTTCAGATTATTTATTGTTATTTTATTTTTTTTTCTGAGGATAAGCCATAATTTCAGTTTCTTTTGAATTAATTAATTTTCCTGTTATGTTATCAGTTTAAATCTATGTTTAAGTTCAAAACATTGTTTTAAATCATCAGGATATATACGTATATATCAGCATTGATTTCTGCTCTTCTTGGGCATAGGAGATTTTCTTAATTGGTTTAAGAGATTGCCATAATCTCTGGGCATGATCTCATGAGATTTAAAACCAATACAAGTTTATGTTTCAATGAAATGATCGTATTTCATCATGGCAAACAAGTATTATCCTTGTCTGACTTAGCTCATGAGTGTTCTAGATGGACCCAGTTGGTTAGTGGACCCAATCTGAGACTGAGTCTCCATTCCCCAAATCATAAGAACAAGAAGGATCCAAATGCAAGTTGAAAGCTGTCCAAATGAGTATGTTCTCTGCAGAATGAAAGTTTCTTAGGGAAGAGAATCTGCCTGGTTCAGCTTTGAATTTTTAAATCCGAGTACAATATATGACACATAGAAAGGAAGTAATAATAAGCCACAAAGAGAAAGAAAAATACCATATGAGATCGCTCATATGTGGAATCTAAAAAAAAAAAAAAAAACAAAAACAAAGAACATAAATACAAAACAGAAACAGACTCATAGACATAAAATACAAACTTGTGGTTGCCAAGGGGGAGGGGGATGGGAAGGGACAGACTGGGAGTTTGAAATTTGTAGACACTGACAGGCATATGCAGAATAGATAAACAAGATTATACTGTATAGCACAGGGAAATACATACAAGATCTTGTGATAGCTCATGGTGATAAAGCATGCGACAATGAATATATGTGATTTCATGTATAACTGAAAAATTGTGCTCTACACTGGAAATTGACACAACATTGTAACCTGATTATAACTCAATAAAAAAAATAGAAACCAAAAAAAAAAAGGAAGTAGTAAGTATTTCAGGAGAGAATTACAACATGATTATTGGAATGAATGATTTAATTGATTTTTGAACCAATACATAAAGTAATCGAATAATCTTCCATGCTTTTCTATTGGTGTTTTCTTAGGCAAGCCTTGTGTTTCCCTTGATCCCCTTACAACTTTGTAAGTTTATTTAATTATTGTTATTTACTTTTTACAAATGTTAAAACTGAGGCTAAGAGACAAGATATGATGTATCCATGGAGAGAAAACTAGTGGACAATGAAACTGGGATTAAAGTGCAATATTCTGCCCTTAGGATATAATCTTTTCACTACCTCCTAGTCCCTTGAAGCTTTGTACCTATAAATGAATATACACCTGATATATAATATATGACCATATATAAATATATATTCATTTATAGGTATAATATAGAATATACGAACATACATTGGTAAAAACATGTATTTATTTTATAGGTATGTAAGTATGTATGTGTATATATGTATCCATGTGTATGTACAGCTGTAGGCATATCTTTGACCTCTCACAGGTGAGACCAAAATGTGTCAACAAATATCAATATACTTTGAGTATTAAAAACTCTGTTAAACAGGAGAATGTTACTATAATTACTTACTGCCTTTATACCTGCTATGTGTTGGCATATGCCTATCAGTCTGTTACAGTCTTCAATATCCTATAAGAAAATCCCAAATACCAAATGATCTCCCACTTTGATACAAATAAACTTCTCCAAACAGGCAAAGCCAACTCTAGTTGGCTTATCTCATTTCCAAAATTACCCATACTGCTAGTTTCTTTTATTAGATACTGCTTATTTCTTTTTGAACACATCTGCAGGTTCTTGGAGGAGAGAGAAGGTACTTCTTAGAGGTCACGTCCACCGCCCCGTTTCGCCTAGCCTTGCATATGATACATTGTCTATAAATAAGTATTCCTCAAGACAGTTTTAAAAGACTCAATGATATGGCTTTTTATATTTTGTATTAAAAATAAAAATGTGTCTACTCAGTTGCACAGTTTCTTTTTTTCTTTGTTTTGAAGCAAAGAGCAAAGCAGCTGAAACAGCCATGGAGCACAGTGCTCGTTAAAACAAATTGTAAATCTGAACTAGTATTGTGCATTTTTATGCCCAGTAAAAAAATCTCCATTCTTTATGAAGTTCTCAGGCAAACACAGAAATGTAATAGTAAGCACATCACAGAAATATACTGGTGTTTTGGGCTGTCTCACATCATCTTTGCAAACTTTTTATGAGCACTCAACTGTGTATGGTGTTGCACTACATGGTGTCATGAGAACTGAAGGTAACCAGTCCTAACATTGCAGGAATTGGAACAATTCTGAAACCTACTTGCCAAAGAATATTGATTCTAGTAACTTGTTCAAATTTTATGGATATAAATTCTAGAATCTTACAGATAAAATATACATCTTATTAATACTAATGCTAGAATATTCTCTCTTCATCTAATAAACCTTAGGCAGAAATGCCAAAAAATCTTCTCTTGTTTTTAATTTATGAGATATACAACTCTTTACATAAAAGTTTACCCCAGCACATCTGCTCCCAGCATTCTCTGTTGCACTATTAACTCCATTAGTGCTAAAATCCTAGAAGACACTTTTGTACAACTAAAGATAATACAGTGTTGCTTCCCAGGAAGAAGTGGCAAGGATGCTATGTTTTGCTTAATAGTTGCATAGCTGATAAAAAGTCTACTGGGCCAAAGGGATGGATTCTTGCCTGAGGAGAAATGATATCCCACAGATATTCTATAGCCCTGTTTTGGTTGCTACGGAAAGTGCCCCCATAAAACTAACACTGCAGGGCTCTCAAATTAAAGATGCCATCAGCCATTATCTTAATGCTAGCAGATTTTTACTTAATGAAATGCATTTCATGCTGTTCTCACAAAATGCACTCGCAAGAAGCAATATGGTATTAATACAAATGGCAACAAACAAAAATGCCTTATTCATTGATTTAAAAATAACCGTATTCTCTATGTGCATAAACATGATGAATATCAAATTCAGTTTCTCACTAGCACTCATACCTGTATACTCTTTTCTGCTGCTTTCAATTATTGTCTCACAGGGTGATTTTGCAGGTAAGCTGTGTTCTGGATGAAATATGGATTCCATCTGTGAGGCCTTTTGATAAACATTTTTGACGGATCACTAAGTGGAACCAGGTGATGATGCAACAGGATCAGGGTTAGTACTCAAAACTAGCTGGTAAAGTATGGCCCCTAAACTAGATTCACTTATATTTCAGTGTGTTAAAGATTTAATACTGTTCCTCACATTTTTTTAAATAATGCAAAGTCCTTAAGTCAAGGAATCCTGCAATACTTAGGTTACTGGAGTATCAGCAAAAAATTCCATCATGGCGTAATAGTTGCTGTCATATGCATATGAAGATGGTGCTAAATGCATGTTATATTCAATGCATCATCTGAAACCCCTTCATGACTGCATCACTAAGGGTACCACAGTGAGAGTCAGTTTGAGCAGAGGAGGGTGAACAGAAGCTGGAAAAACTCCAGCACTTCTAGGCTCACGATTAAGAGGGATGACAGTCAGTGAATCTGCCATAATTTAAAATAATGAGAGCTCACCCTAAAGTCGTATGAGAAGTGAGTCTCAAGCTTCTCACATGATGGAGAGGTGAGCATAACCCTGCCAGTGAACTATACTGTGCTCCCCGCTTTAATAACATCCTGCAAAATCTTGAGCTACTCAAAACATTTCTTGAAGAGATTATTGGGAAACTAGAATGGAAGATACTTTCCTGAGTAAATCATACGTCCCTTAGGTATTTTTTAGACATTGGAATACTGATTACATGAAGAAGTCAAGAGTTGCTGCCAAGGTGGTATTCCAGATGAAGTCATGTGTTGAGGTTGCAAATGAAAACTTGACTTTGTTACATGACTCTGGAATGGTTGGGTGGTCTTTTGGGCACTTGGTGATTCACTCCATCAGACTTCCCATCCGTAAAGAGTGGATAACAAGTCAGTTGACACAGATATGAAGGCCTCGAAAGGGGTCTTTACAAAGTAAACTTAAACTGCATTTAAGCAGTAAGAAATGTCCAAAATAAGTTGACTGTATTGCAGAACTGGCTAAGCAGGCAGATCCTGTTGGCAAAAATTGGCAGAGGGTGACCACCATTAAAAGGCTATTAGTCTCCTTGCTCCCATTATCCAGTCTACTTACTAAAGACAGAAATTCTGAATGTGCTTTAAATATCTTTCAGGTGATCGTGATGTCACATTTGCGAACAATAACATGGCACAGTTTTCCACCAAAATATAGCCACATTCTTGATGCCTCATATCCCTAATTTTGCATGATAAAATACATGGTGAGTTTATTGATAATCCCTAATTTCTAGTCAGTAAATCATTTGACAGCCTGCTGCCGAGCTAGTGGTGCTTGATGACAGCCTTCAAATGTGTATTGCCAATATAGACTTTTCTTGGTGATTAGAGTTCTTCTGTTCAGACAAATGAATGGCTTTAATCCTTTTTAAGTTGGCTGTAAACTTGCCAGACTTTGCTGACTCTGTAAAACAATCTATAATATGTTTTGCAACTTTTCTTATGTGTGCGTGTTTCCAGGATCCATGCATCAGCATGATGACTCACTTTCTTAAAGACTATTTTGGGGTTTGCAGCTTATTGCAATGGAGGGATTTGGGAGCGTAAAGAAGCATTTCACTGCCAAATGCCTTGTCTTAATAAATATGTATTTTGATGCTGTTTTCTATTTGTTTTGCAAGTACTATGTCAGCTTGAGTTGGTGGTCATTTCTGGTGTTTCGTTGGGTGGCTGATCCTATCTGTGGACTAAGAATGCCATCACCGTATCAGCAAACAAAGGACGTGTGGCCATCAAGCCATCAACACTGCAGCTGACCCCAACAGTTCACCCTGAGGTGACGTGGGATAGGAAAGAACCAGACACAGGACCTAGATAGTTAAGGTGCACATCAAAAGGAGGATTTCAATGAGCCCAGGCTCTTGAATCTTCCCACACACAGAAAGTCGTTAAGTGTATTAATTTTAATGTCTGGTTTTCTTTAATTAACAGTAATCTTTTGATGTTCCAACTACCTGGTTTTTGTTTCAAAACTCCTGTATATCCTGATTCCTCCCTTACCTCTCCAGAGCAGTCCCTCAGAGCTATCTGAGAGGCTGCTTCTGAGGCTTGAAGTCCTCAGAAAGATCGCCAACTAAAACATAACTCGCAGCTTTTAGGTTATGCATTTCTTTTTTCAGTCAACATATCTGAATATCAGAAGTAGTTGGACTTTGTTGTTGGCATTTCTCTCCCACTGAATCCAGAATGAAAATACTCCTTTGACAAATTAGGAAGTTCCCAGTAGCACCGTGGCTATAAATCTTTCCTCCCTAGCAGATCTTACCTGACCCCATGTTTTTTCATTTCCTTATAACTCCACTCTTTGTTTTTCAGGAAAAAAAAAATTCTGACAAATCAAAGAAGGCTCAGATGATAAACAGCTTCACACACTGACCTCCCAAGTGTGATTTCATGTTAATAGCAAGTCCATGGAATAAATGCCTCAAATTAAAGGATGAATTATTAAAAGTAACCTTCATAAAGCGTGTCTGTACACTTGGGAAGTACTTCTAAAGAAGGAATCCCGTTCTAGTTCTTTCACATACGTACAGGTACATGGCTCTCTACTCCAGGTGCTTATAAGGGCATATACCCATGTTTAAGAAGTAGTACTGAATTTGTTTCTCTTTCTGATATTAATGTTTCATACATGAACGAATGCAGAGTTAGTGCTAACTTTTGATATGTTGGGAGAATTATTCTATATTAGGATTTTAAATATGGGTCTTCACTTATAGTGGAAGATACCCCCCAAATTAAAGTTATTTGGGCATACAGACCTGACTTTCTACTGTGCAATCAAGTATGCATTTAAGAAAATATTTGTAAAGAAATGTGCCCTAGTTTTAGGATTATATGTGTATCTATATAGATAGACATAAAAATGCTGTAGTCCATAAATATTGAATTGTATAAAACTCTAAGCATTTGTCAAGTAAATCTGCATATATTCCAAAATAATTATATAGATTTTGCCTAAATAAGAATAATAAATTATTATTTTATTGATTGAGTTTCATTCTCACACACATACCCAACTCCAATGTTCTTATAAAAATTATAAATAAAGCAAAACTCTAGCTTACCCTTAAAAACCCTAGCATTATTTATAGCATATGGATAGATAATTAGTCAAAATAGTTATATATAACAGCTACATGTTTTTCATGTGGACAGATTCAAAGTAGTTTGCTTGGAATTTCCCATAGCCTGCTATTTGCCCTCTTCAAAGAGAGTTATTTTAAAGGAAACTGGGCTGTCATGATATTTCTTGAAAAGTCAAACTACCCTAAAGAACAATATAAATTGTGACAAGACCTCAGAAAAAATAAATAGAATATCTTGAAAACTTAGACCATAAACACCTTTTGCATATTTTACAACCTTTTAATATATCTTACTCAAATGGTCCTTTCAAATAGACACTAAATGGGTTTGTAGTGAGTGTTTTTCTCCCGTACTCATTTGTCCCTCGCAGCTCTCGGTGCTCCTCAGAGGCAGGCATGTTTCCTGCTTTGGCAGCAGCACTGTGAGCACAGTGGTGTCCGTCAGGGGCCCCCTGGCTGTCACAGAAGGTGCACGTTGTAGCACTGACTTTGGCATCCCTCGACAATCCAGGAGAAATCTCAAGTCATGGAGATTTCCTAGGAGAAAAGAAAGAATACCTCTACATTGAAAAATTTAGCAGAAAATAGCTAACCCACCCAACACCTCCTTATTTTTTTTTAAAGCCAAGGTGGTAAGTGCAAAGTATGAAATCTGCATCTATGTGGCACAAACTGGGACTGTTGGATCATGTGCCTAAATTTTGGTATGACATTGCCTTTCTCAACTACGGACACCTTAGTAATTTAAGTAATTAAACCTTAAGTGACATGGCTGTAGCATTCTAAAAGGAGGTCCAGTAGGTGGAATACACTAAAATTAGCTCATCCATTGGGTAGCATAATGTAAATTAGGAAGTCCATTGCTGAACTTTTTTAATAACTGGAGTAACAATTTAGTAATTTTTATTTCTGTAACCCAGCTACATTGTTTAACTAATATGCACTAAACACCTACCATGTACAAGGTGCTCCAAAAGACAAATACTAAAATTTAATTTTTTAAAAATTAAAGTATGGGAATGTTGGCGCCTGACAAGATAACTATTCTTTCTCCTTATTCTTCCACTGAATACTATTATAAAATCCAGACAGATGCATGAAGCAACTAATAAAAGACTCCCAAAATTACATAGTAGCAGGTGAATTTGGAAGCACATTAGAATGTGAAATACCACTGAAATGACAGTGAATTTACAATTTATGTTATTCCCTGTGGTTTTCTCCAACCTCATTTCAGAAGAGCTTGAAACTTGGAGGTGGATATCAGTGTGGAAAGATTTTCAAGAGAAGTTCTCTAGTTTTAGTTTGAGGACTTTAAATATAACAATGGTGGAAGCATGAGCCTGTCATCACCTAAAACTAAAGAAAAAGAAACTTTGATCAAATTTTCTGGTTCCAAGAAGTAAACCCCATTAGTTTTTTTTTCTTTTGGTCTCTGGGCTCTTGCCATTTGGCCCCAGACGTGGTCGCAGTAGTGTTAAGAATTCAGCAGAAAGGTTAAATAAAGGTCCAGCTAACTAGAAAAATTAATAGGCTAGCCATAGTAGAATCTGAAAGAATGACTTGAGTATGTATGGATCTGATTTTAAATAGCATACTTTGAAATCTGAACAGAGAATAGACTATAACTCAAGTTTCAGAATTTCACTGGATGACTTACATACAGAAAGGTACCGTAAAACAGGATAAATGTTGAAAAAGTGTAACACAGAAAAAGCATTGAAAAGTGAATTGACATTAGAACCAACAATAAATAGATTGTTTAGCTTGTGGCCAGACATGCATCTCTCAATTGCCTGATAAAACAAAAACATCCATAGAATTTGAACAAAACCAATGGACTCATACATGATATTCAAAATATATGACACAATTGAAAATTATGAGGCATATAAAGAATAAGGAAAATCTCAACCAACATGGAAATGTAAAACTCAATGATAGAATTTTCAATATATGTAGATATATTATATAAGACAACTACAACATAATATAGGTAAAAGACCTATGTGGTGGTAAGCGTCTATCTTCCACCTGAAGAAGTAAAATATTAATTTGAAGTAGATTGAAAAAAGCTAAATATGTACTTTGTAAAACCTAGATTAACCCTAAAAAAAAAAAAAAAAGCCATGCAAATAGATATGGTCAAAGTAAGACTATATAAACAAGCAAAGTAAATGTAGGCAAGGAGAAAGAAAACTGAAAAACAGAGGTTATAAAAAAAATTTAAGAAGTGTAGACCTGCATCCAAGTCTACTGATAATCATACTAAATCTAAATGGTTTGTGCAGACCAATTAAATGATAGTAAAAATATAGCAAGTAAACATATGTAGGATGACAGTAATGAAATATTGAGAGAGAAGTTTGTATTAAATGCTCATATTACAAAAGAAGAAAGGTCTCAAATAATAACTTAAGCTTTCATCTTAAGAATCTATAAACTAAGCAGAAAAAAAGGAATGATAAAGATAGAAATAAATAAAATTTAAAACAGAAAATACATAGAGAAAATTTAAAAAATCAAAAACTAGTTCTTTGAAAAGATAAAGAAAATGGATAAAATGTTAGTGAGATTGACAAGGAAAAAAGAGAGAAAACAAAAATTACCCATGTCAAGAATAAGAGTGGATATTACTACTGACCAAACAGATATTGAAATAATAAACAATTATATTCAACAACTTTGAAAAATGGACCGATTCCTTGAAAACTTTGAACTACCAAAAGTCATCCCAAATTAAATAGTTAAGTAGAAGGGGCCTATAATTATAATATGCATAATTTATTCTAAGAATGTATCTCTGCAAAAGAAATCTTCAGGCCTGAATGGTTTTACCAGCAAGTTCATTCAAACATTTAAAAAAAAAAAAAAAAGGTTTTAATATCAAGTCCTCACAATTTCTTCCAGAAGGTAGAAGAGGAGTGAATCCATCACAACTCATTTTGTGGAACTGTACTACATGGAGAGTAAAACCAGTGAAAGCTCCTTTAAGAAAAGAAAATAAAGACAAATATCATTCTTGAACCTAGATACAAAAATCCACAACAAAATATTAGCAAACTGAATCCAATAATTTGTAAAAATAAGAATATATCATAATCCAATGACATTTATACTGCATAAGGGAGACTGGATCAGTATTCAAAATTAGTTAAAGTAATTCACCATATTAAAAGTCTATAGAAGAAAAAGCATGTGACTATACCAATTAATGCATAAATGGTACCTGACAAAATTACGTATTCATTCATGAAAAGCTTCAAAAGACCAGTAATTGAAGGGAATTTCCTCAACTTGAAAAAGTTGGGGAAAAAAAGTACCACTAGCATCATTCTATGTGTTGAAAGACAGCATGCCATCTCCTAAGATTGGGAACAATATAAAAATGTTTACCTTCATCACTCGTACTCAACAATGCCCTAGAAGGACTTGTCAGTGTGTTATAGCAAGGGGAAAAAAAAGAGATATACAGATAGGAAAGGAAGAAATTAAACTGTATTTACAAAAACTGATTTTCAATGTAGAAAACCCCAAGGAATCTATTTTAAATATCTGTCAAGGATCAATCAATTTATTTGCAGTCACAAAATGGAAGGTCAACACATACATGCAAAAAATCTTATTTCAACACACTAAAACCATTAGAAACAAAGGTTTTTTTTTTTTTTAAGTGACACTAACTCTCCTAAAGAAACAAAAATATATACATAGATATATATTTACCAAAACACGCGCAAGATCTGCATATATGTTGAACATTAGAAAAACTGATAAAAATTAAAAGAAATCCATCCTGTGTTCAAGGATTGGAAGACTCAATATAGTAAAGTTTTAAATTTTCACAGTATTGATCTCTATATTAGAACAATGCCACACAGATCCTAGGAGGAACTTCTGTTGTTACAGACAAGATGATTTTAATGTGTATATGGAAAGATGATTGAACTAGAATAGATAAAACAAATTTGGAAAATAATAAAACAGAGGTATTATACAACCTGCTTTTAAAACTTACTATAAAGCTACAGTAATCAAGACAATGCAGTATTAGTGAAGAGACAGACACACAGATCAATGGACTAGAATACAGAGTCCAGAAGTAGACACGGTTGACTTTTTGGTGAACATTCAGAGGCAATTCAACAGACTGGGAGAAAATATTTGCAATTCACGTATCTGATAATGGGCTTTTATCTAGAATATATAAAAAATTTTCAAAGTTTAAACTTAAGAAACCAACTCAATTTTAAAAATGGCCAATGACTTTACAGAAACTTTACCAAAGGGGTGTATGGTCAACAAATGAGCATACAAAAAGATAGTCACTAACATGACCTAACTCTTATGCATTGATGGAGGGAGTGCAAATTGTATACTGCGGGAAAAAAAGTCTGGCAATTTCTACAAAGTTACAATTCCTTCACCTAGTGAATGGACAAGCTGGTAATCTATACAATGCAATATAATTCAGCAATAAAGAAGAACAAGTAGCTTGGATGAATGAATCTCAAGGATATATGTAATTGAAAGAAGTCAGTGTCAAAGTTTACACGGTTCCAATTGCATGGCAGTGTCAGAAACACGAGACCATTATGATGAACAGAGTAGTGTTTGCCACAGGGAAGACTGCAAAGGGACAGGACAAGGGATGTTTTGGGGGATGGAAGTGGTTTTTAATCCAGATTGTAGTGATGGCTACACAAATATATACATATTTTAACATTCATGTAACTCTACAGTAAAAACTAAAATCATTTTACAGTGTTAATTTGAAATTTTTTTTAATTTAAAAAAGTAATGAAAAAGAATTACAATGGTTTCATGATATTATTTAAGTATGAAAGATTTATCAGAGACATGCTTTAGGACACAAGGTAATGGTGAAAGGGCACTGGATTATCTTTCAACAGACAGGGATTGTAGTCTAGTAATAGTTTTAATAGTCTAGTTTGACCTATTACTAAATCTAAGGTTAAGATAAGGAATACTTCCCAACCTAATTAAATATATAAATAAAATATGTATTTATTATTATATGAAAATATATGAATATATTGTGTTTAGGTGTATATGTGGTCAAGTATTATGTTAATTATTCATCATTAATATACTATGTGCCTATGTTATATATAATATGAAATTTTCTATAACATACAGATACATATTTATTTTACATTCACCCCTTATACCATAGTATAATATATAACATATATTCATTATATATGTGTGTGTGTGCGTATACATATGGCATGGTATTCTAGATGACATCTGAAGTCCTTCAATATCTAAGCACATTTGATAAATATTTTCTCATATTTAAATTGTAAATGAATAAAAAATATATTAATAATAAAAGTAGAATATGTTGGAATGGGGAACACATCAAATAAAAATTTATGGTTAGTCTACGAATCTATTAGCCTGACTCTTATTAGAAACATTTGGCAAGCCAACCTTCGTGCTGTTCTGCAGCTGTTAAGTTTGGAAAATCATTGATCCAGCCTCCTTCAGCCTGGGATGCTGAGACACTCTCAGGCCTGAGTGTGCAAGACTTTACTCAGCTCTTTAGTCATAATGTACATGGCGTAAGTCTGAGAACACGTCTGGCTTAGATGAGGTCTGTCTTTATATGCAGAGCGGCTTCAGCTTGGAGAGACAATGAATTTTCCTAAGGTCTGCCTTGACCTTGATTCATTTAGACAAGTAATCTGCATTTGCGGGATGGAGAAGCTTATACCTCCACATCACTGTAGCGTATTCCTGCCAGTATCTTGACTGCCCTGACTTTCTTTGGAATTTTTTGAACAAATAAACCACCTGTATGTCTTTTCCTTCCCATCATTCTGAACCTGTTCTTTATGTGATTATGGTGGTCATAAATTTCCTTCTCTTGTTCCATCACCACAGCTTCCTGAGAGAGGGAAAAAAAAGACTGAGGTACAAGAGAGAACACCATTGCAGAGAAAATAATTCTACTGAACAAGTGCAATTAAGGTAAAACAAGTAAGAAATAGAGAAGACAGAGAAATCTTGAGAAGGAAAGGACTGATGTTCACCTCCCATTTACCTATTTCAGGGCATCACAAGATTTGAGCAGTAGAAATAGTAGGAGAATTAAGACAATACTATTTGGGAGCTAGAAATGTGGCCAGATTTTCATGTCTTATTTCTTCTCTAATCTTGGACTTTGCCTGAGAAACTTTTTCAGAGAAAGCATGTTTATCTTTAGAGAACTAAAGAAGGAAATACCCAGGGGGTGTCAGTGGAAGATTTTGTGTAAGTTGCTGACTTTAAGCAAGTAAGTAGAGACTGTAAAGATTTCCTGTAGAGTTGCTCAACCGAATTCATCAGTGTATAAAAAGGAGGAGTCCAGGGTTTAATTCAAAGGTTTGTGTAAGAACTGATTTTTGAATTGCACTTTGTGCTTAATATCTTCAAAATCTGTAATATTTGGGGCTGAAGGAAAGTGTCATACACCAAGATTCTGTTCTTTCTCGTACAGTCAGAGGACATATGTGTCATATGCACCTTATTGCTTTCACTTTCTGAGGTCAATGGTTTTTATCAAAAACAAGCATCAGGGGCTTAAAGTTGGTCTCATCCACATGCGCCCTTGGCATTGTGGCCTTCTCCCTGATAGCTCAGACACAGGACTTAGATCATTTGAGGCCAGACACAGGACTTAGATCATTTGAGGCATGTTTCTAAAAAAGGATACTTCAGTTGTAATTATGCACGAACTTTATACATATTCACCAATAACAGTCTGTCCTTCAATTTTTAATAAACTAATTGTCATTTAGGTCTCTTGGGTGTCTCAGGGTAGGCTGTTTAAGCTGTTAGCAGAAATAATATGATAAAAAAATCTCTGTATCTAACATACAGACAAACTTTCCACATAGAAATAACAGATAGAATTCCAAATAGAAATTAAAAAACGTCATAGTTTTTAAGCTGAAGATTCCAATAAATTTACTTTTTCATCTTCCTATACCTTTTTTTTACATTACCTTAAGTCCAAACTTTATTAATGTTTCCTGCTTTATTGAGGTATATTTGACAAATAAAACTGAAATGTATTTAAAGTGTACAACATGATGATTTCATATACATATACATTGTGAAATTATTACCATAGTCAAGTTAATTAACAAGTCCATCACCACATGTTTAGCTTTATATTTATTTCTTTTGGGCAAAAGGAGAATGCTTAAGGTATACTCTCAGTAAATTTTAAGTATACAAAACAGTACTGGTAGCCATAGTTATCATGTTATATATTAGGCCCTCAGACCTCGTTCATCTTATAATTGAAAGTTCGTACTTTTTTAACTAGCCTATACTTTCTTCCTCCAAGCCATCAGCCCCTGGCAACTACCATTCCATTTTCTCTTCCTATAAGTTTAGCCTCCTTAATTAATTAATTAACTAATTAATTATTTTAATGGGAAGATCTCTGAGTCCATAGAACCCTCCTCCCTGTCTGTGTCCCTGCCGAGGGGCGCAGGTACTGAACTGACTGCTTCTCTTTCCTCCTACCAGGTTCTGTGTGGATATTTCTTAAGGGCTTGGTTGTGTAAGTTTTCTGCCCACCTCCAGTTTCTTTGCAGTGAGACTTTCTCCACATTTAGAAGTAGTGTGTTTGTGTGTGTGTGTGTGTGTGTGTGTGGAAAGATGAGTGCCCAGTCTTCCTAACTCCACCGTCTTGATCTCTTTCCTTTACCTACCTACACCTTGAGTGGCATGTTTGACAGCAAAGGTTTACCACTAGAAAATGACTTAGACAAAATATTTTACTTAAAAGTCCCAAGTTTTGAAGTTACAGACTTTTAAGTCTTTGAGACTTTGAGTACAAGATACTATCAAAGATTAAAAATTCAGTAAACTGAAAATCAGATTCATATTTTAGAGATGGATTAAAACTAGAGGTGGTTTAAATGTGGTAAGAATAAGGGGTAGGTTTTTCTGTGATGACTCTGCTGCTGCACACACCACATCACATTGATCATGTTAACATGTCAGAAAATGTGGAGCCAGATTTTCACTTATCTATTTCCCTGAATGCACTTATCTTAAGTTTTGTATTGGCAAGATTGCTATATTTAGAAATGCAGTCAAGATGTAATAACCCAGTACAGAGGAGCATTACTAAAACCTATAGCCTCAAAAGTGAAACTGTGCGACAATAATAACTTACAGAGATCCCTAAGATAAAGATTCAAGACAAGAGTAGGCTCATATAAAACAGAATTTGGTAGTCAAATTTTAACATTTATTTGGAAAACATATTTTGGACTTCAAAAAGATAATTGAATAGCTCTAAAATTTTAACCCAGGATTTTTGGAGCACCAGTTCACTGCTTTCTATAGCACACAGATTTGTGAGCAGTCAAAATTTGCTTTGCAATTCATTTTGTAAAGTTCAAATTGCTTATTCGGCACTCTGTGAAAAATTATGCTTTATGCTGCTGGAAATGTTATGAAATTATGTCCACTTGAAACTTCACACCACTGTAATTAGGTAAAGCAAGCCGTTTTGTGCCAGGGTACAGTGCAGTGCGAAGCAGGACAGTATCACAGATGTACTGAAGGTGTAAGTTTGTCTGATCAGCAATCCCACATTTGGGGAGTTTGATCTGATAATCTTTCAGGAAGCTAGTGGAAGTTACAGTAGTCAAAATGCATATAGGATATCTAAAATGTGAGTTATCACACTTTGAAGTCATGCAAAAGAGAGTATCTCTCGAGTTTAACATTCATTCATGCATCTATTTAAGCCGAACAGAATAGATGACTCTCCCAGCAGCAGAGGTGTTCACACGCTCCTCACGCAAGGGCTGTTAGGAAGTTTCCCAGATCAATATATACACTTAATGTATATTTCTTCATTATTTGCTTAAAGCTTACCATTTATGATAATTATTATATTCCAAATGAATACAGTAAAGATCTAAAAAGTAACATTCCTTCCATGTGTTGCAGATTAGTGGTAAAGTCAAAAATCAGACTTCAAATAATTTGAAATATCATTTTTTAATCAATTGTTTGGAGGTTGAAACTTACAAAATTAAGTCAATTGCAAGAAGAGTAGATGTTTTAAAAATGTTGTTATCTACATATTTTAATCTTAAGCTTTGTACATATGCTTAACTATATGTACTTAAGCACATATAAAAAGATTTAGAGAGTAAAATTATTTAAAATACTGTTGTTCATTTTTCTTTATGTTGTTAAAAAATTGTTACTTAAAACCAAGAGTCCTTTAAGAAGTCTTTAGGTCTTTAAGAAACAATTCAGAAAAATAATTAAAATTCTTTGCCAATACTACATTTAAATTTGATAGTTTTGGAGGAGTGGCCAGTACAGCGGAGTAGAAGGATGTTCTTAGCTCACTGTCTCCCATAAATACACCAAGAGAGACATCTATGGACCCACCCATTCACTCAGAACACCTGCTGAACTTTGACAGAACATCACCTTCTTCAAAAGACAAAATTCATCACAAATCTTGTAGAAGAAGAAAAAAAATTAGTGTGGTACCTGTCCCACAGGGAGGGAGAGGCAAAGGAGGAACAGTACTCTTACTCTGGGTCTCCCCCTCTCCAACGGAGAGGTCAACAGGACAGAGGGGGAACCTCCGAGACTCGGATCTGTGCACAGCAGCCCTTGGCCAACAGAACTAAGTGAAATGGGCACAAAGCATCCCTGCGACCCCCAGCCCTAGACGCAAACCATCGGGTGTGCGCCAAGACTGTCTGCCCAAGCCAGGCAGAGGACTGGGGCCAACTGCACAGAGGCAGCCTCAGGGGACAGGAGTGTGCTGTGCACCATGGCTGGGAGTGTACGCAAAACAGTATAGCCTGGGTACCCCTTAAGAAAAATAAAGAAAGATGAAGGTAGGGGGCATACCAGCGCAGGCCTCAGCGAGTGGAGTTCGTGGAGCAGGACGAGTGCAGGAGCAGCATTTGGTGCTGGGGATGGTGCTGATCTGATAGCGCACCGCGATCCAGGTGTGCCATCCAGAAGTCAGAGGAACTGCACTGGTAGCCCTGAGGGCAGGGAATCTGGGGGACACCAGAGCAGTGCACTGACACTCCCACAGTTAACACGGGAACAAGGGCAGGGTCAACAAAGACTCCTTAAAGCACTCCGACCCCACCTGCTTTGCATCACAGCTCAGAAGTGGGTCTGGAAGCCTGCATTCCAACAGAAGGGGAACAGACTCGGCTCCTGACACAACATTGTAAGCTGACTATACTTCAATTAAAAAAAAGTTATGAACAACAACAAAAAAATGTAAGTGCAGCCAACACTGTCTACAGATGATTTAGCTTAATTTATTTTTTGCAAAAATCTAAGAAAATGTTATATTCATACTAACAATGAGTGCCAAGAAAACTTTTTATTAAATTGCTGTTAGATTTTCTGTTTGTTGAAGCTCTGACTATAGAGCTATTTGGGAAATAGATGAGCAATGCATAGTCAATAGGAAAAAAATGTCCACGTTGTACACCTTTTTAAATGCTTTGCTTTTGAATGAATAACAAAAACAGATGCAAGAAATATATTTTTTTTTGTTTTGTTCAAGGCCATGGGTAATTTTCTTGAAAATTGAAATGCACTATAAATACAATGTTTTTAGACTTTAAAAAACATCAAATACATTGAGCTAAATTCACAAACACCCTCATTTTAAGTACACATTTTCATGAGTTTTGACAAATTAATTTGCCTATGTAACTACCACATTCAGGACATGTCATTTTCATCATTCAAATATACTATTAATACCCTTTGTAGTCAACCCCAATTTTTACCCATCTCTCAGGTAACTATGGATAAATTTTATAATTTTATATATTGGACTTTTGTTTTCTGGATTATTTATGACTTCTTTCATTCAGTATATTATATTTGAGGTTCTTTCTATGTTGTTGTATGTATATACCAAATTTTTAGTTTGGTTACTAATACAATTTTTTCAGAAATTTTCTAGTTTCTTCACAATACTCAGTTTACAAGAGATAAGAATTTAATAGGAAAATTAATTAAACTGCTTTATTTTGATCAAATAAAATCTAAGACATGATAAGATTATACAGTTAACCCTTGAACACAGGTTTTTTTAAAAAAAATTTTAACAACTTTTTTTGGGGGGAGTGGAAGTAATTAGATTTGTTTATTTATTTTAATGGAGGTACTGAGGATTGAACCCAGGACCTCGTACGTGCTAGGCACACACTCTATAGCTGAGCTATATCCTCCCCACCCACAACCACAGGTCTAAACTGTGTGGGTCCATTTATGAACAGCATTTTCTCAGTGGTAAGTACTACGATACTCCACGATCCATGGCTATTTGAACCCACAGATATGGAACAACTGTGGATAAAGAGGGGCTATCAATTATATACTGACTTTTGTGCAAAGAGTTGGTGCCCCAACCCTCGTGTTGTTCAAGGCTCAACTATACTATTAGAAAAGACAGTTACAATGAAACACAAACCTATTCATTGAATTTTGAATGTTAATACTGGTAGGGAAAAATCTTGAAATGTAAGAGTGGTGATCTTAAAATATATTTAAAAAAAGAGTTTTATTCAGAAGAAAAGAAATCTATAGAGATTCTTTTCTTAAGAAGGCTGCATTATAGTTGGACGTACCTGCATTTCAATCTTGGCTCCATCACTTGTAAACCAAATGATTATTCCCAAGTCACACAATCAATCCAGACCTCCAGTTCCTGCAAAATGGAAAAAAAAATAAGTAAATACTTATTTCTTTTAAGGTTGCAGTAAGATTAAATGAGGAAATTTATGTAAGGCAACTGGCACACACAGTACATAGTAGGTACTCAATAGGTATAAAGTTTTCTCAACAATTATTATAATAGAGCCCATAAATTCCTCCACAGCCTTATATTATTTTGCCTCACTACAGCCAAAAACTGCATAATGCCTCACCTAGAAGTTTTATAAACCAAAATTTGATGAACTATCGACTCTCCCAATAACAAACACAAGCCTATAACATACTTTTTTTTTAATTGAAGTCATACCCACAACTACTGCTCTTTGCAACTTTGCCTTCAACAGCAGTCAGTAATTCACACATTCATTCATTCACAGTATTCAGCCATTATGTGTGGGCACTCCCCTGAACACTCATTTTATTCAGATCTCTGCTGGGTTTCATTTAATCGGATAGGCTTTGGGGAGAGCCCAGTCTGACATAGTTCTACTTTCCATCCTCTTTCCATTTGCTTTTATTTCCTTTGTTTCCCTTACACACACACACACACACACACACACACGAGTTTGTGTTCCCTTACTAGAATGTGTGCTTCATAAGAATAGGGATTTTGTTTTGTTTGCCGCTGTATGCTCAGCACCTGGAAAAAGATTCAGGGGCAGAGTAGAGGCGCAATGAATGTGTATTGATCAAATCAATGGGAATACAGTTTTGACAAAATCAAGAAACTCACCATGACTCAGGGCTCTGGAGTCACGGATCTTTGCCTTTAATCTCAAGACAGCCCATGGCAGCCCTCTCTGTTGACCTATTTTTATTTCTTAGTTATTCACAAAGTTTGAATAGCTACTGCTGCTTTTCTTTCCTCTGCTCTCTGAAGTCCTTCAGTCTAAGCTCAAGCTGCCATCTTGTTCTCTCTTTCTTTTCTCTACAGAGCAAGTCCAAGGGCTTATGTCCAGATGGATCCACTACTCATGAGACCATTAATCATAGCCTTTGTTCATATTTTTGCCACTCTTGTTGTATATTTTTCATTTGGAAAATAAATTATCCTAGATCAAGCTTAGTCAAGGAAAAAGATCCAACTGAATGTAGCCAAAGTTTCCAATTTAGATAAAAACACTAGGAGTTGGTGAACTTGAAATAAAAGGTCTTGGAAAAAATCACTTGTAATCTATTATTTTTCTCCAAGATAGTTTTAGTCCTCTAGAAATAACGGCTATGTTTAGGGAAAATACACCATTTTAGATGTCATGAAATATTTTGTAATATTATGTTTTTAAAAATAGAATTCAAACAAATTCATTAACTCAGGGTAGAAGTGTGTGTTTTAAAGTATCATGGTAAATAATTTTTTCTACAGACAATATTATTCATATATATTCATACATATATATGCTAAAGTTACTACTCTAATTTTTTAATTTTTATTTGGCACAGTGACCATGAATTTTATTCTGATTTTGTCTAGACTGAAGTTGGTACCATATTCAATTAAGAAAAATTCTACCTTACTTTAAAAATTCTACTTTACATTCCTATTATTATTGTACCAAAATTTTAACAAGCTTAGAAAACATGTTACACTCTTCTTTTCAGAGAAGGAAATGACACTCCTGTTTTCTGAATTCCAAGTTTGTATGTTATTTTTTGTTTTTCTTTACTTAAGTTATTGAGTTTTGGACCCAAGAGATAAATGATTTTTATCTCTGTATCCTCACTGTTTGAAAAGGAAAAGAAAAAAAATAAACTAAGATACTTTTTCTTGTACTAAACAAACAATTTTACTCTGGATTTTAGGATTGTCAGCAGGCTTAGAGGAAGGACAACAAATAATTCCACTTTTTCCTTTAGGAATTAGTTTTAATCTTTATAGATTCCAAGTACATCAAGTTTGTCTTTATGACAAGTATTACTGATGAAGAACAATAATTGTGATTTGTTTTCTTAAACCCAGAATGTGTTAGCTGTATATTCCTTTGTTTTCAAATTGAATATGAGTTTATTACTCTGCTTTCTGACAGTCCTGTTCTAGATATAAATGGGTGAAAATCAACACGTCTATGATGAGTACTATCTATCTTTGCAGCTGTAGAGGAGCCAGAGAAACCCTTGAGGCATAAAGGTAAGGTGAGTTGGGGGAGACTTCACAGAGAGGTGATTGTGTAGTTGGCATGTGAAGGCTCATATAAATGCTTCTCAGTGAAAACAGATAAGTAGTAGAGAAAGATGATCCAGATAAAGGAAACATCTCGTATCAACACAGAGCCCTGAGCTTATTCCGGCAATGATAAGAATTCCTGAATGGCTCTCAGGATGTATAAATATTAAAGGATGCAGCCAGAAGGATAAATTGAGGTCACATTGAGAAAATCCTTATTTGTGCAACAGCTATATAGAATTTGAACTTTCCCTTCTGTAGTAGGTATCTTTAGGTAGTGTTAGGATCCAATATGTGTTAAAGAAAAGTCACTTGGCAGAAGCTAAAGAACAGAATTTAGTAGCATATAAAATTCATATTAATACATAACAGATTATCCCAGTCAACTACCACAGTTCGCCCTCTGTCTTCTGGTGATTTGTGTTCTTTCCACATTCAAAATATACTTAGTCTTTCTTAAGACCTCCAAAAGTCTCATTCCATTAAAGCATCAGCTCTCAGTCCAAAATCTTATCTGAGTCAGATCTAGGTGCAGAGAAGGCCCTTGGGGCATAGCTCCTTTAGGATAGCTCATTTAGTACACTTCCTCTTGGCCTGTGAAAATAAGAATATAAGTTCTCTGTCTTCCTCTACCCATTACTAATGGCAGGACTAGCATAGGTTAATCACTCTAGACATACCTGTTCAAAAAGTAGACACATTTGAAGGCACAAAGAAGCAACCAATCCACAATAGTTCTAAAATCCAGCTGGAAATTTTATTGGTTAGGACTCAAGTTCTGGGAAAAATTATCTATTGCTTTAAGCTTCATTCTCTGGGCTCTTGGTTCAACCCTTTGAGTTATCCTTTTTTTCATTAAAAAAAGTACCACATCTGTGGAACTAAGTAGCTTCTTTACCAGTCAGCTTTTTGCCATTAAAAATGTGGAGGCCAAAGTCCTCTTTGCTTTTTCTTTTACTATCTTATCCTATTCAGTCCAACCTGGTGCTGTTCTGCATATATAACTCTTAAAACCTTTGTGGATCTTCTATGAACCTCATTCAGATTTAATACACTAGGCAGATTCCAGAGCCACAAAACACTTCAAGATAAGCCTGTCCCTCCCTTGAGCTCCTTCTAAAATGGCTACAGAGCAATGCCCTTAAGCTTCCTAAAACTCCTATTTTTTTGATTGACAGGCTCCCTGAGGCACCTTCTTGCATCTAACTGAATAATAATCAGACTGGATATTGTCTTTCTGAGATCTTAATAAAAGATGTTGCAGTTATACCCTTGACATCATCTTTGGACCATATTTTTTTCCAGCAGATCCTGGACTGAACATTTGCTTAGAAGTCATTTCTTAATTTTTACACCATTTGACATTTGCAAAGGATGAACATTTGCAAAACCATCAAGTCCTGACTCGCTTTTATTTTACAGTCTTTCTTTTAGTTTCTCTCTCTCCTCTATTAACACCACGAAGAAACCAGATGTCACTTTAAAACTGGTTAAAAATCTCCTTAGCTATATTACCCAGTTAATTAAGTGTATTTTCAACTTTCCACAGAATTGTAAATAAGAAGGTTACTAAACTTTCTGCCACTACATGAGAAGGCTCTCTCTTCTTTCAGTTTTCAATAATTTTTGACTTGCTTTCCTATAAGCACTTATAGAAGATTGTGTTAAATGTCACCCACAGCCTTATTTGAGGTTCAGAAACTCCTCCAAGTCATTGCAGGCTTTCACCAGCACTATTCTCAAGAGTTCACTACCTGATTCCAAAGCCATCTCCACATTTTAGGTATTTTATTAGGAAGACATCTCACTTCTAGTCATCAAGCCTATATGTATGTCTTTTATTGCTGTATAATAAATTGCCTTATGCTTTGCAGTTTAAAATAATTTTTAAAAAACACTTTTAATAGATTTTCTGTGGGTCAGGAATCTGGGAGTGGTTTTGCTGGATGGCTCTGGCTCAGGGTCTCTCATTAGTTTTTATTTTTTTTTTTTTGTCTAGGAATTTAGTCATCTGAAGGGATTGGAAAATCTACTCAATAACATGAATAGCTCAATAACATGACAAGGACACTCAATTCTTCATCACATGAACCATTCCCTAGAGATATTCAGCCAACATGGAAGCTTTCTTCCTTCAAAATGAGTGAGAGTGTGTGAAAGACAACACTAAAGACAGAAGCTTCAGCTGCGTATAAACTAATTTCAGAAGTAACATACCATCATTTTTGTTATATGCTGTTGGTGACACAGTCCAGCTCTGGTAAATATGGGAGGTGACTACACAAAAGTTGTGAATCCTAGGAGGCAAGGATCATTAGGAGCCATTTAAAAAACTATCTACCACAATAAGACACTTATAATGAGCTAGGGAAAATCAAAATCTGTTTTAAAATTTTAAGTCTAATGAATAAAGTGACAGCAGTGAGGATTAGAGAGGAGAAATGGATTTGAGAATTATTTCAGAATTTGAATAGCCTGTACTCTACTTATTAACAAAGTACTTATTAAGAGCCATAGAAAGGGAAGAGAAATAACCATGTGAACATTCATAGAGGGGAATGTGATTAACTGATTGAATTCATGGCCCTAATTTTCCTACCCACTTACTTCCTTGACTTTCAATAGTGCCCTCCCACATAGACTCTGGGATTGGTCATATGACTCCATTTGGCCAAAAGTATATAAGCAAACTTGGTTCACCATAGTCTTGAAAAAACAGATTTTCTGCTTTTTCTTTTGAACCTGCTTATTTTTGTGGGGAACTAGAGTTCAATTTTGTGGACTGAAAGTCAATTTACCAATAAATATAGGGATTCTCTTAGTAGATTGCCAATATGATTCCCTAAATTGAAAAAATAAATTTGAAATTATTTGGATTTGGGGTTATCTTTATTAGTGTCTCTAGAATAGTCATCTGTATCCTTCACTGTCTTTCTCAGGCCTCTTAAAAACACTGAGAAGCTTTACTGTCAAAACTTGATCACTTCTAATGTTCTAGGGAAGTTCTCTTGTGTGTCTGGAGTAAAGAAAGGAAAAACATTCTCCTGTTATTTGTGTTTCTTTGCTAAAGGATGTGTCTTTGAAATAGGATAACTTAATGCTCAAGTTTTATGCTTTAGTGCTAGTTCTCATAAAACTAATAGCATTTGTACCACTATTGTTCCACTAACAAGTCTTTTACCTTAAATTTAATTCCATTTTTTTTTTCCAACAGCTGGGAAAACTGCCTCAACTGCAAAACCATAAATGATTAACTTTACCTGTTTCTTAATTTGAGTTTGGTTTATGAAAACAATTGAGATCTGTTGTCAGAAAATGCAGAAGCTACAAAGTCTTTAACTTAAGGTATGCATAATTTTAATATGACTACAACTTAATGAAGTGAGTAGTGGGTACATTACTCATTTTTATGTTTGAACTTCAGACCCTCGTTTGTATACTTTTCTCTATGGTACTCAGTCAGGGACTCAATAAAATACATTTTTTCTTTGCCTGCTAGATCGTTGTTAGGTTCTGCCAATGGAGAACACTAGAAGAGATTGGGTGTAGGAGGAAGACAAATTCTTCTGTGTGATGATTAATTTTACATGAGAGCCTGACTGGGCATGAGTACCCAGCTATGTGTTTGTGTGGTGTTCTGAGTGTGCCTGTGAGAGTGTTTCTGGGTGGAATTAACATTTGAAATGGTAAACTGTCTAGAACAGATTGTTTTCCTGAATGTATGTGGGACTCATCCAATCACTTAAAAGCCTGAATAGAACAAAAGGCTGAGTAAGAGGGAACCTCTCCTGTCTGACTGCTTTCAAACTGTGACATAATTATTTCCTTTCTTGTGTTTGGGCTCATATGGAAACTTCAGCTCTTCCAAGCTCTTATGCTTGCCAGCATTTTAATTAGATCTACAACATCAGCTCTCCTGGGTCTCCAACTTACCAACAGCAGATCCTAACCTCCATAATTACTTCAGTCAATTTCTTGTAATATACACCTTTACTGTATGTTATATAATACATATCATATATTACAGATATACACAAACATATATATGACCATAAAGAAGACAAGCATGCCCACTTTCACTGCCCCTATTAAACACAGTACTGGGATTCCTAGCCTGTGTGATCAAGCAAGGAAAAAATAAATAAAGGCATCCAAGTTAGAAAGGAAGAAGTAAAACTGTCTGTTTGCAGATGACATCATCTTACATAAAGAATTTACTAAAGGTTCCACCATGAAACTGTTATAACTAATAAACCCATTCAAGTTACAGGATAAAAACTCTACATACAAAAATCAGTTGTATTTCTATACACTAACAATAAATTATCTTAAAAAGAAATAAAAAAAAAAAAACAATTCCATGTTCAGTAGCATCACAAACAATAAAACTCTTAGGAATAACTTAACCAAGGAGGTGAAATATCTGTACACTGAAAGCAATGAGAAATTGATGAAAGAAATTGAAGAAGACACAAACAAGCAGAAGATATCTTATATTCATAGATTGAAAAAATTAATAGTGTTCAAATGTCCAAACTACTCAAAACCATCTATAGCTTCAATGCAATTCCTTTCAAAAATACAATGACGTTTTTTACAGAAATTTTAAAAAAAATTGTAAAATTTATATGGAATCACAAAAGACCCCAAATAGCCAAAGCAATCCTGAAAAAGAAAACCAAAGCTGGAGGCATCACACTTGCTGATTACAAACTACATTACAAAGGTATAGTAATCAATGTGACAGTATTGGCATGAAAACAGACAAATAGATCAATGGAACAGAACTGAGAGCCCAGAAATAAATCCATGCATATACAGTCAACTGATATTTTATGAGGGAGTCAAGAATATTCAATAGGAAAAAGATAGTCTCTTCAATAAAAAGTGTTGGAAAAACAGTATTGCTACATGTAAAAGAATGAAAGTAGATCTATATCTTATACCACTCACAAAAATTAACTCTAAATGGATTAAAGTTGTAATGGATTAAGATCTGAGACTAAAACTCCCAGAAGAAAACATAGTCAAAAATCTCCTTGACACTGGTCTTGGCAGTGGTTTTATGGATATGACACCATAGGCACAAGGAACAAAAGCAAAAATTATCAAGTGTTATCACATCAAATCAAAAAGCTTCTGTGCAGCAAAAGAAATAATTATTAAAATGAAAAGGCAATGTACAGAATGGGAAAAAAATATTTGTAAGTCACATATCTGATGAGGTGCTAATAGCCAAAATATATACGAAACTCATAAAACTCAATAGCACAAAACAAATAACCCAACTGAAAAATCATAAGAGGACATAAATAGATGTTTTTCCAAAGAAAATATGCCCCCATTCTTTGAGTTGTGTGTTTACTTTTGGATATTGTCTTTTGATGCACAAAACCTTTTCATTTTGATCAAATCCAAATGTTTATGCTTTCTTCATTGTGTGTTAATTTACATATCTAAGAAATTGTTGCTTAATCCAAGGTCATAAAGATTTATACTTGTGTTTTCTTCCTTCAGTTTTATAGCTTTATCTCTTACATTTATATCTTTTATAAACTTGAGTTAATTTTTGTGTATAACATGGGGTCCTACTTCATTCTTTTGCATGTGGCTATCCAGTTATTGCAACACCACTTTTAAAAGACTATGTTTTCCTCATTGAATTGTGCTGGCATCCTTGTATAAAATCAATTGATCATAAATAGAAGGGTTTCTTTCTGTACTTTCAATTCTATGTCATTAATTTATATCTGTCTTTATCATATTGCCAAACTGTCTTGATCACTATAGCTTTGTAATAAGTTTTGAAATCAGGAAGTGTGAGTCTTCCAACTTTGTTCTTTTTTCAAGATGAATTTGACTATTCTGGATTCCTTAAATTTCTACATAAATTTAAGGATCAGCTTAACAATTTCTGCCCAAAAAAGACATCAGGGATTTTGGTAGGAATTGCAATGAATTTGTAGATCAAACTAAGTATTAGATCCTTAATATTAAGTCTTTCATTTAGTGAACATAGGTACTTTCCATTTGTTTGGACCTTCTCCTTTATTCTTTTAACAATGTGTTGTAGTCTTCAACATATGTCTTGCAATTTTTTAAAAAATAAATTCTTGAGTTTTATTCTTTTTGATGCTATTATAAATTGAGTTTTTATTCCATTTTTTCTGATTATTCAATTTAAGTGTATAGAAATACAATTAATTTTTGTCTATCAGTTGTGTACCTGCATAGTTGTTGAACTAATTTATTAGTTCTAAGAATTTTTTTAGGGAATTCTTTGGGACTTTTTGTATACAAGATAATGCTAACAGTAAATAAAGGTAGTTTTTTTTTTTACTTTCTTTTTCCTATGAGTACACTTTTCATTCCTTTATTCATTTTCACCTAATTACCTTGGCTAGAACCTCTAGTACAATATGAACAGAAATTTCAAGAGTGGATATACTTGTCTTATTCTTGATCTTAGAGAGAAAGCATTCAGTGTCACACCATTAAGTATGATAATATCTGTGGATTTTTCATGATGCCATTACCAGATTGATGTTTACTTCTTTTCCTAGTTTGTTGAATATTTTTGTCATTAAAGGGTGTGGCTTTTTTCAATTTTTTTTTTTTTTTTGCCTGTTGATATTATCATGTGGTTTTTTGCCTTTTAGTTTGTTGATACAGTGTGCTACATTGAATGATTTTTCAATTTTAAATCAACTTTGCTTTTCTATGATAACCCTACTTGCTTGTGATGTATAATCCTCTTTATATGCTGCTGAATTGAGTTTGCTAGTATTTTGTTGAGTACTTTTTTATCTATATTTGAAAGGGATCTTGATCAGTAGTTCAATTTTCTTGTGATTTGTGATGCCTTAGTCTAGCTTTCACATCAGGGTAATATTACTTTGTAAAATGAGTTGAGAAATGTTCTTTCCCTCTTATATTTTTAGTAGAAGAGCTTTGTGAAGCACTGTTAATTCTTCTTTAAATGTTTGATCAAATTCACCAATGAGAACAACTTGGCCTGAGATTTTATTTGTGGGAATTTTTTTTTTTTACTATTAATTTAATACCTTTATTTGTTAGTTATTTCTGATTTTCTGTTTATTCTTGTGTCAGTTTCAGTAGTTTGTGTCTTTCCAAGAATTTTTAAATTTTACCTAAGTTATTGTTTGTAGACATTGCCTGTTTTTAGTCAGTCAAGGTAAAGTTTTGACAATTTTATTTGTTGTTTCATAGAACAAGCTTTTGTTTTCATTGATTTCCTCTATTTTTTTCTGTGTCTACTTCATTTATTCTTACTCTAATCTTGAACATTTGGTTGTGTTCTCATTAATTTATTGAGAAGTATATTTTCTCTGCCATTTAAGCTGACACAATCTCACAAACCTATACTTGCAATAAAAAAAAATTATGTTTACTCATCCTGGCTACACTCAGCTCTCAACTGCCTAGATAAGAGTAATGTATCTCTGACATCTGTCTTCCATTTATCAGAGTTTCAGCTCATTATTTTAGGTACACAGACATTGCCTTTTAGTAATTTTTCTATTTGTATTCCCTCTGTAAAGGGCACACCTATGAAAAATACTACTTTCCCAGGTCTAGGAGAATTAATCTTTAGTCAAAGCAATGAATTACCTACTTCCAACTCTAAACCTAACTAGAAAATTCTTTTCTGTAGTCCACTATAATATAGAGCAAAGTATAGTATCTTTGAAGTCATATATAACTGCTTACTATTTCATTTATTAGCCTTTCTACTTATCAAATGTGTAAAATTGTTAATATATATGTGAATTACCATATGGATTATTAAATGAGTGAATGGGTCTATAACATACTTTGTGAAGAATGTGTAAGTTCTTAAGAGTTTAACATGAGTTATCTCACTTATATATCATTTGTGCATAGCACATTGTGTGATATTATATAAGTAAGAGCAACTAAGATTTGCTGTGCTTTTAAGCAAGAGAGGGCTTTCGAATATCTTATTTTGTGTACCCTGTGTAATACGCTGTAAGGACATTATTACTATTATTATTATTATTATTATTATTATTATTATTATTATTATTATTATTATTATTATGCTATCTAGAGAAAACTTTGGTGATATTAATTTACAAATCAATGCTCAGGGTCCAGGTTCTGAATACAATCCCAGACTTTTTTCCATTTCTTCTCACCATTCTAAATTAGCTTGTTTATTGACTGCTTGATAAATTGATTATGTAATGAGTACATCAGTAAATTATATATGAATTTGAATATCATAAGATTTTACAAGGTAGTTCTATCTAACCCACTTTGAGTTTTTGATAAAGTTTGTAAAGCTTAAACATGCCTGAAACATGTAGAATAATAACATACTCTTTTTTGAGGTTTCAGGAAAATAAACATGAACCAATGCCTTGACAGCATTTGTTTCTCCCTATTCACAACATATAGATTTGGAGAAGAATTCAATTGTATTACCTTTTTGGTTCAATACAATTTAATAAATTTCTTCATATCCTAGCATTCTGTGTGCAGGATTATAATGAGGTATGCACTACTAAAGATCAATGTAGGGGATCAATTAACTTAGAATCAAACCCAGCACTAGGAATTGGCAGTCCTGGTGGAAAGAACCACTGTGCTTCAATGTATCTCCAGTACCACTTTCTAGCTCAGAAGTTATGGCATTTTCCCCTGCTGTGGATCTTCTTGCTACAAGGGCTAGTGTGTTCTGCATATGATTTGGCTTGTTCTCAAAGACATGTTTGCTGTCTTAATGAGTTCTCAAGAGACAGTAAAGAAAGTGGGCTTCTCATTTGCAGGGCTCACAGTAATTTAAAGCATTCATTATAAAGCTACTTCATGTGAATTCATCTTTCATATAAAGTTAATTTGGTCTGAAATTGCACACAATATTCAAAGCCTAAGCCCCAAGTCTTATGTCTTAAAGAAAAATAAATCAATTGAGAATGTACACAACAATGGAACTATGATATAGTATTCCTGGTGTAATAGAGATATTTCCAATTCAATAATATTTAGAGTTAACTTTCTGAAAGGTTGTGACATTGACTTTCTTATTTGCACAGAATTGAAAACAACATGCAATTGGCTATCTGGGGTAAATGTTTCATTTGTTAAGACAATATTTCTTGCTTATTAAGTGTTAATCCTTACAAAACTTGGCTCAAACTACAGATTCAAATATATGCAGAATGATGTCAAAATAAATGTGAATGCATTATATTATTTTACCTACAAGCTAATTGTCAGACAAACAAGAAAACATATGAAATATTAAGTGATATCCGTAAGGGGAAAAATGACCATTATCTACAGTTGTTTCACAGTGGTTATAAATATTGTACATCCAGAATATAAAGTTTATTTTTGTTAATATTTTAGAGGGCTTTGGGTCCTTTCAGTTCAATCTCCAATGTCTTTTTTTTAACATGTGCATAGTAGTAGACTCCTAATTCACACTTTACACATGCAGAAAAGATAATTTCTTTGAAGAATCTTTTCCAAAGAATTGTCTAACTGATCTCAATGAATATCACCAAAGTTCTTTATTTAAAATAAAATAGGAAAAGAAAAAAATATATATGTTTATGTGTGTAATTTTGATTTATTTGGTTTAAATGGATTAGAAATTATTATATGCTATACAATTTTGGTTGTTTTGCTACTGTGAGGGATTAAATGAGTTTTATGTATTTCTGAGTAACTTAATTTTTTCAGCCCCTGAAGCCATATAAATCTTTTTTTTAATAGGAAAGCTTTAAATTCTTAAAAATTTCAGCTTACCCGCACCTTGCTAGTTTAAGAGGATTTTCTGCTTGAAAAAAAATCTCAGTCTTGCCTATGAAATAGCAACAAAAAATGATGGGAAAATGTTCAAATAACTCAGTTCCAGTCATTTTGCTTACTTTTCATGTAAAATATTAAACATATTACACAGCATAGTGGACATCTAATATACTCTGTGACCACAACCTTTTTTACCTTCGTATAGCCAGGCTGTATTAGATCTTTCCTCTCTTGCATCTAGGCAGTATCAGCTTTCAAGGTCTGAAATATTATGCTGCTAGAAATGTCCCTGTCAAATCAAAAGACTATATTGAGCCTGAGGCAAACTCTAATAAAATACTCACAGTAGGAGCAACCAAAGTGTATCCTGCTTGGCAACTAATGCCTCTGCTTTAATAGAAAGAGAATTTGGTTTTTTTCTTCTGCCCTGACCAGCATACTAAATGCTCTTGCAGACTGAATTGCACGTTATGATTGGGTAATATCTCACACACTGCTCACAAATCCAGGTACACCCAGCAACAGTCTATCATCAGGTGAATATAAGTATGTGGTCTTGTGTCTGAGCACATTCCGTTGTACAAGCCAGTTTTGCAAACAGATTGTGCCCCCTCCTTGTGAGACCACTCACGCCACACAGTTGAGTGTCTCTTAACACTCTTTCACCTCATGGAGTTTCCCTGTGACTAGTTTTCCTGAAGGAAAAGCAAAAACAAAAGCAAAACCAAAACCATTCAAGCCTGGTTTTTTGATAAATTGTCATGAAATGATGGCACCAATCGGAGTTAGACTGCTGCCCCACTGGGGGTGTTTCTAAAAGAGCATAGAGAACAAATTCCTCCTGTGTTGGCAAAATTTCAGATGCCACGTCTTGTTTTCCAGTCTCTAGAGAAAGGACAGAGGAAAAAAACAGACAAACTATTTTCAAAAGTTGACTTTTCTGTTCCACTTTTATCACAAAAATACAGTGATTTGCCTATAATAAAATAATAACTTTTCTTAATGTGATTTATTTTCCTTGCCCACTGTGCTTGTGCCAGTACCATCATTTATGGAATAACCAGTTGCTTCAAACATTGTCAAGATATGGTGCACCACATTGCTTCTGAACAAGAATTCAGGTTACAGTTTAAAAAAAATAATAAAATAAAACAACAGGCCAATTCCTGTGGGGTTCACTGGCCATGCCATTGGCTACATTATCCAGAAGGACCTGACCTTAAAGAATGTTAATATAGCTTATCAGTAATTCAGTTATAATAATGCCATCTGACAAGGAACATTGTCTGGGGTTGAGATGTTATCCTGTAGGAGGCAGTATGTGTGTGTGTGTGTGTGTGTGTGTGTGTGTGTGTGTGTGTGTAGCATTCTCCCATTGCTAGAGTATTTAGCTTTGAGAATCAATGAGAAAATAGATGTGGAATTATTTCTCACAATTACCTGTAATGACCTAATCACAAGAATTTTGCTTCCCAGCTCTGCTAGTTTTAACATATTACAAACCTACAAGGATATGCTTCCATTAGGAAATATAAAAATATTTTTAGGCTGTTGAAAACTATGACTTTTGATCTTTTTAAAAAATTTTTACTGTGGAAATAAGTAATAAGCCAATGAACCAAAATCATTAAAAATCAGGGGAAAAAAGTTGAAATGGAAGATAAAACTATCTATAATAGCATTAAAAGCTAAAAATTGTTTGGAAATAACAGGATTTAGAAGGTGAATAATAAAAAATTTTACTGAATATAAAGAATATTTCTTGGGCAGAATGACAGCATGCCAAAGCTATTAATATTTAAAATGTATGTGTTTCTTTGCATTTTCTCTCAATTTTGTTTCATTTTTTACAAAATATCAACTTTTGGATTTTAAATGAAACATTTCCAAAAATATATAAAAGACTATGAATTTTAAGACAAGCGACAGTCCCCTGTACTTCACAGCTAATAAATTATATTCAAAAACCACTGTGATCAAAATTGTGGTATTAACTTAGATAACCAGAACAGTTGAGTGCAAACAGATCCGTGTATTTATGGAAACTGAGTGTATGAATGGATTTCTCAAGAAGAAATATAAAACCCAAATATAAATATTACTGCAGAAGTGACTAGAAAGATGTGTTGGATGATTGAATGCCCCTCCCCTATGGGTCGTTTTGTTTACTCTAAATTTCTATTATTTACTTTTAAATCTTCTCAGTTCTTCTCAATCTGACTCTAAGTCTCTTATCTTTTCCCTCATGGATTTTTCTCTTCCTGTTCCTATCACTTTCTTTTAAATTATGTTTTGTTCATGAAGTCCATTGTTCAGAGCTGGACAATGCTGGGTCATTACAGTTCTTACTACATTGTTATCATCTATGCATGAAATGTCTTTTTAAAATTTATCTTTACTTTGTTTATTCACTTACTCATTCCTTCATTGTATATTTATTCATTTATTATTTTTACTTGGTGATTACACCCAATGTATTGTGAACATACTGTTTTTCCTCATCCTCCTGTATCCCGTCATCCAGATCATTAGAATAAATGTTGCTTCATTATTTTCTTATATTTGAAAAATCATTTTATTATACATATATGCCTAAACGCTCTCTTGTTTTCCTTGTTTTTAAACTTAAGAAAAGATCATATTATATATACATTAAGATTTCTCCATGTTGTTTGTGTATGTAGTTAATTTATTTTCACTATTATAATATTTAGTTTGTATAAATAGTCCATAGATTCCCAGTCTCTTCTGTATAGTCATTTGATTTTTTTCAAACTTTTATCTTTATACTGGTATCTTTGTTGTTATGAAATGCTTTGTATACATTTCTTGGTGCACGTGTACATGAGCATTTCTTGGATGTATTGACTAAGAATGAAATTGTGAGTTATGGGGAATGTGAATATTAAAATTTCCAAAGTGGTTATAAAAATTTCCACTTATCCCACACATTTATGAAGATCCCATCTATTCTCATATCTTCAACTCTTCGTATTATTATACTGCTTAATTTTTGCCAAAAGAGTGAGTATAAGAAAGTATCTCATAGTCTTCATATGTATTTCCTTGAATTAGTGAGGATGAGCATCCCTTCCATATGTTTAATGACCACCAATTGTTTCCTCTTCTTATAATTTCTATCTTCTTGTATTTATGCTTTGTGTTTTGTCATATTTCTTTCACTCCATCTATTAGACCTATACCGTGCAATACAATAAATTAAATTGAATTTCATGGTGGAAATAGAACATACCTTGCATAACATCTATTACTTCATACTTGTTGGTTTTAGTTATAGTCTAGAATAAGATCTATGTTGTTTCAAGTTCCATGTACACTTGCAAAATGTATCGGTTCTGCTGTTGTTAGGTGGCATGTTTTAAAATTACCTTAAGAGTAGTTAGTTGATGGTGCCTGTCAGCTTTCATTTATCCTTCCTGACTTTCTAGCTACTTACTCTATCAGTTGCTGATAAATGGGTATTGAACTCTTTCATTACAACTGAGGAATTTTATTTTTCTTCTTTCTCTTCTGTCAGTTGTTTTCTCATGCCTTTGAAAGTGATTACACATTTAGAATTATTTTGTCCTCTGGGAGAATTGACCCTGTTGTCATTATATAATATCCCTTTTTATTCCTGATAATATTCCTTGCTTTAATGTCTCCTTGTCTAATATTAATGAAGCTATTTCAGTTACATTTTCTAGTGTTTGCATCATTTAACCTATATATATATCTTTATAAATATGTATTTTTTAGACAGCATTGGGTCTCACTTCTTGTTATGTGAAGCCAATCTGATAATCTTTGCCTTTAAATATTGTGCTGAGGCCATTTATATATAAAGTGATTATTAATGAGTTTGATATGGTAACTATCATCTTACTGTTCTCCATTCGTTCCTTCTTTCTTATTTTTCTCTTTTCTGATTTCTCTTGTGTTAATTGAGGATTTTTATGATGCTATTTTCTCTCACCTATTATGTTATACTTTATACCTTTAAACATTGAGTTGACTTAGTTTATGCAAAATATATCTTTAATCAGAATTTATCTTCAAATAATATTAATTTATATCACTAGTAGAGAAAAAAACCTTACAACAGTAAATTCTCAATTCTTACCTCCTTTGAAATTTTTGTCATGTATTTTACATGTTCATAAACTATAAATATACGTTGTTATTATTTTGCTTTAAACATTCACTATTCCTATAGAGTAATTAAAAATAAGAAGAAATTAATTTTATTTTCCCTTCATTTATTTGATTTCTAAGACTATTCATTTCTTTGATTCAATCCAACTCTGTCTAGTATTATATTCCTTCTGTCTAAAGAAATTTCTTTAACATTTCTTGTATATTATTGTGCTGGCAAATATTTTTTCTCTGTTTATATGAACACATCGTTTTTCTACTTAATTTTGAAGTATAAATCCATGTATATCAAATCTTGTTTTATAATTTTTTTCTTTCAGAATTTTCAACATGTCAGTCCATTGTCTTCTGAATACTGTGTTTTTTGGAATAAATACTATGCTATTACACTTACTTTTCCCTCTATATGTAATGTGTCTTTTTTTTTTCTGGATGCCTTAAAGATTTATTCTCTGTCTTTCAGTATTTTAATATGACATGTCAATGTACTTGAACTCATGCATATATGTGTGGCATATGTATTTATTATGCTGACATTTACTGAATTTGTTATCTGGTGCCTGCCGTTAATTTGGGGAAAAAAATTAGCTATGAATTTTCAAATATTTATTCTTCCTCATTCTCTTTCTTCTCCTTCCAGCTATGTATTTTTGGAATGTTTTATATTGTTCCACAACTCTTGATTGATCTATATAGTTTTTATCACCTTTTTCTTTGTATTTAAGATGGGCAGTTTTAATTGACCAATATCTAAGGCCACAGATTCTGCTCTTGTCTGCATTAAATCTACTTATGAGCTCATTGAGACATTCTCAGCTATGATACTGTTTTTCATTTCTAGTATTTTCTTCTCTCTGCTGGAAGTATTCACCTTAGCTTGCATATTGTCCAACTTTTTCAGTAGATCCTTTAATGTATTAGTCATAGGTAATTTAAATTTCCTGTCAAATAGTCCCTACATCTGTGTCATATCTGAGTCTGACTTTGATAACAGCTTTGTCCCTGGAGAGTATGTTTTCTCTTGGCTACTGTTATGCCTTGTGACTTTTTAGTTAAAAGACGGAAATCTTGTGTAGGACAGTAGAGATTGCAATTTGTTTTTTTTAATGCTTGGAAATAGGGATGCTTTTTCTTCTTCCGAGTCTATTCTGTTAGGAGTTGAGCTGGTTTTTGAAGTTCTTTGTTGCTGTGTTTACCCTTAGTGCAACAGTGGCTTCAAATACCTGTAACCATACCTTACGTTTAGGATGGAAGTTGCTTTGCCAGAGTGATGTCTAGTCAAAGTTCAGCTTTAAGTCTTCTGACAGCACTTTGCCTTCAAAAGGTATTTTTTGCTTTTTCCTTGTTCCTCTCCTGTCCCTTGTCTAGTTTTCTCAACCAAGCACTCGGACCTTGTTAGCTTGGCTGTGGGGGAGAGTTGGGGGTGTATCTTTCGTTGCTCTAATTTTACCTTGATCTCAGGCAGACAACATGCCTCTCTGTCCCAAGGATGTTAGCAGTTTTTCCAGATGCAGTTTGGGGCCCCATCTCTTCACACTCTTCCCTCTGCATAGACTTTTTGTTGTTGTTTTTTTTCTTACCTCTCTTACTTTCCCTCAGATATAAGGAGTTTTCACTTGCCTTGAGGGTCACAGATTTTTTGGTTTTATTTTGCTGTTCCCCTTCTCTCTCCATCTTGAGGCTTAAACTCTGTAGGAAGATAGCATGAATGAATATGGGTGGAATTCTGTGCCTCCTTGCACACAACTCCTGCTTCCCTCCCTGGGGTCTGCTCCATAACTGACACTTAACTTTGGTTCTCTACAATCTTTTCCGTAAGCTCTTCATGGAGTTTATACAGACAAAGCCTACAAGCGTTTTACAGACTCCATCAACTTCTGTGGCTTCCAGAGCTTCACACCGTTCACTAGCTGACATGGGCTATAGAAAGTCCATGCAGACTTCACTAACTTGTCAAATGAACTCTTTCTTCTGGCGGGTAGTTCAGTCAACTGCTTGTAAGTGAGCTCTTGTGTTTCCCCTCTCCCTACAGTTGTCTGTCTCGCCTAAGATTCAAATGATTGATGGTTCTGCAATGTTACTTCTCCATTCAGTTCAGAAAAATCTCATGAGTCTGACATTCATACAATTTTTTGTTTATTTGCGAGTATAGAAATTAAACTCTTTCCAGCCCTCTGCATCCTGGACTAGCAACCAGAAGTTGATATCCAGTTTTAAGATTAAAAAATCAGTTTAATTCTTAGTTTCTATGAAGTCCTTTTAATACTGTATTTGAAACTTCTTAAATGCTTCTTTCCTTTTTTTTTTATTTGAAGTTATCATGTAGTTCTATCACATTTACTAATTCACAGAGCGACTAAGAATTCTTCTAGGTTCTAGTATATCTCATTGCTAGGTCCTTTTTGGTGCATTTTATTTGCCTGTTTCCCCTGTTAACCATCAAGAGATAAATATACGGTGGGATCTTCCATCCCAACTCCATCAAAAGGCATAATCCTAGCTGCTAATCCTCTGCTGGAGTGCTAGGAAGAGCCCTGTTTGCATTCTCACTTTTAAGAGAAATGGCCCACCTCTGCTACACCTATGGCTCCTTTAGGCTCAGGAAAATCAGTTTTGGGTTACATACTTGGAATTTCTACCATCTCTGAGAAGATACCCAGGTCTCTGACTGCCAAAATCTCCAGCGTGCCAAAAATCCTCATTTCTGCCCTTTAGTTTCACTACTTCCTCTCCAGCTCAGAGAACAAAGGCAGAGTCTGCTCTCTCTTCTAGAGACCCAGAGTCTGCATTAGGTTTCTATTGTTGTGTAACAAATTGCCTCCAAACTTAACATACAAAGATCAAACATTGAATCTTTCACACAATTCCTGAGAGTTAGGAATCAAGGTGTGGCATGGCTTGGTCAAGCTGTGAGTGAAGACTGTGGTCATCACAAGCATTGATTAGGGATACAAAATTCACTTCCATGCTAACATATATTTTTGAAAGTTCTCATTTTCTCAGTAAATATTGGGTTAATTTCTTTCCTATGTAGGTCTTTCTGTGGAGCTACTCATGGCATGGAAACGAGCTTATGTCAGAGCCAGTCGTGAAAGTGGGAGAGGGAAAGGAGAGGAAATACTCGACACAAGCAAGTCTAGAACCCAATCTTGGAACAGGCAGCAGTGATACAATCACCTCTGTCATATTCTATTCATTCGTAGTGAATCTTACGTCCAGTTTATACTTGAGTGAAGAAAACTGAGCTTGGCTAACCCTTTACATGCACATTCTATGCTGTACCACTCACCTGCAGCAGCATTTGTTCTGCTTTATAGAAAAAAATTGAAATGGACATGGGAGGTATTGGGCATCATGGTCACTATCTTCCCTGAATTTACTTTTCTCATAATGAGCCATTTTGCAATTTTAGTGACATTGTCAAATCATACTACAGGCCACTGGTAAGTGTTCATCATTTATAGAGAAGGAAGACAAGATCTTCAAAAGAAATGAGATCAATATTGGAACCATTTGAAATGTATTATCTATTAATTTGGAAATACAGTATATACATCTTTCAGCTGCAAAAACCAAAAATATAGCTTTCTGGGATAAACCAGGATGCTGTGCAAAAAGCTTAGATACACACAACAGGATCTCTTCAGTACTGGTTTTCTCATGAGCATGCATGAATCATTAAATGCATGAATAACTGAATGAGGGAAATTAATATATTGTTACTCAAAGAGATATTATACCCTCCAGCAAAACCGATACTAAACTTTAGATTTATCTTAGAACAGAGCTTTATGATTATTAAATGTAACTTGTTTAAACCACTAAATCTATTTGATTTTCCAAAAAATGTGACTGCAACTTTATTTCCTGAAAGAAACTTATGCCCCATGAGACGTAGGCTAAATTTCTTGACTCCTACATTCAGAGAAAAGTAGCAAGCAAAACTATGCCTCAAATTTTCATACCTCTAAGCAAGTGTCTTGCTCATGAGCCTTTTGTGTGTACCGAGTCTCATGTAAAATTAAGAATTAGGAATATCTGATTATTCGGAAGCCTCTTTTCTAAACATAGATCTGTTCAGTGCTACAACTCAGTGTTGAGCATTTTAAATGAAGTAATCATTGTGATGCTGAACATTATTTTGAGATTTTAAAAGATCAGAAGTAATTACTAAATAATACTTTTGGATTCAATTTAATTTCTCTTAAATAGGGCTCAATATATTTTACAAATCCATCTTTATCCATAATCTTTGAGATAAAAGCATATTTATGGACTCTGCATCATTTTAACAGGTGAATAAAATTAGAATTTATTTACATTCTGGGAATTGCCATCAATTTATAAATAAAGGAGAAATTTACTGAAGATTAACAGATTTCAATTGGATTGATTTCTGCATGTGACCAAATAACTGAACAGAACTGATCTCAGGAGACATCTAGCACATTGTATCACATCTTGGATAAAACTGAAATCCCATAGATATGCATAGTCTTAAAGTTCTAATGAAAAAAAAGTGTTCCTGTCTATATTTCAATAGTGAGAAGAATTGGGGAAGGCAATTTGACTCTTTCCCAAGAAGACACAAGATGCAATTACACTGGTAAATTTACCATTACTTGACATTTTCCTTTTAGTCTTACTATCTCATCAACTTTAATTTTGCACACATATTGAGAGTGGACATAACTCAAATATCTATCAACAGGTGAATGGATATAAAAAATGTGGTATACCTAGACAATTCAACACTGTTCAACAATAAAAATAAATGGGACATTAATACATTCCACAGAATGACTGAATCTAAAAACAACAAAAATAACCCTGTGCCATGTGATAGAAGGCAGACACAAAAGACCACATATTGAATGATTAAATGCCTTTTAAGACATAATACCTGTGTTGTTTCCCTTTCATCTTACTCATTAACTAAATGAAAACATCAACCAACAGGTTGGTTCCTATGTCAGAAGTTAACATATAGCATGACTTTGCATACGGGAGTTTGACAAATGTCAATAAACAAATTTGTGAGAATCAATCAGCTGTATGAAATTTATAATGATGAGAAATATAATTTTTATTATTTTTGTTTCTCAGTAAAACTTATAGTGAATTTATGGACAAACATATGTACATGCATGCTTTTGTTTGACAGCCAGTTACTAAACTTCCCATCACTGGATGGAGGAGAGATCCCCAGTTGTCTGGGACAATCCACTGTGTGTTTTTTTACTGCAAAGTAGTAGCACAAAGGACTGTATCTGGAGATGCCAAGACTGTCTTTAATCTTGTCATAGAACAGTATACCAAAATTAATTAATTTTATTATACATAACATAAAAATAAAATTTAAAAATACAGTTGAAGTTTGAACTTATAAATAGAATAGGGCTAGAGGGTTCAGTTTTCTGGAAAACCTGAATACATCAGAACAGCATTGGTGATAAGAAACTCTGGATAATTTAGGGACTCTGTGTGACCATTGGCCTTTATTTGTACAGTTCTATCAAAGCACAGAGCCATTGTTCTTTTTATCATCATTTTGTTTACCATCTTCCTGAACATTCTTTAATGATTAGAATCTAGTATCCTGGGGTTTGATTGGTGAAAGAGCTTTCCAGAAAAAAAAAGTCAGAAGAGAAAATGTATTTTAGCTCCATGCTAATCTCCTCCCCCTATTTTAAATTACTTAGTTCTTATTAATGTGCTGCTTTGAAGCAACCCACTGAAAATAATACTAAATTATAAATTATATTTTTAATAAGGTATTTACATTCATGCTTTCCAACAGAGAAGTAATGCCTTTGTGATTTTCAAATATTCAGAGAGATAAAATTGCATGTCTAGGTCCTGGGTGATAGGTAATCTGATATAAATTGCCTGGCCCTTAAATTTTTGTGTGTGAGTCTTCTTAAGAAATAATTCTCTCAGAGTAAGACGGCAATAGAAAAATTATCTATACACTAGCCAAGGCATGGAGACAGCCTAAATGTCCATCAATGGATGACTGGATAAAGAAGATGTGGTATATTTATACGATGGAATACTACTCAGCCATAAAAACTGACAACATAACGACATTTGCAGCAACATGGATGCTCCTGGAGAATGTCATTCTAAGTGAAGTAAGTCAGAAAGAGAAAGAAAAATACCATATGAGATCGCTCATATGTGGAATCTAAAGAAAAAACAAAAACAAACAAACAAAGCATAAATACAAAACAGAAACAGACTCAGACATAGAATGCAAACTTGTGGTTGTCAAGGGGGCGGAGGGTGGGAAGGGATAGACGGGATTTCAAAATTGTAGAATAGATAAACAAGATTCTACTGTATAGCACAAGGAAATATACACAAGATCTTCAGTAGCTCACAGTGAAAAAAAAATGTCACAATGAATATATGTATGTTCATGTATAACTGAAAAAATGTGCTCTAAACTGGAATTTGACACAACATTGTAAAATGATTATAACTCAATAAAAAATGTAGAAAAGAAAAGAAAAATCATCTAAAGGGTATAAGATTAACAACTTGATTTGTGACCTTAAAAACATACCATTCTAAACTGCTACTCCCTAACTCTGGATTTGTTTATTTTGTATTTTATTTGCCTAACAATGCCATGATTTCTAAATGTATTTGATGGCTATTGAGATGATTTAAAGCAAGTTTTTTGTTTAATGTGGTTGATTGTGTTAACTTCTTTCTTTTGTTTACCCAAGACGTAGATTAAAAGAGTGGGAAATAGATTAGTTTGTATTTCCATTTCCTTCATTACTAATTCAAGTCAGAAAAATAATTTAAGCCTCATTTGGCACTTCTCCTGTTATTTAAACATAACTAAACACTTGAATGTTGGGATTCTACTTAAGTCAGGGCCTTTTCTGGACTTAATTCAAGAGTCTGACACTGTCAGACACATGGTTTATATTAGCACGACGTGTCAGAGTCAGGCCTTGGTATTTTTGCTTACTGCCTCATCCCAGTAGACAGAAAATGGGGAGAGAGGAGAAAAAGAAATTTATGGTAGCAGATCCCAAGCGTACAAGAATATCATCTCATTTCACAATACCTGAAAATGAGTAACAATTAAGAGGGAACACTAGACAGAAAACTCTACCTCTCCTGCTTCCTCTTCCCCTCGTATCAGATCTTTACCCCCAAGACTCCAGGGAAACAACTGTGGCAAAAGTTTCCATCGTTCTTGTTTCCAAATTCAATGTGCCCTCTGAGTCCAATTGCTCAATGCCAACGCAGCTTAAGGCCCTATTGACAGTGATTTCTTTTGTTTGTTTGTTTGTTGTTTTGTTTTGTTTTGTTTTGCTGGGTTTCTGCCTATATGAGAGATTTAGGAAGAGATCCAGCAAACTGGTTTGTTCTGTTTCATTCTGTTTTTCCACATAGTTCCTTTGCCAGCTTCTCTTATTCTACAGATACAATAAAAATGTTACAATGGTTGTTACCATAGACTTCTTTTCTTCTTTAATATACTTTCTTGGATAGTCTCACTCGTTCTCCTGATTCCAATTTCCACCCAAATATCCATGATTTCTCCTAATGTATATATCTAACCTCTTTCTTCAAAATTTCAGGACCATAAAGAAACATCTAGATGAAAGCATACTAGAAATTTCCCACCAGATACTCAAAAGGCAAGTGAAAATTAAAATGATCAAAAGTCACTCTTTGTTTTTCTCTTTCCCCTATCAAAAAACAAAAAACAAAACAAACAAACAAAAAAACACAGATAAATCTCCTTGAGCCCATTTTTCTTTCTGAGTAAATACTACTGTAAGCTACCTCTCCCTTCTCTCCCAAGTCACCAAAAGCAGTAAAGTGATCTGAGAATTGTTCTGTACTGTTTTCTTATTTTTTTCCCACTTTTAGTTGGTGATAAAATCCTATTACTTCTATTCATTAACGTATCTCCCATCAGTCCTTTACACCTTTAAATTTTTATTTTTCCCTACCTTTCACATTTCTGCTTATTTTTCACATATATATGAAAATATATATATATATATATATATATATATGGGATATATAATCCCATATTGCTGAGAATGTTTTGTATCCTTACCACTGTTGACATGACTACTTTGTATAAATATGGAAACAATCTCCTCCCTCAAGACACCTTATTCCCGTTGACCATTATCTTAGAAACTATCCAAATCTCTGACGACTATGAGACAAATGGCACTCTTGGAAGGCAGTATTGGCAAATAAAAGCAGCACCGGCCCTTTATAACATGTGTCTGTTCATGTGGATGTCATGTTTGAACACTTTTACCCTCTTCTATTATCTATCACATTAAACTAACTCTCTGTAAAACAAAATATTCTTTAAGATTTGATTTTTCTAAAGATCTCTTCTATTGCTGGTCTCCCATGGTTTTCCATTCCCCAAAATCTTCATTTCAACTTTACATACAGGCCCATGCATGCTTCACCAAGTCCAAAGTTCTCCTTATATCACTTCTCCAATGAATATTCATTTGATCATTTCTTCACTCTTCTTAGTAGAATTAATCATGTTCTTTTCCATACTCTTTTTGAATAGTCCCTCTTTAACATCTATAATAATGTACTGAATGTGTGTGTAGATTTTCCTCCCTGTAAACATCAAAATCCTTGTGAGTAAGTCCTAGGTCTTATTTGTCTTCCATCTCCATGGCATGGCAACCCCAAGCAGAACTAAGTATATATTTGTCAGATGAATGAATGAATGAATGAATGAATGAATGAATGAATAAAACTACTAACTAATAATATTAGACAAAGAAAAGGTAAGGTAAAAATTAAGATATTTCCAGTGTTTATCACCATACTCAGTGCCTTACATATACTAAGTTAATATTAAGAGAAATCATACAGAATTATTTGTATCCTTATCTTTTTGATAAAATTTCAAAATTTTTTGGTGGGGGAGGTGATCAGGTTTATTGACTGATTGATCTTGAATGGCAATACTGGGGAATGAATCCAGAACCTCCTGCATGCTAGTCATGTACTCTACCACTGAGCTACACCCTCCCCCCTGGGTATCCTTATCTTTTTCCAGGAAAATAACAGACTCAGATGGTCAAATAGCTTATGCAGGGCTTCTCAGTCAGTGTATTGCTTTGAAATCTCTTTTCTTTCAAGGTATGCCCAATGCTGTTGCTCTATGTTGAGAAACAGAGCAGAGTTTCTCACACTGAATGAATATTTCATTGTTTCTTGGTAAAAAAGAAGAAGCATATTTTATAAGTTCCCTAAAACCTTTCCAGTACACCTAGTGAATACTTATCAATGGTAATACATTGTCCGACACAGACCAATCACAGTAATGAAGCAATATAAAAGATCATTTTAATTAAAATAGGTTAAATCTACATTACTTAGTTTGTATTAATCAAAATATTAGGTAGTGTAAAAAACTGACTTTCCAACTATAAGAAGTGTTTTCATTAGCTGTTAAGATCTAACTGGGTTTAAATCATCAGCTATATTTGTCACTCTAGACTTTTATTTTAACTATGTTTTAAAAAGAAATTCTTCAATCCTGTAGATACATTTTTGAACCTAATTAATATTTGCTCCTTGAAGGTAGGATGTCATCTTGATTCACCACTGGTTTGTTTCTTCTCCATCACAGTGTTGTATTTGGTTTACTTATCCCTTGGAGCCACACAAAGTGATGAAAATGACTTTAGTTATATCTTTATTATGGTGATGTATTAAATAAAGATTGAAAGTAATTGAATTTTTTGAAGTTTTAGACTACTAGACATCAAAGAAGCAACTATTTTTTTCCCACAACTGAATGATGATTTATTGTCACAATATGGGTACTCTTGTTCAAGGTCTGTCTTTCCAAAATGGATTTTTCAGATATACGTAAGACATTTCTCCTGTACCTACACTGAAAATAATAGCAAAGTGAATTACTTGAAATCTCTGCAATTTGCTCATTCATTCATTTATTCACTAATTACTAAAACTACTAAAATGCCTTCTTAGGTCCCTAGATTTATATTAGGAACTGCATTTGCAATAGTAAATAAAAGGTTGTTCAGAAATAAGTGTTCACAGTTGAGGAAACTGTCATGAAAACCACTAATTATCATATGATATCCTATGGAGCACATGAATAAGCAACCCCTGAGGAGATGGTTAAGGGGAAAAAGGATGGAAGGGAATGAAACAAACAAGCAAACAAAAATCGTCTTGAATTGAACCTTAAAGGATCATGCCTGTATGACCAGCCTCCACTACTTATTAAAAAAAGAGAGAGAGTGAGAGATGCTTGAATATAAATTTTAATTTGTGCAAATTCAGAATGATTCTTTAAACTTCTAGATTCTATAAGTTTTGCTTTTAAAATTCATTAATGTTTTATGTTTTATAATTGTTATAATACTTCCATTTATAGGTATTTTTTCTACATATAGTAATCTAACTACATTTTACAAAAATACACTATTAAAATTATATGGGGAGGATACTAAAATAAGTAAATGTGTCTCATTTTCACTGCTTCAGAGATATAACAAGAAAATTAGTGGGAAAAGATACATTCAGCAAGTAAGTTTCACTAGTTTGTATTTAGTGATTTGCAATCCTGCTTCTCAATCACCTTAAATGTGTGACAGTTTGAACAGTATACAACTAAATTACTCACTACTTTAAAAATTCTTAATTAATTTTATACCTATATTTGTTATATATACTATATTACTGAATTTGTTTTTTATTGAGGATATCACTTTCGGTTCTTTGTTACCTCTTCAGTGGCTTCTTTTAACTTGAAGCTTTGCCAGATTAAACATAATCATAGTGATGGGAGGAAAAACAATGTGGGGCATGAGAAGGGCCGTGTCCCAGGTCTCAGTTGAGCCCCTGGGATGTGCCCTGCCAAGTGTGGGTCCTTGGCTTTGTGCAGGAAAGAATTCAAGAGTGAGCCACAGTTGAGTAAAGGTAGATTTATTTAGAGAGATACATACTGCATAGAGTGTAGGTTGTTTCAACAGGCAAGAGAAAGGCCATTAGGTGTGGGGTTAGGTACTCAGATTAGAGTAAAAGTAGGTACACACTCCATAGACAGAGTATGGGCTGTCTCTGAAGAGGAGGGAGAAGAGAGGGGGTGGTGGCCATGAGGTGCAGTGTTGCCAGTTTTTATGGGCTTGGTAGTTTCATATGCTAACAAGTGGGAGGACAATTCCAACTACCCTGGGAAAGGGGCTGTGATTCCTAGGAAATTACCCATTGCCCACTCTTTGACCTTTTATGGTTAGACTTGGAACTGTCATGGCCCCTGTGGGTATGTTATTTACCATGCTAACATATTACAATGAGCATATAATGATGTTCAAGGTCTACTAGAAGTCAAATATCCTGCCATCTTGAGCTTCAAGGCCAACTGGGAGTTGACTCTTCCACCATTTTGATGTTAATTGCTGTGTCATTCCTCAAATGGCTGTGCCCTGCCCCCTTCCCTCCTGTCTCATGAGTATTTTACCTCTAGGGCAAGAATCTAAATATAAAAGTTCCCCACATAGACAATCTTGCATCCAATTTTTGTGCTGTGCACTCTGAATGTTAATTTTCATCTCTTTAATTTTATCTGTTTTCATACTAAGCTTGGGAACACCAAAACAATTGATGTCTCATTTCCTCCATGATGTCCTTACACTGATGTTCGAGTTGTTGGATCTTACACCATATTCTTCTCCCACACTTATATAGAGGCTCAAGGTAAATCATCTATAATCTGACATTTTGGGTTCAGGAACCTCACACCAGACTTCTTTTCTAATCTTTTGAAGACCATTTTTCAGTTAACAGAACTCTTTCATGCTCCCAATTATCTTTAAAATTTGGTTTCAAATATAATTCTCTGTAATAAATTTCTTCAGATTCTTTTATATTAAAACATTTATGGAAATGTAAGCAAACCTTTTGGATTTTATTCAATTTTGTGAATCCATTTCCATTCAAGAGGATGTTTGACAAACTACAATTTGGGAGAAAAATTAAAATTATGTCTTAGTTTCCTAAACATGCTTATATTTCTAATATATAGACAAGTGTATGCAAATTATTAAAGATGAAAAACCTTTAATAGTCATTTCCTATATGAAAATAAAATTCCTAATGTTTAAAAAATTCAGAATGCCAGAATATTTTTGCTACATAATGTTGTTACTGATACAAATATTAGTATTAAAATTAATAGAAGTATTAATACAGATTACTGATACTATTAGATAATGTTTTGAGTGCATACTAGTTTTATATCAATTTTTTCATTTAATCTACTCAAATATCATAGGTAGTTACTATTATTATTAACAATCTAAAGATGAAGAAGTGAAGATTTAAGTACGTTGTCTGAGGTAACAAGTAGGAAGTAGTGAGACTGGCATTTACATTTAGGTCTATGTTACTCATAAGCCTTTTCTCTTAAAAACTCTCCAAGTTGTTCGTATTAGTCATATATCATCTACTCTCTGAATTAGCAACCTGGTATATACCACAATATAGTTATAGAAAGTCTCAAGATCCTGAGATGTGTTTTATCCCAATAAAATGAAATAAGTACAATATTTAGTTGACATATTCATTCAAGCCCAGTTGGAAGCAATCAATTCCATGGTAAATATTATAAATAAAATATTGTATGTATCTGCCCCTTTTTGTTAAGGGCATCAGTGTTCACTGAGTTGACTAAGTGATAAAACTGAGAATGTCTCTCTACTTATCCCCTGCTTCAAGTAACGTTTCCAAATGCCTGCCAAGTCATTCCCTTTGACTCTGACTTGTAAACCTGTCCACTCTGTTTCTGTTTTTCTGTCACCGATGCCGTAACTTCATCAGGTCTTGTTCAGATCAATGCACACATGCCTTCCTGGTGCCTCTGCCCACAGTTTATTCCCCCAGGGATTTATCCCCTACATGGCTGGATCATTCCTAACAATACTCATCCTGTAAGGATTATTTTTGAGTGAACCCTCTCTCCTCCTGTCATTCCCCACTTTGAATGTCTCCCATAATTTTCAGTCAGGCTCTGGGGATCTCTTATGTCCCTACCTATCACCACTTTCTGAAACCCACCCAGTATCGGAACACTCTTGTCTTCCCAAACCTCTAGATTACTTCATGTTTTGGAATTTGACTTATATTCTGGTTGCCTGAAATGTCCTTAAACCCTCTTATTCTTCAAGACTTCAATATCAAGGTAGGAAGCTTTTTAAAAACACCCAGGGGAAAAGTAGCTGCCAGGTTTTCCACGTCATCATCGTACACAAAGATTTCTGTCGGTACATGTTTCAATTTTTTTCACAATTGTTTTTCTATTTATTTATTCAGTGTTTCAACAAATATTTATTGGAAATCCAGTGTGTTTACATCACTGCACTGAACACTGAGGTTATAATTTGTTCTGTCTCCCTGTTGGACTCCACAGGGGCAGGGTTCACACAAACGTTTAATAGTGTTTATAGTATTAATAAGTCTTGAACTACTACACAATAAAATTCTTGCTTACATGAACGAAAGTATTGATGACTATAACAGGGACATTGTGTGTGAAGGACACAAATATTTTGTGTGTAATCATATCTATAACAAATATCAAAGGAGGTGTAAAGAAATCCATATTGAATTATGAATACTTTAAGTATTAGTTTGTAGAAGATGTGTATGGGCTAACGTATTTAAAAAGGGATATTTTCCATTCATATTGAATGAAATATTTTTCTCTCGCAAAAACCTAATAGCAATCTCTATTGTTGATGTGGGGGTTTAGAGGTATTTATTTATCTATTTATTCTTTACAAATCACAGTCTACAGAGTATATTCTGTAGTTTTCAAAGTAAAAAAGAAAAAGCCTTATTTTTCTAGCAGAAAACTTAGTTAGGTTGAATAATAAATTTTCCATATCTTTATATAACACCTAGGGCAAAACTGTCTAATCTTTTGGAATCTGAACATGCTGTGTTCATGTAGAGAGAAATAAACAATTGTCATTTATCTGTTTCTTTCAAGTCAGAAACAAAGAACTGTCTGACAAGAGTTATTTCTGATTTCCAGAATTACTAGGTTTTTTTTTTTTTTTAATTTCTATTTTGATTTACAGATAAAAGACCCTTCAAGAAATTCCAAACAGGTTCACATAAGCTTCAGAGTTTGGGAAAGCTTACCTCACTGAATTAAACATTAGACACTTTTGATGTGTGCCTGCTTTTTCCCTCTCAATCTTAGAAAAAGCCTGTGCTTAAATATGTAAGCCACAGTCTAGTGTGTCAGAGTTAAAAGAGGAGAGCTTTTAAATCAAACTTGGAAATAGTACATTTAAGTTTAGATTTGCACTTGGATGGATTTGGGAAATGTCACAGGAGTTCATGCTGGCTAGGAGAACTGGAGAAGTAATAATGTATTTCCCTTTCTGCGGAGCTTTGCAGTAGACATGAGGCAGAATCAGACTGCTCTCCTCCTAGGATTCTTTGTATCGACTGCTGTTAGTCACAGCAAGCATATGGAAATAGAAATATAAATTTTACTGTAGTATGTGCACATTCATAGAAGATGCATGGGATATGATAGAAGCACGTCTCCCTTTACCTATTATTAAGACATTAAATAACATGCTTGTCTGGTGTTCAGTAATTTCTCATTTCCAATCTGATCTGTCTCTTAAATGGCCCATTCACATATTCACTGGGCCATTCCAGACGAACTTACTTTAAGTTCTTCAAATAAACTCATTTTCTTCACAATACTTCATTTCCCACCTTCTCTTTTTCCCATGAATATAACAAACTAGAAATTTTGAAGACATCTTTGATATTCTTTGCCTTTAATATACCTATCTGTTATCAAGTCTTTGTTTTCTTCTTTAAAAAAAAAAAGTTGATTCATTCATTCTGCCCCCTTCTCCATTATCAGATTCCTACCACCTAACAATTGTATTATTAGAACATCCAGCTAGCTAGACTGATTTTTTTTCCCTGTTTTCTAAATGAGCCTAATAGTATTAATACTAGAGCAATCATTTTACTAACTACTGTAGTAGTTCAAAGCTTCCTTGGGAAAGAAAAATGACCTAAGTACATAATATTTTCTAACTTCTGATTTTTTTCTTGTTCATGGTAGCTGTCAAAGTCAAGTCTTCCCAGGCCCTCACTAACCAATCTCAACACTTTGCCTCTGAGATAGAATTTCTTTTTAATTGGAGTATAGTCAGTTTACAATGTTGTGTCAATTTGTGGTGTACAGCGGAATGCTTCAGTCATACATGAATATACATATATTCATTTTCATATTCTTTTTCACCATGAGCTACTGCAAGATACTGAATACATTTCCCTGTGCTGCACAGTATAAATGTGCTTATCTATTTTATATATACCAGTCAGTATCTGCAAATCTCAAACTCCCAGTTTATCCCTTCCCGCCCCCCCCCCCCGGTAACCATAAGTTTGTTTTCTATGTCTGTGAGTCTGTTTCTGCTTTGTAAATAAGTTTACTTGTCTTTTTTTTAGAATTTTTAAATATTAGAAATAGTGGGAGGATCTCCAGTGGAGTTACTCAAAAGGATTCTAAAGTTCAGGGATTGTTAAAGACATTCAGATAGAACTCCTATTAGTGGTAATAAAATCACGGCCGTCAATGTGATGGTACGATAATTATGGTGATGATTAGATTGCTTATATGGAATCCTAGGTGGTTTACATGAACTACCTTTGTGGCTTTTAGTAAATTACATAACCTAATACTAACTTATATGGTCTTCAAACTGTGATTATCCATGTACTGTGGAAGTCATGTTTAAATAAGATAACCCATACAGATAATTTAATATCATGCCTAGCACACATTAAGCACCTAATAAGACACTCCTTACACTTTCAGAAGCCTGGCCCTGTTTCCTGTACTTGTATATCCATCTATTTTTTCATCAAGGCCCATAATATTTAAGGCTTATGATAATATCTTTCTATAATATTCTTTCTAGCCTGTGTATATTCTACTCTCCTTGCTTTATACAAGTTATGTGCCTGTGATCACATTTTTTTTTAGAATACTCTTTTAACTACTTTTACCATGGCTAGGTTCTTTTCTTCAACCTTTCCATCAACATGTATTACTCCCTTTTACAGCCCTATTCTGAACCTTCAATGCAAAGTAATATCCTCACAATCCAGGTAATTGCTGCCTGCTGTTGCCTATCATTGTACCCTGTGTTCCTTTTCAATACTTACCATGGGGTATTTGTTGGTTATTTCAGGAACAGTTAAATTGTTCTTAGATTATAGCAAATGCTCAGTAATTTTAGTAATTTTAAAATTTGTTTATTTCCCTTTCCCACAATTTTGTAAGCTCTTGAGTGTAAGGGACATGTTCATTTTTTCACCACTGTATCCTGAAGGCCTAACACAAAACCAATGCTTTATAAGAACTCAGTGCATATTTGTTAAACGAGTAAATGATCGAATGAATGTGATCCATAAAATAATGTGGTTTTCTCATAGTATTAATGTAACATTATTTTCATGCCTTAATGACATCTAAATCTAAAGTTAAGGTCACTTAAATTATAATCTCTTAACACTTTGCTGTGCTGCAGTGTGAGACTTTCACTGTGTAAAGTAGCGTAGTTTTGATGCTGTGTTTCTTTCCACTGTGGGAAATCACTTCCATGTAATAAACCGACTTTTAGAACTAGCTTTTGGAATCTATACATCCACATGGAAGTATTCAGGGGCTATCTGATTGTATATGCCAGTGTGACATTGAGGATGCAATTATCACATGGCTGTTAATGTTTTCCAACAAATTGATTACTTAAGGACCTGTGTAAGCAATTTTTGACAACTGCTTTAAGGATGAAACCAGTTTCATTTCTGAGAAATATGGGGAAGATTTAAAATAAGTTAGTGTATTAATTAAATTGCCTCTAAACAGCTCTTCAACATGAATTTATTGGACATAAGACTAGAAACCTAGCTGTCTAACACATTCCCTGATGTAATTATTTCACACATTGGACTCAGCCAAGGCTCTCTAAGTCATAGTCTACTATTTGAATACATTGTATGTAATGGAAAACATAGCAGGGTTTTTTTGGTTTGTTTTTTAGCTTTTTTTTTTCCCCTTAGCTAGGACTTAGATGATAAATACTTCTCCTTACAACATAGCATTTAATTCTGAGTTCTACTCTCTTATGTTCACTTGCTGAGAATGAAAACAAAGATTTATTTAATTTCAAAGCAGAGTTTGATAATGACTCATTCTTCAAAAATGTAGGTTATAGGTTATATGCATTACTCCTTATAAAAATAGACATGTAAATTTTCTTTTCTCTCTCTTTTTCTGGATATAAAGTATTTAAGTGTGAAAAGTTCACATTCTAACTTTTTAAATAAACTTTTGGGGAATAATTTTAGATTTTGAGAAAAATTGCAAAGATTGTACAGTTTTTATAATCCTTTCACCGAGTTTCCCTTAATATTAACATTTACATAACTATGGTATATTTTTCAAAATTAGCAAATTAAGGTTGGTACAATACTATTAACTAAACTCCAGACTTTATTTTGATTTTACTGGTTTTTCCATCAGTGTCTTTTTTTTTTTCCAAGTTCCAATTCAGGATAACAGGCTGCATTTTGTCATCATGTTGTCTTAGTCTCCTCTGGTGCTGGGGGTTGGGAGTCATCCAAGTGTACAATCTTTTTGTCTGGGCCAAAGAAAGCCAGGACAAGATCAAATCCTTATAACCAGACTATGGATTAACTTAAAACAATCTTTTTCAAATCCTACCAAGACAAGAAGCTTGGGCAGATTGATAGGGGGTTTTCATTTTCTGACCATGCATTTGAAAACATTACTTTTCTCACAGCAGAGGAGTTAAGAAACCAGTGTCAGTAATATCAAATTTTTATATAATATCTTTATTTTGTTTATTTGAAGTATAATTGACTTACAATATTATATTAGTTTCAGGTGTACAGCAGTCATTTGATATTTTTATAGATTACACACAGTATGAAGTTCTTATATTATTGACTGTGTGCCTTGTGCCATACATCACATCCCTGGGACTAAACTCTTTGAACTAACATGTCTTTTCTTCACTGCCTTAAAAAAAAATTTACTAACTAATGAGAGCCTGTGAGGGAAAGGAATTTTCTCTGATTTTCAGCAAAGTGTTTCCCATAAAACAATGTGACAATAATTTCATTCTCTAACTGCAACTGGGCCTTCTCATTCTGCCCAGCTGGCTTCCATGTTTCTCCAGGCATCTCTGCACTCAGCTAGATCTCACTGTTTACAACTCCCTTCACTCATCCCAGGCCTGGGAAGGAACTACATCACCTGCTCCTTTGCTAGGAAGACATCCTCCCCGTCTTTCCCAGAGAGGTAAGAGAGCCTGAAAAAGGAACTCAGCTCTCTTGAGTATTCTACACAATCTGCACCTCTCCTTCTCTTCCCTATACTGAGGAGAGAGAATACTCCTTTTTGCTCATGAAGGTCCTTTCCTTAGAGACAACACAAGGTACTTAATCACTCAGTAGTTTTTTACCTCTAGAGTAACACCTGCACTGTTGGTTCTCTCTTGTGAGGGGTTTATCTCACTTTTCCATCTAAGACTCAAACCAAAATGCAAAAGGAAATCTGCCTTTTATTTTTTTCAGACTCACAATCTCTTTCTCTTGCTTCCTTTGTGAATATTTTAGATCAACATTTGACAGCTGTGGTCACTAAGTCTTCATCTATTCTTACTTAGGTTACTAAGAATGTGCATGTTGCTAATTGTGATGTGCACAGTGCAGAAGTGGTGGAGCATCCTGGCCACACGTACACATGCTCAGCAACCAGGTGGCTTGCTTTTGAATCCTGATTCTACATCTTGAGTTGTGAACTATGGAAACCGGGGGAATTTTATTATTAACTTCTTTTTAAATTCAAATTACCCAACTGTAAAATGAGGGAAATAAGGCAGTTTCCCAATTAGTATGGAGTTGCTACAAGGCTAACATGATAAATATATATAAATTATTCAGTCTAGTGCTTTGTACACTGTGATATCTAATTTAATGTCAGATATTATTATTTCTTGATATCTTTACAGCATTTAACACTGTTGACCTCTCCCCACCCTTGTTTTGTTTTGTTTTGTTTTGTTTTGTTTTGGTGGTATCTTTTCTAGGCTTTGATTAGGGTAAAATCTCTTGATTTTTATCCTTATTTCACTAGCCTCAATAAGCCTCCTTTGAAGGCTCCTCCCACCAAGATCACCAACGTGAATTATTTTTAGGAATCTATCTTTAGCTGCTTCTATTCACATTCTGTACAATTTTATGAGAAATCTGTAACTTCAATTATCATCTATGTTTAGAGAGATCCCAAATCTATATTTTATATCATATTATTCTGTTGACCTCCACATCTTTATAATTAGTTCTCTTTGCCTCTGAAGGTGGGGTTAATAAGGGCATAAATTTTAGAACCAGAGTGACTGACTTTACAATACAGTTCTACCATTCCCTAGATGTGTGAGTTTGAGGAAGCTACATCAGCTTGACATGGCTAGAGCCCACGTTTACAAAATGGAGATGATTATCGTAATAGGCAGCATTGCAGTATTAAGTGAGCGAGCACATGGAACAATGCTTAGAATGGTGTCTGTACTCAAGTGCTGTATTTGTTTACCTTTCATGCTCCCTTGAATGTTCCAAAGGCTTCAAAGTCAACAGAGCCCAACTTGAAGTCACTTACCTTCCAACCAGCCCAAATTTCCCCCTTGTTAAGGTATAGCACACTATGTCCTCATTTGGCCGAATTCAGCATCAGGCTTTTTCCTTTTCCTCATCCTCGTATTATATCAGTAACCAAAAATGCTGCCAAATGTATCACCCTGAGATCCAGGAAACAGGGCGTGCTGCCCTGAGTCCTGTGCTTTAGAGGGTCGGCTAGGCTTCCTCTGGCTTTTCTTCTCCTCACTAATAAAGACTGCCTAGAGAAAGTGATCAAGCCATCCTGGAACCTAAAAGCACCCCTCCTTCACCCCCAGGACCTTTCTAAGGAGCTACCCCCCTGGATTCTCTGCCCAAATGGCATCTGATTTGCTCAGTACAGGTTTCCTGCATTTTGTAAGGTAATTAGCTAGACTTCGATGGGGGGGTAGGGTTGGTTGGGTAGGAAGAAACAATTAAGTTGGAACATCTTAAAATGCTAAACAGGGAATTACAAAACCTTCTATTTCATTTTTGGTATTAATGTCTTATGTTTTTTCTCCTTAAGTCTGTCTTGCTGTAGGCTTAACATTTTTATTGATTTATTCAAAGAACAAGACCTTTGTTTCATTGATTATTTCTATTGTTTTTCTGTTTTGAATTTCATTGATTTTTATTCTTATCTTCATCATTTACTTCCTTCTGCTTGCTTTTGATCAGTTTGGGTTTATTCTTCTTCTTTTTTCTGGAGCTAGAATTTAGATTACGGATTTGAGATTTTTTTTTTTTCTCTTTTTGAATGTAAGCATTTAGTGCTATAGATTTCACTGTCATTACTACTTTAACTATGCCCCACATGTTCTGATATGTTGTACTTTCATTTCATTCAATTATACATATTTTTAAAATTTCCTTTGAGACTTCCTCTTTGACTATTGGTTATTAAGAAGCGTGGTGCTTAGTTTCCAATTGTTAGAAAAATTTTCTATTATCTCTTAGTTGATTTCCAGCTTTATTTAATTGTGGTCAGCAAACCTACCATATAAGGTTTAAGTTCTTTTAAATTTTTTTGAGGAATGTGAGGACATCCTTGTAAACTAAACTCATGCCTTCTCAAAGGCATCCACCAAAAAAAAAAAAAAAACTAAATGACAACAGCAAAATGACAAGAAAATACAGTGAGCATCACACTTCATGGAGTGCTTTCTCTTTAAGACTGGAGACAAAGCAAAAATGTTTGTTTTCACCTCAATTTTTCAATATGTTACTAGAAGTCCCAGATAAGTGCCATAACACAAGTAAAATAAAAAACATATATATTGGAAAGGAGGAAGTACAACTTTCTTTGTTTACAGTTTTCTCTGTAGAAAGTCCTAAGGAATATGAAACAAACAAACAAAAAACCAAGGAGTATCAAATGAGTTTAGCATTGTTGCAGGATATAAGATCAATGTACAAAAGTCAACTGTATTTCTACTTTTAATAATGAGCAAGTGTAAATTAAATTTTTTTAAATAAATAAATCATAATAGACTACAAAATATGAAATGCTTAGGAATGAATTCAAGAAAAGATAGATACTTTTATTTTGTTATTGCTTCAGTTATTGTGGTATTAATCTTTGTTCTTGCATGTATTTATCAAAAGTGGAATTCCTGATGCAGAAGTTGAGCCCATTTTAAATTTTAGATAGATTCAGTCAAAATGCCATTTTTAAACATAATTTGCTGATACAAGAATTCTACCAGTATATGAGTTTAACCCTTTCTTTATATTCTTGCAAATACTGGATATTAACAGTGCAACATTTTAATGGTATTTATAAATATGAGAAGTGTCATGGGTTGAACTACATCCGCCCAAAATTTATATGTTTCTGTTCTATCTCCCAGTACCTGGGAATGTGACTTTATTTGGAAATAGGGTTATTAAAGATGTAACTGATTAAGATGAAGCCATACTGGAAAGGGATGGTCTCCTAATCCAATATGATGCTGTCCTTATAAAAAGGAGGAATTTAGATGCAGACATATACACAAGGACAACATGATATGAAGATGAAGGCTGAGATGAAGGTGATGGAGTGGAAGTCAGGGAATACCAAGATTTACACCAAAGTAGCAGAAGTTAAGGGAGAGGCATGAAACAGATTCTCCTTTATGGTCCTGAGAAGGAACTAAGCTTGCTGACAGCTTGGTCTTTGACTTCCTCCCTCCAGAATTGTGAGAAAATAGATTTCTGTTGATTAAACCACTCATATTATGGTACTTTATTACTGCAGCCTAGGAAATGAATACAATGAGTAAAAAAAAAATCCTTTAATTTATATTTTCCTATAAGTAATTAGTTGACATTCTTTTGAAATGTTATACATGAATATTTCTTGTCCTATGAATTGCCTGTTCATATCATTTCCACTGATATGTATCTTAACCCTTCAGCAAACTCTGTCCTTAGTTTTAATAGTTGACTGAAGTATCTTGAATTTTGAGACAGGGCTGCTGGTCTTTTGAGTGTAAAAACATTCAATTTGCCTTTTTGCCTCCTTCTTTCAAATATTTATACTCTGCACTCTCACTCGGATAGCACTTGCCTCAGTTGAGTTATTCGTGTCTTGATTTTGTTTTGTGCTTCAGTTTCATGGTGGCAGCAACATGGTCTATCTTGTTTAGTGCCATATCCACAGTGCATAGCACGTGCCTGGCATATAACAGGTGCTCAAAGATATTTGCTGAATGTAATAATACACTAAGAAAGAAGCCATTCCATTTACTCTCAGGAGAACCAACAAATTGCAGGGCAAAGAGTTGTGTGACTGGAGCTGAGTTTAACTCCACTGATTCTATGGTTTATAACATAAAAATAAAATCTCAAATATATCTAATGCCTAACTTAGAGTATAAATCTCAACTCAGATTGATAATGTTCTTAGATTTTTGAGTAAATGTAAAAGCAGAAAATGAATCTTCACCCTTTCTTCATATAATATTAAATGTCTACAGGAAAATATAAAGTTATATCAAACAAAAAACACAAAATCCAAATATATCAGCTTTTTTTTCCTTTTTTACTAAATGTTAGCTATTTATCTTCTGCATTTGTGGTTATTACTCTTTTCTAAGGGATTATGAATGAATTGTTTCTCCACATTAAAGAGGGCTTTTCAAAAGCAGTGACAGTGTATTTTTCCCTTGGGGTAAATAACATGCATTTGGGATGAGTTTTGCTCATTCCACAGTGTTGAGTTCACCCCACACCTACTGCAGTGTTCAGTATCATGAGCTAATGGCAAGGGAGCATTGGGGAGGAATGTGGTGATCAGATGAAATCACCTAAGAGTGTGACAAAGCACACCATATGTTACAGTTTCCGTTAGCTCATTGAAAATACCAGGAATAGGAAGCCAAAATGAGATTCCCAGGCCTTTAGTTTGGCCAATTCTTAGAATATAAATTAAGGGTGGGGTGCAGATGAGAAGGAGTACTTGTCTATCAAAATAATTATTTCAAAAGGACTGCAAATTCATCATTAGGAAAAGAGCATGACTAATGACTCGCCCATCTAAAGGCTTCTCAAACCAGGGGAATAATGCTTTTAATATTTACAGCAGGATATCATCCCCTTTTCATTTCAAAATCATGTAGCAAAGGAGTCTTTTCTTGGGCACAGAGTATTTTTCAGAAAGACTCTCAAAGCACAGTAATCTTTTTGCAGAGGAAATTATACTCTGTCTAATGTCTGTTTTTCACATCCATAACTTGTTATATAAAGAATACTTCTGGAATGATTTGGTGACAAATAACAGGCATATTATTGGAGAAAAGATACGCAGGTCCAAGTTTTAGTGGATAATTGAAGGGCTGATTATTCTAGAGGATAGGTAATGTTTATTACCTACAGATGGCTGGTTGCAGCTCATTTTATAATGTATTCATTCTTAATTGTGGCAGAATTTGTCCTGCTGTTTATCTGTCAAATGATTTAAAATAATGCCAAAAAGATTTTTCTTTTGTTTCAGCCAAGGGATTAAAAATGCTCAAAAATGCTGTGAGAACAGTATGATTTGAATCCAACACAATATATCCCAATTATGGTAGAATTTTTTAAAAGGAATACAGAAAATTATGTTCACTTACTCAGAGTAAGCTGGAAACTATATAATGTCACAATATATTTAGGGAAGAAACAGATGTAAGTGATATTTCTTCTTGGTAACCATCTCCTAGTTTGGCCAGATGCAAAAGCAAATTCTACTCTTGAAGCCTGATTATTTTGAATATTGTAGGGTACAACTATCGGCGCAATTATGACTATTCAAATAAACCACAATTTTGTGTTGGTTCATTGTTTTGCCCCTGAGTTTGCATGTACTTGGAATAGGTGAATGAACATCTAACTGTAACCTGGCTTTGGGACACACGCAATAATGATTAAACTTGAAGGGTGTGGACAGTGAAGAACTTACAAGCATGAGTTTTAAGAAATGGAATCCAAAAAAAAAGATGGAATTGTTCATCTTCCTGGCAATCATGAGTTTGCTATGAGTGAAAGAAATAACCATTAAAAGTAGTAATACAGAGGAGTTGACATCGAATGGAAAGATAAAGCAGAGGGAAAAGAGCAGTTTATGTTTAGCTGGTATCATAATGGGCAAAACCAAGTTTATTTTCAAATTCCAAGTGACCTTAACTAATGATGGACACTGACTATCTTCAGAGCTGGTAGTTATGAGTAATTGTGACATTTTATTGAATGGGTTGTTTTAGAAATTCTCTAGATTAAAAAAAGCAAAACTAACTAACAATTATAATGTTAACTTAATATTCCAAATATAGGACTATACTTATTTCATTTGTTTTCTGTATTTGTTTTTACCTAATTTACAAACCAGAAAATTTAAGGCATATTTGTGTCCAATGTTATTAAGCACATAATACAATAGCAGTTTATTTTATTAGAAGGGAAATTTTTGAATGAAAATTAAATTCAGGAAAAAGGAATCAACATAATTTGGTATAAATCAACTGATGGTGCTTTGTGGTCCAATCACCCATCATCTTTTTTCAGCCTCTGCTTCTTTTCCTCCATGGGTTATACTGTCATTTTGACATATGTGAGCTACATCCATGGATTTAGTGATTTTTTTTTTTAATAAAATCTTGACTAAAGATGCAAGTGCTTTATGAGGTTTTTACTGAGGTTTTGGGAGAAGCTCCTGAAAGAAAACACACTGAAAAAGCAAATAGCTTCTTTGGTGACTCTAAACATGGTGAATATATTCTGATACAAGACAGAAACCAAATGGAACACACCAGCTAAGGTTACTGAGATCCTTCTGAAGTGTACGGGTCAAAGTAACTGCTGGACATCCATCATTGCCAGAGTTCCCAGGAATTAACAGGCAGCACTTAATGACATAGCTCTATAGCTTTGACTTCCTTATGTTATCAGATTGTTCTCAAGGTTGAAAGAATTCTTATTATTTATCAAATACTCCGGAGAAGGAAGTGTTTGCCTGACTGTGTGCAGTGATTATTTTTTCTTGCAAATCCCATAGAACTTTATTTTTTAATTGGATAGATGCATTTTTCACGGCAGATGAGCATATGCCATTTTTTAGTGCAGCTTCATTCTAAGTTATTTTTGTTGTTATTTTGGTGTGAGGAAGATACTGTTATTTTTATTTATGGTTTGTTTGGCCTAAGAACATAACAGGTTGAAATTAAAGACCAACCATGAGTTTGATTTTGAGGAAAATCTCCTTTTCTTCAATTACCATCTATTTATCTTTCATATTTTATTCATATATGGTAAAGAACCTAATTTAAATTTGTAGTGACAAGGCTAGAATCTTATTAAAACCCTGAACAATATTTTCCAAGTTCCACTTTATTCCATTTCTAATCACAAAATTCCAAAAATATGTGGAACTTTTCTTTGATGCAAATTGAAAACCTCCATCTGGAATATGGCCTTTCACAAATAACATTTGAATCAGTTAGTGGACCTGTGTAGAAGACTTTCCCAGTGCAATTATTGTTTTATGCTAAGACAATTACTGCTTTAAATACAATTGAGAATCATATAAAATCATGCCAATGAACTTAAAAAAAATTATGATTAGTTCTGTGACTAGTTAGGTAAATTGGAAATCAGTTCTAATGTTCTCTCTTCAATATATTGTATGTTATTAATTATAGGGTTAGAGATTTTTAAAGGATGGACACCTTTTTGAAAACTTATAGATGTTAAAATTTAGTCAACTTAGTAATCAGATATCATAAGTAGTAAAAAGAAAGAGAAAAAACAAACAAAAATATTTACATCATTAAACAAAGAGCTTTCCTTCTAAATGCAGTTCCTGACTGTATGCTCAGAAAACATACTCCAGAGTCCATGGAATTATGTTTGCAACATTTTAATAGTATTTATATAAGTATGGTCTTCATTCCTTTATGTAATAATGACTTATTTAGAAGGGACTTGCTATGTGCTGTGTTCTTATGTGCTAATTATGATCTTCATCTTATGGTAAAAACAAAAACTGAGGTTTAGAGATAAGACAACCAGTGTTCTTAATTTTCTCCCAGAAAATAAGTCTAGTAAATATTATTAAATTTAACATGTTATAAACTTGAATATTTTAATCTTTTCTCTAATTATATTTTTAATATGTCAATGTCTTAAGTATTAATTAAAAGCATTTAATTAATCATTCACAATGGAAGGGATTTTTCTAAAATTTGATAAATGTCAATGTTTCAAATATTTTATTTCTCACTTAAGGGTTTTCAGACACTGACCACCACTTTCCTCCTATGTATTGTAAGAATTTGCTCACAACATTGTAAAATGATTATAAATCAATAAAAAATGTTAAAAAAAAAAGAATTTGCTTATTTTCTTATTTCCGTAGAAAGTGAACATCTCATAGATGCAAATGCACCTTGAAGTCCTTTCTTTTTTGCATAACAGTTAATGATAATCACGATAATAGCATATGCTTACTGAGTTCTTAAACTGTGCCAGGCACTGTGCTTTCTGTTTGAATATTTTAACTCATATAACCATGGTGCTATAGCTACAAATAATAATTCCATTTTATAGATGCATAAAACAAGGCAAAATGAGGTAGGTAACAGCTATGTTTAACCAGCCACTACTATGTGCTGTAGCCTTGAGGGTGACTTTACTTACAGGAATGTAACTGTCAGCTCTAACCCTTATCCCAACTCCCAAACAAGTGTGCATTTCCACTATCAAGGAAATGTAAATAAGGGGAAATATACATTGTCCCTGCAACCTAAGGATTACTTGAAGGTTCTTATTTAAATATTGTTATATTTAAATACTATTAGGCACACCAGGATGGAGAGAGCCATAGAGAATTGACATGTAGACCGCTCCTGAGAAGAGCATGCTCAAGTATTCCAAGTGAATATGGAAGAAACTACAAAGCACTACAGAGGCAAACAGCTTTGCTAAGAACTGGGATACAGGGTAGATTGTCTTTAACATTGATGGATGTGGTTCTTTCTCTCATTTTCTAAGCCTGCTTGCAGGATACTGAAATGAATCATTGCAGTTTTTTCCCTTATTACTTTTATTTGAATTTGGAGTTTTTTTTTTCTCTAAGAACTAGAGATATATTAAAAAAAAAAAAAACCTTTATTAAACAGGAGACAGTGATAGAACTCTAATCCTGATCAACATAGAACCATAATATATAAATAAAAATGACTAGACATAGAAGGAGAATTTGGTAGCAACACAAAGTTGGAAACATATTGTTCAATGCTTTTTCTGTGGCTAGATATGACCATATGGTAGTTTTCATTTGTTGAAGCAGAGAATTTTTAGGTTCTAAAAAAACCCAAATAAATACTCAACCTTATACCATCTACAGGAATTACATTTTAAATAAAAAGATACAAAAAGATTAAAAGTAAAATGAAGGATAAATACATACCGTGTAAAAAATAGTCAAAGAAATTTGGAGTAGGTATATTAATATCAGATAAAGCAGAATTCAGAGCTAAGAAATTCCAATGGTTATTAAGGTCATTTCCTAATGAGCAATAAGTCATTTTCTCAAAAGGAGACAAAAATTCTAAATATTTGTTTACTTAATAACAGAGCTTCAAATCTGTGAAGCAGATACATGGTACATCAACACGGACACAACAAACTCCATAAATAGAAGGTATTCAATGTAATAACTTTTATTCAGTATATTAGTCAATATAATGTTTAATATATTCGACATAATATTCAAGACACTTTGTAGTTCACAAGGGAAAAAATAAGATAAGATCCTGACTAACAGCATACACAGAAAATGTTCCACTTATATTAAGACCTGATTATAAAATTTGAAATTTTAAAATACTTAGAAGTTAGCCAAGTGGATAGACCTACATTGTAGGCCAAAATAGAAATAACAAATCTACGGCTTCACAGAGTCAATTTTGTGACCCAGTATGTCACTTCCAGTTTGGATGACTTAGTGTAGGCTAAACTGATAAAGAGACCTGCAAAATTGTAATAGTATAAACACAATAAGTTTGTTTCTCCTTCATGCAGTTTTTAAAAACAGGTGTTTGTCATTAGCAGGCGGCTATCCCCTCCTTGGTGATTCAGTGACCTAGGCTCACTCTGGAAGGAATCAACTGATCTACAGGTTTATTTGTTTATTTTTTTACAGTTGTCAAGTGAACAAAAACACAAGACCATTATTCTACTTTCAATATAATATTTTGAATGTAGTTTTCAATGGTATATATCAATGTTCTACATATTAAATTTTTAAAAAATAGCTTTTTATATAATCCTTTTATGATAATGATTACCTTTGAAGATTAATAATGAAGAATGGGACTAAGGAGCTCTTTAAAAATGGCTTTAAGTGTGCCTGAAACATATCACTTAATTATTAAAATAAAATACACAAGTAAAATATTTAAAATTATACATTTTCTTCATATTTTCAGAGTGGTTCATTAGCTGTTAACCAAAAGCTGTGCTCTCCCTTCCTAAAAAGAGAATAATCATTGGGAAGCTGCTCTTTAGTCAAAAATGGTTAATGTAATTGACAGTCCTCCTTTGAGTATGGATGTTCTCAAAGCATTGACTGAGTTCTATACAATGAAATGTAAGCTAAGGTGTTGTCCACACCTTCCAGAACTGGCTCCGTGTTCCTTTACCCTCTGGCTGGCTGGAGTGGAGATTATCTCTGATGACACCTGGGAAACCATAGCCTGCAGACTTTCCGTCAACCTATAGCCCTTAAATACAACCTGCAAAAGGCTGAGCTAAGGACAGCTTCACTCTTGGAATCCTCTTAGAGAAGCAAAAATACTCTTCTTACTTTTTCTGTGATTGAGACTTCATACATTTGAGGTCTTTTTTAAAATCATTACACAACCAGTACAATGTTATAATAACTTTACCTATGACTGAAGTCTTATTAAGTGTTAAAAACACAATTTTTTTCACATAATTTGAAGTGCTTTATTCTTTTCTGAAGAATGAATGAATGAATGAATGAATGGGCAAATTACAATGATAGTATTTCAAAGGTAAAAATTTGAGGAACATAATCTGAAAAAGGCCATGCTGCTTCCTGACATGAAAGGCAAATTGAGAAATATCTATTTAAATAGTTATTTGAAAATGGAGACAAAATTGAAATCTAGACCATCCCCCTTCATGATGCACAAAGAAAGAGGCTCTTTATCCTCAAGCAGTTTAGAATACAGCACAAAAACTTATAGTAAGTTTGACACTTTCACTATTATTGTCACTTTTCTCATTTTATATAATTGTATATTCAAATTAATATTAATCATAAAATTATAAAGTTAGCTATAATTGTATTTTTCATTTGTGATGTTTATTCTCATCCTCATTAAAAAAGATTTGGATAGATAGATAGATAGATAGACAGGTAGACAGACAGATAGATAGGCAGACAGATATAACTGAATCTAATCTACTGAGTCTACTCTTAACCTCTTTCCCCTTTAATTAACAATCACGTTCTTTGACTTATCTCCATTTTTATATTTGCTCTAAGACTATCACTGCCATTAGCTCTTTGGTGCCCCATTCCATCACAGCCTGAAATGATTCTTACTAATAACTGTGGTATATTTTATGATCTTACTCTTGGTAACATTGGACACTATTTATGTTACACATTTCTTGAAGGTCTATTGACATCCATGACATCATCATATACTCATTTCCTTCTAAATTTCTAACCATTTCTTCTTGGTTTCTTTAATGGATTCTTTCCAGTACGCTTTACCACTGATATGTATCTTTTAGAATTCTACACGTAGCTATGTCCTTTATACTATAGAGGTGGACATATTTACATCCACAGCTTCAGATGATGGTTCCCAAGGTTTGTAGCTTTCAGTAGACTTCTTTCATGCTTCAGATGGTGTTTTTGCTTTCCTGTAGATCAGTCACCATCTGCATGACATCCAGATGCTTTAAACATCTTCACTCAGCGTAGCATCCTCCTCCTCCTGAATTCCCTGTGTGTGTGTGTGTATATATATATGTATATATATATATACAACTACCAATTGTTAAGTTATCCAAGACAGAACTTTGTTGAATACCTGCCTTCTTCAAACTTGAAATGACCTGTACCAAAGTCTTATTTGCTCCTATCCCTACAGTCTCATTCTCTGTGTCTACTGAAACTGTTGCTCAAACCATAACCATCTCATCTGTATCTTTTCAACTGCCTCCTCATTAGATTCCTTCTCTCCATTCTGATGTCACTTTAATCCACATGCTGCTCTGCAGAGCATTGTTTCTGTAATCCATCCTAATCCAGGTTGTAGAATATAAGTGAGATCTTGGACAAAGTAAATGACATCTCTAGGGAATTTTTTTTATCCTTTTGCTATTAAATGCTGTCTAGACTTAAAAATATAAATGATTTATTTTGTAAAGTAGTCCCTAGGAGTGATTTCCATGTGCCTCAAAACAATTCTCTTCCTAAATTTCAAGTCATTTGTCTTTGGTTGCTTCTTCCTTTGTGCAGCTTTGCTGAGGCTGTGCCAGCCTACCAAGAAGCCATGGGACAGCTTTCTTGTCTTGTTCTGTGTCTCTCTGTGTCTGCTTGGGACCAAAGCTGAGTTATTTCTGTACCCATGTCTTTAAAAATCCTTCCTGTGTATAAACCCTTAAGCTACTGCCTGCAATTTCAATCTCTCCAAGGCTGAATCTAGTTAATTTGTCCAGAAATAGAAGTAGACATTCCTTTCCCAGGCATCTGCACATACACCACTATTTAAAAAATAAAAATAAAAAACTCAACATTCATGCTAGACAGTACATGAACTTGGGGATGAGTTGAACCCAGCAATCTGTCAGATACACCTAATCCATGAATTTTACTTTAGGCTTAACTGTATATTCAGCTCTAAAAATATGACACTTACAATACTGCTCCCTATTTTGGAAGTAAAAATATTTAAGCATGGATATGGATATAACACATAGAAAGATAAAATAGTAAGAATATAATTTTTATCTGGCTTAGTATTTTTTGACTTATGTATTGACATAATAATGGGAAAAAACATAAACATGTAAACAGATGCTGCAAAAGCTTTTAACAAAATTTGACATATATTCATGGTAAAATGACCAGAAAAACAGTGATCGAAGGGAATTTTGTCAACCTGTTAAAGAATATCTATGAAAAACCTACAGGTAAAATCACACTTAATGGAGAAAGACTGAATCCTTTCACACTGAAATTTAAAATAAGACAAGGAAGTTTGTATTCACAACTTCTAGTCAATAGTTAACTAGAGGTTTGTATCCATGCAATAAATCAAAAAGGAAAGAAAATCATATTGGTTGGAAAGGAAAAAAATTGAGGGTGACATAATTGTGTAAAATTCCCAAAACCATTAAAATGACACAAAATTATTAATTTAGTAAGGTTGCAAAGTAAAAGTTTGATACACTTAAGTCAACTATTTTTTTATGTTAGCAGGTAACAAGAGAATATTAAATTTTAAAATGACATTTAAATAGAATTAAAATATGAAATGTTTAGGGATGAATTTAGCAAAATATATGCAAGACCTCTGTAATTAAATACATGAAAAATTGAAAGACACATGAATAAACGGTGAATTATACCAAGTTTATAAATCAGAAAACACTACTTTAAAGATACCTGTGACCTTCAAGTTAATCCAAAAAGTCAACACAACATCAGTCAAAGTCCCCATAAGTGTTTCATTTGTTGGTTTGTTTGTTTATATTGAGGTATAATTTACATATAATATCATATTACTTTCAGGTATAAATATAATTATTCAACATTTATATTTATTGCAAGATGATCACCACAATAAATCTAGTTAATATCTACTGCCATTTGTAGTTCAATTTTTTTCTTATGTTGAACATTTAAAATTTAGTCTCTTAGCAACTTTTAAGTATGGAATGCAGTATTATTAACTAGAGTCACCATGCGATAATTACATCCCAAAGATTCATTTAATGTTAACTAAAGTTTGTACCTTGCATGCCCTTCATCCATTTTGCCCATCCCTCATCCCCTGCCTCTGGAAACCACCAATCTAAACGCTTGATTTTTTTTGGTTCCACATATAAATGAGATCATATATTTGTCTTTCTCTGTCTAACTTATTTCACTTAGCATAATGCCCTCAAGATCCAGCTATGTTGTTGCAAATGGTAAGATTTTATTCTTTTTTTTAATATTCATATGTAAATAATCATATATATAATATTATTTTTCATATTCGTATATAAAAAATAATGGTATGTAATCACATTTTCTTTATCTTTTCATCTATAAATGGACACCTACATCATTTCCTTATCTTGGCTATTATAAATAATGCTTCAGTGAACATGGGGATGTATATATCTTTTCAAGTTTCTATTTTTATTTACTTTGGATGAATACCCAGAAGTGAAATTATTGGATCACATGATAGTCTTCTTTTTAATTATTTGAAGAAATGCCATACTGTTTTCTGTTGTGGCTACACCAATTTACATTCCCAAAAAACTGTGCATAAGAGAAACCTTTTCTCCATATCCTCATCCACAGTTGTTATTTCTTATCATTTTGAGAATAGTCATTCTAACAGATGAGGGATAGTATCTTATTGTGGTTTGGGTTTTCATTTCCCTGATGATTAGTGATGCTGAGCATCTTTTCATGGATCTGCTGGCCATTTGTATGTCTTCTTTGGAAAAAATGACTATTCAGATCTTCTGCCCATTTTTAAATCAGATTGATTTTTTTGCTCTGAGTGGTATGAATTTTTATAAATTTGGATATTAACCTTTTTCAGATAGATGAATTGCAAATATTTTCTCTCACTTAGTAAGTTGCCTTTTCATTATGTTGATAGTTTCCTTTTCTGTGCAGAAGCCTTTAGTTTGATGTAGTCCCACTTGTTTTGTTGCTGCTGGTGGTGGTGTTGGTGGTGTGTTTTCTTTTCTTGCCTTTGCTTTTGGTGTCAGATCCAAAAAATCATCACCATGACTGATGTCAAGGAGCTTACCACCTATGTTTTCCTCTAAGAGCTTTATGATTTCTGACTACATTCAAGTCTTTAATGAATAATTTTTGAGTTAATTTTTGTGTATGGTGTAAGATGCTGGTCTTGTTTCATTCTTTTGCATATGGCTGTCTCTATAGGTTTTATGTTCTATTTTTTCACTTTATTTGTTTTTTTGTCAAAATTGTCATAGTGATTGTAAATTTTACATAGAAAAGCAAAGAATCTGGAATAGCAGAAACTCCTTTGAAAATGAAGAACAAAATTTGAGGACTTCATTCAGAGACTTTAATAAGTTTATATTAATGAACAGAATGTGATATTGGTTTGGTAGAAGATTAGAATAGACAGAGATCGATCAAACATAAATGCTAAACATGTATTATTTTTGAAGGAAAAACCCTCTTCAACTTCTGTGATGTTATTTTTGGTTGCTGTTCTTGTACTTCAGATAGAAGTGCCCCAAAGTGTGAGCCATATAAGAAAAATCAATAATTTGGACTTCTTCAAAATTTAAAAGTTTTCTCTTTAAAATAGACCCAAAAGAAAATGAAAGTGCCTGGTACAAACTGGAAGACAATGTGTACATACATGTGAAAAAAAAAACTGGGTTTCAGAATAATGAGTTCAGTAATGAAATATAATCAAGTCAAGAAGAATGAGCAAAAGATGTGAATAGATATTTCACACAGAAGGTATAAATATGATCAATGACCACACAAAAGGATGCTTAATAACAGGAATGTATTACAACAATTAGTTTAATAAAATATTAACCATGAAAATGCCTTAAAATTAAAAAAAATGGCAATATTAAGTGTTGTCAAAAATGTGGAGCATCTGGAACTTGTGCATTATAGGTGAGGATGTAAAAATATACAGCTACTTCAGAGAAGTGTCAGTTTCTTATAAAGCCAGATATATACAGTTGACCCTTGAACGACACATATAACTTATCGTTGGGCTTCCATTTCTGTGCTTCCACATCCAAGATTCAACCAACTGTCACCATACATTATTGCAGTATTTATTATTGAAAAATATGCTTGTCTAAGTGGACCCATGCAATTCAAAGCAGTGTTGTTCAAGAGTCCACTGTACTTACCATATGACACAGAATTTTACTTCAAGTTACTTATCAAAGGGAAATGAAAGCATATTTACACAAAAAAGACTTGTGTAGAGTATGTTCATAACAGCTTTAATTACAATAACTAAAATCTAGGGAAAAAAAAAGTCCATCAGTGGTGAATAGACAAGGAACTATAGTAAATTAAAACAATGGACAATTGTTCAATAATATAAAGAAAGAAATTACTGACACACAAACTATTGTGAATAGATTACAAAATACTCTGCGAGAAAGAAGACAAACCAAAAATGTATGTACTGTATGATTCCATTTGAATGAAATTCTAGACTAGGCAAAATTAAACTTTATTTCTTAAAGCAGATCAATGGTTGCCTGAGTCTAAAAAGAAGCAAAAGGAATCTGGGGGATAATGGAAGTGTTCTGCACTTTTATTGTGGTGGTGGTGGCTATACAGAAGTATGTAATTGTCAAAATTCCTTCTGTTGTCCACCTAGACTGGGATCTTTTGTTGCATGTGAGAAAGCAATTTTTACTCTTATATTTATAAGTGAAGAAAAGGAAAGAGAACTAAACTTCTTGATTTATAATACTATTGGCCACCATTTATTAAGTACTTAGCACGTGCCAAACCTTTGTGTAAACACTTTAAATGCACCATCCCACTTAATCTTTGCAACATCCCTAACAGGTAGAAATGATTACTCTCCCTGCCTGAGAGATGGTGGAAATGTTTCAGGGAGCAATCCAGCCAATATTTTTCTTAAGTTTAAGAACTCAAGAATTATTTAGTATTTTTTTTTTAAGTTTCTAGAAAGTTAAAGAATTTCCTGTTTCTACTTTTTAAATTGCTTTTTCTTGGCATTGAAATTTAGTCTAGTTCCTGTGGAGTGAAACCTTGAAAATCAATACATCTGTTTAACAGTTTACAATCTCTGGAATTCGCATTGAGGCTTTCTTCCTATAGAAAAAAAAACAGGCCAAGATGACTTCAACTATTATCAAATGTAAAATAAACCAAAAAATGGAAAAAGTTGTCTGGTTTTGAATGTGAGTTATATGTAAATATCTATGCTATGTACGTGCAGCTCCTTTCAAGATACTAGGTAATTTTCCCATGTTTAAATGTATTTTCTTAAGGATAAACTGAAATCAGATACTTTTGAAGTATTAATAATATTCTGAAATATGAGGCTAGGAAAGTTAACAAGATTGTCACTAGCTTATATTTTGCTAAAAAAAATAGCATTTTGATGGTAGCACTGTTAGATTTTTACACAGACAATATGGTATCAAAAAGGAAGTGTCCAGAGGAAATGTTTGATCTTCCTTGGTATATAGAAGAGAATTGAAAGGACATTTTTCTGTAGTGCCCTCAGTGTCTTCTAAGTATTCCTTCCTCCTGCATGTCTTATGTACTCTTTCACAATTAATTTTTATTAGAAGCAGACATCAAGCATGTAAATGACGATAAAATACATTTACTCCAGCAGTTTAAGATAGGTACGTAATATTTGTAAAACTTGTAGCATGTCCCTGATCAGGAGGTTATCTCACAACCAGAAGTTCTACGTGCAAAATTCAGAATATCTCACCACAAATAATGAATTTCAGAGAACAAAAAAGATATGTTTTTATCTTTATGACCTCAGTTTTCTCCCTGCAAAATTAGGTAAATTATGTTCCTAGATACCTTATTCAAAGAAAAAAATATAAAGACACACACACACACACACCCCCATATATACACATAGATACATGCACTGTACATAAACAGGCATATATAATATGTATATTTTTATTTTATGTTTCTGGTAATATTCTAACAAAACTACAATATGAGCAATGATCAAGATTGTCCCTTGAGGTTCATACCTAACAAGTCATATTTTATCATAATGAATGTTGTATTTCTAAGAAATAAGGCATTCCATTACAAAGAATTTTTTTGAACATCCATGGTAAAGAAATATTTTTCATAGTGTATGAAGAGTTTTCTACAAAGAGTAATTTTGAACATTTTTTTCCCTGTGCTGCCTGGCCGTATAACTTGCCCTGTCATTAAGCAATAGCCATGGGTCTGTGTTCAGCCACACAAGTGAACATATATTCACAGAACAAAAGTAAACAAATAGCCACCTATTTCACTGCTGAAAGAGGAGAAAAGAGAATATTTGTTGACCTTTTAAATACAGACATTGAAGAGCAATTTCTCTTTGCCTTTACTTTCTCTTAAAGCTGACAACCAAAATTCAGTATTCATCTGAACTCCTAAATTCCTGGTAATAACTGGAAAACTGAATTCTACAAGTTTTGACAATCAGAGGATTTAAAAAAAAAAAGCAAGCATGATGTGGTATAAACTGCCTCTTTGTGTGTGCATGCATGTGTGAAATTTGATAAATTCAACAAATTGTATTGAATGTGTACTATGTGCAAGACATTGCGGTAGGGCCTGGGGAGAGAAAGAGAAGACTGACTTTGTTCAAACCTTCATGTAGCTTACAGTCTACTCCCCAAAGTGCTTGGCTATTTTTATCTATTCACAAACACCCTCATTGAGTAATATCTATGATTCATGCTAACTTCTAGAAACAGAGTGATGAGCATTAAGTGAGGTCTTCAAGGATGAATAGACAAGTAAACAATTACAGTGGTCAGTACTGTGACACGAGTGACATGTGATGATGTGTGATGATTAAGGGGTAAGCCATGGGAGAGTATAAAAAAGAAACAACCACACAATTTCCTTTAGAGGCCGGAATCAGCACAGGCTTTCCTAGATTTGTAAACATGCTTGACACCCTAGCAAAATAATTGGGCTTGAGATAAATTCATGAAAATGTACCTTTCCTAATAGATCTTCCTTCAGTGTAAGATAGAGTTATGGTCCAATAAACCCATCTTCAACTGAAAATATTGTAAGCCTAGAATGCATTTAACACACCTAATTTACCAAACATCGTACCTTAGCCTAGCCTCCCTTAAATGTGCTCAGAACACTTTCATTAGCCTACAGCTGGGTAAAATTATCTAACACAACGTTGATTTTACAACAAAATGTTGATTATCTCATGTAATGTATTTAATGCTGTACTGAAAGTGAAACACAGAATGACTTTCTAGGTCATAAAGGTTGTAAGTGTACTGGTTGCTCACCTTAGTGACCACGTAGCTGACCAGGGGCTTCAGTGCTGCTGCCCAGCGTTATGAGAGAGTCATACCACATACCACCAATTTGGGAAAAGATCAAAATGCAAAATTTGAAGTCTAGTTTCTACTGGATGCTATTGCTTTTGCACTGTCATAAAGTCAAAAAATTTTAAGTCTGCTGTTTCAACTTGACATGCATATTGCAGAGAGTAAGCTCTCTGTCAAGTGTTGTTAGCCCTTTCGACAAACTACAAGGCAAACTGAAGCTTCAATTACTAGGTTACACAGTTTAATTTATGGGCACAGAATTAGAAATCGTGTTTATTTGTTTTTTCAAGGCAGACTTGACAACTAAGTGGCTGTGGTTCTGGCAAGTCACTTAAACTCTGTGCTTATGTTACTCTAAATGTTGAAGAGATTCATCTATTTTACAAAGTGTACATGGTGATGGGTGGGATAGATGGTAAAGGAGAAATGCAATTAGATTCCATGGAAGAAAATGGCATGTTAAGAACAAAACTCTCTAATGCTATCATTTGGCATTAAAAAGGGAGAGTGATAATAAATTTCAGCATTTTTACCTTTTAAAGGACACTTTTTTTTTTTTTTTAAGCTGCCAGTGACAATGGAGGGCACTGTTCCAGGGGTACAATGAGGAAAGGTGGGAGTAAATTCTCACCAGCTCCAGACTGGATTTCAATTTTCATTTGGTAAAATAAGAGGACTGAACTCTTTTAAAGATGGTCAGGAAAAAAATATGACTGACACTCTTCCTTATCAAAAGTAGTTACTGAGCATTTTAACCACAGGGACACTCATTAGCCCAATTCATTACTGCTCAACTGTGCATCAAGCTAGTAACAAATGCGCCATTGAGTGTGAACTCCAGTGTCTCCTTATACACTCTTGCAAAAGAATAATTTATTATTGCAAGTTATTGCCTTTGCTGTGCTGTTTTAGGATTACCAGTGAATGTGTATACACCAAGAATGTGCAACACACACACACACACACACACACAGAGGATTCATATTTAGATGGTCAAATATGGAAATATAGGTTAAAAGAAAACACTTTAAGATCACATTAGAGGTCCTTGAAAGACAGAGAAGAGAGAAAATATCAAATTGCTTCAACTGATACATAGAAGAATGCGGCACTCAGCCCTGACCCAGTTTCATGTGTATGCCTCAAAAGCAGCTTTGGTGCTTCATAAAAATTGTTTGGTGAAAATCCAAAACTAATCTGTCTGCCAATCTAAGGAAGCAAATTAAGGTGGCACATTAGTAAGTGGCCTGCCATTCAGTTTTTGAAAATCAAAACTAACAGTGGATTTGACAAGTAAAAGTCACTTTTATCTTTGCTGTTACAGATATTCATGCCGATGTTTATTTTGTGAACTTCACAAAATGTGAGAATGCGAGGCAGAAAGAGCCAGAGAGAGAGGGAGAGAGAGAGAGAGAGAGAAGGAGGCAGATTGAGAAGGAATTAATGTAGATAAAATTAAGTGATTTAACATTCCTTTCTCACTCTTTTCTAGTCATTCCACAACTCTGGCACACACGTATTGAATTTTTAGACTTCCACCCATCTCAAGTTCTCCCAATCACTTTATCCAAAGCTGTCCTCCCAGAAGTTCTGGGATAATACATTTACAAGTTAGAGAAAATATAAATCCACATGTCACCATTCCCAGGAGATAAGTGCTTCATCACAGAAGACTTTGAAGCTCATGAGAGAAATTCTTGGCACCAGCTGGGGGAGACTAAGAGGGAAGAAAAATCAGAGCGGAGATCCAATGCCATAAATTTGTTGCATTTAAAATAGAAAACTTCACCTTCTATGTGTGGCTGGTATATGGTGTGCAGGTCAACTTTATAACCATAAACATCTGTAAATCTCATTTAACAATTATCTATATAACAGCACTCAGGGTAGTTTAGTTTGGAGACAGTAAGAAAGCAAAAGGTATAATTATTTGCCTTTAAATGTGACTGATACAATCAAACAGACAGATAAAAAATATTTTAAAACTCCAACAAATGCATAACAATGAACTATTGATTAATTGCTGAATTTCTCTTTTTAGCACATACATGAGATTTTCTATGTGATAGAATATCTTTTCTTTAATGTTTAGGCTTATAAGAACTTTATGAACTATTTTTCTGTTTACTATGTTAAAAGTAGAAAAGGTCGTGGTGATTATGGTAATAAAAATAACAATGATTTTCTCCAGCAGTGTTGGACAGCCTCTAGTAATGTGAGGAATCATAAGGTGAACAAGTGAAAACACAGTTTTTTTTTTCTTCAATGGGAAATGACAGATTAAACACTTTGTATTATGAAATCACAAGCAGTAACAACCCAGTGACTATTTATTTTGTAGCATTATAGGAAGGCTTGTGGGTAAACAAATACACTAAATTAAGACACTAAAGAACAAGATTCTAATTTAAACTTTAGGACTTATTAAATATGAGCTCTTTGAGCCTTAGCTGCTCATCTGTAAAACTGGTAAGCATCATTGCAGCTAGGAGCAATTAAGATAACCTATGTTAAACTGCTTCACTTTTAAAATTTTATTCTAAGTACATGTTTAGTTCTTAGAAATGTATTTGTAACACACAAAAAGTGACTCTAAAAAGAATTTTGTTTTGGGTGAGATTATTTTAATGTTAACTTTTGACACAGATGAAATAGAACCTCCTAGATATTTGAATTTTAATGGAAAAAAATAAAGAAACAAAGCTTTGTTTTAAATAGAAAAAAAAAATCACATTCAAAACCTGTTCTTACCTTTTGCCTCTTGAATTCTTCTCTGAAAGCTCTTACTATGTCATCCAGGTTAAAAAGGATGAAGCATGAATATTTCCTAGGAATTCTGCACATTTTCTGTAACCGGTAATTATGCAAGCTTTGCTGCTGTTGGTGGTGGTGTTGGTAGAGTGGGCGTGTGTGCAAAGTGCATAAGAAGGGAAAATCTGTAAAGAATGGGGCCCCTGGACTTATGGATACCTTCTCCCCTTCTGGATCCTACGATGTTAGAGACTTGTGTGAATGGGTCATGTCTGGAAAGTCATCTTGCAAATAGCTATTCATTCTGTATCCTCAGTACTCCCCAAAATGCACAACAATAACAGGCTTCCTTTCCAAAAATCTTTAAAAACATTTTTGATATGTGTAGCTCTTGGATAATACTGATTTATTGCTCCCTTCCTGCATTTTACTCATTTATTTTCTCTTATATTGAAAGTGTGTGGAAGAATGAATACAATTTCAATTGCTATCTTGTGTTCCAAAAATCTGACATCAACCAAAACACAGTGCACTTCTAATTATACTCCAGGGTGCTTCTAACATCCGATTAACCCTCAAAATCTCAGTGTAACATACTATTGAACATTTAAAATTGTGTCAAACCATTTGGAGGGCTCCAAAGCTTTTATACTCTTTATTTTAACTAAAACATGGTGTTAGGCTTTCCCCTGAAGGTATTTCAACCTCTAGGAAAATACCATGAGCTAGTTGGGAGAACCAATAAGAGCAATCTCCTCGCTAGGCTGCCACCTTGGAACTGGGCATGGCCAGAGTTCCCCGGAAAATCTCATGGATGCAAGTTATGGAAAGCCTCCAAGAATCTGATCTACTCCACATGAAAGCAGGTTGGAAATAACCCTTAGGGGGAAAAAAAAAGTACAAGGCTCACGTGGGCTGGGGCCTAGATGAGACCACCAGAACTGGTGGGGGTCCAAGTCACTAAAAGAGGGCTTAATTTTTTTTTTTTTAAGGAAAGGCATTCCAAAATATGGGAACAGGGTAGGAGTCTTACTTGTCAGTAAATAAGGGTGATACTACCTGGTGGAAAGCCTGTTCAAAGTTCAGTTGAGTCTATAACTGGATGAAGAAAACCACCAGCTCTCCTGCAAGCCAATAGGTAGGAAAAAGACTTTTCCTACCCAGACAGCTACAAGCAACAGTGTCCACAGCAACACCAAGTCTTTGGAAGTGTGAAGGGCGCTCTCAGGCTGCATTTGGGGTGAGAGCATGGAAGGTCTTAATAACTTTACATATAAAAAAGAGATTTTTTTCCTCTTGCCTTCAAAGTGTGTAAATCAAAATAGTTAGGAAGGGAAAGTCTAGCAAGAAAAGGCAATCATCAAAGGATGTTTTAAAACAAGGATTTAAATTATTTTATGGTGCTACAAATAGTCAGAGGTTTAACCCTCTTTACTTTCCCTGCTTAGTTAGGAAAATATATAACACAAACTGAAATGAGTGAGATCTGTGCTATACTTGTATGTGAATATATGGAAAATCTGTCTCAAACATGCAAGACTTTAGCTTGATATTTTGTTAGGGGAGAAATAAGAGAACAGCCATAAAATACAATGCAGAGAACAAGAGAACAGAGACAGGAAGTATGAGAAAAAGGAGTTCCTAAAAATTCTAGAGCTCTTCTGGGATTCTGGGAAACTTTTTTTTTTTTTTTTAAAGTAAAACAGAGAAAAGGAGGTTCCAAGACACACTTACTTAGATCTCAAGGGACAGAATGAACTCTGCTAGTGACCAGACTTCAAGTGTATCTTCCAGGCCCCCCTTAGGTTCTAATTTAGCATTTAAGTTTGATTTAGCACACAGATTATGCTTGTCAGATAAAATGCAGGAATCCATTTACATTTAAATTCTGGATTTTAAAATTTTTTTTAAATATAAATATGTCCCCCCAAAACATGAAACATACTTATACTTAAAAACAAAAAGTAGTCATTGTTTACTTGAAACTCAAATTTATCTCAGTATTTTGTATTTTATTTGCTAAATCTGACAACTATAATAAAAATGCAATTTATCTTCTTGTTTACCAAAGCATAACTTTTACTTGCTCGATTTGTCTCATCACTTAGCCTTATTCATACCATTTCTGTTCTACCAGAGTCATTCATTGTATCCATCAACTTGATGCTAGTAATATCTGTAAGTGAATTATATTATTGAATGTCATTTAATGTGATAGTTAATTCAGAGTTGCCTTCTGCTTCTGGTCAACTGAACATACATGGGTTCCTCTTCATCATAGAATAACTTTTGCTACAAAATATTTTCCTGAGCTCCAGAGAGAAAACTAAACATTTCAACTATTAGGGTTATGGTGGATACCATTTTAATTCATCTCCTCATTTAATTAATGCACTGTAGACCAAGCACTTTCCTAGGTATTGAGAATAAAAAGCAGAAGCGCAAGACAAGATTCTTGTCCTTAAAGTTCTCACATTGCATTTGAGGGAAAGAGGAGTAAATAAGGAATTGTAAAATTAGCTGCAATGATAGAAGTTCATACAAGTGGCAGCTAAATGAAGGAATTTCTGCTTGAAGATGTCCTTTCTGAGGCTGATAGTGAAAGATGATTAGGAGAAGTTTACACACACACACACACACACACACACACACACACAAGGTGGGGGAGGGATGTTTCCAAGGAGGGGAAGGATGAGCCAAGGACAAGAAAATGTGGAAAAGGTTGGTATATTATATTATATAAAGGTAGCTCAATACTAGACCAGTAATATACATGTCATTAAAATGATAAGCTGAGTGATAATTCTGAAAAAAAATTTATATAAGTGTCTAAAGAGTTTGGCCTTTATTTTGTAAAATTTACATTGGTTACTGTCTCTTGAGCAGGGGTTTACATTATTAGACACTCTGAGGGTCAAAGAGATACCTCTAGTGGTGAAGTTATAAGGCAGTGATGAGAGGGCAAAGGAACCTGATGGAGGGAGAGATGTAAACATGCTATTTCATAATGTGAGGCCTGAAGAAACAAGGACATAGACTAAGTCAGGAAGAATAAGCAAGTCTGAGGAGCATGATGGGTTGAAGAGATATTTAGTTGGCTGTATTAATTAAATTTATTGATCAGTTCACATAATGATAGGGAGAAGCTAAGGGGAAGATGAGAGCCTTAGATGATTCTGCTGTTTTTGAGTAAATGGCCAATCCATCTAATGAGATTAGAATGAAGGATCTATCTGGGCTAGAAGATTCATTTAATTGACAATTCATTCACAGATCCAGAGCTGTGGGGAGACAAGCTTGCGTCAGGCACAGCATTTCAAATCTATTTTTTCCTGTTGCTTGATTTTCATTGTGAATCACCAATGCAGTAATGCTGACTAGTTACTCATAAACTTTTTTGTCCAAGTCCATTGACACTCATCCACTACTGGAAAGAAATTTTGTTAAATTTATCTCTGACTTCAGTTCAATATGTTTCAAATCATAACAGGATTTTTTTATAGAATTTGACAAAGTGACTCTAAAATTGATATGGACACCATTAACCCAACAATAAGCAATATACTTCTAATAAAAAATAATGACATGGGAAGAATTGCAGTATAATATATTAATACTTATCATGATATCATAGTGAATTTAGCAATATAAACAAGTAGGTCAATAGAGCTGAATAGAAAGCAAAGAAACATATCCATGCATGTATAAAAACTTGACTCAAACTGAGTGGGCACTGTGCTGGTACACTTGATTTATCCCTATAGAAAATACAAATTGATCCCTACTTCACACAATACATAAAATCGATTTCAGGTAGAATAAACACTTAAGCATTAAACACAATGCTACAAATCTTTTAGAAACCAATAAAGGAGATTATCTCTGATTTTGTGGTAAGCAGTATTTCTTAAAGAAGACACAAAAATTGTTTATCTGAAGATACTAAACTAAACTAAGAGCAAAAGACAAACCACAAGTTGACAAATAAGAACCCAAATAATTGATACTGGGTCAAATATTGAGCTTCATAAATGAGTCCTGTAATCAATAAGAAAATTGTTATCAATACCATAAAAAGGTGGCAAAAAATAATCAATTTAGAGAAGAAAAAATAATGGCAAAAATTCTACTAAAAGAATGCTGAGTATTATTATTAAACAGATTGTAAGCAGCTCTTTTGCTCCTCTTACGTTTGTTCTTCCCTGTTCTCCTGAGACCTTAATATAAGAGTGAGATCACTAGGCAACATTCAACCTGACTGCTGATTTTTGCTTTACTGGATGTGCACAAAGCCTTGCCTAATCAGTTGATTATTTTCCTGGGCTAGAAGGAGTAAAACTGAAGAATTAAGTAGTTAAAGGGTAACTGACTCTAACCCCCCTAGCAAACCTGCTGGCAGACCATGTGGACAAGATAGCATCCAAAGGAGAATCAGGAGAAGCCAGCAGGTCTGCACACAATAAAAATAAAATGAAATAAATCAAAGAGTTAAAACCCCTTACCTTAATGATTAACTGAGATTTTTCCCCTTTTTCCCTTTAGAAATTGTCATGGCATAGCAGAATCTTTGGAGATGGTCTCTGGACATGAGTCCACCGTCTCCCCCAGATTGCCAGCTTTTCTGAATAAAGCATCTTTCCTTTCCACTGACTCTTGCCTCTGGATTATTGGCTTTTGCACAGGGAGCAACCGAACCTGAGATCAGTAGCAGGATGAATAAAAATAATATACAATAAGAAAAAGTTATACTTTCCTGAAAGAAAAAATTAAGATGTGTGACAATATCAAGTGTTTATATATGCATTATGACTATTCATATACTGCTTTGGATATGACTTGGTGAATAATTTTTCAAAATATTTTGGCAATATGTAGTGAAGTTGCACATACACAGATTCTTAACACAACTATTCCACCCTAAGGCATATACTCTGAATGTGTACCAGGAGATGTGTACAAAAGAGCTAAAGTAGTAACTTTTGTAATATCATTTTTTTTTCACCTAGGAAAATGTCAATTACTAGTAAAATGGGTAGATAAATTGTAGTATATGCATTGAATCAAATACAGCATAGTGAAAATGAATAAAATACCCAAATCATCAGGGATGAATTCTGGAATAGTATTTAACAAAGAAGGTAATGAAAGTACATAGACTCCATTTACATGCATTGCAAAAGAGACAAAAATATAGGATAATAGTTATCTTGAGAAAGAACGGGATCCAATTAGAGTAAAATTCAGAGACCATTTAATGTACAGGCAATGTTTTATTATTTTTAAAATAAATAATACCTTAATGAATGTTTATTTTAACTTTAAACATTTTTAATGACATGTATTGTTTTTATAGTGCTTCTTTCTGTAAATATAAAATTGTTGCTTCAGTTGCCATGTTGGGGATGTCTTGGATTTATGTTATGGTGCTCACCTTGGTAGTCTTCTGGAAATTCTATCTGATAATTGTTATTACACATTTCAGATCCATTTGTTTCTGGCTTCCATTCTGAATCACAAAACAATTCTGATGGTGACCATCTCTAGGAATATTATGAGTTGTCTATTAGTTGTATCATTTTCTAACCACAGATGTCTCTTCTCTTATCTAGTGTTATTAATGCCACCTGACTGGCTTCTTTGCCTGCCCTACTGCAGGCTAGTTATTGTCTGGGCAAAAGATTTGTGGTTTGCTCTTTTCAGGTCATAAAGTCATTCTTTCTCCCTACAAGATGTCATATGTCTCTGGAATAACATATTTGTTGATATTTACCTACCACCAATTGTACACTGTCCAGCTTTTTCTTTTCCTTCACCAAACATCTTTTTCTTGACTTTTAGGTCAATTGTAATCATGAAATTCCTTTCATTTTCACTCATCTTGTTGAAACTATTTTTGTCTAAGCCTAGAGAATATTTCCAATCCTTAAAAGATTATTTTTTGCATCAAAAATGAGATACAGTTTCTTACCATAAGCCTAATAATTTTAATCAAGTTGCCAGTGTTCTTTCTCCAAGGACAGTTTAATGAAAGCTCAATGCATTTCTTCATAAAACTTGACACAGTTCAATACATGAAATTTTTAGACCAATAAAAGCTATTAATTTTTCCAGATAATAATGAAGATATTCTTCTACCTATTAATTATATTTGAAGTCTAGACTTGACTTTAGTAGAGAGAGCCAGTAGGAAGGAATTTTTATAAAGTAGGTTGAGCGATTTCCTGCCATGTAAGGAGGCTATGCTTGTGCCAGAGTGAGAGAGGTAGGGTCTCTCCTATTCAGGATTTTACTTCCCAGCAAAAGATGCTCTGATCATGGCTCTTCTCCAGAGAAGTCCCTGTAGAGGTAGTAACTTTGACAACTAGATTCTGCTGAGCCCTTGAAACCTAAAAGTTCAATCTGTAGTACACTTCTCAACCACCATCCTGTTCTCCCACAAATCATTCTTTAATGTATAATTTGTATGCTTTATTAGTGATAACTAGAAAACTATTCATTACTCATTAATCTTATTTGGATTTCTTAAAATTATAGATAAAAGAAAGGCCAAGTAAATGAAATCCAAAAACATATACACACACCCAACCATACTTTGAACACAAACACTATTCAGAGAGGAAGGGGGCTGGGATCAGCCATTCAAGGAACAACACAGCAATTAACACCAGAATGGTGAAAGATTCAACCCCTAGTTGGCCTTGAGGCTCAAGATGATGGGAGGTTTGACTTTTAGTAGATCATGAGCTTCATTATACATCCATTGTAATACATTAGCATGGTGAATAACATGTCCCCAGGACCCATGACAGTCCCAAGGCTAGCCACAAAAGGTCAAAGAGTGGGAAATGGCCAAATTTCTGGGAATCCTAGCCCCTTCCCCTGGCTAGTTAGACTGGTCCTTCCACTTATTAGCATATGAAGCCACTGAGCCCATAAAAACTGGCAACAGAGCGCCTCGTGGCCACCTTCTTTCTCTCTCTCCCTCTTCAGAGACAGCCCACACTCTGTCTATGGAGTGTGTACCTACTTTTACTCTAATCTGAGCACCCAACCCCCATAACTTGTGGCCTTTTTCTTGCCTTTCAATGTATCTCTCTAAATAAATCTACCTTTACTCAACTGTGGCTTGCTCTTGAATTCTTTCCTGCATGAAGCCAAGGACCCATGCTTGGTAGGGCACATCCCAGGGACTCAACCGAGACCTGGGACATGTCCCTCCTCATGCCCCACATCCTTTTTCCTGCATCGCTACCACTATTAGCAGCAACTTCAAATTGGCCTAATAGGAAGGCAATAAAGCTATAAAAACACAGCATTTCCAAAACTGTTTAAAAATGATTATATATGAGAATTCAGTTTCTCTTTCTTAATGTAGCTACCACTAGCAGCACTGACTCTCATAATTAACTGAAGCTTTTAAGAAAAGGAAAATAGAAGATGTAATTTTTTCATATTTTATAATCCTTTTGTAAAGTCATAGAAACATGCACCAAGTTTTTGTTTGTTTCTTTGGCATACTCAGAATAAATACTATTTGTTAAGGTTAACAAAGCTCACACAAAAGCTGTTTCAATCCAGGACTTAACAGTGTAAACTCAGAGGCATTACCTTGTGGATTTACCTTACATTTCTGAATTGAATATGTTTGCAACTGACTTTGATCAAAACTGAACTTGAGGCAAATCCTCCCCAGCCTGCTGAGTATCAAGTCTATCTGTAGCAGGGTGTTGCTAAATCTGCAAAGTCCTGTCTAAATCTAGGCTTAACAAGATAAAATGCCCATATTATAATCATTTTCAATTTCAATGCATGAGCTGTTCAAATCTAGTAGTATGCCCATATTATTAAATACTACTGTAAGGCTCTAAAGAATTCCTCAAAGCTAAATTATTCAAGAGGGAAAAATATATTAGAAAAGGCACTGGCTTAGAATTTAAAAACAGACTTGACCTCACGTTCTTTCTATAGCTTACCGTTTGTGTGATCTGAGGCAAAGCACTTAAATTTTTTGTATTTATTTCCTAAGCCTTAAAAGAAGACAGTATTCTTTTTTTCCATTAGTACTTTGCAAATTTTTCTATATATGATATAAAGATATAAAGGATTAAACTGGAGGTAATTTGTAGGTGTTTATATGGGGCTTGGTAAAAAAAAAAAAATCTTTATATTAATTAGAATAATACAGAAGTATCAGATTCAATACTAGTACTTCCAAATAGTTTCATGAAGAACTTGAACTTGACATATAAACATGAACATTTTTTCCAAGTCTTAAGCTTGATTAAATTTCTATAATAACCTTTTCAAAATATTGTTAGTTGTCATCAACACAGAATTTTTCACAAATGGTGAAGAAATGTAAATTCCTTTAGAACCATTTAAAAATCTACAATTGAATTATATTTAAAGATTTTTCTTCTTATATTAATGACTATACTATTAGATTTATTGTTATAATGTGGATATATTTTGAATATAACTAAACTTTTGATGTAAATAATTTCAAAGTAAGATAAAGTTTTTATTTGCAGAATTTTTTTTTCACTTTCTGAGCAATTAATTATTCTGGAGCAAGTTAAGATGGCACTATTCCTTCAAGTTATCTATTGCTACATAAAAAGCCATTCTTAAATTTTATGACCTAAAGCAACAATATCTGTTTGGTTTTCTCACAGATCTGAAATTTTGGCAGGGCTCAGCAGGATGGCTCATTTTGTCTCTAAGTAGTGTCAGCTGGGATAGCTCTGTGGGGATTAGAGAATCCATTTTCAGGAAGGATCATTCACACGGCTGACAGTTTGGTGCTAGCTTCTAGCTGGGAGATTATCCATGTCCCCTCAGCCAAGAGCCTTGGTTTAGTCCCATGTGGACTTCTTCACAAGGTTCCTTAGGTTTCCCATAGCAAGGTGAGTGGATTCCAAGAGCTAACATTCCGAGAGACAGGAAAAGGAAGTTTAGTCTTTTATTTCCTAGGCTCAAAAGCTGAGGATCATTTCTGTTCCAAACTATTGATGAAGCAGTCACAAAGTCATCCAGAACTAAGGAGAGGGAGCAGAGAGCCCACCTCTCAATGGGAGAAGAGTCAAAGAATTTGTAGCTGTCTTCAATCTACCATAATAATTAAAGAGAGATTCGAAGGTGCCCCACCCCCGAGTTGTGCCTGTGATGTGACAGCTCTCCTTCATATTCCTTCACCCCACTGTGGCTCTCCCTTGGGCCATCCTCTCTGTTCTACAGACTCTGAAACCCAAACCCCTTTAGCAACATCACCAGTTCTTTGTGGACAATGGACAGCAGTGAATTCTGCATCTGACTGTTAAAGAATAATGTCCACATAATACAGCATCTTCTTGGCCGTGATCAGCATTGGCATTAAGGATGACCAGCAAGTACTTATCCTGCTCACTGCCAGTGAAGGTTACAGAGTATCTGTCTGCCTGCACCATGCTCTGCTTTCCATGGACTACTTCTCATTGACAGAAAGCAGGTCCAGGGGTTCTGGTAAATCTAGCTCCCTTCAAGTTCACCCAAGGATAGAGAGGTTACAACAAATTGCTGCATACTTAAAACCATTTGGAGCACAACAGATATGAAACTCTGATTTACTTTCATAGAAGAATTAATCATGATTCCTATAAAGGGTCTAGTAGATCACTGAAAATATTTAAATGGTTGTTGAATACATGGACTCTGTTTTCAGACCATCAGAATTCAAAATCAGGTTTCATCTTTTTATAGTCATGTGACTTCATAGTAGAGTTTAAAGTAGATATTATTTAGGGCTACTATAAGGAATAGACAAGATAAAGCAGATAAAAAATGTAGCACTGTGCCAGTCCAAGTATAATAGATGCAAGCTTATTAGTTTAATTATAATAAAAATTATAAATCACACCACATTTTTCTATAAGCCATATCCAATCCCATGCTTTTCAGTAGTGCTTACTTCTATATTCTTCTTAAAACAAAAGTTTATAGCCTTTTACCTAATTTTATCAGTTTCTTGTTTTTACCCGCTTTGATTTACACACCATGTCCCCTATTTTTTCCTTTTGTTACCCCAACAGGGGAAGGGAAATAGCCTCAGTTCTTGCATTGTCCAAAAGAGAAGAATCCAGGCAGGAGATGAAGATGTTGTGTAGTGAAAGAATTTAAAGATTTTATTAGCAAAATGAAAGTACACCTCCAGGAGTGGAAGGCAGGCTGATCAGAGGGAGGACAGCAGTGGTCTTTGTTTGTCCCTTCTCTTATATCCTCACTTAGAGGTGGTCTCTTGATTGATGGCTCTTGCCCCAGGAGTGGAGTCATGTTTGTCCCCTTTTGCACATTCCCTTACCTATGATGCACACAGAAAAACCTATGAGGGGACTTAAACTGCAATGCTAATTATGTTACAATGAGCTATGGGTCATGTCTGGTTAGGTCTTTATCACTAACATGCAGTTGACGGCTGTCAGGTTCTAATCAGTATCTTGCTGGCACTAATTTAGAGAAAGTAAAGCCCCTTATACTGCAGGTGGGTGTATCACCATCTTCTGGACCCCTCTCCCTCTCCTTCACCTTATCTGCCCAGTGCCCCGACTCATCTAACTGCCTAACGCTTTTCCTTTACATTGCTTGAAACACCTTCTACTTCAGTATTGCCTATGGTACATGATAATGTACTATAAATCTCATCTACTAAAATATTAATAAAAATGCTAAGAAAAAAAAAACTTAGATTTGTTAGATCTGTAAGTTGAGGCTCCATATGCATCATTTGTTTATAGTCTTGATACCAGCTTTCAATCTACAGAAATCAACTTTTAGGAAGGATCTATTTTCTTAAAAATTAGAAAACTCTAAAAAAAAAATAGAATTAAATTTCACAATTCAATATTTCATCCAACTCATTTTTAATTGTGTAAGTTAGCCTAAGGGAAAAGTTTTAATTCAAATAACAGAGGCAATCAGTAAAGATATAGCCCCACCCCCTGCCTTTCCACCATATACTTCTGTCAAGATTGGCATGCAGCAAAGGATTGACTTGAGATCACAATATGTAGTAACATCAGTCTTTTGGGATGTCAGGAGTCACTGAGGGCCAAGGCCAAGTGTGGCAGAGAGCAGAGTTGGGGGAAGAAAAAGCAGAGACTCAGGAAATTGGAGCAGAGTAATAGCCTCAGGAGGGTGAAATGGAGAAGGACGCTGTAGGGTCTTCCCTGGTACAGATGCTTTTGGTACCCCCATATCTTGTTTGTAGGAAACAGCCTTCATTAAGCCTTCTTGACCTTCCTTGAGTTCCAAAGGGCAGATTCAAACAATTGTTAATCAGGGGATGGAGGGAATGCAGAAGCAAGGTAGAGACAGTTAAGAAACAATAATGCTGCCTTGGGGCAGGGTTCCGTTTCTTCCTCAAGGAATATACGTAACAATACCTTTGAGTTCTTTTGCAGGAACTAAGCCCCCAACCCCCCACACCCCTTGGAGAATGGTAACTTCAGGCTGAACACAAGATTTCTGGAACACTGCCCTGTTACCTCACCACCAGCCAATTAGGAGAAAGCCACACACCCTGCAGCCCTCACCCCAAATTTTGCATTTAAAAACTTCTTCCCATACAATGACAATTTTATCTCTTCTCTTCCAATTTGAATCCCTTTTATTTCTTTTTCTTTCTAATTTCTAAGGCTAGAAATTCCAATACTATATTGAATAGAAGTGGTGAGAGTGGGCATCCTTGTCTTGTTCCAGATTTTAAGGGGAAGGCTTTCAACTTTTCACCATTGAGTGTTATGCTGGCTGTAGGTTTGTCAAATAGCTTTTATTATGTTAAGATATGTCCCCTCCATACCTACTTTGATTAGAGTTTTTATCATAAATGAGTGTTGAATTTTATCAAATGCTTATTCTGTATCTATTGAGATAATCATATGATTTTTGTCCTTTCTTTTGTGGTTGAGGTGCATCATGTTGATTTGCAGCAAAATACAGAGAGATTGTCATTCTAAGTGAAGTATGCCAGAAAGAGAAAGATTATTATTATTATAAAAATATTATTCTTACCACATAATATTACTTATGTATGGAATCTGAAAAATAAATAAATAAAAAAGCAAATGTACTTATTTATAAAATGGAAACAGACTCACAGACATAGAAAACAAACTTACGGTTTCGAGGGTAGGAAGAGGTGGAAATGGATAAATTGGGAGTTTGAGATTTGCAGATGCTAACTAATATATATAAAATAGATAAACAAGAAGTTCATACTGTATAGCACAGGGAACTATATTCAATATCTTGTAGCAATCTATGGTGAAAAACAATATGAAAATGAATATATGTATGTTCATGCATGACTGAAGCATTATGCTGTGCACCAGAAATTGACACAACATTGTAAACTGACTATACTTCAATAAAATATATATATAAAAACAAACAAACAAAAAAACCTTCTTCCCAAAAATCAGGGAGTTCAGGTTTTTGGAGCATGAGCCACCTGTTCTTTGCTTGCCCCTGCAGTAAACCTGTCTCTACTCCAATCTCTAACATTTTGGGTTTTTTGGCCTCACTGTGTGTTGGGCACATAAACTTTTGTTCAGTAACAAGGGCACTGATAATGGGTCCAAATGGGGGCATAGATAGAGCCAATCTATGTGAACCAGGTAATGTTAAGGACATTGGTTCTGATATAGAGCAGGCCCCTATGGGGTCCTCTCTGGTACAAATCCTTTCTTTGTCCCCTGTTTCTTGTTTTAAGGAACGAGGCTTCATTCAGCCTCCTTTACCTCCTCTAAGCTCCAAAGGGCAGATTCAAACAGTTGCTAATCAGGGAAGTGAAGGAATGAAGAAACAGACAGGAACAGTCAAGAAACAATAGTGCAGACTTAGGGCACTTCTCAAGGAACATACATAACAATATCTTTAAGTTCTTCCAGAACCAAGATTCTCCCAATCCCTGCCTCTTGTTTATAGAAAAGTTGAAGTCTCTCAGACATAAGATTTTTTTTTCTTTTTCCTGGGATACACTGGGTCCACCAGCTTGCTCTCATTCTGATTAAAAGCAGCTTTCTTTTTTGTTACCAAGGCTATTGCCCCCAGGATCATACACCTGCCCTTATTCAAATAGAAACTGATGACATTTATCTATGTTTCAGGAAGCAGCTGCAATGAGATGAAATGAGAGTTGGTTAGAACCTGTGAAGCCCAAGGTGGTGGAGGATTTGACTCCCAGTGGACTCTGAGCCTCATTATAACATTAGCATGCTAAATGACACACCCACCAGCACCATGACAGTTGACAATTGCCATAACAACAACCAGAGAAGCACATATAAGGATGGAAAAGAAAGCTGATTAGCTCTAGCACACCCAGAATGAGGACAATGTAGTGGAAGTCTCCCATAAGAGTCCACGTGGCCCTAGCCACAGCGGCACCTGTCTCTAGCACTGTGTCATCTTGGCTGACAGCTCCCTGTTTGACTGCTTTTCTTGCCTTCTCCATGCTCAAGCACTTTCTTTCCTCTTCTTTTAAGAAATAAAACAGCTTTTTCTTTCCTTTTGAGACAGGAAGGGGGCAAGGCACAGCCATTCAAGGAATTCAACACAGCAATTAACACTAGAAAGATTCAACCCCCATTTGGCCTTGAGGCTCAAGGTGGTGGGAGATTTGACTCTAGTAGATCTTGAGCTTCATTATACGCCCATTGTTATATATTAACGTGGTGACTAACATGCCCACAGGCACCGTGGCAGTCCTAAGGCTGGCCACAACAGGTTAAAGGGTGGGAAATGGCCAACTGCCTGGGAATCCCAGCCCCTTCCCCAGGCTAATTAGACTATGGCCGCCCTCTCTCTCCCCTTCTTCAGAGATGGCCCGCACTCTGGCTATGCAGTGTACACCTTTTACTCTAATCTGAGCACCCAACCGCCATACCTCATGGCCTTTCTCTGATCTTTTGATGTATCTCTAAATAAATCTACCTTTACTCAACTGTGGCTCGCTCTTGAATTCTTCCCTGCACGAAGCCAAGGACCCACACTTGGCAGGGCACGTCCCAGGGGCTCAGCCAAAGCCTGGGACATGGCCCTCCTCAAATTCCACATCCATTTTTCCTGCATCATTTTTACCTCTGCTGCAAATTCTCTCACAGCCTGCAGTGAGGACTCACACTTTGGTGGTTCTATTAATTTAGGGGCTCTGTCTGCCAACACAGTTCTGGTATAAGCAGAATCGACTACATATTTGTAGAGGTCAAAGCATCACTAGAAAGTCATACAAATCTAGTCATTTTGTGAACTTTTCCAAGGAATACAGTGAGAGAAGAAAAGGTCACTTTCCCTAGAAATGGGGGTTGAGAGGAAAATAGAATAAAGCTGGTTTGGGCTAGATGGCTGAAGTCCTTGATAATACTGTGTTCTCATGATATCAGTACTTTGGAAGGAGTTAGGAGATCAGTATCAATCCTAGTGTGCCAAGAGCCCATGTCAGAACTGAATCTAAGAGAAACTCTGAAGTCTGACCAGAGAATTCTGATAGTGACCTATCTCAGTGGGTTTACTTAGATTTTTTTGGATGCACCTCTGATTTGAAGAGCAGAAAGAATTTATGAATAGTCATTGTATTAAGAGTCAGATGTCTGCTGGTGTTATTTTTCACCCCAATTAGTATACAAACTAAAAACAAACAAACAAACAAATAAAAAACTGGAAAAAAAGGAAACTAACAAATCTTCATTGAGTAAAGAAAAAGTGATTCCAAGAAGGGAAATGTAGGCACTATTACAAAGGGATTGCATGGAATTCTGCCAAAATATGACAATATTTACTACAATACTGCATAAAAATTTTTATCAGGGTTTGATAATTAGTACTTAGTATTTGATATTTCTTCCTCATTCTTAGATCTTTCTAGAGGATTGTCTACTTAAATACTCTTTTCAAAGAGATAGCTTTTGGGTTTATTAATTTGTCTAGAGTTCTGATTTTTGCTTTGATAAAAATATGTAATGTTTACATCTTCTCTATCTTTACCTGTTTTCCCTGTGATCTCTTTTGATACCTGGAAGTTATATATTAACGTTCTCTAAGTTGATTATGGATTTGTCAGTTTTCCCTTATGTATTTCAGAGTTACATTGCATTTCTCTTACATCAGTCTCAAAACTTCCTACAGAGCTTGGGGCCTTCCTTTGTTGCCTTCTAATGTCTCTCCTCACAGCTGATAACTTCTCTTCCCTTAGAGCAGGGTAAGTAAACTTTTCCTACAAAGAGTCAAATAGTAAACTTGTGCGGCTGTGTGGTGGAATGACATCTATTGCAACTACTCACGTCTGTCTTTGTCATGTGAAAGGAGCCAAAGACAATAGGTAAATGAATGAGTGTGTCTGTGTCTGAGGGAATTTTATTTACAAAAACAGGGTGCCTATGGGTCATAGTTGTAGTTGGCTGAGACTTGGCTTTAGAAACTAAATTCCCTCATTCTTCCTGAAAGAATTTAAAATTTTTGTTTGTTTTCTTTCATTTTAATCCTTGGTTTCACAGTTACAGCAGGATGGATCTACAATTCTATATTTCTAATATTTCTTTCATTAATTCAGAATGTCACTCAATGATGGTTTTCCATGCAAAGACTTAAGCTTTCATTCTAGAATCTTTTCTTTCATTAGATTGATGAATTTCTCCATCCATTCTTTCAATTCTATTCTTTTGTTTTCTATTAAAGAACAGTTGGAATTCTTGAAGATATACATTATATTGTATAATTTTCCTATTTTATATTTATTTTTCCTTTGAGAATCAAGAAAAATAACAGATTCCTTTCTTTTATCTCATTAATCTTATATTTAACTGGGTCAAATCTACTATTCATTCCTTTAAAATTTTTTTTTTACAGTAGCATAATACAAATAGCTCTATTTTCTCCACTTTTGTGTCTTTGGGTGGTTGATTTTCTGTTCATTGTGTTTGGAGTTTCACTTTCTTTGTGAAGACTATACTAAAATCTTTATTCTTAATTACCTGTTCTATATGTAAATTATTGTACTGGCAGAACAGTGTTTGTAGTTGGAATGTATGAATGAAAATCAGAATAAGTGGGGATTCCTACTCACCATTCAGTGAAGTTTAGGTGTTCAGGACAGAGGCTTGTTTCTAACACTGGGGGAGGGCCTTGCACAACTGGGGCAAGGTGTGTAGATGGCTGTTCTGGGTGATGGGGATTTCTTTCTGTCTCACAGTCCTGTGTTACTCGGTATTCTATCACGAGTCTCTCTTTCAAGCGATCAGTCAGAACGTGTTCCATGTCAGAATTCTGACTTCAGAGAGCCATCCTTGTGGTTTAATTTAAGATCACATTAGAATAACATGAGCAAACACTAACACTGTACTTACTATATCCACAGCAGCATTCTAATCACTTTGCATATATTATCACCTTCAATCCTCACAATAACTCTCTATAAGAGCAACTATCATCCCTCATGTACCAAAGGGAAGTTGAAATTTATAAAGTTTTTAAAACTTGCCCAAGTTTACATAGTTACAAGTGGAAGATTTTATACTCAATCCCACATTTTGGCTGTGGCGACAGTGTTCTTAACCACAACTACCCACACTATTGCTATTTACTTGTTGACCAGTAGCCAAGTCATCCTCTCACATTGTCAAGCAATAGCTGGCTTCGTTCCAGTCTACCACAAGTGGTCCAGTCCTTGTCTAGCACTGGGTTGACTTGATCTTGAAATTCAATGTTTCTTCTGGAAAACTTAAATTGTTTTAGATATCTATTCTATTGCCTTTAAAATTAATTTTTCAGTTCTGGTGAGTTTCTCTGTCAATTCATATGATTCATATTTACCTGAAATCTTCAGTATTGGATACTGCTTCTGGTTTCCTTTTACTTTTTCAGCATTTCAAATTTTAAGCTTATTTTTTTAATATTCATTTTCTTATTTTAATGAGATTTGGAATAAAAGGAGGGGTAAATGAGTTTAAACAGTTATTTTCAATCAGAAAATTTTACCTGAGATTTACAACAATATAAAGTACCCCCAAAATTGCATTGGATTTTGATTTAACTATCATTAATTATATATTTACTTAGGATATATGATACTGTCTCAGAATTTTCATTCAGGATGGGTGTTTTTGTGTGCACATGTGCATATCTGTATGAGTATCCAATTTTTTATGGTCTGTGTTCCTCAGAAGAGTTATGAGGTTATTATTGTGAAAAAAAATTCTGATTTATTTTTAAACAAGAAGCATGACATTTTACTCTTAAATACATATTTAAATCTTTTGTTAAACAAATATTGAACATCTAGCAGGTTAAATATTTTTTGCGTGCTGAGACTATAACAGTGAAAATGACAGAAATTATGACCATGATGTAACTTCTAATGGAGAAATTCTGTAACCTAAATTTATATGTCTAGAAATTTCCATACATCCAGATTAAACAAAATTAAAGCAATGCCTTAAAATTCAATCCTTTAAAAACCTTGACAAGTACAATATTTCCTCATTATCTAAAAATCAATTCCAGATTAGCCTTTTTCAAATTTATGTAACCTTGACATTTTCTTACATCCTTGGAGAATGGGAATTCCTTGTAAATATTTAGAAATGTAGAGTTAGAGGTGATGAATTCAAATCAATAATTATTTGCTTATTAACTGTTATGTAGTCAGTATTGTGTCTACAAAACCATAATTTTAGACGCATTAACAATCATACAATAAATATATAGACAACACAGTTACTATAACAAGACTGTAAGTGATGAAAACACAAATGTAATACAAGAATAAGAGCTCCTACAAAAGTTCAAAAATGTGTAAAGCTGTATATTAAATGACATAATGCATAGAAGCATAAATAAAGATGTTTTAAGTATATAATGAATTAAATTTTAAATAAAACACATTTTAACAGTAACATTTATATCTTCTCACTTACTTATCCAAATATGTCTTGTATTTTCTTACTTTTAACACATGCCTATAAGATACTATATATTACTTAGCAAAATATTATTTTTTGTTAAAATAATAAAATTACAGTTCTTTTATTTTTAACGTTCATAATGCCTATATAATGTCTTCTTACATTTTCTGTGATGATCTCTAAAATATAATATGGCATTTTAAATGAAAAAAAAATTAGAATCACATACCCATATAGTGATGGCACAGTATATATGCTCAACTTATATATTCATGTTATCTCATTAACATGACTTTCAATGCCATTCATGTTAGCAAAACATAAAGTTAGTCTTATGTTGAACTTCCAAGGCCTGGAAGGACTGTGCATATTGAATGTGAGTCAAATGAGAGTGTTACTATGAAATTACAGATTGTGTTACTATCAGACTATTTTCTGCGTCTTCCCACTAATTTTAGTAATACATGAGGGTGATACTGGGTCACAGAAAAATTACTAACTCAACTATGACTACAAGCTTTCTTGAACTATTTTTCAGCTATAATAATAAAATTTATATTTGGGTACAATAGGTAGTTAAATATGTTTTCTTTCAGTGTCACGAGTTTCGATCTCGCAAGACAAAGATAAAGATCCTTTATACTCAATATCAGTTGTTAACTCCAATTAAAGACTTGGTGGAGAAAATCAGTCTAAGTAGAGATGAGCTTCTTTATCCTCAAAGCCTTTTCAACATCTCCAACACAAATTCTACCCACTAAACAGTAACTACTCATCCTCAGGACCCCCCACAATTTAGTTCCTGGTAACCTCTATTCTGCTTTCTGTCTCTATGAATTTGCATGTTCTAGATACCTCATATATATAGAATCATACAATATTTGTTCTCTGTGTCTGGCTTTTTCATATATGTTTTCAAAGTTAATCCACATTACAGCATATATCAAAATTATATTATTTTTACAGCTCATTAGTAATCCATTGCGTATATACACTCCATTTCATTTATCCATTTATCGACAGAAACAATTGTCCATTGTTTCAGTCTTTCTACTATTGTGAATCATGCTGCTATGAACATTGGTATACTGACATCTATTCTCTGCTTTGAATTCTTTGGGATATATACTTAGCAGTGGAATTTCTGGGTTGTATGATAATTCTATGCTTAACTTTTTGAAAAACTATCAAACTGTTTTCCCCAGTAGCTGTACCATTTACATTTCCACTAGCAATGCAGAAGGTTTCAGTTTCTTCACATCCTCACTGATATTTGTTCTTTTCCCTTTTTTTTTAGTAATAACCATTACAGTAGGTGTGAAATGTCATTGTACTGTGATTTTGACTTGCATTTCCTTAATAGTTAATGATTTTGAGCATATTTTCATGTACTTATTGGCCATTTGTATATCTTCTTTGGAGAAATATTTATTCAAATCCTTTGCACATTTTTGTTGTTGGATTGTAGATATTCCTTATATAGTCAAGATATTATTCTAGATATTAATTTCTTATCAGTTACATGCTTTTAAAATCATTTTCCATTCTGAAGGTTGTTTTTCCACTTTCTTGAGCGTGTCCTTTGATGTGGACTTTTTTGAAGTCCAATTTGTCTATTCTTTTTTCTTTTCTTGCCTGTACTTTTGGTGTCATATTCATGAAATAATTGTCAAATCCAATGTCATGGACATTTTCTCCAATATTTTCTTCTCAAACTTTTATAGTTTTAGCCCTTAAGTTTAAGTTTCTGATCAATTTTGAGTTAATTTTTCTATTTAGTATAAAGTAAGGGTCCAGCTTCATTCTTTTGCATATGGATATCCCGTTTCCCCCAATTTATTTGTTTAAAAGTGCCCTTTCCTCTGAATGAATGAATGGTCTCAGCACTCTTGTAGAAAGTCAATTGTCATATATATAAGAGTTTATTTCTGGGCTTTCTCTTATATTCCATTGGTCTATATCTGTCCATACTGTTTTAAGTATCATAGCTTTGTAGTAAGTCACAAAGTCAGGAAATGTGAGTCCTCCAAGTTTATTCTCCTTTTTCAAAATTGTTGGCAATTTGAGGCTCCTTGAAGCTCCATATGAATTTTAAAATCTGTTTTGTATCTCTGTGAATAAAGCTGTTGGAATTTTCATAAGAATCACATTACTCTTGTAGATCACTCTGAATAGAAGGTGGCTCTCCATATCCACAGATTCATGGATACAGAGGGACAAATGAATTAACATCTCAACAATGTTTAAGTCTTCCTATTGTAATTTTTTTCCTCATAATGTTATTATCTGACTTGGAATCATAGAATGAGTTAGAAAGTGATTCATTTTCTTCTATTTTTTGCAACAGTTTGAGAAAAATATGTTTTAATTCTTCCTTAAGTTGTTGTAGAATTTATTTGTTAGCACATCTGACCCAGAATATTTCTTTCTGGAGAGGTTCTTGTCATAGGTATTGGTTTAGATAATTTCTGTGTTTCAAGGAATTTGTCCATTTCTCCTATATTACCTAACTTGTTGGTGCATGGTAGTTTAATAATGTAGTTAACATATAATTGTTCTCATAATTATTTTCATTTCTGCAATGTTAGTAGTAATGTCCCCAGTTTTAATTCTGATTTTAGTTATTTGTATCTTCTTTCTTTTAATCTTCATCAGTCTAGCTAAAACTGTGTGAAATTTGTTGATTTTTTTCAAAGAACTAACTTTTAATTTCATTGATTTTCTCTATTGCTCTTCTATTTTCTATTTTATTTATCTTCACACTAATTTGTATTGTTTCTTTCCTTTGCTAGCTTTGGGTCTTTTTTTTCTGTTTTTTTTTTGTTTTATTTTATTTATTTTTTTTTTCCTTTGGGTCTTTTCTACTCATCTTTTTCTAGTTTCTTAAGGTGTGAGCTTAGGTGAATTCAAGATCTTTCTTTTTTAGTGTAGGCATACACAGCTATTTCAGTCTTCTTTGAGGAAGCTGCAGTAATAGAAATAAAATAAAATAAAATATTTCAAGAATTTTAAAGAAAAATCTTTTGGGGAAATTCCTCAAGAACACTGTGCAAAATCAATCTATTTGGTTTAAGAGATTTTGAAAAGTTGATTTTTCTGCTTGAATTTTCTATAAATATATAATTTTGATTCACTTTTATGACTCATGAAATTATTTTGAAAATAAAAATGGAGGTTGTTCTAAAAGCAACTGAGGAATATATTATCCTCCTCCTCCTCATTATCATCATCTTTGTCATTATTATTAGCCATTTAATCAACATGTCAAAAGATGTACCCCCTTTGGACTAGGCATGCTGTAGCAATTGATCAAAGTGAGTAAATGAAAATCAAAGCTTGGACGTGCAAATCACAGAAGTTAGAGTTTGAATGGATTGAGTCATTATTGCATAATGGTGAGAAAAAACACTTATCAAAGAATGAGAGTTGATTGTTGAAGAACGACAAGTTAGGAACTAAATGGCTCATAGGGTGAATCATATTCTAGTATGTAATCTCAAGATAAACTTGAATATATTTATATTTGGAATTATAATTCATTTTATAAACTATTTGCCTCTGCTCATGATCTACAGAGGTGCTAATGCACTTTTCTGAAAAAACAAGTATGATGCCATATTGAGAAAAGGGCTTTTGGGTGCTGTCTGAGATTAGCCATCTGACCCCATAAAAAGTAAATCCTAAAATTAATTAAGGCCTAGTTGTTCTCCTTTATGACTTCAGTCATTCATCTTAACCTGTGTTTCCTTTTCCTCTGTCAGTGATGATACTTTTTTCCAAATCGTTCAATGAGTCAAAGTCATAGAAGATTTATGACAGTGAAAAAGTCAGTTGTTTTTAGCTATAATCAACGTTCAAAGAACTTTCATCTATGTTTTCGAGATTAATGGTGTGATTGTTAATTAAGTTTACCTAAGAGAGACAGACTGTGTCACCATCAAGAATTCTGATATTTGGCAGGTATACTAAGTCAGAAAAGCTATCAATATTATTCTGTCACCTTCCTCATTCATGATCACTTAGTGACCTCTGATATTAAAGAGTCAGTGTTTCAAATCACTACTCATCTTTTCCAGTTGCCAAGTACCTGTCTGCAAAAGAAATGTATTTTGCAAGCTAGTCATCTGTTTGTGATTTTCTTATTCAATATGACAAAGTGTCATGCTGACTCAGAGCCAATTCAGAAAGCCACTTGACATGTAAACATTTCTAAATTCTCCAATCCTTGAAAACTCTGCATTTTAAGGAGCAACTTCATATGCTTTTGCTACTTTGTGACCTTCAGGCAATCACATGGGGCACAGTTCCTCAATTTCTTTTTCTATAAAATGAAGGGTTTAGACTAAATAACATGTTAAACTCCTGTAGACCGTGTACACTGATGGTTCTTCTCTTTCCCAGTTTCACTGAAGTTTGATTGTTGACTTTGTCAACTAAAGGAAACTCATTAAAGCTCTAGATGGATTTTGCTTGTTGTTCACATTAATTGAGTAGACTAGCTTCTCTGGGTATATTTAGTATAGTTGAGACTTCTGCCTTTCCAATGTTGGTTGAAAACAATGTATGCTTAAATTTAGTATGATCCAAGGCATCAGATTTACAGATCATAATGTTCTCCTGGTACCAAAATAAGTGTTATATGGTTATTTAAAAAGAAAATTCTATAGATTATTATTTATACCCTAACTTCAGAAGACATAAAAATGCTACTTTTAATTAGAAAGCCAACATTTAACTATGGCACTGACAGGGAATAGAAGTATGGACTATTAGAATGAGTGAGGATTTGGAATTAGAATTGAATATGAAACTCTACTTCTTAACAACTATACACACTTCAATAATTTTGGTTTTACTTATTCTCTCTAAGCTTCAGATAACTCATTTGTAAAAATATATAACAATATGTAGCTCATAATGTTACACAATTTAAAGCAAACAATACATGTTTATCAATGAGTCTTTGGTGCAAAAATCCCATACAACTCAAAGATCACAACAGATTCAAAAAAGTTAACATATCTTGTTTGTGTTACTGAGGGATACAGATCATCTGTGACTCCTTTGGGCATTGCTAGGTTTCATATATCTCCTCAACCCTCAATCCTGGCCCCAGACTCCATGAGTAGCCACTGCCTAGGTTGTGTTTTTCTCATGGTGAGGGCAGATGCAAGGGAGATGCAGTCAACCACATATACTTTTGCTGGAAGTTGGCATCATTCTTAACTGCCCACATTTGTTGGCCAAAGCAAGTTGTATGGACAAGTCCAAAGGGGCAGAGAGGAGACATCACCTACACAGAAACATGGAAAAAGTAGAAAAGGGTTTGGTAGCAATTAGTAGTTTCTACCACAGGCTACACTCTTGTTTACAGATATCTACTATTTTTTGACACACAAAAAGTGTGTATTCACCCTCTTCACAAGACACCTCAAAACTGTTGTCTAATCACTGCTTCAGCCTCAAAGTCTGGGATCTTGATCTACATTGTATTCATAAGATTTGGATTCTTTTAGTTTATGTGTCTTGTACATCAAACATGTGATTTTGAACAGTGACGTAAACATCAACAAATACTCCCATTTGGAAAGGGAAGTAATAAATTGGTCCTTAGGAATTCTGAAATTCTAGAGCACTGGTTAAAATGACTTCCTACTTTGGGATGAGGAATGATCCTTGATTATACCTTTGACAGTAGCTCCCAGTTCATTGTTCTCCATGGATTCTTCCCTCCCTCTGGGAGGTTTTTTGTTTGTTGGGTTGGTTTTTTTCCTGCTAGTATCTTTGCCCACCTGAAGAGAGTTTAGGAGAATATGCCCTCCTTAGTCCCTGAATGGCTTTTCCAGTCTGCTTCCTGCTGTTAGGAAGTTGGATGTTCAAGGGTTGTTTTAAATCTTAGTCACAATCTCTTTTAAATTCAACCTGGTAGCACTTAAGATACTTTTGTGATTTTTCTCTATTTGATTTAAATTACCTCCATGTGCCAATAGCGATACCAATAGCTTTGAGACATCTTTATCTTTCTAGACTAAGGTATATGTCTTAGAAACTTACCTAGCTTCTGTGAGACAGCACCATTGTTCTTTTTACACTGAGCCATTTTGTCCATCCAAAATATTTTTGAAGCCATGTTTACGGACCTTATTAGAGGATTTGGAGGTTACAGTCTTGACTGAATATTTGTCCTCCGGCCACGCCATGGTTTGAATTTTGTCCTGAGACTATGTCACTGAATATTTTTCTAACTGGGAAGGAAAAATGGATGCAGCTTTCAAGTCTGAAAAGGCTCATAAATCCTAGATTTTTCCACTGGAGCTTCTATTCCTGCTCATAAACAAGTCAATTATTTTCTTACTAATCTCTTTCTTGTAGAAGCATATCAAGTGCAGCTAATGAGAACCAACTCATTCTCACATCTTTAAAAAAAAAAGAAACTCTATGTCCAAGGCTGCAAGTTCATTAGGTATATTTTTTATATTTCAAGTTATTACAGTTTTATCAGCATCGTACAACATTTACCTCAATGCTTACTCCAAATTTACTGACACATATTTTAGATATTTTTGCTATATATAACAAAACTTTTTGTTTGTGTGTTATTTAGATTTTGCTGGAACTACAATCAGTTCAAATATCAGGGACTTAAAAAAAAACCCAAATATTTACTACTTGTTCAGTTTAGATGATGGCTACCACTCAGCTGGGCTCCATTCATCTTCTTACTTTAGTAACTGGGCTTATTCAGTAGTCACTACCTAGTTGATGATAGTCTTATAGTGAAGAGCAAGGGCAAGAAATTTGGGGGAAAAAAACACAAATGCTCTGTTCAATTAGCCAGAGAAAGTCACATGTTCAAATCCGAATTGATGCATTAGAAGGTATATTCTACCTACAGGAAAGCATAGTAACAGAGGCAAAAAAATAATAAATGTAAGCAACCAAAACAATGTACCACAATGGGCAATGTAAACCATATTATTAAGGGCAGAAAGTATGTGTCTAATAAAGATAGCTATTATTATATTATCATTATTACATTAAGTTTTGTTTATTGGTACAAATGTGGCATGCATACTAAATTTTTAACAATTACACAGTAATCTTCTGTGTATTATATATAAATTATTAGTAAAAGTAATTGGGCATTTAATAAAACATGATTTAGAGTAATTTTATTAATGAATCTTAAGTACCTATTATCAATGTTAAGTAATTTGTAAATGAATTTATCTTCAAAGTTGTGGATCATAGAAGTAATATCTGTACTTCTTAATTTAAAGAATGGCATTCTGGTGACTGTTGATAATACTGAATTTAAATGGAATGCAATAAAAAAAAACAGTAATAACTTTAGGATTTTACATAAGGAATTGGCACCTCTTTCCTTAAATGCATCAGTAGTCCTGAAGTTATATTTGTGTTTGAGAGATAAGCCAAATGCCATTACTTTGACCTATAGTGGTTTGTATTTTTAGAAAAGATGAAATAACCAACACTTGCATTTTTATATCTGCGATATGAACCAATAACTCCATGAAATTGGATGAGCACTAACCTTCTGTAAAAACTGATTAGTCCCATGTTCTAAGATAAAAATAATAAAATATGAAAATATTGAAAGAAAAAGTTTTCCTTCTAAGTTGTGAATTAAATTTCTCTGAAAAAAATGTTGAAAGCCACATGTTTACCCCAGAAGATGAAAAACTAAGTTGTGTGATTTATTGTTTTGAAGTTAGTAGAGAGTGCTAAAAAAAAGTTACACATTTCCTCCTAAAAACAGTTTACTCCCAGCACTTTATTTCAACCCTTTTCATCTTTATGTACAAAAAGAGCAATAACATAGAGGCTGAGTGTGTCACTGGTGATCTCAACCACACAAGAATGAAGCCCATGGGTTGATTTTGAAGTGTAGCTCACATACAAATCAATGCGTTCTAAGGGTTGTTGAAACCCAGATCAAATCTGATTTTTCTGAAGCAACGTGTTCCTTCATTAGAGACATCAAACATTACAGCATCACATTATTTTCCTTAAAGAATATTTGGAGAGAAATATGTTCGAACTTCAAAAATGAAAGTGTGCTCAGAAAATTTAATGAAAACAATTAAATCATTATCTGTCACTATATGAATATATACTTTATAATTTAAATTTTTCATTCTTATTAAAAATATTAATGAATACTGTGACACCTCATGTTTACTAAGTTAATTATATGTTGATAAATAGGAGACATATGCTCATTAAAAATTAAATGAGTCTATGTATACCTATGCAATACTGTATGTTGTGTTCTATTCTAGTAGAAGATACAATAAAAATGAGGAATGATGCTACAGCTATTATGATTTTAAAAATTCTCATCCTTTGAATTTATTTTGCTTATTGTCTTATATAGAAAAATTATTGGAAAAAATGTGAAGAAACAAAGCTGAAAATTAAGATTATGCAAAATTATCCCAAGACCCAATAAACTTGGTTAACTGTTTAATAAAACTGCAAATAATTCTGCAGTTTATTTTATATACTGGCTTTTTCTTAAGAGCCAAAATAAAATTTAGACATATTCATAGCTAAATGAAACATTTTACATTTCTAATTAAGTAGATTAAATACATTAGTTTATTTATGATAACCACATACTTAAATGACAAGGATGCTTCTTGAGAAGCCAGCAGTATGATTTTAGTTTATCAACTTCAAAATGTGGGTCTAATGAGATCTTAGAGCTTAATTTCCTCCACCCTTCATTGGCTCAAAGGTATTATTCAGTGCTAAAGCCAGTTTTTAATCAGAGGGCTGGGAATGAGTCATATGCATGAGGAGCCAAGAGAGCAGAATATGTTATGTTTATGAGGTGGTCCTTTCCCAAGGCTTGCCTCAGTAGACTGTATCTTTATTTTGAAGATGTCATGTGATTAGGGGTGCAGTGATATTGTGATAGGCTTTTACTTGGTTAGACACTTTGCCCTGGGAAAACCACAGAGTTGAGAGAAAAGGAGGCTTTGAGAGGCATCTTTAGTATACTGCTGTAAAATTTGGGAAGAAAATGTATTTTCAGTAGGTGTGTTTCTTCCTTCTGGCCACTGAAACTGTAAGATGCTAAGGGGCAATGGAAAGGAGTTGAAGAAGGAAACAGAAATTCTTCAGCTGCACATTGTTTAAACAGATTCACCAAAGTAGGAGGCTAGACAGAGCTTGTGTTTGGAGAGGGAAGAAAGCCTTGCAGTTCCTCTAGAAGCAAATACTCTTCAAAATGCTATTCTACTAACTTCATATCTCTTTTACTCCAAGGATAAAGAGTGATCAGGTCGATAAGTCCAAGGATGCTACAGGGCTGCAGAGAGGAGTAGAGCTTTAAGTGTAGAGTTTTAAAAAGTTGAAGACTGATCATGACAGGAGAATTCTATTTTTGGATTTCTCTCCTTTGCTTCATTTTCACTCAGTATGTTGCCCAGTGTAGAAATATTTCATGAGATCTTTGGGAACTGGTCCACACTGGTAATTTCCATCTTATCTGAGTCTGACAAGTGGAGTCAGGTGATACAGCTTTATTATTTGCATTGAATTGCTCAGTATTCAAATTACTTTTCTATAGTATTGTTCTTTTGGTTGCTTAAAATAATTGCTTTGAGTGATCTTGCTTTTTTCTTCTATTATTTCTTCTCACGTTCTCGTTTGAACTTTTTTGATAGATTTTATTTATTTAGAGTTTTAAATTCACAGCAAAATTGAATGGAAAATAAAGAGTTTCTGTATGTCTTCTAACTCTGGAAGCACAGCCTCCCCTGCTATCAATACCCAACATCAGAGTGGTGCGTTTTTAACAATCAGGGAACTTATATTGGCAAGTTATTATCACGCAAAGTCCATAGTTTATATTAGGTTTACTCTTGGTGTTGTGCATTCTTTGGGTTTTGACAAATGTTAAATATTACTTTTTTTTTTTTTAAGAGTTATTTGTTTTTGGTTGAAGTACAGTCAGTATACAATGTGTGTCAATTTCTGGTGTACAGCATGTTTCAGTCATACATATACATACATATATTTATTTTCACATTCTTTTTAAATTTTCATTATACATTACAAGATACTGAATAGAGTTCCCTGTGCTATACAGGAGAAACTTGTTCTTTATCTATTTTATATATAGTAGTTGGTATCTGCAAATCTGGAACTCCTAATTTATCCCTTTTGACCCCCGTCATAACCATGTTTATTTTCTGTGTCTGTGACTCTGTTTCTGTTTTTTGAATAAGTTCATTAATGTCTTTTTTTTAAGGTTCTACAAATAAGTGCTATCAATTGGTGTTTTTCTTTCTCTTTCTTAGAACTCTTTCTTACTTCCCTTAGAACGACAATCTCCAGGTCCATCCATGTTGCTGAAAATGGCATTATTTCATTCTTTTTTTATAGCTGAGTAGTATTCCATTATATACATATCTCACTTCTTTATCTAGTCATCTGTTGAAGGACACTTAGGTTGTTTCCATGTCCTGGCTATTGCGAACAGTGCTGCTATGAACATTGAGGTGTATGTATCTTTTCCAATTAGAGTTCCCTCCAGACATATGACCAGGAGTGGGATTGCTGGAACATATAGTATATTTATTTTTAGTTTTTTAAGGAATCTCTATACTGTTTTTCACAATGGCTGCACCAAACTACCTTCCCAGGGGACCCCCATCTGGAAGCGAGATCTGGAGTGCCTGAGTGAACTATCAGCCTTGTCTTCTGGGCCTGGGGACACCAAGGGCCTGGGGTACCGCATCTCAGGAACCCACGGCCAGCACAGTGAGCTGGGCTTACTCAGATTTTGAACCCCCACACCCACCCTCAACCCTGACAGCATCTGAGTCTCTAGCCTGATCCAAGCAGTCTCCCGACAGAACTCTGGCCACTTTGTCTGAATTCTCTGCGAGCCTGAAGACAGACCTTCCTCCACCCACCCCAAGTCTTGGAAGAAGCAGGCCAGGGCTGTGACGAGAGTCGTGGCGAGGGAGACGGCCGTGCAGACCCTCGATCCCGCCTTCACCTGCCAGCGGACTGAGGTGGCCGGCGGGGCGGCCATCGGGCCGGCCCTGGGAGGCGCCCAAGTGGACCCCACGCCCATCGCCAGCCTTGTGGTCGGCGCGGACACCATCCAGGCGCCCACGGCGCACAGCCCGGCCACGTGCATGCTCGACCCCGTGCTGGAGCAGCGGCTGAGCCCGACGGAGCCGTTCATCGAGGACAGCCGGCAGCTGCACGCCTCCTGCGCTGCCTGGACCAGGGCTCCTTCCACTTCCACACCCTGGAGGAAACTCAAAGTGTACATCACACAGCACAGGCCCGCCCCTCTGACCATGCAGGAGGCCCTGGAGGAAGCGAAGAAGGAGCTGGAAACTGCAGGAGTGTGCCTGGCACCCGAGGGGATGCACCCCAGGCCTCTGTCAATGGAACCCCGGGTGGAGTAGCCACCACTCATGGTGGGACAGAGGATGCCAGACCTCGCGGAGCGGCGCCACCTGGCCGGATGCTGGCCTTCCCACGAGCAGGGGCGGATGGCAGGGGTGCGCAGCCCCGTTACTAATGAGGACCCAGGGCCAGGCGTCCACGCTGGGGACTCCCGTGTGAGACACCAGGGCAGAGCTTCTGACCGGACTCTGCAACTCGGACAAGGTCTGTGCTGACGATGCGCCTCCTCCCTACCCAGTCTGAGCGCTTCTGACTTAAACGCACAGAGAAAAAGATCCTTTTAAAAAAGTCTTTATTTGAAGGCAAAACAGTAAAATCCACAAGAAATTGTTAAAAAAAAAAAAAAATTCCCATCCAGGTGGGAATGTAGCTTGGTGCAGCCATTATGAAAACATTGCTGTTTATAGTACTGTAACGACACTGATTCATATAATGTAGATACGTTAATATTCAAAATATTGTCTTGAACATTGTGATGAAAGAAATCATGGACTCTTACCGTAACTGAATGTACTATTCATGGAAAACTTTTCCTCTTGTCCTTTTTGAGGGGCTATTCCTAGGGTGAGAGGGAGGGGAAAAAAACTGGGTGGATTCTGTCAAAGGTAATGTAAGCTTTCTGTGAACACTTTCCTCTCTGGGCCAGGCTTGAACTGTGGCATCGTTTGGCCCCATGGATGTCATACAACCTATGAAAGATCTAAGATGCTGTGAACCAGAAGTCCTTTCTTTGTTCCCCTTTGAGTTACCCAAGACCTGTAGGAGTGATGGGCATTGAGGGAATAAACCCTAGTATTGGTGACACCCTCTGTCTTCCTTCCTTCCCTTATTCTCCTAAAATATTCTTACTCATTTTACAAAATCCAGCTCATACATCACTCTGTTGAGGAAGTCTTCTCTTACTACTCTACTGTGACGGAGTTAATCACTCCTTATTCTCTGCTTTAGATGTAATTCTCTTAGTGCACTGCATAGTCATTTATTTGTGTACGTGAACTCTCCTATAATAATAAATTTCCTTTATCAGAAGCAGGGAGTTCCACTCACTTCTGTATTACAGCACAAAGCACCATGTCTTGTCCACTGTAAGTGCTCAATAATAATTTTTATTTGAATTAACTAATAGTTCCATTACAGCTTGTTTTTTCATTCCCTTTAATTTAGACTTATCTTTATTTTTCCATATGGTTTTTCTATTACAGTGAATTGGATGACACAATCATTCACTGTTCAAATGGGCAAATGTGACTTTTAAATTTTCATATAAATGATCTAATATTTATCATAAGTTCTCCCTCAGTTAGATAACTCAAGAAAATTAAATCTAATTCAATTCAGTTAACTTAGTCCAATTTGGTCATTTAATCAGTTTATTGTGATAACCCAGAATCAGTTGCATGGCTCCACTGAATGGTAAGTCTGAGATTTTTACTATGGGTTTATTTTCAAGATAACGTTTGGTGGGGCTGTCTGGTGTGTCTTGAGCTTTCAAGACTTCAGGTTAATATGACCACACTATGACCATCTCTGCTATAGGGGGACAGTATTCTGGTCTTCTTGAATTAGTGACAAGTCTAAGCTGGTCTTATCAGTTTTCTGGGGAGAAAATGAACTAGAATCTGCAACCATGCTCTCTGTCCAATCATCAGTGCCACCTGTTAACTCCTCATTCACTTCAACTTCATCGTTGTGACCCAAGCCCTTTGTTGGTGCCATAAAATTATAATTGTCAGTAAGTTAAAAATAGGATTCTTATACACCCACCACAAATGTATGGTAAACATGTGTTTAAAATGCCTTTAACTTATGAAATGAGGGAAACAGCAAGATGGTAAATCTTATTGAAAGGAGAATTAAAGGTACGGACTTTTATATAAACATTCACTTAAAAATGCTGAAATAAGTTCTCTAATAGATAAAAAATTGTACATCAATCTTCCAAGCAATGAAATCAAAACCTCTGAGATTATATTTTCTACTTAAATCTACAATGAAACATATGACTTCTCACAGAGTCTGAGTCCTGGTCAAGAGTAAATAATGTAACAAGAGTGATACACCTTCAGAGAATTAAATAATCTTCCAGTGGGCATGTTAGACAGTACTTCCGCATGACATGAAAAAGGCATGCAGTTATCCTTTTGACTTATTTTCAAGTTTTAGATCATTTCTCTTAACAGTGCTCAAGCCCTGCAAGGATTTTTGCCTCCATCATTGGATCACAGCTGAATCTCTGGATTCTTTCCACACCATGCACAGGGTACAGGAAATCAGAAAGTATACAAGAGTCATTTCTCAGACTCACCTAACAGGATCCTGACATGTCTGAGGTTGCTGCTGCTTTTTAACATATTAGAAGTGTCTGTTTTCAATGTTTCTTCCAAAAAGATTTTTAAGAGATTGTCGTCTTTCTCTTTTAAATCTTATGGAGAACACCATGATTCTCACGTTTGATCTCTCACTCCCACTGTATCTATCTGCATGTTTCTATCATGTTATCATGCCTCTTCTGCTCTGCTGTATTAATTTGATTGCAGTTGGGAGGAAAGAGTGAAGGAAGAAAACTCGTTGAATTAGTATGTCGATTTTCTTCTATTGTGAGACCAGGGGGATACAGCTTTCTGGCTCCTCGTCATTCCTGGATAGGATGTTCTTAATATAAAATCTATAATCTTAGTCTTGGCTATTCGTATATCAGTGAAGGGAATTGTAAATTATTATTCCTTAATTCTCATTCTCTTCCCAAACTATGTCTTTCAAGAATTTTGTTTCATGAAATAGAACAGAAATTGGCCTTGAGTCCTAATAGTTTTTTTGAAGCATACATATTGTATAGAACTTTAAACTATTACCACATGTTTGATGCTTTTATCACAAATTTGTAGCTGCTTATTCAACAAAAAGATATTTTATGCTCTGGTCTCTCTTTAGACTTATCTCTTTTCTCATCATATTATATTCTCTAAACAAACTGAGATATTTCATGTCTTTTTATGTGATTCTGACCTTTTTGCCTGAAACATTCTTCCACTAGTGTTTCTGGCTAAATCTTTGTCATCTGTCTTGTCTCAGCTTGAGAATGGCTTCCAGGATGACTCTTGTGTGCCTCTATGGCATTCTGCACTTCACACAGTGTAACATACACTATTCTTCTGGTTGGCTATTTCTGTATAACAAACTGCCTTAAAATTTAGTGTCATAACAATTTGGGACCAGACACTGGCAAAGCATCTCTTATAACTTATTCAGTTGATCAAGTAGTCACCAAGATTCAGGAGAAGGGGACACAGACTCCCACTTCATTATGAGAAGAATATAGTTGTAACCATCTTTAGTCAGCCATCACTATATTATATGTCAACACCTATTGACTTTTTCTGGTACCTTCTACCAGAATATAAAATATACTATTTTAGAACTCACTGTTTCTCAGCCTAGGAAGTTTTCATTCATCTATCTCCAAGTTCACTGTTTCTTTTCAGGATCTTGAAATTTCTCTAGTGTGATTTTTGTTTAACCTCTCTTGAATTTGGACTTTTCCTACTAAGTGCATCTCTTCAGAGATTGTGTCTTTCAGCCCTTTCGGCTGTAATCCAGTCTTACTGTCTGGAACCCTGTATGAGGCCATGGAGGCAAAGAGCACAAATACAAGACTAAAGATACCTCTAGGAACTTCTCAGTAGTCCAGTTTACCAGCAATCTATTAAAATTATCGTATATGCATTCCTACTGGTTTATGGCGATAGCAACTTCTGCTCCAGGAAAGCAGACCTGAGCTGTGACTCTACATTCACTTGTCTCTTCAGATTATGGGGTGGTTGTTTGCCCTGAAAATTCAGTTCTCTCATGCATTCAAGAAAAGACATTGATTTGTTGTTTGATCAGACCTTTCTTTCTGTAAGGATGAAATTGATGACTTCTAAGCTCTTTACACGTCCAAGCTGAAACCAGAAGTCACCTCCAAATAGTTGACAGTTTGAAAGTAACACTTCATTTTTAGTAATACACATATGTCTAAAATAATATTTGGAAGAATGACTGGAACAATACACATTAACTACACTAGACTGAATACTGTTGAGGTGAAAAAAACATTTGGATGGCACAGCATGAAGATGGAAAATAATAAAAAGGAAGAAGACAAACCATGCTAAGTATTTTGTTCAACTATGGGCTTTAAAGAGGAACAAATAAACAATGTGAAATGATTAGCTTCTAAGCATATCTCAATGCTGGTTTATACATTAATTCAATGAGGTTATTAAGTACATGGAATCTTTAGGCCTCTCCTCTTTGCCATCCACAGTTTTTGCTTTCATTCAAGGGCTGGCTTGATCACTGTATTGTTACAGAATGTTGCCATTATTAATCAGCAACACACACTTTCTCAGAAATGTATAGAAGGCCTCCTATTTGTTTTATTGGCCAGATTTGGGCCCCAAAGAAGTACATGATGTTGAGTAATGGAGAAAGAAAAAAGGAATTTTGTATTGAACATCCCATTAGAATTAACCTCAATAATTCCCTTAGCATATGCCAAGTAACATAGACAAAAACCCAAGGAATTTATATATAAGATGCTTACCTGCATGCCCCACTCTAAATTCAAACTCAGAATGCCAAGTCTGAACTCGTCATCTGACTTCTTAACATGGTACCCATGATCCAGTATTTATTTGTAGTACTAATATTGTCAATTTTCCAATCTCTTATATTACAGAATGATTATTCTATACTGTCTCCACTTTTTCTCATCTTCTGTACCCCAAATATAGATATAGGGAATATGAATACATATTTAATAATACATTTAATATTATTCTTAGGAGTGTTTTTCCCTGCTTTTCTTTTCCCATTGTCTTCACATCAGATCAGTTCTGCTTTATCTCAATCATAGACCACCCTCAAAGTCTTCTAGAAGGTCCTAATTCAAATACATTTTATACTCAATTTTTCTCTTTATATCCCCTTCTCAAGAGCCTAATACAAACTCTGATTGCCACAGTAACTGGCACAAAGTTCTTCCCTAGATTTTAAACTAATTTTCTACTTTTCCTCAACATGTAATTCCACTCCATTCATGTGGCTCTTACCACTGTATCTGAAGACAACTTACTTATTTCTATATTCTGGTCTAGGACCTTTTTTAATACTTTGTTCCCAGAACTGTAGTAGCCATGTTTTCTCTTTTATTAATCAAAAGACTATTTATTTGACAAAATAAATCCAAGTCTTACTTATTTATAAAGATTTTTTGATAGTTTGTTATCCTTGTCTGCACCCCTCACCTCCTGTTCGTTTAAATATAATTGCATTATAGTCAAGGAGAAGTATAGAGAGCAACCAATTTTTATGAATTGCAGGGCTAGAACTCACATGTTATCCTATTTAGACTTAAAAACAGTCTTAATTGATATGATTATTTTCTATATGAACAAACTGCAAGATTGTATAGCAATTAAATAGTAGAGCCAGGACTCAAATTGTAGTCTGTCCGATTCTAAAACTTTTCTTTTTACACACACATGCACAGACACACATGTACACATGAAAGTCTCATCTCAGCATATTCTTCTCTGAATAAAATCTGGTTTTGATGCAGGAAAAATGGATGTGGGGTATGAGGAGGGCCATGTCCCAGGTCCCGGTTGAGTCCTTGGGACATACCTCACCAAGTGTGGGTCCTTGGCTTTGCACAGGAAACAATTCAAGAGTGAACCACAATTGAGTAAAGGTAGATGTATTTAGAGAGATACATACTGCATAGAGTGTAGGCTGCTTCAGAAGGAAAGAGAAAGGCCACGAGGTGTGGGTGTTGGGTGCTCAGGTTAAAGTAAATGTAGGTACATGCTCCATAGATAGAGTGCAGGCCATCTCCAAAGAGAGGGAGTGAGATGTGGCCACCATGTGCGATAATGATAATTTTTTATGGGCTCAGTAGCTTTATATGCTAACAAGTGGGAGAAACTTTTTAATTACCCTGGGGAAGAGGCTGGGATTCCCAGGAATATGGCCACTGCCTACTCTTTGATTTTTTTATGGTTAGCCTTGGAGCAGTCATGGTGCCTGTGGGAGTGTCATTTACCATGTTAATATATTTCAATGAACATATAATGAAGCTCAAGTTCTTCTAGAAGTCAAATCTCCCACCTTCTTGAACCTCAAGGCCTACTGGGAGTTGAATCTTCTGCCATTTTGGTGTTAACTGCTGTGACATTCCTTGAATGGCTGTGCCCTGCCCCCTTCCCTCCTGTCTCAGTTTCACTCTTGAATGATCTCAAAACATTTGTTTTATTTCTTCAATTGGATTAAGAGGAATGATGGAAAAAGCAGTCATATATCTGCTTTGACATCCATCAATATTTGACAATTAGCTACTTAAAGATCTGCATTCTCTTCCAACTTGTGATTCTCTTAAGAAAATGGACCATAAATGACTACTTCCTCTGTATTCATTATTCGTATGAATGAATGAATGAATGAATGAATGAATTAAACAAATAATTAACCAAGGAAGAATATATTATTGGCAAAGTGGTGGCTTTAGAAAAGTGGCATTGACCCAGTATTAGCAATGAATAGCAGTTGATGATGACTTGGTAAACAGAAAGGTAGAAATCAAATCAGGCCTTTTCACTTAGAAGTGGAGGGGCTTCAGATTCAAAAGGTGAAATAAAAGGACTCAGAGCTCACCGTCTCCCACGAATACATCAAAAATATATCTACATGTGGAATAATTCTCACAGAATACCTACTGAACCCTGGCAGATCTCATACAACTGGGGCTACCAGAAAAATCTCTGCGTAACTGAGTAAGATGAAAAAAGTTAGACGCATTCTTTTTCACACTTCGAAGAGTGGTAGTAATATTTTTAAACAATATTCCCATTTTTAATATGTCCATGCACTTACCCCATTCACCTTTGTAACTCCTTTTGAATTTTGTGCTTAAAGAATATCTGACTGCTTGAGGAAAAGACAAATTATTTGATAAATCTCATGGCACGTGGTTATACTCAATTTACCAGCAGCTCATTTGAGAATATGAGCCTTTTTTCTTTATTACTGCCTATCCATACAAGTGGCATGTATGAATACTCAAACTTTTTAAATCAGATTCTAAAAATTCATCAACTTATCCTATTGACTGATAAAGGTATAGCATAATATTTCTCGCCCCAAATATTCAAACATAATCCCTTTGTCTCTCAAATTTTATTTTCAGAGAAAGTAGGAAACTGAAATTATGGTAAAGTCCTCTCACCCTTGGAGTTTTATTATTAAATCTTCATTTTGAATGAATAGCTGAGATGAGTGGTAGAGAATGTTTCTCTGTATGATCCAAATCTGTTAGTCAAATATGGTGTTGCAAAATTTTAAGACTATACAGAGAAGAATAATTTTCTAAAATAAATGTACCGTCATACTAGTAATAATGTCATAAAACAAGGTTTATTGCAATAGCATGCCTAATATAATTGCATACCAAGGGAAATTAATAACTAATCTACAAAATGTGTTTTGTTTTTATTAACATAAAGAAGATTTAAAGTTGTTTTAACTTTAAGTACCACTTGTGAAGTTGAGTAATAAAATAATAGAGAAATTATATAACATATTCAATCTTACTAACTCTCTTTGAGGCTCCAGGGGAACACCAATTTAGTTGTTATTTTGGAAGAAAAAAATACAACAAAAAAAAACGCACAAACTTTGCTTAATGTTTGGGAAAGTATCTGAATTTCCCTTTGTGGAGTTCTAGAGTCCATTAAGACTGGGAGTGATAATACTAGATTCCAGACATGGGAGGTTTTGGTCCAGGGTCTCCTATGGGTGTGACCTCACGCATTCTGCTTCATTTGGGTTTTCTTAGGGCACTTCTTGCTTTCAGGCAAGTTTTCCATGTTTCTGCTAACTTTCCCCATTGTTTGAAGATTCCTGTATTAGAAGTAATGTTACACTGGAAATTAATTTTTACCTCCTGTGAATGAAAAATACTGCAAACCATGTCAGTAAACAAAGAATGCTGAAGCCATCAAGTCATCAGCGGCTGCCTCCACCCCCCAGTGAGGACAAGCCTGCAGCCCGGCCTCTGCAGCCATTCACAGTGGTGCCCTCTGAGGGGACTCAGAGCAAGAAAGGACAGGACACTGGCCCTAGATAGCTAGGTGCTTGTCAAAGGAATGAATTCAGTGAGCCCAAATATTTGCTTCCTCCCATACGTAGAAAAACACTAAATTCTTTAACTTGAGATGCCTGGTTTTCTTCAGTTAACAAGTAATCTTTTATTGTTCCAACTACCTGGTCTCTGTTGTAAAGCTTCTATATATCCTAGCTCCTACCCTACCTTTTGGGAGCAGTCCCTCAGGGAGATCTGAGAGGCTGTCATCCCAACAAATAAAACATAACTCTTAATTTTTAGGCTGTGTATTTATTTCAGTCAACACTCCTTTGTGTACATATTATTATAATCCTAACTGATGTTTGCATCTGAGTGAAATATATTCCAATGTGAGTAATTCTTGAAAAAAGGTTTTGGATTTGTTAATGTTGTGTTGTATTTGTAACATTTAGAAAAATGGACATCTATATACTTTTTTTTTTTTTCAAGTTACATTGGCAACACACCAAATGAGAAGGAAATCACGGTCAGCATTTAGACTTGGGTAATCAGCAGACATATGCACATGCATTTTAGCTTATTCTGCTGATGGTACTCACAGTACTCACAGAGCACCATGCATATAAAATGCATCTGATTTTTAAAAAGGATGCAAAGAAAAAAAAGAATGTGAGTAAAAGCATGGAGCATTTTCTTATTAGGAGCAAGGAAATAGCAGTCTGATTAAGAAGTATGATTTAGTATACAGATGTTAGATAATCTGACTTCCTTAAAATACTTTGAAAGCTCTCTTGGATATTCCTATAATAAGACATGGATTTCAGTGACAAATATTTCTTAAAGTTTGCAATCAGTTTGTCTCAACAGGCAAAGTTTTAACAATCTTTTAATTTTCTTAAGTTCCTCAAATTGCATTTCTTCAAAACTTCCTTCCTTCTTTTTGATATAAAATATTTGCAGGATTTCAAAGTTTATTCTCTGTTTGTTCAATACCAGTAATCAAAATTAAAGAAAGTGAAGCAAGTATAGTTTCTAAAAGCTATTATTATGTCTATAGCTAGATTGGGATCACTATCAAAAACTGCAATTCCAACAAACAACATTCATTTTTTTTTCCTTTTAAAATAATTCTGCACACCACTGGGCCAATTGCTGATTTTATAAAGAATAAATGGGTAGTAACTTTAGTTTTCATGGAAGTTTTCATATTATAAAATAGAATAGAGGTTGAAATTATCACAAAAGGTAAATTCTACAAAAGGTTGATAAAACCTTGCATTTTGTGTTCTTTCATTCAGCCAGCTGTTTCATAAAGAGGGAATGTGCTATAAAAATCTTTTTCAAGTGTTCAGCCAACTCTCCATTATTCCAGCAGTGATCACCTAATCAATGGACCACTGAAAATGGCAGAAGTTGCCCTTCCCCCACCAGTAGTTTGACTTTTTACCCATTATTTCCTTTAGAGAATTTACATAGCTCACTATGTTGGTTTGTTTCTGTCTGTAAGACATATTATAAATAAAGCAGAGAAAGATTTCTGAAACAAAACTCAAAAAGCACAAACTATAAATAAATGATTGAAAGAAATTGACTCTACTTGTTGGGCTGCCCCCCACAAGCACTTGCCCATCCTTTAGACCAAGAGACAGCTCAGAATCAGCAGCAGAGAACTTAATGGTTTAATGGATGAGGGGTCTTAGACCTCTGTAGCAAGGTCCTGGAGTGACACCCCGCCATGTGTGCTGGACGGCGGGCAGGACACTGTGGCCTTCTTCACTGAGGGGGAAGCGGGAGGCAAGGGCAGATTACCAGTTATCAGTTGAGCTATTGATTTCTAGTTGGCTCATGGGTTACCAGGGGAACTAGCAGAGGGGCTCACCCCTAACCACCCCTTTGATAAGCTATCATGGTGGAGGTGTCCTGATCTAAAGGTGAGAACAGTCAGTAGCTGGGGCAAGTATGGAGGAAGGTCAGCCAGGTGAGTAGGGTGTAGGTGAAGTAGGCCTGGGCTGAATAGGGAATGTACAGAGAGCAAAAGAACACCCCTCTTGGATGACCTGATCATTCAGTACCAGAAATGCAAACAGCAATTCACAATGCCGTAACGCCTTTCCCTCCCTTATATTAAGGGTATCACAGATTACCAAGCTTTTAGCTGACTTAGCTCAGAACTGTCTTCAAAAATATGTTTGCTCCCTCCATCCCTGTGACCCTAAGTAATTGGGAATTGCTTTTAGGCCCATCCAAGCTCCCAGATGATAGCATGAAGTTTGGTTGCAGCCCACTGCTTTAGGAGGGGTGTGTGTGTGTGTGTGTGTGTGCAGCACAGGTCAATTTTAATTTCCAATACCCCTGCAGAAGTTGAGTTCCACAGCTACATTAAACTCCACGGTGTCCAGTGTTTGATGGAGATACTTGCTTATCTATCTGTTGAATGTGGCTATGTCAGCTATCTTTTAACTTTCTCTTTTTAATATTTAATGTATCTTTGCTATATGTTTTCATTAGAATTTTATCAAAGCATGTATTTACTACTTACATCATCTTTACTAACAATTTAATCCTAAGGTCTTTTTCCTAAACCATTTTATGTGTAATAAAAAAAATGTCATGTCACTATTATTTAGAACATGAAAGATTTTAAGTAAAAAAGACTAACTCTTAATTACAATATTCATTTAAACTAATATTGAAATAGAAATTTTCAGTCATTTTACCCTCCTTCTGATCTGATTCTTTGTCTTTAGCTGAGTTTCTCTGGATCTGTTTAGCTCATGCACGGTCCAAAGTTGAATCAGAGATGTATAGAGAAATAATTTGGGTATGTCATCAATGCATCATTCCCTCCTGGAATTCCACTGCTCTCTTCAGCAATCATGGTCTCCCTGGCTTCAGTTCTGTGGTTTCTCAAGACTGAACGATTACCATTTACCTCCCACCATCCCTGACGTGTTTTAACCAAAGCCACTGCTGTCACTGTCATGTAATGGCAATTATGTTTAGCTCAGGCTAAAAACTGCCAAGATGAGAATTTATTTGTCCTTCTTCCAAGAAAGCCTGCACTCCCCACCAGAATATGTCTGTTTCTATTTACTCTAGGAACTTCTGACAATTGATTTATATTATATTCCTGTTTTACAGTTTTTTTCTGCAGATCTAGTGGTTACTTTTAAGGTCTGAGTCCATCACACTCATGAGTAAATGTGCTCATCCTCTTATTTGATCTTATGTTCTGTTTTATCATAATTTTTTTAAGCTCTTCATTATATTCTATTCCCCCTTCTTATTTCTCCTTTATTCTCTTAATTAAAAACTACAGACAAATTGTATATTTCTATTTGTTAGTGATAATTTATCACATATATATATATAGTACAATATACAGTTACTTAGTAATTATATTCTGCTCTTGAATATGGCAAGAATCTTTGCATGGTTTCATCAGTCACTGAATTACACAATCACATAGTTTTGAATATTGATGTCCCTAAAATTTCTATTTCATGGTTTAAAATAGATTTTTGTTATCATTTAATATTACATGGCTTTGAGATTTATCAAAATATTGCCTACTTTTTTGTTATATTTTCTACTTTTCACCTGTGTTCATTTTCTCCCAGTAGAAGTTGATGTCTCAGGAATTATCTCACTGAGGCAGTAAATATCCTTAATTATGCTTGTTTGTTTCTTTTCCTCACACTCAGTCTTGATGATAGTTGATCTATATAGAAGTCTAGAATGAATATTATTTTCCATAAGCTCTTCAGTGATGACAAGTTCTTTTTATATACATTCTTAAGTAGAAGCAGTTGAATACCTAGCTCTGAATTCACACCACATTTTCAGCCTGCTTAGTACTGTAAGTGCCATGTTCAGAGCATCTGTTTTATGGAGATGTTTATTTTATCTTCAGGAGAGCTCTCGACTTTTATGCTTTTTTATTATTATCTTAAAACTGATAAGGGAGTTGAGGCATGACTACATAGTTCCTTCTTGACTCAAAATGATCTTTGCAAGTCTGTTTCAACCAAGGCATACAGGATCACCGTGTGGAAATTTAATGAATCAGCTTTTCTCCAAAGATTTTCAGGCTCCTCTGTCCCAGGAATTTCCTGACATTTTGGTTGCTTCATTCCTTAATGAAGCTGCTCTGGACCAGTAGAAAATAAATTCTTTTCCTAATTTTCCTGCCTTAATTATGCCTTTGTACCTAGTATGGCAGAGTGGGGAATGTTACTAAAAATAGAAAGGAGCAACATATATTAATGGGCTCTCCTAAGACAGACTGTAGTTAATTGGTAAGACTTTTGCCCACAGGTCCCATACCAAAGAAATCAATTATGCATTCAGGCCCAGGAGCCATCTTCCAAGAAGGTAGCTCCATTATCTCTAATATCTGAAACATCCTCAGCTAAATTGAAGAAACATAGTTATAATGGGTAGATATATTTTATAAAATTATATGTATGTATTTTGAAGCATAAACGAGCATGCAAATGTTATATTTCATATAATTGAAGATCCTTTATGACTCAACATTTACAGAACAATATTATGACGTGGAGCAAGTTTAGATTCCTATATCATATTTAACAAATACATTTTAATGAAGGTTAATAATAAATATTACCTATCTTATTTGTAATTTTATTACATATTTTTATTGAAAAATCTTTTCCTACTATGTAATGAAAACAGCCAAAGAAAAGGAAAACATTATATCCCTTATTATACCATGGAGAATGCCACCCACACCTTACTTAACATGCCCATTAACACCTGCATTGGCAAAATACTGAAAAAAAAATTTGCTTTGCAAAGAAACATATTTGCAGGAGTCTTTCTTTCCTAAATATTATTTTATTTGGAGACACTTATTTTGGTGTCAAACACTACTTAAATTAAAATGTTTATTTCAGTCAATATGACAAAACAAATGCTTGTTTGGGGTCCATTTAAACACACAAATGTTCTTGCAAATGTCCCCTAAGCCAGCCGCTACTAATACTCCTTTGTAAACTTTCTTTACAAGGACTCTTGCTTCTTACTGCTTGGCTTGCCTATTTGAATAGATTTGTAAACTATTTATCAGGTAGACTCTTATATACATTTTCACATGCATAATATTCTTCATTTTTTTATTTCTGTGCATAAAAACATTTTCCTGTGTATGATTCCTGTTGACTAGTGAATGAAATTATTTAAAAATAAAATGCAAGGAAGCAAATATGTTTATCAATTCCTTTTAAAAAGGAACAAAAATAAAAACTAAATCAGATTATTTACATGATAAAGAGCAGTAAGAAGACTAGCACTTAAAATCATGACACATCTTACCGTGTAGAAGTTGATAATCTAAGTAGCTATGTCAGAATTTGTTAACATATAAATCATGAAACTTAATATAAAAGTAAAGAGATTTAATATAGGAATTAGATAGTTATGTTAGGTAGTTAGATACTATGGGGCACTGGGCAGATAGGTGGACAGCGAGGGTGGTCTGGTAGATGGCATAATGCCTGGCTACAGCATAAGGGGTTCTACTTCTTCTAAATGAGTGCCACCAAGAAACCAGTAAGAATCTGACAGCTGCAACTCCACGGTAGCAAGAAGGACCTAACCAGACATTATAATATAATTAGCATTGTGTTTTAGCCACCCCCATAGGTTTTTCTGTGTGTATCATGGGTAAGGACATGCACAAAGGGGACAAACATCACTAAGCATTCCAGGGGCAAGAGCCATCTGTTAATCAAAAGACCACCTCTAAGATGTAAGATGTAAGAGGCGGGACAAACAAAGAGCACTGCTACCCTCCCTTGGATCATCCCACCTCCCATTCTTGGAGGTGAACTTTTCTTTTCCTAAATAAATCTTTTAAAATCTTTTGCTGCACAATGCGCCATCTTCTGTCTGTATTTTTATCTTTCAGGTAAGCCAAGAACTGGGGTCTTTTCCCTTCCCCTTGTGGGGTAACACTTGAAAATACTTCAGAATAGCTCAGAATAAGGTTTTAGGCTGGGCTTTCTGGACTGATTCCCAGAGTAACAGCATAGAACTGCCCTTCCAAGGAAGATCCAAAAGCCAGGAATACAGAAGCTGTGACCACAACTACTCACTCCAACTTTACCAGGATTCAGGGATCAGGAAATCCAGTTTAATCTGTGAGATCACAATTTCTCAGTTTTGACACTGCAAGCAAAATTTGTGTCTGATGCCCACTAATCTGGGGGTTGAATCTGGTTCCGTGTTACCACTGCTACTGAAATACCTCATGTGTCTGTGACAATGCTTGTGAATAAAAACAATGAGATCTCTGAATCTACATTTTACACCTGAAGAGGAAGTAACAGCATGGCAGGAGCTAGGACAGACCATAAACTGTAAAAAGGTTTAGGAATTTTAGACTTGCAGCCTCTAAAATGTAGTAAGCCCTGAAATAAATGAGCTGGAGCTGCATTGATTGAGCCAACCTGAACTATTTGCCAGAATATTCATATAAAAATCCCGCTTGGTCAATTGCACAACCCCAGTTTTATAACTCCATGTGTCACCAAGTGCAAACTGGTCAGCGAATGATGCAGATTTTAATTTTAATTGTTAAGTGAGACTACCCAGTGGATCCATCGAAATGTATTCATAGGCTGCTTTACCTTGTGGATCTAAATGGTCTCTCCTTCAGTGAGAAAAGTTGCTGCTTTGCACTAGATAAATTTTAATTACTTTTAATAAATACTTGATTTGAAGTTAATTACAAAATGCTTCAAACATAAGCTCAATCAGCTTTCACAATTGTAACTACAGTTCTTCATACAGACCCTTCAACTGGAATACAGCCATGCTGCGTCTGGTACCTGGCACATGACGAAGAAACTGACAACTACGATGTTTGTTAATTTGTTTGTTTGGTTTTTACAAATACAATAAAAATTTACTGCTTATATTTTTTCACTCGACCACCTTGAATTAGATCACATAAACTCTTCAGCTCTGTGTCAAAATATTCACACTGCCATTCCCCCCAGTATCACATGGATCCATTATACTGATGACAGTATGCAGAAAGTTCTTGCACAACGGGAAACAGTAGCTACCTTACATATTACAAAACACGCATACCAGAAGGTTGGACACAGCCTCACAAAACCAGGGGTGCTGCTTCACTGAAGTTTTCAGGGTTCCCAGTTGTGTGGAGAATGCTGTGATATTCTCAAGCTGAAAGGCAAATTGTCACTCACATCCCCTTCAATTAAAACACAGTCAGTACTTGCCAGTCCTGGTTGTATACTTAGTGTGTTGCTGAGGTATATTTATTTATTAAGGAACTCATATAGCTATCATCTTTGAGTTTGACCCAGAGCCTAAGGACATTTTCTACCTGATTCCGCCCTCGCTGCAAGGAATTCTGTCTCTTTGTGATGACCCAGGTGAGCCAACGATACTTGTCAAGTTTGTGGCAGATCAGGATGCTTCATGGAATTTGTCTAAAAGCCTGTAGAAGACTCTCACTCCTACTTTTTTGAAGCAAAAAAAAAAAAAAAAGTCCTTTTTGGAAGATTAATTTCCCATGCTGAGAAATCATTCTAGGTTTGTTACTGAGTAGTGATAGATCCAAAAACCTGACTTAGTACTCTGTGGGACCAAAACACCTGATCTCCTACTAAAAAATGAATACCAGTAGATCCATGTATCATATTTGGGTGTATTTGGCAGCCTTTCAACATCTAGTGGAAAAATACTTATGATCTGGATTAGAGTAGGCACTCAGGGCTCAATTAGGTCACTAAAGCTGCTGTCTCACACTCACAGTTCACCTGGCTCTGCCATCTACCTGCTCCTTTTCACAGAAAATCTTTATGGACCAGGGAAGCCAGGTTTATACATACTACTGTATGATTTTTAACATTCATCATAAGTAGTTCTGTTGCATCATTTTAGACTCAGTCATATGAGGCCCTGAGGTCACTGGGGAATAGGGAAACTCCACAATTCAAATTTTGTATCTAGTTGTCTGCTTTACCAAAAAGAAAGAGGACACTAAGGTATGACTCAATCGTGATCCATGAGCAACGGCTAATAGTTTAGTCAGTACTCAGTGTCTTCGAAGGCATGGATCAGAAAACTGTTGCCAAGAAAGTCAGAAGAAGTTATGGATGAGCCTCTAAAATTCAGAATGTAAGAATACTTGTGAGCCATGTTATTTATCACCAAAGGGCCCCCATTGTGGGGTGTTCCTTCACAGTCAGGTGGACAATATGTCCTGCTCACAAGTGTTTGCTCAATAAGCTGATTAACCAAGTGGTCATGCGAGTAGGGATGGAAATGATGCATGGATTCAACAAATATGGATATCACTGCATGACACTGATGTAGTAACTAATATAGCTAAGTGTCCAATTGGCCAATAGCAAACTCTGATACAGTGTGCCCAGATACCACTATAACTGAATGGAGAACAGCTCAAAACCTGTGTTCAGCAGGGCTCTCCTTCAAACTCTGAACGGTGGCAACTCCAGATAAGTTAGCCTATTCTGCATTAAATTATTCTTTGAATTGACAGTTGCATTTATTGCTATACTGTATATAATTTCACAACCTCCAAAGAGAAAGTATTGCACAAAAGAAACCATAATACTGAATGTTAATAAATCCTACTTAGTAAACGTACTCTTTCTGAAGGACCTACAAGTACTATAAATTCTTATCTTTGCTTGAGACAATTAAAACTATAAAAGTATGGATATAAAACTGAACTGGGGGGGCTGGTTCAAGATGGTTATGTAGAGAGATCCTGAGCTCACCTCTTCCCATGGACACACTGAATCTACAGCTACATATGGAACATTTTCTTCTGGAAAAAACAAAACAAAACAACGACAACAAAAAACAAAAACAAAACTAGCTGAGCGATTCCTACACATGGGGCAAAGAACTACATCAAAGCGGGTAGGAGAGTCTGGAAAAATTTCACCATAAACATCCCCCCTGGCAGAGTGTCCCATAATCAGGAAAGAAGCCAAAACAGAGTTCCTCCCTGAAGAAGGAAGGGCTTGATCTCCACATTGAGGACAACTTGTCACTGAGAAACAAGTCTTCAAAAGCATCCAGCTTTGAAAACCAATGGGGCTTGCATTCACTGGACACACAAGGCTACAGCAAACTGAGAAACAGGTCCTAACTGGCTCATGTGCTCAGACTTGCCCAGCCCAGGGACCAGCACAGAGACAGCCATCTGAAAAGTGGCCAAATTTTCTATGAAAAAGGCCTATTTGCTTATCTAAAACTGTCAGCTTGAGGGGCAGGCATTCAATTCAACACCCACCTAGGGGCCTGCTGGGTACCCCCCAGGGACAGAGGCTTGCAGGTGGCATAGTTGCACCCTCTCTCTGCCTTACTCCAGCCAGCCAGTGTTCTCTCATCCATCCTCCCCCACCTGCTGGGCACTATCTCTGTGCCTTCTACCTGTCATGCCGCAAATGCCAGGATCTTCCAGGAGGGAGGTTTTATATGCATCTGGTCCCCTATTTTTATGTCTGGTGCCACCCAAGGGACACACCTTGATTTGCCTGGCTCTGGTGGCCAGCAGGGCTTGTGTTCCTGTGTCCCTTAATACTGCACCAGTTAGAGAGACAGTTATTAGCCATCTACCACCACCAGAGCACTGCACAGATAGATTGAAATGCACCTCAGTCTTTCTGTGATAATGGCCTTGTATGTTTATGCTGGAGCTTTGACCTAAGGGGGAGGCTTCTGGTTTGTCACATTTAGTTGCTTATTGAGGTATTGTCAGGGAGCAGGGGCTGTTGAATACAATCTTTGTGATTTCCTTCTATTTTGCTCCAGCTCACTGCTATCTCCCAGAAAGCAGCTTAGGCCCTCCCATGGCCCCTCAACTTTTGTGGCTGCCTCCATAAAACACCTGTAAATTGTCTGACTCTTGTGGCCAGTTGGGTATATGCTTATAGGTCCCATAAGACAGTAACCAAGAAGAAAGAGTTCTTAACTGGCAACCACCCCCAGGGTTCAGTAAGTGGCAGCAGTGCAAAGAGACCAGCTTTTCTGTTAAGGAGGCCTATTCGTTTTCCTTCATAGCTGGGACCTGAAGTGTAGGCTTCTAATGAAACTCACCCCAAAAGACTGACTGCAATCCTTTCCAGAGACTTAAGACAGTGGGTACTTTTGTTGTATCCTCTCTGTATGCTCCAGAGTAGCAGCAGCTCCCAGAAGGGAGCTTTTACTCACATCTGATGCCTTGTTTTTTATGACTGGTGCCCAGTTTTTTAGGGCTGTCATGTAGGAGATGTCCCTTGATTGCTCAGCTCTGGTGTCCTGCAAGAGCTGCATTCCTGGGTCCCATCACACTGTAAAAGATGGAGAGACAGTTCTTGGCTGGTACCACCCCAGGGCGCAGCACAGACAGCAGATGGAAACACAACCCCAAGTTTTTGTGAAAGAGGCCTATTTGCTTGTCCCGGAGATTTGGCCTTAGGGGCAAGCTTCTGATTTGACACATATCTAGGGCCTACTGAGGTGCCCTCAGGAGATGGAAGCTGTTGGATGCTGTGTTTGTAGGTTCCTTCTGCTCACTACAGGTCGCTGGTGTCTCTAGGAGCTTAGACAGCCGTCTGGCACCCTGGTTTCTGGGACCGCTTCCTAGGGGATTCTTCTTTAGGTTGCTTAGCTCTGGTGATCAGCAGGACGTATGCTTGTGGTCCCACGGGAATGCATGTATTTGCACACCTTCAAAGCTGCTGTCTGATGACCTGGCTTCCAATCAACCTGAATCTAGATACTGGCTGAAATTCTCCTCTTTGGGACACTGATAGGTCTTGACACATAGTCAACTACCGAGAGCCCTAAAAATAAACTAGGGTGCTTGGACAATCACAAAGGTTTGAGAAACGACCGAGAGCTTGGGCAGGGTTGAATGATAAGGTTCATCTTCTGCACAAGGCCACTTTCTCAAGACTTGAAGCAGCTGTTTTATCTTATGTGTAGAAACCAACACAGAGTCATGAAAAATTAAGAAACAGAGATATACATTTCAAAGGAAAGAACAAGATAAAACCTTAGCAAATGTCCTTAATGAAATGGAGACAAGTGTTTTACCTGATAAAGAGTTCAAAATAATGACTATAACATACACCCCAGTGTTCACTGCAGCACTGTTTATGATAGCCAAGACATGGACATCAACAGATGATTGGATAAAGAAGATGTGGTACATATATACAATGGGACACTACTCAGCTATAAAAAAGAATAAAATAATGCCATTTGCAGCAATATGGATGGACCTGAAGATTGTTATTCTAAGTGAAGTGGGCCAGAAAGAGAAAGAAAAATGCCATAATACATCATTTATATGAGGAATCTAAATAATAATAATAATAATAAGGACACAAATTAACTAGTTATTATTTATAACTTAGATGATTGATTTCTTGAATATGTGTAAGCACATTTGACTGTCCTTTATGATTGGATTATTGCATTGTGTTGATTCTTATTTTGTAGTTGGCTTTATTCCTTTGATAACTATGTAAGTTTAAAAAGCTAAAGAATAAAAATGATTGTATAGGAACTCACTTAGCTCAGGAGAAGAAGAGATGAACACAATGAGAACTTCAAAGAAGGGACAGAAAATATAAGAAAGTTTGAAATAGAAGTCACAAAGCTGGAAAACACAACCGAGCTGAAAAATGCACTAGAGGATTTCAACAGCAGACCATACAAATAACAGAAAGAATCAATGAACTCCAAGACAGGGCAGGGGAACTCACCTAATCAGATCAGCAAAAAGGAAAAAGAATGAAAAAAGTGAATTTAGTTTAAGGGGCTTCTGGGCCATTAAGCAGAAACAACATTTGGATTATAGGGGCCCCAGAAAGATAGAGAGAAAAGGGAAGGAAGCTTATTTAAAGAAATAATGGCTAAAAACTTCCATAATCTGAGGGAGGAAACAGATACAGAAGCCTAGAGAGTTCTGAATAAAATGAACCCAAAGAGATTTCCATCAAGACATGTTATAATTAAAATGTCAAAAGTTAAAGACATGGAAAGAATCTTAAAAACAGAATGAGAAAACCAACTTGTTACATACAAGGGAAACTCCATAAAACTATCAACAGATTTCTTTTTAGCAAAACTTTTGTAAGCCAAAAAAGAATGGCACAGTATATTTAAGGCATTGAAAGGGGAAAAAAATTCCAACCAATACCCTACCTGGCACATTTTTGTTCGGAATTGAAGGATAGACAGAGTTTTCCAGGCAACCAAAGGCTAAAGAACACTAAGTCAGATTTACAAGAAATATTAAAGGATCTTGTTTAAAATGAAATGAAAATGTGCTAATAAGTATAAGAAAACATATGAAAATATAAATCTCACTGGTAAAGGTAAATATATAGTAAAATTCAAAGTAATCTAATATTATAAGGTGGTGAATTCAGCACTTATAAAACCATTAGGACAATTAAATGGCAGAAGTAGTAAAAGTAAGTGTAACTATAATAATTTGTTAAAGAATGCACAAAATTTAAATCATGACATCAAAAACATAAAACATGAGAGTGGGGAGAATAAAATGTAAAGCTTTAAAATGTGTTCAAATTTTAACAATTATTAACTTAAAATAGACTGTTATAAATATGAGTTGTTGTGTGTAAACCTCATGTCAACCACGAAGCAAAAACCTTTAGAAAATTAAAAAAAAAAAAGATAAATGGAAAGGAATATAAGCATACCACTACAGAAAATCATCAAATCACAGAGGAAGAGAGAAAAAGAAGAAAGGAACAGAGGACTACAAAACAACCCCAATACAATTAACAAAATGGCAACAAGCACATAACCTATTAAGAATTATTTTAAATGCAAATGGACTAAATTCTCCAACCAAAAGACACAGAGTGGCAGGATAAAACAAGATCCACCTATGTAGTGCCTGCAAGAGACCTGCTTCAGCTGTAAGGATGGAGACAGACTGAAAGTGAATGGATGGAAAAGGTATTCTCTGCAAATGAAATCCAAACATAGCAATAGATGCCTACTTCAAGAAACAAGGAAAATCTCAAAAAAAAAAAAAGAAAAAGAAAAAGAAAAAGACACCTAAATTTGCACCTTAAGGATCTGTTAAAAACAAAACAAAAACAAATTAAGCTCAAAGTTAAAAGAAAGGAAATTACAAAGATCAGACTGGAAATAAATAAGAGACTAAAAATTTAAAATATCAACAAAACTTAAGAGCTATTTTGTTGAAAAGATAAACAATACTGACAAAACTAGCTAGACCAGACTCTCCAAAGGGAAAAAAATGCGAGGCGATTCAAATAAAGAAAATTAGAAATAAAACAGAAGACTTTACAACTGTTATCACAGAAATATAGCAGGTCATAAGAGACTACTACAAAAAATTATACACTAAAAACCTAGAAAAAAATGAATAAATTCCTAGAAATATATAACTTACTAAAACTATATCATAAAGAATAGAATATCTGAACAGACTTGTTATGAGAAGACTGAATCAGTAATCAAGCATATCTCCACAAACCAAAGTCCAGGTCTCACTGGTAAGTTGAACAAAATATTTAAAGAGGAATTAATACCAATCCTCCTCAAAACCTTCCAAAAAAATAGAAGAGGTAGAAATACTCCAAACACATTTTATAAGGCCAGCATTACCTTGATATCAAAATTGGATAAAGACACCACAAGAAAAGACAATTACAGGCCAATATCCCAGATGATCATAGTTGCAAATGTCCTCAACAAAATGTTAGCAAATTAAATTCAATAACACTTTGTTTCCATGTCTGGGCAATTTTATATAGTGCTACTATAAACATTGGGGTGAGTGTGTCTTTTTGAATTTGAGTTTCCTCCAGATATATGTCCAAGAGTGGGATTTCTGGGTCATATAGTAAGTCTATTTTTAGTTTTTTGAGGACTCTTCATACTATTTTCAATAATGGCTGCACCAAGCTAAATTCCCACCAGTAGTGTAGGAGGGTTAGTCATTCTAAGTGAAGTAAGCCAGAAAGAGAGAAAAAAAAATGTATTATGTCACTCATATGTGGAACCTAAAAAAAAAAAAGAGAAAAGAAAGAAGACACTAATGAACTTATCTACAAAACAGAAAAAGACTGAAAGACGTAGTAAGCAAACTTATGGTTACTGGGGTTGGGGTAAGGGAGTGAGAAGGGATAAACTGGGAGTTTGAGGTGTGTAAATACTAACTACTATGTGTGAAGTAGATAGAAAGTGAGTTTCTTCTGTGTATCACAGGGAGCTTTGTTCAGTGTCTCATAGTAACCTATAATGAAAAAGATATGAAGACAATTATATGTATGTACGGCTGAAGCATTGTGTTGTGTACCAGAAACTGACACATTATAGCTGACTACACTTTAATTTAAAAAATAAATACAAAAAAAAATTAAATTAAAAAATTAAATTCGATAACATTAAAAGAATATGTCATGATCAGTAGAATTTATAACAGGAATGCTTAGAGAATTCAATATCTGCAAGTCAACCAAACCAACAGCATGTTAGCAGAATGAAGAATAAAAAAAAATACATATGATCACTTTGATGCACGCAGTAAAAGCATTTGACAAAATTCAACATGCACTAATGATTAAAAAAAAAACCTCTCAACAAAGTGGATATAATGGGAAATTGCTGCAACATAATAAAGACCAAAAATGACAAGCCCACAGATAACGTCATACTCAGTATCAAGAAGCTGACTGTTTTCCTCCAAGATCAGGAGCAAGACAAGGATACTCACTTTCTCCTTTTATTCATCATAGTACTGGATGTCCTTGCCAGAGCAATTAGGCAAGAAAAATAAATAGAAGTCATCCAAACTGGAAAGGAAGAAGCCAAACTGTCACTATTTGAAGGTGACATGCTACTATATATAGAAAACCCTGAAAACACCATAAAAACTCATTAGTCTAAACAACTAATTCAGTAAAGTTGCAGGATACAAAATCTATAAACAAAAATCTGTCACATTTTTATACACTAGTAACAAACTATCAAAAAGAGAAATTAAGAAAATAATCCCATTTGCTACTGGATCAAAAAGGAATAAAATACATAGAAATTAACTTAATCAAGGAGGTAAAAAACTTTTACACTCTGACTCTGAAAACTCTAAAACACTGAGGAAAGAAACTGAAGAACGCACAAATAAGTGGAAAGACATTCCATTTTCATTTGTTTGGAACAAACAATATTATTAAAATGTCTATACTACTTAAAGCAATCTACCGATTCAATGCAATTCTTATCAAAATATAAATGAAAATTTTCACAAAATTAGAACAATGAAACCTATATTTTGTGTGGAATCACAAAAGACCCCAAATAGTCAAAACCACCTTAATAAAGAACAAAAATGGAGGCGATATCACAGTCCCAGGCTTGAAACTATACTACAAAGCTAGAGTAATCAATATGGTATCTGACTGGCACAATAATGGACACATAGATCAATGGGAAAAAATAGAGACCCCAGAAATGAATCCACTCCTCATATAGTCAATCAATCTAGGAAAAATTAGGCAAGAATATATAATGGGGAAAATAGTTTATTCAATAAATAGTGTTGGGAAAACTGGACAACTACATGCAAAAAAATAAAAACTGGACCACTTTTTTTTTTTTTTTTTACATTATATACAACAATAAACTCCAAATGAACTAAAGACTTAAAGGTAAGACTTGAAACCACAAAATCCCTAGTAGAAACCATAGCATAGCACTATGCTCTTTGACATTGGTTTTAGCAGCATCTTTTGGATATTTCTCTTCAAGCAAGTGCCACAAAAGTAAAAATAAACAAACAAGACCTCATCAAATGAAAAAGCTCTTACACAGTGAAGGAAACCACTAACAAAATGAAAAGGCAACACAGTGAATGGGAGAAGATATTTGCAAATAACATATCCAATAAGACACTGATAGGCAATATATATATTAAAAAACTCATACAACTCATCAATAAACACCCCAATTGAAAAATGGGCAGAGGACCTGAATAGATATTTTTTTCAAAGAAGACATACAGAAAGTCAACAGACACTTGAAAAGATGCCCAATATCTTAATCACCAGGGAAATACAAATCAAAACCACAATGAGGTATCATCTCAGACTTGTCAGAATAGCTATTGTTGAAAAGACAAGAAACACTGAGTGTTGGCAAGAATGTCAAGAACAGGGGACCCTGGTGCTGTAGTGGTGGGAATGCAAATTGTTGAAATCACTATAGAAACAGTACGGAAGTTCCTCAAAATATTAATAATGGAACTACCATATGATCAGCAATTCCTCTTCTGGGTATTTATCTGATTAAAACACCAACTCAAAAAGACCTATGCACTCCCACGTTTGTTGCAGCATTATTTACATTAGCCAAGACATGGAAGTAACCTAATTGCCCACCAATGGTGGACATTTTCTTTATATAAAATACAAATAAATTTTATATTATATGTATTTGTATTCTTTATACTAAATATAAATAATAAGGGAATAGTAAATTCAGCCATAAAAAGAAAATCTTGCCAATTGCAACATAGATGCGACTTATGCTTAAATGAAATAATTCAGAGAATGAAAAATACCATATGATTTCACTTATATGTGGAATGTAAAAAAAAGAAAACAAATAAGAGTAACAACAACAACAATAAAAAATAATCTCATGATTACAGATAACAGATTGGGGGTTGCTAGAGTTTGGGAGTGTGAGGTAGACAAAATGAGTAAAGAGAATTAAAAAGTACAATCTTCCAGCTATAAAATAATTGTCATGAAAGTGTAATATACTACAAGGTGACTACAGTTAATATTGTACTGTATATTTGTAAGTTACAAGGGAGTACATCTTAAAAATTCCCATCACAAGAAAAAATTTTTGTAACTATATATTGTGATGGATGTTGACTAGACTTATTACAATGATCATTGACAATATACACAAATATTGGGTCATTATGTTGTCTGAAACTAAAATAGTGTTATATGTCAATTATAACTCAATAAAAATGAACTGTGGGTTTGTCCACTGCTCTTTGAGGAAAGAGAATGTGCCTTTCTCATCATCTACAAGTGAGATGCATTTAGTCCTCATTCAATAAATTCAATTTACAACAGCTAGAGTACATCTTCTGGGTCTGACCTTGGATTTGTTGCAATTTATACTTGGAGAAGGAAACTTCAGTTTCATCATCTATATAGTGGGGGAAATAATGATTATCTCACAAATTTTTTTTTGTAAAGGGTTATCTGGATAGCCAAAAGAAAATTTTCTAAGTCTTTGTCTTGTACATATATTTTCTCTCTCTAAAGGTATCGATAGTTCTTTTGTACTTATCAAAGTTTATTTTATCTATGTGTTAAATTTAAAAATTGTACTAGTGCATTGGGATAATTTGTAGACTCCTATACCAGTGCTCTGAATGCAGCTAGAACAAGCTTTCCAAACACAAGCATCACAACCACCACCACCACCAGTGTCACCCCTCCTTGCCTTGGTGTCAACGTCTTCTTATAGCAAACTGCTTACATTGCCTCTCAGTGCAGCTTTACACTACCTACTTGTTGGTAGCTGCAGGTAAGGATTTCCAGTTTAAATTTTACTTCAAATCCCAACAACTATGAAAAGATATTTTTAGGGTGTGCCTTCTAGTACATTGCTACCTACATTTGAGATATGTTCAAAAGACTGTTACAGCTTCTGTTTTTATTGAACAATGTTACAGTTCTCTTTTTTTGCAGGGGAATAATTTCAGTCAATACAATTTCCATACAACTCTAGCTCAGAATTTTTTGTGATTGTCATAAATAAGAAATGTTTTAAAAAATGAATAGTTGAGTCTTCTGATGGGAGCTGTCTATTACCTCTCTGCCATTCATGGAAACTTGTTAACTACCCCAGTTCATCTGAGATAATCATGCAGAAAACCTGGAGCTATTTTTGCACTTACTAAATGAATTTAAGTTACTCCCTAGTTGTGTACTAATTACACTTGGCATTTCTTAGTTTGTTACAAATGAAAACCAACTATGGCTCAAAAGTGTCTTGAAAGCAGCCTTGAATAATTTCTTTTAATGACCATGGAATTAGATGCAATTTTTATTTTCATACTTTAAGTCTGAAGCAGGCTATTTCAGTGGATTATTTTTTCTCACTGTTCTTTCTTTTTTCTCCTAATCCCTAAAGATTTTGCCCCACAATTCACAAATTGCAAAGTTCTAAAAATAGTTTTTATAGTATTTACTTATGTTTTAAAAGTAAATTTTGACAACTCTGTGGTGAGCTTATGAAGTGTATCCTACAGAAATACTTGCATGCAAAATTACTTATAAACAAGAGTATTCAAAAAAGCACATTGACAATAGCAGAATATTAAAAACAAGGTAAATTTATACCAGTATAGCATGGAGTCAGTAAAGTATTGTGTATCTATCTAATTGAATATTATACAAGAGAGATATATTGTAAAGATATACTGTAATATATTGCTATGAAATGCTCTCAGAATATTAATTACAAAAATATAGTAATACAAGAGAACATTTAGATACACAAGTATAGGGATATTAAGTGTATATATAGGAAGATATATATATATCTTATCCATTATATATATCCACATATATTTTTGTTTTATTTATAAAAGAAATATATTTCTCTTATTCCTTTTACCCATATACTAGAACATTTAGACACATTTTTGTACTATATTTTAGTACTTAATATTATTTATATACTTATATTATTTTACCTATTAATTTTTAATATTGTTATAATACTATATGCTTATAAATGGAATGACTGTCTCATAGGATACATAGGGCTTTATAATGAGTAAGCCTCTTTGAAGAAGAACTGAGTGATTTTGCACAAAGATCAGGGCAGTCCAGCTGGAAGGCCAAAGAACTTGCATAGTGCACAACTGTTACTTAATTATTAATTAAGGGTGTGGACTGAGAGGTATTACGAGATGTTAAAAGTCTTTCCCTAAGCTTTCTCTTGATGCTACAAATGTGGCTGAGTATTTTTGTTTTACTCTCCTCCCTTAAAACCGACTGATGATAACCCAGTAAAATAAAAAGGGAACAAAATGGCAGCAACTACAAATCACAATAAACAATACCTGCCACACAAAATAGAATTTGTGCCCAAGTCAAGAAGGTGAAATAGAACTATACATGCCATCTTGTCCTCAGGCAAGATGCCGATTTTTCTAAACCTAGTCTTGAAAGTCTCATCAAAGGTAGCTTTGATTTAAATCCAATAGTTCAGTTTGGAAGAAGACAAGCAGGAACATCTTTCTGTGCCTCAATTCAAAATGGCAAAAATTAAAAAAGAGCTGAAGGAGGAAAAGAAAACATAATATGCTTTATCAGTGCTGACCAGAGACAGCCTAGTAAGTACAGATAACAAATCATTACATATATGCAGAATGTGTAAGGGTTTCTCCATCAATCACATTAATCTATTACCCCAATGGAGGTGATTCAGTAAAATGAAGGAAGATATGCAACCAAGATAAAATTATCATAAATCTGTGGGAGTGTTATCAGAGAAGAAAGAAATAAAGTTTCTAACTCAAACCTCTGCCTGCATCCCCTTCTCAATTCTTCTCTAAAGTGTTGGCTTAAGTGGATCTGCTGTCTTTAAAGAGAAATAATAACCTAAAAGGATGATCCTTTAAACCAATCCAATAATATATTTTGATTAAATTATAAACATCAGTAGATTGATTAATCCCCCCCTCAATGTTTAGACATATAGTTCTCCATACTCTTAAAAAATTAATGATGACACATCAACTTCATGAAAAAAATTATCAAAGACAAAGTGCAGGATATTAAAGAGTAAATGATTAATAAAATAAGAAGAGTAGATGTGGTCTGATAGATAAAATATCTAAAAAGAAAAATCAAATTATCAATAAAGCCAACATAAAAGTATTATCATCAAAGGCATGCAGATCATCTTTAAAAAGTTCTACAAAACAGAATAGGATTTAAGAAAAAAAAAAAAACAGAATCAGAAAAATGATAGTAGATATAGAAGGAAAAGGAGATCCAAGTAAGCATAGTTTATATTCCAGAGAAATAAAATCAAATAGAACCAGAAGCAAATAGATAAATGAAAGATGTAATTTACTTAAACACACACATATAATCATGCATGTACATATATGGTTATCCCTCAATATCCACAGGGGATTGCTTTCAGGGTTCCCCTGCTATATACGAAAATCTGCAGATGCTCAAGTGTCTCATATAAAATGGCATTGCACAATGAATACATTGGCCCTTTGTATCCACAGATGTGAAACAGGTGAGTCCAGAGAGCCAACTGCATATTTATTGAAAAAAATCCACCTATCAGTGGATCTACACAGTGAACCTATATCGTTCAAGGGTCAACTGTACAAGTGTAAAGAGATAGCTGAAACTACAGATTAAAAGAAACTGTGTCCTAGGAAAACTGACACACCAGTAAAAATGATTCACTAGTAAACATATATTGATAAAAAGTCTTATGGAGAAATACATCACTTCGGAGGAAAAAAATCAATCCAGACTCAGAATTTTTAATATCCAAAATTCAATGGCAAAATAAAGTCAACCTTTGTCCAGAAATTCCTGAATGTCATGATACGGGATCAAGAAAATTGGCATTTATATATTTTTTAAAAACAAACAAATAATCTCAAATATGTAAAACTCAGATAAAGTATGGGGACCCTATGTCACAGCTGGACAAGAACGATTTATGCCTGTAGTTCTATATTTGTATTAAGAGTTTCCATTTTCATAATTAAACATTTTGATTTGGACAATAACATTTACAGTCACACTAATAATAAACCCTACTCTAAAAAAAACACTTCATGACAAAATTCAATGATCTAAAAGAGATACACAAATAAAGTATGCAGAAATGGCAACATAGAACTTCCAGCTTCAACTCTGACATGTAAAGAGTTTGGATGTTTGTACTTGCATCATGAGAAGAAAAAAGCTAAACAAACTGAAAACCATTGACTTTTCTTGAACCTTTCAAAGAATTGTGGTTATAAGGCAAATCATCACCCTGCAATCTATGGAGACATGTGAACATAGTGAATTACAGTCATTAGCTTAACTGGGGTAGAACTTGTGGGGCATTAAAATGGTAGTCACATTTAAACAGTAACTGACAACTTGTAGGAGATATAGTATGGATTAGCATGAGAGTGAGAAACTCCTGGTGGCTGCTCTTTTAGTGGGGCCCGCATACTTTCATGGGTTTCAACTCCAGGAGTGCCCACCACGTTCTCAACATGGAATGTCAAGAAAAATTACCCTGTTTTGGAAGAGGGAAGGGAAAAGTAATTATTTAGAAGTTAATCCCAGAATATTCTCTAAAATAAAGGCTTACTCAGAAGAAAAGAATTTAACATAGCCTTATCCAAAATAGGGAAGGGAAACTGCCCAAGTTCATCTTCTTCTAAACTTCTTGTCTCATCCGAAAAAGGAATGAAAGCTGAGAAACCCTGTGAAGGTCACAGTCCAGAGACACAAATCCATTAAAAGACTAAAATTTCATTATAAGATTATAAATTTATTTTACCTACTGCAGTATCAACAGAGGTACAGCATAATTACAGTGAAGTGTAGTCGAGAGAGCTACAAGGTACAAATTCCATGAAAGAAGGAACGTCTTAGGGAAACTTAAAATAAGGGAGGAAAAATAAGGACACCTATATCTATAGCAAACATTAAATATAGCCCAACTCCTAATCAGATTAAGATAATACCTCACACTAAAGATCTATTTACCACATTTTATATTACCCAATATATCATATCCAGATTTCAACAAAAAATTACAAGGCATGAAGAAAAATAGTCTGAAGAGAGAAAGTATCATAACTAGACAGATATGGCACAGACTTTAGAATTATCACAATTTAAAATAACTATGATTAAATTTTTTGATTAGCATTTGTGATTTTTAAAGTTTATTTAGTATAGTCAGTTACAATGTCAATTTCTAGTGTACAGCATAATGTTTGAGTCATATAAATACACACATATGTATTTTCATATTCTTTTTCATTATAGGCTACTACAAGATACTGAATATAGTTCCCTGAGCTATACAGAAGAAATTTATTTTTTATTTATTTTATATACAGTAGTTAACATGAGCAATTCTTGACCTCCCTAATTATCTCTTCCCACCCCTCTTCCCCCTAGTAGTCATAGGTTTGTTTACTATGTCTGTGAGTCTGTTTCTGTTTTGCAGATAAGTTCATTAGTGTCTTCTTTTTTCTTTTCTTTTTTTAAGGGTCTGCATATGAATGATATCTTACGGTATATTTAGTTCTCTTTCTGGCTTACTTAGAATGATGATCTTCAGATCCATCCATGTTGCTTCAAATGGTACTGTTTTATTCTCTTTTATGGCTGACTAGTATTCCACTGTATAAAAATACCACAGCTTTTTTATCCAGTCATCTGTTGATGGACATTTAGATGGTATCTGTGTCTTGGCTACTATAAATAGTGCTGCTGTGAACACTGAGGTGCATGTATCTTTTTGAATTTGAGTTCCCTTCAGATATACTCCCAGGAATGAAGTTGCAGGATCATATGGTAAGTTTTTTTTTTTGTTTTATGAGGAATCTCGGTACTGTTTTGCATAATGGCTGCACCGAACTACATTCCCACCAACAGTGTAGGAGGGTTCCCTTTTCTCCACATGCTTTCCAGCAATTATTGCTTTGTGGACTTTTTAATGATAGCCATTCTGAGTGGTATGAAGTGATACCTCATTGTGGTTTTAAAATTTATATGGACTTTCAAAAGACTCAGAATTTCCAAAGCAATACTGAAGAAAAAGAACAAAGCTGGAGGAATAACCCTCCCAGACTTCAAACAACACTGCAGAGCTACAGTAATCAAAACAATGTGGTACTGGCACAAAAACAGACATATAGATAAATGGAACAGAGAGCCCAGAAATAAACACACAGATCTCTGGTCAATTAATCTTCAACAAAGCAGACAAGAAGATGTAATAGAGAAAAGACAGTCTTTTCAGCAAAAGGTGCTAGGAAAATTGGACAGCTGCATGTACAATGAAGTTAGAACACTCCCTCACATCATACACAAAAATAAATGCAAAATGGCTTAAAGATTTAAATATAGGAAAAGACACTATAAACCTCCTAGAAGGAGACATAGGCAAAACATTCTCTGCCATAAACCTTAGCAATAGTCTCTTCAGGCAGTCTACCCAGTCAATAGAAATGAAAGCAAAAATTTTAAAAAGGGACCTAATTAAATTTATAAGCTTTTGCACAGCAAAGAAACCAAAAGTGTAACAAAATGACAACCCATTCCCCACAGAATGGGGAAAATATTTGCAAATGATGGAATGACAAAGGTTTTATTTCCAGAATATGTAAGCATCTCATACAATTTAATAAGAATAAAACAAATAGGCACAGCGAGTTGCCCTCTGTCCACGCTTCGGCCACAATCCCCGAGCATGCAGGCGCTGCGGGCCAGCTTGACCCTGGCGCTGAGCGCGGGGCTGGGCGCAGCCGCTGAGGGCTGGCGGCGGCGGCGGCGGCGGCGGCGGCGGCGGCGGCGGCGGCGGCGGCGGCGGCGGCGGCGGCGGCGGCGGCGGCGGCGGCGGCGGCGGCGGCGGCGGCGGCGGCGGCGGCGGCGGCGGCGCGCACCGGAGGCGCCGGGGCTGCTGAGCCGGCTGCCCGTGCTGCCCGTGGCAGCGGCGGCTGAGCTTCCAGCCGTGTCCGGGGCCCTGGCGGGTGGCAGCCCGGGCGAGCTGGCCAAGTACGGGCTGCCCGGCCTGGCGCAGATCAAGAGCCACGAGTCATAGTACCTGCTGTGTTATGACCCGCGCCCCCGCGGCGCGCTCTGGGTTGTCGAGCAGCTGCGGCCCGAGCGGCTCCGCGGCGACGGTGACCGCTGCTCCTGCGACTTCCGTGAAGACGACTCGGTGCATGCATACCACCGCGCCACCAACGCCGACTACCGCGACAGCGGCTTCGACCGCGGCCACCTGGCCGCCGCCGCCAACCACCGCTGGAGCCAGAAGGCCATGGACGACACCTTCTGCCTGAGCAACGTCGCCCTCCAGGTGCCCCATCTCAACCAGAATGCCTGGAACAACCTGGAAAAGTACAGCCGCAGCCTGACCCGCACCTACCAAAATGTCTATGTCTGCACGGGGCCGCTTTTCCTGCCCAGGACGGAGGCTGACGGGAAGTCCTATGTGAAGTACCAGGTGATTGGCAAGAACCACGTGGCGGTGCCCACCCACTTCTTCAAGGTGCTGATCCTGGAGGCAGCAGGCGGGCAGATCGAACTTCGCTCCTATGTGATGCCCAACGCGCCTGTGGATGAGGCAATCCTTCTGGAGCGCTTCCTGGTGCCCATCGAGAGCATTGAGTGGGCCTCGGGGCTGCTCTTTGTGCCAAATATCCTGGCACGGACCAGCAACCTTAAGGCCATCACTGCGGGCAGCAAGTAAGGGGCAGCCCCAGCCAGACTGTGGGGTTGTCGGGGCTAGGTCAAATTAAAGGTGTTTATTTTTGGAGAAAAAAAAAAAAAAGAAGAAGAATAAAACAAATAACCCAATCCAAAAATGAACAGAAGATCTAAACAAGCAATTCTTCAAAGAAGACCTACAAATGGCCAATAGGCACATGAAAAAAAAATAGCTCAATATTGTAAATTACCAGAGAAATGCAAATCAAAACTATGATTAAATTGTAAGAACTTTAATGCAAAAAATAGACAATGTGAAAGAAGAAATGGATAATGTAAGCAGATATATGAACATTCTAAGAATCAAAATGAAATGCTAGACTCTAAGACAGTATAAGAGAAATGAAAATGGTGTGGACACAACTGATGAAATAATCAGTGAGCTTGAAGATGGCAAAAAGAAATTTCTCACATTTGAAATGTGAAGAGGAAAAAAAGCAAAAAACAGAACAGAAAATCAAAGAACTGTGGTATAATTTTAAAAGGTATAACATGTATAATTGGAACACCAGAATGAGAAGATAAAAAAGGGAGTAAAATAAATATTTGTAGTAATGGCTGGGAATTTTCCAAAATTAATGACAGTCATAAACCACACATCCATAAAGCTCAGAGAACACAAAATAGTTATATATATATATGTATATGTATACACACACACACACACATATACACTACACCTATGCATATAATACTCAAACTGTAGAAAACCAAATACAAAGAGAAAATCTGGAAAGAAGTTAGAGAAAAATAATCGCTTTATGCATAGAAGAAAAATAATAAAATTATGGTGGATTTTTAATCATAAATAATGCAAGATACAAGACAATGGAGTACAATAGTTAAAATGGTGGTGAAACTCAGAATCTATATGCAGTCAAGTTACCCTTCAAGAGTAAATAAAAAATAAGGACTTTCGTAAACATACAAAACCTGAGGGAATTCATTGACAATAAGCCTGACTTGAAAGAAATGTTAAAAAGAAGTTCTTCAGGGAGAAGAAAATAATACAGGTCAGATACTTATATTTACAGAAAGAAAGAATCATGTTAAAGAAGAAATAAGTGGAGATAATTTTTCTTAATATATCTAATAGATAATGGTTCAAATAGTAATAATAACACTGTATAGGGTAATTAAAGTATATGAATAAATGGAAAGCAATATTATAAGAAATGGGAGGGAGAAATTGGGACTGCTCTATTATAAGCTACATGTACTATTCATGAAGCAGTGTACTGTTATTTGAAAGTGGACTTAGGTTAGTTGTAAATGTGTATTGCAAAATCTAAGGCAATGACTAAATTTTTTAAAAGAAGTATAATAGATATGCTATGATAGGGGAGATAATTGAATACTATGAAATGCTTCATTAAAACCAAAGAAGGCAAAACGAGCAGAAAGAAAGAAAGAAGAAAGAAAGAGAATGAAGAAGAAAGAAAGAAATAGTAATAGAATGACATAAAATTGTCAGGTTTTAGAGTTTGTCTTCCATATAATATGAATCTACTTTCTTTTTCATACTAAACTGTTAATAATTTGGAAAATGAAAACCAGTTCAGCTATATGTTCATAGTTTCAAATTAAGTGATGGTGATTGTAGTATGATTTCAGTATTTCTTGTTCACTTTTTTCAATCTAAGAAGGGTGACTTAATTTCAAGTAATTAAGAATAAAAAGTGATATTCTAGGGATAAATAAGGAAACAAATGGAAAGGACCACAGCATTCAGATTACCTTGCAAATGTCTTCAATTTTTCATCATTCATGTCTTCTCAAAACAAAAGCAAACATTTGTTCCTTTGCATAAAGTATCACGTATTTTCACTCGTACATGCCTGAAACCTTTCAACTGTTATCACCTAAGAGTCACTTATTACTGAATCAGCATATTCCCTAAGTTTTTGAGGTATGTAAATAAAGAAAGCCTAGCAATTTGTATATATGTAAATTAATGTATATTACACATATGTATAGAGGAATAAGAGTAAGAATTATAGTGGATTTCTCGTCAGAAATCCTGTGATCTGTCTATCTATCTGCTATATAGAGAGACTGATTTGTTATTAGGACTTGGCTTATACATGACTAGCAAGCACAACATTTTCTGAGCAAATGTCCCAGTCTGAGTCCAAAGATCAGCGCGCTGCTGTGGAACCAGGAAATTCAAAGGCTACCAGAAAGGAGAATTCTCCTATATTCGGGGGAGGATCAGTCTTTTACTCTATTCAGGCCTTTAACTTGCCTAGATGAGGTCGACCCACACAATGGAGGCTGATCTGCTTTATTCACTATACCGATTTAAATGGCAATTGTATCCAAAAACATCTTCATAGAATGAATATGTGACCAGATATCTGGGTAACATGCAGCCCAGTCAAAGTGACACACAAAATTAACAATCACAGATAAATAACATTCTTCAAAACAATTTTTTTAATGATACAGTTGGCTCTTGAACAATGTGGAGTTAGGGGTGGTCATGCGGTCAAAACTACGTGCATAACTTTACATTGTTATGTATTCATTGTTCTGTACCTGCAGATTCACCAACCACTGATCCTGTGGTATGGAAGTAAGTATTTAATGAAAAAAATCAACCTATACGTGGACTCACACAGTTCAAACCCAGGTTGTTCAAGGGTTAACTGTATTTAGTCAATAATTAAATGATTTATAAATCTCAGGAAAGAATTTCATAACATTCACAAGATTATAATTGTATATTCCTCAGGATTTACCCCCATGGGTGACTCAAGAGGCAATGGCTCTATTCTGAAAAAGCTTTTAAGTTACTTAAAAGTCAAAATAAAGCTGTCTATACAGAAGCATAAAGCCCCTTCAAATAGCTCATTCAGGGTAAGATAGTTTCTTATGGATGGATTTCATATTTATTTCATCTATCTCAAAAGCCAATATGTGGTATATGTCACCAAAAGGAAAGAAAATAATGTGATTTCCCTAGAGAAAGTTGATAGCTATCACCAATATTTAAAATAAAGGATAAATAATTTTTTAGAAATTGTCCTTCTGCTACTCCAGATAATGCTGTCATATTTTATACACTACAAACAACAATAAAGATAACAAGAAACAAAGCACTTTGAAAAATATATCAAAGAATTCATACATTTTCTTGTAGCCAGACTTGTTACAGGACACAGCAAAATAAAAAAAAATCTGAGAAATAGATACATAGGAGATAATTGCTATTTATTTCTCAAAACAGCTTTCACAAAACAGCTAACAAATGCTAGAATATGGAAGTTTTATGTAATCCTCCCTACCAATATAATATTCATTGAGATATCCTGTTGTATCTTCACAGCAAGTTTATGAGGTAGTTATCAATAGTACTATTTTACTGATGAGGAAATTACCCGTAAATAATAGAATAGTCATGGCATAGCCATCATTAGCAAGACATGGAGCCAGAATTTAATACAGGTGTGTCCGTCTCTGAAACTTCTTATTCCCAATTCACATTCATTCCTTCCTTTGTAAGGAGTGCCCTACCAAGTAAAAAGTCAATTAATAAATAAAGATTGATCATATGAGTTCATCTGGCTTTGGTGTCAAATGACATTTTCTATAATATCATATTTAAAATATCATGACATCAGAGTTCCTGAAGTTCAAAGTTGGGCTTTATAGGTAATAATTTCATGAAATTTATCTGAAATGTTATTGAACGAACTCAATTTTTAACAATTTCAATTAAATATCCTAGGTTTTTAAAATATATATATTACATATCAAATCTCATCAGATCTCTTTATAGAATCAGTTTGAAAGTCTAAAGCTTGCTTATTTCTGGTTTTTGAAGATTACTCTATAACATAGTAATATTAATGTATTGATACAAAATATCTTGATATTTCTTTGGGAAAAAAAATGTTGGTCCTTGTTTGGGATATCAAAGAATTATGTTGTATATGACTATGTATTTTATCTCAGTGGGATTTGGCATCACGGGCTACATTCAAAAGAGTCATTTTGTAGCCTTCTCTGCCAAAGATTAGCAATGAGAATCTAGTACCAGATGTCTATTAGGTGTCCCTGCAGGTCTGAGTGTAGACTATGATCTCATTTTACACAGTATTCTAATATCTTTGTTTTCCTGTTGTTCAGCAGTAAAGCCTGTGGAGAAATGGAAAGCAAAATTATTTCCTGTAGTTCACCATCTGCGGACCAAGCTTTTTCTTTTTTTCCCTTTATGATGCAATGCAATGTTTATATTACCCAATTGCAGCCTACACACCACACCAAGTGGTTTTTTTTTTTCATTTTTGATTTGTACTTTGTTCAGTGTACAAGTGTAGATAAATGCAAATTTAATTTTTTTTAAAATATGAAGGAAGAAAGTCATAACAATATGAAATGCATGCTAAAAATATTCAACAACTGAAGTAAAACCATCATACAACTTTCATTTGTAAGTCAAAATGTCTAACAACAAAGGAAAGGACAGGATACATGGCAGAGATCAACACGGGCATGTAGCCCATGCCAGGAATGGTGCTTCAATTGTTACTCCAGATTCACATTAAGAGAATACAGGTTGAGATTTAAGGCAATTAAGATGGGATTTAAATAAATACAGAACAGAAAAGGGCAAAGCAAAAGTTGGTCTTGTGATGTGAAACTATGTAGGAAACTGTATTTCAGGTACAGCAAGTCACATAAATCCATGCACCAAGCCAAAAATAACTTCATGTCAAAAGCTGTTTATCAAATATGGGAGCATGTGGTAAGCACTGGTAATCACTGTGGCTTTAGTAGCATGCCAACTTGTGCATTTACTCTGTAACATTTGTCTGGGTTATATCATGTTCAAATAATGACCCATGTTGCAAAATCCTTGTCTGATTCTATGACAGTAAAGAAAAGTACATTTTAATTTTTTGCTGCTTATACACAGAAATAGAGTACCTGACTGAATTAACATTTCATGAATCATTTTTATATCACATATTCAACTGACATGCAGCATTATCAGGACCTAAACTCTATTTACTATAAGCCACCAAGCACATTTTATAATCTATTTACATATATCCATATGTGAGATTTTTATAGAGTCAGTGAAATATGAAGTTATAATCATTTTTTAATGCTGATGAGTGCTCACTAAAATTAGAGCAAGTAGTTGTAATAAAAATATCCACAAATATTAAAGCACACTTTGAAATGCTGCTACATTTTACTTAATGAATATAAACTTACATGACTTTTTGTAATCCTTAAAATTTAATTTACGTTATGAATCTCAGAGCTTAATTAAAGAAACAAACCTTGAATTGCCTAATTTAGTCTGTATAATGTTAGGAGTGTTTTGGCAAGCAGTGAAAAAGTAGAAAACTTCCAAGGTACTTAGAACATATTTCATGTGAATATTTAGATTTCTACTAATTAAAGCTTACATACATGCACACACACACATATACACAGAAATCATTGAAATGAGAAAATTATGACTAAATTGAATATAATAGCCAAAGCTAAATTTCATCTTATATTTCATCAGAAAAAAATTTGTTTCCACTCTATGTTCACAAAAAATCTGCAAATATAAATGATCTGAAAGTGATGAATTCATAGAGTAAACATCAGTTCATACAAATCAGTAAGCTCATACAAAAGAGAACCATTTGGCATCCAAAAAGGAAGAGAAGCTAGCTACCACAGTGACACAGTAAAGCTTAATCTACAGATAAACCTGAGTCTTTACAGATCTCAGTAACTAAGAATCATGCACATTAAAACATATTTAAGTAGAGAGAATATACCTTTGAGTCTCACTTGAATTTGTACTAACAATATGGTAAAGGGAAACCCTAAGCTGGGAAATGGACCTGGTTTGACACTTGTCCATATACCCTGATAGAGTAAAAGTATAAGAACACAGAAGTGTGCTCATCCTCAAGTCAAGTATCCCAAAGTAACTTTGGGAAAAAGTTCTATCAATTATAAGATCACAATTCAAAATTACAAAATACACAGAATAAGGCTCATAACACAATATAATGTGGAAAACAAGTAGAGAACTAAATTTACAATTAACTGTAGTCATACAGGACTTCAGTCATGAAACATAAAATAATTATGTTTATAATGCTTAAAGAGGCTATTTAGAATTTGTGGGGAAAATATACTATAAAAACAAGAGAACAAGCAAATTTAAAAGACAACTAAAAAAATGTTAAGTGTAAAAACTGAAATTAAGATCTCAATGTTATTATGTCAAAAAAAACCCCACAGAATATATTCCAAGTGCACATGGAATATTCTCTAGGATTTATGACGTACTTGGACACAAAACAAGCTCCAAGAAATTTAAGATGATAGATATTATTTCAGGCATCTTTTCTGACCACAATGATATGAAACTAGAAATCGACCACAGAAAGAGAAATCAAAGAAAAAAGGTTACATGGAGACTAAACAACATGCTACTAAAAAAAAAAAAAAAAAAACAAAACAAACAAAAAAAAAACCAACAACAACAAAAGAAAAACCATGGGACAATGATGAAATCAAAGAGAAAATTAAAAAGCCCCTTGAAACAAATGATAGTGAAAACACAGCAAAAGCAGTCCTTAGAAAGACTGGCCTTTCTCAAAACAAACATACAAACAAACAGACAAACAATCAAACAAACAAAGAAGAAAAATGTCAAATAACATAAACTACCACCTGAATAATTAGAAAAAGAACAAACAAAACCTGAAGTCAGCAGAAGGAAAGAAATAATAAAGATCAGAAAGGGAATAAATTAAAGAGATTTAAAAACAATAGAAAATATCAATAAAACCAAGAGCTGTTTTTTTGAAAGAATAAACAAAATCAACAAACCTCTGACCAGGCTTACCATGAAGAAAAGAGAGAGGACTCAAATAAACAAGAAATGAAAGGGGAGAAATAACAACCGGTACCACAGAAATACAAAAAACCATAGGAAAATACTATGACCAAATATGTGCCAACAAATTGGACAACCTGGAAGAAATGGACAAGTTCCTAGAAACATAGAGTCCACCACAACTGAATCAAGAAGAAGTAGATCATGTGAACAGACCAACCACTAGAAGTGAAATAGAATCGGTAATAAGAAAAAAAATCAAAAACCTCCCTGCAAACAAAAGTCCAGGACCAGATGGTTTCACTGGGGAATTTTACCAAATATACAAAGAAGAGCTTATCCCAATCCTTCTCAAACTCTTCCAAAGTTTGATGAGTGGGACCATTCCTAAAGTCACTCTATGAAACCACCATTGCCCTGATACCAGAACCAGACAAAGACACCAACAACAAACAACAATAACAACAAAAAATTACAGGCCAATATCTTTGATGAATATAGATACAAGAATTCTCAACAAAACATTACCACACTGAATCCAACAGCACATAAAAAAGGTTATATGTGACGGTCAGGGTGGATTCATCCCAGGGTCACAAGGATGGTTGAACATTTGCAAATCAATCAATGCAATCGACCACATCAACAAAAAAAGGACAAAAACCACATGATCATCTCAATAGATGCAGAAAAGCATTTGATATAATTCAACACCCATTTATGATTAAGAAAAAAATACTCTTAGCAGAGTGGGTATAGAGGAAACATATCTCAACATATTAAAAATAATTTATGACAAACCCACAGCCAATATCATACCCCACAGTGAGAAGCTAAAAGCCTTCCTCCTAAAATCCGGAATAAGACAAAGACACCTACTGTCACTGCTTCTATTCAGCATAGTGCTGGAAATCCTAGCCACAGCAATCAGCAAGAGAGAGAAATAAAAGGGATCACATGGGAAGGAAAGAGGTAAAACTGTCATTAGATGCAGATGATATGATACTAGATATAAAAACCCTAAAGACTCCACAAAAAAACTGCTAAAAATGATAAACAAAGTCAGCAAGATACAAAATTAACACATAAAATTCTTACATTTCTTTATACTAACAATACAATATCAGAAAGGGAAAGAAAAAAACCCCTTTTAAAATCATATCAAAACATAAATAAAATACTTAGGAATAAACCTGCCCAATGCAGTGAAAAACTTACATGCTGAGAACTATAAAAATTGATAAAGAAAATTGAAGATGATTCAAAGAAGTTGACAGATATCCCATGCTTTTGGATTAGAAGAATTAATATTGTTAAAATGGCCAAGTTACCCAAAGCAATCTATAGATTTAATGTGATCTCTATCAAATTACCCAGGAAATTGTTTACAGAGCTAGAGCAAATAATCCTCAAATTTATATGAAACTATAAAAGATCCAGAATTCCCAAAGCAATCCTGAGGAAAAAGAATAAAGCTGGAGGCATAACCCTCCCAGACTTCAAATAATACTACAAAGTTAAAGTAATCAGAACAACACGGTTTGGCATGTGCACACACGCGTGTGCGCGTGCACACACACACACACACACACACAGACACATGAATCAATGGAACAGGATAGAGAGCCCAGAAATAAACCCACAAACCTTTGGTCTATTAATCTTTGACAAAGGAGGCAAGAATATATAATGGAGAAAAGACAGTCACTTCAGCAAGTGATGTTAGGAAAACTGGACAGCTGCATATAAATCAATGAAGCTAGAACACTCCCTCACACCACACACAAAAATAATCTCAAAATGACTTAAAGATTTAAACATAAGCCATCATACACCTCCTAGAAGATAACATAGGCAAAACATTCTCTGGTATAAATTGCAACAATGTTCTCTTAGTGAGGTCTACTGAGGCAATAGAAATAAAACAAAAATAAACAAATGGGACCTAATTAAACTTACAAGCTTTTGCACAGCAAAGGAAACCATAAGCAAAACAAAACAACAACCTACGGAATGGGAGAAAATATTTGCAAATGCTATGACTGATAAGGGCTTAATTTCCACAATATACAAACAGCTCCTACAACTCAACAACAACAAAAAAACAAACAACCTAATCAAGAAAATGGGTAAAAGACCTAAACAAACATTTCTCCAGTGAAGACATACAAATGATCAATAGGTGTATGAAAAAAAAAATGCTCAATATTGCTAAGCGTCAGAGAAATGCAAATCAAAACTTTGAAGTATCACCTCACACTTGTCAGAATGGCCATTATCAAAAGTCTACAAATGACAAATGCTGGAGAGGGTGTGGAGAAAGGGAACGCTCCTATACTGTTGGTGGGAACGTAAATTGGTGCAGCCACTGTGGAAAATAGTATGAAGGTTCCTTAAAAAACTGAAAATAGACTCACCCTGATACATATATAGACAAATAATCAGAAAACAGACCATCTCAAGATGTTACTCTGGTGCATTACAGAGATATTTTCTTAGATAAAAAATATGTCAGAGAAGTTAAGAAGGATGGGATGGGAATAAAAGGCTTAACATACATTTCATTGGATTTTCAGAATACTAGAATAGAGAAAATCAAGAAGATAGACTATTTTTTAATGGCTGAGAACTTCCTAGCCTTATGGAAATACGTGAACACTGAGATTCAGTAATCACGGCAAATCCCAAGAAATATATATTAAAAAGAAGAGGAAACCAAATGTAAGACTATTGTTGATATCAAAAATACCAAAATATCGATGGCTTAAACAAGCCCAAAATCTTATTCTAAAAAGTTGTCTTTCTATGTTGTTTGACACCCCAACGTGATGCCCTCATTCACTTGCTTTAGGCGACTGCTGTGTACATCTCAGATATTATAAAAAGGGTAAGAAAAGAAGAATATAAGTTGCACACATTGTGGTTTTTTGCATCCCGTTAACAAATTTTAGTCTTCCTGGCCACGGCCAAACTAGGCACAGGGAATCTGGAAATAGTACTGTCTTTCACTGGGCAGCCATGTGCTCAGAAAAAAAGAGAACCTCAATAATATAAATTATTCTGTCCAGTAAAATCACTACTAGTCACATTTAATCAGGATTAAGTAAAATTTAAAAATCAGTTCTCATTCCCACCAGCCATACTCCCAAGTGTTCAATAACCATATGTGGTTGGTGTTGAGAAGCACAGTTTAAGAACATTTTCACAAATCAATGCACAATGGATTCTCTAGAAGAAAGGTAGACTATTGATTGGAAGAAATTTAGCATTCTGTGTCATCAGCTTCACCTTTAGCCACTCAAATATTTACATGAATCCTACTTCCATACTCAAAATACACTCTCACCTTAAGACATAAGTCCCAGTCCCAGGACTTTGGGTGCAGTCCCCTCAGCTGTCTACTTATTCTAAAGATATCCATAATTAAAGATAATTGACCTGTCTCTAACTGCCCCATACACAGTGGTAGAGCAGGGTCAGGAAAACTACATATAAAGCACCCCTATAAGCAAGGAAGGAAGCAAAGCGCACAACATTCGCCCAAAATAATTACCCAATTCTCCTGGGCATGAAGTGTTAAATACTCAAGCTGGATTCAGTTTTGCTTAGCCATCAGCAGTTTTAGTTCTGCTGTCTGGGAACCTCTCATCCCTTTTGTTTTTAGATCTCTGAAAAATTCTTCCCTAGGGCCACATCTGAAGTGAGCACTGGAGAATATTCTTCCTGGGTATTCTGGTGCAGATTCACAGGTTACCTTAGAAGTTGAACAACCATAGGTTTTTGCATTACTTAAAGTCATCTGAAATAAAGGTTTTGAGTGGGAAGACAAGATTCTTAATTCATTGCCACTGGGCTGATTCCAAGTTTTCCGACCTTAAACTCTTAGTGGAAAATACTGGAAAATACATAATACTAGAGTTGGATAAGGCTGCCTCTTCAAAGATACTTGTCAAAATCGCTTCTGCTTTGGGCTCAGAAATAAATGTATTTCTAAAAACTAGCAATTTATATTGCAAGCCATAGGCAAGGAGTGCTGGGGACTGTCTAATTTTTATTTAACAATTGCTTTATTCAAAATATTTTCCACTGTCTTCCTCTAATATTTCTGGTCAACTGTGCACTAAGGAAATAGGAGGAGTTAGGAAAACAAAATTGTAGGACAATAGATGAAAAGAATCTAAGATATTTTTCTGTAGTTTGATGTGTAAGTGGCAGTTAAGTCTATTTATAAAATTTGAAGAGACAAGCTACGTCGTGCCCTCTGGCATTTCTGTCAGATTTGATTGAACTTGCTCCAACAGCTTTAATATTGCTAAGTGATGGGCACACTTACAGGTAGACAGAGTGATTTATAGCAAGAAGACTTTCGCTATCTAGTCTATTAGTCATTCATTTGTCTCAAAAAATGCTTCAGCTAAGTTTCTTTAAAAAAAAAAAAAAAAAGACTGATAGGAGCTTGTGGGTGTAAACAGCCTGGGTTCTAGTCCTAGGCTGGCTACTGTCTTAGCTGTGACAATGCAAACCTTTTAATTTCTTAGTTGTAAAAGAGCATATGCATTTCATTTCTACTGTATGGGATTAAACTGATGATTTACACAATTGAATTAGGAAATCTCAAAATAATATTGAATTTTCTTTTTAAGGCCGAGCGAATGATTTTAAGCCAGTGGAGGAAATCCCAGGCAAGTGTAGCCAGGTGAAAACAAGTAAACAGAAAAAGTCTCCGGGATGGGTTATGAGATACTCCACTGTCTCATCTCACTAGATCTAAAGATAACTGTCACAGCATATTTGTATAATACCCAGCAGTGTGGGATATAGAACCTAGGGCCTTCTATGTTAAAATATCTGAAGGGTACTCAGCAGAAGCCCTCACCGCAAAATATTCCTCTAAGCACCTGTCCAAAGGGCATACATTCAAGAATAGATAATGCTGCTTGTGCATTTTCAAGGTTTACAAAGTTCTTTTAAAATGGAAAGTCTTAAGTTTACACTGAACTGTACACTTCAAAAGGTTTAAGATGTTAAATTTTGTTATGTATACTTTTCCACAATATTTTAAGAAAGGAAATCCATCAGATTTCATTCCTAGAGAAAGCACTTCAATAATGAATATGGAAAGTAACCTTATTTTTTGAGTGTCTACTTTAAGTTAGGTGATTTCTATGAGTGATCACATTTACTATTTACCAGAATTCTTACAGGTGTTGTTAACACTTACAAATTAGAAACTGGTTCATAAAGATCGTTTAGTATATCTGTGGGTGCAACGTTAGTAAGGGAAAGAGCCAAGATTCAAATACATTCTATTGACCCTTAAAGTCACTGTAAATAAATATGTCCAAAAAAGCAGATGCAAAAGGAAGGAGTGGGGAAAAGCCCACAAAGTCCATGAATTGTGGAAAATATGAATACAGCATCTCTGCCACATTCTGATCACACTAAGGGCTGCACTGTATCCCATTCCTGAGCAATTCTCCAGTGAACATTAAGATAGCAAGCCTAGATCAAGTAGTCAATGCAAGTAAAAGATAGGGGGGACTATAAACTGCTGTCTGTCTGTCTATCTATCTGTCATCTATCATCTATCTATCTATTATCTATCTATCATCTATCTACCTATTACCTATCTGTCTATCATCTGTCTTTATTTCTCTATCAACTGTCTATCTATTACTAGTAACAGCCTTATTCCTCCTAAGGAAAATAATACTTTAGTATTAGATATGGCATCCTCTCCAAAATAAATTTCAAGCAATTGTGTCCCAAGTTTTCTCTCAGGGAGAGCTGACTTTAAAAATGAAATTTCAAACTGATACTTCATTCAAACTATCATAAAAACCAATAAATCTACCAGTACAAAAGGGTAAGAACTGAAGACAAATTATAAAAATAATTCCAAATATACACACAAGAAAAGTTATTTAAAAAAAAAAAAACTGCAACTAGTGACTGCTTTCCCTACTCTGTGTAATTCTTCTCTCTATTCACCCTTTCTTAATTTTATAGACAACAGCACACAGGAAACATGAACTTTGAGGATCTCCATCTTAAAAATATGTCTAAAACTCAGAAAATAAATCAATGTCAAAAGTCTATGACACTGTTTTTTTTATAGGAACAGTAAAAAACATTCTTCATCAGATAAAACAGTTTTTTAACATTCGGGTTTAGAAGGGGATGTAGCATTTTAAGAGCTGAAGACTCATGTATCATTTTTCTTTATCCACAGAAACCTCATAACTAACTAGTACTGTTTTCCTAACATTAGTGTGATCCAGGAGAAAGGGAAGCTGTGGACTAACATTGTCTTTGGGTTGCTGATAGAATTGAGAACTATACAAAAGGTTAGAAGTTTAATTAGCTCCCATTTGTTAATTTTTGCTTTTATATCTATTACCTGGGTAGACTGCTGTAGGAGAACATTGTTAAGATTTATGAGACTTAGGATGTGATCCGGCAATCCCACTCCTGGGCAAATACCCAGAGGGAACTCTAATCTGAAAAGATACATGCACCCCAATGTTCATAGCAGCACTGTTTACAATAGCCAAGACATGGAAACAGCCTAAATGTCCATCAACAGATGACTGGATAAAGAAGGTGTGGTATATTTATATAATGGATTACTACTTAGCCATAAAAAAGAAAAAAATAATGCCATTTGCAGCAACATGGATGGACCTGAAAATTGTCATTCTAAGTAAAGTAAGCCAGAAAAAAAAAAAGAAAAATACCATATGAGATCACTCATATATGGAATCTAAAAAAACTCCAAAACAAACAAACAAAAACAGACTAAGTATATTCTATCTACAAGAAACTCATTATAAGTCTAAGGCTTAAATAAGTTAAAAATAAAAAGAAAGAGAAATATATTTCACATATAAAATAAATGAATTTTTAACAAAGATGTAAAGGAAATTCAATGGAGAAAGAATAGCTTTTTTTAATAAAAATTTATCAGTTGAGTATCCATAAGGAAAAACAGAAACCTTGAGACATAACACAACTTTAAATAATTAAGTGGAAATGAATCAAAGATCTAAATGTAATATCAAGCAATTTTTAGAAAAAAACATTTTAGGAGATAATCTATGAGACTTTGGATTTTGTGATGAGATTTATATATATATATATATATTTTTACATTTGTATTGAAGCACAGTTGATTTACAATATTATGTTAGGTTCAGGTGCACAGCATAATGATTCAGGTTTTTTGCAGACTATAATGCATTACAGGTTATTATAAGATATTCAGTAAATTTCCTTGTGCTGTACAGTAAATACTTGTTGCTTATCTATTTTATGTATAGTAGCAGGTTATCTGTTAATCTCACACTCCTAATTTGCTGCCCTCCATCTTTGGTAACCATAAGTTTGTTTTCTGTGTCTGTGAGTCTTTTTCTGTTTGGTATATGAGTTATAAGACTCAGCCATTTGACCTTTAGGAAGTAGTGGAATGGTTAAAGCTCATGGTCATGGCAGAAACCTGGAAGTCATGCCTCAGTGTCTTGTTTGGGGCGTGCTGTTAGTCTTACTCTTGGTTATAGTGGTTCTCATGTGGCTACCTCCTGCATAGATAAGACTCATTTGCACTATTTTTTAGATATATATGTGTGTGTGTGTGTATATATATACATATATATATATATATACTTCTGCATTTCTTAAGCCAATCATCTGATGATGGACACTTGGGTTGCATCCATGCCTTGGCTATTGTAAATAGTGCTGCTATGAAAATTTGGGTGCATGTGTTTTTTCAAATAAAGGTCTCATTTTTTTCCAGGTATATACCCAGAAGTGGAATTACTGGAGCATCTGGTAGTTCCATTTTTAGTTTTTTAAGGAAACTTCATACATCTTCCATAGTGGCTATGTCAATTTATTTTCCCATTGGCAGTGTAGGAGGATTGCCTTTTCTCCACATCCTCTCCAACATTGATTATTTGTAGGTTTTTTTGATGGTAGCCATTCTGACTGATATTAGGTGATACTACATTGTGGTTTTTATTTGCATTTCTCTAATAATTAGTGATGCTGAGCATCTTTTCATGTGCCTGTTGGCTATCTGAATTCCTTTTTTTTTTTTTTTGGAGAGATAGGCAGAAGACCTCAATAGACTTTTTTCCAAAGAAGATATACAGATTCCCAACAGGCACATGAAAAGATGTTCAACATCACTAATTATTTGACAAAATGTCTATTTAGTTCTTCTGCCAATTTTTTTATAGAGTTATTTTTTTTTTTTTGAGATTGAGTTGCATGAGCTGTATGTATATTTTGGATATTAATCCCTTTTTGGTCCCATCATTTGCAAATATTTTCTCCCATTCCAAAAGTTTTTTGTTTGTTTGTTTTTGTCAATGGTTTCCTTTGCTGTAAAACAGCTTTTAAGCTTAATTAGGTCTCATTTGTTTATTTTGGCTTTTATTTTTTTCCTTGGGAGACTGATCTAAGAAAATATTGATACAATTTATGTCAAAGAATGATATGCCTTTGTTCTCTTCTAGGAGTTTTATGGTGTCATACCTTACATTTAGTTCTTTAAACCATTTTGAGTTTATTTTTGCATATGGTGTGAGACTGTTCTGATTTCATTTTTTGCATGCATCTGTCCTGCTTTTCCAACACCATTTGTTAAAGTGATTGTTTTTTAGATACAATATGAAATACACAACCATAAAAAAAAGAAAAATTGAACTTCTTCAAAATTATAATATTTCACTCAGTAAAATATGCTCTTTAGACAATGAAAAGACAGGCCTCAGACTATAATCAAATATTTGTAAATTACAAGGCTGATGGGAAACTTAAGACTCAACAGTGAGAAAACGCCAAGAGTAGCGTCAGCAAAATGGCAGACTATGAGCTCCTGATGCTCATCCCCCCACCAAAAAAATAAATAAATATATAAAGATTAATTCGCTACCTGGCAATGAAAATAGCACTAGGAAAGCTCTGAAATACAATAAAGAAACTGCAAAAACTCATTGGAACACAGAAACCAGGGATGACTGCATAAAAATACATAGAAAGCATTTTACATATGCTGACCCATCTGCCAGTCTGGCAGAATTCTGTGTAAAGAGGGATTCCCTAAGCTGTGATCACCCCATAGAGGAAAAAGAGCAGGAGGACTTCAGCAGCTTTTGCCCCCAGTGTGTGCACCCATAGCTTTCAACATTAAGGACACAAACAAGTTCAAGTGATGTGCTGTGTGTAAGAGACTCATTTTAGATTTAAAGGCACACATAGGCTGAAAGTGAAGGGAAGAAAAAAGTTATTTCAGGCAAATTATAACCTATAAGAAAAAAGCAAAGGTGACTATACTTACATCAGGCAAAATACACTTTCAGTCCAAAACTGTCTCTAGATGCAAAGAACGTTATTATGTAATGAGTCAATTCAACAGGAATATAAAACTATTAAATATATATGTACTGACATTAGAGATTAAATATATAAAGCAAATATTTATAGAGCTGATGGCAGATATTAAAAGTAATGTAATAGGAGGGGATTTCAATATCCCACTTACAATGATGACAGAACTTTCAGACAGAAAAAGAAAAACAAAAATGAAAAGAAAGGAACAAGGAATAAATACAAAAGCAACTGGAAAACAAAGTTCAAAATGGTAATAAACACATATCTTTCAATAATTACTGTAGAGGGGAGGGTATAGCTCAAGTGGTAGAGTGCATGCTTAGCATGCACAGTGTCCTGGGTTCAATCCCCAACATCTCCTCTAAAAATAAATAAGTAAACCTAATTACCTTCCCCCCACAAAAAAAATGTTTTTTAAAATAATTACTTATAAATGTCAATGGACAAAATGCTCCAATAAAAGACAGAGTGGCAGATTGGATAATAAGACAAGAGCTTATAATATGCTGCCTATAAAGACCCATTTTAGGGTGAAAGACACATATAGATTGAAAGTGAAGGGATAGAAAAATATATTTCATGTAGATGGAAATGACAAGAAAGCAGGAGTAGTAATACACACATCAGACAAAAATAGACTTTAAAACAAAAGCCATAGAGAGAGATAAAGAAGGACACCATATAATGATAAAAGGAGTAATAAAAAATGAGGATATTACACTCATTAACATACATGCACCCAATATAGGAGCACCTAAAGATATATATATAAAAAAATACTAACAGACAGAAAGGGAGAAATTGATGGGAATACAATAATAGTAGGAGACTTTAACACCCCACTAACATCATTGGACATGTTTTCCAGACAGAATATTAATAAGGAAATGGAGGTACTAAATGACACAATAGAACAGTTGGACTTGGTGGATATCTTTAGGACATCACATCCCCAAAAAACAGAATATACATTATTTTCAAGTGCACATGGAACACTCTCTGATAGACCACGTATCCAGGCACAAAAAGCCTCAATAAACTTAAGAGGATAGAAATTATTTCAAGTACTTTCTCTGACCACAATAGCGTGAAACTAGAAATCAATCAGAGAAACAAAGTAGAAAAAAATGACAGTATGGAGACAAAACAACATGCTACTGAAAAACCAATGGATCAATAATGAAATTAAAGAAGCTGAAAAATACCTTGAGAAAAACGACTATGAAAACACGATCACACGAAATCTATGTGATGCAGCTAAAGCAGCCCTAAGTGGGAAGTTCGTAGAAATATAGGCCTTCCTCGAAAAAGAGCAATCTACCACCTAAAAGAATTAGAAAAAGAAGAACAAACAAAACCTAAAGTCAGCAAAAAGAAGGAAATAATAAAGGTCAAGGAGGAAATGAGTAAAATAGAGATTTAGAAAAAAATTAGAAAAATCAATCAAACCAAGACATGGTGTTTTGAAAGAGTAAGCAAAATTGACACACCGCTGGCCAGGCTCACCAAGAAGAAAAGAGAGCACAAAGGTAAATAGATACGTTCATGGAGAGAGGTGAGTTCCACATCTTCTTACTCTGCCATCTTAATCTCTTCTCTTCACTTTGTCACTTTCTTAACTTTAAATTATAACAGAGTAAAAATATATCATCTTTTGAATTTGAATCTATTAAGGATCTATATCAAAATAACAGTCATGTATAAGATGAATTCAATATAAATAATCTTAAAATGGAATTGACTGAAGTTTTGAATCAGAATATTTAATAGTGTCTTCCAACTTGCAAAATTAACATAAGTGTCATCATTTTTTTTTTTTTTTTTTTTTTGGTAACTGTGTTAGCTAGGATGTCCAAAACATCAGTTCATCTAAGTAAGATATAAATCTGCAGCTCTCTGATGTGGGGGTCTGAGCTTCAGCAATGCAGGACTGACCAGGGATAGCACATTGCCCTCACCCAGAGGGCCCAAGATGGCTTGCCACTATGCCCATTTTCCAGGCCACAAAATGGGAGAAGAAAGGACAGGAGAAGCACACCATTTCCCCTTAAGCACTTGACCTGCCAGGAGACTTCATTATTTTACACACCTCCAGCTGGCAGACCTTAATTCCATGGCCAGTTTTGCTGAGAAGGGGCTGGGGAATGTATTATTTAGCTAAGCAGCCATAATCCCAGCTTAAAAATTTATTACAATGTGTAAGTAGAGGAGAACAGGTATTGGGACTCAAGAAAGGCAGCCCTCTACCACAGTCTGACAGTATTTTGAGATACTAGTCAACACTGATTTTCTTTCACATATTCTGGTACCATTTGCTCTCCATAAACTTCACCCCGACTTTGGTCTGTGTCAGTCATGGTCTCAGAGAAAAGATGACACTGTCCAATGTAGGAAAAATTCATAAGTATAATTTTTAAATTTCAAAACATACATCTTTGTATCTTATATAATGTTAAGTCAACTGTACTTCAATAAAAGACTGGTAGGAGTGAGGAGAGAGAGCCACTGAAGGTGTAAGCTTTACTTCCACCATCTGGAGTTTTTCTCATATTCCAGAGCTGGAGCCCCAGAAAGGGGGCTGGATAGAGATTATCTTGAAAGAAAACCACCAGGTCTAATGAAGAGAGCTTTTGTAGAGACGATACCACTAGAATCCAGGGCTGAGCTGATGCTGTGGGGTAAAGGAAGAACCTGGAGGATCATACAAACAAGGACCTCAGTCAACATTTGAACACGTTACAATGTGTGAGTATTGATACCAGGAACAACTATTCTAGTCTAGTGGAACCTTTTCTGCTCTTTCCTCTCCTCTCTTCCTGGCTCTGGCCTTGTAGTAACCAGAGACAGTGGAGTTAACCCAGGAGAATCAAAGAGAAAGGGGAAAGGAAAGAAACCAGACACACCTGGCTTCCCCAACTGTAGGTTCCAAAGTTAAATTAGATGAAATTGGAGGTAAAGGAGGCAGGCTTTTTTTTCCACAATGTGAAGTTGAAAATTTGATATGAGATGTGATTAGATTTTTCAGAACTGTAAATACTTTGGTGCTATGATAGAGACTGATTGGAACAGCTAATGACTCTGTCTGCCATCTCCTCTAGCCCTAAGGAGAAACTAGGTGACACATGAAATTCTATCAGTTTGCCCTTTCTCCTCTATCTCCCTCCATGAGTGACCAACTAAGGGTGCATTTTCTCCCTCACCCCGCTTTGACTGCCACGTTTCACTCAATTCCATACATATTTATACACACTACACTTATTTAAGGAAAGAGGTTTATTCACTGAGTCTTTCAAAGTCTCTGGCCTTCAAATCCTCTCAGGTACCTTCCTGGAACCACCGTTTTTTAAATCCAGTGGGAACACATTGAGTTCTCCATTTGTGCTCTCTTTTCAATTCTCATGTTGCTTAGGGTTGATGGAGCACTCATAGGAAAAAGAGGGAAATGTGCAGGGTATTTAGTTCTGTTGTTTCCATCTCACTAGCCTCTCTTCACGTGGCCTAGGTGTGGACGGCAAGGGGACTGCAAAACCAGAGCTCCAACTTCTGTGCATGTCCTGCTTAGCTGATCTGTCAGTACAGTCCTCTTTGGCCTCGAGGATTACTCCATGATCTCTGAAATCTCAGAAAAAGTCCCATTTAACTTCTGTCACAGCAGTAGGAAATAGATTATTTAAGGCCTCTTGTATCTGAAGGATCTGAACAGTGTGCTTTGGGCAATAATACATTTTGAAAACTTCAAGTAGAGTATAATTATAAGAAAGCTCAAGAAAGTATCTCAATTAACCAAAAGTAGGAAAAAAACTGGCAAATGAGAGTTCAACAGGATGAAAAACTCTGGATTTAGAGGTTGTATCAATAAATGACTTTCTTACATCTTTCACTTTACTTGAGTGAAAAGAACAAATGAAATAAAGAGGCAGCCAAAGATCTCAAGTTTATCTTTACCATCTTGAAACTGTGTTTGCCAAAAAATTTTGACATGTTAGCTCACGTACTCATACTGGAAAATAGTTATTTAGGGCTTTAGTAAAGTGTAACCTACTGGAGACACTTCATTAAGATGGCTTGGAGGGGAAAAAAATAACTAAATTGAAAATACAAAGACTTGTATACCAGAGAGAAAAAAAGACAATCACAACAAAATTTCACAAGTTTCCTACAAAATGTGTGATGATGGAGACTAACATTTTGTTCAGGTTAAGAAAAACTGAACCATTGCCCAACGTGTATTAATATGCTGTTCTTTTTGCCATAGCTTATTTCTTATTTATGACAAAATCTTTATTGCCTTAGGCAATTACTTAAAATCTCATTATAGTGAATGTTTGGAAGTTTCAGAAACAAACTTAGAACTTTAACACTAAATATTGATTGTAGCCCTAAGTGAATGTGCGTGAACTCCACTGCCTTACCAAAAAAAGAAGAAGAAGAAAAGAGAAAGAGAGATCATATATTCCATTAAGTCAGATAGAAATTACACAGAATTACACAGGTGTTAAAGTATTTCATTTAGCTTTTGATTGGAATGGTACTACATTATTCTTTTCATTATTGCTTATCTAGTTCTAACTCGAATTTTAATATGTATGTAAGGGTCAATCATTTTTTATTCATACTTTTTATGAATTACACTTGGTAATATATCCATTTGTTAAAATGGACTATAAACTAAAACATTATTATCTGCATAAATTGTATGTTAAAGAGAAAAATCAGTCACAATAAAAAGCAATTAGAAAATATAATACATCTTCTATTAATTGCCTTAGAAATTATGATACACTTTAAAAACTAAATTTGGTAATTTCTGTTTTATGATTTATTTGTGTGTTAAAATTTGGTCAACTATTAAGAAAATACTTTGTAAAGATAATTCATTTGTTTGATGTTGAGTACTGTTGAGTTCATTGTATCCATCTATTTCAGCGTATTATTATCGGTCATAGGCTGATTAGAGCTACCTATTTTATTTTGTTTTATTTTATTTGTAATTTTTTGTATCTTTTGTCCATGAACCCCACTCCCATCCTACTTTTTCATCAGTACTCACGATAATATATTTAATATATATCCTTATATATGATTGTCTCCTACTATATATATTAGTGTTTGAGGGAAGAAGAAATATGGTCTAAATTTACATAAATGTTATTGTTTTATAAACGTTTCTTTCACCTGCTTTTATCACTCAACAACATTTTTGAGATTTGTGTTGCTCTATGAATAATTAGATTTTTGCTTCTTACTGCTGCTAAGTAGTCCATATTACAAATTCTCAGCACTTGACTGATCCATTACTGTAATGACTAACACCTGGTGTTGCTCCCAACTCCTAGCTGTCACAGATAATGGTACAGTAAATATCTCTGTACTTCTCATTTTAAAGACCAAATGAGAACATTACTGACCTAAATACCCAGGAGCAGAATACTGGAACTTAGGGGACACAAATATAAAATTTCATTAAATTCAGCCAGATTGACCTAGTAGAGCCTTAACAGTTTACATTTCCCATTTAAGAATTCCCAACTAACCACAATCTGAAGAGTACTTAATATTATTAATATTTCCAACATTTATCATATTATGAAGTAATTTTTATATTGTTTAATTTGTTTACTTTTCCTTTCTTTAATTTTACATTGCATTTCTCTAATGAGAGAAAGCAATCCTTGATAAAACTGTTAGCCATTTAGACTCCCCTTTCTCTGGACTCCTACACACCATCCTTGCCCATGTTTTCTCTTAGATCTCCACTTGTTTTGATGATGTGTAAGAGATCTTTTTACTGTCTCTATATTAATAACGTGTCAATTTTAGACATTGCAAATGTCCCTTCTCTTTCTATCATAATCTGTCAAATCTGTCTATGGAATTCTTTGTTGAATAGATATCATTATAATTTGATGTTGTCAAATCCACCCATTTTTAACCTTATAAGGTTATACTTTTAAAATCTTGTTTTAGAAGTCTCTGTTGACCTTTAGGCCTTAAGATTATTTTCCTACATATAAGAGAAGGTATTCTGCAAAGACTTTGAGGTAATCACGTGGCAGTTTAAGTCTGTTTTTAGTTTCCATTTATTTACATTATGTTAGTTCATAATGGTATTTATAAATATATTTTTACTGCATGTATAAAATAATGCAGTTAAGTAGGTAATACAAAATAACAATGAGAATAGCTTCTAAGATATATGAATTAAGGAGCATAAAGATTTTATTTAGGCTTCAGTGGTAGTTACAAGAAGGATTGGAAGAGACAAATGTCCAGCGGTATTTACTGAGCATTCTCTACCTGCTTTAAAGCTTCAAGTCACATTCTATGGGTTGAAAAGTAACATAAAACCTAAAATGAACCATTAGAATACAAGCAAATATGAGGAGTACTACGGAGCCTTTTCATATGTAAGTTTAAGGAAGAGTAAGAGACATTCATTTCAAAGAGATGATTCTCCTTGAGACCTTACTGATTGTCAAAATGTTCTCTCTCTAAGAAAGTGTGTACTTGAAACCAATGTACCAAAAACTACTACCAAAGTGTAGTGTTCATCACATTGCTCGTTACGAGACAATATTTTTTCTGACTATAGGTCCAGATTAAGTTCTCACTACTTAGAGCCTTTTATTTTGAGATTTGTGAACAAAAGTTGTTCCTGAATATTTCCAGTCTTGCTCTATTCACTGTCCTTGGATGAACTAATCCACACCCTTAACATCAGCAGTCTCCCAGGCATGGTCTCCTAGGTAACAAAATTCTCTAGAATCATATAAGCAACATAGGTGGTATTTCCTCTGAAAAATATTTTTAAATTTTCTTTGCTCTTACTCTTGCTCTTTCTGTAACACACACACACACACACACACACACACACACACTTTCATTTACTCTTTTTCCCCAAATACAATCTCACCCCAGTTGGGTTGCAGAACCCCTTATAACTCACCATTTGCTTCAAGCAAAATATTTATAAAGTGAATTTGTAAGAGTTTTCTCCCTCAGATCAAAAACAAGTATGAAAAATATCACACAGATACTAGATATAGTTTGATGGTTAAGAATATGGTTTTTCTGGCAGTTGGGACATGGAGATAGCTATCAGTATGAAGGGATGTGAAGAGATAAGGAGGAAAATAAGAAAATTGCAGATTTGTAAATCTTTGTTTGAGTCTAACATTCCTGAAGAGAAATATTTTAATCCCAATCTTATAAATAATGCATTATTTTTAAAGACCTGTACTATTTTGAAAGACTGTATCATTTGAAGTACAACTTTTCATAATAAACCTTATTTAGTAACTCAAAAATTTTAAAACTTAATTCTCTTAACCTATGTTGTTCAAATTTTGAAAAAGAAGAAAAGAAGGAAGAAAAAGGAAGGAAAAGAAAAGTTACAAATTACAATGCTGCATTTCTCGATACTGTTCTCAATTTTTCGTGCATGATAGTGATTAATGATCCCTGACTTTGGCTGTCTCTTATCAAGTTTCTTCAGGTCCTGATTTAGAAACTGAAGGTTAACCTTTCTACTGTTGATCAAGGGTATGGGGAGCCTTCTGGAAAATAACAGATTACAAATGAAGACTCTTTTCACTGGAAAGATAAAGGCTGAGAAGTAAGATAAAGACTTCTAAAATCATGGAGCTTAGGGATAGGATAGACATGAATTCATTCCCCAAACAGTAGTGTGCTAAAATCAGGAGCAATTCTTGAGAATTACTTAAAAATGACGTTAGAATTACTAAGCTGAAAATAATCTATTCATATGGAGTGTAGATAGTAGCTCATACATGTAAATAAATTAAAAGTGTTTTAGGTATATTTGCAAATGATTAATCTATATTAATCATCAAAGTAAAATAAGAGAATGTAGAAACAGATGTCTAAATGTAGAAATTAATAAATTAGTCTATACATCAGATATCTGATTCTATGGAACATTTTATTAATCCTAACAGTGTATGTTTTATAAAAGATGCTTTTAAAAATTATCTTCGTGCTCTGGGTGTTAAGAATGAGACCTAGAGGTCTTAATGCTCTAGACATTCCCATCTGACCTTCACACAACCTCAGGGCTTCTGGCAAGAGACCCCCTTCCCACCCCCACTCCCATGATCCCTTCTCTAGCCTCATTTGCAAAGCTCACCCATTCACCACCAGCACTGGCTCCTGTGACTACCAGAATTAACCTTACTAGACTCTCTTTTGGGTTTTTCTGTTTTTTTGGTTTTTTTTAATTTTATTTTATTGAGTTATAGTCAGTTTACAATGCTGTGTGAACTTCCAATGTAGAGCACAATTTTTCAGTTATAAATGAATATACACATACTCATTGTCACATTCTTTTTCACCATGAGCTACCACAAGATCTCATATATATTTCCCTGTGCTATACAGTATAAACTTGTTTATCTATTCTATATATACCTGTCAGTATTTACAGATTTCAAACTTCCAGTCTGTCCATTCCCACCCCCCTCCTCCCTGGCAACCACAATTTTGTATTCTATGTTATGAGTCTGTTTCTGCTTTGTATTTATGTTCGTTTGTCTTTTTCTTTTCTTTTTTTTACACAACTCTTAGAGCTATTAAAAAAAAAAAAAAAGACAAAGCTGAGTTTACTTACTTGTTCGTAAAGTAAACACATGTTAGAAAAAGAAACACACTGAGTAGTTCCCTGGGGGGAAATGTGAGCTTTTAACTACAAGAATGGTGGGGAGTTCACAGTGGCTGTGCTTATAAAGAAGTATAAACTAGCACTCTGGACAGAAAAGCATGTTAAAGATCTACATAGCAACACTAAGAATGTGGCAAACTCCAAATGACTCAATTTGTCGGGTCCTTTAATAACTATATCTGGGTAGAACCAGTTATGACAAACACAATATTCATCTGCTATTTCCTCAGCAAGGTCATTTTAAGCAAAAAATTTTCAAGTTGCGTATTTATCCAGCCCATATTGGTCTCCAGAGTAAACCCTAAACTCTCAGATTACTCTTCATCACTTGGCCTTTAATCTAATCTGATCTCATTCTCAACTTCCAAAGCCTTCAGTAAATCTTCAGACCTTATCAAAACTTCCTATTGCCTCAACTTCCTCTTGTCCACCAGTTTTGGAAACTTCCTTTTTATTCTTGCTCAGACTGAAATTCGACTCTCCTCTGATGACTCTGTACTTCTGTGGCCTTGTTAGGAGGTAGCTGTTTTGTTTGTTTGCTTGCTTTTTCTCTCATACAACTTCAGGTCATTGGGCTTTTAGATTTTCTCTGTCCTTATATTGTTTTAGCCCATTCTCCTTGTCCTCCCCAAGGACTCCCACCTTTGAGTCTCATGTAACAACATATTGGTAGTAGACTGAGTAGTCTACCCCCATACTAGCTCTGGATTTCCCCAGGTGATTTGCTGTAGCCAATAGGATAATTGCCAATATAATACAAGCAGAAACTTGCAGATTTCTTGCATGTGAGTCTCGTTCCATCTTGGTATTTATGGGAATCCTGCAACCACCAGTATGTGTAAGAGTCTAAGGCAATCATGCTGTATAACAAAAGACCCTTAGTGAAGTCATCCCCATTGTCCACGTGCCTCCATCCAACTTCTAGACATATGATTAAACTCATCTTAAGTCACCTAATTACAGCCAAGTGAATATTGACCAGAAAAGTCTCCAAGTAAATCCACAGAATACAGGAAAAATGATAACCCTTTTTTTCTGTCTTAAAAATACTAATTATGCAGTGGTTTGTTATATGGTAAAATCTAACTAATAAGGATTATAAGTTAGTCAGATGCTAGATCATAAACTCTATGTGAGTTTATTTTGTCCCCAACTGCTATTGCTCCAATACCTGGAAAATATTAGATTTTCAATACTCTTCTTGACTACATAGAAATGTCAAGTATCTTTTTAGGTATCTGTTGCCCTGAATTAAATATAAGGAGGAGATGCTTGTTTCATTTATTGCTCACAGATCTGAGATACTTGAATACACATATTGTTTAGACAGTTGTTTTGCTAAACCTACAGTGAAATTATTTTTCAAGCCTCTCTATTCTAAAATTAATATAATGAAATAGCAATAATGATAATGTTGCAATGGTTAATTGTAATTATTATAACATTAGCATAATATTAGATAGATAATTGTAATATTAGCATAATATTATATAATTATTATTTATTATAAAGCCCTTGATTTCTGGCATTGCACTATTTAATCTTCAAGTGAAACTTATAAGACAGACAATAGTTTCCCTATTTTATTAAGAAGAAGGCCTGATGCTCAGTAAAATTACTCATTGATCCAAAGTTTCACAGTTATATTTAAATCCAGAGCTGCCTTTTTCTAAGACATTAGTTACATTCATTTTTTCAATGTCTATCTTCTTTATATCCCTATTTTTAAAGTAGTTTTTAAGATAGAAGAAAACTTAGGATGTATCTGATTCAATTTCTTATCCAGTAGGTGAGGGAACAGAGGGCAAAGAGGTCAGCTACTGTATCTAAGAGGACATAAAGAATAATTTATTCAATAAATTGCACCAGGATCTTAGACACTAGGAATAAGGAAGGCTCACAAATGGAAGGAGGAAAGGTATTTTCATTTATTGAGATCATATCACACGCTGGGCACTGGGTAGGCAGAGACAGACATATAACCTGGCTTATCCCTCACAAGAAGCCAGTAAGGGAAGCATTTTATTTCTACCCAAGAGGAAGCTAGGGTTCAGAATTGACTAGTACCTAAAAGACATGTCTGAAATCTAAACTCACGTCTGTCTGAATTCAAACAGCATGCTTTGTCAGTAAATACACAGCAATTTGATGTTATCTTACAGAAGTTACAAAACTTTTAACAGGAAAAATGGCTATTTCTCAGAGAAAGAATATTGCAAATCCGTTTTAGAAAAAAAGTATCTCTAGTTAAGGAAACTAGTATTCATTAATATTTTGACTTAAACTGGTGGACAAGAGGAACAGTATTTAAGGTAAATGCCAGGTCAGAGGGGGAGACATGTTTCAAAAAATGATTCAAAATGCAAATATTGTTTCTGAAACTCTATTTCAGTGAGCTTCATGTTGCTGATGAATATGTTAATACTATGAGGTAATTCACTGTTTTTGTTTTTTGCAGTAAAAATTATGACAAATTAATAACCTGAAAATTAGATCAAGATTCTATTATGTAGTACCAATAATATGCTTAATGATGTCTTTTGGAACATCGGGAAGCCCTTATCCTCAGCAGTACACAGTAAGGGCTGGCTCATCTAATAAAAATGAGGCTCACCACTGCACGTGGCCCGCTAATGGAGAAGGAAGCCATAGAAATGGGCAGCTCTTCAGACGGAAAACACAGTAATTTATTTGTCCAACTTTCACGTCCTGAACCAGACTGTGAATTTTTAATTGATGGCAATTAATAATTGATGAATGAATGAATGAATGAGGCAAGAGATGAAATAAAGTTACTGGATGGAAAATGCAGCCTACTGGAAAGATAAGATACACCTTGGTCAAAGTTAGGTACTGACACATTATAAATGAAATGTAAAAAATCCATTAATATATAACATTAAAATACATATTTGACACCCAGTGAATCTTTGCTTGAGATTCTATAAGTGTTAAAGAAGATCACAAGTTATTTTTAAATTTTTATGTGTTAAAATATTATTTAGAGTATTATCAAAGCTCAGAATCCCTCCTATTTAAATGGATTTAGAGTAGTGAAATGTTAAAATGCATTTTAATATACTAATTAAAACAGCCTTAAACTAGATGAGTTATCATTTTACATTAACATAATGTCAACATAATTTCAATTTAAATATATTTCCATATCTTTTGATCAGAATCTTGTTAATATTCCTGTTCATTACCTCTTACTAAAGACTGACTTTATTTAGAAGTCATATGCATGCGTTAGTTGTTGAGCATGCTTACAACAGTTAAAACTTCTCAAATAAAATTTTTAATTGGAATATAAAATGTGCAGTGTACCAGTGGGCAAAGCAAGCCAAAATTCAATTCTTTCTTGTGTCTTTGGATGCTGTTGCGTCTCTTCTCATTACACTTGAGCACCTAGGAAAATAAGTTAATATACTCTTCAGTTCAATTTTAGTTATTCCCACAATTGTAAATGATTTTCAGAAATGCCACTTTACCTGGGCTCAGTCTTTAAAACCTCTTCTTTGCATTCAAGAAACCTACCATTTATGCTTTCTGAAAAATTGTAAGCATTTTAATGGGGCCATCCTGACTAACTGTTGGAGGTGATTTCCTGCACAACTAGTATCTATGTCATGAAAAATGTATTTTAATGACTGTTATACAAGTAAACATCACTGTGGAAATCCATGACTTACGTTATTAATTGTATGCAATTAAAAGCATATACCAACCTTCAGTAGTTTAAAACTTTATCTTTTGGTGGCGTACTGACAAGCAGTCAGGAAATAATTTTTTTCATTTAGAATATGACCACCAAATACTGTCTTATTGATGAATTTAAGTGCAGGATATAAAGAGAATCAACTGAACAACACATTTATCACTGCCTGCGGCTATGGATGAGAGGGAAATAACTTGTTAACATGGGTGGTTGGAGGTTAGAGTTTCCAGAAGCTATTGGTCTAGTTCTGTCTGCAACTCAATTACAATTCAGGTGTGTGGGGGAGATGGACACAAAGGCAAAAACAAAACATCCATTGTTCTTAAAAATATAGAAAGTATATAGACTTTTTTGGCATTTGAGAGCCTAGATTTAGTCCAGAGCTACAAAGACCTGGAGCTGTCACTGACACTAACAAACAGATGTGTGATCAGTGGTAAACTATTTACATTTTTTAAGCTTCAATTTCTTCACATGAAAAGATGCTAAACAAAGGATACAGCATATAATAAGGAACTACAATAAAGCTGTTCCTAACTATTATTCGAGGGGACATGAGGCTATCAAAACACAACCCTGAAACTCTTTGAGCATTGACATTTACTACTGTTTTTTACTACCAATATTTTTAATTGATTTTTTTATTGAAGTATAGTCAGTTACAATGTGTTAATTTCTGGTGTACAGCATCATGTTTCAGTCATACATATACATACATATATTCATTTTCATTATAGGTTACCAGGAGATATTGGGTATAATTCCCTGTGGTATACAGAAGAAATTTGTATTTTCATCTATTTTATATATAGTAGTTAATATTAGCAATTCTCGAACTCTTAAATTTATCCCTTCCCATCCTCTTTCCCCCAGGTAACCATAGGTCTGTTTACTATGTCTGTGAGTCTGTTTCTGTTTTGTAGATAAGTTCATTAGTTTCTTTTTTTCTCTTTTTTTCTTTTCTTTTTTTTTATTTTAAGATTTCACATATGACTGATATTATATAGTTTTTTTCTTTCTCTTTCTGCTTTACTTCACTTAAAATGGCAATCTTCAGATCTACCCACGTTGCTGCAAATAGCATTATTTTATTCTGGATGAGTATTTTATTATGGATGAGTAGTATTCTGTTGTATTAATATACTACAAATTCTTTATCCAGTCATCTGTCAATGGACATTTAGTATGTTTCCATGTCTTGGGTATTGTGTATAGTGCTGCTATAAACATTGGGGTGCATGTATCTTTTCAAATTAGAGTTCCCTCTGGTTATATGATCAGACTGGAGTTACTGGGTCATATGGTAAGTCTATTTCTAGTTTTTTGAGGAATCTCTGTACTGTTTTCCATAATGGCTGCATCAATCTGCATTCCTACCAACTGTGTAGAAGGGTTCCCTTTCTCCACAGCCTCTCCAGCATTTGTCATTTGTGGACTTTTGAATGATGGCCATTCTGACTGGTGTGAGGTGATACCTCATTGTAGTTTTGAGTTGTATTTATCTGGTAATTAATGATACTGAGCATTTTTCAATGTGCCTATTTGTATGTTTTCATTGGAGAATTGCTTGTTTAGGTCTTCTGCCCATTTTTGGATTGGGTTGTTTGTTTTTTTGTTATTAAGTTGTATGAGCTTCTTATATATTCTGGAAGTAAGCCTTTGTCAGTTTCATCTTTTGCAAATATTTTCTCCCATTCCATAAGTTATTTTGTTTTACTTATGGTTTCTTTCACTGTACAAAGGCTTATAAGTTTAATTAATTCCCATTTGCTTATTTTTTATTTTATTTCTAGTGCCTGGGTAGACTGCCCTAGAACATTGCTAAGATTTATGTCAAGTAATGTTTTGCCTATGTTTTCTTCTAGGAGGTTTATAATGTCTTATATTTAAATCCTTAGGCCATTTTGAGTTTATTTTTGTGAATGATATGAGTGAGTATTCTAACTTCATTGATTTACATCCTTTTGTCCAGTTTCCCCAACACCACTTTGTGAAAAGACTGTCTTTTCTTCATTGTATATTTTTGCCTCCTTTGTCAAAGATTAATTAAACATAGGTTTGTGGGTTCACTTCTGGGCTCTCAATTTTGTTTCATTGATCCATATGTCTGTTTTTGTGCCAATACCATGCTGTTTTGATTACTGTAGTTCTATAATATTATCTGAAGTCTGGGAGGTTTATGCCTTCAGCTTTGTTCTTTTTCTTCAGTATTGCTTTGACAATTCCGGGTCTTTTGTGATTCCATATAAATTTTAAGATTATTATGTTCTAGTTCTGTGAAAAATATCCTTGATAATTTGATAGAAATTGCATTAAATCTAAAATCAAAGTAGATTGTTTTTGGTAGTATGGACATTTTAACAATATTAATTCTTTCAATTCAAAAGCATGGGATATCTTTCCAATTTCTTTAAGTCATGTTTAATTTCCTTAATCAATGTTTTATAGTTCTCTGTGTATAAGTCTTTCCCCTCCTTGGTCAGATTTATCCCTAAGTATTTTATTTTTGGGGATATGATTTTAAAAGGGATTTTTTAAATTTTCTTTTTCTGATATTTCATTGTTAGCATAAATAAATGCAACTGATTTCTGTATGTTAATCTTATATGCTGCTACCTTACAAAATTCTTTTATCAGCTCTAGTATTTTTTGTGTGGAGTTTTTAGGGTTTTCTATATATAGTATCATGTCATCCACATATAGTGGCAATTTTACCTCTTCTCTTCTGATTTGGATCCCTTTTATTTCTTTTTCTTGACTGATTGCTATCACTAGGACTTCCAAGACTATGTTGAATAGAAGTGATTAGAGTAGGCATCCTTGTCTTGTTCCAGATTTTAGTGGGAAGGCTTTCAACTTTTCACCATTGAGTATTATACTGGCTTTGGGCTTGTCATAAATAGCTTTTACTATGTTGAGATATATTTCCTCTATACCCATTTGGGTAAGAGTTTTTTTTAATCATAAGTCATTGTTGAATTTTATCAAATGCTTTTTCTGCATCTATTCAGGTGATCATATGATATCTGTCCTTTCTTTTGTTGATGTGGTGTATCACACTGATTGATTTGCATATGTAATATCATTGATGAACATAGATGCAAAAATCCTCAACAAAATACCAGGAAACAGAATCCAACAACCATAAAAAAGATCATATACCATGATCAAGTTAGATTCATCCTAGGAACACAAGGAAGGTCCAGCATACACTAACTGATTTTAACACAGATGGCATTTTTATGTCCCTCAGCATACCTTTTCATCTTATTTCTTGTATTCCTCCTCAAGCATGCACTGCTAGGTCTCCCTGTTCTCTGCCTTAAAACATATATTTTTTTTCTTCCAAATAGATAGAAGTCCACTAAGCCGATGTACAGGTGCTGCTTGTAATTGGAAGAGTTGTTAGCATCTCTCTGCCTTGGGGAACTCTCAGCCACCAAGGGACATGGTTGATGGATACACCACACCCTCTTTTCCTTCAGTGACAAGTTCAGATGCATAATCTGTTTGTTTCCTTTCCGAGTACCCTGTGGGAATGAGTCCACGGCTCCATGCCAAGACTGCATAGTGGAACTCTCTATTCTGCGTAAGACAACATCTAGTTTACAATAGCCTCAGACTGATAGAATTTGAAATGGTATTTTGAATATTGTCTCTCCCACATCCCTAATCTATATAGACATAAAACATGCGTCACAAAGAAACTGAATAGTTTGTCAAATTTCAGTGGTAGAGTTCAGAACCAAGCCAGAATTCTTTTCATTATAAGAAGCAGAAGTATTTAGAAAAAATTTAAGCAGATTCACAAAATAGATACATTGAACAGTCATTGCCTTTACATGAAACTCTTCTTTTAAAGACATTCTCATCTGTCCAGATTTACTTTATAAAAGAACATACAAGTATTATGTTAATTGATCCAACATTAGTATTTCCCTTTGCCTTCTTAACCAGAGATTTTGGCATATATGTGATAAATTCGGCAGGTACATTTACACCTGTTAAAACATGGTGGTTTGTAAGAAATTCACAGAGAGAGCAAAGATCTTACGTAGAGCATGCTTGTGCATCGGAGTTAAAGAGAAGACAGTGAAAAGGAATAAGCAGGTTGTCCATGGTTTGGCATCAGTCAGTTGAGCGTGGGATGTTGTGGAAAATGTATTAAAATACACTTGTAAGGCTTATGAAATTTTGAGAAATATTTAAAAATCTGTACATGAATTTACTAAAAGAGCAAGTTTATAAATATGTTTATGTTCATAAAATATGCTTAAACTTTAGCAAGATTTGGTGACAAAAAATGTCTAAGCAATGCAAGGTGGTTTATCTGTTTCAGTAAATTTTTTTAAGAATTAATTTTATTGTACTATGTAAATGTTAGATACTAAAGAACCGTATATACAAGAAAGTAGCAATATTTACTCTACAAAGGAGTGAATAAAACAATTATATGATATATTTTAATTCACTTGTACATATTTATTCTCTAGTTACACACTTAAATACTTTAAGATTTTTTTTAGATGCAAGTATGTAAAGAAAAATGTGACTTCTCAAACAGAAATAAGGGAAGGGAAGTGGATTTTAATGAATGCAAGTGTAGTGAAAAGCATTACACACTTAAATACAAAGTTCATGCAGTTTCCTACAAGCCTTTTAACATGAAAATAACCAAAGATTGCATTTTATTATCAAGGTCTAAACTAGTGTCAAACTCATCTCTCTTTCCAGAAAATCGGAGTTTCCAGAGGACCCCTCTGGCCAACTCCCATAACCTTGAAATTCACAGCACCCTTATGAAAAAACAAGAATCAAAAAACAAAACAAAACAAAAAATATTGCAAGATATATGGTCTTCTCTTCAAAAACAGTGAGGGAAATCTCATATGGGATGAAAACTCCCTTCCTGCTTACAGATTTTTGCTATGATAAAAGGTGGAAAATCACTTTCATAAAACAAAGTATTTAGGAGAAAGGCCTGAGCTTACAGAATAAGCCTACGGCTTTAAGAATTAAAGTTCTCAGATGAACAACAACTTTAGCAGAACAATTTCTTGCCCCAAATCACACAAGACTCTCTGGTTAACACTATTTCTGAAACAGAACAGAATTGTCTGTCTCATTGCCTGACCCAGCTTGACTCTTGTCATCTTCAGAGTAAAGCCTCCACCGAGGACATGTGCATTCCAGTATCCCTCAGAATCGTCCAGTTAAGTCGGCTTAACTCAGATACTTTGTCAACGCCATTTCATAGGCTTTGGATATACAGAGATGAATAAGGAATAATAACTTTCTTGGAGGACTTTGGGCAAGTTGGGGGAACAGATATGATTTTTAAAAAGTCTAACAATGGAAAATACGTAGGGTATCAAATCTTAAAGGTAACAGAGGGGAACTCAGGAAGCTTTGTCACCCATCGTAGCAGGTCTGCTCTTAGCAACCTTTAATGATGTTTTGTTTTAACCTCTGTGTAGTTGCCTTGCCACACTTCTTGTTTCCTGGCCAACACTAGAACCGTGCCCAGATATGTTACAAATATTATTCCCACATAGAGAGAGTCTTTAAATAAGTCAGAAGAGATTAGCAAAACTGCAGATGATGGTTCCAACCAGTTGCAGTTCAAATTTTTTATTGAGCCTAACCCTTCAAATAAAAACATAATGGAAATTTTAAAAATGAAGGACCATAGGCCAGATACGGAAAGTCACATAAAGCATAGAATATGTCATATTGATTTGCTCTGATTTTCTGCTGTGGGTCACAAGGACACCATCATACAATCATCTAGTTTCCTGGAATAAAGAATAATCTTTCTACTTAATCACTTTGCTCAGTAGTTGGTGCCTTCAGCTTCTCTATCTAAAACTTTCGTGGTCCATTATTTTTCTTAAGCCTCCAGTCATTTTCTGTTTGAAATGTCATTAATTTTCTACAAGGGAATGTGAGCAAAATTAGTTAATATTCCTCATTCATCCTTGTATTTAAACACACCATTTTCCACTTGTATCATCTCATGCTGGATTCAATTCAAGCTTCTAAGAAACATTTATTGAACGATTTATCTGAGTGCATTTAACAATGTTTCTATCCACATACATTTTCCTATTGTTATTATTATGATCTCCTATTTAAACCTCCCAATCACTTTGGATCTTTCTTCAACATTTCACTACATGTAGTTTCTAGAAATTTTTTTTTTTTGAGAGTCCCAAACTACATATGTGTTTTTGCCTGACAGCAAAGACAACTGACTTTTCTACACATTGTATGTTTTCTCTCATTACTTTATACATAACTAGCAATCAATTTTCCCCTAGAATGATTTAATTATATTCTTGCAGTAAATCCAGTAGCCTCAGCTACAGTATTCTTTCAGGTTCTGAGAGCCTTCGAGGAGGACCACCACGTTACAGTTTCAGATGGAATGATGCCCAGAGGAGTTAGTCGTGCAAAGGGGTGATGCTCCCACGAATAGTACATCTTTCCCTTGAGACCACTTTTGTTTTTGGTCTTTTTGAATCTTCCATTTTTGAATTCTCTTATTTTTCATTTTTAGTAAATATTTTAGTTTTATACAGCTCACTTAATTTTTTTGTTAAGGTTTTTTTTTTTTTTTTTCCAGAGCAGTCTTTGGTTCACAGCAAAATTAAAGAAGGTACAGAGATTTCCTATGTAACTCCTGCTCCATATGCACATGCACAGCCTCTCCCATTATTAATATCCCTAACTGGAGTGGTATATTTGTTACAATTAATTAATATACATGGTCACACCAGAGACACTCAAATCCATAGTTTGCATGACAGGTCATTCTCGGTGTTGTACATTCTACAAGTTTGGACAGATATAATGACATGTATCCGACATGATGGTGTCTCATAGAGTATTTTTCACTCCCCTAGAAGAAGTTCTGTGTTCCTCTTATTCATCATTCTCCCACCCTCAACCCCTGGCAATTACTGGCCTTTTTACTTTCTCCATACTTTTGTCTTTTCCAGAATGTCATATTGCTAGAATTATACAGTATGTAGCCTTTTGAAGTTGGCTTTTTTTTTTTTTTTTTTACTTAGTAATATTTATGGAAGTTTCCTCCCTGTCTTTTCATGGCTTAACAGCTCATTTGTTTTTATCATTAAATAATATTCTGTTGTCTGAATGTACCACCATTTATTCATCAACTCATCTATTGTAGGACATCTTCATTGCTTCCTAATTGCTAAGTTTTGGCAATTAGGAACAAAGCTGCTGTAAACATCGTATGGAGGTTTTTGTGTGGAAAAAATTTTCAACTCCTTGAAGTAAATACCAAGGAGTGTGATAGTTGGATTACATGACAAAAATATGTTTAGTTTTATTAGAAACCACCAAATTGTCTTCCAAAGTGTCTGTATCATTTTGTGTTCCCATCATAAATGAATGAGAGTTCCTTTTGTTCCCTATCTTTTCCATCATTTGGTGTTGTCAGTGTTCCAAATTTTGGCCATTCTAATAGGTGTGTAGTGGTATCTTGTTATTTTAATTTGCATTTCCCTGATGGCATATGACATGGAGAATTTTTCATATGCTTGTCTGCCATCTCAATAGATGATGGAGGTAAAGAAACAGAGAGTAGAATGATGATGAACAGGGGCTGAAGGGTGGGAGAAATGGAGAGATATTGGTCAAAGGGCACAAACTTTCAGTCTAAGATGAATAAATTCTGGAGATTCGATGGACAGCTTGGTGACTATAGGGAACGATGCTGTATTATATACTTAAAAGTTGTTAAGAGAGTCGTTCTTAAATGTTATGACCACACCCACCAAAAAAAGTTAATTATGTGAGGGATGGAGGTGTTAGCTAACCTTACTGCGATAATCATTTCATGGTGTATACATGTATCAAATCATCGTGTTGTACACCTTAAAACTGCATATATTGTATATCAATAATATCTCAATAAAGCTGAGGGGAAGAAGTGTCACATGTCATTAGCCATCAGGGAAATGTAAATAAAAACCCAAATGAGCCATCAATATATACTTCCCAGAATGACTAAAATGAAAAGGTTGTGATAACTCCAATTGCTGGCAAAGCAGAGAAAGCTCATCACTCATAGATTGCTGGTGAGAATGTAAAGTAGTACAGCCCCTCTGGAAAATAGCTTGTGAGTTTCTTTTAAAACAAAAATGATCTTAATATAAGCCCCAGTAATTGCACTGTTTGGGCATTTATCCCAGAAAAAGGAAACTTATGTTTACACAGAACTTGTACACAAATGTTCCTGTACGTAATAGCCCAAAACTGGAACTGATCCAGATGTCCATCTATGGGTGAATGGTTATATAAACTGAAGTTTATCTAAACCATGAAATACTACTCAGCAATTTAAAAAAAAAGGTCACATAGCTTAAGCTCTGAGTTTTGTATTTTTTTTTTTTTTTTGTAATGCAAGTGCTTGACTTCAGCTTTGAATGCTGAGGCATTCGCTTGAAAGAAGCATCCACTTCAAAGACAGCTATCTTGAAAAAAATACATGTCCAGCCTCAGGACCAGATAAAGAGCCAGGTGCCCCTCACCCTCTCCAGGTTCCTTTGTTTTAGAGATCTTGGTTGATTTAGATAACTGACCATTTGGGCAGCTTGCATTTATTATATTTCTTTTCATGCTTTAAATTCATCCTCTCATGTTTTAAATTCACAAGTAATAAGTGAACTCGTGAAACCCTAGGACCCCATCTTCAACATCAATAAAAGCAAAACCCCAGGGGAGATGGTTCAAGATGGCCATGTAGGAAGTCCTTAAACTCACTTCCTCTCATGGACACACCAGATCTATAGTTACATGGGGAACGACTCCATTTGAGAAAAACCTGAGAACTAACAGAACATAAGACACAATAAAGAGGCCACATCAAGATGGTAGGAGAGAGCCCCCAGACTCCACCCCTAGCACAACGACCCTGAGTTGAGATGGAGATCATAAAAATGGAACTTCTTCCTGAGGAGCAAAGTGTTTGAGGCCTATGTCAGGTACCCAACCCTTAAGATGTGCACCAGAGAGACAAGCTCTCAAAACAACTGGCTTTTAGAACTAATGAGGTCAATGTTCAGGATGCACAAAGGGCTGTAGAAAATGGAGATACTGCTCTTAAGGGGCACATGCACAGCCTCACTCATGCTGAGACCCAGCACAAAAGCAGCAATGTAAAACATGCCTAGACCTTTTGTGAAGGAAATTCACTCCGTAGTCCTAAAGCATCTGCCAGAGGGGCAGGGGTCTACTGGAACTCTCTCAGGGGATGGAGGCACTGGTGGTGCCATTTTTGCATTTACCTTCTACATTACTAGCACCACACTTGTGGGTGCCATTTTTGCATGCTCTCTCAATCTAATAAGGCCTGCTTTCCCTGCCCCTGCACTCTCCCACAACCCTGCTCCCCCAAACCTGATGGGTTGGCTCAACACAGCCTGACATTCCCCAATGGCCCAGCCTCACCAAAGCTGGTGGAAACACACAGTTCATACAGGGGACATCCCATAAACATCTGGCTCTCATGATCAGTAGTCTTGAGTCTCTGGGCCCCATGGGACTAAAACAATCAGAGATAGGCCCTGGCAGGCTACCATCTCCAGGGCACAGCTCAGATAGCAGATTGAAACACATGTCCAGTCTTCTTGTGACCACCCCTTCAAGACGAAGAGGGGTAGTTGTTTCATCTAATACATAAAGATAAAACAAAGACTCAAGCAAAATGAGGAAACAAAGGAATGTATTCAAAACAAACAAACAAACAAACAAACAAAGACAAAGCTGGGGGGAAGGGGGGAACTAAATGAAACAAAGATTAAAAAAATAGAAAAAACTTACATGATAAAGAATTCAAAGTAATAAAGATGTTCACCAATTTCAAAAGAAGAATTGATGAACACAGAGAGAAATTCAACAAAGGGATAGAAAGCATTAAAAAGTACCAAACAGAAGTCACAGAGCTGAAGAACACAACTGCAAAATACACAGCAGGGGTTCAACAGCAAACCAGATAAACCAGAGGAAAGGATCAATGAGCTGAAAGGCAAGCAATGGAACTCACCCAAATAGTGCAGCAATAAGAAAATAAAATGTTAAAGATTGCTTAAGGGAACGTGAGATAACACCAAATAGAACAATATTTACATTATAGGAGTTTTGGGAAAAGAAGAGACAGAAAATGGGACAGAAAACTTATTTGAGAAATAATGACTGAGAATTTTCTAACCCAGGGAAGGAAACACACAACCAGATCCAGATGATATAAACCCGAAGGGAGCCTCACCAAGGACACATTATAAATAAAATGTCAAAAAGTTAGAGATAAAGAAAGGCTCTTAAAAGCAGCAAGAGAAAAACAATGTGTGAAGGAACCCTCATAAGATTATGAGCAGATTTTTCAGCAGAAACTTTGCAGACCAGAAGGGAGTGACATGATTTATTCAAAGTACTGAAGGCAAAAAGCTACCAACCAAGAATACTCTACAGGATGAGATTATCACTCAGAATTGAAGGAGATATAAAGAGTTTCCCAGATAAGCAAAAACTAAATGAGTTCACTACCACTAAACTGCCTTACAAGAAATGTTACAGGGACCTCTTATAATCTTAGAAGTAAGGGTACTGGTTAGTAATAAGAAATTGTAGGTAATAAGAAAACGTGAAAAAAAAATTCTCACTGGTAAAGGTAAATATATAGTAAATTTAGCAGAATAATCATTATAAAGCTAGTAACAAAGTTAAAAGACAAAAACAGAAAAAGAATAGCTATAATAATTAGTTAAGGGATACACACACACACAAAGATGCAATACATGAAATCAAAAACATAAAATGTAGGAGGGAGAAGTAAAATATAGAGTTTTATAATGTGCTCAAATGTAACTTACTAAAAACTCAAAATAGACTTGCATACATATATATATTATATGTGTGTATAATATACACTTAGTAACTGCAAAACAATAACCTAGATTATATACACAAGAATGATGAGAATGGAATCTAAACATAACACTAAAGAAAGTCATCAAAGCAGAAGGGAAGAAAGCAAGAGAAGAAAAAAGAAACAGAGGAACTACAAAGCATCCAGAAAACAATTAACAGAATAGAAATAAGTACATAACTTTCCATAATTACTTTAAAAGTAAATAGACTAAAAACTTCAATCAAAAGACACAGAGTGGCTGCATGGATTAAAAAAAAAAAGCAAGAACAAAAACAAGATCTATCTATATGCTGCCAATAAGAGACCACTTAAAATGTAAAGGCACACAAAGACTGAAAATATAGGGATAGAAAAAGTTGTCTCCTACAAATTGAAACCAAAAGAAAAATGAGGTAACAATACCTATATCAGAGAAAAAAAAATACTTGACAAAATGATTGTAATAAGACAAAGATGCACACTGCATAATAATAAAAGGGTCAATTCAAGGAGATATAACATCTATAAATGTTTATGCACCCAACATAGGAGCACCTAAATATATAAAGCAAATATTAACAGACCTAAAGAGAGAAATTGAAAACAATACAGAGATAGTAGGGGATGTTAATACCTACTTACATCTAGATCATCTTGACAGAAATCAATAAGGAAACATCAGCCTTAAATGACAAGTTAAACCAGGTGGATTGAACAGATATGTAAAGAATATTCTATCCAAAGCAGTAGCATTCACAGTTTTCTCAAGTAAATATGGAGCATTCTCCAGAATAAATCATATGTTATGTCACAAAAAAACTTCCAATAATTTAAGAAGCTTGAAATCATATCAAGCATCTTTTCCAACCACAATGGTATGAAGGATCATGAAAATCACAAAAAGGAAACTAAAAATAGCACAAATACTGGAGATTAAACAACACAATACTAAACAACATAAGGATCAACAAAAGAATTTAAAAATTTTTTAAAAATACATGAAGACAAATGAGAATAGAAATACAACATGCTAAAATCTACGGATGCAGTGAAAACAGTTCTAAGAAAGAAGTGCATATTGATAAAAGCTTACTTCAAGAAACAAGAAAAGTTTCAAACAATTTAACTTTACAACTAAAGGAACTAGAAAAGGAAGAACAAGTGAAGCCCTAAGTTAGTAGAAGGAAGAAAATAATAACAGAGTGGAAATAAATGAAATAAAAACTAAATAAAAATAGATCAATTAGACTACATCAAGCTAAAGAGCTTTGCACATGAAGGAAACTATCAACAAATTGAAAAGGCCACTTCCTGAATGGGAGAACATGTTTACAAATAATATATCAGATAGGGAGTTAATATCCAAAATATAAAGAGAATTCATACAACTAAGCATCAAAAAAATAAACAACCCAATTAAAAAATGGACAGAGGATATGAAAAGACATTTTTTTCTGAAGAAAATATATAGATAGTAAACAGACTCATAAAGAAATGCTCAACATTACTAATCATCAGGGAAGTGCAAATCAAAACAACAATGAGATATCACTTCATACATGTCAGAATGCCTATTATAAAAAAACAAACAAACAAACAACAACAACAAAAAAACAAATAACAAGTGTTGGCAAGGATGTGGTGAAAAAGGGATCCTCCTGCACTGTTGGTGGTAAATAAATTCATGCAGCCACAATGGAAAATAATATGGACACTTCTCAAAAAATTAAAAATAGAACCACAATTAGATTCAGTAATTCACTCTTGGGCATTTATTTGAAGAAAACAATAACACTATTAAGAAAAGATCTATGCACCCTCATGTTCATTGCAGCATTATTTACAATAACCAAGATATGGAAGCAACATAAGTGTTTATCAAGGGATGAATGGATAACTATAATGTGATTATATATATATATACAATGAGATATTAACTATAAAAAAATGAAATCTTGCCATTTGTGACAACATAGATGGACCTAGAGGGTATTGTGCTAAGTGATAAGTCATATAGAGAAAGGCAATTACTGTATGATTTCAATTATATGTGGAATCTAAAAAACAAAATAAATGAACCATAAGTGAACAGAAACAGAGCCATGAATACAGAGAACAGGTGGCTGTCATAGAGTATGAAGGTGGAGGGAGGAAAGAAATAGGTGACTAAGATTAAGGGATACAAACTTCCAGTTGCAAAATAATTGAGTCATCATTTTGAAATGTACACTGTGAAGAATGTGGTCAATAAGTATGGAATATCTTTGTATGGTGACATAGCGTAACTAGACTTATCATGGTGATAATTTTGAAATGTACAGAAATATCAAATCACTAAGTTGTAAAACATAAACTAACATACTATTGTAGGTCAATTATACTTCAAAAACAAAGAAACTGAAAAAAAAAAAATCAAATTTGTAGTTACCAGAGTTGGGGCAGGGGTGCAAAAATTAGATGAAGACAGTCAAAAGGTACAAACTTCCAGTTATAAGATAAATAAGTACTAAAGATATAAAGTACAACATGAGTAATATAATTACCACTGTTGTATGTTGTATATGAAACTTGTTAACAGAGTAAATCCTGAGTTTTGATCACAAGGAAATACTTTGTGTATTTTTTAAAATTTTGTATCTATTTGAAATGATGAATGTTCACTAAACTTGTTACTGTAATCATTTCATAACACATGTAAGTGAGATCATTATGCTGCACACCTTAAACTTATACAGTGCTGTGTGCAGTTATATCTCAATAAAACTGGAAGAAAAAAGAAAAATGGAATGAAACTTAAGTTTTAGAAAAATAATCAAAATGGACAAAACTTGGTTATACTTCCTAAGTAAAAAAAGAGACAGAGCTCAAATAAATAGAAACAAAAACAAAAAAGGAGCAGTTACAACTGATAGTAGAGAAGTACACAGGACCGTAAGAGACTACTGGACACCAACAAATGAGGCAGTCTAGAAGAAATGGATTATTCCTAGAAATATATAATATTCCAAGACAATATAATGAAGAAACAGAAATTGTACATGGACCAATTACTATAAGGAAATTAAATCAGTAATAAAAAAAGTACCAGTAAACAGAAGTACAGGAAAGCTTCAATGGTGAATTCTACTAAACATTCAAATAAGATTTAATATTATCCTCCTCAAACTCTTCCAAAAATGTGAAGCAGAGGGCACGCTCCCCAATACATTTTAAAGGCCAGCATTGCTCTGATAACAAAACTAGACAAGGACATCACCAAAAAAAAAAAAAAAAAAAAAAAAGGCCAACATCCCTGATGAGCATAAATGTAAAAATCCTCAACAAAATATGAGCAAACCAGTTTCAACAAAACATTAAAAGGTTCATATACCATGATCAAGTGGTATTTATATCAGGGATTCAAGAATGGGTCAATATCCACAATTAAATCAATTTAATGATATACCACATTAATGAAATGAAAGATAAAATTACACAAGCGTCTCAAAGATGCATATAAAAAATCTGACAAGATTCAATATTTACTTATGATTAAAAAAAAAAAAACCTCTCAACAAAGTGGATACAAATGAAATGTACCGAACATAATAGTCTTATACGACAAGCCCACAGTTAACATCACACTCAACTGTGAAAAGCTGAGAGCTTTATCTTTAAGACCACAAACAAGACAAGAATGTCAGCTCCCACCACTTTTATTTAACACAGTATTGGAAGTACTCACCAGAACAATTAGGCAGGAAAAAAAAAAAATTTAAAGGCATCCAAACTGGAAAGAAAGAATAAATCTGTCATGATTTTCAGATAACATGATACTATATATAGAAAACCCTAAAGACTTCACAAAAAACTGTTAAAACTAATAAAAAACAAATTCAGGAAAGTTTCAGGGTACAAAATTAACACGCAAAAATCAGTTACATTTTATACAGTAAGAATTAATATCAAAGAAGTTAAGAAAAAAATCCCATTTATAATTAATCAAAAAATAATAAAATACCTAGAAATAAATTTAACCAAGGAGGGGAAAGACCTGTATGCTAAAAATTATAAGACACTGATGAAAGAAATTGAAGAAGACACAAACAAATGGCAAGGTATTCCTTGTTCAAGGAGTGAGAGAAATAATATTGCTAAAATGTCCATTTTACCCAAAGAAATTCTACTATATGCAAGATGTTAACATTGCAAAAGTTTGCTGAAGAATGCATGGTATCTCCCCCTTACTTTTCCTTGCAATTTTCTTTGAATATATAATTATTTCCAAATAAAAATTAAAGCAAATTTACTCAAGACAAAAATAAGCCATGCATCCTTTATAAGATAGAAATATTGTCTGTTGCCAAGTGTTAGAACAATGCCTAGTATATATATAGACACTCAAGAAATAGTTCTTGAATGGATTATGAAAAAGATCTATAAATATTAAAAGCAGACACTATATTTTAAAATTCATTCTAACAATTAGCACATATCTAACATGTTCATGATGGTGTTCATTTTTATTGTCCATTTCTGACTTGTAATGGATGTGCACTTAATGCATCTTACAATTTTGCAAATGGGTTTCAAGCCATTAATAAGACTGACACATTAAATTCTCAATTCTTAGAGAAACCAAAGTACAACATATGGTAAGGATATAAAAGTGAATTTCATTTTTATAAAACAAGTGCCGTAGCAGCAGAAAATCTTGATTACATTAACAGTGAGGAAGAGACTCGAATCCCTCATGTTGCCCCAATTTTCAAACTTAGATGTGATATTGATTTTTTCACCTTGTTAAATGAAAGCTTGCTGTCAGAGACCATTTTTTATTTTGGGAGACCTTTTAAAATAAGAAAATTGGCTTCATTTTATCTTAATTCACCTGGTGAAAGCTTTCTCCTCTCTCTCATTCCACTCCCTCCCCTCCACCTTTTTACTCTTTAATAGACAAGTTTTCACTTCAGGCACAGAAGAATCAATACAAAACTAAATACAGTACACTGCTACCCATCAAGGACTAAATGAAGAAGTATATAAAAAGTCTTGTACTTTGAGGAAAATCAGTAAAGCCTGCCCTTTTGTTACTTAACCTTTTAGCTAGTCAAAAGCTCATTTTATTAGAAATAAAAGAGTATTGGATACACTTTCTCAGAGTCTGATTCAGTTATAAAAGTAATACAGACCCCCCAGAACAGTGGCTTAAAGAAGACTGGAATTTCTTCCTCAGGGGAAGGAAGTATATAAGTAAACTGTTCAGACTAGTATGGCGTTTCCAAGAAGACAATGGGGACTAGGCTTCCTTCTAGATCATCTTTTGACAAACCCTAGGATGCAGCTTTGATTCCTTTGGCATAAGAAGATTGATAGACTCCTAGCTCTCTCAGTTGCATTCCAGGTAGCAGTGTGGAAGATGGTGTACCACATCATTTTAAGAGTCCCTCAGAAGTCCTACACAGTACTTTCATTCATGTCTTAATGACAATAACTTAATTGACTAATTACTGCAAGGGAAGCAGGAAATGTTTCTTTTCAAGAAGGAAATGTACCCATTGAAAGTTGTAGTTTTCTGAATTTCAGACTGGAAAACAGAATGGTTCCTGGGAGGCAAATAAATGTCCCTTCTTTAGGTGATGGACATGGAGTTTATCCCAACCTGCAATTTCCTTACTGAATAAGGAATGTACTGAATATCAGTTCAAAAATAATTATTGTGGATCTGCTATGTGCTTATTGTCAGATGATTAGGGGTGCTTACAAATGTGGAGAAAATATTTGCAAATTAAATATTGGATAAGGGACATGTATTGAAAATATATAAATAATGGCTATAATTCAACAACAAAAATACAAATAACCCAATTTAAAAATGGGCAAAGGATATAAGTAGACATTTATCCAAAAAAGATATGCAAATGGCCAATAAACACATGCAAATATAATTAACGGTATTTATCATCAGGAAAATGGAAATCGAAACCACAATGTGACCCTACTTCATATACATCAGGATGGCTATCATTGAGACAGACAACACAAATGTTGGTGAAAATGTAGGGAAATGGGAACTTTTATACATTGCTGGTGAGATTGTAAAGTGGTTGCAGACACCTTGTAAACTAGTCAGGCAGTTCCTCAAAATGTTAAACATAGAGTTATCATATGACTCAGCATTTCCACTCCCAGGTATATACCCAAGAGAAATCAAAACATATATTCACACAAAAATGTGTACATGAATATTCATACTAACATTATTCACAGGAGCCAAGAGGTTGAAAAACCCCAAATGTCCATTAACTGTGAATGAATAAGCCAAATATGGTGTTTGTATATGATGGATTATTATTTGGCCATAAAAAGGAATGAAATACTAACACAGTCATCCCTCTGTACCTGTAGGGGATTGGTTCCAGGAGCCACCATCTTCACCAAAATCCCTGAATGATCAAGTCCCTCACATATGAAGTCATGGTATCATCAGCCCTCAATATTCACAGGTTTTGCATCCTCAGAAATTTCAATCCAAAATTGCTTGAACCCAAAGATATAAAACCTGTGACTATGGAGGGCCAACTGTGTGTCTATTGAAAACTAGCCACGTACAAGTGGACCTGAGTGTGCTGCAACATGGATAAATCTGGAAAACATTATGCTAAGTGGTAGAAGCCCATTGCAAAGCATAGATATTGTATTATTCCAATTATATGAAATGGCCCAGAAAAGGCAAATCTATTGATACAGAAAGTAGATTTGTGATTGCCAGAGCTGTCGGGAAGGTGAGGCAGGAAGTGACTGCTAGGCAGAAAGGGGTTTCTTTGAAAATGTGATAAAAATGTACTGGAATTAGAGAGAGGGGATAGTTGCACAGCATTGGGAATATATTAAATTGGACAATTTAAATGGTTGCATTTTATCCTATATAAAATTATATCTCACTAAAACTGGTATAAAATGATAAAAAATGCTTAGGGGCAAATAAGGGCTATAAGACAAATCATCATTTCCTGTTCTCAGGAATTATATGTGGACTTGGTAGGTAAGTAAATAATTATATGTTTCATGCTCTAAAACTATTATTACAAGTATTAAGGAATCATATTACCACAGGCAAATATTTTAAAGCATCATATGAAAATAACATCAATGACACATTTAGTTGTCAACAGTTCATATGTCTCAGAGCACACTAACCGAAAACCCTCCCATTAATTACATAGTCAAATGGGATGTGCAGGTTTCGGTCCTTTCCTGTCATTCTAACCTCAGGCAGAGTGTTCTAGGCTTCATTTTAATACACGGCAAATCTCCTTATCGCAAATAGTTTCTTTCACTTAGTAAATTGTTCATCCAGTATTTATTTCAACCTAGGTTTCTACAGCTTTCTGAGACTATGGAGAACATTCATTTACCACTCTTTAGGAAAGAACCTTTTACATACAAAAAGGTGATAGAGTCCATCTTCTACTTCTATTTTTGTATGGAGAGTAGACTTTCTCCTGTTGCTAAGGTTAAATTCCTGAAGAAAATAAAAAGAAGAAAAGAAATTAAAGACTGAAGTTTTCAAATCTTGTTTGTCTTTTTTTTTTTTTTAACAAAACCAAATAAAACCTTTAAGAAGTGCTAAATCCAAAGTTAAACTGTCAAAACACTTGCCAACTAAAGAACATCATATGCCATCCGGTCTACAAGGATTGAGTCATTAGCCACTCGGTTGCTGGCCTTCAACACACCCTAGAAGGAATTCAAGTGGAGATCAGAAATGAAACACTATGCTCTAGGAAAGCTGAGAGGACAGACCTTCAGACAGTAAGGTATCTTCGGGAGAAAATTTTATGAACGTAAATTCTTTCATCCTCTCATACCTAGAGAAGCACTAAAGCCATTAACATCTTTTCTTCGTGACCAGCAGCAACCTTCTACTGAGATGTGTCCTTGATTGCAATGTACACCCTTCACCAAAATCACATATATACCAACCTCCCACTTACCTCCTCATAACAGGTTCTCAGAGCTTTCGGAGATGCTATCTCTGGGCCAAAGTCCTCAGTAAGACGCTGAATAAACTCAACTCACAGCTTTTAAATTGTGTGTTTTATTTCAGTTGATACATTTTTAAACATTTCATATTCATTAAAATATAATAGCTTATAGAAAAATTATTATTTCATTAATATTCATGCTTACTAAGATCAGACATTTTGCTAGATTCTTTGGTTGGATTTGACCTTAAACCAGGTAAATACTAGTGCTTGTTGTTACCATTTTGTAGTTGAGAAAATAAGATTAAAAGGCATTAAGTAACTTGTCCAAAGTTACAGCCAAGATTCAGATCCCAGGGAGTCAGAATCTTAGGCTTTTAATCACCGTCTATTTTATTTTCTACTAAAATATATAAGCTATATTATATTTACTTTACTACACTAGTCAAAAAAGACCAAAAATAAAACAGAAATAGTAGCTAATATTTAGTTTAACTCTGTATAGCTAATAACTCTATAGTATCATTTAATTAAATCAAATAAGGAGAAAATCATATTTACTAGGGCTTACATTAATATTAGTGAGAATTATGCAACTAAATTCTATCACTAATGATGGCATGATGATGGTGGTAATAAAACTGAAAAACATGCACACCATTGCGGGAGGAGGACTCTAGGTCCGATTCTGAAAGTTCAATTGCTAATTTAAAGACTTAGCAGGAAGCTTACTGTCTCTCAAGTATGTTTTAGTGGGAATGTAGCATGGATTATTTCTCCAACGATTTGAAGAAAGATCAAGTCAAGGCTGAGTAGTCCTTTTTTAAAAGGGTTTCTTTCAGCTCTTTGTATCTTGTGGAAAATCACTTAAGCCTTGTCTGAAGACCAAACTATTTGAAAAAGAGATCAATTTCCTTTTCTTCTAAGTTAGCCAAGAGATTTAAAAGTAGATTACAAAAAAATTGTTCAAGTGTTTTAAGTTAGTTTCATTCTGGCCCCTGTCTTCTCTTGTTTCTCCTTGTCGTTACTCAATGTGATACTTGGATATTTAAGATCCATACGCGGTATTAGGATGGAACCACGTAATGACTTTGCTTAGGTCAATGGTGGTGGATTCTATTCTCAAGTATTTTCCAAATGTTACAGTTTTGCTTGTTTGTTTGTTCTGTGTTTAATTTCTGTGCCTGTACTAAGAAAACCACCTGTGGTTTTATTCTGTAGTTAGTTCAATGTTGCATATTATCCATTCACTTTTTTTTTTCACAGTTGAATCATGAGCCTTTCTACATTCATTTACTATAATCTTAGGAATGATTTGATAAATTTTGCACTATGATATGACATGCATCTGGTATAATTGCTCTTGAAAGCTTTGATTATAGTTTTAATCATGTTGTTAAGTAAATGAAGTAAATGAAGTTTGAAGCAGGAGAAGGGGACAGACACTAACATTAGGACAAACACAGATGAATTGCACCAAATGGTCAGTTTTAAAATCAACACTGGTTGAGATATTATCTTTTTACTTATATATTATTCAACTTCATAAATGATGCATTATAAAAGGGCATAGCCATTACCCTAAATATTCTTCTATATAGTGAGAAACAAGAAAGAGTGCCATGAGAGAAATAGGTGAGGGGGATGGGCCTATTCCCCCTTTGAGAGCATAAAAATTTGAAACACTACAGTGCATCAAGGGATTTCTCCATGAAGTCGTATGTATTGGTAGAGTATCTCTCTTTCAGAAAGGACAGCCACTCAGCTCAAATTGGCTTAAACAAAGAAGTATCATCTTATATTTTCTTACTTCAGGCATGTCTGAATCTTGCTGCTCTGCTAAATCGGTCCATAAATTGAACATCATTGGTTCTGAATCATGTGATGGTTTCTCCCACAGATCTTTGATCTAATCACCACAACTACAAGAATGAATTCCTCTAATCAGCCAGCCTTAAATTCTGTGATCATTCCTGGACCCAATGTCACCTAGACCTCATGGACTAACAGTTGATAAGGTCTGGAGCCTCAAAGAAAATTGGGGTGCACTTAGCAAGAGGAAGATGAATGAATTGTGAGTAGGCAAAACAACAGGTGTCTACTAAACTATTTGAAAAATAAGAGCATTAATTTATTCCAAGCTTTCTTAAATATTATACTTTGTTTTTTGTCATTGGTAGAGAGAGTAAGACAAGACATGCCATGGCAAATCTCACTAGTACCATTTTAGTTTAAAATGTTTCTATGTGAATAAGCCTCTTTGTATCAGCTAACTCTGTAACAGAATGTCTTGGCTATAATCTTTCTTTCCTGACACACATCGCATTGCCCAGCATTAGGTCTTCATCTATTGATCAAACTTTTTTTTTTATCTTACTGTTGCAAAATAATTTTGTTAGGTACCCTATATTAAAATAACCTAGTTAACTTATTGTTTTTCTGTCCATTTTACTTTCTTTTATTTCTTCACAGGAAGTAATACATTTTGAAAGCAGAAGAGAAACACAATTGTACTTCAACATGTGGTTCTAATAATGTGTTTCCTAATTTGTTTATCTACTCAATTAATTTCATTTCAAATGGAATATAATCTAAAAGATTCTTTTAGAGGCTTTATTTAAAGAAATCACTAAATAGCAATGTGGGCCTTAGTAAAACAGCATTAACAAAAGAAGAAATCATTAAGCCTTAAAAAAACATGCTATTCATGAAGCTCAGTTCCAAATCATAAGATCTGGTTTACCTCTGCTACCACTTAGCAGGGGGAAGTCACTTCCTAATCCCTTTCTATTCAAAGTCTCATCAGTGCCCTGCTGGCGGGAACCCTGTGCTAACGTTCAGTGTGTAATCGCCTCTCGGCCTGCCATTTTCTTATTTGGTTCCATTTCCCGGTAAATCTGCAAACTGACCTTCTAAACGAATAACCACTTTGAAAGGGCTTCAAATAATATAACTGTTAAATACCTCTTTTTTTTTCTCTTTCCCTTTGTAAACTGATAATTTTTCTTTTGACAGTTCCTAGTGTTCCCTGTTACTAAAATAGCCATGCTGTTAATCCAATATTCTTTAGATTTAAATAAATTTACTTTGCTTATATGGATAGCTGGAAGTTCGACAAGAGAATATGTACCTTTGTGAAAGGCGTATATGGTGAAAACATCAAGCTGAGATTTATTCTGTTTGTTTCCAGCCCACCTTTCCATCCTTTTCTCCTGCCAGATGGTACCATATGAATTATATTCCACTCAGGTATGACTGCTTGCCATTCCCCTGTCCAATGTACTGTCCAAGCATGATACACAGGCCAGCATTTCCTCAGGAAAGCAGTCCTTGAATTCTGGTGGGATCCCTTTTCTAAGGCTTCTTGCTTTTAAAACCTGAGTAATTTTTACTCCTGAATATATCAATGTTTTTCATAATTTTATATCAGGAAATGCTAAGAGAAATAGGACAGCTGAATAGGGAAATGGGGGATTTGAGAAGGCTTGGAACAAATGCTCTCTAAGAGAGAGCTAGCCAAAAATCTCTTAAAATGTTCAATTCACCAGGGTTAGGTATAGTGATAGCTAAGCTAGGTTAGAGATGAAGAATTTATACGGTCATCAGTCTGTAGGCTATTATGGTTTCCTCAAGCAGGAGTCAGCTGCAGTAATGATTTGAGAATCAGCTAGAGAAATGCATCTATTCTTGATTTCACAGATTAAGAGAGAAAACTGGAAAAGCCCCCAGTGTCTCTAACTCCCCTGGTGTGTCTATGCAGTGGGCTATTGAAATGGAGAGTCTGGGGTACAGTCTTGAGACTGAGTAGATCTTTATAGCGGTGGTGGTGGGCATGTTTTCTGCATGGATGTTGAACTGTTTCCCTAATCATAGTCAGAACTGGCATCAAGGAGTTTAAAAGTGGAGACTCACTTCACTCTTCAGTACATGGGAAAAAAATAATCCAAAGATTATATCCAATGGTTAAAGGAAGTTTTAGAATTCACCAAAGAGGTAGTTTGTGAATCTCAATTAAGGGGTGCTCTTTAAGTGAAGAAGAAATACTGTTGATTTAACACCAGAAGAACCAGCCATTACCCCTGGCCCTGAGGTATATTCACTTGAGACTGAGTTGTTTCCACTCTAAAAGGTAACAGAACTAAAGGCATTTATTGCAGAGAACTAGATCTTGATTGGGTCAAAAGATGAAGGCAATTATTTTGATCCTGAAGGCAGATTAGTTAGCTCAAAATAGAAGAGTTTGGGAGTAAAACAGGGATAGGGGAACCAATCAGAGGGAAGAAATACTGATAGTAAAATGGTGAGTGTGGTTGACAAGATAATTGATTAGGTTAACTTGCTTTTTCACCCTGGACCAAAGATGGTAGAGGTGGAAAATACTGATAGTATGATAGAAAGAAAGGTTTTTGCTCAAAGTATTTATTTCTAAGAATATTTTCCTATATCTATGGAGGCATCTCTTCCAAAAATTTAGTTGGGAAAGATTATTAAGATTCCAATACATCCACTTTCTGATGGAAAAAGTTAGTCAAAATTCCTGGGAGAATCCACACTTCGTAAGGTGGTAAAAATGAAGACAGCCTTAGTTTGAGAGAAAACTCCTTTGATCAGGGTTTCCCAGGTGAGTCCTATAGTCATACCTTTACTTCCCAATGACTGTAAAGTGACTGTAAAGATTAATCATTACTGGAAAAACCATATGGCCACTGGGGAAATTGCCATCAGCTGGAATTCTTCCCAGGCCAAGTAGAAAGGAGTGGATGGTTATCCAGTAGGTCTCCTGCCAAGAGAATCACAGCAGGTGGCATTTAACCTTTATGTGGCAGTTTACTTCATTTTCTCACCATACTGTATATCACTAATTCACTCATCTTCTGTTTCTTCACTGCTACCTTTGGATTGCTTTTTTCAATATCTGGTACAGCATATTTACTTATATAAATGTTTTCTGTATTCAGGACTTCCAAACTCAACAGTGTATTTATCTTGTTAGAAATAAGATGGCTAAGAAAGTACATTTGAGTCAGAATATGATATTTTGGAAAAATATCTAATAGCATAATATGGGCCTTTTTTATTGTTGTGGTTCTGTGTGTCTATTTCAAGTGAATTCTATTGGTGAATTGTGAACAGCAGAGCAGTGAGTTGACAGCTCTTCAGGTAGATCATTCAACTTTATATGCAGAGAAATCAAAGCAACTGTAATTGGAAAACAGGGTGATAAGAGGAACACATGTTCTAGTCCCACTGGGCTCATGACTACAATACTGTTCACATCTGACTGGTACAAGACTCCCATCAGTTAGAGACCGAAAGCACTTGGCTGGTGAAAACCATCCTGGCTGGTCTCCTTTCCAATAAATGATGGCTTTCTACTAGATTCTTACCACATAGCCATCTATTTAAACATTTCTATTAAAGAAATTACTATTATTTTTATTTTTTCTTTTTAAGCTATATGATTACTTTTAAAAAAGCATTAGTGATACCTATCATTATAACATACTAAGATTTTTTAAAAGTTTAATGTCACTATTTAACACAACTACTGTTTCTTTTAACTTTAAGTACATATTTGATAAACATGCCTTATAAGCTCCCTCCATGGGGTCTACGTAGCAAACCACTCTGGTATGGTTGTAAAATCAGCTACATATACTCCTAAATTCATTTTTACTTAGCCTTCATTTGCCCAGATAATTCAGCTCTTACAAATTACCAAGTGAAATATATAAAAAGAGAAAACAATGATTTTCAGAGATATGTAGTATCAAATAGCTATGGTGGAAGGTAATTTACTAGTTCAGGCACATAAATCACTAAAATACAGGAAGTTCAAAATTCGATGACAAGGGCAGTCATATGAGCACATTGTAGATTCAGACATCAGTGGAATGAGAAGAGTCATCTTAGCATTTACATCAAAATTAGCAATATGTCTAAAATAGAATTTATATCTTAAATGGAACAACTTGCAAATATACATATCAAATCCCAGAAGAAAGTGGTAGGAACCAGAATTCAGGGGAAGGGGCCCTAAACCTATGGAGATCTGGCAAGAAGAAAGTTTTGGAATTTAGGGATGGATATTAGAATCCAGCAGAAAATTTGTCAGAGGATAGATTTACTATAAATGTTTATTGAAATGAATTAGTAAAAATAGGAACAGAGTAATTTAACTGAAGTATAAGGTCAGAGACAAACTAAGAATGAAAATGTAACTGTGCTAAATCATAGTATTGCTGAATTTGCTGTTCTTTTTCACTTCTTTGTATAGGAAATTATATTGAACCCATGGCCTGAGCCAGGTCTATCTGCGCCTGTAGTTAGGACTTAATTTGATGGATTTAGGAACAAGGAAGCAGAGAGGTCATTACATCAGAATTTAATTTACTGAACTTGAAGAGCTAGTTTTAAATTGTTTCCCTGAATTGCTGACAAGTATATTTACAGAAAAATTTTACTTTTTGCTTTTGATTACCTCCCTATAGCATCTAGCAAATGACTGTCAAAATAGACCTATTATATAATACTTAAAAGTATAGAATTCTGGGTCTCCAACAGCAGTGTTCTAACAGAGCAGTGCTTTAGTTTTTTGAATAACAACTACCCCATAATTTCAGAAATGCTGACTAATTATACTTTTCATTTAAACCTTTTATATTCTGCATTTGAAAAAGTGCACTATACTGCAAGCTCCAGACACTGATTTCAAAATCTGAGTTTGCCAACAAGTGTAACTGTTAGACATAATTCAAGTCAGTCTTTCTGAGTCTCAGTTCTTTATTAAAAGAAGGTAGCGATAACTGGTCTACCCACTTCACATAACCTCGTAAGAATTACAATATATGGTATATGTGAAAATGAACCATGAAGAATGGAGAGACGTTGTTTGGTCTCCAGCCTATGTTGAATGTTAGTAAATGAGCAGCTAACACCAAGAGCGAAGAATTGTGACTGTAAATATTGCTTGGATCCATCCAGTTCAGAAATTTCTCTTACCTGGGAGGAATACCTGGAAATTTTCTTTTTATTTTTCCATTTCCAGTTATTAGTTGAGTAGAATAAAACTCCCACAAGGAATTAACCATATACAGAGCTTTAAATATTTAACATAAGCATAAAAATGATTATAGAAATGAGGGTGATAATGGTATTAAGTAACATTAAGTAATAATACTTATCATCCATTACATGCTGTGATAGATTCTACTATAAACTCTTTATAAATTTATTTTTATAGCACCATGCTTGGTGTACTGCAATCACCATTTTATTAATTTGAAAAATAAGAACCAGTAGTGCAGAGTTGGGTAGAACCCTCAAAAAGAAAAAAACCAGAATTGGATTCATGCTGGCCTGTCTTTAAACCATTAATAGCGACTATGTGTGAGCCAGTATATGGGAGTGAGATGGGTGGACAGGCATATTTCTGTGTGAACTGTCACATGGGGCTTTAAAATTAATGGGTAAGGATTAAAAATTTTTCATACTTGAATCCTTCATACTTAGCACATCATTTAGTACATTACTGAATCTTGTTTCACTACCAAAGACCATTCTTTTTTCAGTTAGAGCTTTAAATAAACCCCAGGCAGAATGGCTTTGCATTAGCCTTATATGAACTTTAGTAACTTATAACATGGAAGAATGTTTTATCTTTCCTAGATACAGCCTAATAAAAACAAGCTACAACCACAAATGATACTTCCCGTACTCCAGACAAGCCAAACTTTCTCCACTCCCATTTAATGTAGTATTCTTGTATCTCCATGCCTCTCATTGTGGCTTTCACTGATCTGTATTTCTTCCATGACATCTATCTATACAATGTGTGAACAAAAAATACTGCAAACCACATCAGTAAACAAAGAATGCTGAAGCCATCAAGTTATCAGCGGCTGCCACCCTCCCCCAGTGAAGACAAGCCTGCAGCCAGGCCTCTGCAGCCACTCACACTGGTGCCCTCTGAGGGGACTCAGAGCAAGAAAGGACAGGACACCTGCCCTAGATAGCTAGGTGCTTGTCAAAGGAATGAATTCAATGAGCCCAAATGTTTGCTTCCTCCCATACATAGAAAAGTGCTAAATTCTTCAACTTGAGATGCCTGGTTTTCTTTAGATAACAAGTAATCTTTCATTGTTCCAACTACCTGGTCTCTGTTGTAAAGCTCCTATGTATCCTAGCTCCTCCCCTAATTCTTGGGAGCAGTCCCTCAGGGAGATCTGGGAGGCTGTCATCCCGTCAAATAAAACATAACTCTCAACGTTTAGGCTGCACATTTATTTCAGCTGACAAAAGCCAATCTAAGTTTTGTGGTTCTTGATGCTTATTCAAGTAAGGCTATTCACTTCTACAATAGAAAATTTCTTAAAAAACTTTCGACACAGATCTTGTGCTCTTCCCTGAAGTTCCACAAATATCTTCTTTATTTCTTTTTGGTTGAAGTTTAACTTTTGCTATGTTGCCTCTTCACATCTAAGCTTGAAAGAAATGCGTGGGAACTGCCTTTCCGAGTGGCCTCAAAGGGACCTGATGATGCAAGTTGGAGATGCAGTGAGTGAGGTTTCTGCAGGATCAGACTTAATCAGTGGACTATGTGTGAAGGGAGAGAGCCAGCAGGTAAATTCTCCAGCCTTTTGTTGTTCAGGAAATCATCCAGTAAACAAATGATCACCCTTCCTGAGGGACCTGCTGTATCTTTTTGTGGCTCCTTGTGAAGTGAGTCATGCTTCCCACTGTTTTGTATCTTTCCCAGCTTTACTTTACTCTTATTCCCTCTAACATTCTCTCTAATAAAGCTTCAGCATGTTAATCTTTGCTTAAACTTTGCTTTCTAGGGAACTGCAGTGATAACTTAAAATTTACTTAAGAATTTGTTAATTTTATTTTCATTGCCCTTGGGTTAATGGCTTTCAAAATTGTTCATTTTAGTCAAGGAACCATTTCTTCAAATGTATTTTAAGAAGGAGATCAACATACTTAGAAGAAAATCGCAAAATCGGAAGTAGAGGTGTGTGTGTGTGTGTGTGTGTGTGTGTGTGTGTGTGTGTGTGTTTGTGTGTGTGTGTGTGTGTGTGTGTGTGTTTGAGAGAGAGAGAGAGAAAGAGAGACATCTGGACTCCTACCCCTTTCCTCTCCCTTTCCTTTGGGAAGTTCTGAAGCACATCTATGAACTCTTAGAGCTTACCTCTCAGAGCATAAATTGAGAATGATGCTCTATTTCTGTTTTTCTTTGTTACTTCACACCGCTGTAAAAATGCAGAGACTTCTGAAGTGCGATTCTCTTCCATTGTAAACTTAGCAAGAAGGCTTCCTAAGGTTGATAGAAATGCAAATACTGACTTCTCTTTTCTCATGTAGAGATCTCTCTCCCTCTCTCTCCTTAGATAGGAAGAGAACAGCTTATATTCTGAGTACTCAGTGAAAAACAGCATTCTCCATTTTTTAGAAGAGTTTTGGGTTTCCTTCCCAGGTCAAATTGCATGTCATCTGCTCTGCCTTTAGCAGCTGGAAATTTTTTGCTGGACTCTTACATTTGCACATGTATATTTATTATAGAAGTACTTCTAAACTATAAAGGAATAAGCAAATATGAAGTATACGAATTGTAAGAGTTCTACTTGTTTTTTTTTTTTTTTTAAATTGAACTATCTGGATGAAATTATACAAAAGCTTTACTGGAAGTCGCATGTCATGAATGCCTAAAATTCAACCCAATTAACATTAATAGGAAGCATACTTTATTTAAGATCCTTTACTAAAAACAGAACCACACAAACAGAAGTAAGATATCAGAGTCTACTAGAAAATACAAACACGTTTACATCAATAACACAATTCAGACTGTGATGCCTGATATAACAGATGAAAACAAAGCGCCACGAAAGTACAGAGGTAGTAAGTGATTAATACTGACTGAGACGGTCAAGGAAGGATTCATGGAACAGATGACATCTGAGCTGAAACCTGAAACTAGTTAAACAGTCTAAGAGCACAAACGATGTGATGTGCTTGGATTACAAGTATTCTGAGAACTGAGGGGACTAGTTTTCACTTGTAAAGAAATTACCACCAGTAGTCAAAACATTTTAGGAGGCAGATGCACTGTTATATACGATGCTGGAGGACTGCTCCACAGTTGCAGGGTTTGTAAATGCTTGACACATGTTCAGTACATTTTGTACTTATAAACATTGTGCAATGTTCAACATAGCCTTATAGGGTGTCTTGATGAAGATGTAGAGAAATGTGAATGAAGTCCAATGTCTGATTTATACCTCAGATACTTAAATTTTCCAACTGAAAAACACCATTCCAACTGTGTAAATAATTCTGGGATCCAAAAATATCAAATGAAAGCAGCAAGAGTGTCACAAAGATTTTAGAAGGGGCTCTACTGCAGCTCGGGAAGCCACCCTAGTTACTTTGTACCTTTATGACATTTTGGATAGTGGAGTCCATGTTAAAAGAGCAGACTCTTCCCAAGGCTCCCACCTCCCATCAGCGCCACACAGAGAACGTAAAGGAAGCCCAGCTGTTCACCCCTTCTTGAGCCATCCTTGCTTCCCGACAGTCCTTGTATCCTCTCCACAACAACAGTCTTCTTCAAGCTGCATCAGGCCTGTTCAGAATCTAGGTCTATTTCGACTCAGAATCTCTGCTTCTGTGCTATTTTGAAAGTCAAAGGAGAGATTTCCCAATTAAACCAGAACATGTGCAGCTACGCTTGCAAATGTGTCACATTAGCTTGGATTCAAGTATAAGTCAGAAAACCTGTAGTCAACCTCCTACTTACATCTGCGAATGAGCCCATAAGCAACGGCGGGGTTGTTCAGGCTAAACAGATGGATGGTCCCGCCAGGGACAGATTGCAGTTGAGCTGGAATGTAGGATGCAATGCCACCCGCTCTGACTGAGAAACATATTCAGGAGCAGGAAAGCCATGCTTTTTAATGTAGATATTCTTTTTAAATTCTCCACAACTGTTTCTAAGGAAAGGTTAAATCATTTGTCCTCCATTTTTTTTTTGCTTTGTTTCATTTTATTTCTTTATTTCATTCTGCTGGATTCAGATCATATGACATCTAATTAAATTAATAATCACTATTCTTCATGCCTTAATGCTATACAATCATCAAAAATAATTAGCTTAGCTGATTAACAGAAAGATTGTAATATACAATATATTTTATATTGGACAGACCAAGTGGATAAAGCTATATTCTGATACTTTCATAAATAATCTGAAAACTTTTTATTTAAAATATATTTCATATATCTGAATCAGAAATATCTAAAACGCCATTCCTTTATGTGAACATATATATAAGATTTTCAAATGAATATGTTCATAACAGTAAATATAACATTATAATACTGGATTGTGCATGAAATTAGTGTTAGTATATTTCAAAGATATTATGTTACTGTAAATATAACCTCTGAGATAGTTCATTATAACAATTTTCTCAGTTCTGCTTTGAGATGAAAGAGATTTATTTTAAATAAGACTGTATTCCATAACTCCATTTCTAAAAACTGTATAAACCAAGAGTTAATATGAAGAAAAACTTTTAAATGTGAGCAAAAAATCTGATTGCATTATTTGCTCTTCAGTGGGTTATGTGTTAATCTATTTTTTACATCTCACAGGCTATTTATTTTGTGCAGTAACATGGCTCCTCTATCCAGATATTCAGGATTTCAGTGGCATAAAGAATTTTGGAAGAAGCTTGTGTTTATATGATTTTATTTCTTAGCAGTCAAATAAGTAAATATCAACATTGATCAGTTTCTGAACAATTATGACTTTTACAGATGAAAGTCTCATATATATCACGCAGACAGGTTTAATGCCAGTTTTTTATCAGTCATATCATTTTAAATGGCACAATTTCCTTTAACAAAATGACCTCATTCTACATTTGATACTGAAATTGTTATGTAAAGGATAGAGCATCAGGGAATTATCACAAATAAAGTTGTATTCATAGTGAGTAAAAGGATAATTTAGCTGACAAAGTCTGCTCAGTTGCGTACTTTTCCTTTTTTTCTGAATGTTGAAATAATTCTAAAATATTGTTAAGAAAAAAGGAGAATAAATCTAGTTAGAAATTTAGCATTTTTTATGGGGGTAGCACAGTATGGTTGTATTGATTGAAGATTTCTTTATAGTGAGTATGGAGCATTTTCAAAGAAAGAAATTTTATTTTTCACATAAATTTATATTAGTTGAATAAAAATTATAGAGACTGCTTGGAGTATAACCAAATTTGGAATATTTATAATTACCTCTTTAATTGAGAACATACCCTTAAAACTATTCTCAGTTGAAATATTTACCTTTTATGATAGTCAATAGGAGAATGGAAGTGGAGAAAGGATTATTGAATAAATGATTTGTATTCATTTAACAAGTCTTTATTAAGCTCTGATACATGCCAGGAATGCAAAGATTTCTAGGGCCAATTATCTGTTCAAAAGATGCTCACAGTCCAATGGCAGATGTAGATGTATAAATAAAAATGATAATAAAATATAATAAATGCCAGAGATGAGGAAATTTCCAAGCAAAGTATTGAAGCTGTGGCCTGGTTTATTCTTACTGCTCAAAATAACACATGAAAGAAAAAAGATAAATTGAAGGAATAACTATCAAACAAAAAGAAAACAAGACTCAATTATTTGGGAATTTCTCAGTCTGTTTAGAAGGCAAAAGACTCTAAAATTGAGAGATTCACACTGGGGAAAGCTTGTCTTAGAGGAAGAATTGAGAGTATGGCTATACAACATTTTGATCCCAGAGGATCAAAACATCGGCATATTCACTGACACAAAAGATCCTTTGATGAGGTTGAAATTGTGACTGGGATCTCTTCAATTAAACAAAAGAATATCTAGGAAGCTTAAAGGCATTGTCTCTCAGCAATCTCAGAAAACAATGAACATGAATATAGGAAGGGAATTATCTAGGAAAAACTTGTGGACCAGCCTCTTGGTTAATGGTGTGAATATATGTGATATACATAGGAAACCACAAATTTCTTGAAAATGTTACATCAGCAGAAGCACTGCTAGACTGGACTGAGACAGAGAGAGAGTTTTAAAGAAAGAAGGGTGTCAGAAAAACAGGCTTATAAGTAATTTGCTTAAAACACATGATACCTTTTATGATAAAGAATGAATGGCTCAGAGGGTGGAGCTGTAGGCCCAAAAGGGACAGAAAACTATTCTCAGGCCTTGACACCCGACGGAGTTTTGCTTGAATGTACTTTGAAATTGCTTAGTACTATCCTTTTATCTTTCCTTTCTCCCTTTTAAATCTGGGATATCTGTAAGTGTTATTCTATACACATCTCATCATTTGGGACCAGATAGCTTGTTTCTTTAATTTCACAGGTCCACAAATAGAGATTAATTGTACCCAATTATAACTGGATTAAAACCAGAGCCTCATGGATACCTAAGGTAGATCATGAGATTTGGGACTGTTGAACTGATGAGATTCAGTTGAGATTTTTGGAGCTTGAGTTGATGATGTAATGGGTTGAGAATTTAAGTGACTCTGGGCTGAGGTAAATATATCTGAGGTGGGTGCAGAGCTTTGGGGGCCAGAGGACAGACTATGTAGGGAGGATAGTGGTCTCTCAAAGATGTCCTCGCCATAATCCCTGGCATCTATGAGTGTGTTATCTCACATGGGAAAAGAGATCTTGCAAATGTAATTAAGGATAGGATCAAAAGGTTTACCTTGATTATTAGGGTGGGCCAAATCTAATCACATGAGTTCTTAAAAGGGAAGAAACTTTCTGGGCTGAATCTAAAAGATGATTGTATGAGAAGGATTAGATGCTCCATTCTATTTCTGAGATTTAGGGACAATGTGAGTGAACTGAAGAGACATCTCTGGGAGCTACTAGCAGCCCTCAGTAGACAGCCAGCAAGGAAATGGACAGCTTACTCTCATAACTGCTTGAAAATGAATGCTACCAGCAACTCAAAGGAGCAAGAAAACAGATCTTCCCTGGTGCTTCCAGAGAGAAATGCAGCCAACATCTTGATATTAGCCCAGTGAGACAAATGTCAGATTTCTGACCTGCAGAACTGTTAGGTGATAAATTTGTGTTACTTAAACCATTAACTTTGTGGTAATTTTTATGGCAGCAAAAACAGAAAAACAAAAACAAAAAAAACCCGTGAATACAGGTGTCATGAAGTAAGTGAATTTCAAGCATAATCTTAAAGGAAATGAGTAAAAATCTACCATAAAAGGGCAAAATAAAGACACTTAAATTGGCATCGTTTTCCATGTAGAACTATAAGTGTTCCAATCAGAAACATGGGAGATGGATACTGCTGTAGGTATAATAAGTAAATAAAATTCAGACAAGTTTTTTGCAGTGCATTAAACATAATTTTAGGTAGTTTTTTTTTCCTTATGTGGAAGATAAAATAGTATAATATTTAAGAAAGTAATATATAAAAATATTATAAACATTTGAAGTGCATTGGTAATTCAAGTTAGGATACATAAAGTGTGTTGGATGGATAAATTTTTACCACAGATGATATTTGGGAATAATCATAATATGTATTTAGTTAATATCATGGATGCAAACTAACTTAAAGGACACTGAGTTAGAAGAAAGAGCAAAAGATGGAACCAAGGAAATACTGTGTCTTAAGAATACACCAAGGAAGAGAAGCTAGTGATATAATCTAATAAAATCTCACCAAAATATGAATATTATACTAATGTTGACCAAGAAAATAAAAGATAAGAATTTTAAGAACAGATTTCTCAATGGTCAAATACAACAGAGATATTTAATAGATAATAACTAAAAAGGAATTAGTAGTTTTAGCAATTAAAAGATAAAATCAATCATAATAAAAGCAGTTCCCATAAAGCAGTGAATTCAGAAGCCAAATTTTCTACATAATAAAAAGCTTTTGGAAGATAAAGTAATGGAAAGAGTAAGTAGTCTACAATTTCAAGATGTTTGACTAAGAAGGCAAGAAAAGTCTATTGATGATGTGGGATGGAGTGTGAGTTTTTTCTATATAACTTAATAAGCATATTGGCAGAAAAGAAAAACATGGTATAGAGGATGATTTTAAATATGACTAAACTTCTGGGTGTATATCTGGAAGAAACACTAATAGAAAAGATACATGTACCCCAGTGTTCATAGCAGCACCATTTACAACAGCCAAGACATGGAAGCAACCTGAATGCCCATTGACAGATGACTGGATAAAGAAGCTGTGGTATATTTATAGAATGGGATACTACTCAGCCATAAAAAAGAATAAAATATTGCCATTGGCAGCAATATGGATGGACCTGGGGATCGTCATTCTAAGTGAAGTAAGCCAAAAAGACAAATAAAAATACCATATGCTATCACTTATATGTATAATCTAAAAAAAAAAAAAAAATGAGTGAACTTATTTACAAAACAGAAACAGACTCACAGACATAGAAAACAAACTTACAGTTACCAGGGGAGAAGGGGGTGAGAAAGGATAAGTTGGGAGTTTGAGATTTGCAGTTCCTAACTACTACATATAAAATAAAAAGCAAGTTTCTACTGTAGAGCACAGGAAACCATATTGAGTATCTTGTAGTAACCTATAATGAAAAAGAATATGAAAATGAATATATGTATGTATATGTAGGATTGAACTATTATGCTGTACACCAGAAATTCACACAACACTGTAAACTGACTACACTTCAATTAAAAATAAAAAAAGAATACCTCATGCCAAAAAGAAAAGAGCATAATATCATTGGGGAGTAGAGGGTTTGGGTTCATATTCCCTGATTTTGATCCCAACTCCACATTCCTGAGGGAGGAGAGATTTTTGTCCTTGTTTAATTTGAATCAGAAGTATCATGGCATAGGTACATGATGGGTACTTCTAATCTACAAGGCTAATTTTATTGAAATGAGGGCAAAATGAGTAACAGGTTACATTCAGACACTGAAGATTCCTGCCTTGGTTCCCAACTTTCTTTGTGGCCTCCAGGCCACTTGTCATCCAAAAATGTGTGACTGTTTATCAACCCACAGGTTCCTGCTTTTCTCCCTCTGCCCAGGGACCCCTGTTGTTTACATGATGTATGGTTTCCTGCATTTGGCCCATGCCCCTGCTTTTTGCCCAATTCCTGCCATTTGTCCTGCATCCCCTTTCTCTGCTCATATCTAGCTGTCTGCCTGCTCTAACAATGTTGTCTAATGTCTAATGAATTTTCTCTGTACATAATTTAAACATGGTTGTTAAGAACAAACAAATTAAATAACTGCAAATAATATAAAAGTTTTTAGGTGCACTTTTTACAAATGATTGCTTTGTAATGTGTCTACTAAAACAGTTTCCCTAATTTCTTTGGTAACATACATACTTAGAATTTTGCTAAATTAAGTCAAATGATGAGTTAAGTTAAACTTATTGAATATCTTGATCATTCCTAAATAGAATAAGATACCGAAATATTAATATTACAGATAAGTTTATTTTACAGAAAAACTAAAGATATTTGGGACTATTAGTAAATATGTTTGGTGGCATGCTGGGGAAATTTTTTTTATACAAAGCACATGTTTCTAGGAATTATAAAAAGTATCATAACTTTGCCAATCTATAGAATGCTAATGTAAAAGATAATTTATAATTGTTTAGTTTTTAGTTTTCACCAGAAATTAAAAGTTTCTATAAGAGTTAAAAAATTCTAATATATGTGATTAAAACTATTAAAACAGAAGGGAGACAGCTTCATACGCAAGGAGAATAGGATGTGTGCTTTTAGTAAAAGAAGATTTATGAAAAAGGAAACTTTGGGAAAGAATTTAATGTGTGTTCAGAACTGGGTAAGATTGGAATAAATTCAATTAAGTAAATTATTTGTTGAAATATAGTTGACAAACAATATTATATTAGTTTCCAGTATGCAACATAGTGATTTGATATTTGCATATGTTATGAAATGATCACTGTAAGTCTAGTAACCATCTGTCTCCATAAACAGCTTTTACAATGTTATTGACCATATTTCTTATATTGTATATTATATCCCCATGCCTTATTTATTATATAACTGAAGGTCTGTATCTATTAACCTCCTCCCCTTCACCTATCAAAAATAAATCTATTATCTTGTCAAAGTAATCACACTGAAGTTTTATATTGTCTGTTTCAGGTCTTTACTTATATAAACCTGATTCTCTTGATATGGACAGAACGACATTTTTCTCAGGACTATATAACCTTCTAATTTGCCTACGAAGTCTTTGTCATTTTGGTTACACAGACAACTAAGCATTGCCTCACAGTGACCCATGATCCTATTTGACTGAGTGTTTTAAAAACTTTTCGGTATTTTTGACAACCTTTCCAAAATTGAATACCAAATAAAGTCTTTTTGACTTAAAGCTAATTTTGAGATATGTGATATTTCAGAGGGCCCCTGAAATATCTCAAGCTCTTAAAAAATAGAGAGATTATACTGACTTGGCACATTTGATAAGTTAGATTACATGTTAATCACTGTCCAATAAGAAGTAACAATAAACCTCTCTGTGTTGTATCCGTATAGTGTTTGTTATAAATATTCCAGATATTGTGTGAAATTCCTGAAGATCTGATATGTCTCAGAGAAATACCTTCACTGACTCTTATGTAAAGGCAGCCACAACAGAATTTTGTCACCTGCATGTCCTTATAACATGGCAACAGTCTGCATCTGAATCAGAGACATTAAGAGGGATAAAAAACAGCTATAAACTAAATGAGCAATTAGAACTGTAGGAAACCCAAGATGGATGCTTCATACTTCCTGGCTCCCTGGCAAACGGCATTTTCATTTTTTGTATTCCTTCACCCATCATAGTGCACTTAAGATGACTCAAATTATAAATAACATTGGTGGGGGTACTTCTATAAAATTGTGAAAACAGTCTACCGGCAGTGTCTGACCTGTGATGTTCATAACCCTGAAAAAACTATTTTTTTGTCTCAAAGGCCTCAGACCTCCTCCCTCTGAACCCTCTGAACACTTGTACCTGCACTTCATTCAACTACCGCCCAGTGCATGTTATCATAATATGTTCTTGTTAATGTTTGTGTGCTTTCCAGGTGGGTCGAAGTCTTCCCTTGTTGCAACACTCACGCCCACACAGTGACAAACTATTAGAAAATGTGCTTTCTACTTTGGCTGTATCTTCTACAGTTCCAGTGGTCAAGGCACCAAATTATATGAGCCTTAACAAAACCCTTGCAAACTTTTCACAGTCCCTGTCACCCTCAATTATCAAGGTCCGTGGAACTAATGGAAAAACAAGACTCAGCAGAACAAGAATTACATGGACTGAATGACCTGATAAATATGATTACAATTTTTCTGACTTTTTTTTGCCTAAAATAACATTTTTTAATCTTTTATTTTCCAAATATGAGAATTTTTTTCCACTAAGTTACCTATGACTTATAGCAATTTGGTAAATTTTGCCTTTATAAGCAGAATTAGAACATTTATCTTTTTCTCCCTACTTGATCCCTCCAGAATTAAGACCCTCTTAGTGAGTGTTCTTATTTCATGGCAATGTACTTATTTCTACGAGTTCAGTAAGAATCTGTTCTTCTTGTAACAGGATACAATTCAAAACATTGGTAAGATTACCAGGGCTTTTTACTGGAATGTCATATTTAAGAGTACATGTAGTTCAGATAGGACCAGACGGCTTTAAGGAATTAGGGTTGACTTTATGGAGTCAGTATAGTCCCTTGGAAAAATAGCCATGTACCTTTCTTACATGACTTCTAGCATGTGTATGTAAAGATGGTCACTTTCCAGCAGGTGCAGGAACTTCAAGATATTTTGGGGACTTCAAAAAGAGAGAAATTCACCAAATATGTAAGTGGTTAAGAAAAAGTCTGAACTACTTAGCCTGGTTATCCTGGCCTTGAGAGTCCTTTAAATGTCCAATCTGAGATTTCTCATGAAAAGCTCCAGCAAAGCAAATTTAAAACAGCCTCTTTGATCAACACCATTCTTGTTACACTTATGTAAGTAATCATATCTATTTTACTGAAAACTAGACTTATTTTGTAAACATATTAGTCTTAACTTGGCTATCTTTAATAGAAATGTAGGGAATTTTAGAGAAAAAAATTTTTTTCACTAATAAACATTTGTGAATATTACATTCTCATGCTGTTAATTTTCTTTGCACTTTTGCTGTTTATCTGTAAACCAGACTAGACCCTGAATTCTTCTAGTTTCCCCCAATATCTGGCTATGACTGCCCAAAAGGGTGCTCCCAGTTTTCTCCAGCCCTTTGACTTGGAAACACTGAGAACTAAAACTGTCTTTTTTTGAAGCCATGTAAGCCAAAGGAAGACAACTTAATAAAAGTTTCAGATAAATCACTGCAACAGCTCATGTGTGGACAATCTTCCTGTCTTTTTCTACATGGACCACTTTGAAAGATCATCAAAGGCATTTAACCTGCAACTTGGGAAAATCTGTCAGGTGGCCACGGTCTGTCTCACTCCCTCTGAGGATGCTTCAAGCCTGACATCTAGGACTTTATCCAACTGGCTACCCTCAGAGCTCAGAGACTGAGGTTATAGTCCATTCCTGTCACTAAGCACTGTCTTTCTTTCATTTCCATAGAAATGCTTCTTATTAAATGCCTGATTTCTTGCATTATGGGCCTAAGCTGGGGAGCCCACTGGCATCACCACCTCCTTAAATGAGACACAGCTGTTAAACTAGACTGCCCTACTCTCAAGGAGGAGTATGGGACTGGTTCAGGGAGACAGAGCAATCTACCAAACAGCTTCTACACCCCAACTGCCAGGGGTCAGAAAATGCCTCCCCAAGATGTGCCTTTAGGCACATGGTTTATTTTGAGCTAAAGGCAATGGGGCCCTGTGGACTCAAGAGAAACCACTGTTCCTCCCTTAACTACCTAGAAGAATTTAAATTAGGAATCTTCCTCAGAAAAAGAGGCTATTACCAAAGATAAATGTTATCTAAATCGTCTCATCTGTATGGCAGAGCAAACATCTGATTACCAAATATCTGCTTTTCTTATTGTTCTGCAAATGAGACTTCTGCCCTTGGAAGCCCCAGACCCCCAACCCATTCATGTATCCCGTTCATTCATATATATCAGGATGGCATATGTACCTCATTTTACTTTTCTGGTTTCGAACCTCTCATATATGTGAGGTGTCCATACTTACAAATTAAAATTTGATTTTCCTCAATTAATCTCTCATGTCAATTTAATTCTTAAACCAGCCAGAAGAACCTAGAAGAGTAGAGAAAAGTTTCTTTCTCTCCAATCATACTTTTTTTTCACTAATCTAAGTTACTTTGGTTTGAAAAGTCAAAATGCTTTCTTTTAACTTTTTCCTTTGCTTTTTCACTAAGAATGCATTCTAACATGTATTAAAAGTTATTATAATTTTATTAAGTTATTTATAATATATAATATTTTATAATTAACTTAAGTTATTAAGTTTATAAAAGTTATTAAAATTCCAAATATAATAAAAAATAATATTTGTTTCACTATTTAGTTTTGAAAGCTACAATTGATAATATTTGATATTGAAAAGGGTGTGGAAAAATGTAAAATCTCCTATACTATTGGTAAAAGTTTGGAATGCAATAATTTGATGGAATTTGACACTATATACCTATGATTTTATGTTTGAATAATATCCTATCTCTCAACTCATTTGTAGAAATGTACCCTATAGAACATGAAGATTTCAATTAGAGCATTTGTTTGTAAAAACTAAACAAAAACAAAGCAAAGAAAAATGTCTATTTATAGAGAACTGGTTAAGTAACTTTTGGTAAATCACTGTGCTAGAAAATTATGTCTCCATTAAAAAGACATTATATATAAATAATTTAAGTAAAAAAACATACTAACATATATTACTAATTGGAAAAATGAGAGTTGCCCCAAGTTATTTATATGTCATGAGCTGTGAACCATCTAAAAAGCTCTTACTTTCTCAAAGATGTTGCTCCTGAATTTTCTCTTTTATCACCAATATTATCCATTTTTTCTCTTTTTATGGATCAAATATCAGCAATGTTGAGAAAAGTAAGCTCTCCTCACCTCAGGCTTCTTCTAGGTATGACTGAGTTTCACTGCTCCTTAAGAGAAAAACACTTTGAAAGAATATCCTGTCTTCCTTTTCTCCACATTTACATTGCCAGCTTAATTATTTCAGATTGTTTCTTCTCAATTTTTGTGTGTGCTTTGTTGTAGTAATAAACAATTATTGAGTAACTGATCCCTTAAATTAACATTATATAAAATACGTATAAATGAAAATACTTAAATATCAAGTATGTCTTTCAAATAACTTTCTAACACCTATCTTCTGACTGTAAATAAAAAGAGACACCAAAAAAACAAATGAAAACCCATTTTGAGAAATAGGACCTCAATACCATTCAAAAGGTTATAAAATGTTGCACAAGTTGAGGAAAAAAAAAATGGGACAACAGTAGCTGGGGGTTGGGGAGGATGCCAAGCAACTGGTGAGTAGGTAAGTATGGTCTATTCACAAAACAGACACTGCTCAACAATATAGAGAATGAGTTACTGATAAATGTAGTAACATGGATGAACCTAAAAATAATATTGTGGAATAATTTTAAAAAAAGACAAAAGAGTACATATTATATGATTTTGGTAATAGGAAATTCTGAAAATGGCAACGAATCTATTGTGAGAGAAAGCAGATCAGTTGTTTCAAGAAAAATGAGGAGACAGGCAGGAGCTGGACTATTGAGAGGCATGGGAATCTTATGGAGGAGATGAAGGTGTTCGTTGTCTTGACCGTGGTGATGGCATCCTGGATGAAATCATATCTCACAAGTTATTAAATTGTATACACTGTAAATATTTAAAGTCTATTGCATGCAAATTATACCTGTCTAAATGTGATTTAAAAAATCAAAATGGAATGCTTCAGATAGTTTACCTTGTTCTTTACACAGTCCTGGTTCACAGATTTTTTTTTTTTAACAGAAAGTTTCTTCTTATGAAAGTTACATTAATTATCGCTATTTTATGATATAATTTCATAAGACAATAGCATAACAATTGCCATCATTTCACAAGGAATAAATGAGGGTACAAAGAGGGGGGAAAAGAAGGAAAAGCAGTTATTAAAATTGGGATTTGAGTGGAGATAAAAGACCTAAAAATGCACTTTATTATTTGAGAAATTGTGCCTTTTGATTTGGCATTTGAACATGCATAATCTTGGAGGAAAAGACGGGGTGATACATGGGAAAGAAGGAAACAGAATTCCTAGCCTGAAGGTGACAAATTAATTGTTCATCATTCAGCTCATTAATTTTATCCCCATTATGAGATTAAAACAATGCTCTTAGAGGTTCTTTGTTTTTTGTTTTTTTTACTCTAAGACTATGATTTGTGACACTTGAATAGAATCTTTAAAGGCCAGGAGTTCAAAAATAATTCTGTGAACCCTCTAACATAAACTATGTATGTCCAAACAATTAAATTGCATAACCTTTCATGCACACCATGTTGAAGAAAACAATTTATTGGCTCATTATAATGAATAATAATTTAAAATAGCCTACAAAACATAAAACGTACATTATAAAAGAATGACAAATTTCAACTGGTCTAAATTGTGAATTGAGAATCGTTCATTGAGCATAATACTCCTAATTTATCAACTCAACTTCGTTATATTAAATCTGTATTCACATATGTGAAAGGAAAATAATCTATTTCAAACTTGTAATAACTATTATTAAACATAAAAGATGCATTATGGTATCTTGAAGCTGATCACTATTCATATTAATAATTTTCAGAATACTATTATGAAATGAAATATGAATTTTGTACACTGAAAAGAATACATGGGAAAACTTAATATAAGTGTCTTTGTTTCCTCCACTAGGAATTATACTGTGAAAAAAGAACAGTGTTGTAAAGGCATATGTGAAGGAAATGGGGATCAAAATGATAGAAAGATCACTAAAGCTTCTCTCTCAGCTTATGGAAACACTATTAGAATGATGTCTATAACAGTTTTTTTGTAGAATCATTTTGAAATATCTAAGTTTAATTTAAGAGATTATTTTTTACTCTTATTTAAAAAAAATACTATTCTTCAAAATGGGACTGCATTAAGCAGCTAAAAAGTAATCATTGCATGCAGGCTGTGCACAGCAGGCACCCTGGCAAATTTGTAAGAATTAAATGCTAGACTGTTCAACTACTTCCAAAAATCAATCTGAAAGGGGGTCGATGAAGAAGAGCACAGACATTCTTGTGCATGGATGGACAATTATAAGCCAAAGGAAATATTTAAATGTTCCACGCTCCTTAGGGAAATTTTTGCCTCTGAATTCTCATTACTTTTAAAAGAAAATGATTTCCTTTGAAAGAGAGCACATTCAAAGACTTTCTAGACTGTGAACTGGCAACAGAAGAAACCAGCTTCATTCTCTGGCTATTTACATAGAACTTACTACATAATAGGAAAATAAACATGGTAAGCCACGAGAAGGGTAAGGAAGTGGAAGATAAGGAAGACACAGCCCAGAAAGGGAAAACAAAACAGTGTAACAAGAAAAAGAAGAATTCAGGCTTGTAAAGAATTATTATCTCTCGCTTCAGCCAAATATTTTTGAAATGCAAATGATTCAATAATGAGTGTTTTATTTTACAATCTCCAACTCTCAGTTATACCACAGATAATTAGGCATTTCATAGATAAACCAGTGCCTAAGGTTTTCATATCAATTAACAAAATGATGAGAACACATTAATGAAATAATTCATATAAACTTTATCAAATCTTATTAGAACAACCTTTTGCAAGAATTGGCTCAATTAGTCAATTAACCTATAAATGCCTACGCTTAAATTGTTGCCATTCTGCTGTCAACAATTTTAGTGATTTTAGTTTTTCAGACGGTTTACCAAAAGTTGGAGAAGGCTAGAACAGAAACTCAAATTAGTCAATTTTTTTATTTAGCAACTCCAGCCAAAGAGGTTTAGAAGATGGAGGGAGATTATGGATTAAATTATAATTTCTTAAATTTTTCTGGATTTTTAGCATCAATACTGCCTTTTTTCCTCCATAACTAGAGATAATTTGCAGTTGTGGTCCTAATAGCAGTTTTCAATGTATACATGTTATTTGACTTATATACTGGACCAGAATAAAGTTATATAGTACAATTCTACCATAATATGTGTGTAACAGATTGAAATTTATGATATCAAAAACCATTTGCTGAGGTTTTAGAATATCCATTAGTCTAGATGAGAACCAAAAGGGAAAAACGTTGATCTATACTTTCATGATCGTTAAGAGATCCTGATGCTCTTTACAATCATTCCACACATTACCCCACACACCTGCCCTGATGCACTTTTGGATAACTCAACTTTCCTAACTTCATGACCTCTGTTTCACACTGCCCAATGAGGAACCTCAGTGTACTGTCTTCCCTTAATAAATTCCAGAGCGTGTCTCTTGTAGCTACTAGTTAGCAAACAGTTCATTGCAAACCCATTTGCTTTGTAAAACTGACTGTCCTAGTACTTAAAGAAAGATCCATAACTGAATGAAAGAAAACCACACAGAATTAAGAAGAAACTTTTAAGCGAATGCTTATATTTTCGCTCTTGTTTTTAGAGCTGTGTAGCAGTTTTTTCACAAGAAAGGCAATTTTCCTTCATTGAACTTGACTTAGGTATGAACCAGTTATTTCAAGTTTACTTCCTGGCTTTCCATTTCTCCTGTGAAATATTTGCTAGTGACTTTGAAGTGGATCTCAGTCACAATTGGTCCCACTACAAGAAAGGATTTTTTCTTTTTTGCTTTATTTCTCAGTGAGTACTTTATCTCAAGAGCATTCGAAATGTGGAGCGGCAAGACCCCAGATGCAAGTAACTGTAGCTCAAAATGAATGAACTGGGAACCGCGACGGTTAGAAACCCAGATTGCAATATCTTTCAAATGTGGAAACTCCACTTAAAATAGGCTTTTATATTGAACAGCTATTCTTTTGACACAAAGACATTGTAAGACTTTTTATTACACTAACACTTCACAAGGCTGTATTATAATTGTACAAAAAATAATATTATCATACACATGATTATTAATGAATATATATGTTCACTGATGAACATACCTATGTATATGTTCATTTTCTGATGGGAAAACAAAAGGAAAATAATTCACTTACATAGATTTGAGGTGTATTCTTCTTTTTCCTAGCATTGCCTCAAATTGTCAGAATGGATTATTTTAAGGGCCTTTTAAATATAAAATACAACATGAAAGTTGTTGCTTTTAATTCTTTAAAATAACGGTGTTTGATTTTTTTGGGGTATAAATATCTCCCAGAGAACAAATACAACCGAGCAAGAAGTAAAAGAAGCAGAAAACATGGCAAAATGCTTTAAGGGGAAGCTGCTGGAGAAAAGCTTCTATTCTCAAACAATGATGTAGGTAACAAAAGCGCATTTCCTCCAGGGATGTGGCCAATCTGGGGCTTTGCTTGAGATGTTGGTTAACAAGACTCTGGCTGCTGACTCACCACTTGGAGTTGAGTGCACCTGATAGCAGCACTTAAGGCCATTAGTCTTGCAGGAGCCAAACAGAAGTAACATTTTTGCCTCCACAATAACATGTAAAGCGTATTAAGGATCCTGGAGTTTACTGTGTAGTTGCGTGTCACATGGGTATTAGTTTGCTACAGATGATAGAACAAAGTACCATGAATTAAGTGGCTTAAAACCATAGACATGTGTTGTCTGACAATTCTGGAGACTTGAAGTTCCAGACGAAGATGTGTGCAGGCCACCCTTCCTCTGCAGGCTTTAGGGGAGGATCTGTCCCCAGGCTGTCCCCTCACTTTTGGTACTTCCTTGGTTTTAACTCCAGTCTTCACAGAGTGTTCTTCCTGTGTGTGTGTCTGTGTCCAGAAGTCCTCTTTTTATAAGAACCCCAGACATGTCAGGCCTTCCTTTTTCTAGTAGAACTTTATCTTAACCAATTGTATCTGCAATGACCCTGCTTCCAAACAAAGTCATATTTTGAGGTGCCAGGGGCTAGGTTTTCAATATATAAACTTTTAGGGAACACAATTCAACCCACAACAGCATATAGATAAATGTCTTCCTGTAGGCAAAAAATTAACATATTCTTACACTCAGACTTTGGAATAGTATCTATAATTCTCATTTTATTCATGCATAAATCACATTGTATTAAACTCTGTAGTGGTAAGCAAAGTGAAGCCCATTTGTTTGTCTCTAATGAAGTTCTATTTTGGGGGGAACCAGTCACTATCTGTAGATAAGCAGCAAGAATAATCTCAAAAGCTACTTTTATAAGATTTCCAAGATTTCAAATCCAGTGCCTTATCTATCAAGAAAAATCTGACCTTGAAATGTACTGTTGCTGAATATTGATGGCATATATACTTAGAAGAGTTGATTTTTTTTGAAGGCACAAAGAGAGACAACCTGAAATGGCTGAAAGCTAATTCTTTTAGAACAAAAGTGATATAATTGACTCATTTTCACTTTATCTGATGATTTTCTAACTGACAAATCTCTGTGAAACCACTTCTATTAGGAGGGGTGAAATTCAAATGTTTTTCTTTTATAAAAATGTTAGTAAACAAGTCTGGCTAGGCTTTGAAGTTTATACTTGTGATGCGTATTTTCATACCTAGACTACGTCAAAACGAAAATAAAAGGCTAATGATTTTCAATTTTATTGTATCTGTATATTTCTTCCTATGTCTTAAGTTTCAAAAGGCTTAAAGAGCAAAATTACCAGATCTGCAAAGAAGAAGGACCAGACCTTTAAATATATATATGACCAGATATCCAGTAAACTTAAGCTGTCATAGACTCACAATTCATTTTAATAAACAAGCATTTGTGGATTGCTGACAATATGAAACATATTATAGCAAATATTATGGAAAGTGAAAAGGGGAGTAAGTTATGGCTGCTTGACCTTAAAGACTATAGTTCCTTTAGATAAGCTGAAACAATCAACCAAAATAGAAAACTAAAGATGAATGATTTCACTAAAGAACTAATTTTAAAGTATAATAATTACAACAATACTTATAATAATATGATACTTGACAATGATACGGCACTTCTCATATGCCAGGTGCTGTTTTAAATGCCTTATATATATTTATTCAGTCTTAGAAATATTTTTATTATCCTTGTTGTACAGGTAAAAAGAAACTGAGGCAAAGATAGATTACATAAATTGGTTTCTGAAGCTGCAAAGCTAATAAGAGTTGCAGGCAGGATTCAAACCCAGCCAGTTTGTCTCTAGACTTCCTTTCTTGTCAGTTAACCTGTACTGCCCCTCTCCTCTTAGAATTCCTGGCATCAGATGGCAAACTAGGATATTTTTAGTCTACACACTAAGGCAACTCACCAAATACAATAAAAGTAATCAAAAAGATAAGAATGAGGAAAGACCTTTGTCACCAAATCAAAAATAATGAAAAATGTCCCACACATTTGTAAAGTTTGGACCCAATTAGATGAATATTGGGGAAAATATAAGATACAATAGATGTGGAATAAGAGAGGCAATGTGAGTCTTCCTTCTGACAAACACATCCCCAGACCTCATTTAAGGGATAGATTTTATCAAAAGTAAGTGAAAAATACAGGAACATTTTGCACTTGGAATAATGATTCTAAGGGAAGAGACATCCTTGAAAAAGCCAAATTCCAGCAGAGGCGCAGAGCTAAAGGAGAAATGCCATGCAAGCTAGCTCTACTTCCCACGACCCATCCTCCTAGTCAGAGAAAAACTACAAAATCAGGTGAGGGGACAAGGGAACGAGCCGTCACCCAGGCAATCACTATTTAGAATCAGGTGAGCAGTGTCACAAAAAGAATCTGACACGTGGGGATTCACCGACTGATTTTTTTTTTTTTCTGAAGGAGGAAGTGCTGATAATTATGGAAGGCCTCTTTAGAAATTGTTTCCCTCCAGACTCGCACACTGAAGTCGCTGCTTGTCCTTTCTTACTTCCACATCTCATTTTAAGAATGAGTAATAAGCAAAAAGGAAGTAGCATGGGGCTGATGCTGAGAGGTTTGTTTTGTCTTTTTTTTTTTTTTTTTAATCAGGAAAAGAATATAACAAACATAAAAAATGACCCCCACCACCATAATCAACCCTACCAGGTCCTTCTGAGGAACAGACAGGACACTACATACTTTGTGCTTTTTAGTGCTTCTACTCCCAAAAGACCACACTATTGAGACCCAAAGGATGAAGTGGTCCTTTCCAAGCAGCCAATTGTAAAGGGACCCTTTCAACCAAGCTCATTATTAAGAATATGGCTTGAATGAATCACCCTCATCTGCCTGACTTCTCAGGATGAACACCGGCATCCGTGTTTATTTCTGGCAAGGTTAGAAGCCTCAGGTTTTCCGGGCATCCACTTTCACTGGAACTTTCATTATCAATCAGGGGTCTTTATGCTCTCTCTCACCTATTCCTCTAACACTTCCTTCCTTGTTCTTTGCCCTCAGGTTCTATAAGGTCTGAGCTAGCAAATCCTCTATATCAACAATCTTGTATTTGAACTTGTTTCAGTTTTTCTCATCTAGGCTGACATGGCTTTCCCCCAAGGACACCACATCCCCTTCTCAAGGGGAGACTACTTATCTCTCACTTCCCAAGCCTCCTTTGTCCTTTTGTCTCCCCTCTCTCTGCCCCTTACTCTCCAACTAGAGCAGCAGGAAGATGGGGCAGGAAAAAAGTAAACATTTCTTAAAATGCAGTGATGAATGCAAGGTAAATCAAAATCAGTAAACTTAAATACTTCAGAGGAATGAATGAATTTGGTAAATGGGTGATTCGAGGTGACGCCTTGGGAACCGGCCTGCTTCCCACTCGGACTCACTTTAGGGGCTGATCCTGAGCCTTCTTTTCTGTGATCCTTTCTCCTCCCAGATGAGCTCATTTATTCTCATAATTTCAAACACTGTTTCTGTGCTACGGACTCACGTATCCATGTCTTAAGCCTGAATCATTCCCCTTTAAACTAAACTCATGTAACCCAACTGCCTACTTAATATTTCCACCTCAGGGCCTTAATACGTATTTGTTCAGGTCAAAACTCTTGTTTTATCCTTACTGACTACTCAAACCAAAGCAATGCCCTCTCCTGGATGTCTCCTGTTAACAATTAACCAGGTGAACCACTATTCGTCTGGTTACTTCAACCCAAGTCGGGGTTCATCTCTGATTCCTCCTGTTCTTTCATCCACTTACACTGCATCTGTCTTCAGTTTCATGGGTTCTATCTCCAGCACATCTGAAATCTCTGTCTGTTTTGATACAGCTTCCCTTCCATAGCCCAACAGGTATAAATCGCTGTCGTCTCCCATTTGGATTGCTCCGCTGCTGCATTAACCCCATAATTAGTCTTTCTGCACCTGTGTACTTTCTCCAGTTTACCCAAATGCAATCCATTTTTTGCATGAACAAATCAGATTGCTGCTCCCCTGCTTAAAGGCCTCTCAGAACTTCCCGCTGAACTTCAAGTTAAACCCATTCACTGTACTGACTAGAAAATGCCCTAAATCAAGGGTCACCAAACCATTTTCTGTAAAGAGCCAAACAGTACAACATCTAGGCATTGCAGCCTCTGGGGTTGTGCCGTTGCAGCACAAAAGCGTCGCAGACAATATGGAAACAATGAGCAGGACTGTGTTCTGATAAAATTTTAATTATGACACTGAAATTTGAATGTCATATCATTTTTATATCATATTTTTCTTCTTTTGATTTTTCCCCCAGAAATTTAAAAATTAAAAAAAAAAAAAGCAAAACATTTCTTAACTTATCCAAAATCAGGTCGGAGGCTAGATTTGGCCTGTGGGATATAGTATGTCAACCCATCTAAATTACTATCCCAGACTGCCTTTCTGACATCTCCTTACACGTCTGTTCCCCTACCTCGGTGTGCCCAGCCTTATCAGCCTCTCTTCTGTTTTAGCATACTCCAGTGTTCCCTTGACCCACACCCTGCACATTCATTCTTAGCTTGACTTAGAATATGACTTTCCTTGTGGTATGAACGGCTTGTTACTTATCCTTTATCCTTCCACAAGAATACAACCTCTTGCTAGCATTGTTTCTTACTTTTCTTCTCTCAAGTGGCATTTTTACCCCATCCTAATACCGTTTTATTGTTTATTTCTCCAAGAAATTACCTGCCCAGTTCCAAGCATGTAGTAGTTACTCAATAAAAGGATGACTAAAACAAAATAAGAACTTCCACACGCACAGATAAAACAATGGGAATGTGGAATTTTTGAAAGGAAGTGGCCCACCATGTTAAATATCAATACTACAGAATAGTCACCCTTAACATGTTGGCAAAGTTAGGAACTTTCAAGGAAAAGAAAGGATGTATGAGCAACCAGGTAAAGGAAAACGTTATATAAAAAAGAGAAAGGAACAGTTCCAAGTTGTTCTCTTAACTTAATGCAACTTTCAGGGTTAGAAAAAAGTGCAGCAATGTTAAATTCTGGGAGAAAGAAAGCTTAAATCAAGGAATTATTCAAGAGCATAAGAGATTATAGGATAGGAATGACACAATGAGGAGCTCCGTAGACCCAATCTCCAGCAAAACCATAACTGGTAAAATTATTTTAAAAAAATTAAGTCTCTGAAAAATTTCCTTAGGGCAAACAGTTAGTGAATAAATTCCTATTCAAGAAAATGTACTAAATCTCACTAAGAACAATAAGAGTTGCAGGCAACTGAGCAAAGATTCACTTTCTGCCCAGCCCCGATTTCTCATCAGCCAAGCTCCATGTTGCAAAAGTTGCATTCTAGGCTGATGCAGCTGAGTGGGTGGGGAGTCCCTTCTGCCACTCAGTTCCACCCGGAGGGTGAAGACTCCATCCCAGGCACGGCAGGTCAGATACTAAGACTCTAATCATCCTCCACTCAGCTTGCTCATTGGACAGAGTTTCAACTCTCAGAAAGGAAAGTGAAAAAATCAGAAACCCAGTGCCCAACTCATAAAGCAGGAGAGTCACTTCAAGATAAGTGGGACAAAATGGAACTCATTCTTAATCTTACATTGATATAAATTTGAAAATAAAAGATTTGGCTATCAATTTAAATTCAAAGACATGTAACTGAGAAAATCTGATTTTACTCCAAATCTTCTAAGTAAAGAGGAAAATCTTTTCAACTGAAATAAATATGCATTCTTAATTATCTCATTGTACATTGCAGATACATATATATCTATTCAAATATGCATTTTTCCAATCCATTTTTATGGATAAAATATGTGCCAACTATTATATCAGGAGGATATTAAGACTAAATATCTTTGAGTTCAATAGTTAAAGACTTACAAATATAGCAAAAGCTCTCAGCTAGAGAGTTAAAGGAAGGGGGTGGTTCAGGTTGAAAGCGGCTATAGCCAAATGACTATTTCTGAAGGGTAATACATATCTCCTTTTTATTACCTCCTTTCTTATGTATTGATGCATTTGATTTCATTTGATTTTTAAGGATTTTTGTGTCTTGTTATTACCCTTGCATTTTTTATTATCTGAGAAATGTTCACAGTCTACAGAAGTCTTAGGAGACATGATGGTTATGTATAATGTGATATGCTGCATGGGATCCCAGAACAGAAATAAAAGGCACATTAGGGAAAAAAGAACTAAGGTAATCTGAGTAAAGCTTTTAGTTAATAATAATTTATCAGTATTGGTTTATTAGTTGTCACAAATGTATCATGCTATGTACGATGTTACTAGTAGTAAAATTGGGGATGGGGTAAATTGGAACTCTACCATTTTCACAACTTTTCTGTCAATCTAAAGCTATCCTGAACTATTCTAGCAAATTCCATTATTGCTTGTGTTCTTTATTATCAACTGATTAGATGTATTTTTCTCTATGTTTATTTATAAAATCAAAACCTATGCAAATACTTTGAATTCTTTTAAAGACATTGACTATGTAATTCAAGGAATATTGCCCCAGTTTTAATGTTATTTCACTGTAGAAAAATTATACCTAGGGCATTTTTAAAGGTCACTTAGTATAGTTGAGAATTTATAACTTTATTTCTTTTCTCTTGGATCTGATTTTTTATTCCTATGCTTTTAACACTACCCTGTGTCATTGTCTTTCTTGTGTATGTGTAAAGCAACATGTGCAGGTTACTGGGCAATGTGTGGAAGCAAATCCCTTTCTGTTCATCCTTTTCAAAAGCAAAGAGCAAACAAGGTATCTGGCAGAACCCCAGTTCTTGTTTTTCATTTCCATTTCACCTTAATTTTATTCCTGAGTTGCCAGGCCTTAATTTTTTTTTTTTTTTAATTTCAAAGTGAATTCTGCTTTTTATTCATTCTTCAGATTCAAAGACTACAAGCACTAAAATTTTTTGTACATTTCTAATGGAACTTTGTGATGAGGAGTAAATCTTTTCAACTAGGAACATTCTAAATTTAAGTGAACTCCGACAAGCAGCCAAATTTGTCCACAAAAATTTCCCCTGGAGGATCTCCCACATTGAGATTAGAGTAATGGCTGAAAATGGCATTATCATCATCATAATAATATCTTCTTCATCAAATTGTTGTGACAGTTAAATGTGGTGATTTTATAATGTGGTTAGAATGTTGGTGGTATGTAGATGTTGGCTAATATCGTCATTAGAATGCTTTAGTAAAAGCATTATTTATTTCTGGACATATATGCATTATAAATACCAACCAATCCCAGGCCTAGTCTCTTAAAAAAAAACACACAGATACTGAAGATGTCATGAAACAGTTATATTCCCTACACGATTTACAGATTTAGCACTTGAGAGAATAGTCCTCTGATAAGTGAAGTTTTAGTTAAATAAGTGAAAGTCAAGTAAGTATATTTTTTAACTAAAAGAGTTAAAAATAACAATGCTTTCATTTTTGGAAAAGTTGTTAATTCTTTATTAGCATTTACCATTTTTAAAACATTAAGTCAATCATTTTTTGCCTACCATGTATCTGACATTGTTTTAGAAGTTGTGTTTGGTGCTGATAATTCAAAGTTTAAAAAGACAGATACTGTCCTTTTCTTTGGTTTATTATCTAGTTGGTATCAAAGAACATAAACACTTAATTTAAAGTGATTATGTAAGTAGATGGATATTTGGATCTGAAATTAAAACGAGAATATGATGTAAACGTAAACTTAATTGGAATATTATTTGCAGACGAATTGGTAATAGCCACTGAGGAAGTAGATGGAATTACCCAGGGAAATAATTGAGAAAGAGTTTATTAATTGGCAGGGTAGTGGAGTAACAGCTATTCTAAGCTCATTGTTGTCACCTAACATAACATGAAAACTGAATCTGGAATCACCTGAAGGCTTGTTCATTTATATGTCTTGCACATTGGTTTTAGCTGTTGGCTGGGACTTTGGCCAGGCTGTCAACCAGAATACAACACATAGCCTCTCCATGTGGCCTGAGCTTCCTCCTAACATGGTGCCTGGGTTCCAAGGAAAAGTTTCTTGATGGAGAGAGAGAGAAAGAAAGAGAGGGGAAGAGAGAGGAAGGAGAAGCTTTCAGAGTGAAGCTGTATTGTCCTTTATCACTCAAACTCAGAAAATACGCACTGTCACTTCTGCTGCATTCTATTTATCAAAACAACCATAAAGGCCTACCAGTTTTAAGGGAAGAGGAAATAAACTTCATAGCTTGATGAGGGAGTGGAAACCTCTGAAATGCATACGGGAATAGAAATATTGCAATGCCATTTTTGGAAAATATAGCCTTCCACATAAAATTTCATGTAAAACCATTTAGATTTTGGTTAGGTTTTCCTTGGAGCCAAGTAAAAATTTGGAGAAAATTGGTAACACTAAAATATGGCGTTCTTATGCATGAACAGTTTATTACATTTATTTTATTTTTATAAAATAGCTGTTAATGAAGTTTATACATTTCACTGTAGAGATGCTGTATGTCTTTGTTAAACATTTTTACTATTCTGAGATGCTATGGTAAATTGAATTGTTCCTTCAAGTTATTTATTTAATTCCTAATGCTTAGTTGTAAATGACTTTTGGATACTAGCTTTTTATCCAGTCACAATTGCAAATTGTCACATTATTGTTAAAAACTGTCTATAGATTTTCTTCCCAGTACTTTTTTTTATTGAGCAAAATTCACATATTTGAGTACAGTTTGGCAAATTGTGGTAAAAAATATATTTCCACATAAACCATAATCACAATAAAGATAAAAAAATTTTATCACCTCAAAGAGTTCTTTCATGTCTCTGTCCAGCCAATCCAGCACATTCAAGTACAATTAGAATTTTTATTTATATAGTAATACATAAGTTTTGCCTGTATAGAATATTACATAAGTGGAATCTTGCACAGTATCTGGCTTATTCTTTTCAACATAATTATTTGCATTTATATTTGCTGTTGTATCTATCCCTTTTAGTTTTTGAGTTGTATGTCTCTTTAATTATTGAATAGCAGTCCATTGTATCAATATACTATAATTTACTTATCTGTCCTCTTAATGATGGACTGAAGTAGTCTGGGTCCAATAAGGAGACAGAAACCAAATAGTAAATTGAACAAAGAATATTTAATATTAAGAATGATTAACTCTACTTGATGGATGTTAATTAAACTTAATTGTGGTAATCATTTTACTATATATATATGCATATATAATATATAAAGTCAATTTCTTATGCTGTGCACTTTAAACTTATACAGTGTTGTATGTTAATTATATTTCAATAAAACTAAAAAGCATTAAATTTAAAAAGTGATTAAAAAGAAATTAGCCTAGCAATGATTGGCTAGTAAGAAGTAAAAAAAATTGAAAAAAATATAAAAACAGTGGTTAAAAGGAACAGCCACTACACTTGGGACTGCAATAGATTGTCCTCCTTGTGTTATTATCCAGACCTTGTTGGGGAAGGCATGGCTGTGGATTACCAAATGACAGGAGAGTCTGTGGTGCCACACTACCTGAACTTGCTAGAAATACACCCTTCAAAGCTTACTGGAAATTTGACCTCTAGGGTGCTGGGGAGAGCTGTTCCCAGGGAGGTATATCACCAGAGGCACTCTCCTACAAAGCCACCCAAGGTGGGTGCTGGGGGAAGCTGGGTGCTTCTGGCTAATGACTGCTCTCAGGGCTGTGCACTGGAGAAACCCCACACACTGCAATAGCCAACTGAGCAAATCCACTGGAATTAGGAATTAAAGCTATTTTCTCTCCTTCAATGTGTCTTCAGTGAATTCTGCTGGGCAAACTTCAGTGCTAGCTGGAACAAGTGAAAATATTTAAAGGGCCCAGGTCCTTTTTCACAGATTAGTCTAAAAGGGTGAATTCGGAGCCTAGAGACAATAAATACTTAACCAACATTTGAAACTTTGGGTATTTGGGGATAGAGCTACAATGAATGTATTTTAAAGTAACTCGTGGAGATGTTTCCATGTCTCCTGGATCATAGAGTAGATATATGTTCGACTTTAAGATACATTGCCAAAATTGTGGTAACATTCAGAATCACCTTGTAAATTTCTACAAATAAGCCAACTAAGACTTTAATTAAAATATATTGAAACAATCAGAATTGAGAGAACTGATATCTTAATAATGTTGTCACCTAATCCATGAACATGGTATACTTATTTATTAAAATCTTCTTTAATATCTCAAATAATGTTTTATATTTTTCAGGGTAAAGTCTTGCACAAATGTTGCTCATTTTCCCTAAATCCTCTATATTTTGAATGATTGTAAATGGGAGTTTTTGAAACTTCTTTTCTAATTGTTTGTTGCGAATATAGAGAAATATGCTGATTTTTGTATATTGATCTTATATACTGAGACCATGATACATTCACTTATTGGTTCTAGTGATTTGGGAGGGTAGATTCCAGGGGATTTTCTGTTTACATAATCATATCATTTATAAATAAACAGTTTTACTTTTTTCCCCAAACTTTTTGTCTATTGTGTCTGTCTGGCCTTCTTACATTAGCTAGCACCTCCAAAAATATAGAATAAAAGTGACATATGGAGACTTTTTTTTGCCTTGTTTGTGATCTAAGGGGGAAAGTATTCAATATTTTATCATTAAGTATAATATCAAAGTCATCTTCTGGTATCACAGCTATGCTGGACTCATAAAATTAATCAGGAATTCTTTTTTTTTTCCCTGTTTTTTTTCTGTTTCCTGAAAGTTTAAGATTAGTATAATTTCTTAAATATTTGATAGAGTTAATAGTAAAGTCAGCTCGGCCTGGATATTTCCTTATGGAAAAATTTTAATTACAAATTCAATTTTTAAATAGGGAAAGGTCTCCTAATATATATATATTTTTAAATTTCTTGTTGGCGTAAATGGTGTATTTGTTGGAGGAGGTCATCGAGAGGATGTGACTACCAGTTGACCTGTGAGTGAGACCTAGGCAATCAGAGGTTTCTCATCCCCTCCCCTGTCCTTGGAATTTATGTTTCACCCACTGTTCCCACAGCTAGAGTTGTTTTCAAGGATGCAGGCTTGAGAGAGCAATATGTTGCTGAGGCTGTTTAGACAGTATACCTAACTGAACCCAGCTAAGGCCTCTGTGTAAACTTTTAAGACTGGTGGGCAAGTGATGAGCTCTACTGTTTTCTAGTCACCAAAGGCAAGCCTCATAAGTAAGTTCCCTTGCTTATTAAACTTGCCACCTACAATCTACAATGTCCTACCTCTTTCTTGAGTCTCTCCTTGTCTTCTATTCATATACTAGATAGCTTCAGATTTTTTCCCAGGAGACTCTCAACCAACAGTATTTCAACTACTGTACTTTCTATATCTAGTATTTCCATTTTAGTTGTGGTTTCTTACCCATATTTTATGTTGGTAATTTCTTCCATTGTCTCTTTGACTATGTCTTTAAAGCTAATTTAAAATTCTTAAGTTTAAAATTTATGCTTTAGCATTTATACCTCTGATAGAATCTATAAATACTTAGTGTGTGTTATTTTCATAGAATTGTGCTCTTCAAAGATCTTGTTTATTGAGTCTTTGAGCTTGTTTTTTCCCTGAGTGTATCAGCTCCCCTGATAGGACTGTGGAATAGTGAAGCTTGGTCCAAATAGTTCAGGGGATGGGCAATGGGTGGGTGGTATGTTCAAGTGTCCTTGGCTCAGACAGCCACAGTCAGTTGCTTTTTTAACCTTACCAAACAAGTCCACAGGTCAGGGCTTCTTGCTTTCTAATATCCCCATTATAATACCCCTTAACCTCAGAATTAGAAGAAAACAATCCTCCCTGTTAATTCTCCAGTCCTGAGTACTTTGAGGGCAAAAGAAGGTAAGAAACCATCCACCTAAGAAGGTCACAATCTGTTTTCCTCAAGTTTTGTTAAGCACAGTTTCTGCATTGTCCTAATTTTGTTCCTGAGGACATTTGAGCAAGAGCTTTGAGTAGATGTTGTTGTCTCGAGGCAATGGATGGAGGAAAGGAACAAGAAGTTTGAATTTTTTTTTTTTCCTACATTATCCTCATGCATCCATGCTGTTTTCTCCTCCCTCAGGCGAAAGCCAGTATTCACAAACAGGCTCAAAGACCTGCCATCCAAGATTTTCTGAATTTTCCATCTTGGTTTCCAATCATTTTAAGATGGGACTCTGGCCAGGGAGCCAGTTAAGGCATGAGTTTTATAAAGCTGACCTTCTAATTTTGAATCTCGATGTTAAAAATACTGAGGAAATTCTTTTCTTGGGTTCATATATAGTTAATCTTACACACTGGAAATATTCAAACACCACTGGTATCTGTACAACACAATTTAAATAAATATTCTGATACTAAAAATATTAAATTTTATCAGCTAAAATTACCAGAATAATATGGAAACTAAAATTATTTTGTGCATTGTTATATTTTATTGGCTTCAAATCATTCTATTTTTTTATGGGAAGGTTTTCAGAGATTTCTTATTCAGATTTGGAATGCAAGTGAGTTGTGTTTTCAAAAGCATTTTACATGAATGTATTTTGTAGTGTTTAAAAAGGCAATACAGAAAAAGAAAGTTCAGAGCCCATGTTAGCCAATTAGTCAGCCACTATACAAACTAGAGAATGAAGCAGGGATTGGCAGCTATATTGATATCAAATGATTTTTAAAAGTCACAAATTCTTTAACACCAATTAGCAATTCTTGCCTGAATTAATATATGCCTAAAATAGAATTTGCTACATCATAGACCATGAAAATGCACAGCCTTAGAATTGTTAACCAAAATTTCAGAAACAGAGACCTGATTGAAATAAAAAGGCGTTTATTTGCAGTCTGTTATGACTGCAGAATCAGGATGCACTTGAATTGCATTCCCCCTGACTGCAAAATAGAGGAGGCTTTTGAAGACACAAAAAAATGTAAAATTACAGTTAGTTACATGAGTTGTTTATCAAGAATTATAATTGGTGCTGTCAAGAAGGGGTCCTTGTTAAATAAGGATTGGCTGGGGTCTGAAATGGTCTCACAGTTACAAGGGGAGAACTTGAGACCATAAGTTTGCAGCTGACAAGCGTTGTTCTGAATATGGCTGTTGGTGCCCTTGGGGTCTGGGACAGTTCAAAGGAAGTTCAGATTCTCAGTGGTGCTAAGACATGTCTGAGACCAGATTCTCAATGGTCAACTGACTCCATTTTTGTGTACCTGGACTGTGATTACTCCATTATAATTTTAATTTGTTAGCTTTTTTTTTTTCAAGTTTAGTTGTACATTAAACATTGTCTTCAGCAATGGTGGTATATTTTCAAGCCCTTCATACCTATCCTGCTAAATTGCTGGAATAGAGTTCTTCTAAATTTCCAAATTTGGAAATCATACTTTTCAAGTCAGAGAAGTTCTTTCCCTTGATTCTTTGAGATTTTCATTACTTAAATTATCTTTTGATTCTTTCATTGGTTTTACCATGCTGGGAGCCAATAATTCTAATGATTCATCTTGATTTTTTTTTCCCTTCCATTTACTGAGTCTCCTGAAGTATGCTATAATTCATCATTAGTAATCTATGATTTTGTATTGCTGTAGCATCATTAAAAGTCGGGATTTCTTAACAGAACGAAATTGTAACAGTCTGGATGACCTGGAAGATTTTAATCATTTTTAAGTCATTAAAAATAATTCACTAGCAAATGAGCTAGTAAACTATTATCTTATTATTGAGGTGTGAGGAGGAGAGATCTGCCTGGTAATGACCTATGGGTAGTTCTTTTTGGCTACATGAATCAGAAGCAATCCCCTTTGAGAGTAATGTCCCCATAGGAGCACCAGAAATCTCTGGGTGGTGTTGTAGGAAGAAACTACACTCAATGAGCAGACGTGTGCATCCTTTCCCTCTGCACTTTCCTTAGCTCATGCCCAGAAATACAGGGAATGATATTTTCTCCCCCAAATCTTAGAGCTCTCAGATGAATATGTGGGTCTCAGATATAAGCTCGAGCAGGTGCCCTTTGGGTAGAAAGAAAGCTGGGAGCGAGGTTCAGCAACTCAGACACCTCTTCTAAGCCATACATTTGATTTCCAAAGAGCTGATTCCAGATGATTATATTTTCCATTGTGACATCTATAACGGTCAGAAACCTAGCTGAGAGGATTTTAAATATCAGGTAATTTAATCTGAATCCTCTTTGGAGGATAAGAATAAACAAAGCTCAAACCTAAAAATATTTTGGATGAAGATTCAAAGGAAATGGATTATATACAATGATGCCCAAATGTCTGGTCATTTTCATCTTCCATTACTAAAAGCTTAAATACAGGGACAAGCACAGCTCTAAACTACAGGTGATAACTTTTTTCCTGTAAAATATTCCTGAGACTGAATAAAATTTAAAGAGTTCTTCTAGCCAACCTGCTTTTACTCATTAATATATCAACAAACTTTACTTCTTTATGTCTCTTATAATGACTGTTTCTGGACTCCCAGGTCAGGACTAAAAAGATCTCAGCATTAATGAATTCGCCAGGGTATCAAAACATTAGCACTTGATATCAGGTTTTTATAAATTACTGATAAGGAAGGCAAATGGTATACAACAAAGATAAGCACTTGAAATTTAAAAAGCTATACTTCTATCCCTAAGGCTGAAACTAAACTTATAAGTGACCTGATCCAAGATAACCTCTTTCTTGGCCTTAGACCCCTAATGGGCAAAAAGATAGGATAGAACTACATTAACCATCAGGTCAGGCTCCGTTTCAAAGTTTCACAATCAAGTCCAAGGTCTATGTTCTTCAGTGTCTATTCCTAGCTATAGAGAGGATAACTACTTTGGGAAATTAGAAACTTTCCTGGCACCCTCAAAATCACAACATATGTTTAGTCACTTCCTCTCCCAGGGAATAATTCATAAACAGCATTCTTCAGAACTAAACAATTCTCTTTATCATGCAAAATATTATAAAAAGTAAAGAAATATTTCAGACAGAATATTTGTATGTTATGTGCATGTGAATCCTTCTTGATAGCTGTTTTAACTCGGATAAATCACTTGACCTATCTGATCTTCAAATTCCTCACCTATAAAATGGAGATGATTCTGTCTATCACAGCATCAAACCTAAAGAATTAAAAAGACGGATGCACTTTACATTTTGTAAGTGTGCGTATGCCACTTGTATGCATTTTTACATAATCAGTTGTCAAAATAAAAGTACTTTCCTACTTTCAAATTTTCTGGGTTTTTTTTTTTCCAGTTCGGTTTTCAGGAGTATTTTATTTCTGCAGGATGCTCATTTTTCAACTGAGAGGGCAGCATATAATTTAATATATCATCTCATCTCAAATAGCCTGTTTGCAGTTGCTGTGTACTTTTGGCACAGTTGCACAGAGCTCTCCACTGTAAATGTCACCTCTGATAGATACCACTGGCTATCAGGCAGCTGGCATCTCTGGCCTTTGGAGCAGGTCAGCAGGCAATTTTGCAGAGTGTCTGAGCAATCCACAGGAAGAACTTACTCAGCAGCAATACCAATTGCTTTTACTTAAAATTTAATTTGTATGATGAGTGCTTAAAGCGAGTTTTTACTTTTACCATCACATCAATAGCTTCCAAGAGGAAACTTCAGAGGCATAAACAAAGGGGAGATGAAGAGGCAGAAACTTAATAGGAAACAGGCAGTTTGGCTGTGAAAGTCCCATTTCTTCTTTAACTTTCGTGTCTGTCTGTGCAAGTTTGACTATGGCGGTGAACGTGTCATAGGTTCTTTTCCCTTAATGTTTTTCCTTTTAAAATGACATTCTTGGCTTAAAAATGACAAGGGATACTCTCTCTGATACTAAAAGTATGAGGAATATGGAGCAAACACAGCCAGGATTAGATACTAACACGACTATGAATCAGAAGGCCCTTGGAGTAATCTTCACAGGGATAATACATGCTATTTATTTAAAGCTTTAAGAGATGTAATTGAGAAGTGAAAAATCATTAGGCGGACAACCGTGGAGGATTGGAAAGAGTAAAAGGAGTAATAATTCATTGAGGAATGAAACAAGTTATTGAGAGTGAAGATGTCAATGAAAGTGTCTATTTTGTGGTCATGGCCAAATTTTACAAGTATAGTTCACAAGCACGATGGTGGGTTTTGACAGTCAAGCCTATCTGAATTATTTTCCTTAAGTTTATTTTGCTACTACAGGATTTTAACTTGTATTTTTAAGGGCTGGAAATAACAATCTTTATAATAAGAAATTACTATAATATTTATACCATTTTCTCATAACCTTGGCTGGCAAATTGAGAGCTCTGTTGATAATTGATGTTAACATTTAGATCAGGTAAATTGATATGCATTAAAATACACAATTTTAATTAATCCCCTAAGTCAATTTCTATTTTTTTCTTTATTTATTGAAGTATAGTTGATTTACAATGTGGTGTTAGTTTCAAGTGTACAGCAAAGTGATTTGGTTATACATATACGTATATATGTATTCTTTTTCAAATTCTTTCCCATTGTAGGTTATTACAAGATATTGAAATATTACTATACACTAGGTTCTTACTGTATATCTATTTTATATATAGTAGTGTGTATATGTTTATCCCAAAATTCTAACTTGTCCCACCCCTGCACCCCTTTCCCTTTTGGTAACTGTAGTTTTTCCCTATGTCTGTGAGTCTATTTCTGTTTTGTAAATGTTCATTTGTACCTTTCATTTTTTACATTTCACACATAAGTGATATCATATGATATTTATCTTTCTCTTACTTCACTTAGTTTGATAAACTCTAGTTCCGTCCATGTTGCTGCAAATGGCATTATTTCATTCTTTTTATGGCTGAGTAATATTCCATTTTGTGTGTGTATACACACACACACACACACACACACACACACACACATACATACATGCCACATCTTTATCATTCATCTGTTGATGGACATTTAGGTTGCTTACATGTGTTGGATCTTGTAAATAGTGCTGTTATGAACTTTGGGGTGAATATATCCTTTCCAGTTAGTTTTCTCCAGATGTATGCCCAGCAGTGGGATTGCTGGATCATATTTTAACTTTACTTTTAGTTTTTTAAGGAACCTCCATACTATTTACCATAGTGGCTGCACCAATTTACATTCCCACCAATAGAGTAGGAGGGTTCCTTTTTCTCCACACTCTCTCCAGCATTTATTATTTGTAGACTTTTCAATGATGGCCATTTTGACTGGTGTGGTGATCCATTGCAGACTTGATTTGCATTTCTTTTATAATGAGCAATATTGAGCATCTTTTCATGTGCCTGTCGGCAGTCTGGTCTGTATGTCTTCTTGGAGAAATGTCTATTTAAGTCTTCTGCCCATTTTTTGATTGGATTTTTTAAAGCTCTATGAGCTATTTGTATATTTTGGAAATTAGTCCTTTGTTTGTAGCATCATTTGCAAATATTTTCTCTCAGTCCAAAGTTGTCCTTTCATTTTGCTTATAGTTTACTTTGCTGTGAAAAAGATTTTAAGTTTTATTAAGTCTCATTGGTTTATTTTTGCTTTTATGTCTATTACTCTAGAAGATGGATCCAAAAATATACTGTTGCAATTTATGTCAAAGAGTGTTCTGCATATGTTTTCCTCTAGGAGTTTTAGAGTATCCAGTCTTAAATTTAGGACTTTAATCAATTTTGATTTTTTTTTTTTTTTGTATATGGTGTTAGAGAATGTTCTCATTTCATTCTTTTACATGTAGCTGTCCAGTTTTCCCAGGACGACTTATTGAAGAGACAGTCTTTTCTCCATTGTATATTCTTACCTCATTCATTGTAGATTAATTGACTATAAGTGTATGAGTTTATTTCTGGGTTATCTATTCCATTCCACTCATGTGTGTGTGTGCATGCATGCCATGCTGTTTTGTTCACTGTAGCTTGGTAGTATAGTCTGAAGTCAGGGACCATGATTCCTCCAGCTCTGCTCTTCTCTCTCAAGATTGTTTTGGCTGTTTGGGGTCTTTTGTGTTTCCATACAAATTTAAAAGTGTTTTGTTCCAGTTCTGTGAAAAATGCTATTGGTAATTTGATAGGGGTTGCATTGACTTGGTATATTACCTTGTGTAATATGGCCATTTTAAGGGTATTGTTTCTTCCAATCCAAGAACATGATATTTCTTTCAATCTGTTTGTGTCATCTTCAGTTTCTTTCATCAGTGTCTTATAGTTTTCAGAGTACAGGTCTTTTGCCTCATTAGATGGGTTTATTACTAGGCATTTTATTATGTTTGATACAATGGTAAATGGGATTGTTTCCTTAATTTCTTTTTCTGATATTTTGTTGTTAGCCTAAGTCACTTTCTAAACCCAAGATTTTACTTTGCTTCTTTGAATGCAGGATTTATGGTCTAAAACAAGAACAGTTTTCATGAACCCAGTGGACATATTAAATCTATCCCAATGTTTGAAGGTGACAGATGCATTTTAATGTTTATTGTTTAGTGTTTGTTAAACTCATTATTGATCTTACAATATATTTCTGTTAAAAATGGTGGAAAATACTTTGCCTTTAATTTAGTTTATAAGCCTAAAGATATTAATTCTTCTAAATAAGAACTATTATGTGTGGCCATTGTTTAGGTTTGATTTTCAGAAAAAAAAAATAAATGATTTATTTTTAAATTAAGTTTTCTAGTTTTCATTTAAGGTTTTTGTTTAAAAAGACAAACATTATGTTTTTGGATTTTAGGTTTTTTTTATTTATTTCTTAAAAGAAAAATGATCCTCATACTTTGAATATTTTTTGTAGTCAATAATGTAAAAATTACCCCTTTTAGAGTGCATATCTTTAGTCATTTTTAAAAATTTATTAATATATATTATCTGTCCTTAACATAAGCTTCTTAGTGCACATCTAAATTAATGCTGACTCTCCTTGTGCTGCAAGATATCTCGTGAGTTTTCGAACCTTTTTTTAAAATTGGTCTAATAAAAATTATTAAGTTATTACATTACAATCTATTGGAACCGATTCATGACTTGAAACAAAATCCCTACATTAATTTCATATTACTACATTAATTCTGATTAGCTGAACAGCAAAGGGGACAGAAAGTATAATAGTAAGCCAGAAAAACACTTCGATTTTAATCTCTTATTAAAAATATTCTTAAATATAGTCTAGTTTCTGGCTTTAGGCAATTCTTTAAATGAACTGAAAATAATATATTTCTTCATTTCTTAGTGCCTTGGATTTTTTCCCCCTCTGGATATCATTGATCATACTGTGAAATAATACTAAAATTGTAGAAGATAGGATAATTAAACTGAATGCATATTGACACCAAGAATCTGTTCTAAAAATACTTTACTTCTGCTAGAGACAAATTGTTCTATTTGAAACTGAGCCCTTAGCCATGGTCTCATCCATCACACCGAGACCTGGCTGGCTGAGTGGCACTGGGCTGGTGGCAGGTGATGAACCTTGGGAAACTCACTTACAGATTCAGAAAAGTGATGATCTGTGAGGTGTTTGGTTGTCCAAGGGTGCTACAGCAAGATAAGGAGGAGGCCAAAGGAAACCAGAAGCTGTTAAGCAAAAGCCTGGAACAAAACTGAGACTTCCCAGAATAGTAGAAAAACATAGTTAGCTCTGCTCTGTTTGCTCCCAAGAAGTAAGCCTGCTAATTTGAACCTGTGGACACCTCCATTTGATCCCTTCAGGAAAAAAAAAAAAGAAAAAAAGGGTGAAAATTCTTCCTTGTTATCAGAGATTCTATCACGGGACAGGAAATGCTTATTCAATGTTTTGGGATGATAACTGCTGACTTAGTCATGGGTATTTTTCTGAGATACAGTGACTTGTAGCCCTCTGTTGAGTGACTTCAGTCATCCACAACTTTTACTTTTGAAGTATTTTCATATTTACACTCACTTCATTATTGACCTGGATTCATTTGTTAAGGTCCGTCTGTCTTTTTCAGACTTAGCTCTGAGGTGTTAGGAGCTATCTTCGTTGGTTTTGTCTTCCTTTCTTAGTTTCTAGCATAACGCTCAGCTTTTAAATGTTACTGATGTAAAGAAAGAATGCCTGACTCCAGGGGACTTCCCTGCTGTTGGAGCTATTAGTATGTATTTCTGAATTCCTAAAGAATTATATCTTGGACAGGGATTCCCTCAGTTGCAGATTTCTCTAGCAGAAAGTAGAAAATATTTTCCTATTATTAGCTCATTTCAGTAATGGTGAATTGTAGATTAAAACAAAATACAGTTTATTTAGTTGGATTCTGATTTATTGAAGCTTATTGAATTGCTGTAGCCTTATCTTTGAACATGAACATAACACCCTAAAATTAAGCAACAATTAATCATTCATACTTGATGACTACTCTTACTATTTAGTCACTCTTGGAATATTCTACATGCATTATCTCATTTAACTGAGCCACATCAATGCATTATAATTTGACATATAAAAGAAGTGAGTGATAAATAATGAAAATAATTATACTGATTTCACTCTTCAGTGAGTTCACAGTGCCTGGAAAGACTTGCAGATCAGTAGGTCATTATGAGAAATAAAACAATGCTATTTAACCACTAATTATGAGCATATGTGCATCCAAAATGCGATGCAAAATATTTCCTGCTCTTTCTAGCAAATCCCTTTTTTGTCCATAGAAACTAGGAATCTCTTTTATTATCTCAATTCCTATTTCACAACTGCCACATTCACCCAAGTCTTTTCCTTCACTCCTTATTTCTCCCACCTTTGCTCAATCCTAAGCATGATCTTTTCTCATTTCTGGAAAGAAATAAACAGTTTTGGCAGAGCAAGATGAGAAGACGCTCAGAATGTCAAAGTCCTCTTACTGGAGCAAGGCAGCTGTTCACAGTCATTCTTCTTTGTTGCATTACTCTGCTAAAATCTTTTCCCTAATATTCTACCAAAGAATTCCTTTCCAGGAAGGTGAAAAAAGAAGGAACAGGAAATGAGGGCAAAAGAAAATTGTCCGTATCCTATCACCCCTACTATGTGCCCTACTATGTGACCCTTAAAGGAATGTTAAGGAGTCAATTAAAAATTTGAAAAGTCCTCTAACGAGCTTCATGGTTATTCTCAAGAAGAATGTAGCTACTTCTGAAAAAGCGGAGTCAACCTAAAATGTGTTTATGTGAAGTCAGTTAGCTCACACACAGTTGGCATGTGAGGGATGATGTCAATAGCATGTGTGTTGCATGTGATAACTTGTGATACCTGCCCCCACCGAATGCTTTAAATGCTTTATTCACCAAGTAACAGCCTTGAATACAAACCACACTAATACAAAGGGCAGAGAAACATGATATTGTAAAGCAGAAGTTCTTCCACTCAGATTATATTAGAAATTACCCCCCAAAACTTAGTCTTTTAAAACAACAAATTTCTCTTTTTGTTTTTAACAGTGTCTTTGGGTCAGGTATATGGAACTCCTCCAGCAAATGGATTCCTCACAAGTATGCAATCATCTCAAGGCTCAAGTGTGGGGATAATTCAACCCTAAGCTTTTGGCAGGTTGTCATTTCTATGTGAGCTTTCAGCCTGGGGAGCCCCCAATCCTCCCTGGTTGCTGACCCAACATCTCTTGCCAGGTGGCCAGCTCAGAATGCAGCTGTGAGCAAATGAGGGAACAAGAGCAAAGCAAGACAGAAGCTAATTTCAGAAGTGACACCCCATTACTTTTGTCCTATTCTCTTCATCAGAATCTAGTCACTCAGTCTGACCCACATTTACAGGGATTGCTATCAGGAAGTTGGGGAGTCATTTAGAACCTGCCTACATACCTTACATTTGTGTATTTGGCCTTTAACTCCATAATTTAACAATCTGAATCACTTGATTATTTTATTACCGTCTAATAATTTCACTTCTTTTTTTTTTAACTTTAAAAAGTGAAATCCTTTATACAGTGTACAGTGATCCACTAGCCTTAAATTGTGCTGCAGTCACCTGGAGGGCTTGGTAAAACACATTTTCTCAGCCCTGCCCCAGAGCTTTTGATTCCGTGGGCTAGGGATTCAATGGGCCTGAGAATGTACATTTCTAAAAACTTTCCAGGAGATACTGATACGGCTGGACAACTGCTTTTATTTTCTGGGAACCAATCATGTCTTTTGAATAGTATTACCATTTTAAATTAGTATTTATGTTATTTTTATTTCAGTTCTGATTACAAAATTGTATAAATATTGAATGATCTATACAAGTCTGTTTTACCCGTAAGCCCTGATATTTTTATGTCTGATTTTTCAAAAAGTAAGTTTTTTTCAAGAATGCATATATTTCATTATAGCATTATTGTTTGTATTAGGAGAATGATGCATTGAAATATTTTTGCAAAGAAAATATCTATTTTATGGGTGATGAATCATCTTTGGATGACTATCTTATGGCAATAAAAGACCATTTTAAACTCTAGTTGTGTGAGAATAAAATAATTAATTCAGGGAATGTCAATATCTGTCATAATGATTCTAGCAATTACTTTTTTTTTGCCCTTCAAGACAACAAAAACTGAGACATAGTGATTGGTGGCTCCTTACTCCTCTCAGACTTACAACTGTGAGCACTTTGGAAAATGAAAAGACTGAACAATTTTAAGGGCTTCCTTTCCTCTTATTTTGCTACTCTGTTTTATGTACAAGGCATTTATAATTGCACCTTAACGTTCTTTAAAAATATATTTTTAAAATGTAATACTGGACATACAAGTGCGAAATTTGAAAATGAGTATTTTCTAGTTCTTTGTATGTGGCCTCAAGTTACACTGACCCAGGCTTTTACAGAAAGTGGCCTCCCATAGTAGCCAAATCTTAGAGTGTGAAGAAGTCCTGCATTCATATCTCCATTCACTTTTTAAAAATTTGTTTTGTGATCCTGTCTTAGCCTGTTTGGGCTGCTATAATAAAATACCACAGACTGGTTGCTTATAAACAACAGAAATCTATTTCTCACAGTTGTAGATTCTGGAAGTCCAAGATCAGGTGTCAATGTGTTTGGGTGGGAGCCCTTTTCCAGGTCAGAGAGTCCCACTGCTCCCTCCCATGCAGGAAGGGGCCAGGGGGCTCTGTCGTGTCTTTTATTAAAATGTCACTTTTAATCCCATTTAAGAGGGCTCCACCCTCTTGTAAGCTAAACATCTCCCAAGGGTCCCACCTACTAATACCATCACCTTTAAGAGTTTTGATTTCAACATAGGAATTTGGTGGGGGGGGCCAGTGCGCAAACATTTAGACTAGCAGGCTAAATTTGACTTTACCAGAATTACTTCTGTAGTTATGGAAAATAAAATAATAAAATAATCCCTTTTTCTTGACTATCTTATTAGCCTATAAAAAGTAAGTAGCAGACATGTGTATATTAATCAAGCAGGAATGTTTTTTTTTCCTTTCTTTTGTGAAAGCAATTGAGCTTGGTAGTCACAAAAGAGGCTGAGATGAGGAAGTCATCACTGTATGGTACACTGTTGTTATACAGTTCCCATCTGTGAGCTAGCAAATTATGAAATTTCTCTTTGTATGACAGTAAATAACTCCTAGTTTGCTGAGAATTATTGGAACAAGAAATTTAGAGTATAAAAAAAGCTTGCTGCCTCTAATAACATACATTATGATATTTATTTCTACAGCTAAACATAACATGAATATTTTTGTGAAATACCTTTAAGATCAATTAATTTTTTTCATATATCTGTATATACAATGGAATACTACTCAGCCATACAAAAGAATGAAATTTTGCTATTTGCAACAACATGCAAGAACTTGGAGGATATTATGCCAAGTGAAATAAGTCAGACAGAGGAAAGATAAACACTGATATTACTTATATGTGGAATCTAAAAAAAAAAAAAAAAAACTAGTGAATATAATGAAAAGGAAACAGAGTCACAGACATAGAGAACAAACAAGTGGTTACCAGTGGGGAGAGAGAAGGTAGAACAGACAAAATAGGGGTATCTGATTAAGAAGTATAAACTATTATGCATGAAATAAATAAGCTACAAGGATAGATTGTACAACACAGAAAATAGCCAATATTGTATAATAGCTATAAAGGTAACATAACCTTTAAAATGTGTTAATCACTCTGTTGTACACCTGTAACATATAATATTGTATGTCAACCATATCTCAATAGAAAGATTACTTTTAAGGTGAAATCCTGTTCAGTTACAGGGTTACATTTCCTTCATGTAAAAGTCAATCATCATCATGTCATTTTACGGAGAACAAAAAACTGAAGTGTGTTTGAACAAATTATGGATTCTCCAACTTAATATCTTCTTTCTGTGCCATGTTTCAACACTGGAGTCTTAGGACAATACCTTTCTTAGCATACCATTATGACCAGAATCATGTATCTAGATAGAAAAACTATAAATTTAAATTTTGCTTTCTCTGGAGCAGAGTCCAACTGTATGTCCAGATACCATATCACGGAACTTAATTTTATGAGATATGAGAAGAATTTTGTACCACAGCTTCCTCTTGGCTTGAGACAATGAAAAAGTGAATCATATATTGACTTCTTGAATATGTATAAGCACATGTGACTGCCCTTTATGATTGGATTACCACATTCTGTTGATTCTTATTTTGTAGTTGGCTTTATTCCTTTGATAACTACATAAGTTTAAAAAGCTAAAGGTCTAATCTGTTCTTAGAAACTATAATTAGTACATATATGAAAACTAAAAAAATGTGCAGTATACTGTTTATATGTATTTACATGCAATGTAATGCGTATGTGCAGTCAACCTGTAATAATTCTACATAATAAAACTGGAAAAAACAAGAAAGAATGAAAGAAAGAAAGAGAGAAGGAAAGAAAGAAAGAAGGAAGGAAAGAGAGAGAGAGAAAGAGAAAGAAATAAAAAGAAAGAAAGAAAGAAAGAAAAAGTGAAAGAGAGAAAGAAAGAAAGAAAGAAAGAAAGAAAGGAAGAGAAAAAGAAAGGAAGAGAAAAAGAAAGGAAGAGAAAAAGAAAGAAAGAAAGAAAGGGAGGGAGGGAGGGAGGAATAAAGAAAGAAAGAAAGAAAGAAAGAAAGAAAGAAAGAAAGAAAGAAAGAAAGGAAAAATCATCTCTGTCTTTTCCACTATTGACTGATGTACAACAAATAGACTGAGGCAGATTATAAATGTGATGAGTCATGTGACCTTAGGAGCACATTTTGAGAATTTGAGGATTATAAAAGTAATGGGATACTTGCTTTACAAACTGATTTTCACATGTACATACATAAACCAGTTACTTCGGAATATAATTATATATAACTTCTATGTATTGTTATTAAATATTATTGCTTACTAAAAACTTTGGAAGGTGGCAAAGATAATGTTGGCTTTAATTTGATCAATAAATGATCAACATTTACCTATCAGACTTCAGTAAAAATGTTCCTCATTCTCCTCTTGGCTTCTAGGTTTGCCTACTTTTTTCTGTTAATAACAGCTTTTATCAAACTTCTAAATGTAGAAAATCCTCAAAGCTTAGACTTTGCACTTTCACTTTTTTTCCTACAAATTTTCTTCTAATCCAGCTATATGATTTTAACCTCTATGCAGATGACTTCAACATTTTCATTGCAATATCTCTCTGCTGGCATCCAGCCCATATCTCTTAAATTTTTCTACATCTTAGTGTGTATATGGACGTTCCCCCATTACCCCACATTCAAAATGTCTGGGATGAATTTATTAATGTCAGTTCAAAATCTGCTGTTTCTCCTGATGTTTCTGCTCTTGCCCCAGCCACTTAGAGATGAAATATTATATATTTTTTGCATTCCAATTTCATAACTAACTCTTTTTTAAAAAATTCATTTGCCAAACTTGTGCATGCCTCCCCAGTCTGGACTAGATTATAATTATATTTTCTTAATGAGATAAAAAGTTCATTACCCCAAGTGACAGGGCTTCTAGGGTTTCAGATGCCCATTAATCCCCATCAAGGTCAATGTCCATCAATGTCTAGATGTTACGCCCACTCTTCTCATCCCTCTGCCTGAGGAGGACACTTGATTGTTCAAGGACAGTCTCCAACCACAGATCCAGAATTGCTCCCCCTGTAATTAGAGTAGACCAAAGAGAGGTGACCTAAGACTTATACACGGGCTTCAGCAAAGATGAGAATATTTAATTCTTGTTACCATTCTGCCTGGAGAAGATTTTGCATTATTTTGAAGTTGATAACTTTTTTTTTTTTTTGCATCGTAGGGAATAAAAGAAATATTTTTTTCCCCTAATCTATTTTGGGGGACTTACATATCCAGAGATAAAGAAGGCAAGATACCTCAGCAAAGGAATTAATGGCTGTTTCTCATTAATCCCAGCTAAAGACTTGCTGTGTGTCTCTCAGGCAAAGGCTTCAGAGGAGTTTGGTTAATTAAGGACAACAGTTATCATCTATGAGAATCTTCTTTTCCTGTGAAATAAAAAAAAAAAATCTTTAGGTGGCCAGTGTCTGAGGTTACAGGTCACCTTCGGGTACTTTTCCAATTATCTTCAGTAACATAGCCTGATGGTGTTTCTCCTTTCTTTCCACTCTGCTGCTGAAATCTGGAATTCTGTAGTATCCAAATGTTCTTGCTGCTCCCCTCTACCACAGATTTACTACACTAATGGTTTCAAATCGCACTTTCAAAATGCCTCTTCTAGCCTCAAAATCCTTTAGTACCTTCAGTCTTCCTACATTCCTGACAATTGGAATCCTCTACTTTGTGACTCCCTCCTTCTTGAAATCCTATTTGTATTTTTCTAAACTCTTAACTTTTACTAATGTAGCCAATTTTCTTTTCTTACATATTCATTGTATATCTTTCTTCTATGACTTTACCCCTGTTTTTGCTTCAAAACAAGCATTCCTTGCCCCATTTCCAAAATTAATCTAAATTTCTTAAGATTCAACTTAAGTGCCACCTTATCCATGCAGACAACCCTAATCTAGATGATATAGACAGATAGATGAGTGGATAGACATACAGACAGACAGATACATAGATAGATAGATAGATAGATAGATAGATAGATAGATAGATAGATAGATAGATAGATAGATAGACAGACAGACAGACAGACAGACAGATAGACAGACAGACAGATAGATAGACAGACAGACAGACAGACAGATAGACAGATAGATAGACAGATAGATAGATAGACAGATAGATAGATAGATAATAGATAGATATGTGTGTGTGTGTCTGATTATCTTTATTTCTCATTTTGCCCTTAATTTATTAGAACATAAAGTGTAAAAAGTGCTTCCACTAATCTTTAAGCTATTGGACAATAGGAAATACGTTTTATATTTTCTGTTAGTTCATAGCACATATGATTCTTGGCTAATATTTGTTTATTAGTTGATCAGTACTTAAAAAATTACAAATGGCTTCTCCTCAGGAATGAAAAACTGGGACACATTTGTTCCCCTGCTGTGTGTATTATCCTTATAACACACACAAAAACAGTGAGGGAAAAGCAAGTGTGCTTACATCCTCTAATAAGGTATCTTTTTAATTAATGTGTTATAAATACATTTGCATTTTCTCCTTGTCACAATGCAAAGGCCTTGGTTTTTATTTGATCTCTGTATACTTGTTAATGTAAACATATCAATAAACTATTATTGCATTCTTGTGTTTTTATATGGATTGCTTTTATCTCTGTATTTTTGGAAGTGTATTTTATATCTTTGCTCTTGAGTTAGCAAAACTTTCTTTTTTCCTACTTTGACCATCATTTAAGTGAATGAGTCTGCTTCTCTCTTACAGAGATTCTAAATAGATAATATTTAGATTTTCCTTCACCTTCTAACATAACCATAAAAGATTTTAAATTTTGGTTATGATCTTTTTCTGATTTTGTGGTAAATATTAAACATTGAAAGCTAGGCTTTTTTATAGGTAAATACCTAAATTAACAATCTCAATATAAATCATATTCACATGTGCCATATCCTTATTTCTTATTTGGGTTACACATTTTCCAGAGTGAAAATTTTTTATAGAGTGGGGAGGGGGGTCTTCTATTAGGTCAAACAAAGGCAATGACAGAAAATATGAATGTGACCAAAGTATTTGAATATTTTAATAAATAAAAAGCATGTTGGCTGCTTACAAGATCTGGATCATCTCTATTATTTGATTTTCAGGCACCAAAACACTAATGTAAACTCACTTGGATGATTATGTGGGAAAACTCAAGCAGTGTGTTATTATTGAGGCTAACAGTCAATCTTTGAGGTTACTCAGTTCTTAAGACTTTATTGTAATTATTTAAAAAAGAATTAAGTGATGTTATGAAAGAAACAATGCTCTTGAAGGATTGATTGTAGTGTTTCTGCTGTGGTACGTATAATATTTTTGCTATGTCACAGGTAACATGAGAATATTTGAAATAGTATTTGATATATTTTAAAATTTAAACATAACTTTATGTCTAAAGACTCCATTCTTCCAAATTAATTATTTACTATTTAGTGAGTATTATTAAATGCCTACAATACATCTAAGTCCAATGGAATAGTGTGAGTGATTTAACTGTCCCTCAAAAATGATTCTCTTCCCTTCAAGAATGGAATCACTCTCATATTGTCCAAAGTACAGATCCATGGACATCACCCAAGAACTTCTGAATGGAATATCCGAGTTGAGAACTGGAAATTCATCTTTATAAGAAGTAATTCAGATGATTCTTTGTACCCTAAAGTTTGAGAATTATTTGGCTAAGTGATTAAAAGCATGAGTCACTAGAATTACACTAACTTGATTGGAGTCCCAGCATTTTATTTATAAGCATGTCATCTTTGTTGGGCAAGTTAACTTAAGTTTAAGTTTCTTTGTTATACTCAATTTTAGTAAAAGAGAAAGCAATAAATTTTAAGTTATGTTGTTTTTATGAGGATTAGGGAGACAGCACAATGTACTACTAATCAGAGTTCCTAAAATGTTTTGATAGATATTGGTCCTAAGACCTGTGTTTATTAGCAAGAATATAATGGTAAGCTAAACATGCCAGTATCCTTTCATCTGGATTTGAAAATCTAGTGGAATTTTAAAATTTAGTAAGACTTCAATGAGTGTTATCTTTTATGGATGATGATGAAGACAACGATGACTGAGGCCTAAAAAGCTAGATGAAAAATAAAAACTAAAATAAAATTACATGCTGTAAGAAAACTATTTTCTAAAGGAGAAAGACAGATAGGGGCAAAGAGAAGACTATTTCTAAGCTATGTTTATTTTCTATGCTTTATACTTTGTGTGCTTCTGGTGATCTCTTTTCTCCCCAGAAGCTTGCTGTTTATATTTAAAGGTGACTAAATCTCATCATAGTGACCCAGCAATGATGGATCTGGATTATGAATAATATCCTCCTGAAAAAAATAATAAAAGTACACAGTATCCACACATCCTCAGAGTTTTAAGCTTAACATAACTACATGGCTATTATTTTTCTCAGTAGAGATGATGCTCTACCTTTATTTGTTTTGATCTGTATAATTTCCCCTTTCCTACCTTTCTACCCCAAGGTTTGCAAAGAATCAGGAGTCATCCTCTCAATAGTAATTAATAAATGAAACAAGACATTTACTGTCATGAGGCTTATACTCCAGTGGCTGGGGATCAGGATGATACAGATGGTAACTAAATACACACATAAGTAAATGAATATGTAAGCAAAGAGACTAATTTCAGTTAGTTATAAATGCTAAGAACAAAATGAGATAAGATGATATCATTGAAAGTGACAGAGTAAATGACTTTAGATTAAAGCATCCAGGAAAGATTCAAAATAAGTATTATACTCAGAGGAATGACTTACTTAAAGAAGTTAGTCATTTAAAAGAATGGAAAATGGAATTTCAGGAATGAAATAAACACTCCGGAAATAAGCCGGAGAACCTAGAGCAGAGTGAGCAAATGGTTCCAAGATCAGTTGAAGAGGTAGTCAGGGACTCGATCACGTGTGGTCTTGAAGACCACACAATAGAAAGTTCTCAATTATTTTCCAAGGATAAGTCATAGCCATTCAAGAGTTTGAGCAGCGGAGTGACATAATCTGATTTATGTCAACCCAAATGTCCATCAACAGATGACTAGATAAAGAAGATGTGGTACATATATACACAATAGAACACTACTCAGCCATAAAAAAGAATAAAATAATGCCATTTGCAGCAATATGGATGGACCTGAATATTGTCATTCTAAGTGAAGTAAACTGGAAAGAGAAAGAAAAATGCCATACAATATCATTTATATGAGGAATCTAAAAAATAACAACAATAATAATAAGGACACAAATGTACTAATTATTATTTTGATTTCTTGAATATGTGTAAGCACATCTGACTGTCCTTTATGACTGGATTACTGAATTCTGTTGATTCTTATTTTGTAGTTGGCTTTATTCCTTTGATAACTATGTAAGTTTAAAAAGCTAAAGCTCTAATCTGTTCTTAGAAACAATGATTAGTATATACATGTAAATTTAAAAAGTGCAATATACTGTATATATATATTTACATGCAATATAATGTGCATGTGCAATCAAAAATAAAAAATAAATAAATAAATGAAAGAAGAGTCTGGCTGCTGTGTAAATGGTGAAATACAATGAAGCAAGGATGAAGGTGAAGTTAATATTAGGATACTATGCAATAGTCCAGGTGAAAGGTGATGCTGGTGTGGGTTTGGGTTTAACAGAGAAGTGGTTGGACTGTAGAAATATTTTGAAGGTGGAGACAAGGAGTTTTACTGATGGATTTTTTAGGCAGTTAGATAAGTGGGGGCACCAGGCAGCTAAGGTGGAGAAGATGAAGGATGGTCTAGAAGATGGTGATACACCCAGTTTCAGCATCAGGGGCTTTACTTCCTTTAAATGAGCACCAGCAAGAAACTGGTTAGAACTCCATGGCCTCGACTACATGGTAGTGACAAGGACTTAACTGGACATGACTCAGTGCTCACTGTAATATAATTAGCACTGCAGTTTAGCCACTCACCTCCCCCATGGGCTTTTCTGTGCACATCATGGGTAAGGACATGCTCAAAAAGGGACAGGCATGACTAGCAGTCCAGGGGCAAGAACCATCAATCAGTCAAGAGACCACCTTTAAATGAGGGTATAAGAGAAAAGGACAAAGACCACTGTCATCCTGCCTTGGATCAGCCTGCCTCCCATTCTTGGAGGTGTACTTTTGCTTTGCTAATAAAATCTTTAAAATCTTTCACTACACAATGCTTTCATCTCTCATCTGAATTCTTCTCTTTTGGACAAGAACTGAAGCTTTTTTCCTTCCTCTTTTGGGGTAACAGATTTAGTGTGTCATGTGTGGGAAAGTGAGAAATCAAAGATGATCTAGGTTTTGGAAATAAACAAATGGTTCAAAATAGAACACTATATTTACTGATATGAGGAAGGCTTGGAAAAATAGTTCTGACCACTTTAAATCTGAAAAGTCTGGAACTCAGTAGTGAGTTCCACGGAAAAAAATATTAATTTGAATGTCATCTATGTATTAGTTGTAATATAAGTCATGAGTCTTGGTACAGTCTGCCTAGAAGAGGAAAGCATTTGGAGCACTAAGTACAGGTCTGGTAGAAGAGAAGCCACAAGAAAGACCTTGAAAAGACATTCATGAAGTAGGAAGAAACCCAGGCATCTTGGGCATCCTCGTAGGAAAGGGCAGTGTGTGTTTCAAGAAAGAACTGTAATCACTTATGTCAAATGCTGTTAAAAGGCAAGTTAAATAGAGCAGTGATCATTTGTAATCTTGAAAAGTGTCTTTATTGGAGATTCTATGAGAAAAGCCTCACTGGATTAGGTAGAAGAGAGAATGGGAAGTTAGAAGAGGGAGCTAACAATAAAAATAAACAACTCTCTTATGGGAGTTTTGCATGAAAGCACACGAGAAAAATGGGGCAGTGACTGGAAGAAATGTGAAGATATGCAATGAATTTTTCTAAAAAAAAAAAGGATCATCTTAAGTCATCTTGCATGCCAATTAGAATGACCCAGCAGAGAAAAAAAAAGAAGTTACTGGTGCACGAGAGAAAAAACATAATTGCAGAAGCAATATCCTTGAGAAAAATTAATGGGAATGAAATTCAGGACACAGAATGAGGGACTGACTTTAAATGGGGCCAGAAATTTCTCTTCTATTGTAACAAAAATTATACGGGATAGATGCAGGTAGCTTGTTGCAACTGGTACACTTCTTGTCTGCAGATGCAATGGGAGAGTAAGTTAGTAATGTAATGTGGGGAAATGTGGATTAAAAAGGAAAAAAAAAAAAAAGGATCCTGCCCTTAAAGAGTTTACAACCAAACACTCAATAAATATTTATATTTTTTATTGCACACCATCATTATCAATAATATTTTAAATACAAATTTTGACAGTTTTTCCTGCTTTTGTTATCCAGCAAGATTTTTTTGGTCCTTGCCCTTAAATGGTACAGAAGCACAGGCATAAGTTTGCCTCATTACATTTACCTGTCCTTGTAGTCATATGTTTGCAAGCTGTTGGCATAGACTGATACTGCCTGTCATTTCTTCTGACACCATTTAAATCACAGCAATGGTTTAATAGTTTCCTAAAAATGGTGCTATGATTAATTCACTTCCTCAATGAGCAAGGTCTATTTTAAGGAATATATTGTGTTCAAATGATTAGAATATTTGCATATGAATAAATGAGAATTATGACCCCTTATATAAGACTCAATGATCTATTCTAGCTCAACTGAGACCGTATTAAAAAAAATACCCTGGAGTAGAGGTTAACAGCCTACTCTTAACACCAGGCAGATCTGAGTTGACAGCTCGGAATTCCCAGGCTATCTGAACTTGGGAACGTTTCTTAACCACTGTTTCTTAACTTTTTCATCTGAAAACTATGTTTTTATATATATATACATATGTATATATATGTGCGTATGTATATATGTATATATATGTGTGTATGTATATGTGAATATGTATATATATTTGTATATGTATGTGTATGTGTGTGTGTATATATGTGTGTGTGCATATATACACATACATATATATACTGTCTCTTTCATGAAAGTGATTTCAGTGGTTAAATAAGACACTATTGTAAACCACCAAATACATTCAGTTCCTGGATCATTGTATGACAACCATTTCAAATTTATTCCTGTGATTATCAACATAGCTATTAGTACTAGGAAATATTTGAGTGTTTATGTTACCTATCATGTCATAGTTTAAACTTTTTAATATATAAGTTCCTTCAACTCCTACCAAAAGGCATATAAATATTTTATGAAAAAGAAATTATATACAAAGAAATAAAGTGATTTTATTTAGGGCCACCCAGCTACTAAGTGGCAGAGCATGGGCAGAATTCAGACCCTGCGGTCTGGTACCAAAGCCCAAGTTCTTATCCCCTTCACTCTGACTCTCACAACTACTGTTAATGAGTAAAAGATATTCCGTGTCCTTTATCTGTTAAATTGGGATATTTTCAGTAGCCTTAGTTCCTTATAGAACTCTCACTAAAGAAAATTGTAGCAACAAATATCTTAGCTACTGTTTTGTTCTGAATGGATTTTTTCCCCATTTCTGGGGAGAAAGAATGTTTCTGCATTCTGGGTCCACTCAGCATTTCATAGGAAGCGATGGTGGAAGTAATGGTACAAATTCTGCCAGAAACTGTTCAAAAGGTTATTTAATTCTATGAAGGATAAAATACAAATGATAGATTTTATCTTCCAGGGATAATTTCTCAATCTTCCCATGTAAAGGAATGCAAACTCAACTCCCTACAGGAATCTCATTTCATTGGTACCTCATTTATTCCTTACACAACGAAGAATAAATGTACAATGAAAAGGCAACACCACATGCTTTCTGCATATTATTTTATTTTTTAAATGAAGTGTAGTTGATTTACAATATTGTGTTAGTTTCAGGTGTACTGCAAAGTGATTCAGTTCTACATATATATGTATATATCTGTATTCTTTTTTGATTCTTTTCCATTATAGTTTATTACAAGATATTGAATATAATTCCCTGTGCTATTCAGTATATCCTTGCTGCTTATCTGTTTTATACATGGTGGTGTGCATCTGTTAGTCCCATACTCTGAATTAATCCCTCCCCTCTTTCCCTTTGGTAACCATTACTTTGTTTTCTATGTCTGTGACTCTGTTTCTGTTTTGCAAATAAGTTCATTTATTTTTTAGATTCCACATATAAGTGATATCATATAATATTTGGCTTTGTTTGACTTACTTCACTTAGTATGATAATCTCTAGGTCCATCCATGTTGCTACAAATGGAATTATTTCATTCTTTTTTTAAATTTTTGAGCAATATTCCATTATATATATGTACACTACTTATTTATCTATTCTTCTTTTGGTGGACACTTAGACTGCTTCCATGTCTTGGCCAATGTAAATAGTGCTGTTGTGAACATCAGGGTACATGTATGCATAATATTGCTTTATACAGATTGTATGCTTCTATTCTCTTTTTATCACACTAACTGCAAGAGTTCAGATTTATCAAAAAAGGGGAACTCTTGCTTCTCTTCTGAGCATTTTTCCTATGCCTGAGGCACTCCAACTGTCTCAGTAATATGATTTACATAAATACTTTAGCTCAAAAGTCTCTAAACAAACGTGGCCTTCTTGGCATCATGTGATAGCAAGCATTCTGGTTCTGAGGCACAGAACTGGATTTTAATAGCCAATAGAATAAGTAAAGTGCTCTTTTGCCTTCAAGACAGGAGTGACTGAGATTATGCCTCATATTTTCCACAATCAAAAAGTATTCACACAGACTCTCCCTCTGTATTTCCTCCAAATGTGCTAATATATTGATCACTGAATAGTGCTGAGATAAAACAACTTGGCAGATTTTGAGGGCAAACAGGTTCTGGTACAAATTCTGGCTCTACCACTTAGCAGCTATGTGATTCTGAGCTTTATCTTTAATATTTAAATTATTGTAATAGTTACTTCGTATTGTGTCACGTCAGATAACACATAGAACATATTTGGCACTCTTTTAGAATACTGAAAATAATCAGTAGTAAAAATAGTCATATGTATCAGTTATAACACTTTCATCTACAAATAACATACAGCTCAAACTAGATCAAACTCTAAGGAAATGTATTTTCTGATGTAACTAGAGGACCAAGGAAAAGGTAGTCTTCAGGAATGGGTAAATCAAATGTCCTTAGTGCGATGTCTACAGGATTTTCCCAACTGGCCGGTCTTATTTGGTTTTATCAGGAGGGAGATTATTGTGGAAAAGGCTCTTGTAATCCGCACTCTAAACTCTCATACCACAATGTCCACAGAAAGAGGGAATATGTCTTTTCTCCATAGAAAAACATCAACAAATATGGTATGCAAAATTTTGGCCAGAATTGGGTAACTTGCTTACATATGAATCACTCCTGGTGGCCAGAAAAATGTCATGGACTGATCAGCCTGGGTCATGTGTAACCAACAGGTCAGAGAGAGCAATCTGAAACTAAAATCAGGGAACTTTGAGGGTGGGGGAAAGTCAAGGATAGATGCAGGAAAGGCAACAAATAATGTCCATTTGGTTCTATTTTCATAATGAGAATTTTTGTGATTTTCCTCATATGTAATTAATCAGAATTAGTATTTTAAAATAAATTTTCTAATTGTGTAACAAAGCTGAATACAAATGCTATTTCTCAGCCTAGTGATGGATAACATGATTAAAAAAACGAGGTCTCAGAATCATGAAATTTAAATACAGTGAGTTGTTTAACTACATGCCTGTTTCAAACTATAATAAGAGAATATGTGGTAATTCTTTTCATACAAGTCATGAATGGACCCATAGGTTTATACTGTTAAAAAAAAAAAAGCTTGACACTGATATCTGAAAATTCTATGAAATACACATTGATTACTGCCATCTGAAAAATGCTAAAGTTAGAATTAAAAAGTACATAGCCAAAAAATTATATATATACTTATATTTAAACTGAACATGTACTACATATAAATTATATAATCAGCATTATATCGCATTGTTTCTACAAGTTATTTGGATGATTTTCCTTTCTTTCCCAATAGGAATATTGCTACATTAATTAATATCAAGTATAACCCAACTTTCTGCAAAAATCTAGTTACAAATGCATAGGAATTCTAATGGTCCACTCTTGGAGTGAATATGGCTGGAGTATTTCCAGGTTTTTTAACTGTACCATTTGACACATGATGAAGCTATAACCTCCAATGTGACTATGAAGTCTAACACCTTGATGATAGAAAGAATCCTTTTGCCTGTTGAGATTTTGACCCAATTTTCAATATTTATTCTCTTAATGTTAGGTGGTATCTGGACACCCAAATGTTGCTTCTTAACTTGTCTTGATTTAGGGGGTATATTGCTTTGATTCTATGAATCAGCAAAAATTGTAAAAAAAAAAAAATAGTAAAAGTTGTGAAATTAAAATTAGAACAAAGGATAAATTAAGGCAGCATTTGAGAATCATTAAGTTTATTTCTGAAACTTTTATAATATGGGCAGAATTTTGATAAGTAGGAAGAATCTCTTATAGAGAATTTTTTCAGTTACTATAATATTTGTACGTCATATTTCAGAATATTTTTAATTAATTTGACCAAAGAGAAGAATGTGTACGCTTATGAATAAGATTAGGTCTAACTTTTCCTATTTGTAAATAAGGTTTATAATTTTCCTTGTTCTAGAGCTGTGCAGCAACCCAGCACGATTTTTGTCTCTGTGATTTACCGAGGTATGAGAATCTGAGTCAGCCTAATCAGATTGCTTCTTTTGGTGTGTTTTATCCTACATTTCCTCTACTCTCCTGATATTCTCCCCAAGGCCTTAAGAGCAGATAGAAATGCTGCATTTACCCTGCAGCTGGCAGAGGATACAATCTCTTCCAAGACTGCAGTTTTATTTCACAAACAGGTGTTAAAGCTGCAGAGATGAAAGACGGCATTCTCCACTAAAATCTGAGTCAGGCGATCATACTGCACTTTGTAATTGAGATTGGCAAACAAACCTCAAGTCTGGCTTCCCCAGAAGCAGATAATGATGATATCCATTTGGTTAATATAACAAGCTATGCCCCTTTTCCATTAGTCTGACAAAGCAAAAGACTACTTGAAATGACTTTATAGTCACTTGGGGATGATCACAGCATCTCACATTATCTGCCTACTTGTTTTCAAACAAAAGTTTCTGCTAGTCTGAAGTGTCTTCTCTCAAACCGAGTAGTCATCCTTGAAATAGCTGGGGAGTACTGGAATATAAATATTTACTTTCTTAAAAACTGTGAGATAAAGATGCTACACTGCGCTCCATTGAAATTAAATCGATCAGTGCTTCATACAACCCATGTGTACAGGCTGCGCACTGACAGTCAGCCGTGAAGCTGGGGCTGCCAGTGGCAGTTCCAGAAACACAGCAAGGGATTGATTAAAGTGAGCTTTCTACCATCTGTGGTCATGTTATGTTTGGGATAGTTCATATATTTGCAAGGGCAGCAGTAAATATGCCAGCAGAGACAACAGGTTTCCTTGAAGCAGAAAAGAAAGTGGAGTCAATCAAGCTAAGGCTGTAGCTTAAATCTGTTAGCAAAGGATTCATGGAAAAGTGCTGACTTTGGCATTCTGTGTGAAAAGACCATCCAGGATCGAAATATTATGCTAGAAAGACAATTCTTACTTGGAGGATTTATGATTAAAATTTTAATTTGTTCTAATATTTGTCCAATTAAATTGCTTATAGGCATTTTGGCTGAAAGTCAGCCTTTACATTAGGGAGCAATATTTTAAAAAGGGTTTGGCTGGAAATGATGGCTCCCATGTTTTATTGTATTTGGATGAGAAGGAAAAAATAGAGAAGGAAAAGATGGAGGAAGGTAAATAATTGGACAAAAGCTGATTTTTCCCTCCCTAAGCAAACCTGCAATCTATTGAACAATCTCCTGGTCCTATAAAACCCTTTTGTTGTTCATTCATTCATTGCTCATTCATTCATTCAAAAAATATGTATTGTGCAGAAAGTGTCAGTGATGAAGCCCTAAGGGAGACAAATTTCCTGGCCTCTAGGAGTTTACATTCTAGATTTAAGCAATGTATACAAATAGCTTTATAACTAAATTTATGGACATTGCATCTTCTTTGATCAGAAAAGTCTAGCAAAAGTAGCATACAGCATCTTACCAAAGTAACATAGTTTTTCGTCTTTGCAGTAAATACGCCACATCTCTGCTTTTCCAATGCCCTATATTTTTCCTCTACACTTTCTTATATTCATCTTGCTTTGTATTTCACATAGAGAATGGAAATCATTCACAAATCATCTCATGACCAAATCTACAATTCACCTTCATCTGCCAGTATCTTATTTCCTTTTTTACTAAAATAAAGGGGGAGGCTTTTTCTTTCTCTTGGCAGTGGTTGCTTTGTCTATCCTTTATGACTTTGCCTCATTGGTTATTTTCTCTCTTTTTGCATCATGGAACTCTGTCTCTCCTCTCTCTTTCCTAGATGATTTCCATATGTCAGAAATCACTCTTTCACAACATGTTTCACATCATGACACACGTATAAAGTTATAATAATTTTAAGTCACACTGGAGAAAACTGGGGAGACTGCTGGCCCTCTTCTCCGGTCATCTGGAGCGTTGCGGGCACAGCTGTGGGCCTGAGCACTTACGTAGGCACTCTACATAAAAAGGATGCAATGTCTTTCATCTTATAATCAAACAAATAAGCAAATAAACAAAACCCTCCTTTACCCCATATGCCTATTCAGTTCCTTTCTGGTCTCCTTTGTGTCTAAAATTCTGACAATAATTTTCTGCACATGCTTTTCCCAACCACTTCCTTATCTCTCATTTACTCTTCAAAAAAACTCTAATCAACTTGCCTTCTCTGAAACTACCATTGTCAAAATCAACAAATTTAATGCATATTTCTCTGCCTTTCATTTGAAAGCTTCCTTCTTTGAGCTCAATTGTTTCCTCACTTTCATGATTGATCTCAGAATTTCCTGGATTTTTTCCTATGCCTTCCTGATTACATGATTTCTCAGTCTCCATTGCTGGCTCTTCTGCCTCTTTCTGACCTGAGAATTAGGTTCCCTTCCTTCTTTCTTATTTCTCCTGAGATCTTCTCAACCAGCCACATGGTTTTCATTACCACGTATGCACTAATAAAACAGAAATTTAACTCCTCAGTCTAGCCTTCTTGAGTTGGCATTTCCATTTAAATGTTTCACTGTCATCTTAATCTTAACAAGTCTAAAATTAAATTTTTCCTTACTTTCTTCCTCAGCCTTCCCCATCCTGATAAAAATTTCACAAAGCAATCAGTTTTATAGTAAATAGCTCAAGAGGGTTCTGGATTCTTCTCTTTTTTTCACCCCTCATGACCAGTTCATCAGTAAGTCTCAGTAATTTAATCTTTCACCCACATATAGGATCTGTTTTCTTTCTTTTCTCCTCTACCGCTCATGTTAGCTCAGGTCACACTTGTCTCACTCACTGGAATTACTGAGACAAACTCTTAACATTTAGTCTTACCTCCCCACCTCTTCTCTCCAATCTCTTCTCCTCAGAAAAGCAAAACAATCTTCTTAAAATATAAAATAAATTATTTCATACCCCTGAATAAAGCATGTCAAAAAGTGCATAAAATCTACACTCTTCCATGGTTTGTAATACCCTGAATAATGTAGCCCCTACTTCTGTCTCTAAACCCTTCTTTGTCTACTGCCCCTCACTCACAGCCTCCTTGGCTTGCTTTCAGTCACTCATTTCTACTACATAAAGGCTTTTTCAAATAAAGACTTTTTTGCCTGTAATATTCTACCCACTTTCTCTTTTCATGATTGCCTCTTGCTTCTCTTTTAAGGCAGGACATAATTGCTTTCTACTCTTTTTTTTTCCCCCTGACCATCAAATCTAGAGTTGGTCTCTTTTGTCATTCCCTCTCACAGGACACTGTCCTTTTTCTTCATGTTATTTATTACAATTTTTAATTATACTATAAAAATTTACTTATCAATTGCCATTACCACTAGAAAGTAAAACTTAAAAGATCAAGAAAACATTTTTTTTCTGTTCATTAAAATATGGCAAAATGCTGCCACACAGTAGGTGCTCAGTACATTTTTGCTGAATGTGTACTTCCATTTCAATATGGCAGATGGGGCCTCAATTTCTCTCTTCTTTCTCAATAGCCAATTAAAATACATCAAAGAAATTAAAACAGAGAGAGCATGAGGATACTCTGTTATTGAACACATTTTTCAATAATGTCTGAAAAACGAGAAGGAAATCACTATTACAGATTGATTAGAGAGAGAAGAGAAGCCACAGTCTAGAATATACACTAAGGCAGGCAAGTTAAGGAAGCCAAGTTAAGCCACAAGTTCAGCAAAGGGAGAGGCAGAGATATGCACACAGTTGAAAGAAGAGGCACTAACTGAAGGTTTATAGATAGAACTCTTGGCTTGCTCATTCCTCTCCTCTATAAGCTATGTGAATACAGAGTATTCAGCTAGTCTTTTAGCCCAGGTAAAAATATTAGAACACTATTCTCTATGGAAATTATAAAAGTTATCTGGAAAGTTAGAGCTGACACTTGTACATTTGATCACACCAGATTAAAATTTCATTCTTTTTGGCATCTAGGAGATTTCCAGGGTAATGGGCAGAACCTCAACCTATTACCTTATGCAAAAGCTAACTGACTATATTTACCTAAGTACATAAAGGACTTCTTTAATACCTTAATTTAAAATATAAATAGATAATACAATATCACTTATCAATTAACATTAAAAAAATCCAAGGCATGTAGAAAAGAATGTCCTAGAAGAATCTAAAAATATATTAGAGAATATTCACAATTAACCAACATTTGCAGTAGCACTCTTCTTAGAAATATCACTGAAATGACTGGGGACAAGAAAGCATTCCTAGAAAGTAAACACATAATTGCAAATTTTAAAATAAAATGCAAGAAAAGGAAAATAATTTTGAGGGACTCTCCAAAAAATAGAACAGAAAGACAAATAACTGGCAAATGTAATTTTTGAAAACAGAAATAAAAGGCATTCAAGATCAAGGCAGGGTGTCCTATATTTTATTATTTAACAGAGAAGGAAAAATTAGGGGAGATGAAGAAGCCAGAGTTTTGGTCAATTAGAGCACCTAGAGAATTCTGAACAGAATGACAGAAGAGACTCATACCTAATCTATGATGATCATATGTCAGTCTTCATAGTATTTAAAAGTTATGAAATACTCTAGATTGACAGTAATCGTAATAAGATATCCATTAATAAATGAGAATTGAATGACAGTAAACTTGTTAGTTATACTAAAAAGTTGTGAAGAAAAACCATCAGAGTAATTAAAAAAAAAAAATTTATAGTCTTGATTTTTATACCCAGCCAAAAATTTCACTGAATGTGGACAAAATGAAGACATTTTCAGGCCCATAAATGTTATCTCCCATGAACCTTATTTTAGTAATTTGCTGACTTAGAGTCGTAGAAAAACAACTAATAGTCACAGAACATGGGTGGGGAAAATGCAGAAATATTCAATTTCTCTTAGAGTTCTCTCTAACAACAGTGCTGCAGGGCTAGGGGAAAGTTTTTAAATTGGAGAAGGAGGAAAAATGGCTGGCAGCCATGAGAGAGGACTTTAAGAAAAAAAAGAGGAGACATGATAGAACTGATATCAAAATAAAAACTTGGAAAATTCAGAAGAAAGAATAAAGGTACAGACTTCAAAAAATGTGAAAGAAAGCAATCAGAAAGTCCCTGGAAAAGTTAGATGTCACAGGCCAAATGAGAAATAAACTTTGATCTCAGCAATTCTGGATAAAATTGTGCTTAATGGAGGTTGACATTTAGTGGGTGGTGCTACTACATAATTAGATTTTACATAGTTTTTCTTAGGCAATGTCTCTTCACACAAATTAGGACCGTTAAATACTGATCTCAATTCACAAGCTTATAATTTCAGTTGAACACATTCATCTCTTGATAATCATTTATAGAATTCTATTAGATTCTTCTCTTGACATGCACCTTTTAGTATATCATTATGCTGAGAGTCACTTCTATTTGTAGGTTAGGTGGAAGTTCTTCAATTGTGCAGTTAACTGGATTTTGAAATGTGAAAATTTCTTTTTCACTTGTATCAAGGTCCAAAAAACAAAACTGGATCTGTAGTCTGAGTTCAGGAAATATATCTATCACAAATTTTCGTGGGAATGGAGAATCCCATTTCTTGGTTTAACTTTTTACACCATGAGAAGTGGTTCAAACATGAGTTGTTGAAATGACTGTAGCTGCACATGTAAGTACTACTCTGCCTGTTAATTTTAAGTTGATTTATTAAGAAATATTATTATGTCTATAATTAATAGTGGTTGAAGCATTTTTTTTTCATTCGGAAAAAAAGTTTTGGTCTCATGTTCAAAAAACATTCCCATGACATTTTATTACTTTAAGTCATCCAACTTCTGTGAAGTAGGTCAGGTCCGATCATTTAGCTTTTATTTCTAACAAAAAACAAACACAACTGACAATAATAAAAAGTCATAAGAACAAATGAAGCTCATATTTACAATAACAAATGATAAATGTTTTCCACAAAGTACCTGCAGGACCATTACAGTGAATAGCTTTAACCACATTACATTCTCACAAGCTTTGTAACTTTGTCCAACTTTTCTTATTTCTACGACACATGCATTTTTATCACCATCTGTTGTAATATATCTTAACAGATTCTTTTTCAAGTTGTACTGAATTCATATTTCCTCAACTTCTTTGAAAGTATTCTTTCTTATCCATAGAAAATATTCACATAAGTAGATTTTTAACCACCTCCAAATTGTCATTGGCTCCTCAGATAACAACATCTAAGCAGTATCAATATCATTTACTGACTTATCAAGAAACCACTTGAAATCAATTGCTCTGTTTTTTCTTAATCAGCTATCACTGTTTTACTCAAGTTCTCAAATCTTTGAACAATTATTCTCACCAAAAAGCTATTAGTCCTGACCAAGCTTATTTTTTCTGGGTACTTTAGTCACTACAAGCAAACACAATTTAATTAAATGATGTTCCTTGTTTGGTTTGCAAATGAGCTATGCAGAAATTTATTTTGGTTCCAGTCTTCCAGTCTAATTTTTAGTTTTTTATTTGTGTGAAGAAATTCTGCCATTATTAAATATCCCATTTCAAATTTTCTATTTTTTTCCCTGTCACTTTCCAGTAAGTTAGGGATATTGTCATAAGCACTTACGTTGACATCAATGTGTACTGTATTCTTTTCATACAGTTATAATTGGATAATAAACATAATGTTTGCCAACTGATTCTATAATAAAATAAACTATACCTCATTCCACCTTAAAATCATGACAAAGTCCACTTTTATGGTTTTGATGTGATGAGTATGCCATGAAGTAAATAAATAACAAAATAGCACAGTACAATGATACAAGTGGCATTCACAACACTGTCTAGTTGTGACTGTGTCACTGTGACAGCAATAATCTGAGCAGTAATGCAAAGTTACGAGGCCACACACAGCCTTGCTGCAGTTACTCATTTCTGTCATTTTAGCGCAGAAGCAGTCATATACAATATGCAAACAGATAAGCATGACTGTGTTCTAATAAAACTTTACTGACACTGAAATTTGTTTCATATAGTTTTTAATGTGTCATAAATATTTTTACTTTGATTTTTCTGCCCCCAAATCTTTAATTATGTGAAAGCCATTCTTAGCTTGCAGGCCATACAAAAACAGGTAGCAAGCTGAATTTGGTCCACAGGGCATTGTTTGCTGATCTGATCAATTCGGACAACATCAACAAACTTCCTTGCTGGTTGAGTTTGCCAATGGCAGTACTGCTGGTGGATTGGTGGGAGGGAGGAGAGTGAGTTTGGGGTATTTATTCCTTTGTTGTTGACCCCTCTCTGTGGGATTATTGCAAGTTGGTTGCATGTATCAACTGAAGGTTTTAAGGCTGTATCACTTCACCTGAAGTTTTTAATTCTTGCCAGGCGTCTTTCTTCACACAGCTCTCTCTGTTTTTAGGTTTCATTAGCTGCTTCTTTCATTTGTTTCTTCAAGCTTAGTGTATTAAGGAGAGTCTAAAATTACCAACCCCAGCCTTATGCACTGTCCTTACAGTTTCCTACACTGTGATTTGATAAATGGTTAACCAAATTATCCTAATTTTGTGATATATTTTCTGCTGGGACCCTAACTGGTCCAGATTTGAATACTAATTTCCCAGAGTTAATATATGATGACCTTACATCATTTCAAAAATATTAAGCACTCTCTAAGTGTAACTGGGATTGTGTCTCCTCCCTTTCCTGGTATACCTTCTTACTGCAACTATTTGTGTTAAGGATAGAGGAGGCTGGCAAGAGAATTAGAGTCAAGGTTGAGTGAGAGAGAAGAAGAATTTTTGCTCAGAGGGTTAACTCCAAATTCTGGTGAGTAAATTGTCTCTCAGTTTTCTCTAATTATGTTTCTGGTTGAAAATATCCTCTAGCTAGTGGTCTTTACACAACCTTTGCTAACTTTCTGCTGGAATAGCCCCTAAAAAAACACAGAATAAATATGGAAACTCTCAACAACACGAAAACATTTAGAAATGATTTTGATACTATGGCCAGAGTTGGAGAAATTTTTGCCACTTAGAAGGCAGATGGAATTGAACTGAAAAAAACAAAGTTGAGTTTCCCATGAGTATAATGTACCAGAGACAGAGCAAAACTGCCAGTCCAATTGATGACAAAAAGACCCTTTGCTTCTCTCCCCATCTGCCTCTTGCAACAGGAACTCATTAACAGTCATACCTGGAAAACATCAATGTTGTTTTTGAGACTACTCCCCATCTTATAAAATTAATAATTAGGGTATAAAGAAGGCATAACCCAGGCAAATTGCCTTCTGATGCTTAACAAAATTATGAATCCGACAAACATCTGTTGAACATCATCTACTATATGCCTTTCTTCTTTCTCTAGGGTAGGTGTTGGGAGCATAAGACAAAAGTCCCTCAAAGAGCCTACAATTTGATGTGAAAATAAAACAATTAGAAAGAATTGAGAACATGATGACCCATGGGAGTCTAGGGCTTAGGAGATCGGGGAAATTTTCCTAAAGGAACCAACATCGAAAAGATGTATGAAGGGTTATTAATGCTAGACCAACTACGGTGATGTGCATTAGAAAGAAAAACATATGCTTCTGAAAGAAATATAGTTTTCAATAGAAAACACTGAGATAAAAAGATGAGTGAAATTTAGAAGAATCCTCTGTCAAACAAACTACAAGTCCAGACTTTATTTTTTTAAATAGGAGAGACTTTAATTTTAATGCTCATTTCAAGAGAACAGGAATTGGACGGTGGCAAGTAGGAGATCACTATTGCAATAGGGAGAGAACACTGCTACCATGGGCTCTTCAAGGTTCTCAAGGCTTAAGCAAAAGAGTTTTTATTTTATAGGGAGGAGTAAACAAGACTGGAGAGGGCCAGGTAGGGGGAGGTGGGATGAAAGGGTGGCAACACTGGAGCAGATCAGAGGCTGCTTTCTCCTGATACCAGCCTATGCTCAGAGAGGCCTCAGGGAAGCACTGCAATGCTGGCTCACGTCAAGGATTAGTCAGAGTCCAGGGTCCTGGGAGGAGTGAAGAAGCTTAGTCAATATTTGGTAACAAGCATTTTGTCCCCACTGATCAGGGACAGGAAGTTCTGTTCACCTTTTATAAATAAAGAGTGAAATATGGGGAGTCTGTGTCTGACTTGTCATAGGTAAAGAAGAGGGGCATTCTTGAGCCTTATTTCAGGTGGTTCCATGTTACAAGGTGTTCTGAAACACAAAGGGTTGGGAGTGGGGGAAGATTTATTTAACCATCTCTGTTTTCCAGAATCATGGTATTCACTAAGGTAAAGCTCCACGTTGTCCCTTTAATGCACTGCATCTTCTCAGGAGTTGTAGCTTTACCATTAACTTCATTTGTACAAAATGCCAGAGACCAATCCTTGTGGGTAAGAGATGACTCTGCTTGAGATTATCAGGGCCAAACTTCAATATACAGCTGATGCTGAGAAGTGAAGGATTTGTTAAAAGCTTACTCATGCACAGTTTCCATCCCAAGCTGTATTGTTGTCATCTGATCGATTTAGGGGCTCGTGCACTGCTACCAAGTTATCTTCACTATGCAGGGTTTTTGATAATACTTTACTTGTGGAGCCACAGGTCCCAAAATACAAAGTGCTGTCAGCCCATTCTCCTTAGATCTTACCCAGTGACATTTTGAACTTTGAAGATCCAAATGACTGTGTGTGAGGTGATGGAGTTGAATAAGGAAACAATTTTCTCACTATCTCAAAAAGCAGTACTACCCCAGGAGAAAGTAATATTGATTTTTTTTTTTTTTTTTTTTTTTTTGCAGATCCTGCACTTTTGGGCTGGGGGACAGCTAGTGGGGGTAGGGTCAAGTAAGTTTTAATCCTCTCTCAGCTGCTGTGTGTCAGTGAAGTGACACAAGCTAAGAACACTGGTTTCTCCAATTCCTGCCAGATTCTGTCAGTAAGTAGATTATCTTTCCCTCTCCTTAACTGGAGTTGTGAGATTTTATGTTTTCTCCCCAGCGTCTTAGAATTTCCATGAGATATCAGAAGAGACTATATTAGGGGGATTGCTTGCCAAATGCTATTTTTAATTCAAAGTCATAAACTAAAATTTTCTTTAAAGAGTCCATTTCTGATTAAATCAACAAACAAGAAGGGAATATGCGTTCTCAACAGAACAGATATAGTTCAAAACAATCTATAATTAAATATGGCAATTAGATCAGCCTTAGAATTAAGCAATTAGACAACGTCCATAAGATTTAGGTGAAATAAAGTTTGGGTTAATGTAACTTAAGTTCTAATATAGAATTACAGCACATGAATTGATACGTATGAAAACTCCCCATCATCTGAAAGCTGAAAGGGAGTTGACTAAGCTGGCCTTAACACTCTCCTCAGAGTGACAGAATTTTAGCAGGTATCTTACTGAATATAGACACCTGACTTCTCTTGTCTTAGAACATTTATGTTAGAAAACTTGGAATTATAAATTTTGTCCCCCGATCCTTTGAGAGTTAGTCTTTTTCAGCCTCCAGTCAGTTGCACAACCAAAGAATGTGTTTCTCAAAGTCCCATGAGCCATCCCTTTGAAATGTAATCACTAAGAGAAGAGTGCCTCCATCTCTCCTAGTCTCTCTGAATTATCACCCAGCAATCACTGATGGCCTAACCACACTGAGGACTTTTCTCCCCTAATGTCCTCCAGTGATTTTTCACTAGCTCATCTCAGCACTAAATACTCTCCTTTTATTTCAACAGAGTTGAATTTAATCTCTCTCTCTGCCTCCTGTTGCAATAGTCTTGAATAAAGTATTGCTTGCCGTTTAACTTTGTCTGACAAAATTTTTCTTTGGCAAAAATAAATATGTTTTTATATTTGTCTTTTTGTCCAAATTATGCAGATTGTGTTTTTTGGTAAATGTGGGCTTATTTGTTTCTCAGTTTATAATTGAGCAGTTACTGAAATGCATCATTTCATTTAATGTTCCAAAATACTAGGTAGTTTGAGAAACTTTTCTTTCAGGACTGAAACAATAGAATTCAGTGAAAGGAGGGCCCATGGACTATAAGGAAAAAAACTAATGAGATAACATTTGAAAGAAAGACATTTTGTTTGATGAGTATGAAATTTTCCCATTTTATTTTTTCTTCTCTTCCTTCTTCTGTCCTTCCTTCTTTTCTTCTTCCCATTTTATAGGTCTCTCCTTTCAGGTAGTTTCTGTGCCTCAAAGGACACAATCTGCTTTCCAATCTGTTTCAATTATCATTCATAAATATAAAAAAATTCAGTGAACTTTGGAAAATTTCACACAAATCATAGCATTTACACTAAACACAATTTCTGTTAAATTTATAAAATGTCTTGATCACATTTAAGGAAAAAAACGTGTGTCATAACCTGTTTTTCTTGCTTCATACTTTACTGAGAGTCAAAGAAGATGAGGGGTGATCTTTAACATTTGGGGACCCAGAGGTCTGCCAGACTGTACAGCAATTCACTTGAGCTAATTCTAATTCATCCTCTCTCTTTGTTTTTATTTTTTCCTCCTTCCTTGTTGTTATTATGGTTTTTGCCAAGATCAATGCTAACTCATATTGTGGAGAATATGGCTACTTGTGTTAATGGTCGGGCTGCCTTATCCAAAGACCAGTAGCAGTGATTCTAAATCTCAGATGTACATAAGAATCACAGTAGGTACTTGTTAGAAAAGCAAATATTTGGACCCTTTCCCAGCAATTTCAGTGTTTCTGATGGGGTCTGGAATTTGTGTTTTGAATAAGCATTTGACTTAGGTAGGAGACGGGAGGACCAAATTTTGAGAAATGTGAAGACAGAGTTAAACATACGAATCTGACAAAACTAGAAGAGTGAAAAATATTAATTGTGGGAAAGTAGGAAAATGGGATTGAGGATACGTGTCTGTTTATTAAAAAAAGACAATGAATAAAGGAGAAAGAGGCACATATCTGGCCCCAGTCCTGGGCCTATCGGCCTCCCATGGGACTTCATTTTCAGACTTTGCTGACTCTGTCTATCATGCATCAGAGAGGAGCTGTACTTCGGCCAACCCTATTCTTTTAAAACAAAACATATTAATGCTGAAGTAATTTAGTAAGTTAATTACCTATAAATAAAAATATCCCCCTTTCCTCTTTGCCAGCATGCATTTATCCTCCCATCTGATCGTGTGTTACTGATATTCTAGGATTTTTATTTTGTTTGACCATAAGAAATCTGTTCACCAAATTCTTCCTTAGTGTCCTTTCTAGAATGCTAGGTAATTTTTTCTATAGTGCTTCAAATAAAATAATATATTCAATGTATTTCTTTTATTTCTCTTAGGTGAGAAAGCAATCAGGAGAGCTAAGTGATAAATGTGTTAATCACGTAGTGTCCAATAATGTGGATTATTTACTAACTGGTCACTCTCCAAAAGACTAAAAGAAAATAATCGTGAATAGAAATAGGAAATGTTGTCTGAACAGGTCTTTGTGGTGAGGCAACTCCGAATTTAATCGTTCTTATGGAGATTGCTCACAATCTTTGGATTCAGGGACCAGATCTAGGCTGTTCCCTCCTATGGGGAATATGAAACATCATTTGAAATAGCATTTTCTAAGACATTGTAATGATAAAAGAGATGCCATGAGATTTGGTTTTCAAAAGGAATTGTATGACAACAAATTATTTCACCTTAAATTGTAAAGATTTAGCGCAGAATACCAACTCACCTTAAATTGTAAAGATTTAGCGCAGAATACCAACTCACCTTAAATTGTAAAGATTTAGCGCAGAATACCAACTCACCTTTACAAAGGGTTCAGTGCCATGGTAAGCAAGTGTTTGTAACCAGTGCTGGCTTTATACCCAATGGAACTGTTAATGGCTGCCTTCTGGGAACTAGTTTGAAAGACAGAACATTCATATTTTAAAATTTTATTAGCAATGATTAATATTATGGGGCAGATATTATTTATTTTCCCCTAACATTTCCTCAGTTCTGTACTATTATAAAAAGTAAGCATAAATATATACCTACTTTCCTAAACACAGTTTTCATCTAAAGAAAACTAAGAGGAAGTACTAAGAAGAGGCAAAGAATGTTTTTAGGACTTTATTTGAATTTATAGTGGTTATATTCGCTCTTTTAGGTCATGTGGACAAGATCAGCCTACTGGATATTGGATTAGGTCCCTAACTATTGTCTCCCACCCCACCCCACCCTGCAGATGACCTCCCCCAATCCCAGTTCCCCTGGCTCCATCTCAGAACTACTTCCTGTCTAGCTTTTATTGGAAGCTTGAGTAGGATACTTGCCTACTCATGAACAACTTCTATATGTGGAGATAAAAGAGACAACAACACAGTATGGCGTGTCATAAAATATGCATACTTCTCAGAGATTCTATGTCTCAGCACACCTAAAGGGAGAATCTTCTAATTAGCACACTTTGACAGTGAGTGAGTGAGGTGAAATGGATTCATATAGGTGAGGAATCAGATTTCTAAAGGTTTGTGGATGGGGATAATTTCCAATGCATATGTCTACTCATTATCCTGAGATTCAAGCTTTCAAACACAACATTCTAGCCTTGCTTATCTTAAATTCTTAATGCAGATGATTTCCTAACATTTCTTCTTTATTATGTGTTGTATGATATGTTTACTGGTAAGAATTTATTGTCCTCAGACCTAATATTGTGTGATTTGAATACCTTCTTGTTATTAAAATTATGATATCTAGGAAAGTACAATTTTTACGTATTTGATCTCATTCAATTTATTTTACAAATCTTCCCTACTGCCCCACAGCACTCACTGACAGTGCAAACAACTTATCATAAAGTGATTCAATTCACTTTTGTTTTTCAGACTTCTCAGCAAGGTTCTACCCAATTCTATGCTAAGATCAGTATGTAAATATCAAATTATTAATGCATATCTATTCCTATCATGATCCTTTTTCCCCTAATTAACTAGATGTATACATCTTGTTGATGACAGTTTCTGGAGGTTCCATTAACTATTTAGTTAGTTGCCCCTAGTTTCCTTTTGTTCCCATACTTTAGCACAAATAATTAAGCAATACTTCATTTAAGAAATGCTAACAAAACATCTACTAGGGACCTGAAGCAGAATTGCACTGCTGCATGAAAATGTGCTGAGGCTGATTTGTATTGCCTCATGAAAGCTGACTGTGTGCACCCACTCCCATGTTTAAATCACATATGACATTACACTGGCAGCTTCAAAGTGGCCACAGTGGGAGTATTTACAACCTGGTAATGGGCAAATGTTAGGTAGATTTAGGGTTTTATTGTTTGCTTTTGTTTTTTCCAGCATGCACTTACTAACTTTCAAGATACTGTTGGAGTCGAGAGGTTCTTGTCTTATCGCAGAAAGAATTCAAAGACAAGACGTGGAGGTCAAGAGAGCAAAGCAAGGATTTATTAAGGGATAGACAGCATGCTCTCAAGGAAAGAGCGGGCAGACCCAGGTGAATAGCTGCCCCAAGTTTCCTTGGCAAGGTCGTTATATGAGTGAAAAACTGAATGGGCAGAATACTCATTGGTGGGGAAGGGTTTGGGGTTGTCTTTCCTGATCTTCATCTCAACTCCACCTCCCCAAGTAGGGAGGAGGGATTTTTTCATCCTTATTTAGTATTGATCAGGAAGTTGGATGAGGTCATAATGAACAAAAGTTTACATTCAAATGGGGGAATCAAAACAAAATATTACATTTGGACAGAGGTCATAGATCAAAAGGTTACATTCAGATAGTGGGGATTCCTGTCCTGTCCCACCCTTCTGCCTCCAGGATACTTATCAACCCAGAAGGTATGTTTTTTTATTAGTCCAGAGGATCCTGTTTTTCTTGGTCTGTGTCAAGACCCCTGCTGTTCACAAGATATATGGTTTTCTGTCATTTGCCCATATTCCCCTTTCTCTGCTCATATCTATCTGCCTGCCTGCTCTAGCAATATCATCCTTGCCCTCAAAGAGCTCACTGACAAATAGCTGGAAAAGACTAGTAAATTTCTGGATTTTCTTACTGAAAAGATAATTCTGATGCCAATGTGGGGGTGATAAACATAAGGATGAGGCTGGAAGTATCATCATAACTGTCTCTTAGATGTGCTTGAGGTGTTTAGGTGAATAATAATAGAGACCTTAAAAAAGGAACATGACAGTGGGGATGTAAGGTGCGTGTAGAGTTTTGTAGGAGATTGACTTAGCAACAGTATATTGGTCTTCCACTGCCTTCCATGACAGTTGAACTGCAACAGGAAGTGCTCTGCTAGATGAAAAAATACTAAACAAAATATGTGAAACAGCTTTCAGATATTGGACAACAGGTAGCACTTGAATTATTTTTATGTTCCTAATTGAATCCACACTAGTCATGTTTTCTTATTTTTCATTTGGATTTTTTTAGATTAATTTTTGTAAAAGGCAGTTCTCACCATGTCATTCTTTTAAACTAAAATAGTGTCATTGAAAAAAATACTGTAACAATAATGAAATTATAGAATATTTTCTTTCTGAAGACATGTCACAGGAAGCTGTACCATGTTTGCTCTAAGCATGTTGTATGTATACTTGCATTTAATCCTCCCAACATTATGAGGTAGGTACTACTGTTGCTCTCCTTTAATGGGTTAGGAGATTGAGGCAATGAAAGATTAAGTAACTTGACCATGGTCTTAGAAAATAGGGGTACTGAAATTCAAATTCAGGAAATCTGTCTTTAGTCGTTATTTTTATAACCATAAAATCCACATATTTTTCAAGAAGATTGCAGATTTTTGCTTTTGCCTATTTCAAAGTCCCCCCATGTATGGATCCCAACATATATTTTCTAAGTCATCCTTTACCATTTTTCTATAGTAAAATTCATTTTCCACACTTGTAAAATACTTAACTCAGAGAATCTTATATATATATAGGATGTGGTAATCACATGCTTAAATTACAGTAAATGTGCTGTAAATATTAGTTCTTCTGCCTTTCCCTTCCTCCCTTCTTTCCTTTGTCTGATTCTTCTTTTTCTTCTTCTATTATACCTATTATAATGATGATTATTATATTGTCATGTTAAACTGGGTAACACTTTAATGCTTTCATTTTCTTTACCTAAATCCATATGGTCCGTTGTGCCATTTTTGTGACATGTCTTGGCTCTCTTCTTTTATACTTTTATATACTTCTATATACTTGTGCACTTTTGTATACTTTTGATAGTATACTTTAATTCTTTTGTATACTTGTATAGTTTTGGGGATTAAGCTTTACATATTTTATATTAACTTGTGATTCCTTACAAAAGAATACTTTGCCTGGCATATTGTAGCACAATGCCATTCATTAAATAGATTTACATTGTGTCTACTGGGAAATGGGTGGTGTTTTAACTTACGGATTCTGAGGATGTATTGAAATATTAAAGGTTAGATGTTGTGAATCAAAGTCCAGAGTCATTATTTTTTTAACTTAATGGAGTAAAATTCTAGATATAAACAATAGAAGGTCAAATATACTTTCTGACATAAACTGATGAAAAGAGCATAAAACTGAGATGAAATCCCAAAAAGATAAAGTAATTGGGTTAAGAAGATAGAACATTTTCTATAAATACAAATAAGCCATGCTTAGCTTTGTACAAGAGACCTAAGAAAAACTTGAAGACATTACGGATTACAAATTAAATATGTCTTTGCTATGGTTTCAGAAGAAAGAAAAAAGGGGAGAGAAGCAAGATGGCAGAGTAGAAGGAAGCTTGTAGCTTACCTTCTCCCACAAATACACCAAAACTCACATCTACGGACTGACTCAGCCAACCAGAGCACCTGCCGAACTCCCACAGAACATCGCCCTCTTTGAAAGACAAAGATGCCAAAAATCTGGTAGGAGAAAAGGAAAAAGGAAAGAAGGAAAAACCAAACAGTGCAGACTGGTCCCACGGGGAGGGAGCGGCAAAGGAGGAATAGCGCTCGTCCGCTGGGTCTCCCCCCTTCAATGGAGAGGCCGACGGGATGGAGGGGGAGGCTCCGAGGCTCAGATCTGCCCCGAGCACCCCTTGACTGACAGAACTAAGTTAAATGGGCACACAAGGTCCCCGCAACACCCAGCCCGAAATGCGAGCCAGCAGCTGTGGCTGGGACAGGCCACCCGAGCCGGGCGGAGGACAGGGGCGGCTGCACTGAGGCAGCTCCGGGGGACTGCAGGGTGCTGCATGCAGTGGCTGGGAGGTGATAGGGAGCAGAACAAACTCAGTTCCCCATGAATTGCGAAAGAAGCAAAGCAACAAGGCTGGTGTGCCCTGGGGGGGAGGGGCCCCGTAGCCTTTGTCTCGTCAGACCCGGCGCCATTACTGGTACTTCTCACGAGAAGAGAGGCGGGGCACAGCCACAGCCACCATCTCCTGTGTGCAGCGCCCAGGCAGGGGCAGGGGCAGGGCCGGGCCCTGAATCCGCACCCAGTGGCTCGCAACCTCCTGTGCCGGACTGAGACTTGTTTACAGCCTGAGGCAGATAGGATCTTTCTGCCCTCTTCTCTCAGAGAACTCACACCGCCAAGACAAACAAGGAGCTGAGATTTGGCACAGAGCAGGGGTGGGGCCGTTCCATGGTCATCCCCGAGCCTGCCTTCTCACTTCTCATTTTTCAGTGGTCACCTTTGTCAGCATGCAAATGGTCTGGATCAACAAGAGTCTCAACGTAAGTCAATGCCTAATCTATGATTTCCCATAAGAGTTTTCCCCTACCTCAGGGAATTCTTCCCCAGAGAATTAAATCTCTTATAGCATTCAGGACCCATTACAAAATACAAAACAAATTAAACCCCCTCAGATCTCATACTCTCATCTTCAAATGGATCTAAGACAGTCATCATAGCCTGCAAGAGGGGCTGAGCTATAAGACAGTCCAGTCATTTCCATTGTTCCTCAAAGAGCATTGCATGCCCTTCCCTTCCTTTCTGAAATGAAGTTGCCAAATTTTGTAAGATTCACCTGGTTTCTGCCTATGCCTCTTGTGGATTCCCCTCCTTCCAGGCTAATGTAGGTGCCCATTTCAGTAACTGTTGTCTGAGAGGAAGCAGAACCCCTTCTGAACTTCTAGGATGAATCTTAGCACAAGTTATCACAATGGGTGGACCTGAGGCTGCTCACTGTAGTGACAAGAAACTCTTCCTTCCGTCCATCCTTCCCCTCCCTTCACCCCTGCCCCCACCCAGGGGAGAATTAACAATTCTTGCACCCTGTTCAGATAGCTGCAACCATTTCCCAATTTTTTTTCATTAACAGGCAATAAAGTTGAGGACCATTAATTTTCCCAGTTGACCATACTATTTGATCAACAGATTCATTACCAATTTCCATGGATTTCCCATAAATCCTATTAGCCAGCATGGCTCTCATTCTCCCTCTTCCAGAAATCCTTTTCTCTATCAGCATTCACTCTTCATTGTCAAAACATCTTTCAAGAACTGTGGAGAGTCTGAGATTTTTACCTAACTTGAGAGGTACTAAGTTAGACTGCCTCAAAACAGAGACAGAGTTTTGTGGATCCTGAGAGAAGATAAGGAATCTCCTGAGTTGAAGACAAAAGACTTTATTTCTCGTGACAGTAGTAGTATCAAGAGTATCCAAAATTTTGCATGTATCAGATGAATCCTAATTCTCCCAGGGAGACATGAAGGGGGCCAGATGACCCCTGAAAATCTAGGGGGTTTCAAGAACTTGAATATTCTAAAATAGGAAGTAAGCATATCTGACCTTTGTTCCTGTAGGAATCAGTCTTATTATGTTGAGAAGCAAGGAAGCCTACTCTTTGTTTCAAATACACTATACCTTCTAAGTCTAATTGTTATGCAAACATTTTTGAAAAGACAGCCCAGAACAAAGGGCAATTAGTGACTCACTCATGAGACATGCAGACATACACAAGATCCACAAAAGATTATCTCCTAACAGTAATAGTAATGTGAAATTATCACTAAACATAATTCATATTTTGATTAAAAATTCAATGACTTTTTAAAATTGAAGCATAGTCAGTTACAATGCGTGAATTTCTCGTGTACAGCATAATGTTTCAGTCATACATGTACGTATACATGATTGTTTTCATATTTTTCATTATAGGTTACTAATACTGAATATAGTTCCCTGTGCTATATGGAAGAAAAATTTTCAATCTATTTTATATATAGTAGTTAATAGTTGCAAATCTCGAATTCCCGATTTCATTGACTCTTTTAGGGAGGGCATTGGAATCAAGACTACCTTTCTTCACGCAAATACTTCCAATATACGTTTGGTGCTGTTATCTATAGAATTGCACACTGTCTCCGATTTAAGATGATTCAGCTTACAATTTTTCAGCTTTATGATGGTGAGAAAGTCATAAGCATTCAGGAGAAAGAGCACTTTGAGTTTTAATCTTTTCTTGGGCTAACCATACACATTACAATACTCTCCCGTGACGCCGGGCTGTGGAGCCACAGACCCAGTTGGCCACGTGATCAGAGGGGTAAAGAACTAATAAACCAGCTGAGTAGTATTCCTCTATGGGGGTGTGTGTGTGTGTGTGTGTGTATATATAATTATATATTATAATATATAATATATTTAATATATATGAATATATATTAAATTATAATTTAATATATATATATGTAAAAACAGAACACAAACTAAACTACAACCATTCTGTTTGTCAATTTTAATACTAATTCAATAAGTTACATGAGCCAGTCAACATTTTATTATAAAACAGGCTTTGTGTTAGGTGATCTTGCCCGACCTAATGTGCATGTTCTGAGTGTGTTTAAGGGAGGCTAGGCTATGATGTTTGGTAGATTAGGGGTATTAAACGCATTTTGATTATGGTATTTCTAATTTACAGTGAGTTGATCTAGGATGATCATCATCAATCTAGGAAGATCTGTAAAGTGAATGGGTGACTTCTCTTGTAACTTACATAGTAATATACAATCAACCTCCAAGGTGTACATATTTTATTGAAGTTCAAATACTTGTTTCTATTCCCCAGATTAGCTAGTACTGTTATGGTTTCACAGCAACTATGTGTTCTCAGAAACAGTGCTAAAATGCTTGTTAAACAAGAAAGGATGGAAACAATTCATGTGGGATTGCGTGTGAGCTGGACAGGGTCAAGGGAAGCTGGCAAGTTCCTGCTTGAGGTATCTTGTTAACACTGAAAGAAGGAGGCAGTTGCTGATGCTCAGAGGGCCTTAAATTCGAGTCTGAGAAAGATTAATGCCTGTTTACCATGTAATAACATGCTTTAGTTAAGAAAGCTAGCAAGTATTGTATTTGGTAACATCTGCTTATATTTAATTGTAGTAGTGACTTAATGGGTTCCATATGAAGAGCTGCTTAACAAAAATGACACATTGAAACACTATTTTGGAGGGAATGGAGCAGTGCTTTTTTCCTCAAAGGTGGCACTTTACAGAAGTTTACTTCTTGTTAGCTAGGAACTACAATTTTTATACAATTTGGATAGTGAATTCTGACTTACTGTAGTGATTTAACTAGTAGCACAAACATTTTGTAAATTCCTAATTATTTTTACAATTGTGCTCTTATTATATAAGACCATAATCAGGAAAATATTTTAAAATATGCAACATAAAAGGAATAATGGTGTCTGGATAGCAATGCTCACAGGTTACATTTAACAAACTCTGAGTAATAATAAAAAGTTTTAACATTTTTAAAGCTATATTCAGAATAAGAGTAATTCAAGGCTGGATAGAAACTGTTCTGGGGTGATTTTTGTTTAAGCCATCTATCAACAGACAAAAAGATTGTTACTCAAAATAAACTTTCATTCTATCTTCTCCAACCTGAAGAACTATTTCAATCTAGAAAAAGCAAGAGAGAAGAAAATCCATGATGGTTTCAGAATTAGCAAGAGTAATATCTTTACATATATTCATGTGTTTTATATCCCCAAATCTTTGGATCTAGTTTCTAAATGCAACACACAAATGATTTAATGGAAAAAGTAATGAAGTAAGAGTCAAGAGGTCAGTTGGTTTAACTTTGAGCAATTTACTTAAACAATCTGGAATTAATTTTCTGGGCTATGAAATGAGCCTCTCTCTTTGGATTAAGAAATGTATGGGCAAGTTAGATTGACGATCACATCTACTTTCTTACCAACCCATTATATTTTCTGTCTATAAACAGCACTGCAGTTATTAGGAGGTGTGATAACAGTGAATCCAGAGTCATGATGAAAGACATTGCCCAAGACATCTTTTTCATCACCCAAGATATCTTGAACTTCGACCTGGAGAAACACTGGGAAAGAAGACACCACCTTCTAATGTGAGTGCTTTTGAGACATGAACCACATGACATGGTGACAATTAATAGTCCAACTGATCATCACAACTTCCTATGGAAGGAAAGGGGGAAGAGACTTTGACTGACTGTTTAGTTTTTACCAGGGATTATACTAATAAAAATTCCCTACGAGCTAGCTCTTATTGGCCTGGTTCTGCAGACACAGATCTTGACATATACCAGTAAGTAAATGGAGAAGCCAGATGTCTTTGCCATTTATCTGATATCAAATCTTGTTTTTTAAGTCACATCACTACTAAACTAAAAATTAAGTGAAATAACATTGCTCTTCCTGGATGTCTCTTATCTCTCTGAATAGTCTTCATAGCTCCTTGAGAAAAAGATCATGGCTTATTCATTATGATCCGTGGAGCTTCATGAATAATCTACACACACTAAGTGCTCATTAAATATTTTTGTGTATATATTTTATTGAAATTTGAATACTTGCTTCTATTCACCAGATTAGCTAGTACTATTGTGGTTCCACAGCAACTATGTATTCTCAGAAACAGTGCTAAAATGTTTGTTGAATAAGAAAGGATGGAAACAATTCATGGGGGATTGTATATGACTGAACAGGGTCAAGGGAAGCTGGCAAGTTCCTGCTTGAGGTATCTTGTTAACACTGAAAGAAGGAGGCAGTTGCTGATGTTCAGAAAGTTTATGGAACATAATAGTATTTTTTTCTCTTCCATGTAAAAGATTTTTATTTAATGAAAACTTGTGCCTCTCATCAGTTTTCTGCTTGATGCAACAATCCAGAACATTGAGACATTTTAACTGGTAGTAAGTGTGAAAATAGTTTTAAAACATAGAAAACTTAGATGAATTTCTGGAGACCCACACAACTGTGTCTCATGGATTATTTAGGGATTAATAGTCTAAATTATTCTTATTTGCCTGTTTGATTAAAAATAAAAAATTACTCTATTATGAATAAATGCTATATTAGAAGCATTAAAAAAAAGAAAGAATGGCATGTGTAAGAGGCTTGAAAATTGAAAAAAAATAATGGGAAATAAAATTCAAAAAACAAATGGTTTAGAATGATTAAAGGAAAGCATTATATATGGGAAAAAAGGAACTCCAGGATGCACATATTTCTGAATAGAGAACAAAACCAATGAAAGAAAAAATTCAAAAATATGAAAGAAAGAAATTCATTGAAATAATGACACCTCTGAATCTTACAAGATTAAGCAAGTGTAACACTTTCTAGGGAAATTGATTAAAAATAATTAAAAAAAAACCCCAAAACAGTTAACAGGCTTCCAAAATCAAAAGCAAATGAAATAAAATACGTAATTATATGACAAGCCTCAGAAATCTCCAATATTGGAGTTTCATTACCTGATAGAATGATCTATTATTTTTATACTCAACATACTATTGAAGTTCAAAAGCAGGAGGTAGATTGTTCTAAACAATAGAAATAAGGTAATATGGGACCCAAGGGTCCATCTTAAAACACAGTAAAATTCAGACCGTAATACAAATATCGTATTTGATAGGCATTGGATTGGTTTATGTAAGTATCATTCATTCATTCTTTCAATAAAGATTTAGCATTCTCCTTTCTGAGGTAACCATTACACTAGATCCTGGTGATACAGTAGCAAACAATTTAGAGCTTACATTTTTTTTGGCTGGAAATTGGAGGAGGTAGGTAGAGATAAACTAATAATTTATCATAGTGACTGGCAAAGGGAATGGGATTGAGAGGCCTTTGAGATAAGTATTTAGAAAGATTCTCTAAGTAGGTGACCAGTATGCTGAAGATATTTACTAATTGCAATATTTGTCCATGTGCAAATGGTCAATAATTCATCAACATTGTGTACATTCTACATTCAGTTGTTCCCAAACTCTTCCAGGGATAAATTGCTCAGAATTCTACAATTTCATAAGTTGGTGGTTGTTATTCACCATTTAAAGCTAATCTTCCCCCTTTTTTCCTTTTGCTTAAAATTTGATAACTGATTTTGTTGTATTTCTTAAATGGAAATATTTCAATTTTGCATTCATTTTTTAACAGCTTTATTGAAATGTAATTGATATACAAAGAACTGCACATATTTAATGTGTAGTTTGATGAGTTTAGACATATACAAACACCCTTAATAATATCACCACTATCAAGGTAACAGAGTTTTCTTGTATATCTCTTTGCATGTGACTCAGTCCTAAGTATTTTCATATAAAACATTTTTGTCTTTTCCATTAGGATGAGATGATAATAAGGGAATTCTTTCATCTTTTCATTAGTTGGATTCTAAAACATAGTTCACTTGGGTTTGCTCTCCATGAATAAACTACCATGAGAGGCAACACTTCAATTGCATTATGTTTTAACTCATTTCTACCATAGTGACTCTCCCTCCTGGCCAAATAAATACATTGGTTGGTATGATAATTTTGCTAAGTGAAATAAATATGAGGCTTTTGTTGTAAAACATGGGGTTGAATCCTGACTCTACTCTTTTACTTGCTCTGTGACTTTAGGCAAGTTACATAACTTCTCTCATATCACTGAAATTTGCAGATTTGTGGCAAGACAGATTCATATTCTTGGTGGCTAAACTGAACTAAAAATGGTTTTGCCATCACCTTCCTAATTTCTACTCTTAATATGCTGTAAGATTGGCCAAATGATAATACGGATTTAATGTGGTAACTGATGCTCATGGAAGTTCCTGAGAATGAAAGACTGACCTACTCCATCACAACTTCACCCAGACCAGTGTTGATTCAAGTCACTGGATCTCCATTTGTGTTAAGACTTCCACCCTTACTGACATTACTTAGGCTCTTTGTAACTCCCTTTTATCTTTTTTCCATCATCTATCTTTTATTCTTTTTTGCTTTTCTAATCTCTCTCCCATATAATTCCCAGCTTTTGTGCAATTGTTTGCCAATGTAAGTGTTGCTTTTCACCTGGTAGGAAGTATACCAATTTCTGAATCATGAAGCATAATCCTTTTCTCTTATGTTCTGCTAGGTTTCTCTCAGTTGCTGGATGTTCACAGGTCACTTTTGCAGAGCCAGAGACATTCATTAGTTTCTTCTTCCTTCCCTTTTACTTTCTCTCCATTCCTCCTTCCTTCCCAATCTTCTTTCCTTCCTCCTGCCTATTCGCTTGTAATTCTGATTGTACTTCTTTCTTTCACCATAAGGAAGCCTGAAGTTTGCCTTCTAAATAACTGAGATGAAACTCTATCTCATATATATAGTTTAGAAATAACTTTAGTCAGTTGGACATATTTATACCCTAAGAAGAGTTTCTATGTAAATATAAGACACCCAGTCAGGGTTGAATTTCAGATAAACAATAGATAATTCTTTAGTGCATGTCCCAAATATTATATAGGATATACTTAGACTAAAAATGATTTGTTGTTTATCTGAAATTCACATTTATCTGTGAGCCCTGTATTTTTATTTGCTAAATGTGGCAACCTTAAACTAAGTATTTCATACAGGGCTAATAAACCTGTGTTTTTTAATCAATCAGTGTTAAAAATCATTTTATAATTTTGCATGTTAGAACTATGTCAGTTGTCCATCAGGGAGATGTGAAAAAACATTTACATCAGGAAATTTAGAAATTGCTAAATTCTTTACGGATGAGTATCATACTTGTCATCATAAACCTACCTTTTTTCACTTTTATAATAAAGTATGATATACAATTATTTATTATAACCTATCTCTAATTCATTTTATTGAATTAAAAACAGGCATTTGTTTACAAATAGGTAGACACTTTATATTAAATCCAATATACTGACGTATTCTAAAATACCCAGAAATTTTATTGATATCCCTGAGCACCTGATAATACAGAAGGGAAACTAAATACAGGAAGTTTGCAATGAGAAGAAGATACTAAACTGGAAGCAAGTGAAAGGGGGATGGGAAGAAAAACAGTTTTTTTTCTCTATCCAAGAAAGTTCTTATGGTAGAATAACTTCACATATACGTCAACATAAAAAGCTATTTTTAAATAGAGGTTCTCTTTTAAGTTATACAATCTATTAGAAAAGTGATTATCATGCATTGCTGCACCTAGGCAAAAAAGAAAAAAAAAAAAAGAAAAAGAAAAAAGAAAGGAAAGAAAGCAAGCACCAACAGGCTGAAAAGCCTTCCTCCCCTCAGACATGCACATTATGATGACCCCTAGTGGTCGAGCCAGGCAAAGGTGCCACACGTACACAGACACACCCAGACACACAGGCACAGCACAGCTTTTAATCAAAATTTATTCCTTTGATAACTATGTAAGTTTAAAAAGCTAAAGATCTAATCTGTTCTTATAAACAATAATTCGTACATATGTGTAAACTAAAAAAATGTGCAGTGTACTGTATATATGTATGCAATATAATGTGTATGTGCAAACTTAAAATTCTACCTAATAAAACAGAAAATGGAGGGGAAAAAAGAAAAGAAGCCTCATGTAGAGACAGCTCCCTTAGTGTTCCTCTGAATTTAATTCAGGGTAATCCAAAATATACTTTCATCTACTTATTACAGGCAGGGTATGAAACTTACTAAATTAACAACATTTTAGGTTAGATTGTATCTAGTACAATATTATTATTTCTGAACTCTTAGCAAGATGGGTATTGATTATGACCTTGAGTTAACATCAATTTATACATTCTCAGAAGTTGAGAAATTTAGGCTACTTCAGAAATTATCTGATTCAAATTCTACATTTGGCAATTAGAATATATTAAGCAAAGAATGTTTGACAGGCTTGCTTAAATTCCATCAGCTACTTATTGACAAAGCTAGAACTAAGACGTACTCTCTAGACCACCATCTCGGTGCAGTTTCCAATATCCACCAGGGCCTCCTGACTGAAAGGTCACATTTACTCTAAGATGAAAAAAGAACAAAAATGTGTGGTTCTATATAGGGACCTAAAACTCATTAAAGAAAGCCTATAATATCTTTCCTGAAGGAAGGTATTAATCTTATTCTCTACAGATTATATTCATATCCTAAGAGACAAGAAATAAGGTCTTATATTCTGATTAAGGTTAAGGTATATAGCTAACTACATATATCAATGACTAATAAAACTTGGAAAATTATTAAAATTGAATTTAATAACCTTAAGCCATTGTGTTACAATAACAGAGGATCAAGAAATACAATACTTTGAAAATACAGATTTCGTTTGCATAGAGAACAATTTACATTTAATTTCAGCATGAAATTTTAGGGAGCACTCATAAATATTTAAGTGATTATGATGTAATAATGGAGTTCTTTTCAATGAAAAAAAATGAGGATGTTGTAGAGAAGATTCAAATCCTGGACAGGAAAATAAATTGTCTAATGTCTTCAAAGTCTCCAGAAAACTTGAAATTTAACATTTTTATGGGAACTGAATTTATGGGTTATTTTGTTTAAACCAATTGTAGGTTCATAAGCAGATTTCAAATACATTTTTCTGCTCTTGGTAAGCCTCCCATATCATGAGTTTTCATATTTTTAATTTCATTTTTAAATGGAGATACTTGAATGACATTCCTGATTGGGTGTTATATGTATATTTTAAATGATTTTAGCCATGAAAAACTATGTAATTTTGTTATGAATAAGTTGATCAAAATCCCAAAGGTTGTATGAATGCTCTTGGGAGCTTCACTGACTATTTTACTTTGTAGACAAATTCCCATTCCTAGATATTGTGAAGAAGTTGCTAAATGACTATATTTATTGAATTTTTTTTATTGTGTGTAAGCATGGAATTAGCCACCCACTCCCTTTCCACCCAATGAAGTGTTTCTATAAATTTTAGACTTAACAGTTCAGTCCTCACAATCCTATGAAGTTTAGTCCCAACTCAATTTAAATGAAATTTTAAATTTTAGTCAAAATTTCATGTAAACAATATCCAGCTAACTACATTGTCTTATTTTCCAAAGTGAAACAAGCATCTGAGTAAGAGTCTTTTAAGGTAGAAAATAAAAGTTCTCTTTAACATAACTGGACAAAGAATTTTTAAAAAGTAAAAGAAATTAAAAAGGTGCAAATGCAGATGTAACTTTGATACAGATAAAGTTTCAAAAGCATTATTGTTCTTATATATTTCTGCTCTAGAATGTTTTTATAGTAACACTTAAATTCTATCTATAGGTAGTGTATTTGGTCCTATGAAAACTGTAAGAATTTAAGCCAAGGCATAAAAATTGTTTTTTGACTCCTTGGGTTAACAAGATGATGATTTACTTAGAAATATATGATGATAGTTGATATTGAAGAAAATATTGAGTGAAAAAGATTTAGATTTTTTTTTAAATTCATTTTTAAGATTTCTTTAGATGAGTAAGTTTTAATCTTGTAGAAAACAGTAACATATTTTACCAAGAAATAAATATTAAATAAATATTAATGTCAAGTTACAATTTACTGACAGTGACATACACTCATACTGAAATCACACTGTTTACATTTTGATGACATAAACAAAACTTCTGTAAGTCTTAGCTCATTTGAAATGACAAGCTATTTTTTCAAGGAAGAAATAATTTCTTATAAGTCTTCAGATTCCCAGACACCAATTACTTCATAATTTACAATGAATCACTTATTTTTGACCTTGTGAATGACATAAAAACCGAACTATTCCAATATAAACAAAATCAGATATCTTAATGATATTAATAAAACAATGACAACATGTAACATAGGATAGGGAAAGTGAATCTTTTGGGGGAAATTTTATAAATGCTTTTGAATAGTTACTTCCTATGAGACTATTAGACCATTAGAATGCTCTCCAACAAATGGGGAAAGACGAGTCAGATAGTGAAAGATGTAGTAGACATCCAAGTTCACCATCATATCCAATTTCTTAATACTAAGAAGCAATCAATATATGAATGAATCTGCCTATTCCAGCATTAAGGGAATCAAAAGATAAGTGAGGTTAAATCATTTCAAAATGATGACATATACAATGAAAACACTAGATGTTGCTAGAATTAAGATTATCCAACATCTTTTCTCATCTTTCTATTACTCGCCTTCTTGTAATTATAACTATACTGTTATGGGTTAATTCACATTTATTTTTGATCTTATGTGTAGAAAAAGGACATTTCAAGTTAGATGTTTAGTTTCTCATTACTGTTGGAAGTTAGCTCATAAAAGGTTTTCTGAACTCCATAAGTTTAGATTCCAATTCAATGCCTCTAATTTAATCTAAAATATTCACTTCTAAATCATACATTTTTATTGTGATCTTACAGCTTTTACGGATGTGAATCTCATTTCCATTCTATTTTCCACTTCCTTTTCTTGCCCATGAACTAATAAAAAGTGCATTTAATATGCTACGTAATAGTACAAAAGGGACTAATTATATTTTGGTAACAATGTTAAAGACTGCCATTCTATAGCTCCCTTCTTTTTGCTAAGAAATGAAAACCTTTATCGCTTCTATTAATACCAGTTAAACACACAGCATTTGTTACTCTGCAGTATGACCTATTAGGACTGTTCTCATAGCATGAACATTTCTTACTCTATTTTCTTTTCTTTTTGTTTTAAACTTCTTTCATCCACCAGAGTCTCAAATGAGTCTTTGCTGCTTGCTTGCTGTATGCCTAGCATATGATAGTGCCATGGTATAATAATACCTTATGCTGTTTAGTATTTAAAAATTTACAGAAAGCTTCCACACATAATATCTCATTTAATCTTTGCAACTACCCAGAGTACGAAATCCCATTTTATAGCTGAAGAAAATGAAATTTAGAAATACAATGATTTTCCAAAAGCTATGCAGTTTCTAAAGGAATTCTCAATTCCTTTTCTCCATTTTACCAGCCACCTACAGAATATGTCCTTTCTCATTACATCTGTTACCACTCACTAAGCCATGACAGGTCTGATAATCTGCAGAGTATTATTCAATTTTAGTCTACCATAATTATTGATATGACATGGGCAAAATGGCAATTAAACTATCTCTTAAGCTGACTTGTTTGTTCATGGTGTTTTCTTGCATGTCTAAGTAGTTTATAATGAATATTTTTCTTTAAAAAAATGCAATCAGCTATAACATCTAAAATGAACACAACCTTGTAAATCAACTATATCTCAACAAAAATGCAATAAGCTATAAATCAGAATACATGTGTCTTTTACCTCTGTCAACCAGTCACATGACTTATTTAACCCCACTAAAGCTCCTCTTCAGAATAAAGAAGAATTTGAAGCAAAGAACTTTAAATTTCCTTCGAACTTATAAATGCCATGTCTATGTGGAAAGTGATATAGAAGAACAGTAAAAGAGGGAGTTGTCAATGGACTGGCATAAAGAATAATTGGAGACAAAAAAGAATGTATGCACACAACATTGTAAAATGACTATAACTCAATAAAGAATGTTAAAAAAAAAAAGAACTTATGCGTTCACAACAGATTAGAGGCGACTGCAGTGGTTAGTCATGGGATGCAAGAATATGAATTTATAAGGGACAGTGATAAACGGCAGGTGCAGGTGAAGGAATGAATCACAGTGGCACTGGACGGAGATGTGACAGATACTGGTGACTCAGCAAGGAGCGCAGACTAGTATTAAAGTCAAAGGTGTGTTCAAGGTTGAGGGGAAAGGTTGGTCCAGATGAAACTGGGGGAACTAAGGGATATACCATCTAAAGGAAAAGGTGAGATGAGCATGTTTGGGGAACATACCGAGTTTTAGGTGAAAGGGATGATATGAATTCTAGACCACGGGACTGAGTTTAAGGCTGAAGATCTGAGAGTCACCAGAGTGGAGGTAACAGATAAAACTTGAAAGTGAAGAGACATTCTGAGGGAGATGGTGGAGTGAGGGAGAGGCAGAGGTAGACTCTGAGCTTCTGCAAATCCTGGTATGTGTTAAGGCAAACCAAGGTCACTGGGAGTAATGTAATTGTGCTGGAGGAATGGCCTCATAGGGTGACAGACACACCTATGGGCACAGACAAGGCTCCCCCAACAGCCTAATGGTATAGAAGGATGTACACCCACTGTCACTTTTCTCCTCTCAGCTGGTGGGTTCCTCATGCTTCCCAGTCATCCTGTACCTCCAAACTTCAGGTGCCTCATGAAGAAGAAATGGGGAGACACCAGAGGCTGCTTCCACTCTGTGGCTCATGTCAAAATCTTGTCCCTAAGTTTTGCACTGCTAGCTGTTTGTTTATATTGATAGTTAATCCAAGTGAAAACAACTTTAAAGAAGTCCAGGTCTTCAGTCTCATCTGTCTTATACCCTAACCAGCTGAGGTGGCCTGTCATAACTCACTTCCCATTTACCTTTCTACCTACTCAATTGCTGGATATTTTACAGTAGTTAATAAATGTTCCGGGAAGGAATGAATGAATGAACAAAGAATTGAGCAGAAAAGCAAATACCTGAGAAACACTCATAGTTATGGAGGTGAAAAGAGAGCATAAATCAATGAAAGAAACTGAAAAAATAAAAAATCACCCTAACTTCCCAGGCTATGATAATGCCTAGCAGCTTGTCAGTTTTATCCTGTGTATGAATCATCCAGGGATTTTGGTGCAGCCAGAGATTCAGCATTTCTGACAAGCTCTGAGACCTTAAGGTTCCACCAGAGAGCACGCCTTAAATAACAAGGCTTTAGATGACGGTTCTTCATATGCATGCCCCTGCTAATAACAGATGCATGAGAGAACGCCCATGGCTTAGCACTAATTCAATATCCTCTGAATTAAAAAAAAAAATGCTGGCTCAACTGATGCAAGTAGGGAAGAAAGCACATAAACTGATATGACAGGCAGATGAACAAGGTTATTTAACTTTCCAAGCTATGGAACTCATCCCTAAGCTACAGAGCTCCCGTTTAAAAAGAAATCTGTCTCGATGGTTCTAATATATTATTTACCTCCAATGCTATTTTTGGTAGTTATGAATATTCAAATATCCCAGCATGCCATTCAACTGCTCACTTTTAAGTGTCTGTCATTTGCCTCTGGAGAGTTATACCATTTATTTCATTAGACCTTTTCACTCCCATGTAATATTTTGTTGAATTGCTATTAACTTTTCTTTTGGCTTCCTTATTCAATTTCTTAGTCTCTTTTGGATTATCTGTTCTTCATCCACATGTAATTCTGAGGTTATTAGTTTCTGCTCATTAGTTTTGTGGATTGTGAGAAGAAAAAGCATCTGACAAAAAGCACACACAGTGAGAGTCAAGAGTTGTGAGGAAAGATGTCATTAACACTCCAGAGGGAAGAGTGATAGTCTATATTTTAACCTCCTGTTGACAGGAAATCAAGTCCTTCTCCAAGAAGACCACCAGCTAAGAAGCTAACACTACTAAGATCTGAGAATAGAAACGTCTTTATAATTCTGCCCCTTAACAGATGAGAAATGGAATCACAAATTCACCCAACAAGGAAAGTGATTACTTCTCCACAAGTACCCAACTGAGTCCCTATGGAGAACTGTTGTATCAGGCTTATTGAACTAAATATAAAGTCTACAATGACAGCAGATATTAAATGCTTAATGGAACATATGAAGTAAAAAAATATGAGACCTTCTAGAAGGTGGCTATTTCCACAGAATTAGCAAATGTACAACAAAGGTAGTGAAATTTCAATTACCTCCTTCCAAGAATTAATTTCACATATAGTCTAAAGCCTGAAATGGCACACAAGACTTCTTGATCGATCTCTGAACATCCATTCAGTCTCTGACCTTGACCTTGCTTTGTATCACATTGACCTCCGGATCTTTACATTTATATCTCCACTGCACTCAGGTCTGAAATACCCTTCCTTTTCTTATCTGTCTATTGTTTCTACTCTTTCTTCAGGATGTCCTCTGAGAACCACTACTTTCATGATGTCTTCTCCAAAGACCTCAGGGAAAATCAACTACTTCTTCCACATTGTTAAATATAAAAACATCCTGCATGTGTGATTACCTGGGTCCTTGCAACATTGCTATAATTATTATATGTCTGTCTTAGCATTTTATTTCTGTATTTCTAGAACCTTAAACATTCATTTATTTATTCATTGCTCACCAAATTCACACTGATGAATTTTAAAAAGCTTGTAAAAAATGTAATTACTACTAATCACTAATTTGAGATTATCTTTTGAATTTAGGATTTCCTACTTTCATTTCCTTAGGGTGGCTCCTTAAAAGCACAGGTCTCCAGGCCACCTCACGAGTACAAGCCCTTACAGTTTTACAGCTGGACTCAAACCCTGTGTTGTCATCTCTTTGCACCCAGTCTCACCCCATGGCCAATTCTATGCAAAATTTTGAAGATAATCTTCTCCAGATGCCTATTCCTATATAAAATGGTTTAGCAATTCTTGTTTGCCTATTTGATTGGACGTTACCTGAATATTTTATTGCAAGCCCTTCCCCATATCTTGCCTTCCATATACACTCTTTTAATGTATCTCTCTGTTCTGAGCTCTAGTATTTTCTTTGATGAAAAGGTTGCTTGCAGTGAGAAATCCCTTCTTGCTGAGAACCCAACAGCTGTTAACTTGCATTCTACTTTGAAAAAGTCTTCTATTATCCTGGCTCATTTAAACAAGGACTTCACTATTTAGAACTGCGTTCTCATGTATGTCTTGTATAAATTTGTTTTACCTCCTCCCTTCAATAAATACTACTTAAGGATTAGGAAAAGAGCATAAACTTTTTTCCCCCTGTATCTCCTCCCTCTTTAATTTTGTACTTTGCTAGACATAAAGAATACATTTAAATAATTTTTAACTTATTGACAAATATTTCCCACCATGCTTTGTTATTTTATATCGACACGTAACACCTTGTCATTTCTATATAATGCTCTTGCTTTCATGTTGCCTTTTAATTGGTTCATTTATGTAACTCATCTCAGCCTATGGGTTATCAAACTGTTTAAGGCAGAAGGGGATTTCTGTATCAAAAGTCAGTGGAACGTAGTGGGAAATGCACTGAACTGGGAGTCAGAAAACTCAGGTCTGAATTCTGTCACTTGAATGATTTCCTGGAAAGTTATCTTTTATCACCATTATTTTCTCCATCTATGAGATGAAAACAAAATATCCTCAGGGATGTTTGTGGGAATTAAATGAGATACTATATGTGGAAACTGCAAAATTTAATACACTATACAATATAAGGTATTTCTTATCATGTCTTCAAAATTCTTTTGTGGACAGGAGGTGCTGTGCACAGAGCAGACTGTCAGGAAGGGCTCTCTGAGAGACTCGAGTCAAATTGAGTGGGTCTTATTTTGTACATTTTTAAAAAGTATCACTTGCAAAGTCCCATTCCTCAGCTTCTTTGTGTTTCTCTACAGGATACAAATTACCCCAGTCCAGTGCCATTTTTTACAGTGTTTTTCAACATGTTTCCATCTACATGACCTTTTTGTAGTCTGACTTCTTGCTTTACCAACTCTGATGAAATTTGTCTTGTCGATGCTCGGTTCCACCTCACCGAGGTCGCTGTCACACCTGGAGCCGCCTTTTTCTGCAACCTCTCCTTTCCCATGGGCTCTTTTTCCCCTCTGCTGGCTGCCAAGGTGAAGCACATTTATTGGCATGGCCCCCAAAAAGATGCCTGCCCATCTCCCTTCCTCCTTTCTCTTTCAGCCAAACCATCACCTGCCCAGGGCTGGTGGTTGCTGCCACCCCTGTCCACGGCCTCACACGGCTTGGGCTCCAGTCCTTTTTGGCAGACTCTTCCGAACTTCCCCTGCCAGCAGCCTCCCCCTCTCGCCTGCAGCTCTCCGGGCTCCCGCCAGCCTCTCCCCCGCTCGGTCTGCGCTCGGCCCCTTCCTCCCGCCCTCGCCGGCTGCCTCACTCGCCTTTCCTCAGGCTGCTCCCTCTCCTTCCTTCCCCAGCCCTTCCCTTCATTCCCACAGCGCGTTGGCGTTTCTTTCCAGCGCCCCCACCCTCCCCGGGCCCGGGGTTCCGTTAACACCCGGACCACCGCTTCTGGGTCTGTGCGTACGTGTGTCCACCGGACAGAGCTTCTTTGGAAAGTGAGCATCTTCTTCCTCGTTTGTATTTGACATGATGCCCCCACGTCCCCCCGCCCCCGCGCTTGTCCTGGAGCCTGGAAGGCGGGGTGTACCGATGGTAGAGGGGATTCAGGGCGACGGCAGGCCGCAGGCTTGGTCGGTGAACCCCAGCAAAGTTTTGGACTTGCCATCTCAGGCTCCTTAAACTTGGCCAGCCCAGCGACAGCCCCGAGCCCCCACGTAGCGCACAGTGACCCAGGAGCTCCCCCTGAGTCCCAGCACCCCCTTGACTCTCCAGACCCGCTGATCTGAGGACCACGGTCGCCCTCCAGGACCGGGCCTGGGCCCGCTCCCCAGCCCACAAGAGGGTCCGCAGCCTGAGCCCCACCCAGTCCCCGGCACGGGAGGGGCACATTCGTTTCTAGGTGCATCGGTGGAAAGTGGGCGAGATGGAAGGGTGGAGCCGCCCAGATGCCCGGGCGCCCGATGTCGCGGCTGAGGAGTGGGCGGTGTGTGAACGGCCCCATGCAGCCCAGGGCCCCTCTCGAGGGCTGCTTCCTCGGCAGTGCGCGGCCCAGGAGCGGTTTACCCTTTACAGGCAGTCTCCTTTAAGAAGCGTGCGCGTGCGTGGCGGGTTGTGTGTGCGCTCCTGTGCAGATGTGTGTCTGTGTGTGCGCGTGTGTGCGTGTGCGCGCGCACCGAGAGGGCCCGAGAGGCAGGCAGACCCCGGGAAGGAGGAGTTATGTAGATTACGGATGAACGTTCTGGAGGGGACCGGGGCGAGGAGGGAAGGAGAAGCCCCGGCGAGAGAGCGGGGAGCGGCCGCGGCCCATCCGGCAGGAGCAGGAGGCGGCGGCGGCGGCGGCGGAGTGGGCGGTGGAGGAGGAGGAGGACCAGAAGGAGGCGGAGGACCAGGAGGAGGAGGAGGACGCGCGGGCTGGAGGCGGCGGCGGCGGCGGCTGCGGCTGCGACTCGGTGCTTTGAGCCGGAACCCCGGTGAACTTGGGCGCCACGTTCCCGGTGATGGGCCCCCGGGGACGGTGATCGCGAGCCGCTGCTGCCCCTCCCTCCGCCGCTGCTTCTCTGGGGGCTGCAGAGCGCGGGGCACCTCCGTCTCCTCCCCTTGACCGGCTGTGGGTGAACCTGCAGGCTTCCGACCCACCCGGAGGACTTTTTTTGAAAGGAAAGCAGGGAGGGAGGGAGAGACAGAGAGGGAGGAAACGAAGGGGAACTCGCTCGTCCGTCCACTGAAGCACAGGTCACTATGATCTTACTTACCTTCGGCACTGGAAGACGGTTGGATTTCGTGCATCATTCGGGGGCATTTTTCTTGCAAACCTTGCTTTGGATTTTATGTGCTACCGTCTGCGGAACGGAGCAGTATTTCAATGTGGAGGTAAGAGTACGAGGGCTTTCTTCCTTTCCCCTTGCCTGGGCTGCTCTCTGAAACATTTCGTTCACCCCTCGGATCCCCGTAGCTCAGAGCAGCCCGGGTCTCACCACATTGTTTCCCCTCCGGCTGCCGAGACCCTTGTTGAGTTTCCTAGTGTCTTAGGTGATGGATGCGCGTGAGACTAGGAATCCGTTATCCCCAGCAGCACAAAGCACGGGTGCTGCGCGCTCAAAGACACAAGCCATGCTTTTCACCAGGGAAGGAGGCGAAGTCCGACATACAGCAAACGTGTGGCTTAATAAAAGCAGTTTGAGTTGATGATAAATAAACTCGGGAAATACAGAATTCATTGCTTGGCAAGATATGCTCCCATAGTATTGTTCCTGAAATCTTTCTCCCTGTGTTTTGTGCCTAACAAAGGAGGTTGAAAATCAAAGACTCTAGAGGAGAGTGTGGGAATACTTGATATGTTTAATAACATTACTTTGTGATAAAACACTTGACTAGACAGAGTCTTTTTCTCATTTAGACATAACTTAATACACAGTAACTAGATCTGGCTGCACAGAAGACAGGAAATCCATCTCTTCTTAAGTGTCTTCTCTCCCCCTCCCCCACCAATTGAAAATAAACGTGGCCCAATGTAATAGTTCTGAGGTGTGTTTTTAATTTGATTTCACACTCTCATGGCAAATGGGAGAGGATTTAGACTGTCATTTGCTTTACTTTGATAGCTTTGGGAGCAGACAGACACAAAGCAAAAGGGAACTTAAGGATAACGACTTGTCAGACCTCTGCCAAAGAACTCAACCTGTCATCAACTCAGCACTAAAGCCAGTAACATGCGGTAAATCAGTGGAAGATTGTATACATCTGGGCTCTAACCAGTTTATCACATACACCGTGGAATACAAAGACAGAAGAGGGTCTTAGTAAAATGTACTCCTTTTGACAAGATCTTCTGCTGCCTGAAAAGAATTACGATTAAGTCTCTGAAGAATAATGTGATTTTTCCCTATGTTGTTGATTGTTGAAAGCTTTCTGTCATTTTGTTGGGAGTGTGTGTTTACACAACAGCGGGACCTGTTGCACAGTATCTGAACATGGTTCATGTAACAGATTTATATACAAAGTGTCCATAAGAAATGCTATATGGGAGGGTATATTCTGAATAAACTCTCTGTTTATATAAACTGTTCTTAGGACTCCATGTAATAAGTGATGGTTGGTAGAGAAACAAAGTGTTTGAAAAAGTGAGAACCATTATGGAGAGTTGAGTTTACAGATGTTAAGTGTGATTATTTTACACAAAAGCCCAATTCAAACCAAAACTGCTTAACCCTTTGAAAAATACAACTTTGTTTTTCTGAATAAAAGAGAGATGGAAAGGGGCTGAAAGTCCAGACTTTTCTGGATGGCAAATGTGAACTTTGGAAACTACTTGCCACCCATGGATTTTTGTTTTTAGCATTTAAATCAAGAGATAATCTAAGGTGGAAATAGAGAAGTAATTAGTTCATAGACTAGAGGAATGAAAGTGGCAAGCTGTTATTTATCATGTTGTAAACAGAAGGGCCTATTGCTTCAGTTTGGTGGTGATGGTGGTGATTGTGGTGGGGTGGGGCATGGGGTAGGTGGTTAAAAGTAGGTGCTAGGTTTTATCTTGCTCACCATGAAGAGGGAGGGAGAGCCTGGACTCATGGCTACCTGCTTTGGGAAAGTCAGATTTGCTTTCAGAGATTTTGGGGATAGCATCAGTGTTTTGATGATTATCAGGTTTCCCTTTTCAGCCTGAAGATCAATGTGATTGTATTCCTTCATAATTTGAGTCCCTCAATCAGTTTAATAAGGTATTATGCAAGAAAAAGTTATGATTTTGCTTAAAAAAAGATTTTACTTTGCATTGCTGTTTTCTCTTTCTTCAAGGTATATGTTAAAAATGGTTCATGGAAAAAGTTATGTTCTCAGTTTTAGAGTATTTGAGTTATTCCATCCATATTTATTACAAAGATTTAATTATGAAAGATAAGAGGCATGTGCCATCTGAGACCTTAAAAAAGAATATTTGATACAAAGGAGATTTTCTAGTGATTTAGAATAGATTGTCTTTGAGAGTTTGTACTATTTCCAAACAGTTTTTTAAGCATTCGAACATATCCTTAGTTGGATTTAGTTACTTCTTTGTGTGTAATAATACCTCCAATTTTTTTTTTTTAATCTTAAGAGTAGCTGCTAGTTAATTCAACATACTATAAAGAACAGGGGATGTTTTCTGACATGAATTTCTGCCTGATTCACTTTTATTGGCTGCTTCTCTTTGATAGGAAGCACTAATGGGAAGAGTAGTCCATCACATCTTCTTCAGAAAAGGCATTTATATTGTGTTCCCCATTCTTGCTTTGCACAACATACAGTGGGAATGCTTTATTTGATTGATTCTCAAGGACAGTCTTAAAATAAACAGTAATGGTATCAATCATGCATGAAGCTCATATGATCATCAATTTTTTTCTAGCAAGCACACCAAGTTATAGTTGGAACGAAGCTTTTAAAAGATGCTTCTTTTATGCTGACAACTGAGAGTACAATGCTTTATCCCTCACTGAACTTACAATCGATGGGACCCCTCCATACTTTTCATATCAATAATTTAAGGTTTAAAAACCTATATTGTTTTCCCCTGGAGGTGGGAGGGGGTTGGGTGGAGATATTCATGTTAACTTTTTCCTATCTGATTTTTAAGGGTCTAAACATTTGGAATTTTAACTGTTAGAGCAGGAGATATTTGTTAACATGCTGAAAAAGCCTGTTACAGAGAAAGAGTACATTTTGTTTGTTTGTTTGTTTTTGTTTTTAAGAAGCAAAAAGGAGAATCTCTTACAGCTGAGAAGAAGGGTGAGACACTACCAGAAGTAGTACTATGGAAGAGTCAATAAATTCCCCTCCTAATAGATTGCAGGTAGAACACTTTTTAATGCTAAATTTTCAGTATCCATTTGTTTAAAGATTTTTGTATATCATCAGATCCATTTTGGGGGAGTGGGCCTTTCAGTGATAACCATTAATGTGATGCAAAGGAGGAACATTGCGAGTAGTAACTGAAAGTCAAAAGCTGCTGTCATTGGACAGCAGTCTGAATCACAGGCGTTCACTGGTCAGAAGCAGCTGAGTTGTTCGCAGAGACCCATGGTTTAATCTCTACACTCTTTAAAAAGTCATTTTGTCTCTAAAATACTGTTATTGTTGTAGTGGAGATTCTCATGATCCTGAGGCTCTTTTTTTTTCTTTTTTTTTCTTAACACTATAAGCATTTTTGTCATGAAGTTTAAGATAGTAGTAATAATTTTCATCAACTTTGATAGTTTTTCGAATGTTAAATATGTGAATGGCATATTCTTTACTTTTTAAACAACAGCACACATAATGAAAAATTATTTTAAGCCAATTTAATGGTAAAATAAAAAGATGTGACACTCTGATACACATATCAAAGCTTAAGAAGATGATGACTTTTTGGTGACAAAAAATCTTGATAAAGCAAAAATTAAAAGATTTTGCTTTTCCTAATTAAAGAAAGAAGAGAGATTGTAGATTTCAAAAGGCTACTTTATGACAAGTACTATGAATGTAACCATTTCCTACATTTGTGGATGTGACCATTTCCTACATTTTTCTTGCAAAATGTTTCTTTAACTTAGTCTTTATTCAGCTTTGTCAGATTTAATCTGAATCTACCTGAAAGGTTAGAGTTTGCTGGGAGTAGTTTTGTATCACATATAATCTCAGTGGCAATTAGTGGTGAGACGTTTTAGAGCTAAACAAATTTATATTTTCCAGATTTTAAAATGTCATATGGTGGGGCCTTTTCTCATATCTCTTGTCTTTTACTTGCTTGAATAGTCAACATGCATTATGTCATTTGCTCATAGAAGGATGGTGACACCATGATGTAGTCAGCTTCCTTGAGTGAGGGACTCTGATTACACCCCATAATGCTCCACCATAGCAGTTTTTACTGGTGAACAGCAGGTGCTGTGTAGCTGATTCATGGGGTTTTTTTTACCTGCAGCAGGATTCCAGGCTTTGGAATCCCAAGTATGCTGGCCATTGAGAAGGCCATGAGGGCCAAGAACTATGACCAAGAGACCAGAAGACTCAACAGCCCTCAGGTTCTCTAGCTTCTCCTGTGTGCCCCACCTTCACTGTGCCTTTCTCTGTTCAGAGTTGCTTGGTCAGATTGTCTGGATTTAGGGTGACATGATTGCTCACAGGTGAGCAGATGCCTGTGAGGTTGTTTGCCTCCTACTGCAGCCAAGAAATCCTCAGAGACCAGCTGTCCACGTCTGTCCCCGTCTGTCCCCCTGTACATCTGGACATTCTCTTTCAGGCTTTTCTTCCCTTTCAAGTAAGAATAGAGTTTGAGTTCAATAACAGCTTTTTTATTTCTAAAGTCAGGTTAAAAGCAACAGAGCTGAAGTTTCTATTTTTTCTTGTCCATGCTATGTCAGGTTATTAACATAAGAAAATTTTAATGAGCTTGTTCAGTGGTATAATTCTTTTGTCTTCAGTTGGATTCATGAATGATTTTATGTAAATTCATTTCACTACCTGACCTACCCCAACTACCCAAAATGTACCTGTTCAGAATATTTGGTAAATGGCCAATTGGAATTATTTCTGGATTCCTCCCAAAAGGAGCCATTGAACATTCAAATTAATTAAGTTAAATTTGTGCAGTGTCAGAACCTGAGATTTATCTCTTTATATTCCTTCAGGAATTTTCTGACCCTTCAGCACATATATTTCAAGTTGAGAAAGTCATTTTTTATGTTACTTTCTATCACAATTCACTTTAAATATCTGTGAATGTGCTTATATTCATCAAATAGTCTTTTTTTTTTTTTTTTTTATTCTGGTGTCGTATAGTGATTAAGGGCACATACTCCAGCATCAGATTGCCTGGGTTCTAATCCCAACCTTTATTACTTGCAAGTTAATCATTAAGTCAATAACAGACAAGATAATTAATCTCTGTGAGCCTCAATGTACATACCTTACAAATGGAGGTACTAATCAGACCTGTCACGTTGGTTGTTCCGATGATTAAGTGAATATATGGATATCGTATGTTAGATATTAGAGAGATGGATGGTAGACAGGTAGCTACATAGGAACATGCCTTCCCACTCCATACTTTTTAGATGTCATTATTACTCGTGAAAAATAAACACTGATTCAGAGGCAATTGGCATGATCGCATCTAATTACATAAAAGTCTGTCAGGTTAGGAGATACCAGCTGGTCTAGAAAGATTTCATTTTAATACTTTTTTAATTTTTAAAAAGTATTGTAATATTACTGAAAATCAACCCAACTGACATCAGTACATTTTCTTCCCGTGGGTTTTTTTCTTAGACAGTTTAACTCAGGAATACAATTTTTACATTTTGTCTTGTCATCTGTTACTATCATAGAATGTCAAGTTCAGCTCACACCTTCTCTTGTAAGACTCAGTTTGCTGAAGTCTGTTCTTCTTTTCAAATACCATGGAAAAGAAATAGGCCTTTATGATTCAATGGGCCTGTTTATTTTAATTGGCTCCAGGCCCAAGTGCTCCCTCGTCACAGTAGGAGAAAGATTTGATATATTACGTAGGCCAGCTCTGTGTTGTACTGCAAATCCAGAATGTGAAAGTTTTTTTTTCTTTAATTAATCAGAGAAGGAGGAGGATTGGCAGAAAAAAATATTAAAGTGTATTATTCCATGACAAAGAAGTTAAAAAAAAAAATCTTGTTCATATAACATAGGCAATGGAAGATAGTAATATAGTGTAATGAGCCCTGGGACCGAGGTCAAGGGACACGGGCTTTAACTTTGGTTCTTGTACTGACATGGCTTTGATCTTAGACAAGTCCTTTCTTTAATGTCTTCATCTGCAAAAATGGGAATGGAACTAACTGTCACTAAGGCCATTTCCAAATTTGAAGTTGCATTGTATTTAGCCTCCCAGCTTTAACTTATGTAGCCAAAAGGGAGGAAATGCATGTATTTACCCCTGTAATGTTTTTGGACAACTAGATTACAAAGGTAGAGTTTTCAGATTTTTTTTCTGAACTCCGTATCATAAAGAAATACAGAATGTGCAACGTAAATCCAACATTTGTTATCATCTGTAGTGACACAGGGCGTTCCGTTTTGGAAATGATCCTGGCCTTCTGCTGAGCAGTAGAAACACTGGTAGAAAATTACATGTAATTTTAAAATCAATTTTTGGCCAAGGTAGCAAACTTTAAAAATTTAACATTAAAAACATGGCTTGATGTTATTTTGAAAAATATATGTCATCTATGAGTGGTCCCTCAATCATAAAAAGGCATGTTGGATTAAGATCAAAATCTCAAAATTGTGTTTTTTTTTCTTTTTTTTGCTGTGGGGCGGTCTTAAAATTCAAATCCATTTATCTGCCTATAAATAAAAAATACATGTTTTATAGTGAAGTGAAATGCTTATACTTACTGTACGTCCCTTTTGCCCACTGTGGAAAATAATTTTGGCACTTGTCTCTTTGAGGGTTATTTTTATTCTTCACAACACATTTGATTTTCAATGTGAAACATCAGGTTGCATTTGTTTTATAAAATACGCAGCTTATGCAAACAGAAAAAGCAGTTCATGTTAAAAGGATAAGCTACTAAGTAATAATACGTGTGACAACTTTCCCTTTGCTTTCTTTCCTTGGGAAAGCTATTTATAGATTTTGAGGTTATTCATGAAATCATGTTTGATTGTTGCTTCCTGTCATTTGGCATCCTGAATGGCTGTGCTTTGTCTCAGTGTCTCACCACGACCATTTGGCACTGGGTAGCCTTGGGTTTTTGGATCAGAGGAGTGTCTCTATGAGCCACATAAGAAGCTTGGCCAAGAGAGTGAGGATAATCCGGCTGGAGTCCCCTAACCTTTGACTGTGACCTGTGGGTGTAGTATATAAACGGAGGCTAGAGGGAGCTATTGAGCTGTTTAAAGATTCCAATAGAGTAGAAATTGGTTTAAAGTCAAGGACAGTAGGTGAAATTAGATGTCTTAAAGTGAATCCTAACCAGTCACAAGGAGCTCAAGGAAATCAATGAACACACGTGGTTCACAATTTAATATGCGAGTTGGGTTTACTGATAGCCACTTGGTACTGGGGATTAAATATTTGATGAACTAAGAAGGAAATTAAGTTTGGAGGGGCTTGGGGGAGTTCTGGACATGACAGTATGACAAAGATTGTTATAATGCAGGACTGCTTTTAAAGTCCCTTGTTTTGAGGTGTGGAACAGGTCAGAAACTATAAATGACTGTGGGTGTTTTTGGTATTTTCATTTTAACTAGAATGAAATAGTCTTACAGATAAGAGGTGAGGTAAATCCAATTTGATTATGCCTTTTAGATTACATGTAGCAAATATCCACTTTTACGAGCTTGTCAGACTAAGACTATTTTATTTTTTCATGTTTACCATGGGAGTGTATTGAATAGCTATTTTTTTCTATGAAAGCATATTTTAAAATATAGCTTTTACCCTGTCCATCTTTTTCAAAAATACGTAAGAAATGAGCCACAAGACTGTGAAACAGTGTTTTTCCTTTAAATAGGAACCCTGGATATAGTCTCTCAATTGAAAAGATTATTGTATAAGGGGGGGAGAGGTTAAAAAGGGGCAATCACTAATGCCTTGGGGAATGCCAGCATTTAATTAAGATATAATCTGCTCACAAGCATTATTCAGGATTTTGAAAGTTTTTAATCTAGTCAATTTAAGTGAAATATGGATAAACGAAGTAAGTCATGGCTTCACAGACGTACAGTCTCAGGAGAGATGGTCCTTAGAGAAATGCATTCAAATGACCAAGTAAACCCAAAGAAGCTGCTCACTGGAATGGAATTTTACAGTATTTGTTTTAGTCACGTTCAAGCTAAGAGGGAATCGACCGCTGCTTTTCGAGGAAGCTGGATACTTTTATGAACTTTATTTCATGTCCCCAAATTGCATGCACCTGAGGTGATGTCAGTGGCGCGCAGGCACGTGCCTCTGCAGGTGGCTGATGGAGTCAGACCCTGAGTGATGTCAGCGAAGACATTTTTTCCATGGGAACTTTTCACTGTCAAACTCATACCGTGTGCTCATAGTTTCTCACTGTTTATAGCAATTTGAAATTTGAATTTGTTTTAGGTTTCAGACGTCTGTGCATTCATTCCCTCTTTAAACACTCGTGAGGCAGTTCCTTCTCATGGTCCTGCTTGTTTCTTCTAGTTGGGAGTCTTGAGGGATGTCTTATTTTAGAGATATTATGGGGCACCAGGCTTGGAAATTGGCCACCATTTTACAAGAAGCTACATTCCCTCCCGTCTCCTCTTTCTTTGTGAATAAGGCAGAATAGAGTGAAATAACTTCCAGAATCAAATGTGTACTCAGCGATTTGTATGAAATTGAGAACCGGCTTAACAAAAGCTCACTCACAGTTACAGACAATGCTTTTTTGGACATCTGGGTGTTTTAATATCACAGCAGCTCTATTCATGTAACTTACTGACTTGCTTCTATATGTAGATTAAATGCAATTGTTTGTTCCATGGGTGACTCAAGCAAATTACAAAAGTAATCTTTGCCTTATTTTGACCATTCATAAGACGGATTTGTGATCCTTATTGCTTGTCTATAGCACAAGTTTTATAATGACAGCATTCAGACAGTCCCAAGCAATCACCTTCTTAAGTACCAATAGGGTGTCTCTCAGTTTCTTCATTCTTGCTGGTATCCGGGAATGTAGAAACGATTATGTGCTGGCTTTACATTCTAATTAGACAAAGTCCAAACGACCAGTAAAATGGAATTGATTTCATTGAACACCTTATTTTAATGATAATAAAGCGTTAACCCTGGCTGAGCATTTGGTGTGTGCCAGTGTTCTAAATGTTTCACATATTTTAACTCATTTGAAGTTTATTACAATCCTGTGAGTTAGCAGTACTGTTTCTCTTTCACAGATGAGGAATTGGAGGCACAGAGAGGTTGAGGGACTTGCCAAGGCCACAAAGCTCTGAATTCTCCTGGTGTGGAGTAGCCCAGAATCAAAGCAGGCAGGTTGGCCATGGATCCCAGGGTCCTAAGCAAGTGAATACAGGCGAGAATTAACTCTGAGGTTCTCAGTAAGGACAGGGTCATCCAGTTCCATCGCTCACGTCTTTTATATTCCAAACTGAGAAGAAATCATTAACACATGTAAAGAAAATGCTAACTCTATCCCAGTATAGCATCTTACCTGGAGTAAAAACTGAATACTGCTGTTGATTTGATTTGCTGATTCAAGATTGACTATCGAGTGCTCAGTGTAATTTTACTGTTGAGTACCCTTTATGATTTCTTCCTCGTTAGAAAATTGGCAGCCTTTGTTCAATTGCGTATAATACTAAATGTGGCGTAATCTTAAATTGTATGTAATATTAAATTAATCATACTGGCTCATTCCTCATCTCTTTGTCAGGTTGCGGTTTACCATTCAATGTGATTGTCACAGATTTTAGGAAGATTTGATTATATCCCAAGATGAAAAGAATAGAACATTGTAGAAAATGTGAAGGAAAACCTATGTCAGATCTGTGTTGTGGTGCCCTGCCAGGAAAGAATGTTTGTGTATATGACTGCTCACTAGCGTGAGCTCTGGAGTTGGTTGTTTCTATAAACTGCCATGATTGGGTAGAAGCTGCAAGGCAACAGATTTGTTTTATCATTTCTAATATATTTCTTTATCGTAATGTAAAAGAGAACTCAGAGATAGATCAATCCAGAGAAGGATCTGGTGCCTCAGGATTTGGTGCCTGCCTCCTTGCTGTTTGAGATGCCTGATGTCTGATAATTGCTGTTGTGGAAGGAGTGGAAGCTTCACCTTGGTGGCTGAGCAGAGGATGTGAAAAACATCATTAGTCCTTAAAGGACCTTCAGTCCTTGTTGCTGTCTGTAGCATTCAAGGCTCATTTAGTTCATTTATTAAGCCTTTTAAGGAAAGACTGTTTCTAACCCAGTTTACAAAGGTGAGAATCTAGCTGTTATTATAAAAAAATAATAATAATCCCAGTGTTAACGATGCATTCAGCGCTCTCTCAGTTCCTCTGTAGGTGGTATGTCATGATGGCTACGTGCGAGAGCTTTGGAAGGAATGCTGTACCATCTTAGCTGAACTTGAGTGAGCCAAGCTATTGACTATGTCCCCAGTTTCCTTCCTAAACTAGAGATAGTAAGACTCAACTCAAGGGTTGTTCTAAGATTAAAGAGGTAAAGGGTAATGGATCAAGATAAGTAACAGGCTCCTGAATTATCACCCCTCTCCACAAGTAAAATATGGACAAAACATATGAAACAATGTTTATAAGTCACTGCACATCAGGTCATGAAGGGTAGTCTTCTCTGAAAGATGGGAAACAAATGAGGTTAGCCCTGTGGTGATCTCTGTTTACTTCCTTGAGAGAGTTTCCAGGTTAACAGTGCAGGGAAGACAGGGCCAGTTTGAGGTAGACAGACTCCCTGAGTTAATGAGATGAAGCTGGGAGTACAGAGAAACTAGGGCAGCTAGAATTCACAAGTCAGAATACCACAGGGGAGAATTCTGCACAGAAGGAAAGCACTGGAGAGTGCGGAGAGTCCCCCTTGGGTGTGCAGCTGAGAACTGATCTGCACATAACTGTGCAGGGGAAAGATTCAGCCAAAGTGATCAGAGGGGGCAATGCCTGGCGATCACAGAGATGGGAACAGGGCCTGTTCCCACCAGCCAGACTGGACGATTTCATCCCTTACAGGGTGTTGGGTAGAATACTCAGATGCATCTTGCCCTAGTAGTGGGAAAAAAGAAACAAACAAAAAACAAAAAACACCTTGGACTGAAAATTGCTCTAGTTCTGCTTAAAAAGTCTTAAAAGCAAGACTTTTGTAAGTGACTAAACTGCTTTCCACCACACAGCTTTACAAGGTATACAGGAATACAAAAATATCCAGCACCCAACAAGTTAAAACTCACAATGTCTGACATGCAATAATAGAAGTTACCAAACCTGCAAAGAAGCAAGAAGACACAACACATAATGAGAAGACATGTCAGTCTATCTGAACTAATCCAGAGATGACACAGATGTTAGAATTAGCAGACAAGAATATCAAAACAGTATAACTGTATTCTTTGTTCAAAAATTGAGATGTGGAATATACCGAAAAGTACTCAAATTGAACTTTTAGAGGTAGAAAGTATAATATATAAAATTAAAGGTATATCTGGAATTTATAGCAAATTTGATATTAATGGAGGAAAAAATAGTAAACTTGCAGTCAGCAAGAGAACGAATCGAAAAAAGTGGCCGAATATATGTGTATATTTTGAGTCCCTGAAAGGGGAGAGAGCAAAAAGAATAGCTGAAGATATAATGACTAAAGGGTTTCCTAATTTGGTGGAAAATATATAAACTCATGATCCAAGGAGCTAAATAAATCCCAAGCACAAGAAACATGAAAAAAACCATGCCAAGGCACATGGTCATCAAATTGTTCAAATGAGTGATTAGGGGAAAATCTTAAAAGCAGACAGAAGAAGAAAAGACACGTTACACACAGAGGAAGGAACAAGAAAGGCTAACATATTTCTTGTCAGAAATAATGCAAGCAAGAAGATATTGGGGAAGAAAAATCTTGAAAATGCTAAAAGAAAGGAAAATAACTGTCAACTTGGAATGTTATTCTCAGTGAAAATACCTTTTAAAAATGAAGCAAAGATGTTTTTCAGGCATACAGAAGCTGAAAGTCCTCATCACCAGTACACCAACGCTGCATGAAATGTTGCAGGGAGTCCCGAATGGGAGGCAGTCCGAGAGTCCATCAGTGTGTCCGTGAGCAAACGCTGGTACATCCCTGCAGCGGAATGCCACTTCCTAGTAAAAAGGGAGTGAATTGTTGATACATGAAACCACATGAATGAATCTCAAAATAATCATGAGTGAATGAAGCCAGACAAAAAGGACACGTATTGTGGGATCCCATTCATGTAAAACTGGAGAAAACGTACACAAGTCTAGAGCAAGTCTGGAAACTGGAGAGGAGGGTGGGACAGTTGGGGGAGGATTGTAAAGGAGCCAGAGAAGACTCGACGGTGATTGAGTACATTCATTTCCCTGATTGTGATGATAATTTCACACTGGAAGTCAGAACTTCTCGAACTGTGCATTGCAAATATGTGCAGCTCACTCTGTATCAATCATACCTCAACAGAGCTATAAAAATAGTATACTGAGGGTGTAATCCAGTTAATACACAGTAACCAGCCTGCTGAGTAAAAACTGCTGCTAATTACATGTAGACAGTAGTTTGAGATCGAAAAGAAGTTGTAATCCTCTTCATGACGCTACCCTGCAGATTAGAGCTGCCTCACTGTTAAATCTTAGGTTGCTCAGGACTTGGTGTTGGACCATGTCTTACTCTATGTTTATGTGGGCAGTGCTGTGGATTCCGGTGACTTAAAATACCTTCATAGTGACAACTGCTAGTTTTCATCTCTGGTTTAGAGGTTTTCTCAGCTCCAGTCTGTAGTCTCACCTGTCTGCCTGCCCATTTCTCATATATACTTGCCTACAGCCCTACTTTGAGCCTCTGACTCTCAAACTAAAAACCCCTTTACAGGTCTAAAATTATTGGAAGCCCCCCAAAGTTTTTAGTGTGATTTATATCTACCTAGGTTTATAGTACTAGACAGTTAGACCTGAGAAAGTTTTAAAGTATTTATTTAAAAATTCATTTAAAATTAACAATAATAAAGTTACTATGTTAACATATTTCTGTGAAAAAAATTTACAAAAATTAGTGTTAAAACAAAGACATTGTGTTACTTTTTTCCAAAAGCTGGTTTAACAAAAGTTGGCCGAATTGTTATATTTGCTTCTGCATTCACACTTGCAATATTATAAATCATGTAGCCTCTGGTAAACTCCACTGTCAATTGCAAGCAAATGAGAATAAAAAAGGTAAATAACATCATATTAAAATAGTTTTGACCAAGCAGAGTTTTAGGACCCACAGAGGTCCCTGGACCACACTTTGAGAACCAGTGTATTAGCAGCTATACTGTTTCCTCTTTTCCCCCCTGGATGTACCGAGATCCACCTACCTTGGGGTCGTCATCAAAATGCTTAACTCCTTCACTTCTTCCCCACCCTTCTACATACTCTTTAGTGCCCAGCAAACATTATCTAGCCTTGCTAATCCCCAGTCTGCCCCCCACCTCCATCACCAGAAAATGAACCCATGATACATTTATAATAACCTTCTCTACTGATGATTCAAAGTTCTTTTCATAATTAGGATCGCAGAGTGTTTTATTTTACCTCAAAGCTAGATACTGACATATGTACGTAAGCCCAAAAGCTCACTCTTAAAATTACTGCTAGAAATCTGTTAATACACTTATTAATTGCTAAGACTTGGCATGTGGACACTCAGAAGCCAGGTATCAATTTGTTTTGTTTCTCTGTGCCTTTGAGTTTTGCTTTTCCTGTCTTTGGAGCCATATAGGCCAACTCATGTTTGCTGAGGGAGAAATTTAAGGAGACTTGAATGAAATAGTTTTTCTCTCTCTTTGCCTGGAACATATGGTTAAATTTTATATATTAGAGTAAATTAAATGCATGTGCAAATCATCTGTTGTAAAAGGTTTTTGTCTAATAAATTACTGTCTGTCTCTTATGGTCAATTATAACTTTAAGAGACAGATTCTAACTGCCTTGGTCACCACCACTGTATTCCACGAGCCTGATGCTGCCGTGCAAAAGGTCCAGAGCTTAGGAGATGTGTGCTGGAGGAATGAACGGATACGTCATCCCTATTCGTAGGTGTTAGTCTGTAGTTTGATACTTTCTGATCCATTTCAATAGTTACATCATTCCTTAACTCCTTTAGTGCATACTGGGTGAAAGTATGGTGTCTATTACCTTACATTTACTTTAGTTACTTTCTTAAAAATATTTAACTTTTAATAATAAAAGGCCATGTTTATCTTAGTGATTGATTAACTAGTGAGTAGTGTAGACTCCTGGATTTTTTCCCCAGTCATCTCCATTATGTTACATCAGCATTTCTGGTATAAATAAATATTTTTCTGTCTTCCCCACTGAACATTCATATAAATACCTATTGGCTTTTGCATTTAAAAAACGTAAAATTAGTCACTATTTTCAGAGGTGTGTATTGGAACACCTAGGGAAAATATAAAAGGAGCATATAATAACCTTGCTCTAGTTCAGTGACTTCAATTGTAGTTGTTACCATTAATAAATAGCAACTTCCTCGAAACAATTTTTAGGAAAGAGCAAAACAATTTTACTCTTACCTCACTGGACATCTTAAGTCATTCCGATCCCTCTTTTAGCTGCGTGGCTGAGAAATAAGTCGGTTTGCTGTCAACTTGTGCATCCATTAACGTGTAAAACCCTACGAGTGGATAATCACATAATAATTTGAATTTCTTTTAAAAAACTTACTTTAAGTTTAGATCATCTTTAGTGTTCTAACAAGCACAATACTGAAGACCCACGAAGAACTGAATCGAGAGATATTAAAATTTGATGAATTTTCTTTTGCCGAACACCTGCATATTGTTGATTGGCAGGATAAGAACGTGAAAACACAAGACTTTCAGTCTTTCATTGACACGTGTACTGTCTGTCTCGAGTACCTCTTCCTTCAGTAGGAGAGAAATGTAGTCTTCTGAATATGAATTAGTCCATTATTCACTTTTGCATTTAACAAGAAAAATGAGTCTTCTATCATAGCGTCATATTAAAAATGGCAGACCTCCTGAGTCTGTATTGAGGGCAGCCATCTGCCTGAGGGTTTTCGGTTCTGTTTATTTTTTTCAAAAACCTGATTTTCTTTTCTCCATGTTACTTGCATAACTTCCAGAAACTTCTAGACACATACACAATTCCTTCCTTCCTGTGTCCCTTTTTTCCTTTCCCCTCAAGTGAATAACATTATTTAAAATACGCGACCCATTTTTAACATAAAGATACACTTTGGAGGATTTTTCTTATCAGAACATATAGAACGATCTTATATTTTTATGGTAACTTATAACATCCCTATGTGGTACTTGATTTAACTATGGCCTTATTGCTGGACAAATAGTTCACGTTCAGGTTGTGTCTATTATAAACAACAATGCAGTATGCTTAATCTTAAGCATGTGTGTTTATCAAACATAAAATTTCTAGAGGTGGAATTTCTGCATTAATGGCTACATTCACTTAGAATTTTGGTGTATTCTGCCAACTGGCTGTCCACGACGTACATTAATTTAATATTTATCAACAGTGCTTGAACATGGTTGATTCTATACATACCTGCCAGTACTTTTCATTTGTTTCCAAATCTGATGAGTGAGAAATCAATTTTTATGCAAATTTAAATTAACATAGATATTTGGCATCTTAAAATATTTTAAACTATTTTTTATTGCAAGATCTTCCTTTTCCTGCCATTCCTTATTTTGTCTTCTTTTCTTATTGATTTACAACAGCTTTATACATATTTATTAAGAAAACCGACCCATTCTCTGTCATGCATAATAAAGTGAATTTGTTGATACATTTTTGGTTTTGTTAATTTTTTTTTCAGATTAATTATATTACATTTATATATATTTTTAAAAGCCAAACATATTTATATGATAGCTTTTAGCTTTTTGACATGCCTCGAAAAGTTTCCAGCATTTCAAAACTTTTTAAAAATAGTTGTTTCTTCTCTTTTTTTTTTTTTTTTTTCCTGTTTAAATCTTTGGTTTACATAAAACACTTCTGGTACAGCTGCTAAAATTGGACTATAATTCAGGATTTCCCCCAAGTTGATGAGCAGGTAATTCAGCACTCTATGGAGTGGCACATCTTTTCCTCTGTATCCCTTAGATTCTGTTGAGAACTATAAAAGACAGTGATTTAAGACAAATTCCACTTGGTCTGACGGGTCTACAGGTCCAGGACACCTCAGTGCATGTACTTTGCGGGGGCGGCCCTGCTGTGTGGATTTCCCGTGCTCCTGGAAGCAGAGGCAAACTGGAAGATGCTCCATGGCGGAGGACAAAAGCGTCGGAGGACGAGCAGCCCCACGTAACGCATCAGTTCTTAGCCTCGTAACTAGGACGTGGTCTCCTGGCCACATTCTTCTGCCGAAAGCCACCTGGTTACCTGACAAGGCCCAACGTCATGGAGCTCAGATGTACACTCGGCTTCTGATGAGGCCAGGGCAAGGGTGTGGATGTAGGAGGAGTGAAGCATTGGGACCAGTAATTTAATCTATGGCATTCTCACTGATTTAAATGCTGTCTTTGCTGTATATTAGTTTTTCCATATATTTCAGTCTGTTTCTGAGTTCAGTTTTGTCCACTGATTTAATTCAATTTTCCTGGGAAGACACCAAGCTGGTTTGCTTATTCCCTTCAGTAGTGTCTTGCAGCCCACTTTAATGTTTTTTTCCTTTTTCATTGCTATTTAGGAATTTCAACTATATTTACCAAGCAACTTTTATTTAAAGAAAAGCTATTTATTATATATATATATATATATATATATATATATATATATATATATATATATATATATATATATATTAATTTCAAATAACTGTCTTGTTAAATCATCATATTGTATTATACCATCCTTCTGTAAATTCTCTGGAGTAGTCTGGGTACATGGTCATATCAGTTACGTATAAAGATAATCTCACCTCCTGAGTGTTTTTCTGTGATTCATTCTTCTGGATAATTGTACTGATTAGTTCTTCCAAAGTAGTAGTAAGTAATTATTGTGATACTAGACACATTGTCTTTATTCTGACTTTAGGGAAAATGAAGGCCCATTTGTTTTCAATTGTCTTCGTTAACCTTAAAAATAATTATACTCCTAGTCACTTTATCCAGGATAATTACTTCTGGAATCTCTATATTGCCTTCAAATTAGGATTGATGGTGAATGCACAACATGTTCAACATGACAAGAAACTGAAATTCAGTCTTATATTGTCAACATTCTCCACTTTTTCCTTGATTTTAATATGCTTTGTCTTTTAACATTTCCAAGTAGTTTCCTTGAAAGTCTGAATCTCTGACTTACTTATTGTGGTATTTCCAGGTATATGGGTAGAAAAAAATTGTTTTCTGAATGAAACAACAAATGGATTGACTGATTAATTTTTGTGATGGAATTTAGGCATTTTATTCTAGACTTTCATTCTAGACTTCAGATTTCATTCCAAAGAAAACCAGTGTGAACTACCCTGAGTGATATGGGAGGTTTACTGGAAGGCACTCCTGTCGCTCAGATTGTGGGGAAGGGCTGAGCAAACAAGCCTGGGGCAGTTGCGAATATCTTCAAGCTGAGATCTCTGTAGAGTTTTCTCTCTCACACACATCTCTGCTTCTCTTTCCTGGTTGGCCTCAGTCTCTCCTGCTGCAGATTAATTTTTTCCATGTGGTGTGGGATTTTTCTATGAGCTAGCAACCATTTCTCATCACCTTTCTGGGAGAAAATAACTCCCCTCTGTCCATATGCATACACTCCCAGCTCTGCTATGAAAACCTTAAAGTTTCTGATTAGCCCAGCTTGAGTCCTGTGCCTCTTCCTGTAGCTGGAGGCAGTTCGTGGGGTCAACGCATGGCAGCTTGTAGTGCAGCTGGATGGTGGAGGAACAGGACTTTCCTCAGGAAACTGGGAAGACATGGTGGACAAAGCTTCAACAACAGACATCTAAAGCAGGTGAATTGGTTTCTCCTTTTTTTTTTTTTAGTTTCTTTCTCCTGTCCCATTTTATCTATTTCCCCCTCCCCTTCCACATTCCCCGCCGTGCCCCTCTCCCTCCCACCCCCCCACACATGCGCGGTTGCCTTCCTGTTTTCTTTCCTTTTCTCAGTCATTTCCCCTCCATTCTCCTGGACAAGTTAGGATTAAGAGGTGCTCCCTTCTCTGGGCTTGTTACCTGTTTGGAGAATATTACCATGAGTGGAGCTTCAGTGGAGAAGGAGTAAGAATGCATCACACACAGATTACTCTATAAGAAAAACATGAATTCGAATAAATGAGGCAGAGTTTTGAGCTAGTGTGACTGAGAAAAAAAACAAAGCTAAAAAGCTTAAGGTTGGGTTTAAGCAATAAGTTTTGGACTTACATTCAATATTTGTTCTCAAGAGTTGACAAATAACTTTTTATTTTTCCTCCAGAAATTTCTTTGACTAATTTTATTTGAGACGTAACAACAAAGTGCTGAGATTGTGGCTCTTTGCCCCCCTAATTCTGTTTTTCATGCTGGGGCTCTCACCATAATCTAAATCAAAGCTTTATTAGATGAGGAGTCTGTAGACCTGGTTGTGGGCATGACGTCCCCTCAGCCTTCACAGGAAGCTCTTGGTAGAAACCAGAGTAGAAAACCAGGGCTTTGGACTCCAGTGTCACTGCGAGGGCTTATGAGGGATTGTGCTGTTGTTGAAAAAACGGGCATTCTGCTCTGGTGTCAATGACCAAATTACAGAAATTACCATTGTAATATGGATTCCATAAATGTTATTTTATTATTATTTAGATTCTGACCCTCTGTTGACAAAAATACCTAGAGAAACAATAAAATGTTTTAGCCATTTGAATGTTGATTTCATGGGGGCCAAAGGATGGAGAGAAAATATTAAGGCATTACCAAATATCTTCCAAATTCAGACTTTGACAAACTGACTTTGTCTCAATTTCATCTGAGATACGCTTTCTTCCTCAGTAGCAAAGGTATTCATACTGTAGCTATGAATCCATCATCACTGTTCTAGGCACCATTAACTAAGAGTGTCTTTGTTTCACCTTTGTTTAAACTTATCTGTAATGTTACAGTTAAACACATTTCTAACTATAGATACACAATGTCATATTCCTGCAGATCTATGTGTGTTCTTAAAGGAAATGTATAGAATACAGCATATGTACGCATGCATATATTGAAAGCGCTGTCTGAGTGATTTGGGAAAAGAGCTGTTTTACATACATCTAGGGATTTTCATCTTTTTTTAAAACTTGTAGCAAATGAGTCAGAGTGATATTAAAAGGGGATAACTGTTTTCCTGCTTCCAGGAAAATGCAAAGAAGAGGCTCAGTCACTTCAGCTCTAGGAGTTCTTTTTTTAGGTCTCACATGTAAGACATTGCAGATATAAAATGGAGAGAAGCCGAGAAGGAGAACATATTGGGGGGGTGGGGGGCTGGGGAGGGTAAGAGAAGTTTGGAAAAGGACTTTCCCCCACTGCACAGTATCCTACGAAAAATCAGCTTTACAGAAAAAAAGAAGAATATTTGTCCTTTGTTCTAGAATGATTGAATGGAGCCCTATGAGACGTAATCCTAGTCTTTTATTGGTGGATTTAACAAAAAGGATGACATTTTATGGGAAGCTAAGTGACCGAGTAAACTTTAGTGTGTTAATGTGAGAAGGGTTTGTGACGCCTCCTCTCATGCTGATCCTTTACTTCCTCTCTCTCTCCACCTTTAAACACATGCAGAGAAAATGGTGAACTTTGTGATTCTTGTTTTTTCCATCTACCATTGTTTCAGTCATTTTTGTGCCCGTGACTGATGGTATTTCATTAGATGGTAGAAGAGTGCCTCCAGTTCCAGGCTCTTAAAGAACAAATCCTTCAATGTACAACCTTTTTTTCAGTCTTAGAGGATTCTAGGACTTACGCATTTTCCCATGCTCTTACTCCAGTGAGGGCTCTATTTAGGTCTAATAATTACTGGATAATATTTTAACATAGAAAGCTTGAATTTCAAAATTCAAGAGATGGAAGACTTGAGGACACACAGTTTAAGAGCTGGAAGAGCAGAGTACAGCAGAATTTCCATCACAGTCTTCCCTGATAGGATTCGCTTTTCATTTTCCATCTCAAAGCACAGTGGTTGATACAATGAAGATACTGGCCACCCTTTTCCAGAGAGACCACTCGCCTGTGGTCACACCTCGTGTGAACGTTTTTGGCATTTCCCAGCATGGCAGACATTCGTGTTCATTTCACTAGGAAGTAATTATAAACTTAAGTGACAATATGCATTACGGTTTGTGTCTAGTATCTCGCACACACAAAAAAGTAGATGTCAAAGCTTTTGCTGTGCATACATTCTGGAGAGTCCAGGATGCAGGCAGGAAACTAGTGCAGACCATGTGTTTCCAACTTTCAGTGTGTGTAATGTGAGCTGTCAGTGACTGACTTCTTTATAGACTCCTTTATACAAGCTTAGAGGGGAATGACTTTGTGACTAAGAAGGGCTTTGATCTGTTTTTGGAGATACAACTGACTAATTTTTCTTTCCAAGTCTTTCTTATTATGGCAGGATACATTCCAAACGGTATAACAGTATCTTTGTAAATCACCTCAAAGTGACTCAGTTGATGAAATGATGACAGTTCAGTTCTTAGGTGGCAAGAAGCTTTGGTAAATATCTGGATAGTCTCAAGATTGAAGAGAAGACTCACTCACCCTTATGTTTATGTTACACCAATGTCTATGATGGTGCTTTTGTCAAAGTATTCTCTGAGGATGGGGAAGAAGCAGGTGATGGAAAGTGGGACTTCAACTCCAGGATCCTTCCCTTTTTGGCTTAACGACTGTCAGGTGGGATCCAGAGAGAGAATCAAGAGACATGGTGTTAGCATTAATTGAAGAATTCGGAGTTTGGAGGACTTTTTTTTTTTTTTTTTTTGCCTTTTTATTTAAACATCATATTGATTCAGATGGATAAACAAAAGCATGAAGCAGGAGTTTATACATTTACCTTCTGAACAGAAGAGATCAGCCATGAAAAAAATGAACTGATCTGTTTGTAATATATTCTTTTGAAATTGGCAATAGGTGCACATGTAGCCACAGACTGCAGGTAAACAGGACTGAGCTTTTCACCAATAAGCTCCACTTTATTCCTCTGTCCACTGTACCTTTTCTCTCATGGAAGGTTATCTTCCACCCCATTTCCCCCATATGGTGTGATTTTTAAAAGTCTATCTTAAAAAAATTTTAAAAAAAGGATTTTTACTAAGCAAGTTAAATCCTACAAATATAATGCTAGAATATTTGAGCTAAGACAACTTTACTTATAGCTTGTCCAAGTTTAAAAAATTGGGGCATCTATTTAAAATTAATTATAATCATGGTTGAAATTCAATTTGCTTTTATAAACTGCGTACTTTTAACGTGTAACACATGTATTGAGTGAGTAGCACTAATTTGAAAAGATGCCATCAGTATTTAAAATTTTTTGATCCATCATCTCTTGTTGTCACTTTGTCTCGTGCCCTGGAGCTGTGGGGCTCACACGTGAATGTGCAAATGAGTCCTCTGGAGGAGCTGGTCTCAAGTGATGCTTTCTTGGTTCCTCCAGAAGGTCTATTTCAAGATGTCTGACAGAGAACTTTATATTTTTACATTTTGAAAAATGTCTCCCCACCCCTGAGGGGATTTTAATGTTGCCAAACTATTGATCTGGCTTTTGGGAAGCATAGTTATAGAAATTCCTCAAGGGCTTGGTACCTAAGCAGTTCCACATGTTTTCCATTTCTTTCTCTAAATTGAATTCAGGTTTATTGGCCTGTAATTCCCTGGTTCATCTCTTGTTCCACACGTAAATTTGGCAATTACAAGCAGTGCTTTTTCTGCCTCCCTGTCTGCCCTTTGATGCTTAGATGCATCTGCTCTCTTCCACTCTTCCTAATGTGGGGTGTTCAGGGAAGGGAGGTTGAAATGTCTTAAGGCTATTATGAGTTTTAACTGATTGTACTCAAAAAGTTATCGCTGCATTTTCTCTTCCATTTTCCTAATGGTGACCTCTTCCTCCCCTTCCCTCTTAACCTTCTAATTACTTTAAACAGGCACAGGTATAATTTAGCTAGGTAGTTTACTTTATTTACTTTTTTTCTTTCCTGTACACATTTTGAGAAGTGTAGATCTTTGTTTTTTGAACAACTGAACTTACTGAATTCCCTTGCACATCGTAGAATTGTAAGTTTGGTTGTGTTGAGTGTCTCTCCTCCAATTGTCATCTTCATAGACTTGGCTTCTTTGTCTTGAAAAATAGCCAGTATTTTTTTTTTTATATTTTTCAAAATAATGCCCTTTACTCTACTAATGATATTGTTTGATCAAATACATGAAACATGATTCATTTAATCACCTTAATACAAGGGATTCCAGCTCACATTGCTTCATTCAAATTTTTATTATTATTCTCTTTTATTGAGGCACAGTTTACAATGTTGTGTCAGTTTCTGGTGTACAGCACAATGCCCCAGTCATACATGAACATACATATATTTATTTTCACATTCTTTTTCACTGTAAGCTACTACAAGATATTGAATATATTTCCCTGTGCTATACAGTATAATCTTGTTTATCTATTTTATATATACCAATCAGTATCTGCAGATTTCGAACTCCCAGTTTATCCCTTCCCACCCTGCTCCCCCCTGGCAACTGCAAGTCTGTATTATAAGTCTGTGAGTCTGTTTCTGTTTTATATTTATGTTTATCTGTCATTTATAATTTTTTTTAGATTCCACATATAAGCGACCTCATATGGTATTTTTCTTTCTCTTTCTGGCTTACTTTCACTTAGAATGACATTCTCCAGGGCCATCCATGTTGCTGCAAAAGGCATTGTTTTATCATTTTTATGGCTGAGTAGTATTCCATTGTATAAATATATCACAACTTCTTTACCCAATCATCTATTGATGGACATTTAGGCTGTTTCCATGTCTTGGCTATTGTAAGTAGTGCTGCTTTGAACATTGGGGTGCAGGTGTCTTTTTGAATTAAGGTTCCCTCTGGATATATGCCTAGGAGTGGGATTGCTGGGTCAATGGTAAGTCTGTTTTTAGTCTTTTGTGGAATCTCCACACTGTTGCCCACAATGGCTGCACCAAACTGCATTCCCATCAACAGTGTAGGAGGGTTCCCTTTTCTCCACACCCTCTCCAGCCTTTATCATTTGTGGACTTCTGAATAATGACCATTATGATTGGTGTGAGGTGATACCTCATTGTAGTTTTGATTTGCATTTCTCTGATAACAAGTGATATTGAGCATTTTTTCATATGCCTATTGGCTATTTGTATGTCTTCATTGGAGAATTGCTTGTTTAGGTCTCCTGCCCATTTTTGGATTGAGGCAGTATTTACTGAGCATCTTGCAAATGTACCAGATGTGCTAAATGTTATGTGTGAAAATATTATTACCATATTCATTTTACAAACAAAAAACCTGAGGTCACAGAGAAGTTGAGAAACTGGCCTAACTAAAAGCCTTCCAACTAATAAGTGTGAGACCTGGGAGCCGGCTCTGACAGTAAGTCTAGAGCACACTCAGGCAGCCACTTCAGGGCACTTACAGCACATGCCCTGGGGCAGACAGCTCCGTCCTGACTGCTCCAGGTCCCTTGTCAGCTGAGCGTGAGGAAGTCCTTAAGGAAGTCATGCCATCATTTTTTTTCTCTAACAGGTAATTCCCTAAACCTTCCGTGACTCGCCCTGAGCTTTGGAGTGGGCCACATTCAGAGAGGTCATCTCTGCAGTGAATCAGGATGACTCATTACAGCTTTATTCTCTGCAGCACCCACAAGGGACTGGTCTCAGGTCTCAGAGACCTTCTTGGTTATTACAGAGAAGATGTGCAAGTTAGGGAGACACACTTCCACAAAGCTTCTTTTCCAGATGTGGGACCTTCCTCCTCAAGAGCCGCCTGCAGTCCTGCTCCTGGGAATAGCGCTGGTGGCCACGATGCCCGTCCGGACCTGCGCTGTCGCCTTGCACAGGCTTCCCTGCCCGATTGCTCTTGGGAGGTTGCTGGTTCAGGCCTGAGTGTGCATGCCAAGTGTCTGGCACATGTGTCTAGCTTTGTTTCCACAAATCCTAATCCTTTGAACAAAGGACATCTTAGCCAATCTGTTAAAATATAACTATTAAAGATTATAGCTATTGAAATTCCAAGTTTGAATAACATAAATGGACCAATTACTTATAATAACCATACTGAGAATTTATTTTTAATTTCAAAATAATTGTTTTAGGGTCCCTAGTCACAGTGACTTATTCTGAACTTCCTCTATTTTAAAAGAAAAATGATACCAGCTGTCTTGTTGGGAGTAAATGTGGTTGAAGCCACTACTTTAAATCAGTATTTCCTTCACTTCATGTGTCTTTTAGAATTCTTAAATGTAGAGTTATATTCACCGTTTTTTCCCAGCATCATGCCTGGCAATCAATAAAAGGTAAATCAGTGATTGCTGAACAATAGAGAGTGAGAAACTTTGAGGTGGGATAAAATATTGGGTTATAAACATAGTCTTGGTATTTTATTCAGACTAATGTCACTTAGTGATTAAGAATAATGTACAATTAATATACATGTTTATATATATTATATATTTATATATGTATTTCCATTATGAAACTTTTTAATGCAGTCAAGCAAAATGTCATATCTAAGGTTTTGATTTTTCTGGGTTTTTTTTTTTTTTCACTCATGCACCTTTTATGGTGCTGTTTTATGTCTTGTTAGAGAAAAATGGGACAGTACAGGGTTCAGGATAATATCATCTGTATATGAAAATATATCTTGTAAAAGCAATGTATTACCATCTGTGCTTCACTTATAATTTCCAAAGAAATTACTACACAATTTCCAGAATTACCTTACTTCTTTAACCAACATGTGTTTTATGAAAACAGACTAAGGGCTGGAAAACATTTCTGAATTCTTTCCAGAAACCACCATGTTTATTAGATTTGAGCAGTAATAAAAACAAAAGGCATTTGAAAATAGCTTTCTTTGACAGACTCAGCCACTTTGGAAAACTGAGACCATCACTGAAAACATTTAATGTAAATTGTTCTCTATTGTGTTACGTTTCCTCTGAGAGAGTCTACGGATAGAGTTGACTGGGCACTGTGCAGTCTAAAAGTATATATCATCCTTCTCTCCTGTTCCATCTTGTTTTCTTCAACATTTCTTCTCCATTTTAGATTCCAGGGTTAAGCAATCAAGTACTCGGTTATTGATGGGAAACTGGAACTCACTGTGGTGCATAACTTCCTAATAAGAGGAGACTAATTTTAAATCCAGGAGGCAAGGTGGAAGCAGTGTGAGCCCTTGTTAATTACCAGTCACATCTGTGAATGAGGATGAGATTTAATTCCTGTATCTTTCGTGCCACATCCCAAAGGATTCACACTATTTTGTAAGATGAGAGAGATACTTACAACGCTAATCCCTTGAAAGTGGGAATTGAAGCCTAAGTTGATGTTTCACACCTGCATTTCATTGTTAAGAGTGAAATGTTAGGTCCAACAAAAAGAAACACAAATCAACACACGCACACACATACAGCTTAATAATCAATTCATGCAGCCTCTGAGTTCGGATGGATTTAAATTCCAGATGTTGCCTTAGGGAACTGTAACTCAAGCCCAGATGGGTTGTCAAGAAAGCTTATTGTGTGTGTATGCATGCACATGTGTATGTAGATATGACTGTAAGGTTTCCTTAGTTAATGGAATGTTAGGATTTATAAAACTTCTTTACGAAAAGCCAATTAAAAAACACAAATGTCTTGTTATATCAAGTTTCAGTAACTTCCCATGGATGCTGGCTTGAATGCCTCGTTCCAGCTCTTGACGCTTGCTCTAGATCTGAAGTGTTTCAGCATGGTCTTCACGATTCTATTTATTTTTCCTTTCCTTTCCCTTATCAAACTAGAGAATGCCTAGAAAAGTGTCTGACACAGTTGTTGCTCGTCAAATACTGGCTAATAGGTCATGAAATAACTAGGAACGCTTTATATAAAGAGCCGAGATGAAGAGGGGGCGTTCACTGGCCTGAATTTAAATCCTAACTTATACTATGTGGTTTTGGATAAATTGCTTACACACCATGAAATTTATTTTGCTTTTCTGTAAAGTAAAAAAGTTACCTTTTCTCTAGATAATATGATAATACTGCCTCTCATAAAGTTCTGAGGATTAAGTGAGGTTTAAAAATGTATAGTGTACACTTAAAAATATGTCCAACACACCTTTGCTATATGTTCTTCGAGTTAAAAGAAAGTAGGTAATGCTCACTTTTAAAAGGAATGGCTTAACTTTTTAAAAAGTGTTTATTCTTATTGTCATTTAAATTATAATGACATTTGAAAGAAAGAATAGCTAATTAAATTGAATTTTGTTACTCATGTGTTTAATTGGATAGAAACTCACACCCATTTCAAAGCTGCTTGAAAATTTCATCGAGCATCAACTTCTAGAGTTGTCATTTAAAAAAAGTAGGTCATTTTGGGAGAAAAGCTTAGCTCAACATCAGCTAAGTAAGTCATGCAGTGACACTGTGAAGAGAAAAAAAGACCTAAAAACAAGTTCTCAGAACCTAGAATACTTTGTTTAGTGTTAGTTGTTTTAACTCATTCTCTTTTTTTATTTTCTTAAAATCATCTATGTTGTATTCAGAATTGATAATGATATATTCAAAGTCACAACTGCGGTATTTAGATTACTTTTAAAGTCTTACACTTGTAGTTTCCATAGCTTGGTGTTCATTCCCTGGTGTTCATGGAACTTGAGAGAGTTAAGCAGAGAGACATCAGGGTACGGTGAGCTCTCTGAGGTCATGCGTGGTGTTTATAAATGTGTATATGTCAGTGGTTCTTTCTTCACGGTCTCGAAGAAATACAAAACCACCATGAACTAGGAGTTAAAACTATTGTCCCTGTGTATTAACATTTAGATTAAACTAAAAGAGATTTATAGGTTTTTGTTAATTTTTAATATATAAACATAACTTCTGATTAAATGTTAATCTTTTCCAGAAAGTGTTGCTATGCATATTTGATGGCAGTGATTTAATCAAATGATGTTGATGGATTTTCATATTCGGGCTTTTATGACTACACAGTGAAGGAAAAACTGCTTAGTTATGTGGGTGACAAATGCAGCCTATTTCATTAAGCCCTCTGTATGACTTCTAGATTTATTTTTTTCAATCATATGATTTCTGTTACACATTTAAATTTCTAATATTTATTGATTGTTTAAAACCCTTTACTTACTGGCAGTTTAAGTACATAATAACCAGTATGATTTCAGGACTGCTTGAGCCAGGATAGTACTGCTCCCAGTACTGGTGGTTCCTCCCTGGTGTTCACAGCATCCTAGAGAGGTAGATATCCGGGCACTGTGAACTCTCTGAAGTCAAATGCAGTATTTGTAAATGAGTATTTTCTTAGGATCTTTTCTTCAGATTCCCAAAGGACTCCATAATCCCCCCAACAACTAAGAGTTAAAACTACTGACACTGTGAACTAATATGAAAAAAAAAATTAGTGACAAACTAAAAGAGGTTCAAAGATTTTCTAACTTCTAATTTACAAATGTAATTTCTTATTAAATGTTAATCTTTTCAACAAAGCAGGTAATTATTTTAGAATAATTTTTACTCAAAATCTATTGATTTTGGCTTTCAAGGTACTGTTTTCAGGAGAAAGGATCCTTGTGTCATGGAATGAGAATGGACTTCCTATCAAGGCAGATCTAAGTTAAAAATAACACCTCCTCAAAATACTAACTGTGTGTAGCTTTGGGAAATTGTTTGGAATTTGTGAGTCTCAGCATCCCCGTGCAAAAAATAAAACAATAATGTTTACCGAGTACTGTTATTAGGATGATTCAAGATAATATTCATAACGCATATGGTAAACACACAGTTCTCAAAAAATGATAATTGTTATTCACATTTAAAAATTGTTATCTATTGAAAATATGATTTTATATGTTTCTAATATTCTCTCATGTTTCTATTGCTAAACTTATTCTAAATATTAACTTGAAATAAAAAAAAAGATGTTACTAATGATTATTCTCTTTAAAAAAAAAACCTAGGCTTTGCCTTCCACTGGACTTTTTCTTCTTGCCTGCAGCTTTTATTAATTTGTTCACTCCAAGTATATTTTTCTACCTGAGAGAGAGATCTTTCTTTTGCCTCTACCCCAGTCTGGAAAAGTATGTCCTGCTCTGTCTCCTCCCTCTAAGACCCTGAGTTTAGTTTCTGGCTTCTAGTGGGAAAGCAGGGAGTGAACAGAGACCCTTACCCTAAAGCCCTGAAGTGGCTGTCCGAGGTATAAAGTCTTCCTACAGAAAGCGGGGTCTTTCTGGTTTACTTCTCTCGTTGTGGCTCCTTGAAGCTTCCAGTAATCACTGGTTTTGGTGTACAAGAGTACTGCTAGAATGCTTTAGCCAGACCCATAATAGAATACATTCTTATATCCCTGTTTTCCTTAAAAGTTGACCTTACTTTTGAATTGACTTCAAATGTCAAGTTAAACAAGGTTTTACATGTTGGCATTGGATAATCTCTTTAGTTCTTGAATATTTGGGGGAGTTTGCCCTACTGCAGGGCATTGTGCAGGCAAAACATAAACAAAAGTATATTCAGCTTAGCTTATGATTACTTCTTCTGTGTCCAGAAGGTTGTGGGCATGTAAGATGTCATTTGGTGAACGCTATTCTTACTGTCTCAGTTTGGGGTTGGTGTTTAGATTCCGTGTGGCGTGAATAAAAATTCTCATTCCTCTCTCCCTGTTTCCTGCCTTAGAATGTTGTAGACTCAAATTGTTCGTCACAAGTGAGGTGGGACTTAGTGAACTATTGTTAAATAACTAAATTAAATGCATGTCTATAAGGTCACAAAACCCTTGAAGTAGAAAACAGTTAGAGATGGAAGAACTCTAGAGACCCATAGATTTGCAGTCAGAAGAAAATTCTGAAATAACAGAGCCCATTTTTTAAAAATTAATGTACAGAAGAGGAAGTTTTACTTCAGAAAGATTATAGATCTTCCCCGTAGCATGTCTGTAAAATGGAAGGCCCCGAGCTGACAGGGCTCTCTCTCCACCATACACACAAGACGCCGGCACACAGCAGCGTTTCTCGATGTGTATCTTAGGATGATATGCTGTGCAATGCGGCTGTTTCCGCTGTGTGCTTGGTCCTCCTGATTTGTGGATTCCATAACTGTGAATTTACCGACTTGTTATGATTCATTGTTAACCTCAAAATCAATCAGTGGCATTTCCCTGGTCATTCACAGACAGGCACATCCCCAGCAGAGGCCAAGCAAGGATGGAGGTGGTAGGGGGTACCCTAGCACAGGGCAGGAAGCTCTGGCTGAGCTGGACAGGGTTCGAATCCCAACACTGACACCTGTTTGTGCAGTGGCCTCAGGCAAGTCACTTCACACTTCCGAACCTTATTTTCTCTTTTGTAAAATAAAGAAGATAGAATTAATCTGTGTTGTTATTAGAATTTAAGATTATGATCTATGTGAGCCATATATGTGTGTGTTTATTTCCTCTTGGAGCCATAATTTAGCATTTGCTGGTATCGACAGTGGCTTTACAGCACATAAACTATTGTAAATAATGAGAAATGACTATTTTTATGTACAATCTAAAAGAAAATGTTTAGTGTGAAATGCTTCCTGTGTGTGTGTGTATGTGTACATGTATGTTTGTGTGTGTGATGTATATGTATTTTATTTCTTCAAGCTTTTGAAATCTGCTGGTCTTTTATTCTCTTCCTGACAGCGCTCCTCTGATGGGAGAGCTCTTTGATGTGCTTTGTGGGTCAGCTGTGTGTGCTGTTACAATAATTTTCTGTTTTGTTAGCTTTTATAACAGCTTTTAAACATACTTTCCTGGATGGACAGTGTATACACTTTAGATTTGTGGAGACGTGTAAAGAAAATAGACGTGACCCACGTTCCTACCATCTATGATACTTTCCTCATATTCTTTTTTCTCTGTGGTCCCTTATCTCTCTTTTTCGTATCTCCACGTGCTTCTCCTTCCAAGCTGTACCATCTGATTGGAGTGTTCTCCTCTGTGCCTGTCTCCCAGTTGTGTGACTCACCCTTACTTGTCAGGTATCAGCTTGAACCTCTCTGTCCCCACTGTCTGCAAGAAGGGCCCTATGCTTTTTTTACCTATGAGTTAAAATTATCTGGTTTCTTGTGCTACTCTCTCTTAGACCTGAGAGGGAAAAATTTTTAATGTCCTATTTTTTCCCCCCTAGAAGATGTCCAGTAACTATTTGTTGAATGAAAGGATAAATGAGTGTGAATAAATGAATTAGAGAAGAGTGAATGAATAAATGCACCTTCTTTCACATCTCTGATTATTTCCTTGAGCTAAAACACTGAAATAGGGAAAGACTAAGTCAAAGTCTGTGAGAATTTCAAAGTTCTTACCACATAAAGAACCTTGATTGCCTGTTAAAATGACTATTATCAGAAAGTCTACAAATAAGAAATATTGGTGAGGATGTGGAGAAAAGGGAACCCTAGTACACTCTTGGTGGGAATGTATATTGGTACAGTCACTAGGAAAACAGTATGGAGGTTCCTCATAAAGCTAAAAATAGAACTACCATGTGATCCAACAATGCTGCTGCTGGGTATATATCTGAAGAAAATGAAAACAGTAATTGGAAAAGATACATGCACCCCAATGTTCATAGCAACATTTTTTGCAATAGCTGAGATATGAAAGCAACCTAAGTGCCCATCAACAGATGACTGGATACATGATAAGATATCTATATATGTATATATAGAATACAGAATAATGTTCAGCTGCAAAAAAGAATGTTACCTTTTGCAAAAGCATGGATAAACCTAGAGAGTATTATGTTTAATGAAATAAATCAGACAGAGAAAGACAAATACTCTGTTATTACTTGTATGTGGATTCTAAAAAAGAAAACAAACAAATGTATATAGAAAAACAGACTCACAGATATAGAGAACAAACAAGTGGTTACCAGTGGGGAGAGGGAAGAGGGGGAAGGGTGAGATACAGGTATGGGATTAAAAGACACAAACTACTGTGTATCAAATAAATAAGCCACAAGGATATATATATATATATATAGGACAGCAAGGGGAAATATTGTCATTATTTTGTAATAACTTTAAATGGAGTATAATCTCAAAACTATTGAATCATTATGGTGTATACCTGAAACTGATACAATATTATAAATCAATGATGCTTTAATTAAAAAACAAACATCGCTTTCCTGAAAGGTTGTATCAATTTATACTCCCAACTAGAGTGTATGGGAATTCCTATCTTTTGCATCCTCATCATCAATTTTATATTAAAAATTTCTGCCTATTTTTGGTGCAGGAAAAATGGACTCTTTCTTGCTTTAACTTGCAGCATCATCACCCTCTAAGGATGTGGACCATAGGTTGGTGGGTATTCAGCAATTATGGGATGATGGACTGTATGCCTCAGTGGCATGCTTACCCAGCCTTCTGTATGAGGTTAAGCAGATCTCAGGATGTTCCCAACATTATGTGAAATACTTTGTGCCAGCAACCTGCTGTCATCTGGTATAGCACCTGGTGTATGGCCTTTGGATAAAAAAAATGTGGTATCCTGCAAGGTGTGTGTTACTGGCTGCAGTCACCTTAAATGCATTTGGAAGGGCTGTGTTTCATGGAATTTCAGAGAGATATTCATCGTACAGTTGCCCGAGCTTAAAGGGAACCATCGGGACTACTGAAATGGTTGCACTGGTTGTTTTAACCACTGAAATACATCATGTCTGTTGATAACTGGTACAAGATCACCCTGTGCCATACTCAGCATTTTTGTTACTCAGAAGCAGATGAGGCTTTGAGTTAGGGCTGGCAAAGTGCTGTTCCTAACTTTCTCTTTTAGGCAACTTTAGAACTATAATTTGTTCATGAAATCAAAGCTGCATTTGTTTATTTAACTTGTTATGTTTGAAATGACGAATATGTCACCGCTCATTCAAGGAGCTCAGTCAGACTCTGGAATTTAACCAACTTGGACGTTATTCTGACTCTGTGTCTTATTGTTCAAGTGACCTTAAGGAAATGATGGAATTTCTTTGAGCCAGAGTTTATCTGTGAAGTGAGACTAATCCTGGCACCTGTCTCACAGCCTTTGTGTGATGGCAACACAAAACACACCTGTTCAGTCAAAGCTTCGGGCAGGCACCTTATTTGACACATAGGAAGAGATCAATAAACATAAGCTATTGACGGTGCCTTCGATAGTCTCTAGACATAATAGGTGCTCAGTAAATTATTTGTTGAAATATATGCTTTTTCAACAATTACTTTAGGGCCCTACAACTCACTCATCCATCCATGTATCCCTTGCTTTGTGCAACAACTATCCCTTGAGTGCCTACTGCGTTGCAGGTTCTCAGTTAGGTTGAGGGAACTGTGATGGTGATCAAAAGAGATGTGGTCTCTGTGTGAAGTCAAAGGGCTTTAAGTAAATTGAACAAGAAGAAATTTAATAACATGGGACGTGCCATGAGGAAGACACACTTGATGACATGGAAACTGATAACGGGGTTTGAGCTAGCTGTGTCAGGCTTCTCTGAGCCAGCGGCATCTGACATGTTTTCTAGAGAATGGGCGGGAATCATCTATTTAAAATTGGAAGAGGGTGAGGGAGCTTCCCAGCTGGCCCTTCTCGAGGCCACACACCAGACGACGTTGGGAGCGGTGCTGAGAACAAAGAGCCGGGAGAAAGGCAGTGTGGCTGGAGCTCAGAGAGAGACGGTACCTGGGCGTAACTTAGGGCTGAGATGGAGGTGGAGGATCAGACCACGCAGAGCTTGTGACGCGGCAGAACTTCGTTCTTGGGGTGATGGAAGCCCTTGTGGGCTAAGTGGGCAGAGGATTGGGGTTTGTACTGCAATATGGAGAAAGGATTGCAATTGGAGTCAGAGTAGATATAGATAAACCGGCTAGGTAGCCATTGCAGGATTCTAGGTGGGAGAGGTGATGTTGGATTTAAGGTGGTGGCACTGAAGCTGGGAAAAAGAAGAGGACTTAAGAGGGAAATTTAGGAAATAGAATCAGTAAGTATTTTGTTAAAAGAATGTGCTTTTTCAACGAATATTTTAGGGCCTACAATTCATTTATCCATTCATATGTCTATTATTTTGTTCAACAAACAACACTGGTGATCAAAAGCGTGAGGCATGGGATGGATCCAAGTGGAGTCATAGGTCTTGCCCTCATGGAACAGGCTGAATGAGAGTGAAATTCACCGAGGTGGAGGACCCTGGAAGAGAACAATTCTTCCAGAAAACTAGAGAGGAAAATTAAGAGTTTCATTTGGAATGTGGAGTTTGGGCCATTTGTAGAGAATGCTAAGAAAGCAACTTTGAATTCCTATTTAAACTTGAAAAATTTTGGCTAGACTGTCACATATAATAGGTTAATTTGAAATGCACAGGTAGTTACCAAAGTCAAGGGCGTGGAGAATGTTACCTACAAGGGAAGGGGAAATAGATATTCTGAAGACAGGGGAGGACCTACAGGGGAGCCTTTGGGGGCCCTTATAGTGAATGGCTTTGTGTAAGCAAGAGTCCACAAAGGATATAGAAAAGAAGCAGATGGAGGGCTAAGAAGGAAACAAGGAGTGTACTAGGCTGGGGAAGTAAGGGAAGGAGTGTACCGAGGAGGAAGGGGGTCATGTTTTGGCTTGCTGTTGAGAAGTGAAAGGAGATCCTTGAATTCATCAGTATGGACCACTGTGGTTCACTAATTGAAATCTAATTGGACTCTTGGAAGAATGACGGTGCTCTAGTCCTAAATGGATGAGTTAGGAGTAAGCAGTTGCTGAGAAGATAGATACCTTGGAGATAGGACATTGGCTTTGAAGAGAAAGGGAAAGGGTATCACTGGAGGAGGGTGAGATGGATGACCGATAGTTCTACATTTGGTTTTTAAGTGGCAGATGCTTGAGTATGTTTAAAAGCCATTGGAAAAAAGTTCTGGACATGGATAGCAGTGATGGTTGCATGACAATGTAAAAGCCGCTGAATTGAACACTAAAAATAGTTAAAATAGTAAATTGTATATTATGGATATTTTACTACAAGAATAAAATTTTTTGAAAAGAAAAAAAACATTGGAGAGATCCCATTGCGAAGCAGAGGTGAAATATACAATAAAAAGAAGAGATAATCAAAAGTTTTTATCTCCACATAAGGCAGCAGGAGATGGGATTAACACGGTCAGAGGGATTTGCCTTAGGAAGAAGAAATAGTTCATCTTTCATAAGAAAGTGAGAAAATGGGGGGCTTTTTGTGGGGTAGCTTCTTTGGATATTTTTGTCTAAGAGGCCTTGGGGATAAAGTAAAATGGTGAGAAAGATGAAAAACATTTCGTGTCCTTCCTGGAAGTTACAGTTTGTCAGGGAGACAGACAATTAAAAAAGAAATCAGAATAACATATGCTAAATGCTGTTGTAGGGGAAACAAAGCAGTTATGGAGCCTATTAACAAGAGTGAAGCGGAGACTAGCAGGAACACGCAGAGCTTACCTGCAGCAAATGCCGCTTCAGTTTCCGCCTCACGGCCAGGTAGAAATTAGGGGCAGATAAGGAGGGGGATACGTGTTTCTGGCACAGAAAAGTTTTTTAAAAAGTAGAAAAAAAGGAAGTATCCTTAAGAAGTGGGAGTTTGAAGCATTTGAGAAAAGAATTAAAGCAGTTCGTACTTGGCTGCCATGGAATTACTTTAGGAAGCCTTGATACAGCCTTGGGCTGTAGAGAGAGGCTAAGTGTGCACATGGTGAGGAATGGCACCTAGGAGCATTCTTCTGGCCATGTCCATCCACTGTCTGTCACCTGCTTCTCAGAAGTACTTCCCAGTGTTTCTAGACCACTGAGCTTGGGTTCACTTGACTCTGAGGAGACAACAGATTGTGTTGAAGAGAGCGCTGAATCAGGACTCCTGATTTAGACCCACATCTAGTATCATCTCCATCACTTGTTGTTTATGAGGCCTTGGGCAAGTTATTTAACTTCTGTCTTAAAGCCAATATCATCATTGCAAATGGAAGGGATTGAGTAAGATGATCCTTCAGATACTTCTAACTAAATGGTTTATTATTATTATTGTTATTGTTATTACAGGCTGGATATACACACATGCAGTATGCACCATATTGATAGTGCAAAAAAACCCCCAAATGTTGACAGAAATTATCCAAGAGCTGTTTACCTATGACTGTATGTCTGTGATACATGAGCAGCGTCATTTCGAAAAGCTGTTAGATTGGTCTGATAAAGCGTTGCTTTGTGTCTTTTGAGGGTTAGCAACACTGGGCTGCCCTGGATAACGCAGGGACAGGGCCTGGTTGTCATTTCAAGTTGCTTTCTCTAAAACAGTTGAAGAAAGTATTATCTTAATGGTGCCATCAAGTAAATTTTCTGACAAAGTAATGATTGTGATCAAGAGGGTAAGATGCTTTGGGGCAGATGATTTATTAAAATCCATGCATTCACTGTTAATAATGATCACTGATTATTCCAATATTTATTCAGTGCTCAAGAACAAAATTGTTAGCTACCATTTCGTGCTTTGAAAAATATTTATAACGCTCTGCTTTGGTAGTGTTAATGTAAGAAAAAGAAATAATAAAGAAGGAGACACAAGCAAAGGAGGAATATGAGTATGGTGGGTTTGTATATAATAATTTAGCCACAATTATAATCAAAATATTATCAAATCCAAGCTTATCTTAACCCCTGTTATCTTTCAAATCCCACCGTTAAATGGAACCAATGGAACTCCATTGAAGGGGAGGATTCATACTATTTATTAATTGATGTACCTCCATAAACCCCAAATCTATCCCAGCTGAGCCAGGGCCCGAGTACCATGCATAAGAGATGCTTAGTAATTAAACATGAGGAATAAATGCCTTTATATCAGAATTCTATATGGATGCCACATAACTTTAAATGTTTTATATATGTAAAAATAAATTCATTGACTATTACCAACACAAATTTCACTATAAGGATCTTGAATTAAACAGTACATTAAAAGAATAATTTAAGGAACCACATGAAATTCAATCCAGAAATGTAAAGGATGTTTTAAAATTAAGACATTTATTAATATCATACACTGTATTAATAGATTACAGAGTAAAAAACATATGTTCTTTTCAAAGAATGCCAAAAAGGTTTTGGCAAATTAACTTCCACAACTATTTATTTAAACAAATAATCAAAACAAAACACCCTTGTAGAATTTAATTACATGACTACTTCCTTAATAACCCACTTATTTACCAATTTACCAGCCTCAAGAAGAAGAATGTTTCAATAGAAACATTTTTAGTTAATTTGGGGGAAAATAACCAAAAAGTGATCATGTTCACTATGGTTAATACTGTTTTAGAAGCCCCAATCTGTGTAATTAGGAAAGAGGAAGAAAAAAGCACATCCATATTAGAAGAAATATGACATATTCAACATTGTCCATGTGACTAAATCTCTGGGAAACCCAAAAGAGTCCATTGAATTAATATATATCATTTTCTCTTTGTTGTATTTTTTAAATCACTGTTTGCATATGGAAGAATTCTCAATGTTTTAATATTAATTCCTTACTGATGTCTGTTAATATTTCTTTAAAACAAAATGTGTAGAATTTTAGTTGGCAAAGAACAGGCAAGAACGTTTCGTGCAGAAACTCTTCTGTGGGACATCAGCCAGCTTGTGGATGTGGGGTGGTCAGGACAGGGGAATGGTCAGGAGATGCTATTAGAAATTTCCAGATGAATGAGTAGAATTTTTGAGACAGAGATTTCCTAGGCTGAGAGTGTAGTGTGGATCGATTTGCGGAAACAAGTCTGGAAAAGTGCTGGTTGTCTATCCTATGATGAGCATCCTTGCATAGTGCTTCTAAGATGCAGGACTGATCTCTGGGGTCTGGGCCTGGGTAAATGTGTTGATTAAAGGCCCGTAGGTGGCTGTTCCAGGCTTCCTGGTGAAGAGCTATTCGCTGGAAGGGTCCCCAGCCTGGGGGTCAGTAGGCTAGATTCTAATTTGATTCTGATATTAACAACTTCAGAGGCCTCAGTATCCTTCTCAAGGCAGCCAAAGCCATTGTTATTCCTTTGTTGCATCAATTTTGCTTTAGGATAATTTTGTAAATGATCTCTACCTCCTCCTGACCCTCCCACAGATGTTTTGTCAAAGAAGTACATTGGGATGCGCTCTCTTAGGTTTTCTGCTGATCATCTCCTCTTCCCTGTGGGCCACTAAGTTATTTTTATATTCCTTTTTGACTCTTCAGATGAGTTTAATATGGGTCCGAACATAAGTTCAAACAGCCTTATCTGTATAATTTGTCTTGCTTTTCCCTTCAAACGTTCTTAAAGGATATTGAAAGAATATAATTCTGTCTGAATAGATAACCAGAGGAATTAAGCTAAATTTTGGAATTATAAAATGTGTCCTTTGATCCAAGGTTTGCACTCTTTTTGTCTGTGCTGTGTTTATGTCTTTCGACTCTTGCTTTGGAGTGAAATTTTTTTGTCTTTATTACTTTGTGTTTTTCTGATTTCATGTGTAGTATGTAAAAGTTGGTTAAAGAGAACAGTGATGTGCTGATATGTTACAATGCTCAGCAAGATACCATAAGGCTATCAGGATTCAGAAAAGGAGAGAGTGCATTTTAAGAAAATGTAATGATCTCCATAATTTAATTTAAATGTTCATTTTTTAATTATAAATGTACAGATTTGAGTAATTTTTTAAAAAAAAACTGATAGTTTTTTATTTTTAGATTTTTGAGAAATCGCCACTGTTTTCCATAGTGGCTGCACCAATTTACATTCCTACCAACAGTGTATGAGGTGAAGCTTCCCTTTTCTCCACATCCTGGCCAACGTTTGTTATTTGTTATTTTTGATGATAACTGTTCTGATCAGTATGAGGTGATGTCTCATTGTGGTTCTGATTTGCATTTACCTGATGACTAGTGATGTTGAGCATCTTTCCATGTGCCTGTTGACCACCTGAATTTCCTCTTTGGAAAAAAATGTCTATTCAGTTCTTCTGTCCATTTTTCAATCAGTTGTTTTTTTTTTTGATGAGTTTTATGAGCTGTTCATATATATTGGATATTAACCTCTTACTGGTCATATCTTTTACAAATATCTTCTCCCATTCAATAGATTCTTTTTGTTTTGTCCATGGTTTTCTTTGCTGTGCAAAAGCTTTTAAGTTTTATTTAGTTCCATTTGTTTATTTTTGCTTTTGTTTCCTTTGCTTTAAGAGACATGCAAAAAAGCATTGTTATGATTTATGTCAAAGAATGTTCTGCCTATGTTTTCCTCTAGGAGTTTTATAGTATCAGGTCTTACATTAAGGTCTTTAATCCATTTTGGTCTTTAATCCATTTTGAGTTCATTTTTTTGTATATGGTGTTAGAGAATGTTTCTAATTTCATTCTTTTACATGCAGCTGTCCAGTTTTCCCAGCCCCACTTATTGAAGAGACTATCTTTTCTCTATTGTATATTCTTGTCTCCTTTGTCATAGATTAATTGACCATAAGTGTGTGAGTTTATTTCTGGGCTTTCTATTCTGTTCCATTGATCTATGTGTTTGTTTTGCACCAGTACCATACTGTTTTGATTACTGGAGCTTTGTAGTATAACCTAAAGTCGTGGCACTTGAGATTTCCAGCTTTGTTTTTCTTTCTCAAGATTGTTTTGATTATTCAGGGTCTTTTGTGCTTCCATACAAATTTTGAAATTATTTGTTATAGTTCTATGAAAAATGTCATTGGTATTTTGATAGGGATTGCATTGAATCTGTAGACTGCCTTGAGTGGGATGGTCATTTTAACATTAATTCTCCCAATCCAAGAACATGGTATATCTTTCCATCTGTTTGTATCATCTTCAATTTCTTTCATCAGTATCTTATAGTTTTCTGATTATAGGTCTTTTATCTACTTAGGTAAGTTTAGCCCTAGGTATTTTATTCCTTGATGCAATGGTAAATAGAATTATTTCCTTAATTCCTCTTTCTGATAGGTCTTTGTTAGTGTATAGAAATAAAACAGAGTTCTGTATATAAATTTTAATTAATTTACCATATGACCCAGCAATTCTACTCCTGGATAAATATCCATAAAAAACAAAAACACTAATTCAAAAAGACATATATACCTCAATGTTCATAGTAGCCTTATTTATAATTCTAAGGTATGGAAGCAACCTAAGTGTCCATCAACAGATGTATGGATAAAGAAGATGTATACACACACACACACACACACACACACACACACACACACACACAAAATGGAATAGTACTCATCCATAAACAATAATACAATTTTGCCATCTGCAGCAACATGGACAGACTTGAAGGCCATTATGCTAAGTGAAATTAGTCAGGCAGAAATACAAATATTGTGTGATATCATATGTTGAATCTAAAAAATGCAACAAACAAGTGAATAAAACAAGTAAGAAGCAAACTTACAGATATAGAGAACAAAGTAGTGTTTACCAGTGGAGAGAAGGAAAGAATGACAAAAGGATCATTATGGGATTATATGAAATCATGTGTGTGAAACTTTTGAAGAGTGTAAAGCACTATACAATTTAAAGAATCTCTCATTCAATAAATAAACAAAAGTGGTTTAGTGCAGATTGAAATGTCTGTTTATTATTAAATAGTGTATTCATATTTACTTTCCAGTTAATTATTAACAGTGATCCCCCAAAATTTTGACCTGGTACTTCAAGGATTAATTTTTTGAGCATCCCTCAATATATTATATTTTGTTATTGATAAATTATATACATTGACTAAAGCATACTGAAAACAGAAATAAAAAAGAATGAGATTTAATAAGTCAATACAGAAAGAAGTTCTAATATTTTATTTCATCTCCCCTGTAGATTATCTTCCACATTTCCTGTGATGAATAAAGTTCATATTGTAGACCAATATCCTATTGCATCAAATCCCCAATTTCCATTTTAAGTCTGAATTTCAGTAGATTCTTTTTTCTCCTAACAACATAAAAACAAAAGTATTTTATATTACTCTATCTGTCTTCTCTCTGTGTGTCTAACTTAATGGAACATTCCCTTGTCCACTGAACTCACATCTTAAAGACATACACCTGAATCATTAAAAAACAAAAAACATATAGAAGTGGTATTTTTAATCTTTTGCCACTTTTTTACTTGATTATAGCAGCATGCATGGGTAGGAATATATATAAATGTATATATTCTACAGATGTATACTTTTCCTTTTTTCACATCAATACACAGAAAAATAAGTTTTGCTGATATAATTTCAGCTTTAGAATACTTTTCAGAAACATATCTATTCTCTATGTGGAGCAAAAAAATGCATGAATTGCATGAACTCTGCCATATTATAGACTAATTTCAGGATACCTTTGTTAAATTATGAGACAAGTAAAAAGAAAATATAGACATGTGTACAAGTCGTGTAGCTTAAAACAGATGCAGTTTGGCTTTCTTGTTAATGCCGATGGTTTTGTGAAATCACAGGCAGATTCTTCCAGGTTATCCATGGATGGAGGCTCTGCTTGGTCATGAGAGATGTAGGAGAGGTGTGGAGAATGTTGGGGAGACCTCTAACTTCTGAATCACTGGGGTTCATCTGCCTGTTAGGGACCTCCTGTTAATTTCTGCTGCCACTGACTTTCTCTGTTCTGGGCATGTCTCTATTTAACACTTCAGTCCAGGCATAGCTTTATGATTCTTACCTACAGGTACCACAGCTCCCTGAGGTCTCACTGTGTTTCACTGAAGACTGTTGCATATTAGAGTTCTTTTTAGATGCTCCCTTCTAATAGTAAGCATGCGTAGCAAACAGTCCTCCGTTTTCTGTTTTTTATCTCTTGATCCCCAAATGCAGTGGGCTCCTTTGTGGTGCCATAGGGCTTGCCCCTTTGGGGGTGGTAATTAATGAAGTCCCAGAGAACTCCTGCCTACAACTTAGTGAGGTTGTTTTTACAAACCTACTCCTACATGAGAACAATGAGGTGGGTAATTCAGTCTCTCAGAACCTTTGTCCTTTGATATTGTCCTAAAAGCCTATGAAATATTTTCAGAAGGATATTACCATGCCATGCAATACTGTCCTTACTCAATACTGGACCAGTTCTCCCCAACAGAAATATAATGCAAGCTACATAGGTAATTTTAAAGATTCTAGTAGCCATGTTAAAAAAAGTAAAAATAAATGTTTTCTTTAATGAAATATATCCAAAATAGTATCACTTCAACATATAACCAATAAAATATTATTGATAAGGTAGTTTTTTTTTTTGTACATTGCTTCTGTTTTTCAATTTTAAAATGTGGCACTAACCACACTGCAAATTTTCAACAGCCACATGTCTTATTACATGTGTCACATGTAAGGAACAGTGCAGCATTGGACCAGTAACTTATCCTGTATATATCTGCCTTCTTCTATTGTATGTAGCTGTGTTATCCATGCAAATACACCAGTTCAGAATATATGTCTCCCAGATAATAAAGTCATGGTATTCCAAGCAGAAACTTGCAAAAGCTTCTCAAATTGCTTTCTGCAACGTGAAAACCTCCCCATTCCAAGGCAGTCCTCTGTTTGTACCAAATTAAAACATGATTCTCCCGTCATTCTTCCATTTCAGGTCAGAACATTGGAATTTCAAAATTATATACTAAGTCTCTTCATGCTCTCATTAAAAAAAAGATTCTGAGCCATCTAGAAGAGCTTCCTTAGGTACCTTTTGGGGCTTGAGTCATTTCTTCAGCTATAACCTTGGCATACGTTCCACAGTAATAGAATTTCTGCAGTGCTTCTAAGATGGGATACCCTCAACCTTCTGTGCCTTATACCTCCCATCACATCAGAGTCCTGGGCAATTAGCAACCTACACGAAGACATTGCAGCACCAATACTGCAGCATCCTCAGGACTCAGGACCAAACATGTTTGCTGCAGCAGTTTAAGACTCCATCACTGTGCAGTGTACAGTGGCATTTTCTACACAATGGATGTGTTCTCAGAATCCATTACAAATCTAATATTTCAGACCCACGTTGTGGGACTTAGTGTTACCTGGGGGACCAGGATAAACTGGATATCAGAACAGCCAAAAATATAGGCTTCAAGATTTTATTTTGAGTGGTGATGGCTTAAGAAAATATGAGACCAGGAGGAGGAGCAGATTTAAGAGATCAGTGATAACTATTTGTATTTGTCCTTTCTGGGCTTTTCTTTCTTATATTTTTAATGATTTTAGCTGCCATGTACATGATACCAGGTACATGTAACCAGCGTTAGCATCGTAGTGAAGGTGCTCAAAAATTTGGAGGGGGGGAGTGGAATTCAGTGCAATCAGTAGTGCTGGTGAACATGTTATAAATACCCTTCAGGTACCACCACATCAAATATCACTGCCTGAGTGACCGCCTACCAGAGAGGAAGGACAGAACTGTCTAATGTAGTTCCTCAAAATGAAAACGGAAGTATCATTCTGAGACTGCACTGGACCTGATTGATGATATAGATCTATCTTTATAGCTGAAAAGTAAATGTGATGAAGATTACTCTGTGCGTTGCTAGTCACACACATAGTTCAGGCTTTACGGTAGATCGTACATTCATTCCATGTCAAATCTACTGTCCAAAGAGTAGCCAATTTAATAGCATATTCCTTAGTAATAGTTAAGTAAACATAATCACCCTTATGGTTCACAAAGGTGCTTTCAAGCCTGGATAAATATTAGTTTTCAAGTAACCGATCCATCTGCCCGAAGCAGTGTCAGCCGTGGTGGGTCAGGAAAGAGAGAAGGATGATATACGTTTGTTTCCAGTCTTCTCTCTGCAAGACATCTGTGACTCTGTTAGATGAACTTCACCCCAATAGCACATCTGGGTGTAGACGGAGATCTGAAGGCTATGGGACTTTGTCTGAATACCCTGAATGGAATATTCATAATGAAAGGGATTTGAAGAAAGTACTCTTAATCATAATGACAAATTAAATATGTAGCAGAGATACAGCAAAAGTAATATGTGTTGAGCTGCTCAGCTTTGTACCGCTTTTGCTCATATTCAAAACTCCAAATGTTTTGAAATGGGAATAAGAAATTAAAATGTAAAAGTTGAACATCTTTAGTTTTATTTTGGTGGCTTAAGAACAGTTAGTTTAATATGTAGTGCATGTTTCTTTTTGTCTAAAACAGATTTATTTCCCTCCATTTTTAAACTGCGTAATTAAGATGTTCTAACTTTACTAATATTCAATAAACAGAAAAAATAAAATTATTACAGTTAACATCTTATAAAATGAAGAAAACGTCTAGCCAACAATAAAGATCACTGTTTTAGTGTATTGCTATTGAATATCTGTGATTTGTACATTCAACTGAATCATTATTTAATATTCTTTTTCTTAAACATGGAAGCAGAAAGAATGAAACTTGACCTGATTAACATTTAATTCATTGAACCAATGCAGAGTGATTAAGAATCTTACAAGGGTTGTCATATTTATAATTTAGAGATGGGGAGTGGTAACCTCTCTTCAGTGACTGGTAATTACCAACCCCTAAGTGGTACCGGGTAAATCATGAATCAAAATGACTATCTCACACACTTCCCTTCATGGCACAGGAAATGGGCTGACGTAGCAAGGGATTTTAGTATTGTAAACCCTTGCATCTTTAAAGGAAATTTTAAAAATATTTTCTTTGAAATCACGAGTAACTAAATTTTTTTCCCCACTGTTATTTAGGGTAGCTTTTCTCTGGAATTTTTCAAGAGGCTGAACTGAACATTTGCATAAATACAAAGCAATGCATTTGAACGCAGGAAGCAGAGAATTACTTTCATATCTTATTTAAGCTTCTGTAGAGACAGCTGAATTATCCTCAAGGGAATTGAGTAACACTGGAGACCACAGAATATTGGCTGAATATTAAAACACACACACACACACACACACACACATTTATCACATGCTTGGACACATACAGACGCACTCAGTTACCCTTTTAGAGATACAAGAAACTACAAAACCTCTTGCGGTATAAGCTATGTTTTTGTTGTGTGTGTGTCAGATGCGGGTACCTCATTGTTGCCATAATTTCTTAAAATAATCTTCGTGGTTTGATTCTCTGTACTCCTGAAAATTTTGAAATTTATTTGCTTAAAGTTTTAATTTTTTAAACTGTTTACTTGAAATGTGACAAGATCTGAGTTAATACTAGCCTTTAGAACGTTGTGTGCATGGATTTCAAAAACATGATTTGAAAGCGACAACCAGAAAATGGGATTATCTGTGGGACATTACAGTCCTACTGTTTGCAAAAGGATGGATAGTGCTGTTAGTTGATTGTATGAAGGTCAGGCATGAGGACATTAGATTCATAGCCCATAGGGCTATGGGGATAGATTCCTATCTTGCCCAGGAAGAAAATAAACACTGCTATGTATTTTTTAAATGTTCACAATGGCATTATTTATGATGTTAGCAAGCATTGTTCTCTGGTTGTGTTCTTGTAACTATGAGCATTAATAAAAAAGTCCTCACGATAACAGACTCAATTCTGATATTTTGATATTAAGTAATATATGGCAAGGGCCGAATAGGATGAGAGGAATTCTGGAAAAAAAAATGGCCAATCTATATTGGAACTAAAATCATTATTCAAAACCTTTTTCAATAACCAGGGGTAATCTGTCTTTGTCTTACAGATATTAAGGTTGGGCATTGCATAAAGGCTTAGCCATATTCTACATTTCTTAATTAATACATAATATTTTATTTCAAATAACCTCACATTTATTTAGCACATCCATCATGACTACTTTTTACTATTTTTAATTATTAGCTATTGTTCCTTTTGGCCTTTATTTAGAGTCACAAAATAATGGGACGAGTGACCCACAATTTTGATTCTCATAGTTCCTTTTCAGAACTGGTACTGTAAAGCAAAATTATATATACTGCTGTCTATTTTTAGATGTTGAAATTCCCCTCCAGTATCTTGCCTGGATAACCACCGCTTTAATTATAGTGACTTTTATTGTTTACTTCTTAGCATGATTCTCTCTCTAGAAGATGATAATTTTTTTTTTTTAAAGATAGATCAGAGACTGGGAAATGATGAAGAGATAATGCCTTTGTGAGTATGCCTATCTCATCTCTTTCTCTGGTGTGATTCTTTGCGTGTAGCACCCAGGGATACAGCAAATATTAATTCCCTTCATTTCTTAAGGAGCACAGAGGCAGCTGTCTGGTCAGACTCATATACCTTTCATAGGGTTAGAATTAAATGATGACAGATTGAATCTTTTACATGTGGGCAGTTCATCTGCTGGCATCTGTTTCCAGGTGAATTTACATGTTGTCCATTGTTTCATTCTTACACGTTTATTCATTGCATTTCTTTTAACACTGACTTTGTGCCAAGAACAGTACTGGATACTCGAGATATAAATCTAAATAAGACAGACCCTTCTGCAAGGAGTTATCCCCTTCTTGTAAAAGCAGGTGCAGATTCATACTTATAGTTTGGTTAGCGTAGTGCTGAGCTCTGGGTTCTTGGGGGGCTCAGAGGATTCTGGACCAGTCTCTCATCAAAGCCAGGTTCTTAACTATTTAGCTATTCAAAGCAGGAGAGACACCTTTCTTCTGTAGTGCTTTATTTGAAGCCAACCCAGACTGAGCTCTGGCGTTGCGTTACAGTCCTATTTCATTCGATTTGTCTGAAATCATGGACTCATAGGTCTTTGATCCTTAGTCTCCAGGGCAGAAATCTTGAGGTCAAATCGTCCAGGCTTCCATTTAATGTCCCTGACTTGTTCACTTTTGGTAATCACTGCTCCCCTCCCTGCATACTTACAATCTCTGCTAGAATTTCCCTAGCAATCAATGCTCACTGATTTACAATTTTGAAAATTCCTCTCCTGCCAACCCTGTTTACATAGGTGTCACAATTGTATGCCTGTACGTTCTGGCTGCTTTCCTGTTTTTTGTTGCAACACAGATACCCGCCTTGTTTATGTGATCTCATTTACCTGCAAGTTACTCCATTTATTGGATATAGACATAGACTTAGAATTGTAGATATATATTATATGATACTAATCACAGTTCTGTTCCCCAGAATATCATTTGAATGGGTGCAAAGATAACTATAGTGAGTTTTCAGTCTCACCTTTTCTATTTTAGGGCTTCCTTTGTCCCTTAGTCTTGTTTGTCCTTTCACTGTTTACAGTGGTTTTTCTTCATAGAGAAGTAGAAAAAAATAGGATTTAATTCATTTTGCTCTTACACATATGTTTCAAGCACTAACCTTCGTATTTTCTGTGCTGTTATTCCAGCACGACTTTGGCACATTCCCCCAACGAGCACTATGTGTTCCCCTTGTGTAAGGTTCAGAAGGTTATTGGGGCACAGGGCAGTGGTAGCGTGCATGCCTAGCATGCAAGAAAGAGGTCCTAGGTTCATTCCCCACTACCTCCATTAAAAAATAAATAAGTACATGAGTCTGATTACCTCCTCCCCAACAAAATAAATAAATAAAAAGATAAATTTTTTTTTAAATGAAGATTATTGGGGATAATGGTGAAGATCTTGATGATGCTGCTGTGGTGCTATAAATAATAATGATAATGGTGTTCCTATTGTGATGGCCTGATGACAATGACAACACTACTGTTAATCTGACACTGACCACGACACTCATACACACTCACATATGTACACACACGAGCACGCACATGTGTGTAACTGTGTGTGTTACATAAGCCATGAACTGTGCTAACCACCTTGTATACATTCTCTCATTTAGCTTCCATAAAAGCTTTATGAGGTAGGTATTGTCTCCATTTTTAGATGGACAAGTTGAGAACTTAAATACCTCTTAAGTTGCTGACCTAGTGTTCAGAACCAGCCTTCTGAGGACCCAAAGCCATATATATATAATATATATGCAATATATAATGCAATATATATAGAGATACAAATTGTGCATACTTAAGCTTTCTATTATCTAGCAAGGTCCTTTATTTGTTTTGTGGCTGCTGTTATCATCTCTTTACCTTTCAACATTTTTTTTGTTTATTTGGGACTCAATTTTGAGACATTTTCCATTTTAGCCATATATATATATATATATATATATATATATATATACACACACACACACACAGGGTCTTCCTAAAAATTTTATCTGGAAATTTGGAATCCACTATTCCTAAATCTGAATCCATGACTAGAGGTTGAATCTTTTACATTTGGGCAGAGTATCTGCCCAAATCTGTTTTCAAGTGAGCTTACATGTTGTCTGTAAGTTCAATGCCAAAGGGCCATCCATTAACTCATATATAAATGACTTTGTATCAAGATTCCTCCTGTATGCAGTTCATTGAAACGTTTTATTTACTTATTTACTTTTTGGTCAGAGTCACATCTAGAGAAGAAGTTCCTTTATTTGCTTCTGTAATCCAAGTGATGGAAGAATGGTGCAACGTATGTCAAGGGCCAAGTTTCCCTCAGCGTTCTCCCACAGTGAACTAGAATTCTAGTAGATCATAAATAGTTGAAGTTTCTCATAAGTACAGTCACTTTTATGTCAGTTTTGTAATCCATAAATTGTCACTTCTTTCATCTGCTTTGATAGTTTTGGCGCATTCCCCCAAAGAGTACTATGTTTTTCCTCCTTCATCTTATACTAAGCTCTCTTGGGACTTAAGTGATATTCTAGGTCCAAAGCAAGTGTGCCTACTTTAATTTAGTCTCATTTATTTTGTGTCTATACATCTAGCAAGTGCCAGGTACTCTACCAGATCCTGTGAATACAGAACGGTAGACAAGGGCGGTGTGCTTACTTGTCCATCTTTTAAATGATTGCCTTAATGTCTGGAATTTGTTTGGGTTCTGATTCAAGTAAGCCAAGTCCCCCTAGGAGCTCCACTGGGAAAACAGCTAATTATGTAAGACCAGTAAGGTTTGATGAGCTTTAGAAGAGATGCCAGCAGATTTTGAAGGCACAAAATAACGTTAGGCTTTTTGTGTGTTTCTGAGTAGATATGTCCTCTCTTCTCTCTGTGTTTCCCTCTTTCATCCCCAAGATCAGTGCAGGGTCCTTGTCTACTGTTGCCATGGCTCATCCTGGTTGCCCTGTGATAGTGTTTCCTTATGGGGGCGGGGCAGTCACAGTGAAAGACAGGCAGTGATGTTCGTAACAGGGTCATTGCTGCTTGGGCTTAAATGCCTGGATCAAGCCCCTTTGGCAGCTTCAGATGAAGCCTGAATGTCTCTCTGTCAGCAAGTTACACTTCACATCAAGTATTGGTCACATCTTCTCAGGGCCCTGACAGGAACACCTGAGTGACTTTAAACTTTATCACAATGTACTAACAACAGATTATTATTATTTTCCATGAAAAAGAAAGTTTCAAAAGTATTAAGACAGTGGAATGCTAATGTAGGAACCCCTCGGGACATTACCAATACTCTTCTGTGGTCTGTTTTGAAACCTCTGTAAGCATCTCTCCTTTACTGGCAAGCACAGTGGTTTCTGGCTCTCTGTTATTTACGACCCAGTGCTTTAGCTTCCCAGGCATGAGGAGCTCTGCACAGGTTCTCCATCCCAAGGTCCCGTGAGAAACTCAGCCTGACATTGCACAGGGGTGAAGCTGAGAACCATGGCAGAGTGCTCAACGTTATCAGCATGGGAGGTGTCAATATTAAGACACAAAGAACAATAAAATAAAAAAGTAAGGAATTTGGGAAGAAATTGAGAGAAAAATAGCGTAAGAATGAACACAAACAATGCATTTGCATCAATGTCCATCACATGCACAAGAAGGAAAATCAGAAACTTTGCTTAAAATCCAGGTGTTTGAGAGACTAGACCAATGATTTTCTAACTGACTTCTGGAAAGAAATTGGCTTCCAAAGAAAAAGGGAAGTTGAGTTTTTATGATTCTGGCCCCTGCCCTATGCCTTTAAACCAGAGCAGCTTCTGTTTTCTCTCTTTTATGTTTAAGACTGCCTAGTAAGATTTTGAAGGGGAAAAAGAATTGTCTGAAAAAATGTATGCAAATAATGGAATTACACTACACACTCTTTAAAGTTCTCCCTTATGTTTGCAGGCCTATTTGTTGAATAGATGAATGAGTGAATTTTTGCTGGAAAATCTGTTGTCTGTTGGAGATGCTAGTATATTTGGCAAAATCTTTCTGTCTCATAAGAAAATGGCTTATTTAAATCTACATTTTTTCTACGTACACCATTTTAAGGGCCACAATGTCTTTCCTTTGACTTCTTCATTCACACTAGTATACAATGATAATGTAGTTTTCAATGTCATTGAATCCCAGTGTGGTGAGAATTTTAGAAACCGTTATAAACTTTAAAAAAATATTTTCCCATTAATTTCTATATTTTCAGCCTTCCATTTATTTGTTAATAAACGATGATGAGTTTACACAAATTTGACAGTGCTGAATATAATACAGTCTAAATTTCCTCATGAAATTTTCTTTCAGTATTTAGGTATTACGTCATTCCACCACGTGCTGTATCTGATAATTCTGCAACCCTTGATTTTTAACGTAGAGAGGAATATTCACAACTAACCCTGAGATGGCTTTCTTTTTGATGCATTGAATGAGTATTTGTTCAGTGCCGCTTTGCACAGATGTTGTGTTGGCTTTATAAAAGCAGGGCAGGTGTGGTTCTTAGTCTACAGCAGCTCACAATCTGCTGTAGGGAGGTGGCAACTTCGTAAGCGCAAAGGTTTTATGTCAGCAGAGAAATCACGTGAATGGTAGAGTCTTGGTTAAAGGGAAGTGCTTGAAATCTGAAGTGAAAAGATTTAGATTTAAGACTTGGCCACTACTATCAGTAATGTTTGGGGCAAATTACTTAAGGTTTTGGACTCTTCCTCATTTTCTCAGCTGTACACTGTCAATAGATCACCCCCCCAGAATTTTCTAAGACTTAAATGGTCATGCTTTCTAGTGTTTTGTGGTTTGTAAAATTCTATAAAAATATTAGGGCACTCTCTCATATATATATATATATATATATATATATATATATATATATATATGTATATCTTCCTATCTAAAATCAAATGGAAATTCATAATATTTGTGGGCAGGTGAGAGGCAGCAAAATGCAGAATGACTAAGAATGAAATCTCAGTTTCCCACAGGTGCCATATAAATTAGCACCCACCATGGAAGCATCTCCTTTCTGTGTGCATATTCATTTCCTGTGTTCTTGCTTCTGGGCCTATTTTTAGAATAGTTAGATTCTCCACTAGTGTGGCCAGTTTCTGTGAGGAGGTGTAGAAAGCAAAGGTTTTCAGGAGTCATGAAATAGCTGTTTGAAGGTAATTGCCACTGATTCAGCATGATTGACATCCAAATGATAAAATTGGTTAGAAAAAGATGGCAGTATGTTCCCTTTTTCATGCTCTGGGGCTTCCCATTAAACAACCAAACAGTTGCTCACTTCGGGTAGGCACATTTTGGTACATTTCTTTTTATGTTTCTACAAACTACTAAGTAGATGTTCTTTTAGAGAGCATTTTAAGTGCAACTATACTGCTATGAAAAATTTCCCAAGTTGTGAAAATGCCCATTTTTTCCATAGTAGGAGGGAACTTGGGAAAATTGGGTGTCAGATGGGTGGAAATATGATGCCACCAAAAGAACCCTGGATGAGGTGGTAGGAAACCTATTTCTTATGTGACAATTTCACCATGTTGTCTGATCTATAAAATGTTAAATTTATGCTACCTGATCTCCCGAACTGCTAAAAACACTGTGATTTTTAAAAAGTTATTCAATCCCAACTTGCTTGTCGCCTTTTTTCAACTGAAGAATGTTTTGTCAAAGAATAGCATATACAGTAATAACTAGATATTGTTAGTCCAATAGACATAAACACATCTATATATGACAGAATCAGAGGCTGGAGGGAAATTAAGACTTTAATCTAGTCTACTGGTTCCTAGCCAGAGGGTTGGAGAGGGAATTTGGAAGAAGGTAGGGGCATTTTTGTTTGTCATAGTAATGGGGACACTTTTAGCATTTTGGGAGGACAGAGATTTTAAAGGTCTTACAGTGTTTGGAATTGTTCTGCATGAAGAATTACCTTTTACAGACTACCAATTATGCCCTATGGAGAAATACTAATAAAGCAAACTCTGATTGTATAAGTGAGAAAGCAATTCTGGAAGTTAAAGATAATGGTCCTGAACACTGAGCACATTTGTGACAGATTCAGGATTACTCTGATAACCAGGTTATCCAACTCTGTTTTTTGTTTGTTTGTTTGTTTTCGTAAAGCCCCAGTTGTCAGCATGTATTTGCTTTCACATGCTTTGGAAAATTCTACTGCCAAACTTTTTTGGATTGCACAAAGATTGTCTAAAATGTAATGTTACTTTTCAGCTTTTTGTTCTGATAATATGACTTTCTTCCAAAGCATAAATCTCCCTGCAGTGTTGGATTAGCTAAAAATTACATTCTCAGAACAAAGATGAGATGAGATGCCTTATTCACAATTGAATTATCAGTGACTCAGGCAGTCTCTGGCTTTCAGAGTGTCTCTTTTTCGTTGAAGTATAGTCAGTTTACAATGTTGTCAATTTCTGGAGTACAGCATAGTGATTCCGTTATATATACATATATTCCTTTGCATATTCTTTTTCATTATAGGCCATTACAAGGTATCGCATGTAGCTAGTTCCCTGTGCTGTACATTAGGACCTTGTTTATCTGTTTTATATATAGTAGTTAGTATCTGCAAATCTTGAACTCCCAATTTAATGCTCCCTACCCTCTTTCCCTACTGGTAACCAAAAGTTTGTTTTCTATGTCTGTGAGTGTGTCCCTGTTTTGTAAATAAGTTCATTTGTTTTCTTGTTTTTTAAAAAGATTCCACATATAGGTGATATGGTATTTTTCTTTCTTTTTCTGGCTTACTTTACTTAGTATAACCATCTTCAGGTCCATCCATGTTGCTACAAATGGTAATTATTTTAGTATTTTTTTGTGACTGATTAGTATTCCATTGTATAAATATATCACAGCTTCTTTATCCAATCATCTGTCTATGGACATTTAGGTTATTTCCATGACTTGGCTATTGTAAATAGTGCTGAATGTATCTTTTTGAATTAGAGTTTCCTCTGGATATATGCCCAGGAGTGGAACTGCTAGATCATAGGGTAAGTCTGTTTTCAATTCCTTAAGGAATCTCATACTGTTTTCCATAATGGCTGCGCCAAACTATAGTCCCATCAATGGTGTAGGAGGGCTCCCTTTCTCCACAGCCTCTCCAGCATTTGTCATTTGTGGACTTTTGAATGATGGCCATGCTGACTGGTGTGAGGTGATACTTCACTGTAGCTTTGATTTGCATTTCTCTGATAATTAGCTATATTGAGCATTGTTTCCTGTGCCTCTATCGGCCATTTTTATGTCTTCTTTGGAGAATTAGGTCTTCTGACCATTTTTTTGATTGGATTGTTTTTTTGTTTGTTTGTTTTTGTTACTGAGTTACAATGCAGAATGGACCTGGGGCTGGGACCATAGTGCACACCATGTCCTAGCTAAGTTACTTGTCTATGAGCTTGCATAGCTGCTTGACCTCCACTGCTTAGTGTCTTTTTCTGAAAAATGAAAATGATAATTTCTACCATGACTTTGTCTACCTGAGAACTGAGTTAATGCTCAGGAACATTGATTATATTCAAATTAAACTTTTCTGCAGTGAACTTGAAGACAGTGACCTAGATAGCATCAAATGGGACATATGATGAGTCTTGCAGGTCTCCAACTCCATCGTGGTGGACATACTTGGGGAGGGGTGACATGAGGTGACATCCTGCCAAGTTATTGCGAGCTCTCAGGGATTTCTCTCCCTGCTATCTGAAATTGTAGCATGATTTTCTTTATATGTTTGTGTAAACTATCTAAGATTTGGTTTAAGGCAATATTTTTTGCAATACACCATGCTGGAACAGCCCCATGTTATAGAATATGCTTAGCCATCACACAAAAGCCACATAACCATCGCTGTGTAACAGTGATTGATCGGTGGAATGGCAGTTACGTGCCTGCTGTGTCCAGGGCCCAGGAGACGCTGAGCATGGCGGGCCTGGCCATGGCCTGAATCATGTCCCAAAGGGTTGTTCTGAGAACTGAGGTAATCACCTACGTGTGCCTGGCACTGAGCTGCTCAGTTCACGATACTCTTCCAATGTCTGCTCTAGCTTGCTAATATTTAAAACATGCAAAGCATTTGTGCATAATCAAAAATATGGACTTATTTCTGCTAAGTATTTCTTGGCTGCTTTCCTGTGTCTAGCCCTGACCTAAACTGATATATCCATGTATATGTACATATACACAAATATACAAGTATGTAGAACTGTATACTTTTGTAGGGAGTTTGTAGCGGAAAAGTATACCAATACTTTTGCACGTTACACATTTTTGTAGAGGATTTGTAAATGCCAATCCCTGATTAGGTGATGTTGTGGGTTGGATTGTGTTCCTGCAAAATTTATATTTTGAAGTCCTAACGCCCGATTCTTCAGAATGTGACCTCAAATGGTGATAGTTTTTCCAGAGGAAATTAAGATGAAGTGAAATCATTAGATTTACAATATGACTGGTGTCCTTATAAATAGGGGAAATATGGACATGGGGTTGTGCATCCAGGAAAAAGTGACAGAAAGAGGCATACAGAGAAGCTGGCTGCATACAGTCCAAGGAGAGAGGTCAGCAACCGACTCTGTCCTCCACCCCCAGAAGGAAACAGCCCCACCAATGCCTGGGTTTTGGATGTCTAGCCTCCAGAACTATAAGATGATGCATCTCTGCTGTTTAAGCCACCAATTTGTGGTACCTCATTGACTTCAGCCCTAGCACACTAGTAAGCAGAGGAGATGGGAATGTGTCCTTGTGTCCTTCCAGAGCCCCTCTCTGCCACGGCCACCCTGTAATTTAGGGCTTGCTTTAAGTAATACGCCAGAACAGTTTGTATATACTGTGATGCATCTGAAAGGGTAAATGCCTTTGGAACACTGAAGTCAGCACAGTGAGATATCTAAAAAGGAAAGAACAGTTGAATTGCTTTTTTTCTTTTTTTTATTTAGGCAATTGCATCTTTCTTGATGCTCTGTTTGCTTTTGAGCCTATTTCTCAGGACAGTGGAAAATGACATTGTTATAATGCATAGAGCAGAGGGTGTTGAGTCTCACAATTGATTTCCTATATTTGTAATTTACATAAGAACTGTGGTAGCAAAGACAGCGGTGGATAAGCACTCCTCCAGAATTCAAAAACTTTAACTTACTCCAAAATTGCCAATTATCTGAAAAGAAGGTTTTAAAAACAAGGAGTTTAAAATGCTTGCAAAACCCAAAGAAACTCAGAAATCTACAAAGGAAGCAGCCAACAGCCTGTGTTACTTCTGCTGTGTTGATAGAAGCCAGCAAACCTGAACATTCAAATTGTGCTGAGTACTGAGCAATTCTTCTAACAGCAGGGAGTCTTAAGATGTGTACTTTCTGCCTAATGGATGCAGAGGCAGTAAAACAAAAGTAGGTGGATCAACCTCTGTTTTCTGCAGAAGTTCCAGAAAGATGCTTTAGAATTTTATAAAGTGTAATATTGGTTGACAGACCATGTTACCATGCTAAGCTCATGGAAAACCTTGAGAATTAAATAAAATTCAAACACAAACTGCAAAAAGGAGATTAAAAAAATACTTATCTTTTTTGGCTTTAATATATGTGGACTTAGTTTTGTTTCTTTAGTCAAGCCTGTCACGTAAAAACTGTCTGGCCATCTTCTGTAGAGCTAAATTCAAGTACATTTTATTATTTATTAAGAAGTTTACAGCTTTTGTGTTTCCTAGGTCTACCTTTTACTCTTGACAATTTATCTCACTGCTGCACATCATATGAATGTTTTATGTTTTATAATTTCAATTGTTTCTTCTTTTTGGTGAGAATGGAGGTTTGGCTTGAACTGATCAGAGTTCAAATGTTACTTTATTCCCCAACATTGAAACAGCCTTGTTTTGTCCCTGTGCTTAGGCACTGGGATACACAGACAGGAGACCTAGTGTCTTAAGGAACTCAGTCTTTAGAGTTACTACCTAAGGAATCTTAATCACATTACTCTCTGAATCTTAAGTTATTTTGTTACAGCAACCTGAATCCCGTCTAGAGACCAAGCGACACTCAGAGGGTTGGAGAACTCAGGTTTATTACCCCAGCCGGCCCAGGGGAGTTAACACTCCAAGCTCTGGACTTCATCTGTAGGTTTACACAGGCTTTTATAGGGTTTTAGTTTTCGATTAAGTTTGCACTATATGCAAATGAGGTGCTAGAAATGGACCAATCAGGAGTGAGATTTCAGGAACCAATGGAATTTTAGGAGTAAGCTTCGTTTTCCTAGAAGCAAGCCATTTTACAGAAACGCAAAAGCAGGAAAAGCAATGGCCCTGCCTGGGAGGTCTGGCTGGTCCCTTTGTGGGTTTTGCCCCTTCAATTTATAAACTGACAGGTTTGCTCTGGGGATTAAATAATATAAAGTGTGTTTCATGCTAGGTGTAATGCTCAGTGCCTAGGATAGACTCAGGAAATATTGTTATCTTCTTTTTCTACCTGTGGATGGTTGTACAGCATATATACACATATATGTGTATGTAGCTATGTATGGCGTCTATGGGATCTGTCTGTCTGTATCTAGTGGGAAGTGCTTTGAGGTACTTCTCTAATATTAGAGATGGATGGTGAGTCATGAGCTCCTTTGCCTGATATCTCTTTTGCCCAGTGGTTGCTAGAGAGTCTGCATCAGAGGAGTTTTAATTGAGTGGCTGGGTGGGAAACATAACCTCTGAGTAGTGATGCAGAGCAAGAAGTATTGATTATGTGATCAAGTATGGTAGTGAAAAATGAATGGCAGGACACGAGTTCAGGGGACTGTAGTTTAAAGATAAAGTACAGTTTTAAATTGTAGTGGGGTTTTCTCTTCATAAAACTGGAGTGTTGGATATTAATAACTTTTTTTTTTCTGGGATGGGTATTATGACTGTCCATGTGACACAATATTTGAATCGGAGATGACATATTTGTCTCCTAAATGTTTTGTAATCTGAATAAACTAAGTAACCAAAATTAGAAAAGGTCCAGCCCATCGTGGGGTGTGTGTACCTAACACTATATCATGGGAACACAATTGTTTGTAGTGAGTGATTATCATGGTAACACAGTTGTTTGTAATGTGTGATGCCCTTGAGATCTAGGGGAATGTTTAAATTAGGGTCAGTATGTTCTGCTTATTAAAGCAGGGAAGTTTATCCTGTGCTTGAGTCATAGTTCAACAAAATGTATGAAATACTGTCAGCATTTTCCGATGATAGGCTGGACTGAAATGAGCTGTCAGGGTGCTTGAATACAAGGTACTTCTTGAAATTCATTAATTATCTGAGATCACTAATGTAAAAATTAGCCATTTAGTATATTGGAAGCTATATGTGACTCAAAACAATAAATAATGCCCTTCAAATGGGAATAATTTACTCTTAAGGCACTGAAATAGTGATAGCCAATTGTTAAAGTACCTGTTAACTGAGGAACATGATAGAATTCATTAACAAAACATGAGGATTCTTCAGTCTTATAGTTGTATTAATATTTTATATATGCTTTTCCCCAATTTTTAATCTCTACTATAGTTGCTCAATTTCATCTGACCATCAGTAGTTGAAATGTTGATTTTTCTCTTAATAGTTTGATCTTGTTTAATTGGCTTTCCTTCTTGGCAGAAGTAGAAGAGATCTGTCTTTTGGATATTATTGTAAATGAATTAAGTCATTTAAGGTGTTGGACTATGGAGAGATGATATCTCATTTTTATGGTAACATGAATACCCAGAGCTATAAACAGTAGAAAAATATATAAATATATATTTTAGCAGCCTATTCAGAAACTTTCAATAAACGACTCAAGGAATCAGAAAAAATATATAAACCTTTTGGTGAAAAAGTAAGATGAATTGATGATGTCTTAAGAGCCAAGGAAAATAGGTCTTTAACTTAATTATGTTTCAATTTGTGACTTAATTTTGCAAAAACAAACATACACCCATTATTTTCTGAGAGTAATGTCTCATATGAATGACTATATAGATGAGAAATTGTACTTTTTTTTTGCAAAACAATAGAACATTTTAGAAACATAGAAAAGTAGAAAACAGGTTAAAAAATGAAACATTTTTCTCATCTCAAGTAGTCTTAATGGTCTTTTTTTTTTCAATGACATCATTGTGGGCCTGTTTTTCCTACTCCCTCATAGTATACATTTTTTTCCATACGTAGCTTTTCACTTCACTTGGTCAACTAGGTTAAACTCATGCTTTCTACTTTTAGTAGTAGCAATAAGTAAGAGTTTTTGGATACAGAGCAAGCAGCCAACAATTCAGCTACTTGTTAGATTATAACTTGTTCACATCAGTTTCCCAAAGTGACTGAATTCTTGAGGACATCTTCAAATTAGACTGTTTCTGGTCTCACTGAGAAGTATGGATGGAGAAGATAGGATGTCCGTTAGCAGCTGGAGCAAATGGACAGAACCAACATGGACCGTGAGCTTTTATATCTCTTCCTAAAATAATCTTCATAATAGTCAGTGTTTTTCTTACTTGAGTAGTACTTAATGGGGTCAACGTTACGTGGTTAACACAGCTATCATTCTAATTGCTGGGAATTTCTTTTTTTTTTCTATTATAAATAATGATAAAGTGGATCTCTGTATATTTTATTTTTTCTGCAACCTAAAATTATTTATTTAGGCTTTGGAGGATTAATTCTGCAAAGTACTATTATTTTAGATTGTGGTAGCTTTTGCTGTCAGTAGGGGTGTAGCAATTTAGGGAGAGGCATGTGGCAATATAAAATGCCTTAAGTTTATACAGACTGCATCCATATCAGTATATGAATGTTATCATTTTCATTTTTGCTCTTCTAATATAATATTCCCATTAATTTTTGATCTAATATACTATATTCTCTTTAAGATATTTCTGTTGAGAGTCATCCACTTTCCTAACTTATTTTTTCCTAAAGCTATAACTTGGGTTTGGCATCATGTACCCAGATAGTTATAGAGATGCTGTAGAGTAGGTAGCACCCATCTCTGACTCCCTAAAGATCCTGGCTCTGTAGCCAGATAGCTGCGGGATGAAATGCCAACTCAGCTACAAGACAAGGCATGTCTCTGTGTCACAGCCTCTGGTTTCTTTATCTATAATCATCTCATATGACTGGTGAAAGGAGGGAAGGAAGGGTGGAAGGCAGAAAGCATGCTTTCTCATGCAGCCACCAGATGAAGCACTTTGGACTTTTGAGCTGGTTCTAAAATTCTCATGGTGTTCTAAATGGGAGATAAAATCTCTGAATCATGGCTATGCAATTTATATGTTAGAACTCAATCAGGTATTTTAAGCTTAAGTTACTTTCTGTGGGTGATAGTTTTATATTTTTTTTCTTTTTTCTGCAGTATCACAACTTTTATACTATACTTCTCTATAAAAAGGAATGACAGATTTCTAACTTGTTGAGAGAGGAGAACATTGGTAACCTGATTCATTTTTGCTCAGGTCAGAAATGAAAATATTTTTTGAGTTAGAAGTCTTTTTCTCTTGTTGTAAACATTTAACACTTACTGTGCATTAGGTGGTGTGGAACTCACAAGATAAAATTTTGCTCAGAAGGCATACTTTTTACAAATAAGGTTTTATTTAGTCTTGCTTTTTTTTCCCCCAGCAATTTCCTTTATTTTAGACCAAAAGGCTACTAAGGAAGGGGAGATTTAGGAAGAGAATGAGGGCTTAGGCACAGAATGATCTTTCAAGCTGGAGAGAGACCAGATGTGGTGTCAGACAGGAATTAGTATGCCTTACTGTGGACTCACTGGAAACTCACTTTGGTAAGCTAGTCATCGTATTTTGAAATTGAAAACCTATTTTAGCTACTGATCTTAAGTATAGGCTTTTGACTATGAACTGGGTTCATTTTAATCATTCTTACAGGCAGGCAAAAAAAAAAAATTATATATTAGCCTAGCAGAGATGTTTACACAGGCAGCTTGGGCAAAGCAGTGGGGAAGAAGATGTGAAGGAAGTCCTGAGCAAGAGAAACATCGTTGAACTGAAACTCACCTACATTCAGGCAGCAAAGTTGGGTGTCCTTCCAATGTGCTTGACTCTTCCCCACCATCAGCCCACCCTTCCATTCCTGCCAAATATCTTTTTTTCAGAGAGTTGAGAAGTACCTTCACTGACCCTAATGTCGTATTCTTTGTAAACTTTTTTAGGACAGATTACAAGTGTTATTTCTTTTGGTATCATCTTTAATAAGAGAGAGAGATCCCGTGTTCCCATAGGGAACTCTGTAAACATTTATAAAAATGAAATGTCAGGATATTTATTCATTTAGTCAGTTTAACAAATATTTATTCAATGCATGTCATGAGTCAAACATTGTTCTTAATGCTTATCATGCGATGGAAAGAAACAAACAACTCCTGTGTACATGAAGTTTATATTCTAGTGGAATTCGTGGCATAAATTACAAATAAAATTAGAACAAGCTTTACTGTAAGAGATATTAAGCTCCATAAATGGTAGATTCCATTGAGGACTTTAATCCATCTAGAAAGGCTTAATATTTACTAGATGCATGTAATATGCCAGTGCCAGTCAAAAGCAATTATAAAATATATTTTTTTATTTGCTTGTATTTCTGTTTCCCTATATTAGCTACACTTTTGCACATATTTCTAAATTCTACATATTCGTGCCCTCTAGTAAATCTTCTTGACTGCTAGGAGCTGGCTCCTTTCTTCATTCTCTTCTTATTACAGGTTTCTAGAGAGGATTGTCCACACGTATTTAGTATCATGTATACATGGGTGTCTTTGTGGACTATTTAAAAGCATGGACTATCTGTGTGTTTGTTGAATGAATGTAGGTCCTTAAGTTTAAATAAAACCAATTTTTCTAAAAGTAGATTAATTGGATCAAGTGAAATAAAATCAAATTCAGCCTTATTAAGTGTTTCAAAAAGAGCCTTTAAAAAGTATGCAAAGTGTTAACTAGTTATAAAGTTAAAAAAAATTAACTTATTTAATTTGAAGTAAAAGAGAAAAGATACTGTACAGAAAGCAGTGATCATTTTTACTGGGAGTAAAACAAGAGAAATTCAACAGAATTGTAATAAACCTATGGTTATTATTTTTACCACTTTCATATTATTACATTTAGAATTGCTTAAATAGGTCCTGAAACAAAGGAAGGGAAACACACTTGGCTATGGTCACTTAACGAAAACTTTTGCAAGAAAAGCAGGTCATAAAACTTGGACATTTAAAATTTCTACTAAGGAGGTTATATGCCTGTGAACCCATCTCAGTGTGTGTGTTGCTGCTTTTCTGTTGGGGAAGAGATTGTGTGTGCGCGTGTGTGTGTGTGTGTGTGTTGGGGTGATTGTTGAAGGACGGAGTGAGAAAGGAGAAGGGAAGGAAGCAAGATGATGACAGTGTGATATACACATGCTTACTTTAATAGTTGGTCTTTCTTCTCAGAAAAAAAAAAAAAAAGCCTTAAGAGTTGGTTATAAAAGAAACTTTGCCTGTTCCTTTTCCGATTGTAAGTTGGTGCTTCGTCCCAGACAGGAAACCAAGCCCTGAGATATAAGTACAGGGAAGATGAGAAGGGGGACTGAGCCGAACCGCGTGGCATGACCTTGTGCAGGAAGGACCCAGCTCTGGTTTCAGTAGCTGCGGTTTCCCAATGGTCTGGGAGAAGCCAGGAAAGGGTCCAGCGGCCTCAAGAATGTAAAAGAAAGCAGCCCAGGGCAGTTTTGAGAGTACTGGCTATTCAAACTATTAGTATTTACCTAGATCTTATCTCATATGTCACATTATACTAAAGTTAAAAAAGTAGTATTTTCTTTAGTTGACAATGTGTGGTTGTTTTAATACACATATACCAGAAAGTGCATATTCAAAATGTGGTTGCTTCCCAAGTCTGTCATGTTATGATTGGCATCTGGGGCATTTTCCTACAAATAGAAGGCTTTCGCAATTGATGGATTAAATGTGTTTCCACAGAAAAGGAATTCATATCCTTGGAGGAAGGTTTTCCATAGATCAATCACTGTTAATTTTGGAAAAAGACTTGCCAAGTTCTTTGGGTGTATTTTAAAAGTAAGGTTGATCCTCATTAATCACAAATACTTTGACCCCTTCAAGTTAAGGAGGAAACCAAATTATGTTTCAAGGCTTTTCCTTCCTTTAAACATTTGTGTGTGTGTGTTATTCTACACAGAAATGTTTATTGAACAGAAGAAGAATATGGTAAAAATAGTATATGTCTACAAATAGTACAATCAGGAGACCTGTGTTCCTAACTTATATTCTTTAGCTGTGTAATACTGGACACACCCGAGTTTCCTTGTCTATAAAATGAGATTTTTTTTTTTTGAGCTGGAATAGTTGACATCTAGGTCCTTTCAGCTCTGAAACAGTAGTTTTATTAGAGTAACTATAAACAAGTCTTTTGAGAATATTAAGTAAATATTAATAGTGTTGGCAGGAATTTTTGCAAGGGATTTTTTTTCTGAAAATAGAACTAAGATTTGGCCAAACAGAAGAAACGGATCCAATTTCTACAGCCTAGAACCCCTGAACTTGTTCAGTGAATGGGTGGACTCTTCTAGGGTCTTTTTGCTGTCTCAGAATTACTCTGAATCACTGAACGATAGAATTGACTCCAATAGTTTTTGGCAGACATTTAAGGACACAGCATGAGTCAGGACTGCTGTTCCCTGACAATAAACCTTTGTTTCCTTGCTATATAGGAACCTCAGGGAAGCAGCAGTGTGGGAGCAGAGGGGAGCCTGAAATTAGAAAAAAAATCGGAAGATGTGGTTTCATTAGGCACGTTATTCCATCTCACTTCTTGCCTTCATTCATGAAAATGGTACTATTTGAAGGGAAATGGGCACTAGCATCTCAGTCACTTTAGAGGCAGGCTTGACATCAGAAAGGATACTGATTCACAATTTGTTAAAAAGAATGGAAAAGCTCTGTTTATGTAGCTGATTTAAACTATCCCACTGGAACCACAGCGATGATAGTTAAATCCAGCTGTCCCCAAGGATCATCAGCTTTATTTCAAAGGCCCTTTTTATGGTTGAATTGAATGTTCTTCAGCTTTAACCTTTAGACTTAGCCATACTCAATAACTCTAGCCTTCTGTAATTTTTTAACAACCTAACATTATTCAAGAGAAAAAAAAATCTTTAGAACCAGCTTCTTATGGCTATCTTCTTTAAGTTTTATTCTGTTCTTGAATCCCACAGGTCATTTTCCTGTTGTTAAAAGCAATGACACAAATGGAAACTAAACTAAAATGCAGTTCTTTTCTATACTCACTTTCTGGGATGGTCTTCACATGTCAGTTTTAGTTCCTGTCCTAAACGAGGTCAGGAATTCAATAAACATTTATGGAAGTTTTACTTCTTGCCAGAGCTCTGTTAGGCCCTGTGGATAAGCATAAATATTCCCCACCCTAGGGGAATATTTGAGTACCTGGGGGGTTTTTCACAAAAGGAGTTATTTTAAAATGATGAAATAAATGACATTCTTTGTTTGACCAAGTGAGTCAGACTCCTGAATATTCTCCTAGACCCATCTGTTACTTCTTTATAAAATCCATGAACTTTGCTAAGTCATTTAACTAGAATATCCCCCCCACCCCCAATATCTGATCAGGTCCCTTTTCCTTCACCATCTTGCAAGTGATGTCTGATCGCTCTGGCTTGTCTTTAGGAAGAATCCTCTTAGATTGGTTTAGCGAGAACATGTCTTAACCCTTAGTGGTTCCTCTTATTAATTTTCCAGCCACTGCCCCCCACTCTGGTTTTTGGCACTTGCCACTTGCCCATGGTGTACTTGGAATTGATCTGAGTTCCATACTAAGGTCTTTTATCTCCTGTTGCAATCGTCCTGAATAAAATTGACTTTTCCTGCTTTAACTACTGTCCAGCTCTAATTTTTCTTTGACAGTTATGGTGCTGTGACTTGGATAGGTTCAGATTCATCACTGGACCCCTAGAGCACTCACCCAGGAGCCTAAATGTGTACCTTTGAAGCCTTTGTTTTCACTGCTGACCAATTGATTGGGGATCCTTTGGTGAGTCTGACTCCTAAACCATTGCTCCAGACAAATGTCTGTTCGAGCTGGTAGGGACAGATTTTGATTTTTAAGATTCTGAACATACTCTAAAATCTGGGTTAGAATCCCAGAAAGACAGAGGCTGGGTTAGATTCTAGGTTTCTCAGGAGTTGTGTAAGAGTTTCTGTTTTACTCTGATGCTTTTGTAAAGCGCTTCACCTAAAAAGAGATACATGCAAAGGACTCTGAGAAGTGTAGATTTCTAATAATTCTGTTAAACTGAGTAAAAATTTCCAGAGCTCTAAAGGGAAAACTGGATTCATAAAACTGCCATCCCAAGATCAAGCAAACCAGGAATTAAATTAAATCAACATGGAACTAAATAAACTGATGAGGATGATTATAATTTTTATGATTCTTTGTTTGAAACATTGCTGGTTCTTTAATTTTTTTCCAGATTTAAGAAAATCTTTAACTCTCACCTCTTAAGCTATATATAACTTATAGCAATTTGGTAAATCATATCTTTGTAAACAGGATTTAAACATTTATCTTTTTCTCCTTATCTGATCCCTCCAGAATTTAGAAATTTTAATGACTATTCTTATTTCCATGGAAATACAGTTATTTGCGTAAGTTCAGTAAGAATCTATTCTCTTTGTAAAAGGACAGAATTTGAAACATTGACTGTATTGCCAAGGCTTTGACTGGAATGTTACATATGAGAAAGATGTGCTTATAATCAAGGGTGACCAGACAGCTTTAAGGATCTATGTTTGACTTTATGTAGTCAACAGTGCCCCCCTTCAAAAAATGATTTGGTCTTTTGCTGGTAGGGTTCCTGGCTTTATAGCTTAGTAAGGAAGGTCAATTTCTTGCAGGCCCAGGAACCTCAAGATACTTTGGGGACCTTGAGAAGGAGGGAATTCACTCAAACCTATAGGCATTGCAGGTGTCTGCAATGCCTGATGGCGAGTCCTTGACTTGGCTTTCTAGCCTCAAGAGGCTTTTAAAAGTCAGTCCAATCGGAGATTGTTATGAAAATTTCCAGCAGAACAAATTCAAAACACCTATGTGGCCAATCACGGTTTTTGCTGCACTTATGTAAATAATCAGATTAAGTTTAATGAGAATAGATTCATTTTGCAAACAAATGTATCTTACTTTGACTATCTTTAATAGAAATGGGGGTGATTGCAGATAGAAAAATTATTTCCATGGAAAACTGTAGCACACTCTTGTGGATATTAAATTCTCGTCCTGTTCATTGTCTTTAAAGGTTTGTGATCTACCTACAAACTGGGCTGGATCTCAAATTCTTCTGCTTTTCCTCCTTTATCTGGCTACAACTCTCCAAATTAATGTTTCTAATTTTTCTCCCTTTTGACATGAAACCATTAAGAATTAAAATTATCTTTTCCCAAAGCCCTGCACACTGAAGTTGGATGACTTAATATAATTTTCAAAGAAATCACCATGACAGGTCATGGGTGGGCAACCTTCATCCCTAGTATGTGAGCCACTCAGAAGGTTCACGGGAACACCCTCTACCAACATCAGAGATATTCAGACTGCAAACCAGAAAGCCTCTTGCCAGTGGTGCCCTCACTCTACCACGTAACGATGTTTTGAGTCCATCATCTAGAAATCTTCTTGACTGGCTGCCCACTGAATTCAGTAACCGGATTTTTAACGATGAACCTTTGCTTTTCTTTCATTTTCATAGAAACTCCCCTTATTAAATGCCCGACTGCTGGCACCATATGACAAATACTCTGCTTCCAACAGATGATTCCACTGGCCCTCAGTGAGTTAGAGACAACCTGATGAGAAATGGACTTACGTTGTTCAAAGGAGAAAAGAATGCCTCTTCTTTCCTTGATTCCTCTCACTTGAACAAGAAGTGGGACTGACAAAGAGTCTTTGCTTGATCAGACTCTAGCCAGTCTCTTGAACCTTTTCCTAGACCCATCAGTGCACTTTCTTATAAAATCAAGTTTTAGTAAGAACCCTGCTAGGTCAGTTTAACTGGAACCCTCCTCCCTCTCAACAAAGCTTTGACAAGTAGTAGAACTAACAAAGTATGATCACCCTCAATATCTGATCAGACTTTTCATCCTCATCCCCCAGGTGATGTCTGAGAACCCTGGCCTGTCTTCAGCAAGGATCCTATTAGGTTGGTTTAGCCAGAAACCCCCCTACCCCGATCTTTCCTCTTAGTGATTTTTTTACTTCCAGGCCCCCACCCTTCTCCCACTTAACCTCTGCTGCTCTTGGAATTGAGTCCAGTTCTCTACTGAGGTCTCTTTTTCTCTGATGTAACAATCCTGAAAAAAAAAAATTTTGTTTTAACTGCTTTAAACACTGTCCTAATCTGGTTCTTCTTTGAGGGAAGTGAGACAGTAAATGTAGGGCTGGGATACAAAACTCAGAAATCAAGGAGCCAGATTCCTGGGTTGATGCATCTGAAAGCGATCTCTCTCCTTCCCACCTTCTAGTACCAGCAGCTACAGCTTTCGGCTTCTCCTATTGTTGTGTGGTTTAGTGGCCAACAGTTAGCATCATGAGTGTGCGCTAGATTCAGGAGCAAGTTTATTGTATTCCACATGTCTTGGGACTTCTCTTCCTAGGGTGGGAAAGAGGTCAGAATCCTACCCCAGGTAAAGCTTTACTTAAAAGCAAAAAAAAAAAAAAAAGTACTAGGTACACGACCACATACATAGAGTATGTAACATTGGAGATTGTTATGGAAAATCTTTTGACCAATTTTTGATTTAGGAAAGAAAGAACATTAGCCCATTTATTTAGCCAAAAAGATTGCTTTTTACTAGACACAAGCTAATGGTAAATTGATAAAAATTGTGTTTACAAATAGAAACTTAGTTGTTTTGTTAGGTCCTATCTTTGAGGAAGAAAATGATTGAAGCATTTATTTTCTTCTTAAAAAAGTATTTAGGACATGATTGATTATAAGCTTGGCTTAGAAAATATTCAACTGTATACGATAAAATTGGTGAAGGAAGAACGAATGGGTTAAAAATACTGCCTAGAAAAATCACAAGCTGAAAACAGAGGTGAGCTGTTTTAATAAGATCGGGGACGTCAGGTGCAGAGACATCACGAAGATAAGCTGGGGCAACCTTGAAGTTCAGCCAAGTGGAGAGACAAGAATGACCTCTGGATAAATGAAAAGATAGAACAGAGCAAATAAAACTAGCATCTGCAGAAAACTTCCTTAAAGCTGTGACTACGGAAATGGGGATCTAAATGATTGGATTGCACTGTTTCCAAAAAAGAACTGCCCATCCTGTATGCTTTACTGGTGGAAAAATTAAACTCTTGCTCAACTATTCGTCAGTGTGTATAAGTGTGGTAGTTTTCCATACTTGATGCATATATATATATATATATATATATATATATATTTTTTTTTTTTTTTTTTTAATTAACCCTTCTCTTTCTGCTCATCTTCTGGCAAATAACCTGCTATTTTTAACTTAAGTGAATGTGTCAAGTCTACAAAGATTGCTGTTCAAGAAATGACTCTGTTATATTAGAGGAAAGCTTTGCTTTTAGGTTTAAAAATACTTTATTCATTCAAATTCAGCCTCTACTAGTGATCCAGATAGATCATTGGATCTCAGAGAAACTCTGTTTTTCTAACTTTAACTTAGGATGTGTGTGTGTGTTTGTTGTGTGTGTGTGTTTGTGTGTGCACTTGTGTGTGTGAATTATTTCCCTGTTTTTATTTTAGTTCATTTATTTTAGGATAGAATTAGATTTACTGAAAGGTTGTGGCAGTAATACAGACAGTTCCCTCATCCTCCAGAACAAGCTTACCCTATTATTAACATCTTATGTTAGTATGGTACATTTGTCACAATTAATGGTCCAAGATCTATACACGATTATAAACTAAAGTCCACACTTTATTCAGATTTACTTAGTTTATATCTTATCTGTTTTTTGTTCCAAGATCCCATTCACGACACCACATTACATTTAGTTGCCGTATCTCCTGAGGCTCCTCTCTGCTATAATGACAGGTTCTTAGATTTTCCTTGTTTCTGATGACCTTGACAGCTTTGAGGAGTAGCAGTCAGGTGTGTTTGTGGAATGTCTCTTAATTGATATTTGTCTAATGACTTCCTCATGGTTAGGTTAGGATTATGCGATTTAGGGGGAAGACTGCAGTGGAAAATTACCATGTTCATCACATCATGTCAACATATGAAAAGTTGATAGACATGACTTTTCACTACTGTTAATTTTGATCATTTGACTGAGGTAGTGCTTTTCTGGGTTCTGTATTACTCCCCCACCATATTGTTCTCTTTGGGAGGAAGTCACTATGTATAACCCACATTTAAGGAGAGGGGAGTTATGTTCTACTTCCAGGAGAATACCAGTTTTCTGAGAGACATTGTGATAAATAAATGTATATAAAACTACATGTGTATAAAGGCTTGGAAAATGTACAGTATTGTTTAAATACATGCTATTAATGATAATCATAATAGTAAGAGCATCAAATACATTCCAGTCTGCTTTTAACCAGCATCTCTGCAAATAACTGACAGTTATATTAAAATTGAGGGAATGTATGGAGAGAAAGAAAACAAATTTTTAATTAAGGAAGCAGCAGTCATCCTAAAGAATTATCCTATCAGAATTTTCATTTCTACTGTTTATCAAGTGTTCTGAACTAGTTCACAGAGATGTACTCGCTCATTTAGTTTCCAAATCTACTACTTAGTTAGCATATGTTTTTTTCAAATCTGTTTGGGTTGAGTGAGATAAATTAAGTTACCTAATTTGCATTATCTTTTTACATACCAAATTTTTTATAGACTCTCCCTTTACAATCAGTCAGTTTTTCAGTGTGAGCTACAGTGATAAAGAAATATGGAAAAATGCAACCCAAATATGATGTATCTTTTTAGATATGCCCATTGGAGCTGGAAAACAGAACAGGAATTGAAAACTACTCATATACAGCAAAACTGAGTGACTGCACATATATATATATATATATACTGAAACTTCACTCTTAGGTAAATATTCGTAGAAAATTGCTTTTCAGTATACAAGCATACTCAATGTTGACTCAACAAAAGCTACAAAAAATATTATAAGAAAAGTCACATTTGTAATTCATTTTGCCAGAAAAGTACTGGCAATATCTTTAAAAGGGAAAAGAATGTGATGTATGAAAAACACAAGTCAAAAATTTAGTTGTCAATACTTAGAAATGGAAATTGGCTAAACTAGACACTTAATACACTTAAAGATAGTTACATGAAATGTGAAAAAGAAAGCCTGTATTTTCAGTTGTTTATTATTTTCCATGGAAATGTATGTATTGAATTGCCAATAAAAATCAATGGTGCATACTGTTTTTCAAATATTTTAGTTCAGAGACTCCCAGCAACTAACTTAGAGCCTAGGAATTAGAATTTTGCAGTAGAGTCATGATTGATTTGGAATTTCAAGGCCAGTTGTACTGAAAGTAATGGAGAATTCCTTAAAATCCAAAATAAGGGTATTGTGCAATCCCTGTGCAATCCTTCCAATTGAGAGGAAGCAAGAGGTAGTATGAACACCTTTCCTCTGTTATGAAGCAGAAAAACACTTTTCCCCCTAAAATTTTCTCATTAAAAAGGACATTTAACTTCATTTTTAGCTAGATCTTAATATCAGATTTTAGAACTTTATTCTTTCTTAATGTTTGACAGGGTAATGGTTTGTTTTTACAAAACTGAGAAAATGGTTCAAAGGGAAAAAATAAGTAAATGGCATTTGCTATTCAAAAGCTGAAAGTGTAGGCAGTGATGAAAATCTTCCTCTTAACTGCAGTGATTGAGAAATCAGTTGGAGAGCTGTAATTGTCCATTAAGATAATGAGCATCATGGCCTGGAAACAGCATGTGTGACAGAGGGTCTGGTACCAAACACCACAGGAAAAACTGCAACTCTCAGAGGGTCATAAAAACTAGAGGCGTATAAAATGACAGCAAAGAACTCCAGACACTGAGGGCTGCTTTAGTAAATTTCAGGGGCTTCTGAATGATAGTCTTGTACATGTTAAATACGAATTTTAAGAGAAGAAATATCTCCATTATTTACCAACTGGCCTTTTGCATATTTTATATTAAATTGATTGATAATCTGATTATTAGTTTTACAGAAATGATCTGATTAACAGTTGAGCTCCCTTTAGGCTTTCCCAAGGAAAAGTAAGTGGATACTAAGGAAACAAATGAAATTGTTCATATTTGATGAAGTGGTTTAAAAATGAAATTAATAGTAGTATCACATTTAAACTTTCATGGGTTTTTATTTAAAGATGTGAAAAGTTTAGAACTTTTTACCTTTTTCACATTAGCACTTCAGTAGAAAAATTACTTAGTGTCTATTTAGTATGCTGGCATCGTATTTGGTGCTTGGAATTGAAAACTAAGAAAGACATGATACCTGTGCTTAGTGTATTAAAACAAAAATATTATAATCTCGTGCAATGTGTTCCATAAAGCACAGCTTTATACAAAGTTTTACAAACTTTCCCATTAGGGAACTACTAAGTATTAATGATTTCTGATGCTGGATCATTAAAATACAATAAAAATTTATAAGGTGGGAATGGAGCTTTTGGGCACTGAAAATGTGTGTTTAGCCAAGATATTGAGAGATGAATAATTGGGGCATGGAACAGGTGTTCTCTATGGTGAGAGCATTTTTTGAAAGGTGGGGAAGTTGAAGCGGCTGATAGAAGGGAAGGTAAGATGGTTACAGACAAGAATGTTTCCTTATATAACTGGATGATTAATGTGTGCAAACAGCCAAAATGAAAGAAATGAATTTTAGGAACATTATATCTAATTTATTTAAGCACTTAACTGACTGTTGAAAAGCAGACAAAAACCTTACAATCTACTTCCTAGCTGAGCTCACTTGCTTTGGAATATTAGAAACATCCCCTTTTTGGACAGAAACACTCTTCCCTCTTTATGCCAACCCTCTTACTCCTTTTTCTCATAGATTTTTCTTTCCCCTACCCTCATGGCCCTGACTCAGACTTGTGGGATTGCACACCTACAAGCAGGAGTTCTGTTGCTCTTTCTCAAAGCCATGGTCTGGAGGAGGTCTTGGCTGAGAAGAGGGTGTGATACTCCAGAGGATTATTTGTCTGGCTTGGGGGGGAAGGACAGTCTCAGGTGCCAGTCAATGTAATGTGGCTTCTATTCCTGAATCAGTCAAGTCCAAAGTTCCTTATGACGTAAGGATGCTGAAGTGGGGAGAATACCCAGGAGTCAGGAAGGGTAGGTGTTCTTGTTAAAGATTAGGAGATGCATGTCTTCTTAAGGATGGGGCTATGACGCGAGTGTAACTGTAGTACCTGAATGGTCTTCACTACTCACTACTTCACTGCATCTTTGCTCTGTTTCTGGTCACCATTCATCAGGCCTCTGGTGGACCTAAAGGGAAGTTCCAAAGATGAGTTCGTGCTCTAGGCAGTCACTCCGCACCTGGGGGGTGAGGATGTAGGCTGTTCATTCTGGCCTTTCTGGCTTTCAAATTTGACTTTTCCCCTAAATCAGCCTCTTTCCCCATCAGATATGATTCTTTTCTGTCTACCCTCCCCCCCACCCCACAAATGTCAAATGACATTTTGAACTTGACTCGTCTACATATCATGCGGTTTTATCTGCTTTTACCGCCTGTGGTCCGCTGTTGCCTCTGGGATGTGGGTTGCTGTTCCAGGGATCATTGAGGAACTCTGCTTTGACCCATCCCATCCCAGCCAGCTAATTTAAAGAGGTGTTGCTGAGAGATTTTTTTTTTTTTCCAAACAGGAGATCAAAAAATGGGACTTCCTAAAAATCCTAACAAGCAGAATTTCAAAGTAAATTTTATAAAAATTCTCTTTTAAATCCTGGATATTGACCATAGTAATTTTAACTATATTGTGATTGGAAAACACACTAAAAGTTCATTTTAGCCACACCCAACACAGCCCCAGCAATAGAATTCTTCTCACCTACTTCTGCCTAGAGCATAATTCCTTTCTCCTGTTCCCACAATAGTCAAGTCCTTCTGCATATAGTGTGATGTGCATATGTGTGAGAGAGTATTATCCTCAGAGACCCAGAATAGAAACACTGGGAGCGTTGGAAGACATGGGCCTTAATCCACGAGTTTCTGGGAATGATGGTTCTCCAGGAAAGAAGGAAAAGGAGGCATTCGTGGGAACCTGTGCCTTTGTTCATGTCCTTAGCTTTTTTCATGTCTGCCTGTCTTCTCCATCTCTGAAATTTTTCTTTGCATTTTGTATCCATTTATTCTTTCCGGATGTTTTCTGGGGACACTCCTTAATCCATATTGCCAGCTCACTGATTCATTCTTCACCCAGAACCATTCCACTCTTCAACCAAAATGTTGAGTTTATTATATCCACAATTATATTTTTTAACTAAATTTTATTTAAGTGTAGTCAGTTTACAATGTTGTGTCAAATTTCTGGTGTACAGCATAATGCTTCAGGCACACGTGAACATACATATATTTCCTTTCATATTCTTCTTTATTACAAGTTGCTGTAAGATATTGAATATATTTCCCTGTGCTATACAGTATAAACTTGTTTATCTATTTTTCATATAGTATTTAGTATCTGCAAATCTCGAATTGGGAGTTCGAGATTTCCACAGTTATATTTTGTGTACCCAATATCTCCATGTTGTTTTCTTGTTATATTGTTTTATGCCTACTCAAATATTAAAAATTCTCTCGTGAGTTTGATGATGTTTAATATACTCATTTAAAATATTTTTTCTGCCTGGATCCATTAATTCTGATTCATGCAGTGTAGAGGGTTTTGTACGTTGTCTTTCTTTTACAGAGATTGTGCTATAGGTGGGCGGGATCCCTAGCAATTATTAGCTAATAAAACCCCAGCCTCAGTTTATGCCTCCCAGTCTTCAGGAAGTGTGTGTGTGTGTGTGTGTGTCTGTCTGTCTGTCTGTCTGTCTGTCTGTCTGTCTGGTGGGAGGTGCTGTCTTAGGGTAGTGAGTGTTACAATCTGGGGGGAGTTCATAATATCCATGCCTTAATGTTCCTCTGCCCCTCCCCATTGAAATTTAGCTCATTTGGTCTGGCATGGGGTCCAAGCTTCAATGTCTTCAGAGCTGCCTTGCTGAAGTCGATGTGCAGCCATGTTTAAGAAGCTCAGAGGCCTGACCATTGTGGTGGGAAAGGATAGTGAGAGGAAGTGCCTGGGGGCAGCTGAGCACACCTACTCTTCCTGAGTTCTCTGGACATTATTACTGCAGCTGGGAATGGCAAAGAGGTGATTAGTGAGCAATGTGGGGAGAAGGAAGAACCACAGTACCCACACCCAGCCCACATCCATGACCCAGGACTCACCTCTTCTCTGGGCTGCTCCACCCAGAGTTACCCTGGGGATTTCTCACCTTTTCTTACCCATCTCCCCCTCCCACATTGACGGGAGGAACCACGAGGCTGAGTTCTCTAGCCTGTGAACAGTGGCAGAGAATGCACAGGAGCGGTGGTGCTGCACAAGGGCAGACTGTGTGTCATGGGTTCCCTGAGGGCTGTCACTTCTTTATACCCCCTGGGTACCTCATCATCTGTTTCAGAAAATGAATGTAATGATGACAATTTATGTTATTGAAAAAGCCATACCATTCTGAAAATGACAAGATTAAACATGCTTCATAATAGGAAATATACCTGTGGAATATTAATACTTGAAATATTCCCGTATAATTTTGCTGAGACTCCTAAAACATTATTTAAAAATTTCCTACTGTTTAAACATTGTCTTCTGGGTGTATTTTAAACATTTTGTGGAGACTTAAGATAATCATAATGACTGTTATTGGCTGTGCCCCATTATGCCTTTGCAGCTCTTAGAACTGTTTAATAATTGTATTCTTCATTTATTATTATTATTACTATTCCCTATGGCCTTCAAAGAACTGTTTTCTCTGATTCTCTATTTTGTCCTGTAGTTCTGTTTAAATAAAGGGATAGTCACTCTATTAGAGTCATATGAAAAAAGTAATACATTCAGAGTGAGATAATTTTATTAACAAGTCAACACACGCAAAAAAGAAAAAAACTTTAATTCTGGGAAACAATGTTTGACATATTTCTTGTTTTGAAGCTATGTCCAGATAGTTGAATTTGTTGGATTTAAATAACCACTGGATGAAACAGGTGGTTATTCTAATTAAATAATATCACTTGTGTCCTGATATGATATTTTCCTTAATAACAGACTTGAGATCCTCCCCCCACTCATTAGCATATAAGCATACTTTTTACTTTTAAATCTGGAGCACATGTCCAGTTCCTTAAAGATACTATTATGGTTCCATCAAACATTTTCATGAGCATCTATTATCTTTTAAGGTGAAAGCTGGGCTGGAGAGAGCTCACCATTCAGTAGATCTTTATAGGAATCATCTTTATGACAGATGATATGTCACTGAACTGAAATTTTCTTTTCAGCCATCCTGAGAGTTGACGTGAGGGTGCTAGATGATCAGTCCTGACTGGCCACTCTGCTCATCATTTTGTCTGTCACCCAGTGTCACTCCTACACTCTCTTAGTCTATTTCTCAGGGGTGCTATAGAAAAGAAAAAATACATAGGTGCATGTTACTGAATTGGAAATGACCGAATTGTTGGATGGATTCCCCTTTCTAGATATAACAACTGGTTCATAAAAATGTTTGGTGCACAATTTAACAAGCCATCTGAATGGAAAATATATTAGAATATCAAAATACATTCTTATAAATATGACCTCCAGATCATAATCTAAGTATCTTTATAATTCCTCACTTTTTAAAAATCAGTGCACTGTTAATATACTGAAATACAGCAGGACCACTTCACCTATATACTTAAAATAGGTCGTTCAAACACCCTGTAATGTTTTCTGTAATGCATGGCTTGCACAGGAAAATTTATCCACATTATAAAATGTAATTTTTACAGTCATACCTTCCAACAGGATAATGATCATGAAGAAAATAAAATGTATCATTAAATGTAAAATGTATTCTCTCTGAAAATAGCCAGCTTACCCTCTGATTACTCAAAATTTTAGCAGAGCAAATATAAGCACTGTTTTACTCAGAGAATCGATTGCTTTATGCAGTGCTTATCAAAAAAGATTTTTAAAATGTAAAGTGACTTTGAAGTCCTTGCTTCCTCTGTTTTGTTAGAGGCAGAGACATAGTAGGCTGAGGGTAGCCGCATAAAGTAATCCACACCATAGCATCTCGGCATGTATGTTTCATAGACCATGCAGACATTGCTTATCACACTGACTTGAAATATCGGGTTAGTTATTGTCAAACAGGTTTAGTACTCAGGATAGGCCATCTTTTAAACAAAGTCTAACCAATATTATTTTATCAAATCACTGTTTTTATTTTTGGTTTTTTTTTTTTTTGATAATTAACTTGCTACAAAAGATGTAGTTTTAGGTGGCTATATTGTCACTGTGGACTTTTTCTACTTAGAAAAGTTAGATTGTGTTTTGTCTTTCCTATTAGCTCTGGAATGTTTTAAAACCTGGATGTGGTCACTCTATTTTTGACCAAAATTGACTGAATTTTTCTCATCCAAAAAGAGGTGTCCCGTTAAATGAAAGTGATAAAGAGGCCACCTTCAGAGTACGCCAAACAAATCCAAACTCTGTGGTCGCTTTCCGAGGAAAAACCTATTCCCAGTCTTGCTGTGTCCTTGCCCTTGTTTCAGCGGACTCTGCTGAGACCATCGTAGCTCTTTCTCCTGCGTTCCTCTTGTAATCTGTTCAGGGTAAACTCATTATATTTCAGTTGTCCTTTCCTCCTCTGAGGCCGTTCAGTAGCAAAGCATTTCTCTCTGCCCCGACATGGGGTCTGCCTGGGAGAGACGCGCTCACCTGTCAAAATGCTATACCTGTTGATTTCCATCCCTGCCAGAGGTCACATTCCCACTACTCCCAAACTCAGGGTGTCTGATGTCTTAGGAACTCCTAAGTCATCCAGTTATAAGATCCTTAGATTCTTATTGTAAAGAATAGCTTGTGTAGTTATTGGTTCCCAAATGGGGAGGACCTTGTATGATAAAAACTGAGATGGGGACATAGGTCTATGGATATATTTGACCAGAAGAATTCCCATTCTAATACCTGTGTATTGAGAGCCACACCTGTTAGGTGTAATTGGCAAAAGAGGAAACTTCAGCATTGAGGGGAAGAAAGGTCATGTAAAACAAATGGCAAAGAAAAGAATAAAGATTTTGCATTAAAGGCCAAGGGAAATTAAATCAGCCTGGGCCTTGAGCTCCATATTCCGGTGTATTGGTGTGGATAGAAAGGAGCTAAGGGATCCTTTACTAGAGCTGAGGACAGGTGTTTGGCCTGAGGTTTACCGGAACATAAATGCCTGTGTTCTCAGGGAAACATCTTAGTAATATCTACTGAGACTGGAAAAGCTAACAATTGAGTAATAGCGCAAGAATCCTCAAAACCTTTATGACACATAATTTTGTTCATGTCTGTGAAAGTCATGAAGGGAAACGAGATGTTATAAGAGAGTAGTTAAGAGTCAAGACTCTGATTAGCACTGCTTGTGTTCAAACTCTGGATCTGTGTGACTTTGGGCAGGTGATTTAACTTCTCTGCATCTTGCTTTTCTCAGAATGTACAGCGCAGGGCTATGGTTAGGATCAGTTAAATTAACAAATATCAAGTACTTACAAGAGTGTCTGGTTCATAAAAATAGATAATACATACTAGCTGAAAAATACATATATTATTAGAGTAGCTATGATATTATAAAACTGTGATGCTATAAAGGAGAGGAATGATATGCCTCAAGGGGAATTTGACCTGTTTTTGCCATTTGGCCTTGGGTAGCTCATCCCCAAGAGGTTTTCAGAACCTCACTTGGAGAATTTGATGAGACTTTTTATTGTCAGGTCCATAAATGTTTTTCAGTCGCATTTAAGATTCTACAAATATCACAGTATATTTTTGTAAATTCAGAAAATAAGAGTGATATCTTACACTTTGGTGTCTCCCAATTTAAAACAGTTTTTTTTTTTTTTTGAAGTAGGTAAGGCAAGTGTACCCTACACATGAGAAAAGTGAATCTGCCTAAAAATTTGCATTTATGAACCTGTGATTTGATAGAATACAGTGCAGGCACAAGGCCAAAGAAACACTTATATTTAGAGTGGCAATCAGCTGTTGCCTTGAGTAAGGAATGTCATAAACTTAATTTTAAAGTTTCTTTATTAGGATTTCTCACTGGATAAATTATAAAAACAAAAACTAAGTATTTTGACCTTAAAAAAATTCTGGTAACTAATTTGCTTTCATAAAATACTAAATTACAGCTGTCTTTTGCTTTTGTACATCCCTGTTTGTTAATACTTTGGCTCAGATGAATGCCTTTAAGAGTAAATTCTGGCAACCTGAGCTTTACATTATCTTCAACAGGCAACCCAAGGACTATTACCTAGAAAGCAGCTCATTATTCATCTCTTTTGAGCAGTTGCCCAAATGAAACAATGGTGTCATACATTATATTAACATGCAGCACAGAAAAATCCCTGCTTGCTAAACAGTTCTGAGCACAGAAAAGGGTTAGGCTTTCTTCCAACTATTAATGCAAAAAAAAAAAAAAAAAAAAAAAAAACAACTCCCCTACCTCAGCAGAAAGCAAATATTTAATGCAACTCTGTAATAAATTTGAGGATCCTTGCCCTAAATACAGCTTTTGAAGCTTCTACGATCTTATTCTATCTTCCTCCAGATTCTACTGCTGCATTTCTCGAGTGAAATCATGCTGACTAGAAATAAAACTAGGAAGACAGGAATTAAATGTCTTCGTCTCAAGAAAGACCAGGGCTGCTGTCACCCATAATTACAAGTGGCATCCTGGATGCTGGGAAGTGAGACACAGGTGTTGGCCTTTGCCTAGCCTGTCGGCACTCTGATGAGTCTTTTCATCCAGCTTTCCTATAGCTGGTGTAGGTGGAACCAAGAGCAAAATACTTATGTCCTCCTAAATCATGCCACAGAGAATGAGTTTTAATGGCATTTAGTACAAAAACTAACCCTCAACAAATGTATATGACTCTGGGACTATTTGTATCTTTCTATTCTAAAACTTATTGACAATTGTAACTTTCATTCCGGGGCACCATTCTTTAAGCCTGAATTTAAGGTTGGGAGGAGGATGATAGCTCACTGAAAGGACTGAGAACTCACATTCTTGAGAATGTAGGATCCAGGAAAATACACTTGCAGATGCATTTAACTTTGGTTTATGAGATCACAAGGCATTTGCTTTCAGATATGTCCAAGACGTATGGGTTTGACATCACGATCCAAGCAAACGACTATCTAGTCAACCTGAGGTCATTAAAAAAGGATACATGGGTAATATATGTCAACAAATAGCACACTTCTCTAGCTCATGTTTTTCCAGTGATGTAGGGATATGAGGATTAACTTCTGTCTGCTTGCTAACCCTAGGAAGGCTAGAGGTCAGAACTGTCCAGTATTTAAACTGTGACTTTTCAAGGCTTTTGTTCTTGTGACTTGTACTGCCCCTCATAGAGTCAGTCTGTATTTACAATTTCAGAGTATTGTTTTTACTTTCGAATGGACTCAAACCAGCAGTTTCAGAGTGCACGTGGCATTCAGATCGGGACTTCGCCATGCCAGAGTGGAAGTGACGTGGACAACTGAATAACAGTGCCCGTCTGTGGTTCCATCCCCTCCACAATTTCAGAGAGTCTGATTTTGAGTCTTCTCTGGGGGCACAGTTCTTTGTATTGCTCTGTCCACACAAGAGAAATATACTTAACTTTATTGTTATGGTATCATTTGGCTTAAAATATCTCCTCTTCTCTCTAATCTTTGTCTGGACCAATCCAGAAAGGACATGGTTGATAAGGCAGGGTAAATGTCTAGCCATGTGACAGCTCACCTAGAAATCTTGCCTAGCATTTTTACTACAAAAGGCAAGACACAAATGTTAGGAACAAAAGCAAAATAGAAACAAATGATAAATATAGTTTTCTCACGTTTAAATACCACTGCTATAACTGTGTGCTCTATTCCTGTCACCGTTAGGAAAGAAAAATATAGCCGTTTTATTATCTTATCTCAAAATCTTAATATGACTTGTTTCCAAATCTTTCTTTTTTATTTTCTATCCATGTCTAAAGTTTTATTATATATGTTACTCTGCAGCTTAAATAAATATCGTGTATTTTTAATACCTCATTTGTTTCACCTTTATATATATATAAATGACTGTATATATAAATACTTAAATGTACAATGTGATGATTCGATGTATGTGCACACTGTGAAAATATTCCCACAGTTGAAGTAATTAACATATCTACCACATCAGATATTTCCTTTTTTTGATGAGAAAACTTAAGTTCGACTCCTAATAAATTTCAGTTATACAACACAGAATTATCGACTATAGTCACCATGTTATTCATGAGAACAAAATAACAAAATTCATCTTATGACTGGAAATTTGTACTCTTTTACCGACCTTTCTGAATTTCTCCTACCGCTTCACTACTGGCAACCAGCATTCGAACTGTTTCTATGAGTCTGACCTTTTTTTTCAGTATTCTACATACAGGTGATGCCATGTAATATTTGTCTTTCTCTGATTGACTTGTTTCATATAGCATAGTGCCCTCCAGTTCCATTCAGATTCAAAGTGGCAGGATTGCATTCTTTTTTAAGGCTGAATAATAAACCATCATATATCACACTTTATTTTTTCATTCTCACGCACTTAGATTGATTCCATACCTTGGCTATTGTAAATAATGCTGCAATAAATATGGAAGTACAGATATCTTTTTGAGATTATGATTTCATTTCCTTTGTGTATATACCCAGAAGTGGGGTTGCTGGATCATATGGTGGTTCTATTTTTAGTTTCATGAGGAATCTCCCTAATGTTTTCCTCAATGGCTCTACGAGCTTGCATTCTCACCACAATATACCGGGTTTTCTCTAAAACCTCTTCAGCATTTTTTATCTCTAGTCTTTTTGATTATATATATATAAAATCTTATATATATAATCATATATATATATATACACACACACACACACACAAGCTTGATTGATATCTCATTGTGGTTTTGATTTGCATTTCCCTAATTATTAGTAATATTAAGCACCTTTTCATGTACATGTCGACCATTTATATGTCTTCCTTATCATATAGTTTGAAATGAGGGAACATGATGCCTCCAGCTAGTTCTTCTTTCTCCAGATTGTTTTGACCATCTGGGCTCTTCTGTGATTTCACATAAATTTTAGGATTTAAAAATTTTTTCTGTGAACAGTGCCTTTGGAATTTTGATAAGTGTTGCACTGAATCCGTAGCTGGCTTGGAGGAGTTTGGGCATTTTAGCAATGTTAATTCTTCCAACCCTGGAACACAGATTATCTTCCTACCTATTTGTATCTTCTTAAATTTCCTTCATTAACATTTGATACATTTTAGTGGACAGATATTTTACCTCCTTGGTTAGGGGGTTTATTCCTAAGTACTTTAATCTTTTTGATGCTACTGTAAATGGGATTGTTTCCTTAATTTCTCTTTTGGACAGTTTGTTCCTGATATATAGAAACGTAACTGAGTTTTGTAAGTTGATTTTTTATCCTGTAAACTTTCTGAAGTCATTTATTAGTTACAACAGTATTTTGGTGGCATCTTTAGGATTTTCTACATATAATATCGTGACATCTGCAAATACAGGCAGTTTTACTTCTTTCTGTCTGATTTGGATGTCTTGTATTTCTTTTCCTTGCCTAATTGCTCAGGCTAAAACTTTCCATACAATAGTGCATAAAAGTTTTCATACTGCATATCCATGTCATATTCTTGATCTTAGAAGAAAAGCTTGCAGCTTTCCACTGATAAGTTTGATGTCAACAGTGAACTTTTCATATATGGCCTGTATTATATTGAGGCTCATTTCTTCTATACTCAATTTGTTGAGTGTTTTTATCTTGAAAGAATGTTAGACTTTGTCAAATGACTTTTCTGCATCTCTTGAAATGATCATATAATGATCACCACGTAAGATGATGTGGTGTGTCACATTTATTGATTTGCATATGTTGAACTATCTTTGCATTCCTGGAACAAATTCCAGTTTATCATGGTGTATGATCTTTTTATTGTGCTTTTGAATTTGGTTCACTTGTATTTTGTTGAGGATTTTGCATCTGTATTTTTCAGAGCAATCAATCTGTAATTTATTTTTCTTACAATGTCTTTGTCTGGCTTTGATATCAAGGTAATGCAGCAGCATAAAATGACTTTGGAAGTGTTTCCTCCTCTTCTAATTTTTTGAAAGAGTCTGAGAAAGAATGGTATTAGTTCTTTAAATGGTTGGTATGATTCACCAGTAAAGCCCGGCACTGGCCTTGGACTCTTCTTTGTTGGGAGTTTTGATTACTGATTCAGTCTTCTTGCTAGTAATTGATTTGTTCAGATTTTCTGTTTCCACATGATTCCACAGTATTGGTAGGATTTCTAGGAATTTATCCATTTCTTCTAAGTTATCTAATTTGTTGGTATATCATTGTTCATAGCAATTTCTAGTCATTGTTAGTATTTTATGTTATTAGTTTTAATGTCTCCTCTTTCCTTTCTGACTTTATTTAAGTCTGCTCTCTGCTTTTTCATGAGTTAGTCTTGGTAAAGATTTCTCAGTTTTGCTTAGCCCTCAAAAATAACTTTTAGTCTTATTAATCTTTTCTATTGTCTTTTTAGTCTCTATTTCATTTATTTCCACTATGATTTTTGTTATCTCCTTTCTTCTATGAACTTTGGGGTTAATTTTTTTCTTTTTTAATTCCTTGAGGTTCAAAGTTTAGTTATTTATTTGAGATCTCTCTTTTTCCTTCATTAGGCATTTATTACTATGACTTTGCTCTTAGAATTGCTTTTTCTGTTTTCCATAATTTTTAGTATGTTGTATTTCCATTTTTGTCTCAAGATATTTTTTGATTTCTCCTTCACCATTGGTTGTTAAATAGTATATGGTTTAATCTTCACATATTTGTAACTTTGCAGTTTTCTTCTAGTAATTGACCCTTAGTTTCATAGCATTATGCTGGAAGAGACCCTTGATATTATTTCAGTCTTCTTAACTTTGTTAAGACTTGTTTTGGGACCTAACATATGATTTATCCTGGAGAATGTTCCATGTATTCTTTAGAAGAATACGAATTTTGCCCCTGTCGGATGGAATGTTTTGTATGCATTTGTTAGATTTGTTTAGTCTAACATGTATTTTAAGGCCAATTGATTTGCTCTTTGGATGATTTATCTATTGTTGAACTTGGTTAATAAAGGCTCATAGAATGATTGTATTGCTGTCTATTTCTCCCTCCATGTCTGTTAGTATTTACTTTACATATTCAGGTGCTCTGATGTTGGGTGCATATATATTTATATTTGGTTATATGCTCTTGATTAATTGACTCCTTTATAATTATATCATTTCTTTTTTCTCGTTATAGTTATTATCTTAAATTCTATTTTGTCTGATACAAATATAGCTATCTCTGCCTTTTTTGGTTTCCTTTTGCCTGCAATATCATTTCCCATTCCTTCACTTTGAGCTTATATGTGCCTGTAAAGCAGAAGTGAGTCTCTTGTATGCAGCATGTAGTTGGGTATTGTTTTATAACCCATTCAACCATTCTATGTCTTTTGATTAGAGAATTTAATCTATTTACATTTAAAGTAGGTTTGGACTTACTACATTCATCTTGTTAATTGTCTTCTGGCTCTTTTGCAGTTCCTTTATTCTCTTCTTCTCCTGCTCTCTTCCTTTATGATTTGATGACTTTATTGTGGTGGCATGCTTTGATTCTTTTCTCTGTATTTTTTGTGTATCTACTGAAAGTTGTTGCTCTGTGGTTTCCATGATACCTACATAAAACAGCTTACAGTTGTAACAGTCTACTTTAAGCTAATATCTTCCAAATGCATAAAAATGTGCTACATTTTTACACACCACCTCAAATTTTATGTTTTGTGATGTCATGATTTACACATGTTATACTGTATATCCATTAACAAATTATTTTGTTATGGTTATTTTGAGTACTTTTGTCTTTCAACCTTCACATCAGCATTATGAGTTATTTACTCACCACCATTGTGATATTAGAGTATTCTGAATTAAACTATATATTACTTTACCAGTGAATTTCATACTTTTTTGTTTTCTTATTATTAATTAGCATTCTTTTATTTTGACTTGAAGAACTCCCTTTAACATTTCTTGTAAGGTCAGTTTACTAAGCTTCAGCGTTTGTTTGTCTGGAAAATTCTTTCTCTCTCCTTCAATTCTGAAGGACAGCTTTCCTTTAATATTCTTGGTTGACTAATTTTTTTTTCCCCCCAGCACTTTGAATATATCACCCCACTGCCCTTGGGCCTACAAGGGTTCTGCTGAAAAATCTGCTCATAGTCTTACAGCTGTTTCCTTCTATATAACAATTTTTTTTTCTCTTTTTTTTTCCCTGCTTTTAAGACTTCCTCTTTGACTTTAACTTTTGCCAGTTTAATTATAATGTATCTTGTTGTGGGTCTCTTCGGGTTTATCCTATTTGCCATTATTTAATTTTCCTGGGCCTGAGTGTCTGTTTCTTTCCCCAGGTTAGAAAATTTTTCAGCCGTTATTTCTTTGTGTAAGCTTTCTGCCCCTTTCTCTCTTCTCCTTCTGAGACTCCTGTAATACATATATGTTCTGCTTGATAGTATCCCATAAGCTTCTTAAGCTATCTTCACTGTTTTTCATTTCTTTTTTTTTTTTTTTTCCTCCTTAGACTGGATGAATTCCATCACACTGTCTTTGAGTTTTCTAATCCTTTCTTCTGCTTGCTCTAGCTGTGCCTTTATTGAACTTTTCGGTTCAGTTATTGTATTCTTCAGCTCTATGATTTCTGTTTATTATTTCTTAAAGTTTTCTTTCTATTGAAATTCTCGCATTCATGCATTGCACCCCTGAACTTGGTAAGCATCTTTATGACTGTTGTATTGAACTCTCTATTTGGTAAACTACTTATCTCTTTTTATTAAGATTGGTTTCTGGATATTTATCTTGCTCTTTTGTTTGAAATATATTCCTCTGTTCCCTGATTTTCCTTAACTCTCTATGTTAGTTTCTGTACAATGACTAAAACAGCCATTTCTGCCAGTCTTTACAGACTAATCTCATGTAGGAGATGAAACTTGTCAGTGTGGCTGGCCCAGGCTCCTAGCTGGTGCTCAGACCTTTATAATTGTCCAAGGCAGTGTCTTTGTTCTTAGTGGATGCCAGTAGTTGAGGGTGTGCCAAGACCATTCAGTGTCCCGAAGGGGAGGATTGCAATCAGCACCTAGATGCAGGCTGATTAGAAACCAGACCCTCAGGCAGCAGGTGACCACACACCCCTTCCAGGAAGAGCCTGGGACATGGACATTTTTGCATGCTCCCTCTGCACTGAGTCTTTGTGGTATAGCTGTGGCAAGTGCTTGGGTGCTAATTAACAGCTGCTTCCTTGTCACAGTTTTATGTGACTGTGAATGCAAGCCCCACTGGCCATCAGAGCTAAATGATCCTTGAATGGTGGCTCTAGAAGTTGAGGCATTGGATGTATCCAGTTTCTTTCCTGATAAACTGAGATATTTTTCTGAGATGCTGTCAACTTGGTTTTATTGCTGGAACAAGCCCCCACCAACTCCTCTGGTCTCTGAGGAGGATCACAGACAGTACAGTACAGAGATGCATGTTTATTAAAAATTAGACCCTCAGGCAGCAGTTTGTAAAGTTGCAATCAAGCTCCTTCCAGGGAAAGACTGGGCGATGGTAGTTTTTGCCAAGTCCTCTGTGCTGGGCCTTGCGGGGAGAGCTGAGGCAAGTGCTTGTGTTCCTTTGAAGAACTGCTTTTTTGTTTTCTATAATACTCATGAATACAAGCCCTGTTGACTTGCAGAGCTGAGTGTTTTGGGGGTCCATCCCTCAGTTGGAAGCTTGAAAAGTTAGAGCACCAGGTGTTTGGTCCAAACCTTTCACTCTCAGAGAGAAGCCGGGATCTGGGGGTTCCCTCCTGGTCTTATGGCACTGTGCTAGGGGTGGGTCTATAGTGAGAGTGTGTCTCAGCTTTCCTTACACATTTCAGTGTGTAGTCCTTATTCACTCAATGTGAAGGAGTCAGTCAGCTGGTTTCTGGATTTCTCAGAGGGAATTACTCCACTAAAAGCTGTGTACCTTTTGTGCATATGTGAGAGGAGGGAAATTCAGGAGCCTCCTATGTCCTTTTCTTGGTCCTGCCTGCTAAGACCTCATTTAAACTGAAAAGTTTATATACTTCTAGTTGCTCAAGTAAAATTTAGGTTTATTTTTCATTTCTTACGTTTTACCACATTTTAGGCATTCTAAAATATCATTTTTGAGATAATCACCTATAATATATAAATCATATTGCCCTTGGTATCTTTGCATATCCATCTTAGCTAGAAAGTGTACTTAGTAACAAACTTTTCTCTGTACATTTAAAATTATCTCCTTGAATTGCAAAATAACTTAAAATTAAGGATAACCATGCCTGTTGTTAACTTTCAGTAAGCATTTTTTTCCTGAAAATAAGTTGAGTATTAAACCTGTGGGGTGATATTCAACTACATTTTGTTTACAGTTTAAGTTTTCTGATATCATACATATATGAAATACAAAGTATTTTTCTCAAGTTTTATTTTTTAGTATGTTGATGTTTTGAAGGAGGTATCTGGTACTTTACAGTGGCATTGAAAAAGGGTGTTGTCTGTATACCAAACAGGAACCTTACCATGCCTCTTGGTTGGTCATTAGCTTGATAGAGGATCTTCTAATTCACTGGACTTGATTACATTTCCATTTTCTGAGGAGCAATATAATTTTTAACATATTTCTTTATCATCAGTTCTCTCTATGAAGAAGAAAAAAATTGCCTGGTTGGGAATTGAGAAACAGAATTAGTTCTCATACATTGTTTCATGAGCATAGAAATGTCATAAAGAAAGGTAACTTTTCCTTAGGCATATTTCTTCTAGGTTAAAATGACTCCTGATGAAACATCTTTCAACATAGCACAGTATACTTCTCTGACGATAAGATTGTAACCCACAATCTTGTATCTTCTCCTCTTGTAACTGTCATTTAGACACATTGACAATTTCCTTGCTGGGCAAATCCTAATGTTAATAAGTTTTTACTTCAGGTTTGTTAATATGCTATTAATTAAATATACCCTCCACACCAGCAAGGATTTTTGTGTAATTTCTTCACTTATGAGACTCAGAATAGTGAATGGTCAATGGTGACTGACACATAGTAGGTCCCCAGTAAGTATATATGAATGGATGCCAGCCTGACTGAATGAATGCATATAATTAATCCAAGCTAAGCATTGTCTCTCCACAGTAGAGATGTGGATAATTTTTCTATGCTGAAGGCAGTCATGTTCTTCCTTATTTCAAGTTAAGGGGTATCTCACTGCTTCCACCTATAATGGAGAACATAGAAAAGTCTGTAAACTGTCCCTTCGTGGTTTTAAAAAAGCATTCTTTTGTGGCACTGGAAAATGTCTTTATTTGATACAATCACTGTTTAATTGAACTTGTTTGTACAGGGATTCTCAGTGCATTAAAAATTATTAATCTTATAATCCACTTGATGATATAAACATTTTTCTTCTTATGACAAAATTAATTTTAAGTCATCCTACCATGTTTCTCATAATAGAACCAAGTTGTAGAATCAGTCTTTCCTCAATGTGTTTTCATTTGGGGTTTAAACAAAACTCATTGACTCATTTATTCCATTTATGAATTGAGACATTTGTTGAACACCCACCATGGTTGAGTCATTATACTGAGACCAAGAAATGTAATGTCTCAGATGTTTCTGTCCGCAGACATACAAAGTCTAGTCGGGGAGGGATAACTGTGGTTAGTGACTTAAGAGCTCAGGCACATAGCACTGTGGGAACACACAGGTGAAGCGTCAAAGCCAAACCAGGAAATCCTAGAGCTTTTCTGTAGGAGTTGATGAGTTAACTGATTCTCCTAAGAGGCAACTCCATGCTCAGTATATGAAAACGTAGTTGCTCTGAAACAGTGGTGGCAGGCATGTGAAAACAGAAAAGAGGATCTATGAAAGAATGGAGAAGTAAAAAAGGCATAGCCAATAGTTGTACATGGCTGATAGCAGTGCATGTAAGTGAGGAGCTCCCTAACTTACAGCAGACATTTGTGTGGGAGAGAGGGCAAAATGGCTTTTCTTCCTTTTATCACATTAAATTCTCCACCTGGGTAATTTCATTCACTTGCAAGGGAAACGCATATATTTATCAAGAATATATTAAACACTATGTATTTTTTATTGTGATTAATCAGTTTACAATTTTGTGTCAATTTCTGGTGTACAGCACAATTCTTCAGTTGTACGTGAATATACATATATTCATTTTCATATTCTTTTTCACTGTGAGCTACTATAAGATAGTGAATATATTTCCCTGTGCTATACAGTATAAACTTGTTTATCTATTTTGTATATACCAGTCAGTATCTGCAAATCTCAGATTCCCAGTTTATCCCTTCCCACCCCCCTCCCCCCGGCAACCACAAGTCTGCATTCTGTGCCTTTGAGTCTGTTTCTGTTTTATATATAAGTTCATTTGTCTTTTTTTTTTTTAGATTCCACATATGAGTGACCGCATATGGTATTTTTCTTTCTCTTTCTGGCTTACTTCACTTAGAATGACATTCTCCAGGGCCACCCATGTTGCTGCAAATGGCATTATATTTTTTATCATTTTTATGGTTGAGTATTATTCCATTGTATAAATATACCACAACTTCTTTATCCAGTCACCTGTTGATAGACATTTAGGTTGTTTCCATGTCTTGGCTATTGTATATAGTGCTGCTGTGGACATTGGGGTGCAGGTGTCTTTTTGAATTAGGGTTCCCTCTGGATATATGCCCAGGAGTAGGATTGCTGGGTCATATGGTAAGTCTATTTTTAGTCTTTTGAGGAATCTCCATACTGTCTTCCACAGTGGCCACAACAAGCAGCATTGCCACCAACAATGTAGGAGGGTTGCCTTATGAAACACTATTTAAAAATGACTATTGGTGGACCATAAATTAGCTTCAACATATTAAATGATGTTTCATGCAGAACCCACTTCCTGACCATGCAGTAAATTAGAAGTAAAAAAATAAATAAAGTAAGAAAAAACATGTTTGAAAATTTAAATGCATGCTTCTAAACAACTTAGAAATTAGAAGAGAAATCATGATGAAAATGATGAAATATAAACTGATTGAAAACAATTACTATATGTCTGTCCGTGTGGTTTATAGCTTGAATCAATGCTTTGGCAAAACCAATTTATTGCCCAAATGCTACATTAGAAGGAATAAAATTTCAAAATTCATTATTAGCTAAACATTCAACTTAGAAGTTAGAGAAGAACAGCCAAATATATCCAAAGATTGTAGGAAGAAGAAAATAATGAAGATATTTCATAAACTATTGAAGTAGAAAAATAAGCCTATGATATAAATACTATATAATAAAAAGCGTCCACAAAGCCTCATTCATTGTTTTGAAATGCTAATAAAAATAGACAAATCTCTGTTAAGATTCATAACTTAAAAAGAGAAGGCACAAATACCCTGGAAATGGAGATGTAACTTTTGATACTACAGAGATTGGGCCACTAGCAAGAATATTACGAACAAATTTATGCCAATAAACTCTGAAAACTTAAGTGGACTGGAACAATTTCTAGATCAGTGCAGTGGTCTCATGACCGGTCTCCTAGATTTGGTGATTACATCCCCTCAGTTCATTATCCACGCAGTAAAAAGATCAGTTTGCAAAGCAAACCTAATCATGTTGCTCTTCTGCTTTAAATATGAGCCATAAATGACCTCCTGCTAGTCTAAGGAGCAGGTATAAAATCCTCGGTGTTCCCTGCAAAAGACATTACCCTGTTCCCACCTCTCCATTTTCAACCATCTCTACTCTGTCCTCGCTTGCCGCTCCCCTATGATTGTGTTTTCCTTTCCTTCTGTTCCTAAAATGTGCTGAGTTCCTTTCTGCCTCAAGCCCTGCACCCATGCTGTTTCCTCCACAGTGGCACATTTCTTTGCCACATTCTCTTGGATAATTCTTACTTAACTTTCAGCACTCAGCTAAACGTTACTTCCTCCATGAGAGCTTCCCAGATTCCTGACTCCCAGATTAGTTTGCCCTGGTACAACCTTTCCCATTATTCTGTGCTTTTCTTTGACAAGTTCAATCCCATTTAGGTGTGATTATATTTTATTTGCTTTTTACTGTCCAGTACATGCACATACACATTTCATAACAGCAGGAATCATGTCTGTTGAATGGAGTGCTTTAATCCCCAGCCAGCCCAGGATCTGCCCCCTGGTCACTGTTCAGTCTACTCATTCATTCAGGAGAAAAGTGTTTATTGCACCATTTTTATGGACTTGGTTCTCCTAGAAGTTATGGCAACTCAGTAATGAACACAACAGAAAAAATTGTTGCCCTGGTGGAGTTAAATTTTAGGTATGTGTATGGGGGATGGGTGGATACCAAACAAAACAACTTCATTAAAATGTGTTGCTTTATTTCATGTCTCTTACCCAGCTTTGATTGTGGGAGCCTTAAGGTGACAGTAGCTTTTACCTTTTAATTCACGTCATGCCTGTCTAGTCTGGTTAGGACTTCAGGACAAATTAAAGAATACTTGAACAAATGAAGATGTTTAAAGGTAGATTGCAATATATTTGTTTTACACAGAGCTTTTAAAAATGTCTTTATTGAGGTATAAATACATACAATGAACTATATATATATATATATATATAAAGTGCAATTTGACAAGTTTTGTTGTTATGTTTACACCCATTTTGTAAGCTCTTCTTCCTGCCTGCCCCCTATTTCCAAAGCAACCATTGGCATGCTTTCTGTCACTATAGATTAGTTCTCATTTGATTGAGTTTTATATAAAAAAGTCATCTTGTATAAACTCTTTTGTGTCTGGCTTCTTTCATTCACCACACTATTTTGAGATTTATCCATGTTATGTTTATCAGTTGTTCACTATCTTTTATTGCTGAGCAGTATTCTATCACATGGATGTAAATGTAATGGAATTTATGTTTTCCTTTTTGTTGGATTTACACAGGATCTTAACCATTCGACTGTCACATATCCCTTCATAGAAATATTAATGGTAATAAAGTCTGCCCCGATTGGGGGTAAGGGAATACCAAATTGTAAGATTGAAAATAGAGAAACAAGTGTAAGACTATTTATTCCTGATATTTTCAAATTAATAAATATTTGTGTATTATCACATAGAGATCTGAAAATTGTCTGTAATCCTTGGCATGATTTTTGGCTACAAGGAAGACTGAAGAGATGCTTGAATATTAGTAGAATCACTATTTGCTATGTCTATTTTTTAAATTATAGTTAATATTAAACTGTATGTTTAACTTTTACATTGGAAATCTTCTAAAACTATAGTGAAAAACCTAAAAAATATAGTGACTTGAGGAAGAAAATTGAATATAATCACTTTTTCTTTGCATAAAAACAGATTCCTTTTAGATGGATTTGTCCTTTCCTTATGATGACTCTTAGATTAAGGGGATATGAAAAAAAGTAACCCTATTATTCTTTTGTTTATGTATTATTTTTCTGTCTCCGCTCTTTCCTGATGTCAGGTCTTAACCATAAATTAAGTGACCTTAAACAAGGACATACTGCATCTTGTTTTTCTTAGTTTTGGGTTTAATTGGCTTAAAATGTGTTTATCTATGTAGGATACATTTTTCTCTCTAGCTATCAACATCTATTTTTTAGAGCAGTGTTAGTCCAAGGAATAAGTGGGAAGAGAAGGAGAAGTTCTGCACTGTTCTTTCCCTGCTGATGCCTTCTTGTAGGAAATGCCCCTCTGTCCGTGTTTTTTACTGGACTGAGGAAGGAGAGAAAGTCTCATAAATTAAAAAAAAAAATGTTCACAAAGGTGTTAGAATTTTTATATAGATGTAATCTTTTTTACAATAGACATTCAGACTTGTAAAAACTTACTTAAATTGCAAAGAAAAAAATATTTCAATTTCAGGCATGGGGACTTGGGGGAGAGACTCTGGAGAGGGCACCTTATCTCTAAGATGTCAGCTTATTTTCCCTGCGAGGAGGGCAGGTTCAGGCCTCTGTGTTACAGCTTTAAACAGGAAGAATCCAAAATGTTAAAAGTATAACAAGCATGTAGGAGAAATTTAAAAGCAATCCAGGAAAAGAGGGAAATGTAACAATATTGCCATGACTGTGGGTAACTGACAAGTCTTAGTAACTGACAAGTTGATTCCTTCCTCTTCCCATCATGGAAGCGACTTGAGCTGTAATTCTCACTGATTTAACTGGATTGTTTTGATGTGTTTATTATCTCCCATCATTTAGATTTAAACTATTTTATTCCTGGACTGTAGCATGGTGCAGTGATTAAAAATATAGTCAGAAAAGTGTGGGTTTGAAATTCTTCTTTCTCATACTCTTATTTTTAGGATCCTGGTTGAATTATTTAATGCCTTTTCTTCAAGACCCAGTGAACTCATCTAAAAATGAGAAACTGTAATTTTATCAAAATTTCTATGATTGTTGAGATATTGAATGAGAAACACGTATTAATACACAATTATAATGCCCAGAGCAAAGTATGTGCTCAGTTAGTGAAGGTAAGTGGTGGCACCCATATTTATAAGCTTTGATAGTCTCTTCAATGGCTTTTCCCCTGTTATTCACTCTTTCTTAGACACCAGCCCTGTATTGAAGTTACTAATGTGAAGATAAAGAAAAGCTTTCTTTATCTTCTCAATTAAGCTTTATCAATAACTAATATTTATATAGTTTACAAAGCAGTATAAATGCATTATGTCTTTTGATTATTTAAAAACTGTGGAATTACATATTATTAATCCACTTTACAGAGTAGCAAACTGAACCTCCACAAAGAGAGGGATGGGGGAAAGAGACAGAGCAGGAGTCAGTTTAACGAGAGGCTGGCAGGTTCAGAACCTGCAGGAGACACTGACCAGGGAAGAGATGATGTGGCAGCTAGAGTCTGAGACAGTCTGAGAAGCAGACTTTTCCTTAAGGCAGGACTACCCTTTTTCTGTTAAGACCTTCAACTGATTGGACAAGACCCACCTACATTACAAACAGTAATCTGCTTTAAGTTAGTCTACTGGTTTAAATGTTAACTTCATTTAAAAAATGTCTTCACTGACTCATCTAGATTAGTGTTTGACCAAATACCTGGATGCTGTGGCCTTGTCAAATTGACGCATAAATTTAACCCTCACTGTTGTTTAGTGACAAGTTGACCTTTAGGTCCTCAAGATAGAGGTTTAGGGTCACGTCTGCCATTTCCCATACTCCTCATGCAGGGTGGCATAATGGACAGCTTTCAATAGCTGCTTTTGGCACTGTGTGAAGGAGGCCTTGTGCAATTCTGTGAATGCAGTTTCTAGGCATGCAGTATGGAAAGATGGAGATCACCTAAGTAAACTTTGCAAAATAAGGAATTTTAAAAATAAATCCCCAATAACTTTTTATGCATGCTTTAAAAGAAAATGCAACAAAAACCCAAAAATGTATTCAACAGTGGTATCAGTTTTTACAGTTAAAAATAATACCTTTAATTAATGAGTCATGATATATCTTGATCTGATTTGTCCTCTTCTTGAAAAAGACTGTATTTGAAATACAACAGACATTTAGAGGGAATTCTTAGTATTTTAGCAATTGTATGAAGGTGTTGTTTACACCTGTGGAAATAATGATATTTTTCTCTTTGGTGATCTACCTACTTTATCTTTCCTTCCTTCCTTCTTTCTTCCATCCCTCCCTCCCTTTCATTTCTTCCTTCTCTCCTCCATTTCTTTCTTCCTTTCTCTTTCTTTCTTTTTTTTAAACACTCTACTGCTTTCAAAGAACTGTATTTGCTAGATACTGAGATAATGGTTTGCCTTTTTATCGGTGTACCTCAAATAGTTTTTACAATGAAGTGGGCTAAACATAATTAATATTTATTTTAGTAGAAATACAACAATGTTAAAAATAAGAATTTGATGCTGGCCTTTCTTAAAAAAGTAAATAAACCAATTTAAAAAATAAGCATTTTAATCATTTTTTGAAATATGTATTTCTTCTATTACAATATTTTCTCACTGGTTAAAGAAATATAACATTTTAAACAGTTCAAAACTATAATAGAAGTAATAGATGTATATGGTATGAAAAATACTGATGAATAGAAGACAAAAAATGAAAACCTTGTACATGACCTCCTTTGATATATGGGTTTTCCCTTTGCAAGTTTCACTGATAATCCAGATCATTGTCTGTCTAATCCAGAGTATGGTGAGGAGACAGGAAGAGTGGCCACTCTTTGATGGGCTCACCATTTCCCAACTTTGAAACAATTCATCACATTGTAATTTATTTTTGTTCACAAGGCTGGGGGGAGTGCATGTTACTTAGAAGTTCTTCCTGCCAACTTCAGGTTAACTTCTGCCTCAATTTTCTGTGAGAGCATGAAGAGAGAGTGTTTTATGTGTATGTTACTTATAGTAACTGATATGTACGCAAAGTATATTAAATATTTCCAAGACATAAGATTGATCATAATAATAGATTAATATGCCTACAGTACCAAGGAATTTACTTTGTCTTTGAGAATAAACAAATGCACATGCAAACAGAGATTATCAATAACAGTTTTATCATTTTTAGCGAACACTTTGTTCCATGTACATGCAGTAGCCGAGACGCAGTTAAGGAAAGCTGAATCCAGGAATGTGAATCTGAATCGGCCTGGTCACTAGCTAGATGTGTGTCTTTGACCAGAAGTGCATGGTGCTCATGCTTTTGTTTCTTCATCCATAAAATAAGATTTTGGGCTAAAAGAGTTGAAGGTCTCACTGTTGGGGGACATGGTGGGCCAGTGTTGTGAGTGGGAAAAGAATTTACCAGAGACAAAGAAAAGTTTAAGAGACTAGGAAAAAGTTTAATAGACACTTTGCTATAGGCAACAGCGGGCCACACAAATGGGAGGAGACTGTGTGAGCACTGAGGGTCAGTTGCTGAGGTCTTTTATGGGAAAGGGTTGGTGAACAGAGGGGGCTGCATGATCACCATCTCTAAAACTCATAAGTTCTATGGAAAATGTTGTGGAAGGTGGTTTTGTCAATAAAATGGAGATGCCAAAATTTAGGAAGATATTCATTACCAATCTGATGCTTATATACTCATTTAAAATTAATTCATATAAGACTTTGAGCAGTCCTTGAAATAAATTTTTCATCTCTAAAAATGTAGATACTTATAACCTGGCCTGACTTGCTTGCTTGGATGTTATGGGTTCGAAAATAACATATATACAACTTTTATAAATAGTCATTTGGATGTAACCCAATCTATATTTCAACATATATGCTATTATTCTTTGTCAATGATTCTTAAACTTGGGATACGGAATCCTTCAAGAACTTGAGACTACAAAATCTCTATGCAGAAAGAAAGGAAGAAAGAAATGTATATTAACACAAAATTTTCATACACTTCAAGGAAGTTGCGACTGCCTGAGGCCTTTCTTAGGACTGAGGGTTAAGAACACCTGACCCATGGTTGAAGCTTTATTTATCCACACACAGTAACTTAAGTAATGCTGTAAACTTATTACCTTCTGAAAGACATTTGAACAATGAATAAGTAAATGGAATAAAAGGGTTACTTTGGCGTTTTGAAAGGCCACCTAGCACCTTTCCTCCATTAGTCTCTGACCTTTCTTTCCTGCCCTTCTTTACAGCAGGTCTGCTTTACTGAGTCACCAGAGTTAAAAGGCCCAACTCTAATTGTGTCTGTTAGTAAAGGTCAGAGCCTAACCCTGAATTTTCTATATTTGTCCTAATAGTTCTTGAAAGAAACAAGAAATCAGCTGCAGTTAAAGAAGGGTCAAGGAAGAAAAAGTTAAATGATTAAATCAGAAGGCAGTCATTAATTTAAAAACAATTGCTGGTGAGACCCATGGAACCTTGAGCCATTAAATTGGAAAGAGCTCCCATATATCGGTCCAAGGCCAAAACTGTTCTTGGAATGGGTGGGTAAGAAAAGTAATTGTGTTCACTTCATTTGGATTATAGCATACCCTTGCCAGAATACTTTAACTCTTATTAAACTCAGGAAAACATGAATACCACATTTCAGATCTGTGGCATATCTAAAATTCTGGTTTGTATGTCAGATGAAATTAGGGCTTCAAGATGACAGACTGCCGTGAATAAACATATTTGCTTAATTAAATGAGTTTTTAAGTTATCCATCTGCTATTTGGTAATATGAGCACAACTCCTGTTTATCTTGTTTTATTAGGGATAAATGATTTAAAGGATTTTTTTTTCCATTTCTCAAAAAATGAGCATAAGTCTATTTTATTTATTAAAGCATGCACTCAGAGAAACACTGATTTAATCATTCATTGCCATTTTTTTTCTTAAAAAAAAACTTTAATTGAATAATACCATTCTCAAGAGGCTAGACTGAACTCCTTGAAATTGTGCATAATATATGTCACTTTGCATGTTTGACCATAAAATAGAATCATTACTGTGAAAGAACTGGATTTGACACCCACTTTGGGGACCTTTTAAATAAAATAATTGAATAATTTTGGAAAGCCCAGTGCTCTTGAATACTGTACATTAAATATTTGTTCAATGTGAATAAACTTTCCCGCATGAGAAGTTCCCATGGTAGGGGCCAAGTTGTGTCCTCACATTTCTTTTGTTAAGTCTGTGCATTCATCATTATTCAGCATTTATTTCAATATTGCCTTGTGCAGACAATAAGCTGGCTTCTTTGGTCATTAAAAGGAGAGAAAAGTCCTGTCTCTGACTCTGAAGAGCTCAGCCTTGGCAGTGGAAGGTACTCATCTGCCCAGGGGGAATGTGCTCCTGGAGTTGAAAAGACTCAGACTTATATCATGTAAGAGTCAGTACTCGGATTTGACCATCAAGGAACTGAACTTGATAAGGGGAATGTGGGATGGGAAGGGCATTTGGGGCAGATCAAAGGAACTACACAAAGGCAGAGAGATAGGGTTTTATGGGGACAGCACAGAGAAGGGCACACCATCTGGTTTGGCTGCAACATGGATAGCCCAGAAGGAAGTGTTATGATAGAAATATAGGATAGCAGGCTGTGCCATAAAGTGAAAGAGCTTGAACTTCTGGCTTAGAAGCTCTTAATTCATCTTGATAGGCTACTTTAGAGCTAAGGGGGAGGGGTATAATTAAAACAATTAAAACAGTGTCTCACAGTTATTTAACATTTACTCTGTGCTGAGTATTCTGCTAGGAATTCTTATATTTATTCAGTCTTCATGGAAAGTTTAAAAGTAGGTATATTAGTATCCCTGTTTAACAGATGAATAATCTGTGGCTTAGAGACATTGAGTAGATTACCCACAAAGTCACTTAGGTAATATAATAATTGGCAGAGCCAGGGTTCAGGCTGGATCCCCTTGACTCCAGGGTCTCACTCTCTTATTGAATATAACATGGTCTGACTTAGACCTTTGGGGGATAATTCTAGAAATACTGTAAAGCTTAGGTCATTGAGAAAAGAAAATAGGAATTGTGAAAAAGTGATAAGACATGAAAAAAAATATACTACTAGTAGGAGTGCATGGAATGGGGATTAGCAGCAGTGCCCAGGTCAAATCAGGGAACCTGGCCCAGGTGTTCCTGCTTCTTGAAGAAGATCCTCCTATTTAACTAGAGTACACTTAGATGATCTTCAGTATTTACATGCTATATATTACTGGTCTGTCACTGTTTTTTCTCAAGTTGTCTTGCATGTATGAATGCTTCCTTTAGGTAGATCCTAAATTCCCTGAAAGCAAGAATTCCCTCTCCAGTGAGACAGCCTATTCCACAGCCTTAACTGGATGCTAAATATAGTTGCTGCACAAAAAGAAATTGTCCGTTTATCCAGAAAGTCTTTCTGCTGTATATTTGACAGCATTTGATTAATTTCACTGTGTGAGTTAGGTATCGCTGACTTGCACTGGCTCAGTTGCCAGGGTAAGTATGCTTGCACAGTAATCATATATTTAACTGTTAGTTTATTAAATCAGCCCCCACATGCAGAAGGCAGGGAGAAACCAAAGAAAGAGGCAGATCACTCCAGACTGGTAGGTGGCAGGTTTAATAAGCAAGGGAACTTACTTATGAGGCTTGACATTGGTGGCCACAAGACTGTACATCTCATCACCTGTCCATCAGAATCTTAAAAGTTTGTATGGAGCCCTTAACTGGATTTAATCATGTATGCAGTCCAGATGATCCCAACACCACAATTCTATCTCAAGGCTGTGTCCTTGGGGCAATTTCTGGGAATGGGGAAGGCAAGCTCAAGCCACATACAAAGGACAGATTGAGAGGATGAGGGAGGCTCCAATTGCCCAGGTCCAGCTCAGAGTTTCAGCTAGAGATCTTTTCTTGATGACTTTCCCCAACATCAGTATTAGGTGTGTAGAGGACTTGAGTGCTTCCTCGTAGGGCCAAAAATAGTTAGAAAACTTCAGAATATACAGTGGCTTTGGATGTCTGTGAAGAGGCTCACAATACAGGACAATGTGGGGATCACTCAGTAGGTAACCCTGTTTTTTAAGTGGCACTATGGCATTTCTGTTGAGAATGATTATGAGAAATGATCTGATATATATGATAGAACTCACAAACATACAGTCCGTTTAGTATGTAGTATATGCAGTTCTGTGGGATTTGGGAAATATTTGTCTAGTTTTACACACTAAGAAGTGTCTCTTTTCTAGGTCCCTGATTCATTGGAAGGTTGCTTCAGTGTTCTCATCTGAGAACGGTTTTCTATGCAGTGTATGGTTGTCAATGCAATTAAAGAAATACAGCACAGTTTCTTACACAAGCACTTTGAAATATGAGATGAAAGCTATTTCAGAAGTTCACACTGGCACTAAATAGCCATCAAGGATTAAGTTGAGGATGGGCACCACTTCGTTACTTGCCCTTGTGTGAAATCTGATCCTCATAGAAGAAAGTCTGGAGGAGTAAGTGAATGATAACCTCCAGGTTTTCTCCCTGCCCCAATCCCTCATATTATGGTTTGATATCTGTGTGGCAAAATAAACCCAAGATTTTAAAATATCTTGTCCCAGAAAGTATCCTTAGCATTGTTTCATGTTAGAATCTTGAATGTTTTAATAGTCTTAGATAAGTTGAATCAGAATATGACATTTTCAAGGTTATAATCTAAAAATACACACATATGTTTATCACATTAAAATAGTTTGGGGGAAAAAAAAGGTTTTTTTTAAGTGTCCACGTCCTAATACATAACTTGTTTCAACTTTAACATATTGTAAAATATGGAGGTTAGAATCATCTTTGTGAAGTTGACAGCTAATATTTTTAGATATAGAAAAGAGAACTGCCAGTTATTTTTACATGCATTATTTAAGCTGTATAAGACTTGGGAACCTTTAATATTTACAAATTAGTCACCTGGGTGACCTTCTGTGGCTTTCATAAGTTTTAGAGGGAGAAAAGAGCTGCATGGTTTAAATGTGACATGTGTAATGATTGTTTTACTTTCTGCTGCTGCTGGACTTTTATTTCTAGAGTTGGGGGAATGTGTGCTCTTTAAGCCCTTTCCTGAGCTAGCAGATGCTGAAGGCTTTTAGGTAAAGAGAAGCTGGATGATTTTAGATTCCACTTTACCAAATGACCTGCAGCACACACTGGAAGCCTCATGTTGACTAGGAAATTGATGATTTTATGCCTCTACTGGGTTAAGTAATGGCTCAGTTTTGAGTTGATTACCCCTCTCATTTCAGTAAATCATTATAGAGTCTATTCACTCCTCCTGGTCTATTGATTCCACTTTCTTGTCTCAAATCTATCATGGATACAAAAAGGGATCAAAAAAGGAAATTTTATACCTGTTTTTGAGATGGTGTCATAGATATTTCAAGTGAAATATCTAAGTGATGTTCTTTGAGGTGCTTCATGATGTTAGGTACTGACATGTATCACCTAATTCAATTCAGCAAAATTTGGAAGATGGGGGTTTTAATTTTAATTCTCATTTTAGCAACAAGTAGACTGGAAAGGCTACCTGGCCTCCTTTATCTGTACAGGTAGTAAGTACCAGAGGTCTCCCTGGATGATGTGGAGTGACTTTGTCATCCCAAAAAGGGAAGGGAAAAAGCCTCAGTTCTTGTCTTTGCCCAAAAGAAAAGAATTCACATGGGAGAGGAAAGCATTGTGTAGGGAAAGATTTAAAATTTTTATTAACAAAGGAAAAGTACACCTGCAAGGGTAGGAGGCAGGCTGATCCAAGGGCGGATGGCAATGGGCCCTGTTTGTCCCCTTCTCTTACACCCTTGCTTAGAGGGGGTCCTTGATTAATTGACAGCTCTTGCCCCTGCAGTGCTTAGTCATGCTCATCCCCTTTGTGCATGTCCTTGCCCATGATGCACACAGAAAAACCCATGGTGGTGTGTGGGGGGTGCTAAACCACATGCTAATTATATTACAGTGAGCACTGGGTCATGCCCAGTGAGGTCCTTGTCACTACCATGCAGTCACGGCCGTCTAGCTCTAACTAGTTTCTCACTGGCACTCACTTAGAGGAAGTACAGTTCTTTTATATGGAAAGTGAACATCCCACCGTCTTCCAGACTGCCCTCCCTCTCCCCCACCTCATCTGCCCTGTACCCCTCTTAACTAACGACCTAACAACTTGATTTCTGAGTTCTAGGATTTTGTAACTTATGCAGTTTATGTAATTTATGCAACTTTACACTCCCAGAGTAATCACAAATAATTGATATGCAGGTGGTAAATTTGAGAGTAAGAAAATCTGTGTATCTTGTTTATCTAGTGTTTATAAAAGCTGCATAGTAATCTTATAAAGCATGATCATATTTCTTAAGAGATATTAATGTTGCTTTTTATTATTGACATTATTACTGAAAAATACAGACTTTAAGTACCTCATATATGTTCTAACTTTCTAGCCTTCATCCCATAAACTAACTTATTATGTATCAAGAATATAGCAAAGGGAAATTTTAATTATTAGTAATTTTCTATTGCCTTCATTTCTGTCTCTCACTAATTTTTTTTTTTTTATCTAGTGCCTATCTAGTGTTAAGTATTTAGGTTCAGTGTGAAATAAAACTCTAGGTTCTCTGGACCTCCATTTTTGATCAGTAAACAATGAAACATCACAAATTCAAATTGCCATTTCTTTTTCTTCCTGTTAAATGTGTGTGTGCAGCCGGCTCCAGTTATGTTTTGAGATGTTAGCCCTTGACTCTATTTCATTTACCCTCAGTTACTTAAAATAGTTTATCTTTACTGGTCCTGAGGTCGTGTGGTTCCAGGGCAGTGGTTCTCCAGCTGCGGTCCCTAGACCAACACCATCAGCGTCATCTGGAACCTTGTTAGAAGTGCACATTCCTGGCCCCACCCCAACTTCCTAAACCAGAACTTGAGAGGAGAGCCCAGTGATCTGTGTTTTCAAATAGCCCTCTGGATCATTCTAAGGCACTCTGAAGTTTGAGAAGCCTTGTCTTAGTGTTACTGAAGGCAAGTTTGTGTGCCCAATGCACTGTGAGACCAAACAAACTGAACCATGAGTACGGAGCAGAGAAAGGTTTATTGCAGGGCTGAGCAAGGAGGATGGAGTGGCTCATGCCCAAGAAAACTCTGAGCTCCCCGAAGGGTTTCAGCACAGCATATTAAAGGCCAGGTAAGGGAGGGGGTCAGAGGGCATGTGATCAGCTCGTGCACATCTCTGAGTGGTTGATGTTGAAGTGACAAGGCGGTCAGCACTACCAACCCCTAGGCACCAGAGGGTCTGGGGCCATGTGATCTTGATCATTGAGAAGTTGTTTTCTTCCCTTTGGTGGTGGTTTTCAGCATCTGAAAAAGCTACAGCAGAGGATATGGAGAAGAGGTCTGACCTGGAAGGCCCTGGAAGGGTCCTGCTCGGTTACATTAGGGATATGACAGAACGGTGATAAATATGACAAGTAGGTATTCCTGTGGCTTGTGACCCGTAGTTTCCATGTAAATTGTCAGGATGTTGATTCCATTTTGTTTCTGAATATAGGTTTTCCCTGCTATTGGAAAGGAGAGCGTTCCTCTGAAATCTCTCATAAGCTGAAATGGTATAAAGCAAAGAAGCAGTTACCTTAGGACTCACCTTGCTGACGATGCACAAAATAAATGGCAATAAAGCATGTGCGCTCACAAGACCCAGCACACAGACAGCCCTGGCTGCTTGATGCCCTGTCCCTCGGCAGGAGCTCGGCTGGCTGCTCTCATACTGCTGCCTCATTTCAAAACAAATGCTGAATGCTGTTTTTGCTTCTTGCTTTTTCCCATAAAAGTGAAAAATCCCCTTTGGATTTTTTAGTTAGCAAAATCAGATACTCATGTAGGTCTTTCATAAAAGCAAAGTGGCTTAAGTGAACTTGAGAACAGTGGGAGATATGTGTATTTATTTACTTCTATTGAGAGAGGGATGTATATTTTGCCAGGATAATTTTATACAAGGATGAAAAGACATGACTGCTTTGTCAAAGGGGGATATATAAGACAAAAAGTTAAAATATTTTGAATATTCTAACCAACTCTTCAATTTACCGTTTTTCTACCCCATGTTCCTAAATTCTTTTTTGTTTGTTTGCTTTAGTTTTGGGTTTTTTCTTTGTTATTTTCCTCCAGTTTTATTGAGATATAATTCACATAGAGCACTGAATAAGTTGAAGGTTTACAGCATAAAGATTTGATTTACATATATCATGAAATGATTACCACAGTAAGTTCAGTGAACATCCATTATCTCATATAGATACAACAATAAAAAACAGAAACAAAAATATTTTTTCTTTGTGATGAGGACTCTTAGAGTTTCTCTTTTAGCAATTTCCATATAGTGTACAGCAGTGCTAATTATATTTACCGTGTTGCACATTACATCCCTAGAACTTAATTTATCTTATAACGGCTGTTTGTACCTTTTGACTACCTTCATCCAGTTCCCCCTGCACCCACCCCTTATCTCTGACAGCCACGAAGCTAATGTATTTTCCTATGAGTTTGTTAGTTTTTGAACTACAGTTGACCTACAAGATTTTACTTCCTGGTATACAACAAAGTAATGTGAAGTTTCTATACATTTCAAAATGATCACCATGTTAAGTCTAGTTGTCATCACTCAAAGATATTACATAGTTATGGACTGGATCCCCCACACTGTACATTTCATGCCTGTGAATCAAATATTTTATAACTGGAAGTGTGTACCTCTTAATCTTCCTCATCTGTTTCTCTCCTCCCTGCATCCCACTCCCCTCTGGCCACTACCTGTTTGTTCTTTGTAACTATGGCTCTGTTTCTGTTTAGCTTTGTTTGTTCATTTGTTTTGATTTTTAGATTCCAGACTTAAGTGAAATCATGCAGTATTGGTCTTTCTCTGTTCGTCTATTGCATTTAGCTTAATACTGCTAAGTTCTCCACATCCAACTCTTGCTCCTTGTTGTCTTTTTGTTAATAACCATTCTGACAGGTGTGAGGTGTTATTGCCTTGTGGTTTTGATTCTCATTTCCCTGATAATTAGTGATGTTGAGCATTTTTTCAGGTACCTGGTGGCCATCTGTATGTCTTTTTTGGAAAAATATCTTTTCAGGTTCAGTGCCCATTTTTTTAACTGGGTTGTTTGCTTTATAGCATTGAGCTGTATAAACTCTTTGTATATTTTGGATGATAACCTTTGTCACACACATCATTTACAAATATCTTCCCCCATTTCGAATGCAAACTTTTCATTTTGTGGATAGTTTTCTTCATTGCGCAAAAGCTTTTAGTTTGATGTTTGGTTTTTATTTTTGCCATTTGTTTATTTTAATTTTTTCTTCCTTTGCCTGAGGAGACACATCCAAAAAATATTCCTATGACTGGGGTCAAAGAGTGTATGTGGCCTATAATTTCTTCTAGGAATTGTAAGGTTTCAGATCTTCCATTTAAATCTTTAATCCATTTTGCCTTTATTTTTTGTATATGGAATAAGAAAGTGGTCAAGTTGGTTCTTTTGCATGCAGCTGTCCAGTTTTCCCAACACCATTTATTGAAGAGGCTGTCTTCTCTCCATTGTACATTCTTGCCTCCTTTGTCACAGATTAATTGACCATATGTATATTAATCACTGACATCAGTGTGGGCTCATTAGAATCTCTCTCTTCTGTTGGTCTATGTGTATGTTTTTATGCCAGTACCATACTCCTTTGATTACAGAAGCTTTGTGGTATAGTTTGAAATATTGGACCATAAAACCTCCAGTTTTGTTCTTATTTCTTAGGCTTGTTGTGGCTTCTAAGGGTCTTTTATGTTTGTCTATAAATTTTATAATTATCTGTTCTAGTTCTGTGAAAAAGGCCATTGGTATTTTGATAGGGATCACATTGAATCTGTAGGTTGCCTTGGGCAGTATGGTGGTTTTAACAATATTAATTCTTCCAGTCCATGAGCACAGCATCTCTTTCCACTGGTTTGGGTCCTTTTCAGCTGCTTTCATCAGTGCTTTATAGTTTTCCAAGAACATGTTTTTTCACCTCCTTCGTTAGATTCATTCCCAGGTATATTATTCTTTGGCATGTGATTGCAAATAGGATTGTTTCCTCCATGTCTCTTTCTGATAATTTATCATTAGTGTATAGAAGTGCAATGGGTTTCTGTATATTAATTTTTGTAACCTGCAAATTTACCAAAATCATTGATGACTCCTAGTAGGCTTTCCAGTGGCATCTTTAGGATTTTCTGTGTATAGTATCATGTCATCTGCAAACAGTGATATTTTTACTTTTTCCTTTCCAATGTGGATGCCTTTTATTTATTTATCTTGTCTGACATCTGTGGCTAGAACTTTCAATACTAGGTAGGATGAAGGTGGTGAGAGATTTATTGCTTTCCGCTTTTTACCACTGTATATGATACCAGCTGTAGGGTTGTCATATATGGTTGTTATTCTGTTGGGGTATGTTTCCTCAGTACCCACTTTGTTGAGAGTTTTTTGTGATAAATGGATGTTGAATTTTGTCAGAAGCTTTTACTACATCTATTGAGATGATCATATGATTTTTATTCTTCAGTTTGTTAGTGTTGTGTATCACATTGATTGATTTGTGAGTATTGAACAATCCTTGCCTCCCTGAGATAGATCCCACTTGAACATGGTGTATGATTCTTTTAATGTATTGTTAAATTCAATTTGTGAATTTTTGTTGAGAATGTCTGCACCTATGTTCATCAATGATATGGGCCTGTAATTTTCTTTTCTTGTGATATCTTCCTGTGGGTTTAGTCCCAGGGTAATGCTGGCCTCACAGAATGAATTGGGAAGTGTTCCTTTCTTTGAGTTTTCTGGAATAATTTGAGAAGGATAAGTGTTGACTCATCTCTAAATGTTTGGTGGAATTTACCTATGAAGCCCTCTGGTCCTGGACTTTTTTGGTTGGGATTTTTTTTTTTTTAATTAGTGATTCAATTTAATTCCTGGTATTTGCTCTGTTTATATTTTCAGTTTTTCCTGATTTAGTCTTGGAAGATTGTGTATTTCTAGGTATTTGCCCATTTCTTCTACATTGTCCATTTTATTGGGTGTATAATTGTATTAATCTCTTACGATCTTTGTATTTCTGTGGTGTCAGTTGTAACTTCTGCTTTTTCACTTCCGACTTTGTTTGTTAGAACCCTCTCCCTTTCTTTCCTGATGAGTGTGGCTAAAGGTTAATCAATTTTATCTTTCCCCAAAAAACAGTTTTTATTTTCATTGATCCATTTTTCTGTTTTTAGTCTCTATTTTATTTATTTCTGATCTGATCTGTATGATTTCTTTCCTTATAGTAACTTTGGGTTTTGTTTGTTCTTTTTCTAGCTCCTTTAGGTATAAGGTTAGGTTGTTTATTTGAGATTTTTCTTGTTTCCTGACGTAGGCTTGTATTGCTATAAACGTCTCTCTTAAAACTACTTTTGCTGCATCCCATAGATTTTGGATTGTAATGTTTGGTTTTCATGTGTCTCCAGGCATTTTTTAATTTCTTCTTTGATTTCTTCAGTGTCCCATTCATTGTTTATTAGTATATTGTTTAGCCTGCATGTGTTTGTGATTTTTGCAGTTTTTTGTTTTCTTTTGATTGATTTCCAGGCTCATAGCTTTATGGTCAGAAAAGATGCTTGAAATGATTTCAGTCTTCTTAAATTTACCAAGATTTGTGACCTAGCATGTGATCCATCCTGAAGAATGTTCCATCTGCACTTGGAAAGCGTGTATATTCTGCTGTTTTCGGATGGAATGTGCTTTAGATATCTTTGAAGTCCATCTGCTCTAATGTGTCATTTAAGGCCAATTTTTCCTTATTGATGTAAGTGAGGTATTAAAGTCCTGTACTATTATTGTTTTACTATAAATGTTGCCTTTTATGTCTATTAATATATGCTTTATGTGTATAGATTATCCTATGTTGGGTTCATATATATTTACAGTTGTTATATCTTATTCTTTGATCTTTTATCATCTTATAATGTCCTTCTTTGTTTCTTCTTACAGTATTAGTTTTAAAGTCTATTTTGTCTGATACAAGCATTGCTATCCTGGCTTTCTTGTTGTTTCCATTTGCCTAGAATACCTTTCTCCATCCCCTCACTTTTAATTGGTGTGTGTCTTTATATCTGCAGTGAGTCTGTTGTAGGAAACATACATTGGGCTTGTTTGTGTATCCATTCATCTACTCTATATCTTTTGATCAGAATATTATTCCATTTATATTTAATGTAATTATTGGTAGGCATGTACTTATAGCTATTTTGTTACTTGTTTTCTGGTTGTTTTTGTAGTTTTCTTTTGTTCCTTTCTCATTTTGCTCTCTTCTCTTGTGATGTAATGATTGTCTTTAGAGTTATGTTTAGATTCCTTTTTTGTGTTTATCTATTATTATTATTATGGATTTTTGATTTGTGTACTATATTGTACTATATTTGAAACCATACTGTATATTAGATTCCCAGAATTTATTCATCTTACAACTGAAAGTTTGCATCCTTTGACCATCATCTCCCCCCTTTTTTAAATATGAAGAGTTATACATGTGTATTGTGGAAAACTCAGAACATACACAAAATGTACAGGAAAAAAAATACTGTCTCATATTATTTCATTCTTATCACTTCTATTTTAATGAGTCTATTATTTATCCTCTTCTTTTGTGTTTTTTCACTGTTGTAATATTATTGTGTATTCATTTTTGTAAACAATTCTTTAAGAGCATTTTTAGGTTCACAGCAAATTTGATGGGAAGTTACAGAGATTTTCTGTATATTCCCTGTCCCTGCACATGCCTAGTTTCCTTGTTATCAACATCCCCCACCAGAGTGGCACCTTCATTGCACTCGATGAATCTACATCATAATTACCCAAAGTCCATATCTTACATTAGGGTTCACTCTTGGTATTATACATGCTGTGTGTTTAGATAAATATAGAGTGACATGTATCCCTCATTATAATATTATACAGAATATTTTTACCACCTTAAAAATCCTCCATGATCCACTAACTTCTACCTCCTCACCCCCAGACCTTGCAACAACTGTTCTTTTTACTTTCTCCATAGATCTGTATTTTCTAGAATGTCATATAGTTGGAATCATACAGTATTTAGCCTTTACAAATTGCTTCTTTTACTTAGTAATATGCATTTAAATTTCCTCTATGTCTTTTTTTGGCTGACTAGATCATTTCTTTTTAGTGCTGAGTAACATTTCATTGTCTGGATGTACCACAGTATATTTATCAGTTCACTTACTGAAGGGCATATCGGTAGCTTCCAAATTTTAGCAGTTATGAATAAAGGTGCTAGAAACACACATCTATAGTTTTTTGTGTGGACCTAAGTTTTCAGCTCCTTTGGGCAAATACCAAAGAGTGTGATTGCTGGATGATATGATAAGACTGTGTTTGATTTTATAAGAAGCTGCTAAAATGTTTTCCAAAGTGGCTGTACATTTTGCATTCCCACTAGCAGTGAATGAGAATTCCTGTTGCTCTACATCCTTATTAACATTTGATGTTGTCAGTGTTCTGGATTGTAACCATACTAATAGGCATGTAGTGATATCTCACTGTTTTCATTTGCATTTTCCTAAAGACATATAAAGTGAAACATTTTTTCATATGCTTATTTGCTATCTGTGGATCTTCTCTGGTGAAGTATCTGTTGAGTTCTTTGGCCCATATTTTTATAGAGCTGTTTTTCTTTTTTTGTTGTTGTTTTAAGAGTTCTTTGTATATTTTGGATCAAAGTCCTGTTTCAAATATGTTCTTTTCAAATATTTTCTCCCAGTCTGTGGCTTGTCTTCTCACTGTCCTGAAGTGTTCAGTTCTGTGTAGTACTTTTCATAAAAATTTTTAGGCTATTAAAATGTTGCTTTTAAAAATAATTTCATTAACTCCATAATAGCTTAGCAAAAATGTTCCATAGTTATATAATAGTTACCTTCTGATTGAACATGTAGACTACTTCAGGCCACATCCATGGGGATATATATATGCCATGGGGAGATTATATATATATGTTTATACATATTGGTCTAAAGAACATCTTTGTATACCTCCAATTTACCTATATCTTTGATATTAAGATAGATTATCAGAAATGAAGTTTTCTGTTTAATGTTATAAATATGTAAATGAAAATCACTTATAATGTGTCACTTAGGAGGAAGTACACATTATATTTTAATAAGTATACTTCCAGTCCTTTCTTTGGCATTAATTTTTTATGTTTATTTGGTGCCATACATTTTTTACTTGATATTTTTAAATTAACATTTAACATGAGCATTTTATCATGTGATTAGAGTTTATAAAAAATATTTTAATGGCTGTGTAATATTCCACTTTAAAAGTATCAGTATTTAGTCATTTTAATCACTTACGCTTATTTTGACATGTCTATTAAAATAATTCTTCAGGAAAATTTTTGTACAAATGTATCTTTCTAGTTCTCTCATTTTCTTATAATAATTTCCTAAAGTGTATCGTCATAAATTAAAGCTCTTATAACATCTTCCAAAAATTGTTTCCAGAATGGTTTGCCAGTTAATACTATTAGCAAAGTATGAGATTTCTTAATTCAGTGCTCCCTTTTTAGCACTGAAGATAATACTGTCTTAATCATTGTGAAGTTTATAAGGGAAAACTGTATTTTGTTTCAATTTGCATTTCTTTGATTAATGATGTTTGAATATTTTCATGTTCATTAGTCATTTGTATTTCTGCTAGGACTTTTCTATACATAGTGATTAGCAATTTCTAAATATAGTTGTATGGTTTTCCACATGCTGTTAAAAGTATTAAACATTTGTCAATTGATATGATTTCATTAAGTAGTATGGCAATTACCTTATTACCTTTTAAATTCCTACATATTTTAGGGAATTTTCAAAGTTAACTTAGCATGATTATTTCAGAAATGAAGTCTGCTTATAAGGCAATTGAGGACTGTGTAGCAGAAATCATTTTTTATTCTATAGATACTTATTCTATAGATATTCTATAGATATTTATTCTATAGATATTGGAGTCTTTTAATTCCTTTGAGCAAGAGTAGGAAACACAATCATATTTATATATCAGAAACAACAAACACAGAGCCTGGGAAAAGTAGACTAGAGTTGGAGCAAGACTGAAAAAGGAGTTGGTCACTTAGGAAGCTGAAATATAATGATGGTGAGATTTCCATCATCTGACCTTAGGAAAGGGGGAAATGAGTAGAATCAAGAAATATTCCCAGCTAAGACTGACACATTTTTGTCAAGTTTTTATGACAGGATTGTTTTTGCTTTATAAACTTTTTTATATTTGTAATTTTCTGTACCTTTTTTAGGTTTGGTAGTTATAAATTTGATGTTAGAAAAATATCATTTCTGTGGTAAATTTCCATACCTTTTAATCATGGAAATTCCCTCCCTGATGAGTTCCTAAATAAGCATTTACCACTGCTTTGCAAAAGTGTAATTTTCTGCTTTAAAATCTCTTGGGAGTAATTATGCGATATGTGTATTGTAAGAATTTAAATGGTTTTATTTTTCCCTCAACAGTTATCAGTTGTCTGAAAGCAGAGATGCCTTAACTGCCTTTGTAAGATAAATTGTGATCTGACTGCTCCAAATTATTCATTTTAGTCTTCTTGTCCATCGATTTTATAGGAAGTTTTCCTTATAAAATATAGTTGACTAATTTGTTTATTATCTCTAGGTTATATTTGTATGTAAGTAGGAAGAAGTGGGAACAGAGCAAGGCAAACTGGGTATTGAATCTCTGTTTTACCATTCTTAAGTGTTTTTGTCTACTTATTTCTGAGAAGGAAAAATAGTCGTCCCTTGAGTGTCTCTTGCTTTAATCTGTTTCAGGAAACAAATTTCCCCTGCATGTTTTATATACAGGGACTGGGTTTTTTAAAGCTTCTATTTGTGAGTTGCCATGAACACAATTGAAAGGCAGATATCTAACTAGAGAAATAGTTTTAATTTTCATAAAAAGTTTTCAAACTTCAACATAAAATTATACAAGAAAGTGGGAGACACACACATAGAAAAATGGACAGAGTATGGATCTGCAATTCACACACACACACACGCACACACACACGCACACACACACACACGCACACACATACGCACACACGCACACACGCGCACACACACACACAAGTCCAATCTTTCTAATAATCTAATAAATATAAATGGAAAGAATAAGATATCATTTTTTCCTATGAAACTGACATAAACAATTATAATTCAGAGTGTTATCACCAGAGTGGGTGGGTGGTATCAGACATGGGTTATGAAGAAACAGGGCAATATTGACAGTATGAAGCTTTAAAATGTTTATGCATGTTGACTATACTTTGACACTTCCAGGAATTTTCACATGAGGAAAATCAGAATTACCGAAGAAGCTTTTTAAAAAGTATTATTCATAATAATGACTAACTTGAAACAACCTCAACTTCCAGCAGTAGGGAAGTAGGGGTGATTTAATTGATAGCAAATGTATACATAATCCAATGCATCCGTTACACTTCATGTTTTAAAGTATTAATGACATAGAAAAATGTTCATGAGATAGATTGGAAGGCTAAAAACAAATCTGTATTCAGCAGAGCCCAATGTTTAAGTATGTGTGCACGTTTGTATGTGTTTGGAGGGGTGGGGTTTTTTGTTTGTGTATTAGAAGTGTGGGAGTATGTGATAGAGGGTATTAGGTTTAGTATATATGTTAGTGGTATTTTTGTGAGTTTGGTGATTGTGGGTATATGGAGATGTATTTGTGTGTTTGGGGTGTGTGTATGAATTTATGGATTATGTGTCTGTATTTATGGTTGTGTGCATGTGTGAACACATACTCAAAGATGAAAACATTCAAAGCCAATACACCGAAGTGATCATCATGGCTATAATTGGATAGGCAGGATTAATTTTCTTAATTATATTTTTTCTCCAGTAAATTTGTTTCCATGTATTTGTGTGAATTCATGTATCCCTTTCTACTTAGAGAAAGTTTATTACAAATAAAATAAAAATATTTTTAGTAATTATAAAGAAGTATCTCTAAGGATTATAAATAACTGCCAAAGTCTAATAAACATGGTAATAACTTCTACTTAATTTGGATAAAATGATAAGTGGGATGAATTTTAAGAGCAAAAAAGTGGACACGCAACAATTTGTACACATTTTTACTGTGCTGTGGAAACACTTCATATGAAGTGTGAAGTTTTAATTTGAACTAAATAATTTTAGTGTGAGCTATTCTGTTTTCTCTCAGTGCATTTTTATCCATTTTAAAACATAAAAATATCTTATGGATGTTTCACATTAAAGCTAGCTAAATTGTAAATTGTATGGTTTCAGAATGTATTTTTGATTTGAAAGAGATCCTTTATGACTCAAATCAATGTAAAATGAAAGTTAGTATTTGAAATATTTAAACAGGTGGTGCTTGTTCATAAATGACTTGAAGTGTTAGGATTTATTTAACACCTCATTCAGGAAACGTAGCAGAGATCAGAGGTTAATCTAATCTTTTAGGCCAGAGACTCTCTCAGATTGTGTTTGGAGATGTTAATGGGTATTCTGGAAAAAAAAAATACATAAATTAAAGGCTATGTGGTCAAATAAGGTTGGGGAATGCAGTCTGCTCTAATCTTCTCCTATTCATTTTCAGCTCATATTAGCTCTCTGATACCCATCAGAAAGAAACCTATTTAGCTTGGTTTAATTCAACTATTACTATATAAATTTGTCTATGTTATTATTTTTTTCATGGATTGCCATTAACATGTCATGAAAATAGTGTTCTGTAATTTGAGAAATTGCATGCTAAATTCTTCAGTTCAAGCACAGTAGCAGATTTATTTTCAGGTGAAAATAGTTTTTTCCAATAGTTTTGCATGGCTAATTCATTCATCTCATCCGCAAAACAAAGACAAAATAAGGCAGAAAATAGTAGTTTGAGATAAAGTTATAAAAAGTTATTTCTAAGCATTTGTACAAATGCCAGACTTGATCATTTTTATAAACTGCCTAGTAAAAACCTTCTCGCTTGCAAAAAACATGTATATTAGAGGAAGGTAATTATTGATGGGGAAAAATTACCCCCCCAAATCTATGTATAGCAGAGAGTTTTCTTTTGGCATTTTATTTCTCTAAAGAATTGTTTCTGCTTGAGAAAAATAAACCTGCCTGCTAAGCTAGGACCCAGGTGGGGAAAGGACAGGAAGTCTCACCATTTAGTGAGCAGCCTGTCAACCAGGCAACCTGCCCCCCAGGTGTCCTTCCAGTCCCTAATCCCTGTGCTTCACCTCCAGCTTCTGCCGTGGCTCCCCTCCCTCAGTTCTGAGGCTTTTTGGTTAAAAGTCCCCCAAAACTAGTTCTCATCTGGTTGCAAGATAGTCACCTGAGTGCACAGATGACCCAGGCTGGGTTCTTGAGAATCTGACTGACCCTTACACAACGTTTAGACAATCCTTTGTGGGGTTATTTGTTTTCTGATTTAGCAGAGTTTCAGGAAGGTGCAATGTAAATGCATTGTAACTCAATCTTCCAGAAACCTTAAATATGCCCTTTGTTCATATGTAAAATGTTAATGTTTTGTTATTATATGTAATTTCAATATGACAGAGCACTCAAAGCAAATTGGTGCATAGCATCCACCTCGTATTGATCTCACTGAAATGATTTTCTTCCCTTTGCTGATACCACTTTTCTTTGATTCTCACAATCTAGATAATTATGCCTCTAGGAAGTAAAGATCTTGCACCTCCTAACAAATAAATATGCCTAAGCTGATTCTGGCTGAAAAAATATACATATATACAGTCTGAATGTGCAGCTCTAACCAGCAACTTACAGGATACACAGGGAATGACTAATGACTGTGATAAATGACATCATTAACATGCAATCCGTGGAAATCTAGGCACACAGTTTGAGAAAATTTCCACAGAATAATGTGTTTTTTTGCCCCCCAAAATTGGAAGAAAATAAAAAGAAAGATGAACTCAGGGAACTGATAAATTAAAATAACCTAAAAGAATTAGTAATCACAGTATACAGAACCTATCTAGATTCTGGTAAAAGCAAACTATAAAAATAAATTGCAAAATAATTGAAGAAATATGGAAACTGACTGGATATTTGAAAATATCAACCTATTATGGTGAATGTTTTAGGTGTGATCATGGTGCTGTTACAGATAAGAGATTGGTTATATGGAGAGGGATTGATCAGACAACTGAATATGTTAAAGATAATGGAATCTAGTTTTCATGTTGGCAATGAAGGATGCTACTACAAAGGCAGAAAGAAAAACAAATGCTGTGGTGGATTAATGTTACTGATAATTGAGTTAAGGAATGTTTTTAAATATATATGTAGCTGTATAGGGAGAGGCACACTGATTTAAATATATGTATGTGACAGAAACATAGACATAAATATGAATGTAAATATATGTGTGTATGTGAATGGGCATGCACACATACACGTGTGCACAAACATGCATATTCCTGGCTTTATACATTGGCAGAACTGAGATCACTGACAAATCTCAGATACTGCCTCCTAAATACCATTCCCTACTAAAAGCAACTGCAGTTCCTTAGATAAATGACTGATTCCAGGGCTGATGCTGGGAAGGGATAAGGTGACCACTGAGCATCTTATTTTGCTAGAGTGAGGGAAAGTACTTAACGAATTGTGGGAACATGTCAAAAGGACACAAATAAGAGCCTGAAGGCCCTCCTACTAGTCCAACATCAAAGTGAGTAATGATATAACAGATTATTATCCATTGAATTATGTAAATCACAAAGCCCTACAGATATAAATTCATAAGTAAACAATTTGAAATTTCATGAGGAACTGGATATTTATATAGTTTCAGAATATCCCCTAACATTATATTGCAGAAACCTCACAGACACGTCCTAAACAAATTATCCGAGTAAACATCATCGTGAATGGGACAAATTTAAATAATGTACCACCTGAAGGATGCACACAGCATCACTTTGACATATTCCTGCCAAAGATGTATAGACAAATCTAGTTATGAGACAGTATTAGGCAAACCAAAGTTAATGGATATTTTCCAAAATAACTGGCTGGTAATCTCCCAAAATATCAAGATCATGAAAGTGAAGAAAGGAGACCAGGGTGACATCAACAGGCAGCCCATGCTTTTGAACTGAATCCTTTTGCTATTAAAAACATTGTTGGAAACACACTAAAAACAGAATTATCATATGATCCAGCAATTCCGATCTTCAGCGTACATCCAGAAAAACAAAAACACTAACTTGAAAATATACATGCACCCCAGAGTTAATAGCAGCACTGTTTACAATAACCAAGGCCTACAGGATATTGTGTTTAGTGAAATAAGTCAGACAAAGACAAATACTGTACGATACCACTTATATGTGGAATCTAAAAAATAATATAAACAAATACGTACAGCAAAGTAGAAACAAACTAGTGGTTTCCAATGGGGAGAGAGATGGTGAGTGGGGCCCATTAGGGGTATGGGAATAAGAGATACAAAGTACTATGTATAAAATAAGCTGCAAGAGATTTTAGCCATTATCTTGTAATAACCTTTAATGGAGTATAAACTATGGAGTATGAACTATAAAAACAATGAATCACTATGCTCTACACTTGAATGTAACGTAATATTGTAAATCAACTGTACTTCAATAAAAACAAAAACATTGAGGCAACTGGAATAACTTTGAATGGAGTCTGATGATTAAATGGTAATACGTTATTTATCATATTAAATATCAGTGTTAGTCTCTTGACATTGATGGTTATATTTAGCTACATAGGAAAATGTTCGTGTTTATAATAAATACAGTATTCAGGCTAATGGAGCATCATGTCATTGGCAACTTATTCTCAATGTTTCATAAAAATTTAAAGTTCTGTATTGTCTGAAATGTTTTACAATCTATGATTATTTAAAAATTTAAAAAAAATTACCTGTGGTGGTGAATCAGTTTTTCAATTTTTAATCCATAATGGATTAATATTTTTTATGAAATGTATAAAAAATATTATGTAATGTCAAAGTGCAAAAGTAGTTTATAGAAGTTTACTCTTTTCTTCTGTACTTCACCTTGTCACAGATCAGTCAGAAACTGTCATGGCTTCGATGTGTACCAGTCTGTGGACCACACTTGAAGAGCATTGCTCTAGGTTATGTATGGTCTTTTGTGATTAAATAAGTGCTCATTGTTTTATGAAACTGGCTTTCAGGAAGGACAGATGTGTGTGATATAACAAATGCTTCTGAACATGTGTAGGCATTAAGTACCATTTCTTTAAAAGCAGTCAAGAAGGGATGTATTGATGATTTTACACTGCTGCTTTTTTCTATTCACGGAATACACTCAACTTGGTATATGCATTAGTCATACATGTCAGTCAGGATCCTGACAGGAAAAAAGTGGCACACTCCAAAGTGTTTAACCCCGAAGAATTTCATAAGCGGACTATTTTCCAAGATGTAGGGAGCGTTAAGGGAATCTACAGGGGATAGTGAGGGACCCTGAGATTAGCAACAGCAGGAAGCTGGGTAAAGGGAAGCATTTCAGTTTTCAGGACCTGGTAAGATCTGGAGTCATGAAAGAATAACTGTCCAAAAGATGTGTGGCCATAAAGAAACACAGCGAGGGTAGGGGAGGGGGCATGGATATCTCAGCTTCCCCTTTCATCAGTCTTCTGTGCTCCGCTGTCAGAGTTCCCTATTAGCACAATCCAACTGGAAATCACCTGGCAAGGGAGACTCCATGGTGTGGTCCACAGAGGTCAGCCTCCCAGGGCATGTGGCAGAGCGGGATAGAAAAACAACCATGGAAAGGCAAATGGAAACTAAACCACGTAGCATTTTTAAGAAACGATTTTAGAATCAGTTGCTGTTACTTACTTTTAAAGTTTTCTATCTGTTCAGTCATGAGATTGTCTATAATTTATTATCTGTGTGTTTCTCTTCAGATTGCAGGATTAGAATGATAGTTCATTCATTGAATGAGTCCAGATGAATTCTGCCCACTTATTCTATGCTCTCTTCTTCAAGCGTTTGGGAGATTCTGACGTAAGACTATCACACTAGCAGTAGACAAGGGGATTGAATCAATTACAAGTCAGGGAGTCACGTTAAGAGATAATGACCATTATTCAGTTTTAAAAGTTTGAGGTCCTAATCTAAGGCTAAGGATGGAGTGATGAAAATGGGTCTGATGCAGTCAGTCAGATGTGTAGACTGATTGATTGCTTGAAAGAGATAAGGAAAAAAGAATGTATTGAGGTAACTTCCAGTTTTGGAGCTTGGTTGATCAGATGGATCATTTACCTATATAAACAACATAAAGCTGGACAATGTTTTCCCTGCACTGGGAGCCGGATGAGCAGTGATGAAAGATTCAGTTTTAGACACGGTGACTGATGTGCTATGGAAACATCTAAATGCAGATGTTTGGGAGGAAATGTGATACACGTTGCTGGAGCTCTGGAGGGAGACCTCATCTGAAGTTAGACAGGGGAGGCAGCAGCATCTAGGTGTTGGCTTAAGACATCAGGATTGTTCATGTCGTTGTTGTTATTGGTGAGCATCCTTCATATATGGGAAAGCCACAATGTGCCAGGCACCTGTAGAATCAGAGAGCTTCAGCAACTTGTTTCCCCTGGAGAAGATGAATTCTCTAAGTGCAGTGAAATTGAAATGGGCAGGTTTTCAAGGGTAGGGGTGGTTAGTGGCAAGGAAGCATCAGCAAATAGAAAGAGAAAGAACAATCTGATTTATTTTCCAATTTGATAAATATTGTTGATATTAACTTTTTGAAGCGATGACTTCTTTTTTTCTGAACTGCGTGTCTTTGGTCCAGAATTGCGAGGCTAAGTACAAATCCTCTGGGTCATCGGGTCACAAAGCTCAGAAGAGAAACTGCACTTGGGATTAGGACTAGGAAAAAAAAAAGGATGTTCCTTCTAAAGCAATCCTACAACTGTCAAAATTGATCTTATAATTGAACATTTTTCTGTCTTTGCTCTGAATTTTAGGAAATTCAGATGAGCCGGGTATATGGCACCTATGCAAGATATTAGAGTATATATAATCTGTGTGAATTCTGCCACCAGCATTATCTTATTATCCACACTTTTACTGCTAAATGTCAATGTTTTCTATTTTATTCCTATTCAATATATTTCTGTGAGCGACATTAAATATTGAATGCCGTGGAAGATTTTTTAAATGAATACAAATGTAAAAATGTAATTCTGTTTCACAGTGCAGTTTTCTTCATTCTCAAACAATTTTGGATTGCTGAGTTGACCCACTTCAGATTTTAATTTGCAGTATTTATCAAGTCAAAGTAAGGTTTTAAATTTAACACAAATGAGTGATGAGTCGGTGCTGAAGATCTTAACATAATGTTAACTGGATTAGTGCTCTAATGATATTGCCACAGAAATACAGAACTCATTATGTTTAATCAGCACAAGTACCACCCCTAAAACTCATTTGAAGTATATTGTTTTAAGCAATCTTTGAAAATTATGTGGGATATCATGTGCTATACACAAAAGAACTGCTTTTAACCAGGGCTTACCTCTGAATTTTCACATATTTACTAGGTATTTTAAAATCATAGTCATAGAAAAATTAAACAGTACAGAAGTGGTGTTTTCTGCTTCTACTCTTTACACACCAATTCCATTCATAAGAGGTAAAAATGTTTGATGAATTTTTTGTGCAAATGTGGAAATTTTATATGGACTTGCAAGCATAACATACAGGTATATGTATGTGTTTATTTTCACTTACTAATAGTTTGCATTCACCTCTTTCTATCTGTTCATATAGGTCCATTTGATCCTTCTATATGAGTATATAATATTCCATTATAGTCACTCATTCAATATATATTGAGTACCTACTCCATGCCAGGAACTGTTCTATTAGCAGTTTAATAGGACTCTCATAGTCCCTGCCCTCATGAAGCCTACAGTCTAGAAGGTGAAAGACAAGCACCTTAAGTCAATTAAATACCTATTTTGGAAGTCACTTTAGAGGAATCAAATAGGCTATGCAAATATAAAATAATAGGAAAGATATATTTATTTAGGATGGTTTGGAAAGGCTTCTCTGTGAGGAGGTGCCATTTGAGTGGAGACCTGGAATATTGACCAGAAGCAACCAGACACCAAGAAAAGGTCAGTCTCTTTTCCACACTGTTACACAGTATTCCACTGATGTATTATACCACAATTTACTTGCCAATTCCATTCTCTAGGTAGAATTTTTTTATTTTTTTTCCTACTAGAAAAATAGTGTTATAAACACGTGTGCAAAATTTTCCTGGAACACCTGCACAATAATTTCTTGAAGGGCTATACCCACAAATAAATCTACAGAGTCATAGGATATCTATGTCTACTTTAATATATTCCAAATTGTTTCCCAACATATTGTGTATATTTGCATTCCCATGAGCGGGGTGGAAGAAAGCCTGTTGTTCTACTGTGGCTCTGCCAATAATTTATAATGCTATTTCCCCCCTAAGTTTTATCAATCTCGAAGGATATGACCTGGAATAATTCTCCCTCAACTTCCAGGACACCTCTGATTTTTCTGCTGCTTTCTAGGATCTCCATTGCCTCTTTTGTTGGCATCTTTCCTTTGATGTCCCTTAAGTGTTGGTTTTTCATCCTTCTCTTCTGTGTTTGTGCTCTCTCTCACTCTGTCTGTCCTACTTCTCATTTCCCTCTCTCTGTCTCATTATTGCCCTCAAAAAGCACAGCCCTTTAATTTTGTTAATCTTGTTATGTCTATGTTCATATTGCCAGGAAGTATAAGATGACAAAGATGTAGCTTACCTGCCATGTTACCATAGAGAAGTCATTGAAGGGTGAAGGAATGTGGACTCAGTTGATGTGTATAAGTAACACTTGATCCATTAGGAGAACTAATGCATGGATCTGTAAAATGAAGGAAAGTTAGCAATTTGTATAGAAAAAACAAATGCAATTAGGGACATGTTCTTAGAAGTAAAAATGAAAAACTAACACTGATGCCTGTGTCAGATTTTGAGCCAGTGTTTTAAAAGTATTATCTTGTTGATTGGGTAAAGAAGTTGTGGTATATTTATACAATGGAATACTACTCAGCCATAAAAAATGATACAATAATGCCATTTGCAGCAACATGGATGGCCCTGGAGAATGACATTCTAAGAGAAGTAAGCCAGAAAAAGAAAGAAAAATACCAGATGATATCACTCATATGTGGAATCTAAAAAAAAAAAAGACAAATGAATTATATATAAAACAGAAATAGACTCACAGACATAGAATAGAGACTTGTGGTTGCCAGTGAGGAGGAGGGGTGGGAAGGCATAAACTGGGAGCTTGAAATTTGCAGATACTGACTGGTGTATACAAAATAGATAAACAAGTTTATACTGCATAGCACAGGGAGATATATTCAATATCTTGTAGTAGCTTACAGTGAAAAAGAATATGAAAATGAATATATGTGTATCCATGTATGACTGAAGAATTGTGCTCTACACTAGAAATTGACACATCAATGTAAACTGAATATACCTCAATAAAAAATAAATAAAAGTATTATCTTGTTAACATAAATGACAAGACGTGACAGGAGGCTGAGAGGAATCCAGCAAGTAGAAAACAGAATTTACAGAAATTCTAGAATTTTCTTGATAGAAAATGGATACAACGCAAAGGACATATGCTTAAGAGGAGGAGATCCCAGAGAGGCTCATGAGATGTCCATCAGTAATGGCATGTAGTAGCAGAGAAATAGTTTTTATTTATTTTGAAGTGTCTTCTTAGTGTAGAGACCACAGATATATTTGTCAGGAAAGATAACACATCTGTTACCTAAAATTGTCACATATTCTTCAGATATTTTGGAAATATAATTGTAGTATAAATAATTGTAACATATACAAATGCATTTCTTTTATCTGCTGTTGAATTATTTTGTGCTATATCCTGTGATAAACACTCTAGCAGGGATTTTTTTAATGGAACTCTCACCACAATCCTATGATTTATTGATAGTGTTATATTCATTTCACAGATGTACAAACTAAGGCTTACAAAGGCCATTTACTGTCCTCTAGATCATAACTTGTAGGTTTCTGATCCCACCTTGAACCTGTGTCCTCAAGACTCAAAGGCGATACCCATGCTTACTATGTAGCATCAGCTGTCAGTGATGGCTTCAGTGCTCAGTGACTACCTGCCTACACACTGAATGCTATGAGAGGCCACAGAGGGAGCTATGAAATGATAAGGACTTCAAGGAAGACTGGGACTTGATGAGCCAAGACACTGGTATATTCAGGACAGTAGTGGTAGAGGGTAGTTGAACTTAGGCGATGCCTGGGAAACATGTTCTATGGCCCACAAATAGACCAGTTTGGATAATATCCAGGGAGTATATAAGTTTTTAGGCAGAGTTGAGTTTGCAGAAGTAGATATGTATGAACTTTCAGAGTTAATAAATGCAAGGATAACGGATTTTACACCAGTCCAGGAAGTCAATGATAGCAATCATAGTGTCTTGAGCAGGAAAGTTTAAAAAAGGAAATGATATTTTAAGATGATTAATCTTTCAGAACTAAGTAGGATAGATCAAAATGGAGAGAATACGGAGCTGGGAAATGAAATAGGCAATTAGGAAAGTGTTGCAATATTCAAGTACAAGTAAAGAGAGCCTGGCCTAGGGAGGTGACCTTGAAGATGGAAGGGGAACAGAGGAGCCTTTTTATAAACTCAGAGGATTTAAAAGTTTGAAATGTTTTTAAAGGTGTATTTAAATTCTATTGCCATTACACTGTGAGGTTTGGGCGCCCTATCCAGGTGCACCTATAATGTCCATACAAGTTTTTATCAGAATATCTGTTGTTTCTCTGATGATTCAACTACGGACTCCTTGATGGCAAATATTTTGCTGTTTCTTTGTATGTGCCTAGCACCCTTTGTATCCTAGTGCCTAGCATGCTGTCCAAAAAAAAAAAAAAAAAAAAAAGCCCAGTATGTGCCAAGCTTAAATAGGATGATGATGATGATGAGAATAATACTAATAATACAATACCTGTAGGGTACTTTACAGCTTGCAGAGTTGTGTCTACTCCTCAAGTGTATCACGAATTCAATCTACTTATCCATCACCCTAGCTACGGCCAGAATTGCATTTACTTTCTAACTGCTCCACTTGCTCTCATATTTCCTTCAATTCATTGCCCATACAGCAGCCAGAATGATACTTTTCTAGGACACATTTGATTATATCACTTAAAGGCTTTAAATTACACTTGCACCTATAAAGCCCTACCAGTTGTTGCATAATCTGATCATGTCACTCTCTCTTCTAGATTTACTCCCTCTCAGCCAGAGTAGCTTTCTTTCCAAGAAAAGTCAGAGCTCTTTCATGCTGCGCCAGTTATGTATTGCAGTGAAACAGTCTGCCCCAAAACTTAGTGTGTTAAAACACCACCATTATTTTGCTCACAAAGCTGTTATTTGCATAAAGCTCAGCAAGGGGGGCTTGTCTCTGAATGTATTACCCATAGGCTAACAGCGAGCATCACCTGAAAGCATGTTACTCACCTGTCTGGCAACTGATGCTGGCTCATTGGCTGAGGCTATGGATGAGGCTGTCTGTAAGAACACCTGTATGTGGCTTCCACAGGTAGCCTGTGCTTCCTCACAATATGGTGGCTGGTTTCCCAGGGTGAGTCTCCCGGGAGAGACGGAACCAGGCAGAAGCTGTGTTACCTTTTATAACGTAGCCTCAAAACTCGGGCAGCATCACTTCCATCATATTCTGTTAATCAAAACCAAGTACCAAGACTAGCTCTTAGCCAAATGAAGGGGAAATCAGACTCCTCCTTTTGAGGAGACCAATTTCCAAAAATTTGATATGTTTTAAAATCAACACCCTTGCCTCTGGGCATTTGTACCTGGCTAGCTCTCTTTCCTGTAAGCTTCCCTTCCTTTTCTTTGCTAACTTTTACTCACACTTCAAGTTTCATTTGAGCTATCAGTTCATTACACATACCTTCTTATCCTCTGCATCTAAATTAGGTCCTTTGCTTAGATCTTCACAACACTCCATGTTCTTTTAAAGCACTTGTTAAAATTTGAAATGACATATTTGTTTAATGCTTGTCTTCCCAGCCATCAATCTGTCAGCTCCATAAGACCAAAGACTACTTCTGTATCACTCACTGTTAATAACCCCAAAACCTAGTCAAGAAGCTGTACATAATAGATTTTCAACAAATACTTGTTGAATTAATGCACCATGGAAGAGGTTTTATTTGTTTTTTAAGACCCTTCTTTAGAGGAACCTGGAATATTGCTTCTTACCCTTGAGAAACTTTAACGAATTCATACTCATTAGCCCTAAAGCACATATATTTTTAAAACACACATGACCTTATTTTGAAAAAGAAGCCTTTAATGTCACAAAGCAGTTAACCTCTTAATTGTCTTAATTATAATAAATAATAAACTCAGCCATCATTCTATGATTTTTTTCCCTTTAAAACAGACAAACAAACAAACAAAAACTAGTTTCACATTTCCAAAACTATAAACCCTCAGGGGCAAAGGATGTTTTCAAGATTTTGAAGCACAAGATTTTCCCTGGAGAGAGAAAGCTATTTTGAGAGAGCACCCAGTACTGAAAGTGGAATGTGTGTGTTTTTGTTGTTTTTAAGTATTATTCCACTATTCACTCTATCTTCTGGAGTTATAGCAGGAGAATCTATCCCCAGTAACTCGCCTCTCCTACATCCAAATTAAAGCACTTTAAAGTTTAGCGCTTCCAAAAATCACATTATAGCAATGGGTTGGCAAAACAAACCTCTTTTCTTACCATTTGGCAGAGATCAGAAAGAGATGGGAGATACCTCTCCTTTGCCTTCAGAGGACTATGCTGTTTCGAAGGAAAACTTCAAACTGTTTCTTTTAGAGAATTTACTTTTACTTTCAAACTTTTAGTGAAGTATAATGATTTTTAGCCTTTTGAGAACAGCTCGCACTTTGCCTTTGGTAACTGGTAGCATATGGGTTCTGCTGGGCAGACAGGTAATCCTTATTATTATGTGTTTATCATTTTTTTTTTTTTGTCTGCCTTGTTTTTTCCACAGTGAAATAGCCCGCCTTCCCACTGATGGGATTCAGTTGCGTGAAACAAGACCGCCCATTTCTGACCTCGAATAGCCTGTGTAGATCATCCTTAATCTTACACAATAAAGGCTGGGTTTGGTCAGGAGTCACTCCTCTTGTCTTTTTGGCCATTGTTAAGATCAAGATCCATTTTATTTATTTATTTATTTTTAATTTATTTAGAGCCATTTTAGATTCACACTGAGACTTGTATCCCTGGAAATCACCTACTTGCTCTGTGGCCCCCTGAGCAAGTTGAAAAACCCTTCTCATTCTATTTGCTCACCTGTAAAATGAAGTTAATGATACCAGCCTCGCAGCTTGTGATCATTGCAGGATCTAATGTATTAAAGAGATTAGCTCAGTGCCTGGCTCAGTAAATGTTAGTGCGCTCAGTTTGTTGTTTGCCCTGAATATCAGTGTTTTCCTAAACGCAGTTTTGAAGTGGTAAAAACAAGTCTACATTGATGTTTATCTCTAGGTGTGGGGATGGAAGGTAGAATCTGACTAGGCAAAGACAAAAACCTAAAAACTGCTCAATTCTTCCCCAACAGTGACCCGAGTTGTCACTCAATTTTACCTTGTTCTATATTTCCTAGATCTCACCCAGAGGTGACTGGAAGTTACTAATTTTTGCTACATATGTGATAAACTAAGCTTTGTTATTCACATTTGAGGCACTGGACTCCTCATTTGGGAACCGGTTGTGTGTGTTGGGGGACAGGGAAGGGTGTGAATCATTGGGTAGTAAACCCAGTGGGCAGAAAACAGCAAAAGACCATTTGTATGGTTTCCATTGTGATATCAAATGGGCATTAATATAAGGGTTCCTCACTTTGCTATCTTTATAATTTTATTGCTCACACTCAGAAGATGTGCCAGAAACTGTTTCAGGTGTTGCACCTATCCTGTTAAATGGGAATATAAATATAAAAAATAAATGCATAAATCAACAAAGCTCCCATGTAGTGGTTACAATAAATGCAGCGAGGGACTTAGGACGCTACGTGGTGTTGGTGGCAGTGGCAAAGTGGAGTCAGGGAAGTGTTCTGTGAACAAGTCTAATTTGAACTAAATTTAAAAAGGTTCAAAGAAATGTCTTTTTGTAGTAAATACATAGGAAAAGTAAATGCAGTGCCTCAAGGCAGGAAAGAATTTAACTTGTCCCATGAACAGAAAAAAAACCCAAAAAGACCAAGTGCCCAGAATGTCAAGAGACGGTACTATGAAAAGAATTTAAGGGGTTAACCATGACTTTGCATGGACCTGTAGGCCACAGTAAGGAGTTTGGATTTTATATTAAGTCGGTGGGAAACTGCTAAAGGGTTATAACAGATGAATGATGCAGTTTGATTTACGTTTTAAAATGACAGCTCATGCCACCTCACACCCCTTAGGATCGCTATTTATAAAAACAAAAATAAACAGAAAATAACAAGTGTTGGAGAGGATGTGGAGGATATTAGACCCCTTGTGTGTTACCGGTGGGAATGTAAAATGGTGAGGCCTTAGGAAAGCAGTATGACAGTTCCTCAAAAAGTTAAACATAGAATTGCCATATAATCCAGCAATTTGACATCTAAATACAACCCCAAAGGACTGAAAGCTCAGATTCAAACAGATATTTGTACACCAATGTTTATAACAGTATTATTTACAATATCCAAAAAATGGACACAACCCGAGTGTTCATCAGTGTATCAATGGATAAACAAAATGTAGTGTATCCATACAAGGGGGTAGTATTCAGCTTTAAAAATATTACGTACTGCATGCTGTCACATGGATGAACCTGAAAACATCCTAAATGAAATAAGCCAGACACAGAAGGATAAATACTATATGATTCCATTTATACAAGGCACCTAGAGTGGTCAAATTCATAGACAGAAAGTAGAATACTGGTTACCAAGGGCTAGGAGAAGAAGGTAATGTGGAGTTACTATTTACTGGGTGTCGAATTACAATTTTTAATTATTACAAAGTTCTGGAGATGGATGGTGGTGATGGATGCATAACAATGTGAAAAAACGTAACGTCCCCAAATTTTACAGTTAAAATTGGTTAAAATGGTAACTTTTAAATTACATATTTTTTATAGTAAAAAAAAAAGACATTTCACATTAGTTGGGCAAGGAGAGGGAATGGGAGAAATATAAAAGCAGAGGGCCCAGTTGGAGAATCTTGTAATTTCTGGTGGGGGAAGATGGTGCCCTGGACAAAGAGGTGGCCACAGACACAAGAGTTTCCATTCAATATAAAATTGGAGCTCAGGCATGCTGATGGATTGAGGCTGAATGATGAGGAAAAAGGAAAATTAAGGATGATTCCTGTATTTTTGGTTTTAAACAGCACTTTGCTAGCAGAGTCTGGGCATTAGGGTGAGTTCAAGGTTAAAGGGTTAAATTGGTGTGCCATCAACACATAGATGGTAATCGAGGGGTTAATTTTAGAAAAGATAAAGGAAAGGAGTAGATACAGTGGACTGGCAGCACTGAGACGTATTTAGTCTTACTGTTGTAGACAGTGCTACAAAAGAATTCATGACATGAGAAGAAAGGATAATTCTCTGGCAAAGATGGTCACTGCATTTTTTAAAGCTACAAAACAGGAACGACCACAGTGAAATATTCTAGCATGGAAACAAGAATATTAATTGGGCAGGGCACATTGGGCCGAGCAGGGCTGCTTTGCATTGGCCATTAGAGAAGCCCTCAGAAGTAGTAGTGTTATACCCAGAACATAGACGATCACCACTCCTTTCATGATGTTAAATGGGACATTTTGCTTGCCTGAAAACTACAAAAACTCACAGTTATCATAGATATGTTTTCAAACGATCTGCCTTCTCGTTTTGAAATGCGCATTGGGTCTTCTAGGATTTCCCAGGTGATCGATGGGCAGCTGGGTCCCTTCCATGCGTGCAGAATTGTTACAAGGATTAAAGATGATGTACGTGAACTGCCTAGTACACACATAGTGGGCAGTTACGGATCGGTAGCAGTTGCTGTTATTCGCAATGTCTGTTCCGGGTGGGACTGAAATTTCATGCAACACAGTAACAAGGGCAAGGTTTGAGACCACATTACGAACGATGTCGTGGAAGTTATTCTAAGGACTTTATTAAGCAGGACTTCAGTAACTTCAGTGGTGCCTGACAGAAAGGAAAAGCTTGGGAATTATCACAGTCAGAATATAACACAGAGATACTGATAAACTCTGGTCTCACCCCTTCAGGAGAACAGGCGTGTCACATCTGAGAGCATTTAAGGAGTAGCTTCATTTTTAAAACCAGACTGATTTCTTTCTGATGATCAGTGTTCTTTGCGCTTTCTATTGCTTGCCTCCCTCAATCAATTTTTCTAACATTCATAACTATTTTATTTACAATTATGTTTTTGAACTGATGGACTAAGCATTCTGTATGTTACAAAACAGACTCAAAATAGAAATATTAAAATCAGTTCAGGATGACATAATGTTAAGCAATAATTTTTGTATTTTACTTATTTGCATTTATATTGTTGTGTTCTTATTAGAACTATCATTAATCATTATCTTTGAGAGTTCTGCTTCATTATTTTGAAAATATTGATTTTAACACTTTGAAATACAGCAACTTCAAGACCCATTTCTCTTTTTTATTGAAATGTAGTTGGCTTACAATACATTAGTTTCAGCTGTACATGATTCAATGTTTTTATAGGTTACAACTCTATAGAAGGTTAGTATAAAACATTGACTATATTCCCTGCACTACACATTACATCCCTGCAACTCATTTATTTTACACGTGTACTCGGTACCTCTTCATCCCCTTCACCTATCTTGCTCCTCCTCATAATCCTCTCCCCTCTGGTAACCACTAGTCTGTTCTCAATATCTATGAGTCTGTTTCTGTTTTATTATATTCATTTGTTTTATTTTTTTAGATCCCGCCTATAAGTGAAAATGAACAGTATTTGTCTTTGACTTATTTCACCAAGCATAAGATCTCTTTATTTCTAATCTTCTTAAAAACTGTCATGGCCAAAAAAAAACAAAGATACCACATAAGGATATATATAAATACAACAGGAAAAGCTGTCATTAGCTGATTACAAATCATTAGCCATATTCTATCTTCTTATCCATCAATTAAAAAGGTTTTTTGGTAAAATTCAGATGTAAATTCTTATCTTCCCTGATGTCTTTCAGTTGTTCCTAAAAACAAATCAGAAGGCTTAGCATTTTCATATTTTAAACAAATGGACTTAAAACCTACTGAAATTATTCTTTTTGCAGATTATTTTACAGGTGGGAAATTCTATTCCTGGAATTTTAAAGAAGCAAATTCTGAGACAGTTTTAATAGTTGATGTATTTATATCTTTTGAGTACTAAGTCATGTGATAGTGGAAACACTTCCAAACATGCATCTTTAAGTTACTCTGTACATGGGACACTTTTCAAAAGCAGTTTTTCCCTCCTGCCTTGCCAAAACATCACTTTTATCTTGATGAAACAGATTAAATGTTCTTTTTTTCACACTCCAAAAATAGGTTTTGAGTAACATGCTGCAGTTGATTCTTGAGTGACACAGGTTTGAACTGTACAGGTCTGCTTGCATGCAAATTTTTTCAATAAATATGTTGGAAAATTTTTTGAGATTTGCAGCAATTTGAAAACACTTTTGCAGACAAACAGAACCACTCCCCAAATTAAGAAAATGGTATGTCATGAAAGTATAAAATATATGTAAAATAGCATATAACATACAAAATATGTGTTAATCGAATGTTTATGTTGTCGATAAGGCTTCTGGTCAACATCAGGCTATTAAGAGTTAAGTTTGGGGGGAGTTAAAAGTTGTACTCAGATTTTTGGCTGTGTGAGGGGATCAGCACCCCTAATCCCATGTTGTTTAAGAGTCAGCTGTATGTGTAGCTACTTGTCTTTACAGAAAAGGAGAACACTTTGGTCTTTTTGTAGAAGAAATTCATAATTTATTTGTTTGACAACTGTTTAAGTACTTTATAACCAGGAAACATCGTTATGGTGCAAAATATTTTCTTTGTCATTCCCTATCACATTGCAAAGTGTTATAAAATTTCTGGTTTTTAAAATGACATCCATAAATCCATTTTATCTGTCACAGAAAAGTAGCTGTATGTTGCAGTGGGCTGGAATCAAGCTTGATGAATGGATGGAGTCTGTCCAAGTGAGGGCACCCAGATCAATCTGTGCATTAAGTAAAAGTGTAGTTTATTTTTTCTTATTTTATACATAGGAAAGTTCATGCATGAAAGTGTGGATATGTGCATGATACACAGTTCTCTGGTGTTTTGTGTCTATACCTCAAAGACATTTTGCACGTCTACCTTGAAGAGCCTAAATGAGATTAATTTCTTCATCATTTTTTGGTGCTGGTGAGACTGAATCTGCCCCCCAAAATGAAAGCTAGTTAAGTCCATCATCCACATGTCTTAGGCTGAAGTTCATCGTCTTTTAAAAAATTCACAGTAAAGACAGATAAAGAGACAGTATATCATAGCACCCCAACATTCCAGCACAATAACTGGCATATAATGGAATCCCATTAAGGGCTGCTGTCTTTCTGTTAGTTTGTTTTTATCACCAGAGCTCAGCCATTACTGTTTGAGGGGTTTTGCTCCCACAATTGTTAAATGCAAAATACAGTTCACTTTTATGCAGAATGGAAAAACTCTCCCTACCCTTTACCTCCTAAGTTTTTAGTTTCTGTCATAAATTGGAGAATTTCGTGTTAAGGTGAAAACTTTGATCATGGTGATCATTACGACTTTTACTAATGGCCCCAGATGTTTCGCATCTCTTTGTCCACATGCAGTGTCTCTTGATTGCTAAGATGTTCAGTGGAGTAACTTTTGATCCTTCTGCTACTTCATTTTCATTTAAGAAGCCATTTAAGTGACAGTAAAATTCTAAAGGAATTTCTTACTAAATATGGAATTTCATGATTCGTTCATGGTGGAGATGAGACGGTGATTTAGAGCTCCTTTGGATTTTTGAATGAACAGAAAGGCTAATCTCAGCCTTGATAACTTATCCTATGAATTTTTAGTTTGACCATTTCTGAATAACTACTCCCACGGTAGTTTAACTTTTTTGGTTAATAGGTAGTTATAATTCATACTTATAGCCGCTTTTCAAACTAGAAAATTTAGGTTCTAAATTCTGCCACTCTTTATAACCAGTGAATATATGATATATCAGAGAAAAATGCCCTTAGATCTTTGCTAACTTTGCTGATGATAGCACAAAATAAAGAGTGATCATTTTTCAGTTGTTTGTTAAATTTAATAACAGAATTTAACAAATACATTTGGAATTCTCCGACTGAAAATGGAAAATAACTTTATACCATCGAGAGCCATTAAAATGCATTCTTTCACTTGCATTTTATTAGGAAAGTCAGTTAATTATATCAGAGTATAATACTATTAGAGATTTATATATTTTGTTAGTAAATATGTTAAATTTAACATGAAGTCAATAATTTTTTTAAAAAATGACCCCAAATAATAAAAAAGCATTTATACTGTATGTAAATAGAAGTGATTTTTACCTTAAAAATATATTTATCACCTTTGTCTTCGTTCTTTCATACTGAGTACTATAATTTGGATCATAGGATCATGGGTATATGAGACTTGCATCTGTGAACTCTGCCTGAAATAACTGGCTGAGTCACAAATAGGAATACGGTCTGGCAAAGTGAATTTTCAGATTAAATAAAATACCATACCCTACCTCTCCCCTTTCTTGCTCTTCAATGATGTCTATAATTTCTAAATACATCTAATAAATTCATAAGCTTAATCATTTAATTTTTGAGGGGGAAAGATGTCTGAGCATCATTTCAATATGCTGTCTCTTTAATGTTGGGTCCTGTCTATGACGGAGCTTTAATATGATTCTGGGCTTTGCGATTCACTTGAGTAAACAAATAGTGGTATCTTGATTTTATATTAAGGCATTAATAAACTTTTTAGCTTCTACCAGCTGGAGGAGAATTCACTTCTCTAGATTTTGTACTGGCCAGAGGGATTAAATAAGAATATATATTCTAAAAGTTCTCTGCTTATGTTTGCCGTTAGTTATAAGAAGTACTGATGGCTTCTTTTTGTTGTTGTGTTTGTTGAAAGTCTTCTTTCAGGATATTGCCCTGATATACGGGTGTGGACAGCTGAGTCAATTAATATAGATTTTCACTGTACGGTTGCATGAAATATAGCTGACAGACATTCTTAATGAGTTTACTCAAACTTGTGTGCCTGCTACTCCCTATTTATACTAGAATCTAGTAAAGACAGAATCTATTGGCAGAGAATTTAATATTTAAGTGTTTGCCTTTTATTGCTTGATATATCTTCTTGTGCCACAGAGAACAGAACTCTTCTGGTTGTCCCTCCATTTGGATAATCGCTAAGTGCAGGAAATTGTTTTTGTCTCAAAAGATAGGAAGATTTTTGAATATATTAGTAATACGGAATGTAATTCAAGGTTAGATTTTGCTGCACCACTTGAGGTTCTGTAGTTGGTTGTTCTAGTGATAACGAGATGGGCTGAGTCCAGACAGTGAAAAGAATAAAGTTTTCTCTTGAAGAAATCTGTTTGTCTCGATATTTTTCCAGTACTCTCAAATATACATGCCAATCCAGTGAGCAAAATAAAACAAAGCAAAATGAAAACTAAAGTGTGAGACTTTTTATACTTCCCCTCTTTGTCTTGGGATTCGGGGACTTTTCAAGCAATGCGTGATTCTGTACCCTGTGTAGCTGGTCTCTGCTCACAAATCTGTCTGCTTAAGTCTCACCTACACTTTCAGTCTTGCCCATTCCAAGGACAAATCTTAACTTTGGTGGGAACAATGTCAAGAACTCAGAACAATTAATAAGCATAAAATAATAATGTGACTTATTGAGCAAGAATTATGCTGGCGGTTTTATATATTCTCAATCCTCACATTGACCCGACAAATTCAATATAATTTCCCCTAAATGCACACATGAGGAAATTATTCCTTAATTATCCATTACGTGCAATTGAGAGCATTGTAAAAATATAAAGGGACAAACAATCTCAGATCAAATTTATTTCCAATCATCAGGAGAAGCAATATTTTTAAACACTATTGAAAAGAAAAATATGTTTCAAATAACAATGTTTGAGGATGGATATCAATGGAATAGTCTTTAAGTAATACCTTCAAATATTATTTTGTAGATTTAATTTAATTTTTATCACAAAAAATATTATAATTTAGTAGAAAACCAAAAAAAAAAAAAAAGAGAGTTATAAATAGCAGTTGTCTGTATGTCACACCCAATTTCCCAAACTTCTTATTGTCCATTTCTGTAGAATAAGCCACCTGTCTTGGTCTATTTGTACAACAAATCTGTTTTATTCTATAGGGATAGAACAAGGGTAATTATATCAGAGACTCCCATACGTTGATGATTATGGACCAGTGTTTATTCCTGATCTTCGCTGTTTGAACCTGATCTTCATTCATTGGTAATTCAAGAGTCAGTATTACACAGCACTGTACATTGTGGCCAGAGTTGTTTCCTGCCATTGATGCTGTGTGTTCAGTTTAGCGCATATTTAGCCTGTTTTCCATCACCATGTAGACCAATTTAGTCTCATCCGAGGAGCCTTAGCTTCTTACTATTGGTACATCTTTTCCCTATCATACTAAAAATGACTAGACTCTCAGAATTCTGTGGTCTCAAACAGCTTGAATGAAATAATGAAAACAAAAGCAAACTCGAGGGTACTCCCTTGGTGATGAAAAGTATTTGAGCATGTATTTGTTTTCTTCTGTAGCTTCCATATGGAATAGTTATGTGTGTAAAGAAGCACCAAGGATCAAATTAATACTTAGAGCCATTGTAGGTATACTCTCTGGCTTCTCACCCTGACCCAGAGTAAGGTCGTCCACAGCAATTTGTGCTTCAATAAGGAATGTTATTGAGAGCTTACTGGTTTTGTACTTTGACACCAGTATATTTATGCTTGATTTTCCACTGTTTTGTATAAAGATGTATTACAAGTTTCAACTGAAAATTATTCCTGGTCAATTATTGATGATGTCACAGAAGAGTTCTTGATTAACAAATAGTGATATTAAGAATGATCAGCTCAGGGTGACCCATAATCTTAATGACATTGATTTGGCAGCCAAGAAACAAACTTTGACCATAAAATGGCAGATCCCCTAGCCTTCCTGATTCTTTATGATTAAAAATAATTACTCACTTCTCATTCATTTGGAAAAACAGCCTTTCATGATGAATGACGTAATGTAAAAGAACTTAGAGAAAAATCACAATTCATTTTTCATATAATTCTAAACTCATTTGTTCGAAAGACTATGGCATAAATCAAATCTGTATTTTTTAGAACTTGCTGTTTTTTCATTGTGCACTCAAAGTTTAAAATTTTATAGTTTTCCCATTTATATATAAATCAGAGGGTTTATTATTAACAGTTTTCTCTTTGCTGTCCTCATAAACATGATTGCCAGTAGCTTAGCACTCATGACTAACGTAGCAACAAGTCAGCTCTATAGCAAGTAAGAAATGAATGCAAACAAAGTGTTATGGGAAAAAAGAGTTCAATTTCAGAATATTAGTGTATGTATGCTATTAAAAATCAAGATGAATTCTTCTAATTTGGGTGAAATTGCAGGACAGTAAGTATTGAGTTTCCTAGTAAATAATACATTGCCGGTGAAATATTGTCTCCTTCATTCAGAAAAAAAAAAGTAGAGTCTATTTCAGACTGCACCACTGTTGACTGTGTAACTGAATATATGTCTTCCCTGGCAGCCTATTCATTGCAGATTAGATGAGAAGATTATCTTGGCATGTTTTCACTAAGTGGTAGATGAGTTTACTAGATGGAGTTTCAACAAATAAACCTTCCTGACAACAATGCATTTGCTAACCTCTTACCTAGTTTTAGAATAAATGTTTTATTTTCAAAGGGTTGTACTCACTGCAGTTTTGGGGGATCCATTTGGTGGAAATACCACAAAGGATTCCATCTTTTGTTGCACATATTAAGGCTTTGATATATTTAATGTCTGCTTCTTTTGTGAAATATAACTTCTATAATTGCTGTTTATTTTCAAGGAGAAATAACTCTCCTGTGTTTCAGTTGTAAGGTCATAGTGGAAGTGTATCAGGTATTGGGGGAAAGCTGCGACTTCATGGGATCATTGGTTATATGATGAATAGACCCAGGTGGGAGGGGAAATGTATACTAGTGCGCACCTTGCATTAAGTACCACAGCTTTTATTTTTGTGCCAAAGGCAGAGTTAAGGGACAGCAGGATGGGACAGGAGCTGAACATATGATTGTGCATTTAAAATGAATGAATAGAATTGTAAAACTAAAAAGCACCTGCCTCTGGTGGAAGTACCCCCCCAACACCCCAAGTTTTGGGTTATTTTTAAAATGTAACCTTAAATGACTCTAAACTTCTGCTGTAATTGTGATTGGGATGTGAGCTCAGTGTCAACATCTTCCTCTGACTATCCTCCCAAATCTCTCTCCCCTCTCTGAGAAGAAAAGAATTAAAATCATCAAATCCCTAAGGAGAGGGCCAAATATTCTTAACAAAATAGTCTGATTTTATCTATACGTGAAAAGTTAACTTACTTACATGATGTGGTTTGAAGTGAATAACCTTAAGTAAATGAAAGAATATTTTTTATAGGAGAAACATTTCCTCACCCTTGACAATATCTAGCTACAATTGGATAAGACAAGTTGCATGAAGTTCAGACCCCAAATGTCATTACAGAATAATTGGTAGACATGTGACGATGCTACTAGTCACAGCTGTAGCTAGTGGTTAATTGTTCAGGAAAATGACACTTTAGACATGGCATATGCACATTAATTTTCCCTTCTAGCATAGATATCTCAATAGGGTCATATTGTTGAAAAAAATACCATTCTTCAGTTTGGGAAGTTGAGTTTTTAGAGGGCAACGATGATCTTATTTATAATTTTATCCAGGATTTACTATAGTGCCTTATGCACTGTCAGCTTGCAAAAAAATGATTAATCTTTTTCTTTACAATTAGAGTTCGTTAGTATGTAGGAAAGATCTATAACAACCACTGAAATTATGCTGAGATAACCCAAATTACATAATATATGTTAAAAAGAGATAAAACAGTTAAGAAATATTTCTCCTTGTAGAGGAAATAAAGTTTAAGAGTCAGTGATAGACATAAACTAATGACCATCAAGTTGTTCAATTGTGCAGTTGATCTAAAAGAAACTGTGCTTGTGATTGTAGGTCTGGTTGCAGAAGTACGGCTACCTTCCACCGACTGACCCCAGGATGTCCGTGCTGCGCTCTGCGGAAACCATGCAATCAGCCTTAGCTGCCATGCAGCAGTTTTATGGCATTAACATGACAGGGAAAGTGGACCGAAACACAATTGAGTAAGTAATGGTACCCACGCTCTCTTTCTTCCCTGGTCCTTGAGCCAAACCAAGTGGTCTGAAAACCTTTAAGTGAACTCCAACAACCATAAATGGCATAATTTGTCTCATGAACATTTCCTTGGAACTTAACCTGTTTTTAGCTTCACTCCCCTGAGTTTCATAAAAAAATTAAAACACAAAATCAAGTTTACTCACCTGAACTTCAGCAACACATTTTAAAAATAGGAAAGACAATTTGAACAATGGGAGTCAAAGTAGAGGCAGAGTTGAGTGGTGATGAGTGAGTGGTGTGCTGGAGTCGGCTTGTGTGGCCAGGGAGGGCACGGTATGCACATTTGTTTCCCTACATGACGTCACATCATTAGCTTGAACTGACCAAAGTAGAAATATCGACACCACGGAAAATGGGAAACAATGCAAATCAAGACTCACTTTGGAGGGAAGAGGAGGAAGGGAATCAGAGAGCTAGTTAATAGTTGACTAGCTTCCCACTGGTAACAATTCTCACACTAGTTAAATCAAGGGAAGTTTTCACTGAAAAGTCTGTGCTTTTAGTTTTTAATAACAAAGGGTTTATTTCTACTCTTTATTGTTTTATCAATCATTTGTTCATTTACTTATTTCACCAGTATATTTTAACTGGGCATTTTGTCTGTGGAAGAGGCACATGCAGATTCAAAAGACAGTCTCTTCTTCAAAGGAACCTCAAGTTAACGGTACAGCTAGATATAGTCAAGATTATTTTACCACAGGTAAGCTCTGTAACATTATGAAACAGAATAATTGTTTCTGGAGAGCAAAGGAGGTAATGTTTAATTCTTTCCATGCAGGGAGGAATCATTTGTGTCCACTGAGTTCTTAGAGGGCAGCGATAATCTTATTTGTAGTTTTATCCAGTATTTACTATAGTGCTTTATGCACTGTAAGCTTGAAAAAATGATTAATACTCGCATAGTAAACCTGCTTCTGCATTTAATATGATCATCATACATCAACCCTACATGATAGGGAAGACGGGAATACATTTTTCTCTCCACTCTTTCAAATAAAGAAACTGAAAGTCAAAGGCTAAGTGAAGCCCAGGTTAATTCCAGAATCTAGAATTTTGACATTTACTTGGGGAACCCTGCACTATACCATGCTGTAGACTTTGAGAAATGACCCATTTTTCTTAAATATCTGAAATATCTGGGCTCAGACATATATAATTAATTCTTACATATTAAACTAATTTAATATATAACTTTATAATTCTATTTTGCCCTCTAATAATTAAAACATGATGTTAGTCATACTATATTTCTGTTTCACCAAGACAGGAAAATGTATAATAAATGCTTGAAGATTAAACCATTCAAAAGCAGTTTGAAAAATTAAATATATTGCCTCTTCTGGCACTTTTAGGAGATTCATAAAAATTAACTTTGATTTTCATCTGTGAAAGTGGAAGCAAGTATATAATGAACACTGTGAGAATGAGAAACTTGTTATCAATATTTGAAGCAGAATTTTGATATTTTGGAACTGCTGCCCCATAATCATTGCAATTCTCTCTTAATAGTGTACTATCAAACTTTCATTTTAGGTCACAACATAGCTCTTGTCCAAAATAAATATAGTTTTAAATTAATAAGCAAAACCTTCAGCAAGTCCTGTGTCTTATTGCTGTGTATAATACAGAACTCCATTTAAATTACAGTCTTCATCCCAACAATTTAAAAAGTGCTCCGGACAGCTTTCTTGTTCCTAGTGCACAGCTGGTATCTTCTAATTCACTTTATTGGAAAATATGGCACAGCTTTTAAAAATAGAATACATTGTGACTGGGAAAACAAATTATTTTAAATCTGCTTATTACTAGGTATTAAGAGAGTGGAGTCCTATAAAAGATGTCTATGTTTCCCTCTACTTTGAGAGCTCCTGCTGGTCACTGAAAGAACTCAAGATGGACAGGTTTGATTTCCTAGAATAGCTGGAAAAAGGTCTTTGTCAGGAGATAATGGAAGAGGAATGTGGGCAGGATTTATCTGCACCCTTCATGTGGAAAGGGGTCAGAGCAGTTTGTAGCTGTTCTCTGGCAGGGTGATGTGAAAAATGCAGAGGTGTGGGAAAGGACACGGGTCTTTTTCTGCTGGACAGTGGCTCAGATTTCAGACCAGCAGAAATTATGATGTCAGTGTATAGGAGTTACAGGAACATTTCTGTGAGTTATAGCTTTATAAAGAAAAAGATCAATGAAGTGGGCAGCTTTTAACTTAAAAACAAGCAATTTTTCTGCTTTTTAAAAAAATTTTGGTGTTTGTTTGTTGTTTTGTTTTGTTTTTCTTTAACTGTACTTTGTTCTAGCTCAGTTTTTTTTTTGTTTGTTTGTTTGTTTTTTGGAATTGAAAATACATCTTTCCCTTTACATAGAGTGTTATATCTGGTAGTTATTTCTAGGTGAACCCATTAAAGTCTCGTTAAACTCTCATCATCTTCCCTTCCAAGGCTGCGATGCCTCCTCTGTCCTCTATGTCATTTTCATTGTCACTCATACCAGAAACCCTGTGGCTTCATTGCCTTCTGTCTGTTTCCTCCGCTGACGTATCCCCAGTCTTGAGGTACTGTTACTCAGCGTACTTGGCACAAATTGTGTACCATTTTTGTAAGTATCATCCCTATAATCATGCTACTTAAGCAATTCTCTGTGCTTCTGTGATATCAAATGAATGCGTGGTAACAATCCATGCTAAAATTGCATGCTATTATTTTACGTACTCAAATTATAAGGTAGGATTTTTTTCATCTAGGTCTTATGACATAAAATATGTAGCATAATTGTAGACTGAAAATTATTCATCAGTATTAAAATAATGTCTTAGGATTCATTTTCAGATGCCATAAACTTTTATCTAATTTTAGACTCTTGTCAAAATCATTTGTTTTTAAATTAAGTAATTGTATTATCTTGTGGCAGACAGACATTTGGTGGATTCAATCTATAATTATTGGGTAATTAAAAGTAATGATACCATTTGTGGTAATCCCTATATCATGTTGAAAAAATTAACCATTTTCAAGCAGCAAATTTAGGTATTACCTTAAATGGCATATTACATAGTTTTTGCATTAATTAGCATTAGTAATGGAGAGTGAGAAATAAATACTCATCCTGCCCCCACCCCAAAGGAGCTCATTACCATACATTGCTGTGGGTCTTTTAGATTATGAGTTGCTTAGCTAATTTTAATAAGCAGCCTCGCTTAATTCCTTAATAAGTGAGGAGTAATCTATGTTTTGCATAAAAATGATAAAGTTAGCCAGGACAGAAACAGATAGCAAGGCAATAATTGAAATGAGTCTAACATTTTATAATGTTGCTAGTAAGTATTTTAAAATTTCAGTTTATCTTTTCATGTGTGTACAAGTTACGCACGGAAGCGTATTTGATGAGATTTGTAAGGTGATAGTTCTGTTTTCTTTTTGATCTCTCTCTCTCTATATAAACACACCCATTTGTACAGAAGTACTGGATGATCCCGGTAATTCTGTTTAATTTATTTACGCCATGCCCAGAAATGTGTCTTAATTAAAAACTAATTTAAGACTGAATAAGTAGCTTTATTCAAAGAATTATTATGAAACTAGTGATATTTGAACTCCTGATTTTAGAATTGAAATACTGATTTAAATATATCAAGAACCACAAGCTTTTCTGACTTACTGATCAATATGTTTCATAATTTTTATTCTTTTGTCCAAATTATCAAGTTAAGACTCTCTCCCTTTTTTATTTATATATAAATGATTCATTGGTAATATTTTTTCTTTGAGTATTCATAACTGTAACATTGTAGGATGGGTCAGTCCATGCTACGGTGGCTACAGAGGGATGGTTGATAGCTAAATGAGCGGGGTCTTAGGTCCCCATTCTGAAAGGTGAAAGGTGAAAGCTTAAATAAGAGCTGACACTGAGCTCTTCTTGGCATTGCAGGTCATGGAGGCATAATATATTTATTCTCTGTGCTTGGGTTTTTAAGTACTTTAACACTGCATTTTCAGCTTTGTGAATAACATGTGTGCCTATGTGGGTAGCTAATGAGTTGACAGAAAAAGGAAATTCTGGACCAGAGTGAGCTATCAGCCTATCTACATTTGGAGCCCTATGTTAATTTACTTAAAAAAAAAATCTTCTTCATGATTGTTGAACTTGGCATTATGAATACAAACAAAACCTAAGGATTTTTAAGGTAATAAAAATAAGCATATTTTAAAATATCTACAAAGATTCCTTGTGACAAATATAATAGTAGTACTCTTAACCATTAGAGCTTGGAAAAGTCTGGAATCTTGTTTAATATATTATGCTGATGAATATTTTTCTAAGATTACTAATTCATAAGGCACAAAATATACATTTTTGAGTATTTTTTCTCCTGGTAAAGGAAGATGTATGTACACGGGGCCACCATGTGGCACAACCCCAACCCCAAAGGGTCTCATTCCCCTCTTCTTTTGAAGAGCTGCCTTTCTGCAGCCCCACCACAGGGCACCAGGGCATGGACTACTGCTTGAGGGCACCTCTCGTGTCGTGCCGTGGGTCGCCCTAAATGTTTGACATGAATGCCTAAATCATTCATTTTCTCTTTAGAATGAATACTATTTCGTATATTGTGGCTCTTAGCATCATTGCAAATTTGTTTAGAAGCTTGTGGCTACTTTATTTACATAGAACGCAGGATGGTATATCTGTTGGTATCCTTGGTATCAAAATACTAGGAATAGCCCTGTTTTGAATTATAGAGTGCTTTAGGTCAACACACAGAGTGAACTGAAGCATGTTGGTAGGTAAATGTGTCTACACTGTTGCGCTGTTACTGCTGCTGCTTCTGCTATTATGAGTACCACTGCTTCCTGACATTCATAAAATAATACTGTTGTAATTATAAGTTAGTAATAATAACAGCTACTATTTGCCAGGAACTATTCTAAGTGTTTCACGTGATTTAGCAAGTGTAATCCTGACCAAAACTCAATAATCGTATAATCACTTATTTTTGCAGAAGAGGAAATCAAGAAATAGGAACAGTGGCCTGACTAATAGCACAGGGCTTGTGAGTCAGGGGAGCTGGATGGGAACCCTGGCAGTTTGGCCCTGGGATTCCTGCTTCCAACTTTTATAATATACCTCCTCACAAGAGGACTGGTTTTAGATAGTTTTTCATTTTTAAGTTGAGTTAATTTAAATGAAATTCATCATCTGCCCAACTAGTTTTAAAATGCTCTGGGTTCTAAAACGTTAAATCAATACTGACCATCCACATTATATTTATGAAAATTGAGGTGGTGCCATTATTTGCACTTTGAAATTACAAAATGTCTCTCTTGTAGCTCACTCCTCCCCCAGTGCTCATTCCCCAAGTGCTTGCTTGCATTGGAATGTCAACTTAAAATTCTTAGCAAATGAGTCAGTAAACTAACATAGGTGTATGGGCTGTGTGTTGACACGCTGAAAAAAATTAGTGTTTTAGCAAAGATACTTGCACAAAAAAAGCACTACTTGAAAATAATATACATGCGTATTTCAACACCTTTTCTTTTCTATAGTTATTACTTAGGTCAGATAATCATTTGTACATGTGTATGCAATTTTGCACACCTGTGTATAGGTAAATATGGGATTTGTCAAATTGATACGTGAATGCAACTACCATTTTGGTGCATGCTAACTAGAAGTGAATCCCCAGACTCTACCTGAAAAACAGCAATAACATGCCAGTTTTACATTTACTATTAGACGGCATTTAATTCATTGATGAGTTCTAGTAGACACTGACCATTCTTTATATCTACTGAGAACTTTAAAAATTATAAGAGAAAGAGACTGAATGCTTATGAAATTAAATAATAATTTAAGCATTTGGAATCACATAAAAATACTGAAGAGTGATTTAGCGCAGATACTGTGTATTCAGTGTCATGATGTGCTTTGAACATATTTCAGAATTTTACATATTTTGATAATTAATACCTGCTAATATCTATGTGTTAGATATAGATATATATATTTGGATACATATACAGATGAAGTTAACATAGAGTACTCTCTACTTGACCAACCCTCATTCAGGATTCTTTGAGTTAAATTACTAGTTTATATTATATCATGCCTGTTCTTGTTTCTTACACTAAAGTTACCTACTTTATGATTTAGTTTTATATAAAAGTTTCCACACAATGTCCAGCTACTCAATAAGCATTTGTTCTAGGCACAGAGTTGCTAAGAGTTACAAAGTCCTTAAGAAACATATAGGTAGTCAGGGAGATCAGTATGTGCAACAAGAATATCAAAAAAACCCACATGATTTAGTTCACCCACCTCCTGTTCCTTACTGGAAACTTCACTGGACGCTGGCCCCGCACTGGGCTCCCTGTCCTGACTCACAGGCTGTTGGAAGATAGAACAAGGCACGTACAAGTTGGAACACACAATTATAGCGCATGCTGTGTTGAGACGGTTAACTGTGCGAGTTGAGTAATCAAGGGGGACTAGGACTGTCACTGTAAACAAGGAGGGAAACGTATGTCAGAAGGAGGTCACTCTATACAAAGGCAGAAAGAGGCTGGTTCTGTAGGAACTTGAATGGATTTTGGGAAGTAGGGAGACAGGGAGCATACTTGGTAGGTAGGCCTGAATAAGAGTCTTGCTATAAATGCATTTCGTGCCCAGAACATGTAGGAACACATCTGTGCTTTGAAATCATTTGTCATTAGGAGTGAGAAGAAGGCATTGGTGGGAGTGAGAGATACAGAGGAATTCTGAAGGCAGAAGACACTACACCATGACTGATTGGAGGATGTAACCTAGCTATCTGTCTTAGGCATTGGAAAGACCTCTGGCTGAGGAAATGGTGCAAGTTTGAGAGGAAACTCACAATTTGTAAATTACATGTAAAATTAGAAATGACGACAGGGTAGCTAAATGGAGATGGGAGAACACTTAACCCATATATTGTATTTTTTTTATCTCGTATGTCTTCCTATAGACTGTGCTAAACAAGAGCTCTTATCTTTTTATTCAGTTTTTTATCTCTTAGAGTATTATAAAGGCTTAAAAATATTGTAGGATGAAAGGATCGGGATGGAACGAGTAAATAAATGAACAAATAGTTGGAACATAACAAAAAACTATGAAAGGAGCAAAAACCGAAGAAACATGTAAGGAATTTAGCAGAAATATCTTTCAGCACAGGAATCTCATACTCATCCCTGAAACCCCTGTCCTTCAAAAGACACAGTGCTTCACTGAGAAAATTTTGCTGGATCCAACATAATGCATGACTTAAGATGGAAATTTATTTTAATAAATTTAATTTTTTTCAATCACTGTCTTCATCTTTTAACTTTATGTATCATGACAGTACTTTTAGGGAACATATCCTCATTGAAAATACATTTTATTTGGATAACAACTAATTATATTTTATCAGGTTTTATCCCACTATCTTTTTCAAAATTATTTCTCTTCCAGGAGTGTTTATTTAAATATTTTCTTTCACTGGATGTAAGTGTAATCACAACCCACATTAAGTAAATTTATTCACATTTAAATTATATATAGTTTATTCTCCCAGTACTTTCAGTGAGATAAATCAGAATAAGTACTTGCTAAGAAATGTTATACTTTTTATTGAGAATATGATTAATGAAATACCCATATATAAAAGTCATTTAAATTGTCATAAGCCCACCATTAATGCTTAATATTTGTTAGTTAAATATATATCTAGATCTTACAGAGTATAATAAATATTTTTTTCATTTAAAGTCCCTATCAACCTATTTATTAAACATCTTTTACATGTTTGGTGTTGTACAGGTAACAGGGGTATGTTAGATCCACCGCCCTTGAGTGTTTTACAGTCTAGTGAAATGTCTCAAAGTCTGTGATTTTGTGTGCCCTGCGAGTGCTAGTCGAAAGTAAGAGGTTTCCCTTTTCAGAACTTTGGCTCTGTAGGGCTGGATAGCTTCCGAGGTGTTCACATTGACAAGACATCTCATTTGGTTTTGAGACTTTAATAAAGGGGAAGAATGATTTTCTGAAGTAACCCTACAATGCATTATAAACTAGGATGGAGTTTGTTAAGTCTGGTAACGGCAATGTCTATGTTATTACTGGCAGCAGAATAAAAAAGGAGAAATTTATAATCCTTATCAGAAAAGTGTTGTCTTTCTTAAAAAGCAAAAGTCATGCTTTCATTGTGGCATAACGTTATTCTTATGTTCATAAAAGCTGATTAGCTGATTTATCCATGTAACATGTAAACTATTTCAGTCATTTTCACGAAATGGACATCTCTAGACAGTCATTTCTGCAGCCAATTATTTTCCATGTAAAGAGTATAGAAATTAAGTATTTGATGAAATACAGCAAAAATTGATTCTTTTCTCATTTCTACTTTCTGAAGCATGTGACACCATGAAGATTCTGCTTTAGTTGTGTAATTGTTCAGTTAAATGGGCTAATGAACAGTAAAGCCATTTTCTGAATCACTAAAGGAAAACTGCTCAAAAGCATGAAAATGTTTCTCGCTGAACAAGAAAAAAGACTACAAAGAAAACAGGGCAATGGTCAAATCAGACTCTAGAAAAGAAGTTAGACAATTGTATTAAAAATTAATAAATCAGTACAGTATTTTATTTTCCTAATGCTAATATTTAAATTTTATTTGTGTGATGTTAAACCTCATATTAAGAAAAATTTTTCTTAAGCATCAAATTTGTTTATTATCAAAGATTCAAAGTGAATGACTGTTCCTTGGAAACTGAGGTAATTCTTAAAGTGAAAAGAAGACAAAATTGGAGGAATGCAAATGTTATTTGAACAAACAATTTTCTTTTGTGTAAACCAGAAGAAAGTAGCATTTATTTTCTTGACTCCTGGACTTTCAGGTCATGTAATAGATTTAAAAAATTTTTTTGAACGTTAAAGCTGGAAGAGACTTTAGTGATAATTTATTTTTAAAAGTCTCATTTTAGGAATGAGACAAGGGGTGAATGACCTGCCCAAGGTCACATATCTTGTCAACAGCAGATTCTAGTTAGAAGCTTCAGAACACCTCAGTCTACAGTTAGCTCAAAATGAATTAAAGAGAGAAAAAATTATCTAAAGGATCTGAGTTATAAACTAGTGATTCATGATCATTTAGTGAAAAATATACTTTCTACTTAGATTGAAGTTGCAAGAAAACTGACAAATTTTTCCTTTATATTTTCCTGTTTTCATTATCACTGTCATGACTTCTCAATTGACTTCTATTTCAAATCAGTGTTTAAGGTTGTCGGTAAATAACTGGAAAATAACTGCTTCTTGCAGCTGGATGAAGAAGCCTCGGTGTGGCGTACCTGACCAGACAAGAGGTAGCTCCAAATTTAATATTCGTCGAAAGCGATACGCATTAACGGGACAGAAGTGGCAGCACAAACACATCACTTACAGGTATAAAAATGAATGATGGATTATTGGGGTTTTTTTCCATTTTTTCACTATTTATTTTGACATTTTGTTTGAGATCTTATGCACATTGACTGCATGGTAACATACAATGATGAAATGTTAACATAAGGAAGCAAAAAATTGCAATTCAGAAGAGAGTAAATTGTCCATCTGCCTTGTAGATTTCCTTGAAACTCTTGGTCTCTTTTGTAAACTAGATCTTCCAGCTTCTTGAATGAATGCTAAGATTCAGAGTGACTTTCAGATGAGTACTTAACACGTAACATTCTTTAGCAAGTACTTACACTCTAGAAAAAAAAATCAAATTATACAAATAACTGCAATTTAAACAAAATGTCTTTAAATTATTAGCCTTTAGTATCAGTTCAACCATTTTACTTTCTATCTTTTTAGCAACAATGCAAATGGATCATCCTTTCTTGTCTTCAATGAAGGATGCCTAAGGGATGTGAGTGCCTTCCAGTCTGGAGTGGCAGTTGCTGCTAATGGAGATGTTCATATTTATTTATTCATTAATTGAACAACTGTTTATATTGAGTCCCAGTTTCAATGAAGGAAAAAGCTAGGTATTGGGGATATAGCACTAAATAAAACATAGGAATTCCATCTGTCCCCATGGAATCTACAGTCATGTGGAAAAATTGAACAATGATATAAATGTGATGCATGTTATAAAGGAACAGGATGCAACAGAAATGTAGACAGTGGTCATTCAACCCACTTTAGAAAACCAGGAATGGTCTCCCTTCTGTCTTGAAAGCAAAAAGTTGTATTAAAGGAAATTCATATATGTGTTCAAGAACATTTAGCCTCCATTTATGATAACTAGGAATCAAAGCAAAGATTTTGATTACTTTTGATTACTTACTTAATCAAAAAATGGCATCTACAAAAATCAAAACTACAGCTTCATTATATATTTCACATATAATGTGAACAATATAATGTAAAATGTTGGGGAAAAATATTGAGGAAAACAACAACAAAAAATACTTGCCACCTCTACTTCCATTCAACAACATTGTGTAACTACTTATAAGAGAATAAAAGAAAATAAAATATATAAGGATTTATAAAGAAATAATACTATCCTAGGTTGCAGCTTTTTCTCATTCAGGACTTTGAATATATCTTGACACTGTGTTCTGGCCAGCAGTATTTGTGTAGAGAAATCAGCTGAAAGCCTTATGGGGGTTCCCTCATAACTAACTCTTTATTTTTCTCTTGTTGCCTTTATAATCACTTCTTTGTCTTTAACTTTGGCCATCTTGATTATAATATGTCTTTGTGTAGGTGATGGGAATGTAGTTTGGTGCAGCTATTGTGGAAAATAGTATGGAGGTTTCTCAAAAGATTAAAAATAGACTTATCATATGATCCAGCAATCCCATTCCTGGGCATATATCCAGAGAGAACCTTAATTCAAAAAGATACATGTCCCCACTGTTCACAGCAGCACTATTTACAATAGCCAAGACATGGAAACAAACTAAATGTCCATCAACAGATGACTGGATAAAGAAGATGTGGTGTATTTATACAGTGGAATACTACTCAGCCACAAAAATGATAAAATAATGCCATTTGCAGCAACAGAGATGGACTTAGAGATTGTCATTCTAAGTGAAGTAAGCCAGAAAGAAAAAGGAAAATACCATATGATATCACTTATATGCGGAATCTAAAAAAAAAAAAAAAAAGGAAAACTAACTTATTTATGAAATAGAAACAGGTTCACAGACACAGAGAACAAACTTATGGTTACCAGGGTGGAAGAAGGTGGGAAGGGATAGACTGGGGGTTTGAGATTTGCAGATACTAGCTATTATATATAAAATAGATAAACAAGTTTATACTGTATAGCACAGGGAACTATATTCAATATCTTATAGTAACTTATGGTGAAAAATAATATGAAAACAAATATATGTATGTATATGTATGACTGAAGCATTATGCTGTACACCAGAAATTGACACAGCATTTGTAAACTGACTATACTTCAATGAAAATATATAAAGAAAGAAAAAAAAAAAGAAATGAAACTATCTTTAATCACAGTTTGTATAACTTTCTATACAGAACACCCAGAATAAACTCTAGGTATTTGTTTTTAGAAATAATAAAAGAATATAGCCAGCTTTAAAAAATTAACGGATTTTATTTTCTGGGCAATTTTAAATTTACAAAACTGTTGAACAGATAATACCAGTAGTTCTCACTCCCCCCACCATATACACACTCACATAGTTTCTCCCATAGTCAGGATCTTAATTAGTGTAAATATCTGTTACCGTTGTTGAGCCAGCATTGCTATATTACTGACTAAAATCTATGGTTTACCCTAGAGTTTACTCTTTGTGTTGTAGGATTTTGACAAATGCTTAGTATCATATAGCATTACAGGGTCATATAGAATAGCTTCACTGCCCTGAAAATGATTTGTTGCATATATTTATCCCTCTTCTCCCCCTAGACTCCTGGAAACTACTGACTGTTTTAATGTCTTTATAGTTTTGCCTTTTTCAGAATGTCATATAGTTGGAAACATACAGTTTGTAGTCATTTCAGACTGCCTTCCTTCACTTAATAATATGTGCCTAAATTTCCTTCACATCTTTTCATGACTTGATAGCTCATTTCTTTTTATTACTGAATATTATTCATTGAATGGATGTGCCACAGTCTGTTTACCCATTTACCTACTAAAGACTTCCTGGTTGCTTCCAGTTTTTGGCAACTGTGAATAAGACTATTATAAATATGTGTGTGTGGGTTTTTGTGTGGGTTTTTAATTTTCGACTTATTTGAACAAATACCTAGGAGTACAATTTTGCTGATCACATGGTAAGACTATGGTTAGCTTTTTAAGAAACTACCAACATATCTTCCAAGTCACTATACCATTTTGCATTACCACCAATGGTGAATGAAAGTTCCTGTTGCTCTACAACCTTGTCAGGATTTGGTGTTGTCAGTGTTCTGGATGTACCATTCTAATAGGTGGTGTCTCATTGTTGTTATAATTCGCAATTCCCTAATGACAGATGAAGCTGAGCATACTTTCATGTGCTTAATTTGCCAGCTGTATATCTTCTTTTGTGAAATGTCTGTTTAGATCTTTTGACCTACTTTTAATTGAGTTGCTATATTAGGTGTTATTTGTTCTCTCTTGGATTACAAGTCTCTTATCATATATGTTTTCAAATATGTTCTCCCAGTGTGTGGCTTGACATTTCATTCTCTTTTCAGTGTCTTTTGCAGAACAGAAGTTTTAATTTTAATGAAGTCCAGCTTCTCTGTTTTCTCTTCTGTATTGTGCTTTTGGTGTTGTATCAAAAAAAATCATTGCCAAACCTAAGGTTGCTTAGAATTTCTCCTATGTTATCTTACAAAAATGTTAATAGTCTTGCTTTTACCTTTAGGTCTGTGTTACATTCTAAGTCCCTTTTTGTGAAAGGTGTAAAGTCAGTGTCTAGATTCAGTGTTTTTGCATGTGGATGGTCAGTTGTTCCAGCACTATTTGTTGGAAAGCCCGCCCTTTCTCCATTGCCTTTGATCTTTACTTAAAGATCAGTTGACTGTGTGTGGGGGTAAACGTCTGGGCTCTTTATTTTACTTCATTGCTCTATGTGTCTGTTCATAAACCAGTGTCACACTTTCTTGATTACTATAGTTTTACAGTAAATCTTGATATCTGATAGTGTCAGTTTTCTGCGTTTATTCTTCTTCTCAGTGTTATGTTGTGCTTTCAGAGTATCTTTGTTCCTCTGTAGATAAAGATGCTTTTTCCCCCTCCTGGCTTCTTTCAAGGTTTTCTCTTTGCCTTTGGTTTTCTGTAGTTTGTATAGAATATTCCCACATGCAGATTTTGTCCTCTGAAAGTCCTGGATTTGTGGTTTGCTGTCTGTCATTATTTTGGAACATTCTTGGATACTATTTTAAATATCTCTTCCATTCCTATCTCTTTGCCTTCTAGCATTCCCATTATGTTATATCACAGCTTTTAAGTGCCCCACAGTTCTTGGATGCTCTGTTCTGCTTTCCATCCTTTTTTCCCTTTGCTTTTTTCAATTTGGGAAATTTCTGTTGCGTTATCTTCAAGGTCACTGATTCTTCCCTTGGTTATGTTCAGTCTCATGATGAGCCCATCAGAGACATTCTTCATTTCTGTTAATATTTTTTTGTTTCTAGCATTTCCTTTTGATTCCTTCTTGTAGTCTCAGTATCTCTGCTTATATTACCCTTTTTTTTTTTCATATTGTCCACTTTTTCCGTTAGAATCTTTAAAGTATTGATCATGTTTAATTTAACTTTCTAGTCTTTTAATTCCAAAGTCTCTGCCATATAGTCTGGTTCTAATGTTTCCTGTGTCTCTTCAGCCTATGTTTTTTCTTGTTTTTTAACATGCTATCAATTTTTGTTGAAAGCCAGGCATAATGTGTTGGTTCACACAAACTGAGGTAATACAACTTTAGAGTGAGGTTTTACATTTATCTGGTTAGGAGTTTGGCTGTCTAATGTTTCTTGTAGCTGAAGGTGTTGGAAGCTTCAGTTTCTCCTAGTGTCCTAGTTTTTGTCTCCCTGTTATCACTGAATATCCGTAGAAACTCTTTCTCAAATAGGTTCTGTGTCTTGCAGCTCTCTCATTTGTAATCCAGTGTTATTTTATTAAGCCCTGTTGCTGTGGTATAAGGTATTGTGGAGAGGAGGCAGTCTATAGTCTTGTAATTGAAATATCAATTTTTCAAGTGGACTTAACTTTTGGGGCTGTTACCCTCCGAATAGTAACTTAGCCTTTTACCTTTTTTTTTTTTTTTTTGCTTCTTAATTATGATGGACTTTATTTCTGAGTTACTTTCAATAAAATTTATAAAGATAATGATACAAGTTATTCATAGTCCAATGCACAGGTTTTCATAATGGTCTAAGTACCGCTGTTGAAGGGTTGGCAGAGAGCTCGAGCGTTCGCTCACTGAGCATTTCTCCCCATTTTCCCCTTTATGATACGAGGTTCTGGGCATGTAAGTCATTATTTTCATTGCTACTTCTTGGTTCATTCCCAGTAAACAGAAAACACCAAATAGACTTTAAGTAAGTTCATTTTTTGAAACCTACACTCATGATAAAAGTAGTTCTAGAGCCAATGATCTCAGAAGGATCTGGCCCAGTGGCAAACCTACAAACCTACAAGCAAATACCCATGACTAACCTGTTTCCTGGCTTCTATCTCCCTTTATCCACTTTGCAATAACCACTAATAAAAGTAACTTTTTACCATATGATTTTTCTATTTCTCAAAAGTGTGACATGTTTATAAAAAACATTAGTTTACAAACTGGAAGATGATAAGCATGCCAATATTATTTGTCCAAACTGACACCCTAGTGAGTTGGCAGTCTAATGTAAGCCTTTTACGTTTTGTCTTCTCTTTCATGAGACGGCAATGATTCAGGGGCTTTTGCTTCTGGCAAGCTGTGATTCTTTGTATTCAACTTTCTCCCCAGTTTTGGGGGTGGCCGTTTGCCCTGTGACTGCAATCTCTAGTGGAACCAAGAAGAATTGTTCATTTTTTTGGTTTGCTCGGCATTTTTTCTTGTTGTGAGGTTTGGAGTGACAACTTCCAAGCTTTTTACATGTCAGAACAGAAACTGGAAGCTTTTTCCAGGATTCATAGACAAAGTACACACACAAGGACACACAGATACAAACACAGTAATCTTTACAAAAATCCTATTTAGAATAGATACAAAAATATGAGTGAAGAACAGATCTGTAAAAGATGTATAAGCTCTATAAAGTGAAAATTAGGAACCTTTACTGAAAGACAAGAAAAAAGACCAAAAATAAATGTAGAGATATATTTTTTCTTAATATAAGACAGAGTTAATATAATGAAGTTCAAATCTTCTACAAATTCAATGTAATTCTAATAAAAATCCCGATAATATTTCTTGTATAATTTAACAAACTGACTCAAAAATCTCTGAGGATTACTGAAGTCCCAATATTAATCAAAATATTTCCACCTACCAGATATGAAGATTTACTTTAAATCAGCACTTATTAAGGCAATATGTAGTGTTAGCACAGAGATAGAAAAATAATCCAGCATTGTCAAAAAGAGATCACAGAAATAGGCCTATGCGTATACATAAGAAAAAAAGATTTATGCCAGACCAGGCCTTGTAGATCACTGGGGAAAGGATGGGCTATTTTATTGAAGTTATTCTGTAATAATTGATTATCTATATGGAAAACAATAAAATTAGATTTTTTACCCTATACCACATAAAAAAATCAATAAATACTAATTGGATTAAAGTACAAAAATCAACTTCAGAAGTATAAAACTTACACGAATCTGCATATTGACATGTATTGTTTTCATTTCAAATAGTATTCTTTTTCTGACCTGATTTCTAAACTCTTGACAGTGCTGGCTGCTGACAGTGATTGGTGTCTTTGTATCCTTAGGTATTCAACCACCTCATTCATTTCAAAAAGAAAGAAAGAAACTGTTAAGAGCCATTATGTTCAGATCATAATTCCACTTATGCAGTGTCCCTCTACGGACAATTGTCTCAGCCAGTTTTGAATTTTCAAAGAATTAGTTGTTTATCCCTGTAAAATTCCAGGTTATTGATAAGCACAACATGTGGTTAAGAATTTTGGAGTGGGAAGGATCTGGATTTGAATCCTGACTCTGATTCCTGCTACCTGTAAAGCCAGGCTCAATTGACTTAATATTCTAAGTCTCATTTCCTCTGTGTACAATGTGAGTATTGTAACAATTCCTACCTTGTAAGGCTTGGGATAAAATTAAGTCAGATAGCATAAAACAAACAAGCAAACAGCACAGTGTTTGATACATAATTAATACTTAACCCTTGTTGACTATCACCTTAACTTCTTTTAATATATCAGAAAAATCCCAGAAATTGTTGTGAGTACATTTTAAGGATAATATACGTAGGATGCTAAGAAGTTTCTTTGTGTATAGTAAGTACTGTACAAGTATTTGCTACTACTTTCGATTTACTATACTTAGGGAAGTAAATACAAAATATGACATTGAAGCTTACAACATAATTATTCATGGAAAGGATAGCTGACTGTGACGTTACAGGATACAGATAAGAGTTGGTGTGGAGGTGGTTGAATATAGGTTTCATTTTATTGCAAACTCATTATAAGCCAACAGTATAATGTGGCTCAAACAAAGCTAGGATGAATAGAATTAGATTGATACAAAGTAAAGTGTTCAGAGCAGTGGAGATGCTAATTTTCCTCTTTGCTTCCCTGGCCACACCTTAGCTGATGCATCCTTTTCTTTTTGGGCCACCACACGTTCAGCTGCTTCTTGGCAACTTAACGTATGCCTCTAAGAAGAAATCAAGATGCTAAGAGATCTTGAAAGCAGCCTGCATGGGGAAGGGCTCAGGATTACAGCCGAAGAGTCTCAACATGATGGAAGGAATATTTAAGGAAGAAATTTTGAGTTATTCTCAAATACTTAAAGGCTTTCAGAAAAAAAATACAATATTTTGAGCTATTGAAAAAATTAAATTATCCACCTTACAAGTCTTCATCATTGGATGCATAGAAACCAAGAAATATATTCACTTGTCAGGGAAATTAGAGAATATTTGTGGAAATGGTTGAAAAGTTAGATTACATAAATTTAAGATCTTTCCTATCTTTAATATGTGGAATTGGAAGGAACTTTTCTAAAATCAGTCCATTTAAAGGTAATGTCCAGTCTCCTACACCTTCCCCTTTAATGACCCCAGTGCTTGATGTCTGGAAATGGGAACTTCTGAGTTTATACCGTGTATGTATTCTTAGGGGGGTATGTGTAACTTGACTGATGTATAATTTACATACTGGTTATAATTATAATACAAATACTGGTGGCCATTCATCTCTTATTTAACTTGAATCTTTATGATCAATTTTCTTTTGGCAAATTTTGCTTCTTGGATAATTAGGTGTTGTTCATTCAATAAATGATTGCTGAAAATATTATATGGCATAACCGGCAACTGATGAGTTAGGCAAGGCTTGTGCTCTGATGGAGAAGGTAGTCTAGCATGGGGGTCAAGTGTATAGGTGAACAATTATAAGATAGTACATTGTGTATTCAAGACCATACAGGAGCTTCATTACATCAGAGAGCATATCCATTTTATACTCTCTAGAACCTAGTAGAGTTCCTGCTGTGTATTAGGCCTTCAATAAATAGTTGTTGAATAAACTGATGAATTCTTAGTAGGCTCTGTTTAAGCTTTATTCAAAACAATAACTGGACCTTAATGAGTAGCATAATTTTTTTTGAACTGTAATTGATTTAACAATGCTGTGTTAGTTTCTGGTGTATAGCGTAGTGATTCAGTTATATATATATATATATATATATATATATATATATACACACACTTAGGGAAGTATACCTATATATATATATTCCTTTTCATATTCTTTTTCATTGTACATTATTGCAAGATATTGAATATAGTTCCCTGTGCTGAACAGTAGGACCATGTTATTTATCTATTTTATATATACTAGTTAGTATCTGCAAATCCCAGACTCCTAATTTGTCCCTTCCCCCTTTCCCCTTTGTAACCATAAGTTAGTTTTCTATGTCTGTGAGTCTGTCTCTGTTTTGTAAATATGTTCACTTGTGCCATTTTTTTTGAGATTCCATATATAAGTGATATGAAAGACATGATATTTGTCTTGCTCTGTCTGACTTACTTCACTGAGTATGATAACCTTCAGGTCCATCCATGTTGCTGCAAATGGCATTATTTCATGCATTTTTATGGCTGAGTAGTACTGCATTGTTCACATGTATGAGCGTATGTGTGCAGAGACACTGTATTTCTTCTTTATCCAGTCATTTGTCGATGGACATTTAGGTTGTTTCCATGTCTTGGCTATTGTAAGCAGTGCTCTGTGAACACTGGGGTGCATGTATCTCTTTGAATTAGAGTTTACTACTTAATGGGTAATATGATTTTTTTTTATCAAATAGATCTTTATTTCCCAGATTTACCAAATATTAAATAAAATAGATTTAGCCTAAATTCCTTTTCTCTACAAAATGTAAGTTCCTAAGTCATAATTTATGTAATAAATGGCTCATGTCCAACCATCAGTACATATTGGCAGGTGTATACTCAAAATATATACCAAATCTGACTATTTCTCAATATCTCCACTGGTACTCCTCTTGTCTGAAGCACTGTCATTTCTCACCTGAATATTTGCAAGAGTTCCCAATAGATCTCCTTGCTTCAATTCTTGCTCCACTTCAATATTTTCCACATCAAAGCTCAATCATTTCTTTAAAGCATAAGTCAGACACCACTTAAAGCAGAAGTAAGGATGTTCATGAAGCTCCAGTTTTTCCCTCTCTCACCTGGAGTAAAAGCCACACTCCTTGCAGTGGCCAACAAGGCCCTGTCTAATGTGATACTCTGCTGCCTTTCTGACCACACCTCTTGATGCTTGCCCTCTGTCTCTGCTCAGACTATACCAGCCACCTTGCTGTTCCTTGGACTTGCCAAGCGTGTCTCCCCATCTGGCCCTTTCACCTGCCATTTCTTCTTCCTGGAATACTTCCTGCCCCACCTCCATTTTCACTTGGTTTGCTTTCTTATTTTCTTTGTATATAATGACTGATATTTATCATCAAATAATCATTGTAAACATGGTCTGCAGCGTGTATTAGAAAATAGTGAAAACCTTGTTGTAGATGTACGGTCTAGCTTAGAATGTAAGATGGTTGATTCTTGAGTCAAAATGTTTGGGTTGAGAAACTAGTTCTGCCATTCTAATTGTTTTCTACATTCCTCTAAATCTCAAACTGTTTCTTTGTATGATAGGTATATATGTCAGTCTCATTGGGCTTCTCAGGGGGCTAAATAAGATATTGTGAAATGCTTGCCTGGCTCATAGTAAATGCTTAATTAATGTCATTATTATGTCGGTATGATTCCTGCCTAACATTGGTAACTAAATTGATATAGTTACAATTGGGTTAAAAATATAATCTGCATATTATTTTTTTTACCAGAAAGTATATCTTAAATATTTTTCCATACTGCTAAATAGCTTTAAAATGGTAAAATAATTTTGAGCCCTATGTGTATTATGGCATGTAATGGAGACATCATAATGTTCATACCTTTTAGCTAACAATTTGCTTTTATTATTGCACTGCAATAAATATTCACCTGGCTATTATACCCTTTTACATATTGAGATAGTCCCTTAGTGAAATTCATGGATTCATGGGTCTACGTCTGTTGGTTGAAGTCGTCTGAAACTTATTTATGAGTCCTGTGAAATTTGCTCATTACTTTTCACAAGATGGTATGAATGTATACTACCACAATATAAAATACTTACACATATATACATTTATTTCATTTTGTTCTATTTAGAAAAAATAGAAAAAGAAGTGAGGAAAGAGAAATATCTGATTAGTGCTAAATAAATTTAAAATCATTTTTATTTTATTATTAGCCTCAAGACAAATAAGCTAATTAAAGAATGTCCAAGTTCTTTAAATGTGTATAATTGTTAAATATTTGCATTAAAAGGCTATTCACTCATATTGCTTTATTTTAACTAGAAATAAGTATATAAGAAAAAATAGATCATCAGAAATTGTCATTAATTGACCTTTAAAAACTTAGAAATAACTTTGAGTCCACTGAGTTGGTGGTCATGGTTAAGAACGTAAAGACATTGTTTGAAAGTAAGGTGTGCACGCAACAGTGTGCCCCTAAAAGTAATAATAACCGGATAGAATTACATTTTTTTAAAAGTTCCATCTTGAAGCTGATGCACCTGTTTGATCATTTGGCAAAGCTGCCCTTCTATTGTTGTTTAGAAAACAAAGTGGTTGGTCTAATTGCCCCACTGTTAACAATTCCGCAGAGAAGTTCTCATTTATAGCCTTGGTAGCTGAATTCTGTACTGCTGAGAATTAAATGACCCAGGGTAGTGAAATCTAGTGATAGAGACATGAGGAATTAATTAATTTCTTTCCTCTTGAATATGACTGTTTTTCTAATATTTTACTCAACTGAATAGATGAAGACCTGTAATAAGTCAATCTGTAATAAGTCAGATTATATATGCTAAATCCATGCTGATTATTCTTTTTTTTCTAAATTTCAGTATAAAGAACGTAACTCCTAAAGTAGGAGACCCTGAAACCCGTAAAGCTATTCGCCGTGCCTTTGACGTATGGCAGAATGTAACTCCTCTGACGTTTGAAGAAGTTCCCTACAGTGAATTAGAAAATGGCAAACGTGATGTGGATATCACCATCATTTTTGCATCCGGCTTTCATGGAGACAGTTCTCCCTTTGATGGAGAGGGAGGGTTTTTGGCACATGCCTATTTCCCTGGACCAGGAATTGGGGGAGATACTCATTTTGACTCAGATGAACCATGGACTCTAGGAAATCCTAATCATGATGGTAAGTGCATAGTTTTATTCATTGTAATTTTTTCTCCTTTTATTTATATTTTTGGAATTTCCAAGTGATTTACTAATATGCAAACTGAATCTAAACAAACTAAATTTGTCTTTAAAATTATCAAATACTGAGGCTTTTTGTAACATTTTAGAACAAGAGTTTCTATGGGTCACTAGACTAATAATTTTTCATGTGGCTTTTGATTAAAGAATAGAACTTTACACTGTTCTAAATACTCTAAAGTGAATTTTGTTTTCTATAAAATGTCATTTAAAAGATTCCATAGTTTTCAAATCATAGGACATGCATTAAACAAATTCTGTGATTTTTTTTTTTTTACTCTTTATTCCAGAGTTCCCACTTGAAATTTAACCCTGATTAACATTTGTGGTGTGGCTTCTGTATCTTTTTTTTCCCCCCCATTACCACCTTTCTTTTTTTTTTTTTTTTAGATTGAAGTACAGTGAATCATAATGTGTTAATTTCTAGTGTACAGCACAATGTCCTAGTCATGTATATATATATACATATATTCATTTTCATATTTTTTTCATTAAAGATTATTACAAGACATTGAAATAATTCTCTGAGCTAATATAGAGGAAATTTTTTTAAATCTATTTTTAATATATAGTGGGTAACATTTGTAAATCTCAAACTCCCATATTTATCCCTTCCCACCCCCTTTCCCCAGTAACCGTAAGACTGTTTACTAAGTCTGCCAGTCTGTTTCTGTTTTGTAGATGAGTTCATGGTGTCCTTTTTTTTTTAGATCCCCGTATGAGTGATATCATATGGTATTTTTCTTTCTCTTTCTGGCTTACTTCACTTAGAACGATGATTTCTAGTTCCATCCATGTTGCTGCAATTGACATTGTTTTATTCTTTTTTATGGCTGAGTAGTATTCCATTGTATAAATATACTACAAATTCTTTATCCAGTCCTCTGTTGATGGACATTTAGGTTACCTCCATGTCTTGGATATTGTATATAGTGCTGCTGGGAACATTGAGGTGCATGTATCTTTTTGAATTAGGGTTCTCTTCAGATATATACCCAGAAGTGGAATTGCTGGGTCATATAGTAGGTCTGTTTTTAGTTTTTTGGGGAATCTCTATACTGTTTTCCATAATGGCTGCACCAACAGTGTAGGAGGGCTCCCTTTACTCCACACTGTCTCCAGCATTTATCATTCATCGAATTTTGAATGATGGCCTTTCTGAATGGTGTGAGGTGATAACTCACTGTAGTTTTGATTTGCATTTCTCTGATAATTAGTGATATTGAGCATTTTTTCATGTGCCTATTGGCCATTTGTATGCCTTCATTGGAGAATTCCTAGTTTAAGTCCTCTGCCCATTTTTGGATTGGGTGGTTTGTTTTTTTTATTAAGTTGTATGACCCGTTAATATATTCTTGAAATTAAGCCTTTGTCAGTCACATCATTTGCAAATATTTTCTCCCATTCCGTAGGTTACCATTCTGTTTTCCTTTTGGTTTCCTTTGCTGTGCAAAAGCTTATAAATTTAATTAGGTCCCATTTGTTTATTTTTGCTCTTATTTCTATTGCCTGAGCAGTTTGCACTAGGAGAACATTGCTAAGATTTATGTCAGATAATGTTTCTCCTATGTTTTCTTCTAAGAGATTTATTGTGTCTTGTCTTATAATTAAGTCTTTAAGCCATTTTCAGTTTATTTTCATGTATGGAGTGAAGGAGTGTTCTAACTTTATTGATTTACATGCTGCTATCCAGTCTTCCCAGCACAATTTGCTGAAGAGACTGTCTGTTCTCCATTGTATATTTTTGCCTCCTTTGTCAAGATTAATTGACCATAGGTCTATGGATTTATTTTTGGGTTCTCTATTCTGTTCCATTGATCCATATATATCTGTTTTTATGCCAATACCATGCTGTTTTGATTACAGGACCTTCATAGTATTTTATAAAGACTGGGAGGGTTATTCCTCCAGCTTCATTCTTTCTCTTCAATATTGTTCTGGCAATTCTGGGTCTTTTGTGATTCCATATAAATTTTAGGATTGTTTGTTCTAGTGAAAAATGTCCCGGGTAATTTGATAGAGATCATGTTAAATCTGTAGATCGCCTTGGTGAGTATGACCATTTTAATGATATTGTTTCTTCCAATCCAAGAGCATGGGATATCTTTCCATTTCTTTAAGTCTTCTTTAATTTCCTTAATCAGTGTTTTGTAGGTCTCTGTGTTTAAGTTTTTCACCTCCTTGGTCAGAGTTATTCCTAAGTATTTTATTGTTTTGGATGCAGTTTTAAAATTTCTTTACTTTCTTTTCCTGCTAATTCATTGTTATCATAAAGAAATGCAACTGATTTTTGTATGTTAATCTTGTATCCTGCTCCCTTGCAGAATTCTTTTATTAGCACTAGTAGTTTGTGTGTGTGTGTGGAGCTTTTAGGGTTTTCTATGTATAGTATCATGTCATCCACATATAGTAACAATTTTACCTCTTCTCTTCCAATTTGGATCATTTTATTTCTTTTTCTTGCCTGATTGCTGTGGCTAGGACTTCCAAGACTATGTTGAATTGAAGTGGTGAGAGTGGGCATCCTTGTCTTGTTCCAGATTTTAGTGGAAGCTGTTCAGTTTTTCACCACTGAGTACTATGATGACTGTAGATCTGTCATAAATAGCTTTTATTTTGTTGAGATATATTCCCTCTATACCCACTTTGGTGAGATTTTTTTTTTATCATAAATGGGTGTTGAATTTTATCAAATGCTTTTTCTGTATCTATTGAGATCATCATGTGATTTTTGTCCTTTCTTTTGTTGATGTGGTGTATCACATTGATTGCTTTGCATATGTTGAACCAGCCTTCTGTTCCTGGGATGAATCCAACTTGATCATGGTGTATGATCTTTTCTATGTGCTTTTGGATTCTGTTTGCTAATATTTTGTTGAGGATTTTTGTATCTATGTTCATCAGTGATTTTGACCTGTAATTTTCTTTTTTGGTTGTGTCTTTGTCTGGTTTTGGTATCAGGGTGATGGTGGCTTCATAGAAGGAGTTTGGGAGTACTCCCTCCTTTTCAGTCTTTTGGAAGAGTTTGAGAAGGACTAGTGTGAGTTCTTCTTTGTATGTTTGGTAGAATTCCCCAGTGAAGCCATCTGGTCCTGGACTTTTGTTTGTGGGGGCATTTTCTATTGCTAATTATATTTCATTTCTAGTGATTGGTCTGTTCAAGTGGTGTATTTCTTCTTGATTCAGTCTTGGTGGACTGTATGTTTCTAGAAAGTTATCTGTTTCTTCTAGGTTGTCCAGTTTGTTTCCATAAAGTTATTCATAGTATTCTCTTATGATATTTTGTATTTCTGTGGTATTGGTTGTAATTTCTCCATTTTCTTTTCTTATTTTATTTATTTGTTTTCTCTGTCTTTTCTTCTTGGTGAGCCTGGCCAGAGGTTTGTCAATTTTGTTTACTCCTTCAAAAAACTAGCTCTTGGTTTGATTGATTGTTTCTATTTTTTTAAATCTCTATTTTATTTTTTTCCTCCCTGATCTTTATTATTTTCTTCCTTCTGTTGACTTTTGGTTTTGTTTGCTCTTTTTTTTCTAATTATTTTAGGTGGTAAGTTAGTTCGTTTATTTGAGATTGTTCTTTTTTGAGGAAGGCCTGTATCACTATGAAATTCCCTCCTAGGACTGCTTTTGCTGCATCACATAGATATTATGTGGTTGTGTTTTCATTGTTGTTTGTCTCTAGGTGTTTTTAAATGTCTTCTTTGATTTCATCATTGATCCATTGTTTTTTTTAGTACCATGTTGTTTCTAATCTGTAACATTTTGCCCCCTGTCTTTTGTCTTTATAATTTTCTTGGTCTCCCAATCTGATATAACTACATAAGTTATTTTTTATTATTCTTTATTTTTTATCAACTTTAGTTTCTTGCATATCTAACATATCAATGTTCTAAACTTTATGATTATTCTGATATCCAAAAATAATGTAAAGACGAAATCTCAACAACTAAAAGAATAGTTACTTGATATAAGAAACGTGTGTTTCTTCCTAGGCAAAAATCCATACTTTACTTTTATGTTTAAAAATATTCACAAAATTATAGGATTTGAGAAGTATAAGTAGCCATCTTCATAGTTCTTGTAATCAAGACTTAAATATTTTTCTTTCACACCACAGTAGAATGTTGAATATGTAAGCGTGCATTGTTTAATGACAACTAATCAGCTAATAAAACTCTTAATGAGTCCTTTATAAGTTAAGCCCAGCCATCAAATTAAGTTTAGTTAGTTCATTAGAAGAGTTAATTAGCTGGATTAGTGTAATAGCCTTGCAATTTTAGAGTATGCAGAGTTCAATCACATTAAGAACAGAATGAATTAGGTTGAGTTAAACTTAAAATAACATTAATTTTCAAAGAAAGCAAATATAATAAATAACTGTTCATGTTTTCCAAAATAAGATAAAATTTCTGGTATTAAATAAAATGATCTTTTGAATTGTCATTAATAAGTGTATTTACTATAATATAAAATTATTATTTTATTTTAAGAACTAGTTTGGAGACTTATGGCAAAATATGTTGGGAGATTTCATTATCATGGAATTAAAAGCCAAATACTTTGGAATCAAACAGATCTGCGTTCCTGGCTAATTGCTCATTAGCTCAAGACACCTCTAACATACTGCGTAGTTGATTTCATTCTTTATCTTATATTGCAGGGCTGGAAACATTGTAAGTAAATTGGTTTCTATTCAGACATATTTAACTTACTCTATACCTGAGTATCTTATTATAAAATGCCTGCAACATAACAGTTGACCCATACTGGTTGATGCATAATTTATTTAAAATTAAATGTGTTTATTTTATCAAAATCACACAGGCATTCTAATGAAGTAGTCCAGAATTCTTTAAGTCACTTGTTAACATTGTTTTGAATAATTGAAGAAAATTTTCATTGTAAATAATTGAGAAAAAAATAGCACTTATAATGGTAGAATTTTGCTGACACAGGGAAATCTGTATTTGATTCCAGGGGAAAGATTTTCTTCTAAAATTCTAAACAGAGAAAATTATATTTTATTTTGATAATGAATCTAATTGTTAAGATACTTTAAATCTGTAGCTTTGAAATTGTGTTAATTTGGCATGTGACCTCATGAATTTAAAATTGTTTTAAAATTATATGTGAAGGAGACGGTGCCTATTAAATGACCTGTATTTTCTCTCAAAATATTGAAATCATCAAGAAAGCTGCACAAATCCTTTAGAATGTATCCTCTGGATACAATAGCTGGATTATTTTAGGCATCAACCAATGCTTTTAAAAATAAGAAATTTTAAAAAAATCTATAGGGGCATTTGAAGTGACATAGGAAATAAGAATTTTTCCACTGATTTGAGTATGATTGATATTACAAATGCTTGTGTGTTTTGTGTAATTTAAGACTTTTTTCAAGGGATATATATGTTGGAAAGAATTGTGAAATAAAACATAGGAGGTAAATGTGTACAATCCAGTCAAAGGACTTGTGACTCAGATTATATTATATTATATATTTGATTTTATTGCCTTTGATTGCCTTTTAACTTATACTGTAGAAACATAAAAATATTTTTGTACACACACATACTATTAAAATCCTAAACAAAACAGTTATATAATATGTAGTGTTCCATTTGGAGGAAGATATTTCTTTACTGGTCCAATGGGAATATTTTTTTCTTTTGAGTGAGCTGAAAGGAAATGATTCTGCAAAATAATAATGTTTCAGAATTATAGGAGAAAAGGGAAAAGTTGACTGACTGTTCAAGATGTAACACCATAAGGATTGACTGCTTAATTGAAATTCAAACTTTTAACTAGCAACAGCAGGGCAGCTCGGGTAATGTCATGTGAAGTACTGATCATTTATCAAAAGAAAAGCCTCTAGCTTTGTTGTGGTACTGGTGAATGTGTGGAGAATTAATCCATGTGTACATCCCAGATGCTATCTGTAAGATTGTCTTTTTGTATCACAAATATACATGCACAATTCTGACATTTTCATTAATAAACTTTCTTTTCTTTACTCTAGTCCTCCAATGCCCCCAGCTTACTTACCTGAAAATTTTTCTTTCTCTCCTATTCATAGCTCTTAAGCACCTAGAAAATAGAGAAGCTTGACAATTTAGCAAAAATGCAAATGAAAGAACCTCTTGATAAGTACCCAGCTCATTTTCCACAGCACATTGCTCAGCTAATGAAGGCAATTTGAATTCTGTCTACCTCAAATGAGATAAACAGTATCTTTGGCTGCCAGTAAACCTTAATTCATCATTATCCACTTTCCTATCAATTTGCTTATAGTCATGATAGCTTTTGAAACTTAAGGTAATGTCCATTAAGCAGGTTACCCACTAGTTACATTAAAATAAATAAACACACACACACACACACACACACACCCCATACACACAGCCCTAATAAAATAATGCCTTTCTTTTCCAAGACATTTTGTTTTTGTTCATGGAGTGGATAAGCAGAACATGTGCATACTAATTCTAAATAGAAAATGCTACTGTGATATGGTTTTTGAAAAGAGTACATTGCCTGAATGTGAGTTGGAAAATTTAAATCTAGCAAAATGTTGAGATTCATTTTGAGCGTCATTATCATATTGTTTCCTTGGCTATCGTATAACATTTAAATGGTACTGTCAATTGCAAACACAAACCTACCACAAAGATTATTTCTAATCAGACAAGTAATCTACCACAGTCAGGATTTCAAATTGATAATCTCCAAACAAAATGCTTATCTATTAAAATGATATATAAAACTATGACAGAGAAATAACTAGATGTATATCTTATTTTACCGTGCAGCTGCAATTCTACTAACAAAAAGAATGCATTGCATTGGCTCTGTTTATTGTCAAAAAGGTCACTGCCTAAAGTCAGAAGGTGATCAGGAGGTGCTGTTGTAGCAGTCTATCTAAAAACTAAGGAGAGATGAAGGATGATGAAAATTTCATCTGAGACATCAAAATCCTTAAATCTGTTGCATCATTGCAAAGGTTAATTTTATGTGTCAAGTTGATTGCGTTAAGAGATGCCCAGATAGCTGGTAAAATATTAGTTCTGGACGTGTCTGAGGGTGCTTCTGGAAGAGATTATCTGATTCAACAGGCTGAGTAAAGAAGATCCTTCTTCACCGACGTGAGCGGGTATGAGCCAATCCCTTGGGGGCCAGAATAGGACAAAAGAGGAAGGGTGAATTCTCTCCCTTCTGGAGCTGAGAAGGACATTTTTTCCTGCCTTTGTACATCACAACTCCTGGTTCTTAAGCATGTGAATTCAGACTGAATGATACCATCAATTTTCCTGGTTTTCTAATTTGTGGACAGTAGATCATGGGGCTTCTCGGCTGCCATAATCTCATGAGTTAATTCCTATAATAAATCTAGTCTTATTTAGCCATATATATCCTATTGGTTCTGTTTCTCTGGAATCCTTGATGAATATTATTATTAAATATGAAATTTTACATCCAAGCCCACTCATTCTTTGACTAGACCAAGTATAAGTTAAATATCTTCATGATACGATGCTTGAGTCAATGGTCACAATTTGTGTAGGCCAGGGAGAGTTAACCTTCTCTAGGAGAGAGTTTGTTATTGGTGTGTGAATACAGGTTACCAAGGGGTGAACCTAGGCTAAGGCCAGCTGTCTGCCACTTGCCAACCTTTTCTGCTCATTCTGCAGCTACAACTGCTGTATAATGTTTCTCAGATGCCTACAGGATTTGGACTTTTGATCTTTGAGAACAGGAAGGGTTAGATGCCAAACAGATATTACCAAGACGCCTAGAAGTGCCACAGTCTGGGGGAATATTGTCTAGATGTACCAGCCCTGTGCTTTTTGAAGATATGGGAAGGAGCTGATATGATTGGACAGCCAAGTACCTTAACCCACCCTTTATGACCAGAGTGCTTATTGAACTTGTAAATTCTAAAAATATTAGCACTCTAACCCATAGTTCTTACCTTACCATGTTTTACTAAAACTTGGGAGCTCTCTCTCAAAGGAACTTGGCTTTCAAAACTATGATAGAGGTGTTTTTTTTTTTTTATTGTTTTTCAAAATCTGATTTACTTCCTGGAGTAAACTTTATTTTATTAAGCTTATTTCATTTCACTAGACTGGTGACCTAAAGCTTGATATGCTTGAGGTTTTCAAACCCTCTCAATTACATTGCTTCTTGTGATTAATATGCAGCTTCTACTTGGTTATTTATTTTTAGATCTTTGTGTGCATCTAGAGAGTAGCAGGTGAATTGGTGTCGTCACACGCAAGATGGTCTTTTGTTATCTCAGTTTTACTGAATTATATAGATGGATCATGAATATTAAAATGCATATAATATAGAGCTCTTAATAAATTGAAATATAAAGCCAGAAATTTCAATGGCTTAACAGAATAGAAAACTATTTCTTACTCATGTGTTGGGACAGTGGGACTGTCCAGTCACTCGGTCAGAGACCCAGAATCCTGGAGGCTCGGCCACCATAAATACGGGATTTCCAGTGTTGCTTCAGGCATCAACATCTAAAGAGCAGCTGAGTGAACCGAGGTAGGTTTGCTCATGGAAGGGTGTTATGTGCCAGACTGCAAGTGGTAAATAGCATTCCTGACCAAGCTCCACTAACTAGAATTCAATCCTACGGCCACACCTAATCACAGGGAAGCCTGGAGAAAGTTGTTGGGTTTGATGAGTCAGTGTCTGCCACTGTCTAATATCGAACAATGATCGTTTGATATTAGATATCCTGTTCTGTATCTGTGGGTAAGTGGCTTAAGCATAATTTGTCTTAATACAGATTATGACCTGTTGACCATTATTTAGTATCTGTTACTCCTCTCCTCAATTTATCTTCATATAGGTTACTTATCCTTAAATCTAGATAGATAACAAAGCAAAATTAAATGGGAGTTTCAAATTTAGCCACTAGTTTATCAATATAGAAAATTACTGTGTTTGTGTTTTTTTTAAAAATCCAGTTGTTTGGAATTAATAATTTTATATTTTTATTGCCTACATTTTCAAGACTATTAATGAATCTCTACCTGAGTTTTGTGCAATTATTTTCCTGCAAAATTACAACCATACCATTACAATACTACCATTTAGTAATTGCCTGACAGTTTAAACACAACAGAATTATCCACTAATTATTCTCACTTTTAATTTATAACTCATTTCTTCATTTGAAATCAGATGTTGCCACAACTTGCCTCTTCCTCAGTCTGTTGATAACATATGAGGGCAGCAGCAGAAACAGCCCTTGTTACAATCCACGGTGGAAGTTGTACTCTTGTCGCTGATTGGATGCATCAGAGAACAAGTCAGTGGGCTGAGATGACGTTTCACGTCTGTTAGGCAAGGCTCTACTAGATACATGTGTGCTGAGCAGTGGAAATTGACCTAAGATCCTGGAATATCAGCCTGCTCTCCAGGTTTCAATTAAAGTGGTTATTTGACTAGTATCTGAAAAGAAAAGTAGGGAAATAAAGAATTAGTTTAAAAACTCATTCTGTGGCTTAGCATCAGTCTCATTAAATAATAGGAACAAAATTTATTTGACACTCTCTTAAATTCATCTTACATTTTTAACTCATTTGTTCCTCACAACAAACTTATAAAGTAGACAGTGTAATTTTGCAAGGAAATTGAGGCACAGAAAGTCTGGTAACTTGCTCCAGGTTAGCTAGTTAGGAACAGCAAAATGATACAATGAAAAGGATGCTAAAGAATCTACTTGAAGATTCAGGAGAAAAGCCTATTGCTGAAAATATTTTATCAAGTGAACCAGAAAAGCAATATTGGAAACAACTCAAAATACCCGTAAAGGAAACAGGAAACCCGTTACTGCTGTAACAACTGAGTCTGTCATGTGCAAGAAAATCTTGGTAAGCATTTTCAGAAAAACATGGTAGGAGGAAATGATGTGAAATTCGAGGCTAGATATTAGAATACCTAGTAGATAGCTTCAGTGTAAGAAGTATAGATTCTCCCAAAGGAAAGAAGAGTGGAAAAATTAAAGCAAAAGAAATAAGCAAATACATAGTAGCAAAAATGTCTTATGCTAAATTACGACAGCAGTGTGCAATTCAGAAGGAGTCATTGTGTTCATCGCAAAATTAACTCAATTGGATCCATATGTAAATACATCCTACAAGTAAAGAAAAAAATCCCTTTCACCAATAAGCAGAAAAAAAAAAATTCTTCTCAGAGGACTGAAAAACAAAGCGAATCATTGTTTTGCTTGTTTGTTTGTTTGTTTTAGCCTCTGGTATGCAAAGTGCTAAAAAAATGGAAGAAATGATTCATAATACTATTTTATATACTAATGACTTACTTTTTATTATTAAACTATATCTGTGATTTTAAAATATGTGTCTATAAATGATACTTGTTTTAGAAATCCTATCTGACCTGAGGGATAGTTCCTTGTGATTTGGCAATAATATAAAGACAGAAGCAAATTGTGATGTAAATATACAGCTTTGATATAAAATATGATGTTAACATAGAGGTCTGATATTACTGACTTTTCATACACTTTCCCTTCAATAAACATTTCATTGACAATTCTGGTGTTAGTAATATGGTGGAAATCTGCATTATATGGTAGGAACTGCAGGGAAAGACTAAACATTATATAAAATTCCAATAAAAATATTAATATTGCATACTGTTTTAAAAGATTTTTTTCTTGCAATCTAGGATAGAGATACAATACAATTATTTGTAATATTGATTATGAGAAGTACCATAATAGAGATTTTAAAAGGACACTCTTGAAATTCCTACTTCTGGAGGACTAAATGTTTTAAAGATTCTTCTTACTACTGAATAACTAGATAATCAATGAAGCATGCCTTTTTTGACTATATGGCATCACATTTAGGGAGTAATATCTCCAAAATATCAAGAAAACAGTGAACTGAAACTAGAGTTTTGCATAATCCACACATGTGAAAAGCAGAGATGAAGCCTTACCTTAGTTCAGAGGCACAGTGAGGAAGTTGAATCTGGAAATCCTGTATTAAAATGCCAGCACTTGGATTTAGACGACGTGATCTCAGATTCATTGTACCACCCAGCCTACTCACACACTTGGCTCCCAGTATAAGCAAATCCATATTCTCTCTAGAGACAAGCATACTGGATTTAGGCTGTCAGATTTTTTTCACAGATGGGTATAATGTAAATGTAAGTTTACAATTAAAGATCACTAAACAGAAAAGAAAACCAAGCATCATGAATAAGAATCAGCTCTAAAAAAAAGAGACTGTTCTTCAGGAATTTAAGTTATTGAAATTATAAATTTAAGAAATATATAATTTCAAGATGATGATATCTCTGAAAAGGGAAGATGGAATTATGGAAAGAAACAAGCAACAAGATACTATTACAAAAGACCAAGAAGAGCTGAAAAATAAAACCTAAAAGGGTAATAGTAAGAATAAAATATAATAATAATGGGTAGATTAAACAGCAGGCTGAAATTAGCTAAAGAACTAGTGAATAAAAAGATCTAAATAAATCCACAAATTACAGTGTGGAGAGCAAAATGGATGAAACATATGAAAGAAAGATTGAGATAAGGAAAATAGAACTAAAGATCTAATATAAATACAGTCAGAGTACCAGAAAGAGAGAAGTGGAAAAAAAAAGAAAGGAAAAGAAGCAATGCCTGAAGGCATACTAACTGATAATTACCTAGAAATAAAAGAATAACTCCACCCATAGAAGAATCACGATTTATTCAAAGCAGCATAATTGCACACACACAGACACACTTTAGAGTAACTGCAGGGCACCAAAGACAAAGAAGAGACTTTCAAAGCAGACATAGAGATGGATGGAAAAGACACTTCATCTACAACCCTGCAACTAGACAGGAAACTCCCCAGTCAATAAGGAAATCCAGCAGACAGTGGAATATTTTGAAATGCTAAGAAAAAAATAACCATCAGGCTAGAATTATCCAATAACACTGTGTTTCAAAAGTTAGGATAACATAGCAAATTTAAAAAGGATAAAAAATGAGAAAGTTGTCCATTTATTTAATAATTCTAAAAGACTTCCTAAGACTTAAAAGAAATTAATTGTAAAAGAATCTTAGATAAAAGAAATAATTTTGATCAAAGAAATGAATAATGCCAAGTATGAAATTATACTATTATATACTCTGTACAACTTAAAAGAGACAAAAGAACCTTATTAAATAATAATAGCATGAAAACCAGGGAGAGAGTCAATATTAAAATACTCTAAGATTCTTATATATTTTAAGAATAAGTTTAAGGAATTAATCTTATATCCTGGTAAACAGACAAGGTAAATTTTCAAGGGTAATTAATACAAAAAACTAAGCAGAGTATAATTTCTAAAATAGAAGGAAAAACAGTAGAAGAAAACAAAAATAAATTTTAAAGTTGCAAAAGAAAAACCTACATTTTTAAAAAAATAAGGAAGGAACACTAATGGCATAAAAAGAATAAATTTTAAAATATTAATATAATTACTTTAAAATTCTAAACGTATCAGTAACTGCAATGAGTGTAAATAGACTAAACTTCCAGTTAAAAATCAAAGTTTTTAAAGCGAATAAAAACAAAATTCTGCTAGGTACAATTTATATACCCAAAGTGTTGCAGCAAGTGTCAGTAAGGATATACATCAGAAAGAACACTTATACATGTTGGACATGAGTATAAACTGTTCAAGCCACTGGCAAAGGGTTTGGCCAAAATCTAGTTAAAGTGAACATTTACATGTACTCTGATACAACAATTTTATATCTAGATTTAGTGACAGTCTAAACAAAGACTTGCCCTTGTTTACCAGTTAACATGCACAAGAATGGCTTCATACCAGCATCTTTTATAACAGCAAAAAAGAAGAACTAAAAGTCTGTGTATCAGAATGAATATATGATATTATTTATTTGCTTACAAAATGGACTATGAAGTGGCAGGGAATTGTTACCACCACTATTAGCAACCACCACTATTAGCAACAATATTGATGATTCTTAACACAATAATAAGTGAACAGGGCAAACTGCAAAAGTCTAGATACAATATGATATCATTTGTTCTAAGATTAAAAAAAAATCCCAAAATAATAAAGTACAGGCATATAAATGAGCTTTTCAAACAAGGGAAAGGTATTACAATTTTAAGAATAGAATTAGCTCTGAGGGAAGCAGAGGAATGAAATATGGACAAAACATGTAAGTCCATGTAAAGGAGTTGGCAACACTTCATTTTCAAGTTGGGAGGATAGGTGTCCAGGTTCACATTACGCTTATGCTATGCTTCACAATTTACATATATGTTAAGTAGGTTGTTTGACCTATATGAAATATTACATTATTTAAAAGGGTCTTGCTAAGAGTACAGAACCCAAAATGTTGTTTTATCTTAATTGAATTTCCCAATCACATTGAAACAAACTTTTCACGTGAAAGAAAGCATTTGAATTGAGAATTAAAGAAAAAGTATAATTTTGACAGAGAGAGATGGGAAGAAAGAAATATCAAGCAAAGGAACTATATGGAAAAAAATCATAGAGTGTAAAATAATTAGAACATCTTTGTCTAGAACAGGATTTCTCAACTTCAGCACTGTTGACATTTTGGGACAGATCATTTTGTTGGGTGTTGAGGAATTTCCATTAATGACACCATCCCTGGCCTCTATCTATAGATGCCAGCAGTAACCTCAATTAGAAATAATCAAAAGTGTCTTCCAACCAAAACTCTCTCCAGTCTTTGCCAACAGTCCACTGGGTGAGGTGGGGAGGTGTGGATCACAAACTCAGGTGAGACCACCGCTGGTCTAGAGGATGGCATAATTAAACGTGACCAGTAGCAACAGCTAAAACTGTGAAGCTTGGTTTTATCCAATTTGTTGAAATCATTTAGTGACAGGTTGATGACGTCTGTTTCTCTGGTGGCCCATTGAAATCCACCAAACTAGTTTAATAAGGAAATAAAATGAACACACCTGTAATTTAGGATTTTTATTCGGTATGCAGCATATAAACTATCTCAGAAGGAGGAAACTAGGAAGAGTTGATTTCTCTGTTGAAATTGTTCTGTGGCCCCTGGTCAATATTATCTCCTATACCACCATGTTATTTAAAATATGTACTAGAGAATGACAGAGTACTGAAAATGGAATAGAGTCTGAGAACAACCTACAAGCAATAGTGGATTTCGTTAAAAAGAGATTACTGCACAAAATAAAACATATAAGAGTATGTAAGAATTTAATTTTGACTATTAGATTTCACTTTTTCAGATGTGAAAATTCTGGTGACTCCATCCTACCTACCCAAAAAGTAGAAACCTTTGAATATTTGTCTTGGCAATTCTAGTTTAAATTTATTAAACTCATTACTTACAGTGTTTTTTTTTAAATTCTGATCACAGTCTCGAACTGTGTCTTGGATATATTTAATTCTACATTTGCTCATGCATTAAATACTTGTTTCTGATTACACACCAAGGTTTCAATTTTAGAATTGGAAAAATTGTCTCAAGTAGTATACAAGGCTTCTCAGAGTAACAACTTATGTCCTATTTACTTAAATTTACTTTACATATATGAAATGGAATTTCACTCTAAGATTATTCTATATTATATTAACCTGTAATATATACAGATTATCCAATCTTAATTCTCATTTCTTTGATTTTTTATCTTAATTTTTTAAACCAAATTTTCCCATTTTTTTTCTGTTTCATAGTGTAAGTTTTCCAAATGTGCGTATGTGTGTACTTTTATGACTGTGTGTAGAGTAAATCAGGTTTCCTTAGAGCAAAATTGGCACTTTGTTAGAACTTTCTTTTCATTTGCCAAGATATGCTTTTTTTATAGCCACGTGATCTTTTAATTTTATTATTAAATTATGCATATTGGATAGAAAATAAGATCAAGAAAACTGGCATTCATTTAGTTCTAGCAGATTTACTCATTCTAGAACAGTGCCAAAGGAGGACATACTAGCAAGAAAATACATATTGTTATGGTATATCTAACACATTTTTCTGATTCCATACTAAACCAGTGGCAAAAAAAAAAAAAACCTAGTTTAATTAAAAGTTTTTAACCTAATTAAGCTTTTCTTTTAGAGCTCTTTTTGAGGGAGTGACTTTATCAAAAAAAATTTAGCTAGATGAGTGGTATTTAGGTTTTTTTACTTAATAGAAACATGCTGGGGAAGTGTTCATTTCTGTTTTGCAGTTTACTTCTCAGCAATGTGATCCAGAAAATTAAATTAGCTGTAATTTAAACCTTTAAATTTACCTCAGACTTTCAATGTAATTCCCTGGCCTTAGCAGACAACTGTGAATCTTAAATTGAAATCAGTTTATGAAATTATATTCACAGCTCTCCTTTCTCCCGCTTCTTTGACTTCAGTTCATTGTTTCCTTGTGAATTACTGCCTTTGGCAAAAATGGATGCATTTTATGCCCGCTACTCCTTCCGTCATAAGGTTCTATCAGCCCTCAGGACCGTGCATCAGTCTAGGCAGCCTTCTTTATCCTAACCGTTACCTCTTTCATTTGTAACTTTCTGGTCCACAAATACACACATTTCCTGTACTATCTTAAAACCATAATGAATTCTTATGTAACAAATGAAACCAAACCAGAGGTGAAGTATCTTGAAAAATAGATTTGCAGACAGAATAGACCATAACTTTTTTAAAATCTCAGTATATTTAGAACAATCATTTTAGTCACGTAAGGACTTCAAGGAGAACCCTTCATGCTTTAGCCCAAGGTCAGCTGGCCCAAGTCGCCAGGAGGAAATAAGAGAATCATTGAGGAAGCACTGGGTACTAGTTCCCTTTACCTGGGTTTATTACCAGCTCATATGATTTCAGTCAGACTAACCCACTCACCATATGACCCTGAGTGTATTCTTTTCTGAACATTATCTCTTCAGTTCAAGACGGAGGGTTTGCAATGACAGGAGGAAAGAGATTGTTGTCATCACACCCTTCCCTCAACTTGAATGTCTGTCCATCTCTATTCAGGACACCAGGAGTTTATACTCAGATATAGACAGTTTTATATATCTATAATTGTTATTATGTTGTATATAATTTAAAAATATTTACCATTTCACTGCACATTATTTATCCATAATTTTTCTAATTCATTAAAATAGCTGAAATACAGTTCAGTGATTCATATTTTGCCGTATGATTGAATATAATTTATTACTATACTATGGCCAAAATTTAGTTTATTTCCAGTTTTAGCTATTAGTTATATTGTATTGAGCAAATTTGTATATATATTTTGGTTGACATTCAAGTTATTTCTGAAGAGTAGAGTCACATAATTATTTAGCTAAGGAACATAAACTTTTTAAGAGAGCTTGATATGTTATTAAGTTATTTTTTTCAAAAATGAAGAACGACTTTACATTCCTACCAGCAGTATATAAAAGTGTACCATCCACTGGCCATTAGCATAACAATAAATATGATATAATGGTAAAGATTAATGATAATAATAATAAAACAATAACAATAGTGTGTACTTTCTGTTAAGCACTTTTAGGTGCCATAGATGAATTTTCATTTAATTCTGACTGCAGCTGTATTGTGTGTGTGTGTGTGTGTGTGTGTGTGTGTGTGTGTGTGTGTATCTTACCCATATGGGATGGTTGCACAGCACGCAATTTCAACCACCCAAAGCTATCCACCTGAGTTTAACTCTAGTAATACCTAATTTCTCACCTTGACCAATTTGAATAGATAAAAGTTTAATTTCACCCATTTAGAAATTTTATTGATACTGAATAGTGCATATTTTTTATATTTATTTATCTGTATGTGTTTTGTGAATGTTCATTAGCTGTGTCTTATCTTGGTTCCATCTGGACCATGCTACTAAGTTGTTTTCATTAATTTGTAAAAGGCCATTAAATAGGAAGGATATTGGCTGTTTACCTGATTTTCTCCCACTTCTTCATTTTCAGAAAGTGGGAGAGAGCAATGCTACCTTCTTTCATGCGTAAGAATTTGGAGGCTCCCTGCATTTGGCTTGCCTATGGGGAGTATTTTTCCTTTATTGGGTACCAGATTGACAGTCATAAGTTATTTCCCCAATGTTGTATTACAGTTTTTCTGTTTCATCCAAATATTATATTGATATGTTGGGAAAGGCTAGTGTTAATATTTGATCTCAATGATATTTTAACTTTAATGATTTTTCAAATGGTACATTCTTTTGTGATTTTATTATTTAAAAATTTCCTGTATTATAATATACAAAATATATCTCCTGATTTCTTCAAACATGGAATGTGGTTGAGCAGGCAGTATTTTATCTATTTTTTTAAATTTGATGTTAAATAATTGGTTTTCTGAGTTCTTGTAGGCAGCAGTGCTTTCTAATCAAAATGTTATGAGATTTACACAATGAGGTTATTAAGACTTTTGAAAAATATATAAAAATATTATAAAGAACTTAGTTATATACTCAGGATCTTACAAAAATTAATTCCATAGAATTGAATTCATAGCGACAATAGAAACCAGATTAATTTTTATCTTTCAAGTTTCCGTAATTGAAGAAATTACATTTTGACTGTAGCTCATGTGCCACTTGTCCTTTTGAAACATCACATCTAATTTCTCTCCCAGTGGAGATGGGCCCTTTAGTGAATCAGTTCTGATGCACAGAATGTGGTGAAAGTGTTGCTTATGTGAATTCTGAGACTAGGTCATGGAAAGGATATATAGCTTTTGCTTGGAGCTACTGAGGTATCTTATTCTTTCTCTTTCTTCTCTCATTCTTTCTCAAGATATTTGCTGTTAGGTCCCAGTCACCATGCTTTACAGAAACCCAGGTCACATGGAGAGACTCAGGAGCAGATGGACTCCCACCAGTAACCAACACCCAGTTGAAGTTATGTGGGTGTGCCACTGCCGAAGTGGGCCCTCCAGTCCCAGTTGTTTCCAAAAGAACGTGGACCCAGCCTATATCAAATTGCAACCTCATAGGAGACACCAAGTCACAACTCCCCAGCCAAGCTTCTTAAAAACTGATAGTTTGGTAATTCCTCAGAAGTTAAAACATAAGAGTTACCAGTTGACCCAATAGTTTTGCTCCTATGTATATATCAAGAGAAATGAAAACTTACATCCACACAAAACCTTGTAGAGGAATGTTTATATGAACCTTATTCATAGTGGCCAAAAGGTGGAAATGACTCATATGTCCACCAATTGATGAATGGATAAAAACAAAATATAGTATATTCATACAGCTGAATATTCAGAAATAAAAAGGAATGAAGTATTGATACATGCTATAACACAGATGAAGCCTTAAAACACTATGTTAAGTGAAAATCACAGTTATATGATTCACTTATATGGAAATAAATACAAATTACTAACTGAAATATGGCTAGTTTCCTAATCATCTTAACCTAACTTCAGTCATTAATTGATGAGTATATAAAACAATGCAATGCTGATGACTTTGATTCTTCTGCATAAATCAAAAAATAAGGAAGAGGGTAGAAAATTGGCCATATTCCCTGCTATTCTCATATGTAGGGGAAGGAAAGTAAATAAGTATGTGGACAAAAAAAAAATGCCTAAATATACAAAGATGCATCTTTTTCCCCCAAAAAGTTTTTATTTAGAGTCTTAAACCAAAGCTTGTGTAATACATGTGTGTGAACTACTCTGTGTTTAATTAGAATGACCTACAGAAAATATGGAGAGTATATAGAAATAGCTACACATCTGACAAAGGAAATTTTAATAATGTGATGCCCTAGAATAAGTCCTATCACCCCTGATTTCATAAGTTATTTGAAGAAGAAAATGCATTGAGAAGCACTTGACTTTTTAAGGACCCTTAACCCCCATCAAGAAGAGCAATGCTGAGGTAAGTCTGAAGGGCTATGAAAGGACTCAGAGATATGACTGGGCATAAAATTGGAAGATTTGCTTATTATGAGAATTTATAAGAATTTATCTAGAAAAAGATAATTCAAATGATATGTACAAAGTGTCAGAATCTGAACAATCAGCTATAAGTGAAGAACATATCATTTGGTGTCAAAAATAGCATACGGATAATTTAAGGAAAAAAATTAAGTCAAAAAAGGATGCCTAAAATTTAAATTATTGGATGTATTTTAAAGTGTCTTTGTTCTCACTGACAGAGTCCAAAGACTGGTCATAAACATAAATGCCTTGGTAAATGGTAAATCTTATGGCAGACTAATATTCTCATTGAGATTAAAAAAAAAAAAAAAGATGAAATAACATGTTTAAAGATACCACATTGCTGTCAGGAGATCCAGGACTTAAGATATGAAGATCAAACAAACAAAAGAACCAAAACCAAAAAAGAAGAGCCTAGATATTAGGTAATACTGAGGCATTTTGAAAATTCTGAAACTACAGGTAGAGAGTTGTTTTTAGGATTCAAGAGAAGCATAAGAAATTTTATAAATCTTACAGAGATAACTAGACCAAAAAAAAAAAAAAAAAAAAAAAAGCCACTTCTATGAAGGAAGCCAAGACTGTAGGGCCAAGATTAAGATGCCTGAGATCAGGGAAACATCAAGAAGTAAACCACAGTCTTTTGTTGTGCCCTTCAGACTCTTGCCAAATTTATAAACTGAACAAGATGAACACTTAGGAGCCAAAACAAAAGCTACTGAAGTATAGAGAATAACTTTTAGTTGAATTATGGCAGAGACAATACAAAAATTATAAGGCCTGGGGGATGATGGTGGACTCTGGTAAACACCACATCTTCCAACTGGGACATCTAGAGAGTGACCCCTTAGGAGCAGGATCTTAACAGGAATGTAAACCAGACACCACTCAGTCTCTGACGAGATTTGGGTGACCTGTCCCAGTTTGAGCTACCTACCAGAAGATAGGATGTATATTGTCTGGATTAAAAAAATATATCATCTAGAATCTTTTATTTGTTTTTTTTAATTAACAATGTCTGGCATTCAGTAAAAAATTACTAGGCTAGAACCAGAGAAAACCTTGAACACACCCACACCCACACCCCCCAAATGCATATGATCCAGATATTGGAATCATCATTCATAGACTTTAAAACAACTGACGAATGTGTCCAATAAATAGATGAGAAGATGAGGAGATTTCAGTAGTTAAATTGAATCTACTACAAAAGATCAAAGGGAAACACTTGAACTGGAAAAAAAAAATTAATAACTGAGCAGGTACATTTAGTAGAAGAGTGGGCACTGCAGAAAAGATAACGTGTTAATGTAAAGATGGATCAATGAAAATATCCAGGCTGAAGCATAGATAAACCAAGAATTTAAAAAGGAGAGAAAATAGCAGACATATGCAAAGTGGACACAGTGAAAAACATATACCATATGGAAATTCAAACACCAGAAAGGGAGAAAATAAAGAAAAAGAATAAAGCCAATATTTGGAGAGAAAATGGCAGAAAAGTGTCCAAAACAAATTTTAAAAATCACACCACCAATAAGATTAAACAAAAAGAAAAAATTACTCAAAGGCACATCATAGTGAAACTACTAGAATCTAAGGAGGACATCTTAAAGCATCAAGAATGGGCTAAAGAGGGGACAGTCCAATTTACTTAAGAGGAAGACAGTAGCACTGACATCGGACTTCTCAATATTAACGTGAGAGTCAAAGACAATAGGATGACAATGGGATCTTTAACACAGGCAAAGAAAATAATAACTGACCTAAAACTCTGTTCCTGCAAAAATATCTTTCAAAAATAAATGCAAACTAAATTTTCAGATGAAAATCCAAGATAAGACAGAACCACACTAGAGTAAGTCCTTAAATGGTTTGAGGCAAATGGATATGCAAAAGGTTTTTTCTTTTAATTTTTCTCCGACTAATTTTTTTAGTTTTTTTTTTTTTTGTTGTTGTTATTTTTGAGGGGGGTAATTAGGTTTATTTATTTATTTTTAGAGGATTGAACCCAGGACCTCATGAATGCTAAGCACACGCTCTACCATTTGAGCGCTGTCCTCCCCTACAAACGTTTCAGAACAGCCCTACAGAAGGAAGAGCCCCAGTGGAGGACTTACACTACCAGACAGCAAGACTTTGAGTAAAGCTGTCATATTAACCACATGATATACTGGTGTAAGGCTAGAAAAGAGAACTTTGTTAATGAAACAGTATAGAATAAAGAAATAAATCCACACATCCATAGTCCACTGTTTAATGACAGTCATTATACAGCAATATAGTAGGGAAAGGGTGGCCTTCATATGGTTCTAGTTTGACTGGATATCCACATGGACAGAATAAGAGGAACATGGCCAGCTAACCTCACACCACACACTTTAATGTGAAAGGCAAAACTACCTTGTTTCTAAAACAACATAGGAAATTTCCATGCCTATATCTGGAAAAAATGTTATACAAGACACATTTAAAAAGCACTGGCCATAAAGTGGACTTCATTATAATTGAGAATATGTGCTCATTTAAGAGAAAAGCATCACTAAGAGTGTGAAAAGACGGTTGTTTGTTTGGAATAAATATTTGTGACACATATATGTAAAGGAATTGTATGCAGAATCTGTTGTTGGAATATAATTCTTCATAGGTTTCTTGCATTTCTCTATCCATCTTACAAGTAATGTACTAACTACACATTTTTTTCTGGCCTTTCTGTCCACTGTGTCTGTATAGCAAACGACCTTTAAAGATACAGGTAGAGGATCTCTCTAGAGCAAAGAGCAGTCATGCTTAGTGCCCATTATAGAAGACTTTGGTACCCTAGCTCAGAGTTCTTCCTCTTTAATACATCACAAAGAATGGGCAGAAATCTACGTAGACCCATGCACCTCACCCTCATAGGACTTGGGGTAAAAGGAAACTAACAACATGATGCTTGATGTGCCATAAATAATAAGATCCTCTGTCTCTGATCCAGGTTTCTTGTGTCTTCTTCCAGCCCAAAATGGTGACAAGGTAACTTCTTACCTCTCAAATAGGACAAATCCTCAAATTGTTCACAGCCCTTGATGCATATAAAGAAGACCAACAAATCAAAAATAGATAACCTAATATAAAGATGGGCAAAAGATTTGAAGAAGCAGTTTACAAAAAGGGATCTGTGAATAACCATGTGAAAATTGCTCAACATCGTTAGGGTTCTGGGAAATATAAATTAAAACCACAATGAGATACCACTGATCCTGCAGAATAGCTAATTGAAAGGTTGACTATAACAATTGTCCATGAGAATGTGAAACTATTGGAGCCTCAATCAGTGCTGAAGGAGATGAAAAATTGATATGTAATTCTGTAAAACAATTTGTTACTATTTAAGCTGAATACATGCATGCCTAGTGAATGGGCATTTCATCGTGTGTGTGTGTGTGTGTGTGTGTGTGTGTGTATGCGTGGTGTAGGGCAGTGTTTTCAAAAAGACTTGAAGTAGAATGTTCAAAGCAGCAATAGACCCAAACTTGAACGACTCCAATATATGTCAATAACATAACAGATAACGCATGGTGTTATTTATTCAACAGAATGAGATATAGTATTGAGAAAGAACAATATGCAAAACCATGGGTGAATCTCAGTATGTGCTTCCTAAAAAAAAAATAGGCTTTTACAGAATAGAATATACAATTTGAATCCTTTAATGTAGGATTCCAAAACACGCAGAGTAATCTTTGATTATAGGGATCTGATAAAGGTTACTTTGGAGATGCAGTGACCAGGCAGGGGCTCACAAAGAGATGGTGGCTAGTACCGTTCTAGTGCTTGATCTAAACATTGATCACATGGGTTTTCAGTTTGTGAAGATCAATTGAGCTGTACATCTAGCACTTGTGCACTTTTATAATATGTGTATTTTACATTTATGAAAACATTTACTTTAAAAAAATCAATGTAACCTAACTGAGGAAAACATGGGAACCCACAAAATATGGTGATGCTCTGCACATTACAGCCAACCTTCTAGACTGCATAATCTCTCTCCTACTTTACTTCTTCACTTTTTCAATTCAAATCCACCTTCCACCTTTCAGAAATCATTATTGCTTCTTAGCTGCCAAACCCATGAGTCTTTAGGCCATCTCTCTCTTGACATCTACCTTTATTTAATCTCTGCTCTCCTAAAACTTCCAGATCTTATGAAGTTGCTATGAATGCTATGTTGTAGCATTTGAACCACCACAACCTATTCTTCATGGTTTCCTTCCCTCCTATCCTCTAAATATTAACTAGGGATTTTATTCTATGGGTCTAGTTTGTTTTCTTTCTATGCCCTTTCTGTTCCTCTCATTCACTACGATGGATTAAACTACACATAATAAGGACTTGGAAAAGCATAATATCGAGCCACTTTTTCTTCTGAGGTCTAAAGTCAAATTTCACTGCCCCGTGGGAATCTCAGATGAATATATTCAAAAGTTACCTTATTATGTCCTCAGTTATGTTGACTTTTTATATTCTATACCTTTGTTGATGTATCAACACCCATCTAATTGTCTAAAGCAGAGATGTGGTGTCATCCTGGATTGTTTTGTTTGTGCTTGTTTGCACGTTATCTTGGGTATTCTCCACACTGACCTGGTCACGTTGATTCTATTACTTAAACTCTGGTAGGCCACATTACGCTGGCCATCCTTGGCACTGTTTCCTTGCTGCAGATTCTCGCTGTTTCTCATACGTGCATTCTGATTAGCATGTTGCTGGTCACCCTATCTCCAGTTTCCAACCTCAAGGTTCAGTCCCCAAACGAAATCAGAGTAGATCTGTTCGTTTCCTCAGCTGAGACGTCAGTGGTCCGTACATACTTTCATTTTGGCTCCTGCGACTCTTGTAAAACTTCCTTGTCCTTGTTTACACATCCATCTGACAGTCTTAGACTGAGACTGGGACTTCATCTTATCGGTCTCTGCTGCCACTATGCTGGCAACATTTCAGACGCTAAGCATATGTTTATTGAATAAATTGATATCTCTGCGGTTTTCGCCGTTTGTATTTTTCTGTTTATTTATCAGTTTCCCCTATCAGACTAAGCTGATTGAGAGTCAGGTCTGTGTGTTTGATCTGACACTCAGTAAGTGTTTGCTTAATGAATAAATGCATGTAGTGGAATTAAGTTTGGCTGAAATGAACTTTGATTAGAGACTTGTAAGGGACTAAAAGACCAATAACAAAGCTTTACAATAGTTGAAAGGAAGAGAATGCATAAAAAATCAGTGGAATAATTGTGAGATAAATAGTGAATTTATTATGGAAAAAGGAAAAAAGTTACTGTTATCTTTTTTATGATAGAAAAGCTTATTGGGGAAAATTCTATTCGTATAATTTTCCAGAAATGAACAGATCGATATTTTAGGGCAATTCACCAAGTAAGCCTACATGTATCAGTGACATCACATCTAGGAGTTTAACTGGGTGGTCAGCAAAATAGATTCGCAGGTCACATGTATAGCCAGGAAATTTCATAGAAAATAATAAAGGTGAAAATAATAAAGGATGAGTACAAAGAACATTTGTGTTACATAAGTTATTAGAGGAACAGCAATATTCTCTCTAAAAAGGACAGTAGCTACTAATTAATTGCAATGTGTTGAGAAGTTACTTAAGAAACTAGATAGAAGAGAAATGTGGATTAAAATTATCTAGATTTTCAAAAATCTTTGACAGTGACCAACACCAAAGACTATAAAACAAGTAACTGCTATCAGATTAAGACAGTAGATAGACCCACTTTATCCTGAAAAGGAAATTGTCTTAGAAACAGGAAATGAGACGTACGTAAAACACACTTCACGTTTCTTGGGAAGATCCCTAAGTAAGAAGTTTGGATATCGAATATTCAAGTATAAAAGAATAAAACCAAATCTCTTCATTTGTGTTAGTGTGATGAAGGATGTTTTTACTAACGTAGGAGCTCTGTGTCTTTAATAATTTGGTGGCCCCACGATTACTTGAGTTTGAAAGCAACTGTGTATGGCTAGTACTTTTGTTAGAATTGGTAGCATATTGTTGGAATTTCCTAATTAGCTGAGCAAGAAGCATATGTTATAAAATGATTTAAAATTACATATTTATACATACATTTTGCCGCAGGTGTTTTACATCTCTATTCAGTTGTGTCTTGCCTTTTCAAGTTTTTGATCCTCAGAAGGCTCTGATTGTCTTTTCTTTGTTTCCATTTTCTGTGTAGCAGACAACTGTGCTTAATGGTCTGCATGCTGGTGATGCATTACAATCGACTTCTCTCTTTATTTTTACAAAATTGACTTGAATGTATCATAAGATGGAGGTCAGAATGATACAAATGACAAAAAGTGAATATAATTAACATGGTAGATGGTTGTCATGATAGGAACTATGACGATGAGAGAAAAACGTACTAAGATTTTCATATTAAATTTTGTGATGTTATTTGTCACGTCGTTAACTCCAGTTCCAAGTGTTGCATTTAATTCTGCAGCAAAAAATTCAGCTCTAATGTTGTTTGTCCAAAAATTTGGCTACTGAACCTTAAGAGTTACTAATCTGAAAATATATTTACATAATCTCTTTGGCAAAGACACAGAAGGAAGTCCTAGATCACTCATTATTATAACATGTGGAGATGGGACACCTTGGCAAAATTAAATGGAAAGTATATTTTTCATAAATCAACAAATATCATAACTCATTCAGTAAAGTTCAGTTTAGCCACCACCAGCTCCTTGTTATCACTTACTCCCTGACTCTCCATCCTGTGTTGAACAGTGACTGAGGGGGGCTCATGCATACTTCCAGTGTGCAGCTAAAGATGTAGAAGCCCCCATATTTCTGCATAGTTCCTGGGAGAATAGTTCTGAGCACAGACATTTCATATCAGAATTTAGCAAGCTGGATCTGTTTTATCATTTTTCCATATCTATTTAAAAGTCATATTGAAAAGTGACAGATTTTGAAGGTTGTAATTTCCTCCTAGAACCAATTTATTAAAGTTAACAGCAGGAGATAATTTGATAAGGCTCTTATTTCCTCTATGCTTAAGCAATGTGAATTCCCAAAACTGCATGTGGAACATTTCAAACATTTTCACTGATATTGCAGAAAATAAACAAGGCAAAGTATTGAAGGGGAGAAAAATTGCTGACTTTGAAGACAAATAGACCTGAATTTGAATCCCGATTCTGCCAGTTGCTAGTAATATTCTTTGTTATTTATTAATAATCCTAGCTATCTAGTTTTCTCATAAGGAAAAGAGAGATGGAAGAATCTCCACTGCATAGTTATTGTAATGAGTGCAGACACCTAGTACAATATCTGAAACCTAGAAATTGCTCCAAAATGGTAACATTCACTATTATTATTGATGTTGGAGCAGCCAGCCTCCAAGATGGCAGCCAATAATTCCCTTTTTGGTAATTATACTCTGTGTAATCCCCTCCCCCTCATCCAGCGATGTGAGCTGGACAATGTGACTCACATTTAATGAACAGAAATGGAAGATATTATGGTAAATCACTTCCAAGATTAGGTTGTAAATGACTTGCAGGTTCCAAGTCAGACAGTTCCTTCTGTCTCTCTCGTATCAGTCAATGAGAAGTGAGCCAGGTAACATATCATGGGGACACTTAAGCAACATATGAAAAGCCCATGTGCTGAGAGCCACATCTCTATCCAAGAGCTAGTAGGAGCCATGGCATACCCACAAGCACAAGCACTGCTGTGAAGCTTTGAAGCACATCCACCCCTAGTCATAACTTCGACAGCCCAGGCAACAGCTTTCCTAAAACCCTCATGAGAGATCTCGAGCCAGAACAACCCAGTTAAACCACTCTCAGTTTCCTGATCCACGGGGATTATGAGATAATAAATGACTTCTGTTTTAAACTTCTCATTTGTTATGTAGCCATGGATAACCAAAACAATATTATTATTGAAGTCATTTACAAAGAACGACTGCAAAATCATATTTTAAGGATTTTTTTCCCCAAGACTTTTCACGTGTTAAAACTTACTCCTACTTACATATAAAATCTTTAGTTTTTGTACTTTTTAACTAAGGATATATTAATTTAGTGGAACACACAAAATCTGTTTCTCCATAGCTAAAAAAAAAGCTTTTGGTAAATATTACTTTGTTGTTAGGATAACTAATGGAACAGCAGAACAAGGCCAGAGGGAGTATATGAAAATATTCAAGGTAGCTTCAAAGGGAAATTCTACCTCTGAAGATGTGTCCCTTGCAGCCATTAGTGATGTGATGGAATAAACAGAACCATTCATATATAGTTAAATTCTCATTTCTTAACATTGTCTAAGGTTGTCTGGTCACAATAAAGCAGGTGCTAAAACTTTAAACGAGAGGAGTAAATGCTTTATAGAATTTATACAGAGGATCTCAGCATGAAGAAAGTGAAAGAAGGGGACCGTTAAGAATTAACAGGTGGGTTGGTGAACAGCGGCAGATGGGTTAGATAAGAAAGGTTGGACGGAATTATGGAGGGTAGGATTTAATGGGTTACTTGAACTGTAGTTACTAAGAAACCAGTTTAGGATTTTGAGCAATGGAGTCATGTGAGGATAGTGATGTTTTACTGGCACCCTCTCCCATGGAACAAGATGGCAGGTGTTCTCTTGTACAGTATAGGTAGATTCCTCAGACTTTCCTCTCTCTCGTAGTTAGCATCTGTTACTGGTTATACATGCAGTGGGCAGTAAATTCTTACTGTATGTTATTAAAACTCGTGGAAACGTAACAGTTCATGAGCAAGCATTAAAGGAAATGATACTCCTTTTGGTGTCAGCATTGTTTCTCTTCTTTTTCGTTTGTGTCACAAAGTTACATAAGTGTCTTTCATGTTGGATTAGGTGATGGAGTTTATTCAAGGGAAGTGTGTGTGAGTGTGCAACTGAGAGTCATATTCAGCACAGGGAAAAGATGTTCAAACAGACCCAAGGACAGACTTGCCTGTGCCACCTACCAGCTTTTAAGTTATTTACTCCAAATCTTTGTTTCTTCAACTGTTATTTTGGGGTAATGATGCCTACCTCAAGGGGTTGTTGTGAAGATTAGCTTTCTGGACCACTGTGAGTACGCCGTGGATGTTAATTTTCATTCCCCTTTGGTAAATAAGGCAATAACTTCCCAGTTAATTAAGCCTCTTGCAATTGAAAGATAATTAGTAGCAAAAGAAATCTCAAAATCAGGAATTTGCATGCCTTGCCTTTTTTTTAAAGTCAATATTTGTAATACGTGTTTAAGTCTTCCTGTCTGCTGAATAAAATTCCAAGACTACATTGAAGTTATTATATGAATTTATTTTCATAGGGTCTGTAAAGTCATAAAATATAGGTGCTTTATTCATTGCTTTACTTACAAAAAATACACACACACATTCACAAATTTGTCAAGACATTTAGGTTATAGTTTCCTTCCAACCCATGTATCCCAGAAAGAAAACATTCTTCAGAACATTTGAAATTCATAAGCACATGGCCAGCAGAATATTCTGCCAATTCCTAAGCTAAAACCCCAGGCTTTCAAATATTTGTTTGCTAAATAAAAAAGGAGACAAGCTATTCTGCTACACCTCTGCTGAAATAATTAAAATGTGAGTTTTAATTATACAATATGTTGAATAAATCACAGCCATATAAAAAGAATGTCTGTTATTAAAAAAAAAAGACATGTCTTTTTATTTTTGCTTTTATTTGTATCCTCTGTTTTCTAAAAGCAAACTAAAAGAAAGTAGGTAAGGGGGACACTTAGGTGACATCACAATCTTTTGCAAGATTCAGAAATATTTTTCAAAATTTCCTGTAAGCACCAGGCCAAGCATGGACCCCATGATTTTGTTCATATGTGCCATATAAACGTATATCTTTAAGTTCACTACTTGACTGAAATGTTTTTGAAGGACCAGTTCACCTAAACCTTACTATGTTGTCTACACAAATAATTATTAAATTTGTGATCATGCATTTTAACTTTTTTCTTCGCATATGAAGGATGATTTATTGCTCAAATAAAAGTATACACTTATCACTCTTGGAACACAAATATGAACTCAGATCACTGTTCTAAAATGAGAATTGAAGAAAATCAAATACATTCATCTTTCATCATTAGCATCAATAGCTGTAAATGGCTATAAATAAATTATACATGAGAAAAAAATTTTTCACATATTGAGTTATAGGGAAGTCATTCTGGCTTTTTACATGAGCTGAGTTTTATGCTAAGTAAAATAGCCTATTTGTGGCCTATCAAACATACCCTGTACATCTGCTTTAATTATCAAAGAAAAGAGCACACTGACCAGAAGTAAAGAATGCCCATGTTAAAAATAAAGATTAATTACTTCTCTTCCTTGGGACGCCAATGCTGGTGCTCCTTTGATAATGACTCCCTTCCCAGGTGCCAAAGCCATACCATCTTCTGTGCACGTGTGCATCTGTTTTGTTTTTTTTTAAATCTTGAAGAAATGTACCCTTGGCTTGTTTCATGTTCTTTGTCCCGACAAGATATAAAACTGCTGAAAACCACGTGTCTTTGGGGCAGTTACTCAGTGATCTGGGAAGCTGGCTTTCATGCTATAGTCCTCAGTTTAGCTCAAATAAAACTCTTTCCTATGCTTATTATTAATTGTTTATTGATTATTTTCATCTATATGTATGTATATGTGTGTGTGTGTGTGTGTTTGTGTGTGTGTGTATGAAATCTTTTGTAAAAAATACATGATCAAAGTGTTAAGCTTATAATTGCTTTTACATTTTGCACATTTGGTTGTGTTAAAAAAGGCAGGCTGGGGAGAATAAAAAAGGGAATTGTTTTAGAGAAAAGCAAAAAAAAATCCTTTAAAAAAATCAATATTAAAAAAATACCACCCTCTGAGTCAAAATAGATTCTCCTGGGAAAATACAGCAGTTAAGGAAAAAAGGGCACATATCAGTAGTTCTGAGTGAGTCAATAAGTTATTATGGCTTGTTTACTATCTTCACTGTTGTTTGATTTATATATTACCGTGTTACAAAAACAAACTGGTTTATAAATTGTTAATAATCTCTGCACAAGTACTTCAGTGTAGAAGATTGCAATTTGCTTGCTTTTGCTTTCTTCTCCTTGAAAACAAAAATTATTTATACCTAAACAGTCATGTCTATAACATCACTAGAAATTAATTATCAGGTGGCAATGAACTAAAAAAGCAAAATTCAGAAAACAACTATATTAAAGGCCTCTAGAGCTGGTAATTTTAGCCTTACCATTCTGGGTTTTTTTTTTTTTTTTTTTTTTTTTTTTGGTTTTGTTTTTTTCCTTTAGGAGGTGGGAAAGAACCAGGTAACCACCAAGTCTATCCAGGTGCCCAGCTGAGCCCCACCCCCAGCCTAACTCCTTAGGCTTCTTCTGTCCGCACCCTAAAAAGACTTCCCCAGCATTTTCTTGGGGATACATACTCATGATTGGCTTTAATAAGTGTTGAAGGACGTTCTCCAGTGTAAAATTAAAAAAAAAAAAGTTTCTGATGCCCAAATATTTAGGCTGAAAGAACAGGACTTTTATGAATGAAAGTTATTGACTATTTTCTACAATATTATCCTCTTACTCAAGCATGACTTGGATCCCAGCTTCATGAAGGTTTTGGTAGAGAGGCTAGTAGGAGACAGAGGCGTGCTGCAGGCCCGTGAAGACTGACCTTGAGCTTGCTTACAGAGGGCATGCTTCTTCCACTTCTGCCCCTCCGCATCCCAGCAAGCCCGATGCCTTTACTCAAAAACAGCCAACCTGTCTCCTTGTTGTGAGCAAGCCCTGTGTATTAGCAGAATCATATTAATGGTGTTACAATAAACCTTTCAAGCGCTTCTGTTATGGGATGAGATCAAGGCAGTAAAGAAATACTTGACAGATACATATTTTTATATATATGCATATGTATATATGACTATCTATTTAGTCAAATGCATATAGGAATTAACAGTCTAGATATACTGGTACAAGCAAGTGAATGAAACCTTTTACAGTTTTGTTTTACTATTTCTTGCTGATTATTCATTATCCAGTTAAGCTCAAAGATTGCAGCGAAAAGTCAGCGTTAGATGCTATGTGAAAATAATGTGAAATATTTATATAAAGGTCTTAAATGAACAGCTTTTAAGATGATAGCCATTTAGTAGACTAAATGGTATACTTTGAAAGTTAAAATCCAATTCTAGGTTCAACTTTTCTATCTTTAGCAAAAATGATAGTGAAATATGAGGCCACTTTATGTGGATTTTTATGTTTAAGGGATTACGATCAACTGTAACTTACTAATGGGAAACAGTATAACTCAAGAAATTATTACAATCATTCTGTCACTCAAGTGTTTTCCTTTCTAGTTTTCTGTTCCCTTCATCACTGCCTTAGTTTAGGTCCTCATCATCTAATTATTTTTACTATTAAAGCATTCGTCTGTTTTCTTTGCCTTCAGCCATTTCCCCACCCCAATCATACCTTCACACTGATGCCAAGTCAGCCCTCGGCAATATCATTTCTATACTAAACTTTCATGATATTCTTTAGCCTTCTACATAATGACCAGTCCCTTAAACCTAGCGTTCAACACTTGATCTTAACAGACTTCCCAACATTGCTGTTAACATATGTTTGCATCAAGGCCATAGTTGACCATTTGGGGCACTAGGTTTGCTAAAGTCAAAAACTGATGTCTAAATTCCTGTTCTGATACTTAACAGATTGCTGACCTTGGATAATCCAATGTACTGGAGCTTGTCATGTAAAATAGGAATTTAGCGTTTGACTCTTAAGTTTGTAAGTCTGTTCATTATAGAAATAGGGGTAATGTTAATGGGAGCAGCAGTGGTAGTGCTAGTAAGTAATGTTAGTATTCGTGTTGGTGTAGTGTAATAGTACCAGTTAACTCCCAGTCTTTAAACACTAATATATTTTTAGGTATTGTGCAAAATATTTTATATACATGTTGGTTGATCCACCAACAGCCTTGTAAGTAGGTTATGTTAGACCCACTTTACAAATAAACTGAACCACACAGAGGTTAGTAATTTACTGATTTTTCTACAGGCAATAGCTGAGTTAGGATTTTTAATCTGGTCTGTCCAAAAAGACTTAAGGAAGAGTTAAAATTAACTTCAAAATTCCATGCACCGCATTACTAATGCATTCACTTTTGGGGGGGAGAAGTTCCATCGTTTCTCAGATTCTCTGAGGAGCTTGTGAGCCCAGAAGTGCTCAGAATCACTGAGCTAAACACTCAGTTTCATAATTAAGAACAAAGGACTTGGGGAAATTTATCTTTTGAGACCCTGGCACTTCATATTGTCTGGCACACAGTGGGAAAATCAATTACCTGTTAAGATAAATTGTTTATCAATGATTCTATAAATAGTTCCTTACACATAGAAGACAATTAGTAATTACTAAAATAACATATGTCACATAGTTGGGGTGATCTGGAAATTGCAGCACATAATACCCAGATTATTACACTAGTCATACTTAGAATTATGACTGGATAAACGGTACTTATGGTTCATATACAGTAAAAGGGCATGTAATTAAAATCAGCTCCTGACAAGTGACTTTGCAATTTATTTTATGATGACTTTTTGTTTAAGCAGACAGTAAAATTGATCTCTTTTGCTCTAGCCACAGAGAGGAAAGTGAGCTTCCAGAATCATCCTGACCATTACACTGAGCAGCCAGCGGGGAGAGCGCAGCACAGATAAACCACACGTGACTAAATGATGTGGGACGTAATGAGAAAGTCCTTAGACTCCTAGCTAGGCTCAGCAGGAGACGGGAAACAATTCTTGTCAATATCGTGGTGCCACTAGCCACAGCCAACCTTGAGTTTTTTAGGATTTTTTTGAATTTAGTGAAGACACGTCTAATCCACTAAAAGCAGGCTTTCCATCCAAACTACAGCCTAAAGGAGGAAAACATTTACCTCGGCCTTGATTACCCACATATTTTCCTAGGTGTCCGCCTTACCTGGCTAACGTGGACCTGAGTTGTTTTAAATATATTGATTTATTCTAAAGTGTGTATTAAATTATGAACGATGAATGTTTGGTAGTCACGTATCTTTGAAAACACCCTTACTGGTTTTTGGAAGACCTATTAAAAAGCTGTTTGCTTTCCTTATATTTTAAGTGCCTGATGTTTAATTAATGCCTTATTAAAGTAGACAAGAGGCATGCTTCAAACCTACCTGCATCCAAACAGGCAAACTCTGTAATATCCCCAGCAAACCCTCTTCAACTGATGCAGAATTGCTTTGAAATAGAATTTGAAAATGAAAGTCCGTGTACTCTGACCTTTCTCCTAGATGTAGCAGTTCTATTTCCTTTTCTTTTGAAAATATTTTCTTTGCTATGAGGCTTTTAGATTTAATTAAAAATTAGAGGCAATGGAAATGATTAAAACATTTTGAGCAGCCAGAAGTATACTGAGGAAGTACATTTTAAAATATTAAGTTTAGCATTAATTTAGTGGAGACAAGAAATAGAGATTATTATTACAGATGTTTAGAAAGAGCTCTGATGCAGGTGGCTTGGCGGGGTGGCCCTCATCTCTTATGTGCACACACAGAAGACTTGAGGGGATGTTTAAGGCTGAGAAAAAAAGTAGAGAAATCCATTTCTTCAGCAGACTAAGTTCTGGGTTATCAGCCTAGACTAGAAGGGGCTTAAATCAGTTCCTACTACTTACTGGGTGATTTTGGCAAAATCACACACTCTATGAAAGTCTTCATTTCTTAATATATGATAATAACAAAATTAATATGATGAGACTTAGTACATGTGAATATTAACTGATATTCTTCCTGTTGCTTTTATAACACTTTATAAAGACTTTTCAAAATTCTTCTAGCCTTGGGACATTATTAATGGTACTATATACAACCAAACCCTTTAAAGGTTTGAGAGTATATGAATGAAAATTAGATTTGTCATTAAATAAAACTCAGTCTAATTTATCTGACACACATATCAGTGCTGTTCATAATTGTAACTTCAGTGCAGTATATTTGCTTATGTTAAGCAACTAATAAATAATTGCAATAATAAGGCTTTTTATTTTCAAACTATGTCTGACTTAACTGGGAGAAAGCATGCAGAGGAGGAGCCAAAGAATTATTCTGGAGCTTGTGACCCCTGGGGGTACAGCCCAGCCCAGGTAAGGTGCTGAGGGACAGTGAACAGAATGAAGGCAAGAGAAGGGCACCAGGCTCTTGAGGAACTAGAAGCTTGATGGAAGACTGGAAGTAGATGAAAGAAATGTGAGAAAATCTTACACAAGATTGGTTTCCACCCCTCCTACCTGGCAGAGCCCAGCTGTGACCCAACTCTTGTCTGGAACTAGACAGCTGGAATACAGGGTAGAGCCCAACTCTACCTTGTAAGGGCAGCCTGACTGAGCAAGCTCTGTAGCCCCTGAACATGTTATTGGTAGGAGGAAGTGAGAAAATGCAGGTCATGAAGTTTCAATGACAAATCCAATGATATCCTTCTGGTTCATAATAAATGCTTAGTAGACAGTATTTCCTTCTTGGTCTTTTTTTCACATGCCAATCAGACTTTTCTGGCTCTTCTTCAGGGACCACAGATTTTGTTAGTCACCAAGAGAGTAGCCCTGTCTTCAGTGAATTGCAAAGAGAGTACTAAAGGTGAAACCAAGGTTTCAGGTTTTCCACATTGGAAAGAAAACAAAATGTGCTATATTTATACAATGGAATACTATTCAGCCATAAAAATGACAACATAATGCCATTTGCAGCAATGTGGATTTCCCTGGAGAATGTCATTCTAAATGAAGTAAGCCAGAAAGATAAAGAAAAATACCATATGAGATCACTCATATGTGGAATCTAAAAAAAAAAGGAACATAAATACAAAACAGAAACAGATTCATAGACATAGAATACAAACTTGTGGTTGCCGGGAAGGGGAGTGGGAAGGGACAGACTGGGAGTTTGAAACTTTTAGATACTCACAGGCATATGTAGAATAGATAAACAAGAGTATACTGTATAGCACACAGAAATATATACAAGATCTTGTGGTAGCTCACAGTGAAAAAGAATGCAACAATGAATGTATGTATGTTCATGTATAACTGAAAAATTGTGCTCTACACTGGAAATTGACACAGCATTGTAAACTGACTATAACTCAATAATAATAATAAAAAAGAGACAGGAAAATAGCTGATCTTTAGATTTTCATCTTTAGAAATGTTCAGCCACCCACTTTCCCTCAGACTTAGGGTCTCTGCCAAAGTTTTCAGTTTATGTAGAGGTAATTGGACTAGACAATGTTTAAGGCCCTTTTTCATCTCAGGAGTACTGTACAAATACTGAGATTCTTCACAGTAGCTTCCTTTTCTGCTCAGTTGTTTTTGTTTGTTTGTTTGTTTTTGTTTTTCAGTTTTTCTTGCCTATCTCCTAATCCTAACCAAATGGTGAGAAGGTAGGGTACTCAAATGTCCCATATTTCTTATCTACTGCTGCGTAATATATTCCCCCAAACTTAGCAACTTAAAACAATAAACATTTTTATCTCATGTAGTTCTGAGGGTCAGGAATCCAGAAGCAGCTTGGCTGGGTGGTTCTGATTCAAGATTCATCATGAACATACAGTGAAATTATTGGCTGGGGTTACAGTTATTTGAAGGGACTGGAGAATCTACTTCTAAGCTCAGTCATGTGGCTGTTGGCAGGAGGCCTCGGTCCTCCATGTGGTCCTCTCCCTTCTGTGTAGAGCTGTTCACACAACATGGGAGCTGGATTCTCCAGAGTGAGTAGTGAGGGAGAGAGAGAAAGAACCAAGGAGGAAGTTGTGTTATGTATTGGGACCTAACTGTGGAAATCAGATGCTATCACTTCCACCAGAGCAATCAGAGACAATGCAATACCAGGAGGCAGCAATTACTTGAGCCGTCTTAGAGTTTGACTCCCATATATTTCTTTTTTTTTTTTTTAACATTTTTTTAATTGGGTCATAGTCATTTTACAATGTTGTGTCAAATTCCAGTGTAGAGCACAATTTTTCAGTTATACCTGAACATACGTATATTCTTTGTCACATTTTTTTCACTGTGAGCTGCTGTAAGATCTTGTATATATTTCCCTGTGCTATAGAGTATAAGCTTGTTTATCTATTCTACATTTTGAAATCCCAGTCTATCCCTTCTCACCCCCTCTCCGCCTTGGCAACCACAAGTTTGTATTCTATGTCTTATGAATCTTTCTGTTTCATATTTTTTTTTTTTTTTAGATTCCACAAATGAGCGATCTCATATGGTATTTTTCTTTCTCTTTCTGGCTTACTTCACTTAGAATGACATTCTCCAGGAGCATCCATGTTGCTGCAAATGGCGTTATGTTGTCATTTTTATGGCTGAATAGTATTCCATTGTATAAATACACCACATCTTCTTTATCCAGCCATCTGTTGATGGACATTTAGGCTGTTTCCATGTCTTGGCTATTGTAAATAGTGCTTCTATGAATACTGGGGTGCAGGTGTCATTTTGAAGTAGGATTCCTTCTGGATATATGCCCCAGGAGCGGCAAAACATTATCTGACATACATCTCAAAAATGTTCTCCTAGGGCAATCTACCCAAGCAATAGAAATAAAAGCAAGAATAAACAAATGGGACCTAATTAAACTTACAAGCTTCTGCACAGCAAAGGAAACCATAAGTAAAACAAAAAGACAACCTATGGAATGGGAGAAAATTTTTGCAAATGAAACTGACAAAGGCTTGATCTCCAGAATATATATGCAGCTCATACGACTTAATAAGAAAAAAATCAAACAACCCAATCCAAAAATGGGCAGAAGACCTAACAAGAAATTCTCTAAGAAAGAAATACAAATGATCAACAGGCACATGAAAAAATGCTCAATACCACTAATTATCAGAGAAATGCAAATCAAAACTACAATAAGGTATCACCTCACACCAGTCAGAATGCCCATGTATTTCTTTAGCTTCTCAACTGGCAAAACCAATGTGCGAATAGTCTGAGTGGACCGAGGTTTAAGAAGACCCTGCCTCCCTATCTATCACACACTGGCGTAATTTCCACTAATCAAAAATTTGATGATGATTTCTGAGTTGTATTTCTAGACCTGGATTTCAGTATTTTTAATTCACATATTTAAATATTTAAAATTATGAATTTGCTCAAGTTTGTTCTCATTTAACCTCCAAGTAAATAGTAAGAGTTTCTATGCATCAGAAGCTGTTATTGTGATCTATGCAAGTGTGATATGTGTTACAATCAAGTTATGTACAAAAGACCAAGGATACACAGAGACAGAGGAACTAAATTTACTTGGAGAATTGGAGAAGGCTTCACAGAAGGGGTGATTCTGAGTTTTGTTTTAAAAGATTAATAAGATTTTGTAAGACTGACAAAGAGGTAAGCAGAAGATATGTATTAGAAAAAAATGCTGAGATTTTGCAAGTTTCAGAAGATGACGTATAGAATGATACCATCTTTATAAAGCTATAATTTATCTAAATCAAATATAGATATTTGATTAAATATAAGCAAGGGATTGAGAAATTGAAAGCTCAGGCCAGTGATTGCCCCTGGAGAGACTGGAACAGCCAAAGGTGTGAGATAAGAGAGAAACCAGAGGTGGATTCAATGGTGCTAGTGTTTGAATAGGTTTATAGGATTATAAATGTTAGAATTATTTATAACAATTTTATGTATGAAATATTGTATAGTCATTTTTGACATTCAGGCTATGTTGTCGGCAGAGGGAACAGCATATGAAAATGCATGGAGGGGGTGAAAGACCTTAGAGTAAAATACAAAGACATAATTATGACAAGGAAATGATTAATAATGCATTATATGTCATAGCATACAGTTCAGGGTTCTGAAATTATATTGGAGAATACAAAGGAAGGAAGATTAGAGATTCAATTGAAAGCAACAAGCTCAAAACTCGAAATCTTACAAAAGAGGCAAGTACTATTTCTGTATTAAGAACCAGGAAGCTAATTTCTCCTTTGTTGCCTGCATAGTGATAAGATCAAGGCATATTGCAATTGAGAATCTTGAATCGTGTGAATTCATGATAAGTTACAGGAACAATTATTATTTTCATCATTAGGAAAGAGGTCTGGTGCATTTTAATTGTCTAAAACCTCTTTACGTGCCAACAACTTTCATTCCAAGTGGAATTCAAATCACAGGGTGGTACTTCATTTAACAGCTTACCCTTTAAAACCATTGTGAAGCTGAAAGTAAGGTTTAATTATGTAATTGCCAATCATCTGAAGAATGGTAATTACTTGGAGGTATTGGCCAGTATTTCTGATTAAAAAGCGCTGTGGCAAACTCAAGAGGTCATAGGTTCATATTGTGAGCCTATTAATTTTCTTCTAAAGCCTTACTTATTCTTCAGATAAGGAATAACTCCACCCTTAAAAATGGTGCTTGGAAAAACTTGATTGACCTGAAGAGAACAGATACATGAAATGTAATGATATTTGCTATTATCACTTTACTTTTTGGTTTTGCATTTTTCTTACTAATCAAAAAAATTATTTGTGATTAAGAGGCTATTTTCCTGGGAGAGATTTGAGGTGCTTGTTAATTCAACAAGGTTCAAAGTGTTGATGGATGACTAAAAGCAGTATTTATCTGACCCAGAGTGACAGAATGAGCTCCTATGTGTTTATCCAAGAACAAAGTTCAGGATACTTTTTCCCTAGAGAAGAGGACGTAATATACAAGAAGGAAGGTTATGAAGGTTGGATATTTTTTTCTTCTTTTGAAGAATAAAAATAAGATATAATTCCTCTAAGGCCACCTTGGGACTGTCTGACAAAGAAGTTGTATCTGTTTTGATGAAAGAATGCCAGGAGAGTCTGGAGGGATTTTCTGAACCAGTGCTATCATCTTCCTGACCTCAGTTGTCACCATAGCTTCCTGGGAACCCTGAATGCCAACTCTTGAGTCTTCTGCTCTGGGTTCCACTGCCTTGTGTTTTTGTTGGTCCTTTGGCTGCTTGATAGATCTTTGTTTTTTCATGAGGTCTGTTCTTGACAAAACATCTCTTTCACTTTTAGCTCACTGATGGCACATTCTGGGCATCTTTCCACATGGACTGGGAGGTGGGCATGCCCAGAAGCTAAATGTACACCTGTCCTACTACTTTGCATGTTATATGCATTTGCACTAAGTCTTGTTGAAATCAGATTTATATCTTAACATTGGTGCTTCTGATTTGATATCACAAAGATGTTCTTTGTACAGTTGGTGATACATGTTTAACATGTAAAAATGCCTATGACTCCTTTTCTTCCCTGTCTTCCTCTGGCCTGTGAGTTTCCTCTGAGACACAATCCAGATGTCTTCTTGCCTCTTTCATTACCATCAAATGCCAAGTATCTGTTGACATTTATTGAGCCATTTATTGATATTTAATGAGTTTTGATTGTTTAGTTCCATTGTCTGAAGCCATATGAGGGTGGTGACCTCCTCAGTCTTCTCTCATCTCATCTCATCTCATTTTCTTACCACTCCATGATAGTCAGAAAATAATTTTAGGGGTGGAGGGGTATAGTTGGTAAAGGAGTACAAAGTTTCATTTATAAGATGAATAAGGTCTAACAATCTAATGTGTAATATGGTGACTATAGTTGATAAACTGCATTGTATAACTGAAATTTGATAAGAGAATTCTCAGGAAAGAAAGAAAAAGAAAGAGGGAAAAAGGGATAGAGAGGAAGAAAGGAAGGAAGGAAGAAAAAAGGAAAGAAGGAAGGAAAGAAGAAAAGAGAGAAAGAGAGAAAAAGAGAAAGAAAGAAAGAAAGAAAGAAAGAAAGAAAGAAAGAAAGAAAGAAAGAAAGAAAGAAAGAAAGAAAGAAAGAAAGAAAGAAAGAAAGAAAGAAAGAAAAGAAAGCAAAGAAAGCAAAGAAAGAAAGATAGATAATGGATGGGTTAACTAACTCAGTGAGAGAAATTCTTTCAACATGTATACGTATATCGAATCATCACGATGTATGCTTTAAATATCTTACAATTTTATTTGTCAATTATATGTCAGTAAAACGGGGGAGAAAGAAAAAATCTGAACCATATTTAGGTGGAAACTTCATTGTATTCTTTACTGCACAAATTCTAATTAGTCCTTTACTCCCTGAAAACCAATTCATTCATTCAGCTCATTTAAAGGTTAATCACCCACTATACGTCAGGCAATGCCTTTGAATTGAGGACTCCAAGATAAAGGATGCACAATTTCAGACTTTAAAAGTATTCTAAATATATGGGGAAGATTTGCCCTAAGATGATGCCAAGAAAATACTACTAATTTTTATGATAAGGTGATGCACAAAGGACTGTGGGAACCTAATGAAAGCACATGGTGACAGCACCCCTTGGGGGAAGGATGTCATAGAGAAGGTAACCGTTGAGTTACGTCAAGACAGCTGGATAATGAATCCAACACATTAGGAAAGGGAGGCTGTGTTTCAATTCCAGAAAGAAGGCAGTTAATGGAGGCACCTTAAAGACTGAACAAGCATATATTTCCATGATTAGAAGGTGGGTCACACGAGGAAAAGAAATGGGAGATAGTGTTGGACAGGAGAGGCAAGGGCTTATGGATGATGGGTCTTAGTTACCTTGCTAAAGAATGTGAAAGTATCTTGAAGGCAGTAGAGAAATAACAAACATTTAAGCAAAGGCAGTTACCAGAAGTTGTCCTTTCCACCACTATATATTTTTCCCCTGTGTCCCTTCTGTAATTTCACTCCTTGTTTTCTCCTTAAGTCATATTCTTTAACTCCTTTAAATGTATTCTTAAGGTATTGATAATCTCTTACATTTAATATCTTGGGCTCACGAGGCTCACTTTTAGGTCCTTTCCTCTGTTCATTTGAGGCAGCGCAGGACGCTCAGGGCACCCCTCACCCCTTGGTCTCTGATTCCCACATGACTTGTACATGGCCATTCCTGCCTCCAGTTTCCTTCCTTCTCTATCTTCTGAAACTGTTCAATCCAAAGAAATTACAAGTCAATCATTAACAAAATCTCATTAATAATAATCAAATTATTTTTTTAGAATGTTCCCTATAGGTTCTTTTTTGTAATAAAATTGGTCTCTCCATTGATTATACTCCTTTTCTTACATTCCTTCAAAATGGCGCCTGTTTTCTCCCCAGTATTCCTTCTGCGGCAGGACTGGGGTCATGGTACATGTCCTCCATTTTTCCTTTTTTCATTTTCAATGCTTCTTCATAATCATATTCCTCCCCCTTCTCCACAGAAACTTCAAGTGTTGACTATTCCATCCACTGTTTCTCCTTGCTGTCGTCCTAGTTTCTAACCCTCACGTCATTCTCCCTACCCGTTGGTCATTTCATCTCCTGGTTTGATCCCTCCCCCTTCAACACTTCCCTTATTTTCATCCTTGGCTCAACAGTCATACAGATACTTTTTCCAGTGTTCAGCCCTCTGAGTTACTGGCCTCCCCTCTCCAGCGAGTTTGTATCCACCCTAACTCAGAGAGTCACTGCCACAGATATCCCCTTGGCCTAACTCTCACAAACCTCAATGTCAGATGCCTGCTCTGACTACCCCTGAGTAGCTCCATTACTCAGTAAAAGCTACCATTTTCCAGCTCACTCCTGCTACATCATGACTCCAAGTATCCTTTGACAACTCTAAACTTCAAGAGTTGATCTTAAATTGATCATATCACCTTATCTTGCCACAGTCCTTCTTTATTCCATAATGTAATTGCTTCTTTCCTTACATGACATAAATACCATGGTGAGGAAAAAGTCACTCCCTTACATATACCCACAGATCCTTGGTTTTATCCTCTGCTTTTTGTATTCACTTAGTGATGCCAAAACCTTGGTGAAATTAGCACTGCCACCCGATTATCTGCATACACACAAGCTGAGTAAGACTGGGGGACAAAGACATGCACAGTGAAACCAATCCCACCTGAAATTCATGATCATGAACGCTGTCTGGCAATTTTGTATTTTCCAAGTTCATTTTTTATAGCTACCCTGTTCAAATATTTCAGACTTTCTTCTCTCTCTATTTTCCTCCATATTTTTATCTCAGTTGATAAATCTTCTGGTTTCACTAAGCATTAAGAAGAGATCTTTTTTAATCTTCCACCACCACTTCTGCCCACCTACCAGACTCTGTGCTCTTATATTTCACCCTCATTTCTGTTACTGTAATTTGACAGTCCATGCTCCTCCTTCGTGCACTCACCTATCCCAAGTCTATGCTTTTAGCTTGAACCTGCCTCTGAGTTCCGTATGCCTATGTGGGAATTCATATATGTATTTGAATCTCCAGTTAATATTTAAGAGGCATCTCTAACTTAACACTCAAAGAATGAGCTCCTGGTAGTGCTACCCATCTCTCACCTCAACCGGGGGAAAAAAATAAAGGCAAGAAAAACAGATTTTCCTAGGGTTGGCTCCATCTCAAGTAACTGGCATTTTCATTCTTCTAGTGGCTGGTATTAAAAACCATTGTGTTTTTTCTTTGAACTTTTTTTTTTCTCACATCTTCCATCTTTAAGAAACCATATGGTTCTCCTTGCAAAAAGCATCAAGAATTTTACTGTTTCTGCCTCCCTCCATTACTCCCACTTTGGTCCAGGTCGTGAGCATCTTTGCCCGAATTATTGCACTAACTTCAGAGATTCAATCGTACTGCTTCCCTTGCCCACTGCACTTGATTATCGAGAGTAATCACCAGAGTGATCCTGTCAAAATGTTAAATCAGATAATGTCTCTCCTCTACTCAGAAACTTTCAGTAATCCCCGCTGCTGTCAGACTAGAAACCAAAACCATTACTGTTATCTCAAATCCCATATGCGCTCTAGACGCCATTTCCTCTCTGACCTCATCCTTTCTCTGCCTTATCATTTCTCCTTATCTTTTTTCACTATGTAACCATCCTAAGCATCTTACTTTTCTGTTGCATTTTTCTCTAGTCTCCCCCATTATAATGTAAATGCTAGGAGGGCAGAGGTTTGGGGTGGTATGTTTTGTTTACTACTGTATCATCAGAGCCTAGATTAGTACCTAACTCATGGTAGGCGTACAATAAAATGAATGGATGATTTGATGAATGAAAGTGTTTTCACATGGCTACATCATAGAATCAGTTATGCATGCTAATTTTTTATAGCTGTGTGATTTACTGCAGTAATTAAAAGGATGATCTCTGAAATCACACTGAGAGAAATTTGAAATCTATCAGTATCTTACTATGTGATCTTGCAAGTTGTGTGTGACGTCTCCAAGCCTTGTTTTGTCATTTTTAAATGGACATAATAATAGTGACTGACTCATTGGAGAATTGTAAGAATTAAATGAGAAAATACAGGTAAAATGTTCAAAATATCCAAAGCACCGTTAGTAAACTTTTAATAAAGACAGCTAATACTTGTATTAAAGCCGACACATATTATATTATTTTTCTTTTAACTTCTGTTTATTTTCAAACCCTCTAATTTGTTTCACACTGGTAGTCAGTTATTCTTTGAGAGTCAGGTGGACCCTGGACGTCTGAATGGCTCGTTTCAGTGTGTTAATATCAGACAGGTGATCGGCCCTAGGGTTTCATCCATTTCCCTCGGACAGAAACTCCAGAATGGAAAAAGTGTTGGTTATAGGGATCGTAGAAGTTGTTGGGAAAGAGTTTTCCTAAAAATGACACTCAGGAAGTTTAGTGAAATTATTTGCATCTGTAACAAGTCATCCACATAAAACTTTACATTTCACATTCAGTCCTGTTAAGTTTTTCACTTAGGAACATAACCCTTGGAAGTATAACAGCCCGAACTCTTTGATGCTCATGCAGTTCAACTAAATTTTTGGAGTTAACAAATATATACGTAGGACTGGCTCTTTGTCTCAGGAGTTATTGTGATGATCCAGGAGTGAACAACACGGAGGGGCCATCAGCAGGGGTTTGACTGCAGAAAGTCAGACCAAGTGTCTCTGAGAGTTTTCACCAAAGAGACTTCATTGTGCACATTCACCACTAGTAGGGGAGATTTTTTTTTTTTTTTAATGAGAAACAGACCCTCTAAGATAATTATGTTTTTGTTCAGATTATAAATTGATCAGATTTTGTATTTACAGAGTCAAGTCTAGAATCTTAGGCTTCATGACTGCTAGGCTACGGCTTATATTTTACCCCACTATATTCCTATATTCTAGGCTGGTAAGAAAGAGAAGCCTTAGTCTGGGAGTTTTAATAATCTGAGTTCTAGCCGCAGCTCTGTAAATACAAAGATGTACTGTTCTTGACGAGACTTGCCACTTCTATGCCTTAATTTACTTATCTGTGTAAAAGGAGGGATGGTACATGCCCTGTGTTTGTTGCTGAGTTCGTGTTATAATTATGTTCAACATGAAAGTTATGTGCGTGAGCTGTGTGCTACGTGCTTGCTTTCTCATTGGAAGGACATTTCAACAATTTCTGATGCTCCTGCTCCTTCTTCAACTTTTATTCTTTGTTCTTCTCTTTCAGTTTCTAATTTCTGTAACTTCATTATCATCACCTCCACACCAACCCCTCTCCCTTTTTAGAATAGCATATTGGATTTTGCCAGTAGGTAAGCCGGTAAAACCACATTGATGGTTGGAGTAAAGTGCTCCTCTTATTTTTCTTGCGTAAAACGTTGATAAGATCAAACTGCCCTTTTCAACTCTGTCCTTGGATGTTAGTTACCATAGTGTCTTTTCTTCTCATTTTCACAGGAAATGACTTATTTCTCGTAGCAGTTCATGAACTGGGACATGCTTTGGGATTGGAGCATTCCAATGACCCGACTGCCATCATGGCTCCGTTTTACCAGTACATGGAAACTGACAACTTCAAACTACCTAATGATGATTTGCAGGGCATCCAGAAGATATATGGTAGGATATCACTAATTCGTTTGGTTAACCTTGCAGTGAAGTCCGGAATTTCTGCTGTGGGTTTTTTGTTTTTTTGTTTTTTTTTTTTGAGATAGATGCTCCACATATGTTAGAGAGACAAATATTGAAAAAAAAGAATCTGGTCTATTGGCAAAAGTCTTCTGTCAATCAGGTTTGGTTGGCAACAGCCCAGATGTCAGAGTATGCAAATTATGGGAAAGTCCATGCACTGATAAAGTTTTCTTATTGAGTTTAAATGAAACCTGAAGTTATAATAAAGATCTGATAAACTTTAGTATTTAAAATTCAGGTAAAAATGTAATAAGTGAATATAAACAATAAAATCAATGAGATATAGGAGACTTTCATAGAAGATACTAAGACTTTGGTGAAAGCTGACAAATTAACTCTCAGTTTATGATAGTTGATGTTAGATGGTTCCTAGACAAATCGATTTAGAGGTGTGAAAATACTCATGTGAGACGGATGTAATAAAATGACCTCAAAAGCATGTAATTATTGTCTAAGAGCAAAAGGTAACAAATGGCTAAGTTTACTAATACATAATTCGAACTAAATTTCTAGTAGGGTCAAACCATTTCAATTTATGGGCGCCAGTCAATGAATGCAAATTAAGAGGAAAAGGAGAAAGAATATTACCCATGTTTACTGTAATCCTAACTCCCTCAATAGAACCATTGACCTTTATAAAGACATTTATTTAACACAAAGTTGTTAAGAACTTGACATTTATAATTTACATTTAGAGTATATGCTTTACAAAAGTAATGAAGTGACGCTCATGTTACAATACAAAGACAAATGTGTGCTGGCTGTATGTTAATATCCAATATCCAGAAGATGTCATTTGCATTTTTAAATAATGTAGTTGAAGTTCACTAATTTGTTTTGCGTTCATTAGTTTTTCAATTTCAGTGTCTCAGCGGTGAACATTCTCTCAGGGTTAAAATAAGTTTTGAAAGAAAGGTCAACTTTTGTGCTACTGCTGAGAAAAGAGACATGTCTGGGTCTCAAACCCAAATAGCTCCTATGTTGAATGAGCAGCGTATGCTGTGTGTGTGTCATCAGAAATTCTGCCTGAGTAGTTAACTGAAAAGAAGCTCTTTCTCATGACCTCATGAATTAGTCGTCTAGACTGAGGGTCTGCAAGAGTGTTCTTGCCATATCTAAATATTAAGTGTGAACAGCTCTGTATTTCTTTTTAAAAACATAAATCCTTTGAGAAATGATGCTTTTACATCTGTACCAAATTACATATGTAAACTCTGGCGTGATTTAGAAACCTCGTTTTAGAAATACTTCTTCACATCGATATTTTACTAGTGGTCTTTTAATCAATAGGTCTTTTAGATTCAGTATTCAAACGAAACATTCTTCCAGCAAGTTGTCAAAACATTTCATTAGAAGAAAATAATGAAAGTCAGGGAAAGTTTACCAAATACAGTCAGAGACATAGGATAGAATAAACTTTGATTTGTTAATGTTTATCTGTTAGAAATATTTGCGTAGAATCGTCTATCAAAATCTAAGATTAACTTTGGTAAAGCATGCATTCATGGTTCCAGTATTCGTTGTAATGTATTTATTATTTATATACCACCTTCTTCCAAAAAAGTTCTGAAAGCAGCTTTTCCAATAAGGATTGTGGGGAAGCGATTTAAAAAGTCATTAAAAATTAACAGAGAAAGCCTAGTAACGGATCCAGAATTGAGCATGATGAGGACAGCTTCTGATAGACTTGGCAGTGGTTTGTTGGGTAAGATGGTTTGTTTTCTCAGAAAATATACAATCTTAAAGACCTCTTAGCTCACTTAGTCTGCACCCTCCACTGATGTGTGATTGTCCTCTGTAGCATATTTTCCAGCACTAGGGCAGTTTTAAGTGAGCCAAATGTTGTCCTCTGTTTTCAAAAGGTCCACCTGACAAGATTCCTCCACCAACAAGACCTCTGCCAACGGTGCCCCCGCACCGCTCCATCCCGCCGGCTGACCCCAGGAAGAACGACAGGCCCAAACCTCCCCGGCCTCCCACTGGCAGACCGTCCTATCCTGGAGCCAAACCCAACATCTGCGATGGGAACTTTAACACCCTAGCCATTCTTCGCCGTGAGATGTTTGTTTTCAAGGTAGGAAGCTGTGATTTTTTTTTTTTTTTTTTGGAACGGTTGATCAAGTGTCTACATGAAAACAAGTTCTCATTCATTCTAACACTACCTTCCCAAACCTCTTGCAGTTAGGAGGTTCAAAAAAAAAAAAAAAGCATCTTAAAAAATAAACACACAAATGGACTTAAATGTCTAGCAGAAGATTGTGGTAACTAACGTTCTATTTGGGGAATGCATTGATGTCAGCAGAAACTGAAATGCCTAGAAATGTGAGGGTGAAAAAAACGCTGCATGTTATGAACAGATAAAAAAGCATAATTTAAATCATGAATAGGAACTAATAGAGATGATTTGCTTGGGAGCTTAGCCACTTCCAGGCGCACTGCAGCTCCTCTATCTTTGGTTTGCACGTCTTTTTGAGATCCTTATAATTTCCTTTGACAATTAAAGCGTTGCTGTTGAAGAGGAGAATTGATCATTTTTTTTTTTGAGGTCTACCAGTAGCCATTTGAGTTAAATTTCCTCTACAAGACCATCATTTTGATTTTATATATATGTGCTATTTTCTTTAGTCAAGCATTTATATCTAATTCACATTATTTTTTAAAAGGTTACAAGCTAAAACTAATTTTACATTTTGCTAAACGTTCTTTTCAATGACATTACGTTCTCCGACAATAACACTAAAAAGTCAGTGTATAAAAGTAAGGTACCTAATATTAAAAAGTGAATATAAGTGTAATACTAAAAAATATAATTCTCTCAGTATTTGTAAACCAGTCTTAAAGGTTAATGAAAAATGTTTTATGTTGGCATTTGTGCATTAAAATAGCCACATTTTTACCCATACCATCCATTTAAAAATAAAAGAGTGTGCTCTCTTTTTAGTGGATGTGAATCAATAAATAATGAAATATTGTCCCACGTATACAGAATTTTCTATCTACTAGAAGCTATACTTTGAAAATACAGCTTTCATGCAATTTTTAATAGATAAAGTATTCTGTTTCCTGTATTGGAAGCTGAAATTGGGATTTAATATAATATGCACAAAAGCATCATACTTTCCAGGAAAAATCAATGCTTTTGTTCAAACACATGAATAGGTTTTTTAATTTTATAAATGTTCTTCAATACTTAATTAGCTATATCTTGCTTAAGTAGATTAATTAATTTAGATTCAAGGAGTGAAAAAACACTTACTCTCTATGTATACATATATATATATATGTATATTACTCATTGCAGCTAAGCCCACAGCAACTAGTTGAAATGAAAACAAAATGCAAGAATTTGTTTATCCTGCAAGATAGCAAATGACAACTGAAAGATTTTGTTTTCACTGTTCTGGATGAATTTCAACATCCAAGCTTTATACCTTGATACTATGGTGCTGTCACCAAAGTGTCAACCCTATCTCAGACTATGATAGGAAATTGGCTGTGGTTACACTCATTTCATTCTTCCTGCCTGTCTAATTAAGTTACCAGCCTCAGAAGAGACCAGTATCTTTATGCCTAGTGATCATTTTCATCAACCTTTTTGCTCTGCGCATTGAGGGAGCTTAGTGAGTGCTCTTGACTGACAAAATGAGATCCTGTGATCACTGGTTCCTGGAATCAGAAATGAATAAAAAGCACGTAGACCGACTCTCAAATGAAATTCAGTAGCCGCTATTTTCAATGTCTTAACAGGTGTGTTAAAAAAAAAAAACAGGAAGCCCTCTTTCTCTGAGCTTTCCTGTTACCTTCGATTACTTAATCAAAACTCTCTTCAGGACAGAGTTACTACTCTGAATTTGATTTCTTTGTTTCACTGCCTGCTTTTTTTTCCCCTAAGAATAAATTCTATTGAAGATATCTTCTTTACAATTTTTTATATTCATCTCCTTTTGCATCTGATGAGTGTTATGCCCAGGGTAGTTTATGAGGTACCCAGGATATATTAATAGAAGGTACCACCCTGTCTTTATGGAGCTCATACTCCAGGAGTGAAGACAGACAGGAACCTATGTACTTTTAAGATACAGAAGGAAAAGGAGACATAAAAATAATGTACTGAAATCTAGTTGAATAGATCAAAAAAAAAATTGGACCGAGAAAAGGCTGAATTTTGAAAGAGACTTTTCCTAGGTGCATAAAAGAGATTGGCATTTGGCATACTAAAAAGTTGATGTATTGAGGGAGAGAAGGTAGACATATTAACTCTAGTGCAAAGTGATAAATGATATAAATCAGAAATACACAAGATTTGATCAAAGGAGATCAAATAGTGGGTGATCTGATTGATACCCGCTCTTAGGTAGCAGCTACGTGAATCGGGTAACTAATAATGTGCCTGAATGTAAGCGAGGCACTTTACGTCGATAATCTCTAGATCTTATAATAATACTGCAAGGTGGATGGTATTTTCTGTTTTACAAATGAGAAAACTGAGAATCAGCGTAAGTAGTGAGTCCTAGTTATGAGGTTTTCGAGCAGTAGTCACTAGTTGAACACATGTCTTCTTGATTCCCAAAATCTATGTTTTTTACCCTAAACTATGCTCACTGAAAGAGTTAGGGAAAGGTTCAAAGACAGGTGGATTTTAAGCTATATTTTAAAATAGTAAATATTCAAGTAATGTTCCTTAAGCTCCTGAAGTGAGACTCTGTTTTAGGCACTGGCAATGGAGCAGGAGACAAAACAAGCCGGACCTTGGTTTCGTGGAGCCTGCGTTCTAGTTTTCAAAGTGGACGTGTGGGGGAGAGTGCTTCACACACAGGTCCTGCTCCTGTCACGGAAGGCTGGGGGAAGGGATCCACACTGACTGAGCCCGCAGGTTCTGTCTGTCATTGTTAGTGACTCTTGGTCTTCTAACTTCTTCCTCTGTACCCATGAGGTCTAGATGACTTTCACGTCTGAATTAATGTCATTTCCCCACACTTGATCTCCTGTCTGAAGTTACTCTCTGCCATTCTCTCTTGTGCACACCTTTTTACATTTGCCTTTAACTTGCTCATCATTGGTTTTCACAGTTTGCTCCTTAGGGGCTATTCCTTCAAGGACGTGTTAGGATCACCCACTATTTGATCTCATTCGTACTAACGTAACTTAATTTTCTACTTTTCTTCATTACTAATGTATGCAAATTGGAAACCTCTTTATCTCCTCAACCCTTACCCACTAACACTCATTTCATTTTATTTTTAATATCTGGGGCTTCTCTGCAAGCTTCTGCTTTTCCAAAACTTCCATCCTCAGCATCCTCCACATGTCCCAGCCTCTCTATTCATCGATCCCAAATCTCTTCCCAGTGATACTTAGATTTATTCTCTACATCCAGTTGAAATTTTTTTGGTCTCTATATTCTCTAATTATTTCTCATTGTACTGTGCTTCTTAACTAGATTATAAACTTCTTCCAAGCAGGGGATGGTTCATGTGGGCTTCATTGTGCTGAGGCTAATGGATAGAGATCTCAGTATAATAATTATGTAATTAAACTACAGCCAGTGTCATATTTATACAATAGTAATCAACCAATATGACATTACTGAAAGTATTTCATTCTGGTACCTTGTTATCCCTTGCCCAAGATCTCCATGAGTAATATTTGCTTAAATTTTGTATGTATGATTTTTAAGTCAAAAATAGGAAAATCTAGATATAAGTAAAAGATAATAGCATCAGGTAATTTTATTTTCTTATTAGAAAGGAGCCTTTCTCTATAATAGGAGTTTCAGCATAATTCTTTTGGTAGCAAACTTCCTCTTAGGAGATATTTGATATACATTTAGCTTCCTAGGCATTCATTTATTTAACGTGAATTCACCTGGATATGCTTTCTATATGGGAATATAAATAAATAATATATATATATATTAATATATATTATAAATATAAAATTATATATAAAACATATTTATATTTATAAAATAAATATTTTAAATATAATATATTATTATAAACATTATTTTGTTGATTATTATTTATTTATATAAGGGCACATTTATATATTCTGTTCGTATGCATGAGAAAATTGAGCCTTCCACGCAGCTTCATAATCTTTGGGGAATGTAAACCACCTAAAGCAAGGAAATGAAAATCAAAACAAAATGTCAAGGAACAGAGAAACAAAATAGCAATAAGAAGAGAAGTTTTGTCCTTATTATATAGAAGGCGATTTTTAAGAATGTTCCCTGAGGAATGTAAGCTGTGTGTCTTACCTGGCGCCACCCCTGTGACTGAACTGACAACAGCAGCGAGATCTGATTGTTCAAACGAATACTCTCAGAGTTCCTTTGGACAAGATAGAGACATTGACTATTTAGTGATGCAGTGGTGTGAAAGGAAAGGGAAAGCAGAATCAGCCAAGCTTGTCCAGGATATGTTGCAGGACACAATATTTTCCAATTTTACATATGGAATAATGCAGGGTAACTATATTATTCCTAAAGCTGAGGACAGTTTGAGGAATACTGTATCCAGCACCTCAAATTCTTTTAGCGCAAAATTTAAAAAAAAAAAGAAAGAAAAAAGAATGGTTCTATTGGACTTCTGACCAGTTCTTTATATCAAGGGAACAAGCAATGGTCAGTGCTTTACAGTAGAGCTAGAAAGATTAGTGCTGAGGCAAAGCTGAAAGCTGTCATGGACGAGCATTCAAGGAGGTACAGTAAAATGTCTTCCCAATTAATATAGAAGAGCAAAGCTCATGGCTCTGAATAAGCAAAGCATTTCATCGTTTACAAAAAAAAAAAAATTAAAACTCGGTTTCTTTGACTTTGTCAAGTTCTTCTGTTCATGTATTACAAGATAATTTGTTCTTAAATATGACCTTCTCTTCTCTTATGACCACCTATTGAATTTTACTGAAGAATCAAAGTTCCTGTTACTTTTGTAAAAGCCAGATTTGTTAACACTAGCTTCACTTTCATTGAAAGTACAATGTCCTATTTAGCCAAGCCAGCAAGTACAGGATATGATCCAATTTTATTTGCAAGACAGTTTTGTTTAATAAAAGAAGACATTTTATATAAGAGAGAGAGAACAGAGATGCTTATTGAAAGAGAGAGTTTAGAGGTATAAGATTTTGTTCTAAATTATATCTCTATAATATTGATTTGTGGCTAAACTCTTTACAATGGATCAAAGTTCAACTCTTTGAGTCTTCAGTCAGTAGCTCATTAACTCTTAGTTCTTAATGTCAACCTGTTTTTCATTCTATGCTTAACTTCTCCCCATGGGCCAGGATTTACTCCTCTTATTCATTTTATTTTGTTTTTAAATGTTTCCTTTTTTGTTTCATATTGGTCTGTTTCAACTTTATTGTCCTGGAAATCTGGAACCGTGCCTTTCTCACATCACTTGTACAACTATATCCCATTACGCACATAGAATATTTACTCACAGCTTTTCAAGTGTATCTATTGTCTTTTCTGTATGTATGATGCTGAACTTTTGGAATTAAAAGAAGTTGAAAATATGTTTTTCCCTTAAAATGCTTAGCTCTTATCAGGGAAAGGGCATCATGTAATTGTCAATCAGAAATGGCTCCTTTAAGATGAAGCCCATAAAATAGAGAATGATGGCTCTTTACATGTGAGAGACTATTGGGTTAAGCGTGGGAATAATAAAATAGTAAAAACAACAGTGGAGTCCAGGTGGCCACTTCCCAACAAGCAGTGTGGTCCAGAATAAGAAGAAAACCCAGATGTTAAAATCACCAGAGTGAGTATGTTTGGTCATCATTGAAAGCGCCAAGATACAGCCCTGTAGGCTCAGAGAAGTGAAGTGGGAAGCATTTGAGACTTGCCTATTCAAGTTCCCACTTGACCTCTCCACTCAGATGCCAAAGTCAGCGTGCTTAAAACTGAGCCACTGACCTTCCTTCGTGAGCCGACTCCTCTGCTGCTCTCTTACCGTCCAAAATAAAGGCATCCCCATCTTCCCATTGATTTAATAAATAAAACCTAAATGGTTGAGAGCCGAGCTCTGTCAGCTTTACCTTCAGAATACATTAAGAATCCACCCACTTCTGTCCCCATCCACTGCTACAGTCCTAGTCAGAGGTACTACCACATCTCACCTTCATACAGCAATAACCTCTGCACTCCTCTCCCTGCTTCCTCCCTTGCCCCAACCCTCCAGCCTGTTGCCAGTTCCACCTGCAGAATGATGCTGTAAAAATATGCATCAGATCAGACCACTACTTGGTGTCAAACCCTTCAATGTTTGTCAAGGTTCTTATCAGACAGTCCCACTTCTGGGTGTACATCCAAAGATGGGGGGAACCACTATCTCAAAAGGATCTTTGCATTCCCAAGTTCACTGCAGCATTATTCACAGTAGCTAAGATGTGAAACAAGCAAAGTGTCCATAGACAGATGAATGGATAAAGAATATATATATATATATGTATGTGTGTGTGTGTATATATATATATATATACACATACACAATGGAATACTATTCAGCCCTTAAAATAAGGAAAGCCTGCCTTTATGACACCATAGGTAAATCTGGGGAACATTATGTTGAATGAAAGAACTCAGACACAGAAAGACAAATATTGCCTGAGCTCACTTATACATAGAATCCAAAAACCTTAAACTCATAGTAACAGAGAGCAGAATGCTGGTTACCAGGAACTGGGAGGGCGGGGGTGGTAGAGAAATGGGGAGCTGTTTGTCAAAGGGTTAAACTTTCAGTTATATGATGTATTAGTCTTGGAAACCTAATTTAAAGCCTGGTGACTATAGTTAATATTGTATCATTTACTAGAAATTAGCTAATAGAGTAGACCTGAAGTGTTCTGACCACGCGCACACACACACACATGAACTGGTAACTATGTGAGGTGATGGATATGTTTATTAGTTTGACTGTAGGTAATCATTTCACATTGTATACTTACATCCAGTCATCAAGCTGTACACCTTAAAAATATACAATTTGTGTCAATAGTACCTCAATAAAGTTGGGAAGAAAAGCCAAAGTTAATTCTGTTGCCCAGAAGGCTGCAGGATCAGCCCATTTCACTCTGATCTCACCTGCCCTTTCTAACTTTTACTCCCTCAATTCCAGCCACACATATCTCCCTGCTGTTCCTCGAACTTGCCAGGCCTTCCTGACTTTGTAGGTCTCTCCCTATCAAATACCAAATATTCACATTATCTTTCTGATTTCTGCTGCTATTGGTAAAGAAGCAGAATGTCTCCAATCTCTAGTCTTGTCCAAACTGTCTGCTGTTACACAGGTCCACACGGGGCTAGATACATGAAAGGGAACAGCATTTATAGAAATTCAGAACAGTTTATGATGAATTTTGTAAGTTCTGTGCCATTTTTGTGACCCTCAAAGACTAGATTTGTCTTTTACAGTTGGAGGAATTCTCTCAGCTCTCCACTAATGATGTCACTCATTCATATTGCACGGCTGTGTGTCATTGTTTACATCGGCATGGGAAAACACTTAAACTCTTAGACCAGGAGATGAACTCAGAGTCAGATCTCTTGTCATCGGCTTCAGGCAAGGACTGTGTCCACTCCTCCATTTGCTGCCGAATCATGGAGTGCCCTGGACACAGTAGACAGTAAATAGTTATTAAATATCTCTGAACTTATCTTCCTTGGTGGCTGATAAATTCCATGATAGGTATATATAGTAAGTTCAGGAAATGGTGGCCGTTATGCATTAAAACAGACTTGACGTTTTGAATTACTTATTATAGTCAGTACTTGAAATTATTTTAAAAACAAACTTTTGGCAGAGTAAAGATCACAGAAAACTGCTCTAAATTTTAATATATAAGGGAAAGAAATAAAAGCATTTATTGTTACTGCTTGTATCATATTACCCCATAAAATGATTAAAAAATATTCTGTTAGCAGAGAACCCAAAAAGTATTTTACAGACAAAAAATACTTGGAGAAATTGCGCAGAACAGGGTAATCTAAAACTACTCTGAGTCGCAGCTTAATTCTGTGCTGACAAGATGTATTACCTGATAATATTAATAGTACCCTGTAATTGGGCTAGATTCACTTAAGAACAAAGGAAGCAATCGCCAAGACAATGTAAGCAGAGAATTAATTAAAATTTCCTTGTAGCAGAAAAACATAGTCTTTCAAATATTTTAGGTAAACATTTTAGGCAGCAGGGGGAATTATGTGTAATACTGCACTTTATTGTCAATATGAATTGATTTGCAAAATATTTGTATTCAATTATGATTTAAGATTTACTCCCAAACACATTGAAATTCTTTTGACATTTCCTGACTCTGTAAACTTTTGGGGTGAGTATAAAATAATTCAGTAAAATGGATTCACAATCACCTGACTTTCCAATTTCCTTCCTAGTCATTTTATTTTTGGGTGACCTTGAATATTTTAAGCATATAGTTAGACACTTATTTTAGATTTAGTAAAACTATTTAGTTAATGTAAAACAGAACATTTAATATTTGTCTACAGTGCATATTTTGGAGGCTACAATATGTTTTATCATGTACATTTTATTTTGATATTAATTTATAGTACAAATAGGGAAATTCTATATAGCCATGCAAAATATTTTCTGAAAGCATATTAATTTTGAGCTAATTTGAAAAACATTTTCATTCTATAGCAATATGAATCTTCCTGTTATAATTATTAATAATCTAAATTTTTCAGTGTCAAAGATATGTTTTCTTGCTCCATGTGTGTCATAATATATACCTTTATATAGATTTTTACATAGAAAGTGCTCATATTCACCATAGATGGTCCACATCACTTTAACCTCAATATAAGCTTAGTTCAAGATTTATACTGCACATAAAATTAGTTTATTCTTAATTTTACGAAAATAGCATTTTTTTCTAATTTCTTCCTTCATATTTGGCATTTGTGACTGTAGCACTTTTGGCCTCTTATATTTCTGTAAAGCAAAAATGCAACTTCGTTCTTTATGTTCCCTTTGTAAACTTTCAGTTAGAAGCGTTGTGATTGCCCTTCCCCTTTGCGGATTATGTGACGGTATTTACACGTTGAGCCAGCACTTCAGAATTTCTTAGAAACACCTGTTCATTTTGTCTTTTGCAAGAGAGCCTTAACATGTATAAATATTTAAAACATGGTAGAGACCAAAGCTATCATTATTTGCAAATTATGTGACAATCTACTTGAAAAATTCCATGAAAATCAACAGGAAAAAATGACAACTATTAAAAATATTAAGAAAGATGTTCTGAATCATAGTAAAAATATAACCTTTCTAATAAGCACTTAGAATATAATTGAAAAATAATTTTCTTGACATAAAAAAGTAATTCATAGGATTACATTTAATTAGTAGTACCTGGCCCATAGGCAGCATTCAATACATATTTTTAAATGAATGCTTTTACTTCTAACTCTGTCTTCTCTGCATTTTACTTTCATGAGGGAGGTTCTTGACAAGTTTGTTCATTCTTCTATTTGTGCTTCTTATGATACTTTAAAGCTTCAGAACACTATATTGTGTTTATTTACATAATTATGAATAAGGTTGAAGTAAAGATTCCAGGTTTAAACCACAACATTAGTATTTCTTACAACAAACAGGAAAATGTGCATAGTTTCCAAATTAGTAATCCCATGCATGGCAATTCATCCTGAAATGATGAAGTAAATATAAAATGAACAATAATATCTATTACAGCTTTCTTGCCAGTATGAATAAAATGTTGCAGGCAACCCAGATTATTCAGTAATACGGTAGTGGTGTAGCAAATAACAGTGCATTACCTGAATGGAATATAATGCAATCATTTCAAAGGTCAATTAAGAATATATAAAACAATAAGATATGATTATAATGTATACAATAAAATAGTAAAACATAAAATTTTATGTATCATTAACTACAGTATTTGAAATATGTGTGTTGATAAGGCATAGAAATTATAGAAAAATGACGTTAGACAAATTTTAGAATGATGGAATTGTGAGTGGGTTTTTAAATGTGTACTATTCTGATAATGTTGTATACACATTTAATAGCTCAAAATATGGTTGCCTAACAGAAGCTGGATAGCTGTGAAGATTGTAGTAAATTTAGCAATGGTGAAGCCATACTATTTTTTTAAATATAGTTAGGCAAAATCTATTCAATTATTCACTGGTGAGATGTGGCTCGGATGGTGGAGTGTGAAGGCTCTGAGCTCGCCTTCCCCCATGAGCACACCAAAATTACAACTGTTTGCAGAGCAGCTATCAATGAGAACAACATGAAGAAAAGATTTTCAACAACTGAAGAAATAGGAAAGAAACCACAAGATGAGTAGAACGGTTGGAGACACGCTAGAGTCAAGACTAAGACCTACACCTCCAGTTAGGCAACCTCCAAATGGCAGGACGATCACATGATGGAACAAAGTGTCTGAGCCCCACACTGGGCTTCCCAGCCTGTGGGTCCTTAAAAGACAAGCACCCAGAATATCTGATTTTAAAAGTTAGTGTGGCTTGTGTAGGAGAGAGGTAGACAGCTGGAGGAAACAGAGACCCTGCTCTTAAAAGGCACGCACAAAACCTCACACTCACTGGTACCCAGGGCAGAGGCAGTATGTTGACAAGGGCCTGGGTTGGACGCACGTGCAGATCTTGGAGAGTGTCCCATAGGGGCAGGAGAAAAACCAAGACGTCCTCTGGGGACATAGATGCAGGCTACATGCATTTGGAGAGCCCTTTCTACCTCTAGTGCTGACAGGAGCAATTTAGGAGTCCTCCCTCTGACCTATAAGCATTGAGGGGCTCACCCATGCCCACGTCAGTTGGCACCAGTCCTAGGACCCCCTGGGCTGAGCAACTGCCTACACTACTGCGCCCAGGACAGCCCCGCCAACCAGCTTGCTAGCTCCGGGGCCCCACTGACAGTCATGCCAGGACCCAAAGTGACGTACCAGTGGGCAGGCACCAGCCTCAAGGGTCCCCAGACTAGGAAACCAGCTGAATTGGAGCCCAGCCCTACCCCCCGGTGGCTGACAGCTTCTATATGAAGCAGAGCCCAGCAGCCAACTGAGCTGAGAGGTAGCTCCACCTACTAATGTGCCACAGCAGTTGTCCCACCACAACAGGGAGGCCCATGCAGCCCACACAAGGGACATCCCTGGAACACACAGCTCTGGTGACCAGGGAGGAGTGTGCTGTTGAGCCACAGAGGACATCTCCCACATCCGGCCACTTTGCCAAGATCAGAAAATGTTAGCAAACTACCTAGTAGATAGAAATAAAAGCAGAGAATTAAGCAAAATGAGATGACAGAGGAATATATATATATATATTTCTAAAGAAGCCACCAAAAACTATTAGAACTCATAAATGAATTCAGCAAAGTTGCAGGAAGAAAATTAATATATGCAAATCCACTGCATTTCTATATACTAACAACAAACTACTAGGAAGAGAATTTAAGAAAACAATTTACCTTTACAATTGCATCAAAAAGAATAACATACCACAGAATAAATCTAACCAAGGGCTACCTCAGAAAAGTATAAGACATTGTTGAAAGAAATTGATTTGAGCAGAAACAAATGGAAAGATATACTCCGCTCATGTATTGTAAGAATTAATGCTGTTAAAATGACCTTATTATCCAAGGCAATCTACAGATTTAACAAAACCTCTATCAAAATACCAATGACATTTTTCACAGAACTAGAATAATAATTCTAAAATTTGTACAGAATCACTACAGATCTTGAATAGCCAAAACAGCCTTTTAAAACAAAACAAAACAAAACAAAGCTGGAAGTATGTTCCCTGATTTCAAACTGTACTACAAAGCTACAGTAATCAAAACAGCATGGTACTGGCACAAAAACAGACACATAGCTCAATGGAAAAGAATAGAAATCCAGAAACGAGCCCACACTTACATGATCAATTAATCTATGATCAAAAATATAAGAATACACAATGAGAAAAACAGCTCTTCAATAAATGGTGTTGGGAAAACTGGACAACTGTATGCAAAAGAATCAAACTGGACTGCTTTCTCATTGTATACAAAAATAAACTCAAAATGGATTAAAGACTTAAAGGTAAGACCTGAAACTATAACACTCCTAGAGGGAAACATAAGCAGTGTGTTCTTTGACATTGGTCTTAGAGATATTTTATTTTATTTTATTTTTTGGTATATATCCTCACACACGGGCAACAAAAGCACAAATGAATGATTAGGACTACATCAAAATGAAAAGCTTTTGCACAGCAAGGGAAATTATAAACAAAAAGAAAAGGCAGCCTACTGAATGGGAGAAGATACTTGCAAATGTTGTATCTGATAAATGGTTATTATCCAAAAATCAGTGAACTCATACAACTCAACATCAAAAAACAAACAACCTGATTAAAAATGGGCAGAGGAACTGAATACACATTTTTCCAAAGAAGAAAGACAGGTGACTAACAGACACATGAAAAGATGCTCAATATCATTACTCATCAGAGAAATGCAAATCAAAATTTCAGTGAGGCATCAACTCACACCTATGAGAATGGTCAGTTATCAAAAAAACAACAAATAAGTGTTGATAAGGGTGAGAGGAAAAGAGACTCCTCACACAGTGTTGGTAGGAATGTAAATTGGTGCAACTACTATGGGAAATAGTTTGAGGTTCTTTAAAAAATGAAAAATAGAACTACTGTATGATCCAACAATTCCACTCTTTCGTATTTATCTGAAGAAAACAAAAACACTAATTTAAAATGATATATGCACCTCTATGTTCATTGCAACATCATTAACAATAGCCAAGATATGGAAGCAACCTAAGTTCTTATCAATGTATGAATGGATAAGGAAGGTGTGATATATATTTATGTGTGTGTGTACACATATATATAATAGATGACATAATGTTACTCAGCCATTAAAAAGAATGAAATCTTGCCATTTGGGATCATGGGTGGACCTAGTGGTTAATTTGCTAAGTGAAGTAAGTCAGACAGAGAAAGACAAATACCATATGCTTCACTTTTATATGAAACCTAAAAAACAAAACAAATAACAAAACGTAAACAGAGTCATTGGTACAGAGAGCAGACAGGCTGTTGCCAGATGGGCTGAGGTTGGGAGGATGAGTCAAATAGGTGAGGAAGATTAAAAGGTACCAACCTCTAGTTACAAAATAAATGAGTCACAGTGATGAAATGCATGGGGAATATAGTCAATAACATAGTAATGTATTTATATGGTGACGATGGTAACTAGACTTATTATGGAGATCACTGTGTAATGCATAGAAATATTGAATCACTGTGCTGTACTTGGAGCTAACAGTGTTATCAGGGAGTTATAATTTTTTAAAAATTGATTTAAGTGGGTACTTAGGAAAGAATATCTAGAAACCTTGTATGTTTTATTTAAACTTTAAAAAAATAAAAATTAAATATTCATTGGAATTTTCCTTAGACTGGGACTGAAAATGACCGTGTTCAAAATTACAGTGACACGTTTTAATAATGTGATTTAACCTGGCTAGCAAAGGTGTACAATTAGACGAAAATCTTGCCCGCTATGCATTAATCTGGAGTAAGAATAGTCTCTAGTGAATCAAGCTTACTAAATATTTTGTTTACAGTTTTGCCACTTTGTGTGCACCGTGGTGAGAATTTATTCAGTTTACTACAGAAATGCTTTAAAATCATGCAAAGTGACAAGATATTTGGCAATTAGTCCAGAGTGTCGTTAATTTATGCAATGTGAGAGCTGTCATATAGCAAAGTTTGTCAGTTCAACAAACACTGACAAATTGAATTATAAGCTGTGTTTAAGGCACTTAGCACAGAGACAGGTGCATTGCAAATGCTCGAGTAATTTCAGCAACTGGTTTTAATGTTGCAATAGTTGTTGAACGTGTAGTTGTTGTTATTATTACCACTAATACTTTTACTGTTGTTCAGAGCGCTGTGGTTGACCTTAAAGAGATTGCATGGGAGTCTGTGACTGCATTCTTTGCCCTTAAGAATCTAACTACTGTTGTCTTTTATTCATTCATTTTTTATCATTTAATTTAATGAGGTTTTGAATGGCTACCAAATAATGGCTGGGCATTGGAAATGAAGTGACATCCGAGTCACTCTCTGTTCTTCCCCTCAGGAAGATAATAGTCTAGCAAGGAAACGTCAGTCACTGGATGATCACAGTGCGTTGCGACGTGCTGTAATCGGCTAACGCACAAAGTACAGCGGGAGCACGTAGGGCAAGGCAGGGACATCGAGAAATGAGACAGAAGAGATACAGGTGAGACTCCTTCCGCAAGGATCTCATATGCCATGTCGGGAACTTGAGGCTTTGTTCCGCAGGCCAGGTTAACTGCCCAACAGAATTGACTAAGAGAGGCGAGGCAGGAAAAGAATGCAGGGAGCAGAGCTGATGAGAAATGTTGACCCTGTGTTGGTTCCTAGAAGATCCAGTGGGAGAAAGACAGAGCCCCATGCATATAAGGGGGGGGGATTGAAGAGAACTAACAAAATAAGGGTTTGATGACCAGGACAAAAGAGCAGCTCTAAGAATTGCAACACTAGAAACAGGTGGCTGGTCACTCAAAATAAATAAATAAATAAAAAATAAAAATAGGGCTTGCCTTTGACTGTCATAGGGAGCTGGCACTCTGAAGAGAATCAGAAAGGGCCAGACAATGGGAAGATTCCTACTTGGAAATGGATGAGAAGTCCCAAGTCTTTCAAGTACCAGAACATTGAGACTTCTGGATAAAGAATTTACGATACTTCTCTCTCTCTGTTATAAATATTATTTACTGAAATTTTGTTCAAAAGAAAAATGCATCATGTTCTTAATACGTCCTATCGAAGGACAAGAAGCATTTTCATCGAGCACTGAGTGTGTCTATGGTTAAACCACTGTTTTTGCATCTCACCTAGAGCGGTCGCCGTGTCTCTACATTCACTGGTCTGCACCGCTTCTTCTCTTGTAAAGCACAGTTATTTGTAGCAGCTACTGGTCAGAACGTGAAGCAAAGACTGTTTATATCCTTGAACTGAAGTCCAAGGAGCTGATGTGAGAGCCTGCTGTCTGTGTGCCACTGACACAGAAACCTCCATGTTCATAATCCTTAAGTCCCTTGGAACACAGGCAGCACGTTCCAGGTTGTCCACTGCATTTGCAGTTACCATCGTCAGAAGGAGAAATGCTGAAGCTTGGTGATTGCTGAAATTCTTCATGTTTGTTAAAATATCTTTGTCATGTATATCAGCCTAGTTTTTCCCTATTGTTCACATAAACAAAAGGTCAGGAGGGGATCAAAAATGTTACATGACTGAATCACTTTGCAATGCACTTGAAACTAATGTAACATAGTAAATCAACCACAGTTCAATAAAAAATAACTTACATGATTAGAATTCTGAAGACTGTTGAACAAAATCACACAGTTCACTAAATATATATGTAAGGAAAATTCCCCTATACCCCTTTTAAATGTATATGGGAGTTCTTTTTCCTTACATAAATAAATATGGGAAATAGTTTATGTAGGAAAATTAGGGGAGATGGTTACTGATATATAGTAATATTTTAATTAAATAACTTAACTGATGGATCTGTGTTGAATCCCTGTTATATTTAAGAAAATATACTTGGTTATGGTAAAAAATGGAAAAGCCAGGCTTTGGACACCTGTATGACCAGGATTCTAGCATTGAGCATAAGTTTCTTCTTCTGTAAGAATCTTTGTAAATATCTCAGTGCCACTGCCTTTAAAGAACCCACAATTCTCGGTGGGAAATAAACATTAATCACCAAATCAGAAGAAAACAAGTAAAATTATACCTGTAGTAAGTGCAAAGAAAAGAAGGCATATGGTGCAACAAAAACATAGACATAGTTGTTTTGTTTTAGTTTTTAAAGCCTGATCACTGATATCAGGGAAGTCTTTTCTAAGGAAGAGATACTTCAACTGAAAAAGAACTATGCCCTGCTTTTGGTAAGAAAAACAACATATTCTGCTGGAAAGAAATTTGGACTAAATGTCTTAAGACATGGGTTTTAGTGTCAGGCTATTATAGACATGATGAGAATTTCTGTTTTTGGACAACACATTTCATACATGTGAATAAAGAAAGTAACAGTGGCTGAAAAACGTGTCTCACAGTGAGATTAGATGTAAGAAATGCTTCTGAATGTTTAAAAGAGCTGCGCTATTGTGAGACATTGCCATTGTTGGCACAAAATTGAGGGTGGATTTTTCTCCTTAATGTATGATACCAATATGTCAGTTCCACAGTATTAAATTTTATTGTCAGTGTATGTTATACTGGAAGCTTCAGGTGTCTTAAAAACTAGAATTCTCTACAGAGTACAGTTGCCAAATAATAGACATCAGAAGAAACATGAAACCTGAAAAATATGACAAATTTGAATCAAGATTGGGAAATAAAGTTTTAGTTAAATACTGCCCATTTTCCTTACCCTCTTTGGCTTTCCTTTAAAGAATTCTGTTTCCCATAGTAAATAAATAGTTTCTTGTATTCTCTGTAGGGTATGTATATAGAGATTGGACACTGTGAACCATTCCACAAGATAAATTTTGTGAAAATAGTTTATTATGGATAAATCCCTTATTTTAACATTTCTATGAAAACAGATTATAAGAAAAATTATTTTGCTGTAGAGATTAAGTTAATAATTTATTATAAAGAATCTACATATTTAATATTGATTTAATCCACGTTAGGTCTCATAGAATAAGAGCAAAATAATGGTCATATAATTACATCAACATCTAAAATTCTTCAAAAGTTTAGCTATAATTTTCTTTAGCAACTTATATACTCGCTTATGTATTTTGGTGTACCTGTGCATATTGATTAATTTTCGTAGCACTGTCCTTGGATTTGCTTTGAAATGTGTCAGACTAGAACTCGGTCATGTTAATACTGAGCAGCACTAAAGTTGTCCTTTACTTTGCATTCCTATTCTTAAAAGTCAATGAGTGTTCAGTGTTTCCAGCTAGGTGTTCAGTTTGTTATTATTATTTTTTTTAATCTGCAATCACATACTTGGTCCTTAAATAGTGACTGTGTTTGCCTAGGTCAAAAGGAGGTCTGAACTTTGCCCTTGGCTTTCTGGAAGTAATCCATGTCATGATTAGGATGGGGACTGGATACAAGAGAAAATCAAAGCATATAATTTAGGGTAGGGGCTTTGGGTTATGTAGTATCAACTGACCAAGATACGGAGTCCAATCCTGTGGGCAATCAAGAAAGCAAGCAAGCAAACAAGCAAACAAGCATACCTTCCGAATGAAGCTGTAATAAAAACTCTGAACACTGAAGCTCAGGTGTGCCTCCCTGCTTGGCAGGTACCCCATGGGGATTGTCATACTTTGCTACCAGGGTGGGAATATATTCTGAGGACAGTGGAACCTTCTCCTCTGAATGTATTCCTTTGGCTCATTTTTGATCTGTATTCGTTTCTAGTAGTAAAACATAACCATTAAGTATGATGGTCTTCAGTGGAATACTTTGAGTCCTTTGAATCTGAGAGTGGTTTAGGGGGCCCCCTGAACTTATGGTTGGTGTTGGAAGGGAGCATGGCCTTGTGTGGACTCTTCCCTCTAACTTTGTCGTTGGACCCTCTATCCTTGCAGTTTGGGTGAGAAGCCTTGGGCAGACTTGGCAATCTGGATGATTTATGCTCTTAATTTCGCAGTTTGGCTAACTCCGGGAGTTTGACAAATTTCCCAAATTCCTTAAGCTCAGTGAGATCTCCACATTCTTCAGTCAAAACTAATTTTAAGAAAGTAAATAGCTTGTAGCGTATCACCTTTTAGTAATGTCTCCTTGAATCAGCACACAGTTTGTAATGATGTAACAAACTAATTTGTAGATTTCCTTATAATTCTCCCTTTCAGGATGGAGGGGGTGGGGCCTTCCCGTGTCCCAAGTCCTAGTCTTTCTGTTCCTATAGTTTAAATATAAAGTTTGAGTAGCACTTATCATATATAGAAACAATACTTGGCAGCTTACTCACTGAGGATCAATATAGATCACATTGTGATTTAACTTTAAAAAGTTATTTTTTCCTTTCAAATAGTAAAAATTTAAACTAAAATCATAAGACATTTTCCCTGATTCAGTACATCAAAAATCATCTTAGGAAAAGTTAGAAAAGCTGACTTTCCAATAGAGAGCTCTAAAAGGGTTATGGCAGGTGACCTCAAATATTTAAAACACCACGATGTGAAATGTGCAGGGGTAAAAAACTAGATCCAACACTAGGAAGGCAGATTTTGCCTCCGTGATTTCTCCCCTCACACTGAAATTTTCATGCAGAGACATGTGCTCAAAATTCAGAGGTCGAGGTACGATTGCTCTACTGAATTCAATAAATATGATCATTTTCAGTGTCTTCGATCTTATCTCATATGTCTGGTGATAAATGAACCTGCTAGGAAATTAAAACACTAACTATATACACCCACACAGCAATTTATGTATGTATTACTTATTTTTTTACCTTTTTATTAAAACAAAATGATTAAAACTTTATTTCTTTAGAGAAGTTTTTTGCTTACAGCAAAATTGAGGGTAAGGCACAGAGCATTATTCCGCTGTATCCTGCCCCCACACATGCATGACCTTTCTCGTTATCAACAACCACCAACAGGGTGGTACATTTGTTGGCAGCTGATAACCCTACATTGACACTTTGTAATACCTGATGCCCAATGTCCCTTATGCATCTGTTTTTAATTAATTGAGCCAAACTCTTTCATCTCTGCCTTACTGATTCTCTGGCATTTGTATTATAACTGCACCAAATCCTCAGTGACCAACTATGTCCTTGAAGCCTCTTATCTCTGCTTGTACTTAAGTTTGTGTGTGTCTGTGTTTATGTGTATGTACATGTGTGTGCTGGATCTGTGCTCGCTAGTGTTTTCAAAGTCCTCAAAAGTAAAACATACAGTCTTCCTTTTCCTTTTTTAAATGAAGTATAATTGATGTGCAACACTCTGTCAGATGCATAACATAGTGATTTGATATTTCTGTGCAGTACAATACAATCCCTTCTATAAGTCTGTTACAAGCTGTCACTATACAAAGATATTGCAGAATTATTGACTATATTCCCATGCTGTACATTTCATTCCCGTGATTCATTTACTTTGCAACTGGAAGTCTGTACCACTTGATCTTCCTTACCTACTTCATTTGCCCTCCCACACCCCTCCTTCTGGCAACCACCTGTTTGTTCTCTGTATCTATGACTCTGTTTCTATTTTGTTATGTAATGTTCATTTGTTTTGTTTCTTAGATTCCATATATAAGCAAAATCATATGGTATTTTCTTTCTTTGTAAGACATATTTCACTTATTATAATACCCTCGAGGTCCACCCATGTCACAAAGAACAAGGTTTCATTCTTTTTAATGGCTGAGTAGTATTCCATTGTATATAAATACCACATCTTCTTTATCCACTCAACTGTTGATGGCCATTTGGGTTGTTTCCATGTCTTGGCTATTGTAAATAGTGATGCTATGAACATTGGGGTACATGTATCTTTTGAATTATGTTTTTTCTCTGGATATATGCCCAAGAGTGGGATTGCTGGATCATATGGTAAGTCTATTTTTAATTTTTTAAGGAACCTCCATACTGTCCTCCATAGTGGCTGCATTAATTTACATTCCCACCAACAGTGAAGGAGGGTTCTCTTTTTCCCACACCCTCTCCAGCATTTATCATTTGTAGACTTTTTAATGATAGCCATTCTGACTGGTGTGAGGTGATATCTCATGGTAGTTTTGATTTGCATTTCTCTGGTAATTAGCAATATTGAGCATTTTTTCATGTACTTGTTCGCCGTCTGTCTGTCTTCCTTGGAGAGATGTCTATTTAGGTCTTCTGCACATTTTTTAATTGGGTTGCTTGTTTATTTTGATATTAAGATGTACGAGCTGTTTGTATATTTTGGATATTTGTCCCTTCTCAGTCACCTCATTTGCAAATATTTTCTTCCATTCTGTAGGTTGTCTTTTCATTTTGTTGATGGTATCCTTAGCTGTGCAAAAGCTTTTAAGTTTAATTAGATCCCATTTGTTTACTTTTGCTTTTATTTCCATTACTCCAGGAGCTGGTTCAAAAAAAACACATTGCTGTGGTTTATGCCTGTGTGTAAAACTCTTGATCTCACCTTCAAACCTGAACTGCAGCCCTACCTGGTAGAGTATTCTTGTTTGTTGGTCTCTGCCTTTCAATATTTTGAAACTTTTATACCACTCTTTCTTTTGGCTGCAGTTTCTGATAGTTTTATGGTAGTTTTCTTGTACATAGCTATGGTTACCAACCTTTTGTGCAGTCAAAACTCTGTGTGAACCTTATAGTTGGCTGTTCACATCCACAGTTCTTCTGAAACCACAGTTCTTCAATATCTATGCGTCTGCATTGGCCAATTCTACTGTCTGGGGTTTGTGTAGTACTGTAGTATTTACTATTGAAAAAAAATCCATGTTTGTCTTGACCCTTGCAGTTCAATCCCATGTTGTTCAAGGTTCAACTCTAGTTGCTTTTCCTTGCTGTTTCTATTATTCTTTACTTATCTTTTTTTTTTTTTTTTGGCATTTTAATTACAGTGTGTCTTGTCTCTTGCATTAATCTTTTTTTTTTTTTTTTTTTTTTTTTTTTGGATTTTCTATCCTGGACCTGGATGTCTGTTTCCTTTCCCAGATTAGGGATGTTTTCAGCTATTATTTCTACAGTGAATTTCTCTGATCCTTTATCTCTCTTGTCCTGGGACCTGTTTAATACAAATGTCAGTATGCTTGATGTTATCTCAGAGGTCTCTCAACCTAGCTTCACTTTTTAAAATCATTTTTATTTTTCTCTGTTTAGCTGCAGTGACTTCCACTACTCTGTCTTCTAGCTTGCCGTTCATTCTTTTGTATCATCTGTCTACTGTTGTTTCCTTCAAGTCTATTTTTTTATTTCAATTATTATATTCTTCAGCTCTATTTTGTTCTTCTTTGTATTTTCTAACTCAGCTAAATTTCTCTGTGTTCATCCACTCTTCTCCCCAGTTTCTTGAGCATCTTAATGATTACTACCTTGACGTCTTTATTTTGTTGATTGCTTATCTGAATTTCATTTAGTTCCTTCATTTGGAATATGTTACTCTGTTGCCTCATTTTGTCTGAATTTCTGTGTTTATTTCTATGTGTTAAGTAATTTGGTTATGTTTCTTCATCTTGAAGAATTGGCCATATGTAGGAGACGTCCTGTGGGGACCAGCAGCACACACCTTTCAGTTCACCACAGCTACGTGCTCTGCGAGTGGCTTCTGTGTGGGCTACATGAGCCCTTGTGTTGTGCAGGGATGACTACTGTGGGCTCACGGGTTCCCAAATACGCAAAAAGAAGTTTTACACTTTTTCCCTCCAGCATTTCTTGATTGGCTTTGCAGAAATAAAGTTTTTAAAAAAAATGAAAAATAAAGTAAAATAAAAGATTGCCCCATGTCTCAGTTGTCTGCCAGGCCTTGCTTCATGTAAAGACTGTTGGCCTGCTGATGGGGAGGCTGGATTCTGGGGCAGCTGGCTGTGGGACGTGTGGTTTCCTAAAGCTGGTTCCACCTGGCTGATAGGTAGGCCTGGGTCCTTGTGCAGCTGGCTACACACCCTGGAAGGTTTAGAACTGATGCTGACCAGCTGGTGGTGAGGTAAGCCCCTGGGTCTAATAGCCTTATGGAAGGACTCCAGAACTGCACTTGCTAGCACTAGCATCCTCATGGTGGAACTCCCCAAAATGACTGCTTCCAGTGGTCTCTGTCTCCAAAGCCTCACTGGCCTTCAAAGGCAGACGTTCTAGGGGATCATCTTCCTTCTGCCGAACCCCTGAACTGGGGAGCCTGGTGTGGGGCTTGGATTCCTCGCTCCTTGGGGAGACCTCTGCAATTGTGATTAATCTGTTTGTGTGTCATCACCTACCTGGGTATCTGGTTCTTGACTATACCACATCTCTCTGCCTCCTACCCACCTTGCTGTGGTTCCTTCTTTATCACTTTAGGTGTGGAAAGTCTTGTGGTAATCTTCAGGTTGCTCTCATTAGTGGTTGCTCTGTAAATAGTTGTAACTTGGCTGTGCCTGTGGGAAGAGGTGAGTTCTGGGTCTTCCTGTTCCGCCACATTGGCCATCCTCCCACAAAGCTCCATTTTGGATGGTGCTTGTTAGAAGATGATGTGCCTTTCATATGATGGTTGCAAATTTGGGGGATCCTATCAGCCTCCACGTTGCCTGCTGGGAAGGCTTCTAATCATCTTTTGGACCAGGGCTGTCTCTGGGTATAACAGTGATCTGACAGTAAATTATATATCTAAGGCCTGAGACAAAAGACCAAGAATTTAAATTGCTTGTTTTTTCATACTAGTTTTGCTTATTTTTAAAACACCAAAACACAAAAATGGCAGTGATCCTTTGAAGAAAGAAGAAAGCAGAAAATTAAATTCTCAATTTTGTTCCAAATTGCCAATGGCATTTGAATTGGAAATAAGGATCCCAGAGTGTTTAGTTCATTTTAATACAATGCAGCCAAGTATGGCTTTTTTTTTTTAAGTTATTTTTATTACTAATTCCATGAATGGTACATTTCTTCCATAATACCCCAAAAGGATCCTAAGATCCTTTTGTCATTCCTAAGAAGCAACCTACAGTCAAACCCATTAACATTTGTTTATTGAAACTTATAAATTATCCCAATAGCCATGGTAAAATGTCTCTAAAAGTCCTCATGTCAGTTCAGATCAGACTCAATGCTAAATGAGTTTGTATCAAACTCAGAGACAACTTTTTTTAAACTGAATTTTCAAATTTTGGATAAGAGACTAGAGACCTGTTACAATAAATATTGTCCAACAATGTAAATAAACAAATTTTGGCTTTTTCTTTTTTAACGTCAGCAATATTTCAAGAGCAGCATTATTTATTGTTTCAAATTCTTGTGAGCTGGAAATAGTAAAAAGTTGTGCACTTGAAGTTTAACAAGCTGCAGTTGGCTTTTTTATACCTCTCTCTTATTTACAGCTCTGTTTCCAGTGCCTAGCACAGTACTCAGCTTTTGGAAGTGAAAAAAATTCATTACTATTAAATGAATTCTTGATAATCAGTGATTCAGGACGTCTATTGAATGCTCAACTACTAACTTGACAATATTATTCAAGACGATACTGTCAGGGACACACTTTTCATAGAATCATAAGATAATCAACAATAGATGCATGTTTAAGAGAGACACTCAGTTTTGAAGTGTACTTTAAGACAGCAGAAAATCCCCTTACAAACAATACTAATTCATCAAGAGAATTTTTGTTGTTGTTTGTTCATCTTTCAAATGTTTGTAAATAGGTTAGCTGTTCCCATGAATTATCTTGTAAATTTTAGCAGACTTGGAAACTTGTCATCTCCCCCCATTTTAACTACAACTTGATGCTTAAACTGAAAGAGGTGCCAAGTGATCTTTCCCCATGGTATGGATGGGGAACTAAGGCTGTAGACATAAATGACTTGCCCTGACACACCGGAAACCAAAGCCAGAGGCAACAGTCAAAGCCAGAACCCAAGGCTCTTAGTTAGTCATTACTCCCTAGCATGCAATTTTGTCCTATGTTGCTAGTGGCGGAAAGAAATTAAAAACAAAAAAATCCTCTGGACATTTCAGTCTATCTATAATTATAATAATTACAATAAACTTACAAAAAATTTAAGGCAATTTTCAAGGCAAAATTAATAGAGCTTTTTCCTTTCAATGCCTTTCAGCAAACTGTTGCCTTCTTTTCCACCATACCACTAACCATCGCCGGTAGTGAAATATTAATGTACTGTGAAATCTGCAGAGCTCTGCCTTTTATTTTTGTACCTAATCAACTCTGTGTTATAATTTTGTAACCATGCGGCCCACCCTGAATTACAGTTGCAAGTTATATGCATTCATAATATGGAAAATACCACGAATGAAATAAGCCTTTTGAAAGTGGTTAGGAAGGCCAAAGGAGGAAAACTGAAATCCTTTTGACAAGCAGTTTCTGAAGCTTTTGACAAGCAGTTTCTGAAGCTTTAAGGGCCTTTTTCATGTTGGCTCACAGAGAGGCTTTGCATAACACACCAAATAAAACCTCTTACTGCCGCTGCAGTACAAGGCACCAACAGTTTTTCATGAGACCTGGAAAGAAAATGGACAAACTTTCCTACTGCTGACATTTCAGTTTGAAATAATGTTTTTCAAGTGTTGGTTAAGGGAAACAAAGACATAACCTCGTCGGGGATGTATTGCTGGTCAGTGTCTACCTGTGTTGTTTCCTTGGGAGCTGTATATTGCAGTGTCATAAATATTTTGTAAGATATTTTATAAATTACAAAAGTAAAGTAACTTTTTTAAACCCTGGATCTGTGCTACATAAACTAAAGAACAGCTAGAACATAGGAAGAGGGAAAAATGTATTTTTTTTTCTTTCAGTGAACCTCATGTTTTACAATTTTTGTCGATGAACAACTCTGAAAATAATGCCATAGCCCATCTTATTTGGCATTAAAAAATAATATTAATTAGGAGAGAAGTTAACAATATCATTAGTTAATAGTGTTTTTTCACCCTTCTAATTACTATCAATCATTTTGGATTTTTTTAATACATTAGTCTACAAATTAATAATAGTTTAAAAATAATAAACGATTGTGGTAGTAATTATATTTGTCAATCGAATCAGTGGGTATCTAGCGTGTATCTGTTCCTTGCAAGGATTCTGTTGCATCAAATAAAAGAAACCACCATAGAATAGTTATTTTACAGCTAAAGCATGCTGGTGGCAAAGAAATAAACATAATTATGCTACATTAAAAATATACTACCCTGATGCCCCCCAAACCCACAATGTACGGGTATGTTATGTGTGAAATAAAGAGTTCTTTCTGTTATTTCCAGTAATACACTCCACCTTGACCTAAGCCCAAGACAGACACACCTTATATGAAAAAAAAATGTTATGGTAGTTCATATTAAAGTGAGAATTCAATGTGGGTTTTGAGCAAACTCTGACATAGCATGTAGAGACTGTTTCCTTAAAGGTCGTAATTCTGTATTTCCAACATGAAACATTTATAGCATCGTTGAAATTGCTAGTATATACATGAGAATAAAAGGGAAAATCACCATTTAAGTTTGTGTTTTGTGTTCAGCTATAACTGAGACACTCATGAAAGAATTTATAACACTTCATTATTTGTAATCTGCTTATTCGGGTAAAGCCGAAAATGATGTCTCCTCTGCTATTCAAAATGCCATTTGGACATTATTTAAAATATCATCAATTATTTTTATGATTATCTTAACTTTTTTAAACTCTTTGTTTTAAATTTCATTTGTGAGAAATGCAAAGAGCAACCAAAATCTGGATGCAGAGGAAACTGAAGTTTGTGTAAATCAGAATTGCTTGACTCTGAGATGTTGAAAATGTCCCGGAAGGAGGCCAGCTGTCATCAGTGGTGAAAGGTGCACTGTTTCCGTGTCTAGTCCTTGGGTTTATGGGGCAGGCTGCCTCCGTGTCTCAAGCTCTAAGCGACTCAATTAACAAACTAAAGTCACGAAAGACTAGCTGATGCATGAGCTAAAAGACAACTTACCCATTATCACAATGAGAGTGTGAATTACGTATTCTCAAAAAAAAAAAAAATCTGCATTGTAAGCCATATTCTAATCAGAAAGCTGCTTGGGAAGCAGTTGGACAATCTCAATGGTGTTCCTGGGGCCATCATTTTTTGATAGCTTGATACTGTCACTGTTATTGCTAGCACGTGGTTGAAATTGTGCGTTGTTATGTGTTAAGCTTTCAAGACATACACTCCTTTGTGTAGTACTGACGTCCTCCAGACCAAAATCTGCCTATTTGTACCCCCTTTTCTAGACAATGTGCAGTCTAAATTGTCCATTTTCAAAACTTCCACTTATACAGAATTTCGTTAGAATATTTAGGACCTGAGACTTAAAGTACCTTTGACATCCTTCAATAGATTTAGATACATCCTCAGCCTCCCCAAGAGGTACTTCACCATCTTTTGAGTGAGTTACTGCTACATACAATTGATCTATTATAGGCTAACTTCTTATTTAACTTTCACAAAAGTATATAATGTGTACAATTAACTTAGAAGTTACTACATTTCCAACATAAAGTTTGGAAAATATTAATGGCAAAGATCAAATTGGGAGAAAAAAAGTAAATATATTTTTCTTTGAAGAAATGCTTTTATATTTCAAAAAGGAATAATTCCACCATGAAATACTAATCACCATTTCTTACCCAATGCATTTATTGATTTATTCATATGATAAATATTTATAAGGAGCCTGCCTTTGCCTGACAGCTGTCTAGGAGCTGGGGATATTGCAGTGAACGTCCCCCAAATTCTTCTCTTACAACGAGCTTTATTTTGAGTAGAGGAAGAAAGAGTCAAAAATCAAATGAATACACCTAAGTGTATAAGGCATGAATACACACAATGCTTAAAATGAAATCGTAATAGATAGAAGTTGAGGGGTTGAGACAGGTGGGAAGAGGGCTACTGTGATTTGCACGGTCAAGAAGGGTCTTTCTGAAGAAGTGACATTTTAGATGAGGTTGAAAGGGCAAAAGGAACCAACAAGGCAAAGATACAAGGGAAGAACTTTCCAGTTAGGGCTACAGCTAAATAACGTTAAGTTTTTGCTAAGATTCTAAACAACAACAACAACAACAACAAAATTCTGAAAGTTATAGCCATGGTGCGTCTGCCTGTACCACCACAAGTAGCATTTCCACTGACATCGCCAGCGTAATTGGGGAAACACTCCACGTTCTGATCAGTAGTTATGTGTTTCTGCTGAAGTCTGGCTCGAGATACACTAGCGCTGCAGGACTATCTCAGTCAACATCCTCCCATCGTCTTGAGCCACTACTGCATTTAGGACTTTATTTTATTGGCAATATGGCAGTCTTGAAACAAATCAGGATGTGGGGAAAAAATCACAACAGCCATCAAGGACTAAAGCAGTACTTGCAATGCAGTTGATGTTGATGCAAATGCTCTATGTACATGAGCGGTCCAGCATGGCAGCCACTTGAAATGTGGCCAGTGCAACTGAGGAGCTGGTTTCTAAAGTTATGTTTAATTAACTTAATATCAATAGTCTCATAGGGCTGATGGCTATCATTTGGACAGAGCAGATCTAGAGAATTAATTGTAAATAATTTATCTGTGTCTCGGACCATATAAATTCATTTTTTTTTTTAATTCTGAACCCACATCTTTGGAGCATGAATGAGAAGCAAAATGGAATTTTTATATCTTCATTTGGAATACACAGGTTAAAAGAGTATCTTAAACACAGTGTGTGTATAACAAATTAGTCATGTTGCTGCTCCTCCACCTTCTCGGTTGTTTTTCTGTGGGCACAGGCTGAAATATAGTTCTCTCCTCTCAGTGGTTTTGAAGGTAATGGTGCCACACCCAACACAAGGAAGACATGAACCAGAACGCTATGCACAAAGCTATTACATCAAAGAGAATTAGCCTCTATTCCCTTGATGTGTTTTGTGTTCACACTCATAAATTTCACTATTTCTAACCAGTGAGAAACAGTAGTGACAGAATCTGAGTAAGGAAGAAAACATCTATAATGATCTTCTGGGGAAAACATAGGTACTATTGGTGGTGTCTCTCTCCTCCTAAAAAAGAAAAGAAAAGAAATAGTTTAACAAGAGTGAATCATAGCATAGAAATGTTGCAAAGTAAAGTTTATCTATATTTTTATTGGTCATTAATAGTAGAAAAAAATCTGATTTTTTTATCATACAAATGGCTATTTTGTTTAATTATGATAACTGCTTGCTGTTAACCTTAAAAAAATGCCCTGTTGAAATCAGCTATGAACGTATATTATGTTCACTGAGCCCCCAAATGAAGTTACTGTAGATTTTTCTAAAAACTGAAGTTTGAAAGGTTAACAGGAAAGAGGAAGAAAAACCTTTCCAATTAATAAGATTTTCCAGAAAATATTGATATCTTTCATAAGTCTAACTTGGAAGATGAAATAAAATATATACACTTGAAAAAAATATTTGGCAGCAATGTTTTATATAAACTGGATCACATGAGACATAGTCAAACCACAAAAATTATTTCAATAGTATCCAAGGTCATCTTTTTTTAACACAATTTTAAAGGTTACTTTACATTTACAGTAATTACAAAATATTGACCATGGTCTCCATGTTGTGTATTACATCCTTGTGCTCATCTTACACCCAATAGCTTTTGTATCCCATTCCCTCACCCCTACACTACCCCTCCTCCCCTATTGGTAATCACCATATCTCTGTATCTGTGTTCTCTATATCTGTGAGTCTGCTTCTTTTTTGTTATATTCACTAGTTTGTTGTGTTATTTTTATTCCACATATAACTGATATGATACCATATTTGCCTTTCCCTGTCCAACTTATTTCACTTTGCATAATGCCATCCAAGCATCTATGTTGCTGCAAATGGCAAAATTGCATTCTTTTTATGGCTGAGTAGTATTCCACTGTGATATTTTCTTTATCCATTTGTCTGCTGGTGGACCTCTAGGTTGCTTTCATATCTTGGTAATTATAAATAATGCTGCTATGAACATTGGGGTGCATATATCTTTTCAAATTAGTGTTACTGTTTTGTTTTTTTTTTTTTTTCAGATATATGGCCAGGAGTGGAAATGCTGAGTCATATTGTAGTTCTATTTTTAGTTTTTTGAGAAACCTCCATGCTGTTTAACATAGTGGCTACACCAGTTTACATTCCCACCAACAGTGTACAAGGGTTCCCCTTTATCCGCATCCTCACCAACATTTTTAATTTTGTTGTTTTTGATTATGGCCATTCTGACCAGCGTGAGGTGATATCTCATTGTGGGTTTGATTTATGTTTCCCTGGTGATTAGTGATTTTGAGCATCTTTTCATGTGGCTCTTGGCCATCTATATTTCTCCTTTGGGAAAAAAAACAAAGTCTGTTCAGGTCTTCTGCTCATTCTTTAATCAGGTTTTATTTATTTATTTATTTATTTTTGATGTTGTGCTGTATGAGCTGTTTGTATATGTTGGATATTAATCCCATATTGGTCATATCATTCGAAAATATTTTCTCCTATTCATTAGATTGTCCTTTCCTTTTGTTCATGGTTTACTTTGCTGTGCAAAGGCTATTAAGTTCAATTAGATCCCATTTGTTCGTTTTTTTGCTTTTGTTTCCTTGTTTTAGGAGATGGATCCAGGGAAATTTGCTGCTATTTATGTCAAAGAGTGTTCTGCTGAAGTTTTCCTTAGGGGTTTTATAGTATCCAGTTCTACATTTGGATCATGAATCCATTTTGACTGTATTCTTGTATATGGTGTTGGGGAATGCTCTAATTTCATTCTTTTACATGTAGCTGTCCAGGAAATTAAGGAAATTTCCTTAATTTCTCTTTCTGCTACTTCATTGTTAATGTATAGAAATGCAGCAGATTTCTGTACATTAATTTTGTATCCTGCAACTTTACCAAATTCATTGATGAGCTCTGTTTTTTTGTGGTGGCATCTCTAAGGTTTTCTATGTTTAGTATCATATCATCTGCAAACATTGACAGTTGTACTTCTTCCTTTCTGATTTGCACTCATTTTATTTGTTTTTCTTCTCTGATTGCTATGGCTAAGACTTCCAAAACTGTGTTGAATAAAAGTGGCAAGAGTGACCATCCTTGTTTTGTTCCTGATCTTAGAGGACATGCTTTCTTCAGCTTTTCACCATTGAGTATGATGTTAGCTGTGGTTTTGTCCCATATGGCCTTCATTATTTTGAAGTATGACCCCTCTATGCTGGCTTTCTGGAGAGTTTTTGTCATAAATGCATGTTGAATTTTATCAAAAGCTTCTCCTGTATCTATTGAGGTGATCGTGATTTTGTTCTTCAGATTTTTAATGTGATATCACATTGACTGATTTGCAGATCTTGAAATATTTTGCATCCCTGGGATAAATCCCACTTGATCATGGTATATGATCTTCTCAATGTTTTGTCGGACCTGGTGTGCTAGTATTTTGTTGAAGATTTTTGCATCAGAGATACTGGCCTGTAATTTTCTTTGGTTGTGATATCTGTCTGGTTTTGGTACCAGAGTGATGGTGGCCTCATAGAATGAGTTTGGAAGTGTTTTCTCCTCTGCAATTTTTTGGAATAGTTTCAGGAGGATTGTTGTTAACTCTCACACAAAAGCTTAAAGGCACCAGTAAGTAAAATGATTATTTTCTTTAACATTATCCCTTTAAATGTTAATTCATTTTCATTCAGTTAAAGTAGTATTTGCATCACACAATAATCAATAACCAGCTTTTTAGGAATGGATTATGGTATCAAGTGAGATTCATCTGTATTCATAATGTCTATTAAATGAATTACATTTGCAAACTCTTTTTTTAACCACACCATAGAAATCAAAGAAGATTGAAAAGAACTGAAATCTTGCAAAAAAAAAAATAAATAAATAAATAAATGAAGATTTATTTCTATCTTCAGATAGTAGCAGAAGACAGAGAAAAAATTAAATTGTTCAACTAAGTGAACTGGTTTTCTTTCTTCACTTCTATGTGAATTTGAATCCTCGTGAAGAAATGCAGGCAGGGTACAAATGACAAATGCTGGAGAGACTGTGGAGAAAAGGGAGTCCTCCTTCACTGCTGGTGGGAATGCAGTTTGGTGCAGCCACTGCGGAAAACAGTCTGGAGATTCCTCAAAAGGCTAGGAATAGACTTACCATATGACCCAGGAATCCCACTCCTGGGCTTATATCCAGAAGGAACCCTACTTCAGGATGACACCTGCACCCCAATGTTCATAGCAGCACTATTTACAAGAGCCAAGACATGGAAACAGCCTAAATGTCCATCGACAGATGACTGGATAAAGAAGATGTGGTGTATTTATACAATGGAATACTAGTCAGCCATAAAAAAGACAACATAACGCCATTTGCAGCAACATGAATGTCCCTGGAGAATGTCATTCTAAGTGAAGTAAGCCAGAGAGAGAAAGAAAAATACCATGTGAGATCTCTTATATGTGGAATCTAAAAAAAAAAGAAAAAAGAAAGAAAGAAAAGAAAAAGACAAATGAAGAAAATACAAAACAGAAACAGACTCATAGACATAGAATACAAACTTGTGGTTGCCGGGGAGAGGGGGGTGGGAAAGGACAGACTGGGAGTTCGAAATCTGTAGATACTGACAGGCATATGTAGAATAGATAAACAAGATTATACTGTATAGCACAGGGAAATACATGCAAGATCTTGTAGTAGCTCACAGTGAAAAAGTATGCGACAATGAATATAAGTTTGTTTATGTAAAACTGAAAAATTGTGTTCTACACTGGAATTTGACACAACATTGTAAACTGACTATAACTCAATAAAATAAAATTAAAAGAAAAAAAGAAACGCAGGCAGGGTAACATATTCTCAACTATTCCTGAGTTTTCAACTATACCCACAAACATGTAAGTTGTAAATACAGACAGCATAAATCACATGTTTGAAATACGTGTGGTTGAGCAAGGAGTAATTTTCCCTCTTATTTAAGTGGTTTACATGAACTCACTTTTCTTTTTTACTACTAGGAGACAAATTTCGGTTACTCTTTATATTATTTGCGATACTGTTTTGCTCACTTGGCATCCTCACTCTGGGATGTGTGTGTTTCATTACTTAGAATTTACTGCTTTACCTGAGACAAATGCCTTCTTCTCTCCAGTCACTGCGCTAACGTGCTCGTCTCCCAAAATCCCCGGTGCTTTCTTTTCTAACATCTGCCCGACAGCTGGGTCACAACGCTGTACAGCTTAACGCCAGACCCTTCCAATTCTACATTTATTTTTATTTAATTTCCTCCTGATTTTAGTCCTTCATCTCTATACTTGTTTCCTTATATATCCTATTTTATTGACCTGGCGTTGGATGTCTCATCAAAATGCTATCTTTCTATTTTGTATGGCATTTGTGTGCAGTTGCTTCGAGGATTGTCACTTTCCTTGTGTTAGCACCTCGCCCTCCTAGAGCACCCATCCCTGCCACATACCACTGAAGCTCCTCCTAGTCACCAAATCTTACTTCCCCTTTCTCCAAAAAAGATGTCTTCTCTTGCCCACCATTACCCTCATCCTGATGGAGTGTAAATTTTTTGTACCTTCCTTTGGTATGATGTGTTAATTTCCTTTTCTATAGTGCCCTTAAGGTTTACCTATGAAAGCCAGTTCAACACAGGCCTTCCTTACCTTCAGAGGCTGCTGAAATTCCTCTTAATTCATGAATCTTCCAGCCAAGTGGAGATACACCATCTCTTTTATACAAAAATATTACTATGTTAAGCTCCTATACTTTCACAAACCAACACTTACATACATTAGTTTTTATTTAATCTTCTGTCACTAGATTCCTTATTGCTTAGAATAATTTTCAAAACTTACTAAACCACATCAATAGTTGTCTAGCTCCATTATTTGGTTGAGTGATTAGGAAACGTATTTACTTGTATTTATTTTGGAAAAGCTTCTCTTTTTTATTTTTTTTTTCTTCAACAGTAAGCAAATATTGACAGAAATGAACCAGTAGCCCAAATGCTTTCCATTTGCTAGTGAGTGTGATATTCTGACTTCCCTAGGACTGCTTTAGAACTTGATCACTATTTTCTTGCACATCAAGCTGTTTGTTGAGGACTTTCTTTTAGTTTAAGGAAGGACAGTTACCTTTTGAACTCCCTGTTTAAGTAAATAAACCACAGCAAAGCAGTGGAGGCAGCAGGGATGTTTTCAAGAGCATATTAGCATAAAGCAATTAGGTGATGCTAATGGGGACTAGTCTCTCCTGTTATGGCAACAACTGCTCTGAACTCTGAAACAAAGTCACTTAGGAATCTTTCAGGGTTTTTTGCTTTGCAGTTTCTTGGGAATTCTCCACTCAATCTAACCTTATCTAGTAGGAGCAAACCTCTGATTCAGCAAAGGGCTTTTACACCTAATTTGTTGACAAGTAACTTTGTGTCCCTTTGAAAGAAAAAAAAAGTTTCCCTCTAGCACTTTGCCTCCTGGGCATCCTGCCTGCCTTCCTCCCTCCCCCGTTAGGCTTTTGCACCTGCTCAGAACTTTTGCATGGAGTCTGTTGATGATTTTATATTTGTTCAGTATATATATATATATTTTTTGAAGTATAGTCAGTTACAATGTGTCAACTTCTGGTGTGCAGCACAATGTCCCAGTCACATATATACGTACATGTATTCATTTTCATATTCTTTTTCATTAAAAGTTATGCAAGATATTGAATATAGTTCCCTGTGCTATACAGAAGAAACTTGTTTTTTTAATCTATTCTTATAAATAGTGGTTAACATTTGCAAATCTCAAACCCCAAATTTATCCCTTCCCACCCCCTTTCCCTGGTAATCATAAGATTGTTTTCTATGTCCGTGAGTCTGTTTCTGTTTTGGAGTTGAGTTCATAAGTTCATTAGTGTTCCCCTCCCCCCCCTTTTTTTTTAAGATTCCACATATAAGTGATATCATATAGTATTTTTCTTTCTCTTTCTGACTTACTAGTGTATTATTCCTAGGGCTGATTGCTCTACTTTCCACATTCTTTCAGCTCAACAAGTTTCCTCCATGTAGCATGGTGAGGTCTGGGGGAAAGAACATGACTAACTGAAGAGGAAGTCAAGGAATTAATACTCCACAGCTCTAGCTCAGCCCTTGGTTCTTCTTGTGTCATGTCGTGAAGCATCTCTTTCCCCTTCTTTACATCATGACCGCGTTGTGGCACATCGGTCAGTACCACAGTACAGGATGCAGCGGGAAAAAGAAGGGTCACCTACAGGGCAGGAAGAACCCTTGGGGGATAGAGGCATCTTTTAAGTGAATGTCTCAGGAGGTGTTGAAGCCTGAACTGAGTCTTAAAAAAAGAAGGAAGGAAGGGTAGAAAGAAGGGAGGGAGGGAGGGAGGTGTGGAGGGAGGGAAGGAAGGAAGGGAGAGAGAAAGCAAATGATAAGGATGCTCATGTGGATCATGTAGAAACAGGCTGGCAAGTGGGGGATTTCCATATAGTGGTCTAAGTACTTTGGTGGATATTGGATGCTGTAAGGGCAGTAAAAAGGAGCTAGGCAAGACTTTCTGTGGGGACACAAGCCAGCCAGGCCCCCTACATCCAGGCCAAGGAAGAGATTTGCTCATGTGTCTCTCTCTCACTCCAGTTTTCTCTATCTTTGTACACTTTTTTAACACATAGTGCCGGGCATTGTTCCAGCACTGAGGAGTACAGAGTTTGAATTAGATGAGGTGCAGGCTACGATGAGAGACAGGTGAGCAGAGAAACAAGACCATTTCAGAGAACAATAGGTGCTGTGAAGAAAATGAAACATGATGAGTTGATAGAAAAACACTGAGACAAATTGAAAAAACTCAATTGAATACACTGCCCTATCTCTGTACCATGAGTAAAAAAATAGCCTTCTATTTTATTCACCAGGAACATAGTTTTTTTTTTTTTTATTATTATTGTAGATGAGACGTCTTTCTTCAGGTCAGAAATAAAGGGATGGTAATTCTTAATAAGTGTGCTAATGGCACAGCTGTTTCCCAGCCCATTATAGTTAACTAGACGGTTGTTCCCAGTTTATGGAGGCACTGCCTTTTGAAATTAGCTGTTTGCCTCTGCTTCTCTCTGGAATGAATGCACATTCTTAAAGAGTTCATGTTTTTGGAATCCAGTTCAATGCGAGGAGTGAAATCTTCTAAATTTTTTCAACACTCAATATGGGTATTGAAATTTAGGTCACTCTGCCAATAGTCATGATCTTCAGATCCCAAAGGAGGGGGAAAAAACCGAAATGTCACAGTCCTGTGTGTTACAATCATCCAGTTTGAGGCTCCCTTCCCTGAAGGCAGTGTATTGATGAATCATTTTTGACTAACTGCTCTTTTCTTCTTTGCAACCATTGTGAAATGGTTTCTGAACAAGAGTAGATGAAAAAGGAAACAGGAAAAAAAGGATATAAAGACCCAGAAAGAAAACAGTGCTGACACATATGCAACTTTTACTTGCTCAGATCTCTCTGTCTAGTAGGGCTTAACCACAATTAGTAGAGCAGCACCTCGTATATAAACAAAATAAAATGCAAATATTTCTGTTATTCTATTGTGTATGAATAATTATTAATTTGCCAGTTTTAAAAATTAGTATTATAGTCAACAGGGAAAAATAAGAGGAAGAGAAAAAACATTCCAAATGGAGCAAACTGCGTCAGAGAAGTCTTGAGGAAGGAGAGAGCTTGTCTCTATCAAGAAACTGGAAGGAAGCCCATGTAACTGGAGCACCGTGAGCACAGGGGAGCCTGCCCGGGAGCTGGGCAGGGGCTGGAGGCTGGGCTGAGTGTGAATTTCTTCAGATGCAGTAGGAGGCAAACCATGGCTTTGAGTTGGCATCACAGCCATCTCAGTGAAATTCAGCGGCAGCTGGAGTAGGATGGTGACAGTGGTGATGGCAAGAAATCAAGAGATGTGTGATGCCATTTGAGAAGTGGGGAGGACTAGAGGAAGCCGGAGAGGGCTGGGACCACAGAGGATGCCTTCTGGAGGTGTTCACGCTGAGACACGTGAGACGTTCACAGATTTACATCAAGTTGTTGGTTCGATAAACAAATCTTATATGTTAGAAGAGAAGTACAAGGAGGTCAGTTCTACTAATTTTTTTTTTGAAGGCCTGAAAATAGATCAAAAACATCATCATCTTCACAGATGGCAGGAGATAGTATAGTTTTTCTGTACAGTTTTCAGCAAACAACACGCAGATTATAAGCCAGAATTTTAAAGACACTAGAAGAAAAGCAAACTGAATTTCTCTTGTATGTGACTGTGCCATGCTGCGTACCGTGTGATGCTTTGTGAACTTGTTGTTTTCATGAAAAAAAATGGTCTGTCTGGGTCCCATACTGCATGGAAAGAAATTATCTGTTTTTTAAACCCCAAAATATTTGTATCTGAAGTGAAATATTGGTGTTTGGGTAGGAATCTATTTTTAATTTTTAAGCATGGTGTGTTTTCCTAAGGTGACTTGGCCAGTGTGCTAGCTGTGATTATTTTTAGTGTATCCTCTCCCCTCCCACCCTTTCTATAAGGACTGTAGCCAGAAGCCAGAGACAAGATACAAACAATAAATTTAGGGCTCTGTAGAGGTGACTCCTCATTCTTCCCCTTTACATCAAAGGCCAAAACAAAACCTACATTGTTTGGAAAGGTGAAAATGTTTTTTTTTTCCCAATCCATGGTTCAAAGTCCTTTATACATTACATCCCTCTAGAAGACGAAATGTGTACTAATCATTTGTCTTTTCAAGTAGGCTTTTGTGTTCTTGTGACTCCCACATACCTTTTGGCTTCTAAAAAGAATCACTTACCTTTACTTTGCCCTTTCCTTCTTAACTTTTATTTTCTTTCAAGAAATGTTTATTGAGCTTGTACTATGTGCAAGGCATTTTTCTGGAAATAGGGAGCCATAAGTAAACAAGAGACAGACCTGTTTGCCGTCATTGGGATTATATTCCAGCAGAGAGAATGAACAATAAATAAGGAAAACATGTAAGACAGTGATAAATGCATCAGTGAAGAAAAAGCAGGGGTTGGGGGGATAGTGAAAGCAGGTATGGATGGAGTGAGGGGCTTCAATCTTAGATAGCTTGGTCAGAGAAGGTTTCTTTTGGAAGGAAAATTGGTACCAAGACTTCAATATCATTTAAAATATCTTCTCTCTGCAAATGAGTCACAGGCACTTTTTCTGAATTGGCAATCTGTGATGACTGTAGTCTGCATTTACATCCTCTGTAACAACACTTGCTGAATTATTTGTACCATTGCATCCTGCTCAACAGAGAAGTTGTGGATAAATTGAATGGAGTCAAAATCTGAACATCCACAATTTATACGACTCTCTGCCAGGGCTCCTGTCCACGAGAAACAGTCATGGATTCGCCTGTGCTTCCCCATTGCCTTGAGAACTTTTGCCAATTGACTGCTTATCTTGAGGAAGAACTTCATTTCTTCCTTCCTTAGTGGCATGTTGAGGTTGGGTTCCTATCTCCAGAATGCAGCCTGTTTGGCCCAAAAACCCATTGGCCCTGTCTCAGTGAGATGCTAGCAATGTGGAGTGCTTCTCTGAGAAAAAATGGAATATAATCCAGGATTTTCCATTCAATTCCTTCCTGTTCTTTGGCTTAGAGAACGTTCTGTTTCATTGTTCCATAAATAATCACGGTCAGCTTTCTTTGTCGGAATCCAGTAGTTTTTTTCGCCATTTATATTTATTAGTTTAGGATATATATTATGATAATTTAAGAACATTTTATGTGGCGATTGGCCTGATTTTAATACCCAGGCAAAAACCCTTGTTACAGATAGACCAAAATGCTGTTTTTCTTTGAAATCAACAGAATATCACCTGATCACATACTATTCCCAGCAAATCCTGGATTTTCATACATATTTTCTTAGCTCAATCTTTTCATGAAATAACTTTATATTTTAAAATCAGCTTATTGTATCTCATGCATGTGGCTCAAAACATTTATTAATTCAGGCTACCTGCTACTATGAAGATTATCAACATCAAGTTAATAATATAAGGAGATGTTAGAGGGAAAGAGAACCAAAATATGACTAAAATTTGAATGAGATAAGGAACAAGGCAAACTGTAAACAGGATTATAAACCAGAAAAATATGATAACAACTTTCAATATAATTTTAGCAGTAACAACCAACAATTTTAATGCTACTAAATGCCAGGTCCTCAGAAAGTTCTTTGAATTAATCAGTAATCAGTAATCATACTATATGTCAGGTATTGGTAATAACTCAGCGAGTAGTATCTCAACCAAGGTGACACAGTTTTTAAGGGACAGAATAAGAATAGAATGTGAACTCCAAGTCATTAATTAAGCTATTCCCTTTATTTATAAACAGCAAAGTTGATAGAGAAGACAGTTGATTATAAGGAGAATAAAGTACAATTATTCAGAGGTTACTCAAAAAATTTTAATATTTTAAATTAATTTAGTTGGGGAAAAGGCTCATTTTTATCATATTGCCTGCAGTCCAAGAGTCCTTAGTAGATTATGTATGTGTGTGTGAATTAAAATGTGGATAACTGACAAACCCTAGGGAATCAGTTCGGGCTAACCTGTTCTTAGTCAAAACCCTGGGAAAGCTGTATAATAAATGACTTATTAATATCTCAGCTCAGGGAGGAGAGCAGAGAAGAGTTGAAATGGAAGTATTTTTGTGATATACACTTATCTAAATAGTACAGATATATAACTTACAAGTGAAGCAATGCTTGTAAATACTGAAATTTGAAATGAAGTAAAATAGTACATTTATTGGAAACTAACTTTTAAACATACCTAGTTTCTCTAATATTAAAGCACTTTGGATAGTCTCTAAATTATTGTAAAATTTTTAATAGAAAATGATTTGACATCAACAGATACACCTTTGGGGGAAGATGTGTTGCCCCTTAGTGAGAACTGATGGTGAAAACTATTGTGTTAGGCTAATTATTAACTCAACAATGTTTATAAACACCTGTTATGATGCAAATCATATACATTATTCACTAGAGATAAGAGAAAACATATCAAATATAAAATAGCCTGTGCTATGATCGAGTGAAGTAGAGGCTATTGTGGGAGCGAATAGGAAGGAGAGCAATTGACCCAGATTGGAATCCACTGCGTTGATTTTCCTTCAGGATGACTTTGTTCACATAAAGTGACCGTATAATTTATGGTCTAAACCAGGACACATTTGAAGGTGAAAGAGGATTCTGGTGATAATTACACAAGATCGTGGGTGTAACATGGGCATACCAGGAGGCATGGCGTCGCTAATTCATTCCAACATTTTACATAAGGAGAGCTTGCATATGTCTATAAATACAAAGGTGCTTATGTGTCCGTATGCTGCTCCTGGCAAATGGAAAGCTCACTTAATTCACAAATCTGGCATGGAATTATCTGTGCGATCTCTGTTCTTCCATCTACAAAGCCCTGGAGATAACGTAAAGTGCTAAGATTAAGCATTGTTACGTTACCTTTTTAACCACAATGTATGGATTAGACTTCGGGTAGTTTACTACAAGAGCCTTCATGATCATTGTGGGTAAGTTTCTTTGACTTTTTTTTTATGGAGTTATAGTCAGTTTACTATGTTGTGTCAATTTCTGGTGTACAGCACAATTCTTCAGTCATACATGAATATACATATATTCATTTTCATATTTTTTCACTGTGAGCTACTACAAGATATTGAGTATATTTCCCTGTACTATACAGCATAAACTTGTTTATCTATTTTATATACACCAGTCAGTATCTGCAAATCTCGAACTCCCAGTTTACCCCTTCCCACCCCCTCCCCCGGCAACCACAGATCTGTATTCTATGTCTGTGATTCTGTTTCTGTAATACTACTCAGCCATAAAAAATGACAAAATAATGCCATTTGCAGCAACATGGGTGGACCTGGGGATTAGCATTCTAAGTGAAATAAGCCAGAAAGAGAAAGAAAAATACCATATGACATCACTCATATATGGAATCTTTAAAAAAAAAAAAAGACAAATGAACTTATATATAAAACAGAAACAGACTCACAGATGTAGAATACAGACTGGACTGTTTTGATGTAGGACAGCAGTAAAGGTGCTGGCTTAGCTTTGAAAGCCTTAAACCTTCGCACAGGGAGATTTGTGGGAGGCCTCACGTTTGCTGAGAGATGCTTCTGTTTGCTTTGCAGGACCAGTGGTTTTGGCGAGTGAGAAACAACAGGGTGATGGATGGGTACCCCATGCAGATCACTTACTTCTGGCGGGGCTTGCCTCCTAGTATCGATGCAGTTTATGAAAACAGTGATGGGAATTTTGTCTTCTTTAAAGGTAAGGAATGTTCCCCATGTCTTGCTCCATTGTATTTTGGTCATTTTTTCCCAAGACCTTGTTGAACACATAGAAATGAATAAGTAAAACCTGGTGAGTGAGGTTAGGTAGCTAATTCATTTTGTAAAATGAACTACATATGTTCACTACCAATATAAATGAAATAAAATCAAAGATAATTTTTTAATTCTCAAATTTATGTTTCCTCTTATGGTATTCTGATTTATAAGTCAAATTTAGGAGCATTGTGATCTCTTAGTATTTTTAGATTTGGCCTAAAAGCACCAGAAAATAAATAAACTAATTAGTTAATTAATTAATTAATTAAAAGTCATTTTTCTATTAATTAAGGGTTTGGGGGCTTTTTAAAGAGTATGTGGAATTGCTTGTGGTTTTTATGCAATGAAATCTATTTCACATCTTATTTTCATATGTAATTTCTTAAACTTGAGTCAGTCAGTTTATGTTTTGACTAAGTCTTATCATCTGAGTGACAGATTTTAATTGCACAAGGATTAATGCCTGGCATGCAAAGGTGAGACTACCTGGTAAAGTGAACTTAAGTCAAGTGACTGGTACTCCGTCTTCAGAACTCACTATCATTCAAAACAATGAATCTGAAGTCTGTGTTGGGGGCACAGGGAAAAGACACTGGTTGAGCTGGAGGATTGATATCATGGTGAGGGGGAGAATGAGCTGATCTGAGGAGAACTGGGCTGTAGAATGAACATGATTGAATGGATTACCCAAGCACCTCCAGGACTGAGAATAAGCTTAGACAAGGACTGAAGCTGAGGGAGAAGAAAGAGGATGAAACAAACAAACAAACAAAAAAAGCAGTTATTCTCAGGATCAGGCTACAGGTGTCTGCAGTAGCGATGAAGGTAATGCAAACATAAGGCTTAAGGACACTTGGGATACTTTAAGTGAGGTCCGAACTACCCATGTGAAATGGAAGTATATACTTAGAATTTATCTTAACAGATCGTAACTTGGGAAAAGAGAGGTTAAAGGAACACAATAGTCCTGCGGTCACACTGCCAATTTTGAGCACTTACTAGCTGCTCGAACTGGACAGTTGCTCAATTCTCTTTGCCTCAGTCTCTCCATCTGGAGAATGAGGTTACTATTAGTCCCCACCTCAGGATCAGTTTGAGGAGTAAATTAATGACCAAGTGTGAAGGGGTTGGCACCTACAAGCCCTCAGTAAACATCAGCCATTGCTCCTGCTGGTGTGATCACTGTCATTATTATTATTATCAATATTACTGCCCCCCTGCTCTTTATAATGAGTGACATGTCCTGTCCCACCGTGGACAAAGGAAGGATGCCTAAAGGTTCTAAATCCTAGCGGCATGATGTTTGGAGGGAAATTACCCTCCCCTACACTCTTCTTTGGTCGCATGTGCAGTAGCAACAACAACAACAACGACAACAGCAAATGAAAGAATAAGCCCTAGGTAGCCTACAGCTAGAGGGCTGTCCCAGGGGACCCCGTCTCATCACAGCATCAATCGTGCCCTCTGATGAAACTGCCCGAGGAGAAACTGGCGCAGTCACAAATCAGTGTTCCCACGATTCTTTATTGCCTCGGGGCCTTCGCACTTTTATTCAGTGTGCCTCCCCTCCCTCCCTCACTCTGGAAGGGCTCGCTGCTTTTCATCTTCCAACTGCCAGCATGAAAGGGACCTCCCCAGGGTGTCCTCCCTGTCCACACCACTGACACCCTCCACCTCGCACGCAGCACTTGTAACATTTGAAATTGACTGCATTCTGATGTAAATTTCATGCAATCTGGATCTTGTTTATATTCTCTCACACACCACTGTATTTCCAGTTCCCAGAGACAGTGTTCGGTGCATAGTAGGTGCTAAACAAACGTTTTAATAAAAGCAAGATAGTTGCATTCTGATTGGACTCAAAAGGGTATTTCTTACGATGGTAACAACAGGGACAACTTTGTCTCTTGTCACATAGTTACTAAACTTTTAGAATTTAACTTGTCAGCGGTCTCTTCTGACCTACTGTCAGTATCAGGAAATGTCTAATCTTAGAACTTTGCCACTCCAAGGGCCCAGCTGTGGTGCTTCCTTCCTCCAGTTTACTCCCCGCATTACCTTCAGATAAACCTCCCCAAACACGTTATAAACAGGTAGCTCCCTTATTCCAAACATCATTTCTTATTCAGAGGGAGCCAGAAGCGCTGGCTATTTCCAACAAGACTACCCCCTTCTCTGGTCTTTAATCTCACTATTGGCAGGAGAATTAAGAATTCCAGAACCCTGGGCTTTGGATGACACCACCATGTTCCTACCTTTATCACAACAATCACAATCAGGATGACTGTCTCAGCTTTGCCTTGATCTCCTTATGGCCTTTATCACCTCAAAGTCTAGATGATCAGATCATCTCTCATCCCAAGACCATCATCCCCATCTTGCTCTGTGGATGAGGAGACAGTCAACACCTCATTTCTAGCACTCTGTTTCCCTTACTCTGTTTAATTTTCTGCATACCATCTGGCAAACTGTATGTTTCACTTACTTGTTGCTCATCTGTATCCTTCTCACTAGAATGTCAGCTCCTGAGGGCAAGATCATCTCTCCCTTGTTTTTTTTAAAACATAACATTGTATCCCCAATCTCTTAAACCAAGAGTTGAGAAACTTTTTCTGTAATGACCAAATAGCAAATATGTTTGGCTTTGAAGCCCATACCGTCTGTATTACATTTCCTTTAATTTTTTTCAACCTTCGAAAATGTAAAACCTCTTCTTAGATCATGGGCCCTACGAAAGCAGGCAGTTTGTCCTAGTTTGCTGACCTCTGTATTAAACAATGACAGGACTGCAGTAAACACTAAACTAGTAATTGTTGAATGAATGAAGAATTCAGTTCAAGTCCTCATCTGTGTCTGTGTTCACAGCTCTATTCAACTTGGTCTAGCCCATACCAGCCGTATTGGACAGCTGTTACCAATGGATTTAAGTGTTATTCCTCTTCAAGTTGTACTTTTTTTGGCTCTCTTTCCTTTTGTTTTCTCTCTCCTTGTTTTTCCTTTATGTTTTTCTCTTCTTCTAATCCAGTCTATACAAGGGTACTTGTACTAAACTAGCTTTGTCTTTTATTCCTTCTACCAAACTAAAGTCCATGTTGATACACAAACTTACTTAATCATGTATTTCCCAAAAGTACTTTAGTGTTAGCCTTGCTTTCTTCTTGCATGAGAATTTGAAGGTGTGGATATAAATATAAGTACAAATGAATGTTTAGCTATTAAGTATAAATACCATCTTAGTAATGTAAAAATCAACGTAACATGTCATATTCAGGTGAGCTTTAATAAATACCTTAAGAAGAATTAGAAACTGCTGGAGACAATAAAAACTTCATATTTTTGTATAATTTACATAATTTTTAAACTTTGAGCAAAATTATGCATGTGTATGTCATATGCGTGAAATTGTCAGCACATAATCATAAAAATGGATATAGATTGTCCTCCGTAGATGTGATCAGTTTTATATTCTTAATAGAATTTTATTGCTTTTTATATATAAAAGTGAAGTATATCAAAAATACACCAAGGGTGGCTTCTGTTTCTAGCCAAGATGTAGTAATAGGAGTCAGATTTATCCTCCCACCTAAAAGCACCAAAAATTGGACAAAGCATATGAAACAATGATTTTCATGATACTGGACATCAAGAAACAAAGGCAGTGAATCCTGAGAGTTAAGAAACAAAGAGAAGTAAGCCCAGAAAGTGCCTCAGTTTCTGCTCTTATAAGAATTTCCAGGCTGTGGCCCGTGGTATGGGAATGCAGGTGGAGTTTGGAAGATTCTCTCAGTCAAGAAGACAGAGCTGAGAGCTATGGGAGAAGAAGGTGGCCACAGTTCACGAGACAAAGGAGTGCCGAGGAAGGAGCTGCACTACGTGAGCACCCAGAGGTTAGCAGAGGAACCCCCAACAATATGGGAGACAGAGCTGGTCAGCTGATGTGTGTAAGGAAACGAAGTCTGGAGAAAGACTCATGCAATAGACACAAAAGGGGCAATGCCTGACACTGACATAGGGCTGGCAGTACTTGTTCCTAGCAGCCACGGGCTGTCCACGGGCCCTGGACAGGCTACTGAGAAGAGTTTTGCCTCAGCAGTTGGGAATAATGATCCTAGAATGAGTACTCATTCCATCCTTCCTAACCAATCTTACAACACTCGAAGTACTCAGATTGTTTCTATGTAACAGTCCTGGAACAAAGCTCAGGAATATTTATAGGAATACAAAATTATTCACCCAACCAGGTAAAATTCACAATATCTGACTTTCCCCATAAGACCAGAAACAAGACAAGGGTGTCCACACTTATCAATTCTAATCAACATTTTACTGAAGGTTTTATTCAGTGTAATACCATTGCACTCAGGTATTTTCCCAAGACAAATGAAAACATTTATACAAAGACATCTACACAAGTACTCAAAGCAGACATATTTGTGACAATGAAAAACTAAAAACAATTCATATATCCTCAATAGGTGAATAGGATAAATGAGCTATGGTATGTCCACATAATGGAATACTACTCAGCAGTAAAAAAAAAAAAAGGATGAACTACTGATTCATCCTACAAATGGATGAGGCTTAAAATAATTATGATGAGTAAAAGAATTCAGACAAAAAAGAGTATTGCTGTATTGTTATATCCATATAAAATTTCTAAAATGTGCAAATTAATCTACAGTGCCAAGAGGTGTCTCAGTGTTTGCCTGAGGACCAGTGAGATTGGGCAGGAGGGAATACAGAGGGGCATGAAAAAACAGTTCAGGATGATAAACATGTTCATTATCTTGATTATAAAGATATGTTGACAGATCTATACATGTGTGGAAACTTAAATTATATATTTTAGATATGTGCTATTTATTGTGTGTTAATTATACCATAATAAGGCTTAAAAAAAAAGCTTTGCTAAGCACATCAGTTTATGTTGGAATAGTTTAAATAAATATTTTACAAATTTAAGTATATTGGTGACCATGGGTAGTAAAATTTTATTCCTTCATTTTTCCACAGTGTGTTAATTATGAGCATCCAAATTAATACTATTCTGGTTTCAATCCCTTACTTAAACCCAGGGATAATGAAGCAGGGTGTCCCCTAATACCAAAAATGCCTCATTCCCCAGCATCCTCTCTTCTTGATTGAGATTCCACTGCTATTGAGAACAGTAACATGAGAAATTAACTAAGTCTTAATGTAGAATGAACCCATGTACTGTAGCTATCATACTTAAAACATTATATAATGTTACTGCTTACAATGATTATATTGTATTTTCTAATAAATGTTTATATTGAAAATGACTATGTACAATATTTTGATGTCCACATTTTGAATAATTAGATCTTTATTATTTTATATTGCTTATTGTGTTCTATTTTTGCTCTCCATTCTAAGTTCCCTGGTCATATTTTTGTTTACTTTCTATTTATGCTTTACTATTTTTATCACATATTTTGGCATAAAGAAGCAAAGTATAAGTAAGTAGATAAATATTTTAAGGAATTTTTTTCAACCTCACATATGTAGGATTTCTGTTTGTTTGGTTTTGTTTTCCCTTATGAAGCCAGTTCTTAGTATATCCTTTCCCTGGTCAAGACGTTACTCAGTGTAGGTGCTTATGTCTGAGCGTAAAGCTGGATGCACAGACCTCAGGCCTTTGTCACTCAATGCTAGCTGGCATCATGGTTTGGTATACGTGACTGTCACCTGGTACACCTGCTGCTGGTTAGACCTGTGGTGTCTAAACAGACTCCCTTATCCTTCTACTCAACATTTGGCAGTGAACTGAGTCACTCTTTTATTGATGCCCAAAAGTTGGTTTATTTTACTGGGAAAGCCCCAGAAATAGGAAACATATCACACCCCAGGGAAGTAATATGCTTTTCTCCAGCAACTGAATGTACTACACCCTTTGTGCTAGTCAGCTGTCCTCACGTCATTCAGAGAAATCCCGTTTAACAGAGCAATGTTTTGTAAGCACGATCAAGCCAGATGTTTATATTCTCAGTTACTAGTCATGTCCGGATTGAATGATTATGAGCCAATAACATAAAAAATTCTATGTTAGAAATTGAGCTGGTGCAATCTCCTTCAAGTACGGGACAACAATTTAAAAGCCATCTCCCAGTGTTGTCCAAATCAGTAACAGTCAAGATCAAGTAGTTGACAGGTTGTCTCCAAATTCATATTGTTGCTATCGTTTAATAACTTCAAGCAGTACTTATCATTCTATTTGACAGCTTTGTTCCAAGAGGCAAAAGTCATATAGAAAAGAAACTAAAGTATCTGAGGCAGAAATGAGGAGGCTAGTAAGGTGTGGGAGTAAGAAAGGCATATAAAAGACGTGTATCAAAAGAGAACTGTCTTAAATACGTGGCACTGGAAGATGGCAAAGAAAAGAACTGTTTGCTTGAGAAATGGTTTATGTGACTTGCATTATTTCTTCATTTCAAATGTTCATAAATCAGCAATTTCTTTATGATGTTTACAAATCACCACTCTTGAAAGGTTAAGGAAGTGCTAATGAAGTTCATTTGAAGTAGAAATACATTGTTTCTCACATAGTAAAATGGATAACCTAAACGAGATCTTTTATTTTAAATAGATAATGGAATGATTACTTACATCTCTGTAGAAGGTAATGGAAAATTGATGCCTAAAATGTTACACTAGATTAAGAAATTTACATTCAGTGGCCTCGGTACACACATTAATAGTTATATAACATGTACACAGGTTACTTGCTTGAATTAAATACATTCAGAGAATTTTAATATTACTGTCTGTATTTTATATTGACATGAAATGACCGTCTAAACCAAATGGTCAAACATTTAATATTTGAAAATCTCCCTTGTATTTTAGCTCTACTTATTTATGATTATTCAAAAAGCCTATGGTATGTTTTTATGATGGCTGTTTTTAATTTCTACTGCAATATTTTCCTATCAGTAATATTGTGCATCTGATTTTTCCTCATTATCAACAACTTGTATCACATCCTTTTATTTATTGTATTTGAGTACTCTGGGAAGCAAACAGTAAGATAAAGTTATGGGTAGGAAGGTAAATCTTTGAAAGATAAAAGGGGAGGAGACAGGACTGGCACAGAGTCTTGGCAAACCCAGTGAGGAACTCCTGAGCAAAGGTTGCCTGTCAGAGGAGTCCCGAATAGTGCAGAAGTGGCCAGAATCTAGTATGTGCTGTGCTCAGTCACTGCCTGGAAGCTGCCCCAAAAGCGCATAACCTGACCAAAGGCACTCAGTTGACTCCTTGGCCAACTATCGGATCCAAAGGCATTCAACTGAATGGCCAGTTCTTTCTTCAAGGGAGATCTAAGCTACCCACCTCAGTGTCTGCAACATTTGCACATGTGTTCAAAATTCTCTATTTACTTGATAATATTGCAGGACCAGGAAAAATAAATTCTGGTAACAGAAAGTCATGTGACCTCCAGAACTGGGCATTTATTCAAATTTCTTGTGTTGCCTACCTATAAACAATATAAAAATTAAAACTTAATCCAAGTGACGGGTGCTGCCATCAATCAGTGTTCTTAATCATTTATTGCTGGCATTATTTATTTGAGTAGACACTAGACAAATTCAATCCATAAAATGTCATCTTTTGTAATAATGAGTACCATTTATTGGGTGCCATGAGTCAAGTACAGTGTGGGTATATTATACATTTGGGCATTATTTCCAGAGCTCTGAATGAGAGGTGTTAGTATTCTACATATAAATTAGAAAAGAAAGCCTTGGATTTAGTGACTTGTCCAAGATCTCAGTAGAGCAATAACCCCCTAGTTCTATCTGATTTCAAAGCTATTGACTATCCCACTAAGCCACTAATCCAATAAAGAATTTTTTTTTCTTTTTAGAAGTGGCATCTCTATTTTATTCAGACTCTCATGGTTGAAGAATTTTAACTAGGATCATAGCCAGTCTGTTTGCTAGGGCTGCCAGTATCAATTCTTTATGATAATTTTTTTAAATCTTTGTAGTGTTTTGAAAGAATGTATCAGTGTTGGAACAGTAATCGACCAAATAAACATCATTATTGAGTAATCCAAGTGCAGGCTTATTTTGTATGAAGAAAAGTCAGCCATTATGGAATTTGTGTCCTAATTTTTTCTGTAGAAGGGCGCATAGTAAATGCTTTCTGCTTTGCGGATCATATGGTCTCTATCATAATTACAAAACTCTGTCGTTGTAAAGTTAGAAAGCACGTTAGACAATATGGCAATGAATTGGTATGGCTGTGTTTGGGTAAAACTTCATTTGCAAAAAAGGCAGCAGCTGGTGGCCCTAGTTTACTGACTGCTTTTGTAATAGAAGATGCAAAATATAAATGTACAAGTAGAGTTCTGTGGACTCTGAGGAGACGAAAATGCAGCTGATCTTTAAAAAAAAATTAAAGTTATAAAGGGTATCTAATTACTGAGGATACAATGAGCAAGGCACGAACCTAATATAGTGGATTAATTAATAAATACTTCCAACAATAAATGTGGAGTGATCAGTTGATAAGGGGGAAGGAAGCAGGAATTATCAGCAATTCTGAAAGCCAGACAGAGTGTAAACATGCTCTGTTTTGAAAGTCAGTTTGGAATAGTAAGTTTAGCGCTGCATTAAAAAGCCCTGGGCTGTAATACAAATCTATTAGCAATTGGTTGTGTCATTTTAAACGCATCACTTTTTTGACCTGGAAAATAAATGTGTTAGGCTGGATTCTCAACCATTTTTTTGATCCAGGGTACAGGAAAATCAAATGTGCTCCTATCTGTAACAGTGGCTGGGTTCAAGGGTGTTAGGGAAGTATGTGGTAGTTTTAAGGCACTGTCCTCTAGATTAAAAAAAAAAAAATTAAGTCATTAGACACTATACTTTTTCTTGTAGGAATAAGCATGTAATTTAAAAACTCTTCATGGGTTTATTTACTTAGCGTATTTCCTGTGCTGGTCCCTCAGCTCCACAAGAGCAAAAACCCAGTGTTTCCCTGATTTTTGTATCTGCTGCTCCTAGTTCAGTGACTGGCTATAACAGACCCTTAGCAAACAGACATTGAATGGCTGGCTGGCTGGCTGAATGAATCCTTGAAAAATGATTGGAATAGATGATCTATAAAGCCGCCTCCAACTCCAAACATTCTTCGAGGTTATTCATTTTATTTATAAAGCTTTTCTGTCTTTAACTCAGACTTGTTGATTATTTTCCCCCGCATTCTGCCAAGTACAATGTCAGTAAGGACCCGTTTTTTCCACTTGCTCCAGAAATCAACCCCATATGAAATCCAGTAAGTGCTCTCCTTCTGCCAAAGAGGCAATATTTTCCTAGAGAACCAGACTGTCTGATGGTAAGGTAGTTAAAAATCTCCTTCTCCTATAAAAAATAGTTAAATATGAATCTCACATACTTACTCAAATTCTAAAAAAATAGAAACGAAATTGTTTCAACTTTGTCATGTGAAAATCTTGCCTCATTAAGATACAAAAGGGATTGTGCAATTGTATTCCCTTAATAGGCACTTGGAGAATTAAACGTGTAACTCATAATCATTGTCGCGTTATTTTCTTGAATTCTGTGCCACAAATACTCAGCAAGCAAGGTGGTTTGTTTTTTAACTTTTTCTATACGTAACTGCTAGGATCTCATCATGCCAACTTACAGCAAATGTTTACTGATAAGTCTCTTTTGCTTTGTTTTTTAAGGGGAATATAAATGCATTAAAAAAATTCCCTGATATTTGCTCCTAATAGAATAAAAAAAAAAACCTAATTGAGATCCTGTATACAAAGGCCTTGATCATTAACAGTGAAGGGCTTATTGTTCCTTCCTTTTACTGATGGAAAACATTTGACCAGCAATATTGGGAAATATTTCCATAACGCTTGACAACCCCCTTTCCTCTGCCAAAACAGCTTTTATATAATAACACTAATTTCTTGGAAGAAATGTAAATTTTTTTTTCACACATTATCCTCTCCTGAGACACCCTGGACAGCACATAACCTAAGTTTCTATGAACACTGTCTCATGTTACATGCACCAGGACGTCCAGGGTGTCCACGAACCTGGCAGTATCACTAAAGGGCCTGGAAAGAGAGCGAAGAAATTTTCATGGAAAGAATAGGGTATAGGAACTACGAATGGAAGCCTTCTAAGGCAGAGTAGAATGCTTCTGCTGGAAAGGAAAGACAGCCAACCACGCTGAGCTGGTGAAGTTTAGTCTACACAGCTAGCGTCGGAGGCATTGAAACTGTACACCCTTTCCTAATTAAAGCTGTGATGAAAGGAATGAACGCAGTAAGGATTGCGGTATCAGCTAACAGGACAAGACTTTCTCACTCTTTCTCCTATTGTTGTAAGGCTTTCTATTTTAAATGCCACAGAGATATGACTGAAATATAGAGCAAGCTGGAAAACAGCTCTCTGGACTTTCCATCTCACTAACCCTGGCAAGGAAGTGACCTGGGACTTCGAATTGTGGGGTTTTTCTTCTTCAAAAAGTATTCACATTTAATAATGGCTCAGGATAGGTGTGTATTTTCACAATAGCATTTTCCAACACACAGTTAAATATAATCATTTTAATGGCCCTCCAACACAATACTGGGGCATGCCTTTAAATATTCTCAGACTTGCTGATAATTATAACATTAACTTTTCTTTCAGCAAGATTCAAGACACAATATTATAAATGTAGTCTTTATTGTCCCTTTATGTTAGATTTCGGATTTTTTATTTGATTATCTGTCTAATAGTAAATATGGTTCTTTGAATCAGTAACCATTTATTAAGCATCTGCTACTTTCCAGGCATCATATGCAAGGTGCCACAGGTAAATGGTATCAGATATGTTTGCCCTCTGGCTGTTCACAGCCTAGAGTGGGTGGCAGGCTTGTGATTCATGAAGTTCAGGGTGCTGAGTGAGATGATAACTTTGAAGACTGAGAATTCTGGCAAAATAAGAGGCCCCTCTTACTGAGATAGAAACTGCTTTCCAGAGAAGTGATGCCATGCTAAGTTTTGAAAGAATCATACCAGGTTTTAAGAAAAAGAAAAAAGAATGAAACAGAATATGGATAAAATAAGAGCCTCATATTGAAAAGAACCTGAAAATGACTTACCTTAGGTAGGTTGGGTATTATCCCAAATGCAATGGGAAACCACTGAAAACTGTAAACAAAAGAGATAAAAATCAGGTGTACATTTCAGGGAGATCTCTTTAATGACCGTGTGGAAGATAGATAAGAGAGACAGACTGGAGGCAAGGAAGCTATAAAATAAAAGGGTTGCTGTGGAGGCACGTGGCTGGAAGGCTGCACAGTACAGTGGCTAAAAGCCAGGGCTTTGGCCAGTAGACTTGGGCTTATAGATCTAATATCTGTGTGATATTTAGATGGTCAAAAATTATATTGAACAGTATTACTCAGTAAAAAAAAAAGAAAAAGAAACCCAACCAGGTTAATTGAGCTTAGGAATGAATGTGACAGGAACTCAGCTCAGGAACTGGCTACACCTGCCATCTCTCCAACAGGTCTCCTTGTGTCTCTCCTGTCTGTTTCCTCTTTGCATCTGCCCTACTCTGTTTTCTCTTTCAATCCACCTCTCTGATGACTCAACTTCTGCTTCCTCGTAATGTCTCCTTACCAATGGACGTCACGACTTCGCAGGCCCCCTAATGAGTAGTCAATTTCCCCTGCTGAGAAAAGTCTCTTAATAGTCCTTGAGTCGCATCGGCAAGAAAGAGGCATGGATGGCTCTGCTCGTCTCTTTCACCCTGCAGAATTTTGACTGGCTCTGGGTGTGGAGTGGTAATACTGAAGGAGGCTAAGGAGAGCAGTGGGACCTACGTTAGAACTTGTGGACAACAGGCAGCTAACTTTGGAAAGGACGATGGGAAAGAATACCTAGAACCAGCGGCAAAAAGAATGATCTGCAGGAGACAGGTTCAAGGAAGAGTTAACGAAATCAAACCAGCTGAATGTAAGGACTCATTAAATAGGAAAAACAAAGAGGGAGATTTCCGATGTGAGCCACTGAGTAGCTAGCATGCCATCCATCCAAATAGAGAAAACAAGAAGGTCCTTTGATGAGTTCAAATTTGAACTTGTGGGTCAACTTTGTGGAAAATCCCAGCAGGTAACCATACATCATTTTTGGTTTTCAAGAGATATTTGGACTAGAGGTAGTCATTTAGGACCACTCCCTTTTTGGCTTCTTGGGTTTTCTTTTACTTTGTGTTTCTCCCTTGCCTTCTCTACCTCCTTCCCATTTGCCTTTTCTTTCCTCTTCCCTTATGTGATCTCTTTGAGATGAGGGGGTGGGGAGTGGGTCACATGTTTCTAGAAACCCAGTCCTGGTTACTCTTCATTCTCTCTGGATTGTCTCATGAAATCTTGAATTAGTAAATGACATATTTATGCTTGTGACTTAAAAGACTTACTATCTTCAAATACACATCCCGTTACCTACTTGACTTCTTAGATATCTAAATGACCTCTCAGATTTTGATTTGAACCCCCAACAGCCCACCCACCCATGTCGTCTTTGTCTGTTTGTATAACACTATAAAGTCTCTCACTTAACAAAAGTCAGAACTTCAGGATTTTTCTTGATACAATCTTTTCCTTATTATATTCCATCTCCAATATATGTCACGATTCCTTTCCATCTCTATTGCTGCCATCTTATTCAGACAACTAATAAAAACTTTTTCATTGAATTATTCAGTGGTTTCCTATTTCACTTAGAATAAAATTCAAATTGTGACAAAGGCCATGTCACCTCTATCCTTACTACACTCTCCTGCAACATGATGTTCTAGCTAATGAGGTTCTTTCCATTGGAGCATTTGGTCTCGGCGTTTCCTCCGCCTAAAACCATCTTCACTGGTTTGACTCTTTGGTGTTACATGAGTCACAATTCACATTGAATACACAATTTGCACTGCTATCTGAATAAAGGGATCCAGCCACCCCATCACTGTTATATTAATATATTCTTTTGTATTTTTGTACACTTTTCTCTCTGAAAATATCTTTATTCATTTGCTTGTTTAAGGGCAGTTTCCCCACACCCATTCACTGTGATCTAAGCTCCATGAGTGCAGATTTTGCCTTCTGTTCACTCTCATATCTCCAGTGCATAAAGCAGTGTGTAATGTGTACAAAGTACGTTGTTGATGAATGACTCCAATAACTAATTAATTTTAGCAAAAGACCCTTGGTAGATCTCATTTTCATTATTCTCTGTATGATCCATTTTCCACAAAAGGCCAAATACCATCTTTTGAAAATATGAAAGAGATCATATCCCTCCGCACATCCCACTCATAAATTCCACTAATTGAACCTCTTTGGTGGCTTCCCAGCGCCTCAAACTGCGATCCAGGCCCAGCGTGTAGGTTTCCAGTGCTACTCCCTTCTTGCTTCTCACACTCCCTGGATCTCCCTTCAATTTTTTGTTCATACAAAACTCTTCTTTTCTTGGGCTGTTCCTCCCAACATTTTTTTTTTTTTTGCATAGATATCATCTTCTCTTTCTTTAAATGTTGGCTGAAGTGGTATTTCTTCAGAGAGGCTTTCCTGATCTCCCTACCTGAATTTAGTTCCCCTTATGTTTTCTTGTTCTCAACCCCTGATGTGTTTCCTTCATAGAATTCATTAGTTTTCCAATTACTACAATGATGTTTTTGTGTTCTTGGTTTTCATCTGCTGATTCACTTGAATGTAGGGTGATCAGGGTAGTGATCAGGTCTGTCTTTAGTGTCCTTTGTACCCAACATGACACTTGGGACACTGAAGGTACTCAGTAAACATTGTTTTATATTAAAATGATAGCAATTGGTAGTAAGAAGCCCTTAGAATGATTCGATAACTCCTAGTTACAAACTGGAAACTCCTAACCAAATCTAGCTTGAAGTTTGGTTTTTTTCGGTTTTTTTTTTTTTTTTTTTTTTTTTTTGGTTTGTTTGTGTTAGGTTCTCTCAGGCCAATATGTGGTTTTACTTTATTTTATTTTTTAAAATTCCTTTTGATGTAATGTGAATGCTACACTTTACCATAGTCCTCACCTAGGGGTGGTATTGAAAAATTGTAACAACAAGGAACTTACATCTATTAGAAAGGACATAGGATATTTTTGTCAGATATTAATAAGATACTAACTGTTCTACTCTGTCAGATATTAACCCCAAGAGGAGGGAGTGATTTAAGAAGTTGCCTGATTATAGAAAGATCCAGAGGAACCAGGGGAAGAAGACTTGGCCAGGGCAGAGGGGTGGGGACACAAATAGGCCTTGAAGGCATATTTACTGACTTTTGTGGATGTCTCTCAATATTTGAATAATACCCCTGCCATTCCAGTCCTGCCTTCTCTAGCCTGGCCCTTTTAAGTATTTGAGTTTGTGGTTCCACTCTGCCCCTCCCCTGTTTAGAATAAGAAGAGAAGAAGGCAGAGAACAGAGCCCTGGGAATGTCAACTGAGTGAAATAAATGAAGCCCAGAGAGGAGCAGTGAAAGAAAGAAAGGAAAGAGAGAGAGAGAGAGAAAGAGAGAGAGAAAGAAAGAAAGGAAGGAAGGAAGGAAGGAAGAAAGGAAGAAAGGAAGAAAGGAAGAAAGGAAGGAAGAAAGGAAGGAAGAAAGGAAGGAAGAAAGAAAAAGAACCGCAAGTAGATGGTTTTCTAGCAGCTCAGGGAGAAACGTGCTTTAAGTGGTCAACTGTGTCAGTAGATAAGGGTGGAAAAATTGTAGGCATTGGTGACTCCAGGACAAAAGTTTTCAGTAGACAATAGGTATTAAATCAACTTTCAGTGGAATGAGGAATGGTTGCAGGTGACTTGAGAGGCGTACCAGAGAGGGGAGTGGTCCACGTGGTCCACCAAGGGTGTAGGGCATGAGGAAGTGTGTTGTCTGTAGATAATTTCAGAGCAACAAAAAGCTGACTGAAGTTTATCTTCTTTTTAATATGGCCATACTCTGGCAGTTCCCAACAAGGTTAGGGTTAAATTTTTGCTCCCTTTACTTACCACTCTTAAAGAGAAGGATACAGCTGAAAGCGGTCATCAGGTCAAAGGAAGATGACTTTATAAGACTAGAGGGGACTTATTAATGTTTATATAATAGAAAGAAAGGGTCTGCCTAGAGGCAGTGTTTTACCAGAGCAGCAATTGTATCCAGTACAGAATCTGAGGGTATACGGAATGCACAAAACACAGGAATAATGTAGCCTTGAACAAAGTCAGGTGTCTAATTCCTAGAGGAAGAATCCTTGATCCCTGATTCAGAACTGTTTCCATATGGCAAGTTGTAGATCTTTTTTTTTTTTTTTTAATTTCTTAAATTAATTTACAGACTTTGACTAGATTATTAAATAGGTTTTCGTTATAACCACTTTTGAAAGTAGCATCGGTGTTTCAGAAGTAATGTCAGTATTCCAGATGTGACCACTAACTGAGTTATTTCATGGATTTCATGTTAAAGAATTTTAACTGCATTATGTGAGAAGATATATTCTTATTTCTGACATTAAATTAGTGTATTCTGCATTTGCACTTATTTCATACAGGTAACAAATATTGGGTGTTCAAGGACACGACTCTTCAGCCTGGTTACCCTCATGACTTGATTTCTCTTGGAAGCGGAATTCCCCCGCATGGTATTGATTCAGCCATTTGGTGGGAGGACGTTGGGAAAACCTATTTCTTCAAGGGGGACAGGTCAGTACACACTTCACATGAGGAAAACAGTTAACTAATGTTTAGAGAAGTCAATATTTCTAGTCTATCATAGGCATGTACATTTGATGGAAGAATCTGACTGTGTGTATATAAACACAAGAATTAATAGAATTGAAACTATTTCTAAACATATTTTAGAATAATATTCAAGATAAATCTCTCTCTAATATACCCAAATAATATGACTTTCTTATGAATGTATATATGTAGTATATATTCTTTCTCTTCTTCGTAATCTTAACATGCCTATAAAACTATGTAGCAGTGTATATTTATCATTACAATACATTTCCTTGTAATTTAACTTACTTTTTAACACAGGATTTTTTTTTTCTTGCTTTTATATTTTAAGTTAAAATTTTGCAGTCTGCACACAGTTAATTTTGAATATTTTCAAATATCTTCAGTTTAGTCATGAGTTCTATTTTTCAGGACACTATTTATTTAGGTACTGGCAGATAGGTGCTGTGAACTAACTGGCCATCGCTGGGCTAAATACATTTGGCTGAAAGTATAATATCCTTCGCTATTTTCTCTCATTTCTTTTCCTTTTATGGCATTCCTACCAGAGTTTGTAAAGCTTAAGTGAATTGTTAGTCTTACGACTTTACAGTGATCACTAGGTGTACATAGTTCTACCCTTGCCCACTTTTTGACAGATATTACATATAAAATATAATGTTGAAGGCTACATTTTTATTCATTTAAATTAATATTAGGTTAAAAAAGTAATAAAAAAGAAAAATTAAATTTTAATTATACTATTACTAGCCGGGTCAAAATGTGACACCTATAAGTAACTGTCACTGGTATGTCAAAGAACTTTATGCCATTTTACAAGTAAATTTACAGCACACACCCACACGCACACACATATAAACAACAGGCTTTAATGACCAGCAAACTAGTATTGAGTTTGCCATAAAATCTTAGCATAACATAATCCTATAAAATGTCTCAAGCTTCAGGAGAAAAGTAAGAATATAATCCTTGTGTATTTTGCACTTAGCAGATGATTTCAAATGTTGAACTTTACCTATGAACAAAAAGATCCTATAATTTGCCTCCATGGATACAAATGTATACTTTTGCATTTATTCTGTTATTAACTTTCTACACATCAGATTTGTATATATTTCTATGGCAAAATGTGCATAGATTTTAATTCACTACCATGAAACTAAAGTTTTGCTAAACATTTCTTACTAAATCACAAAATAAAAAAGATTCATCCAACAAAAGTTTTATTAGAGAAGACACTACTTACCACAAAAAAGTATACAACTCTCAGCGAGATGAAAGCATAGTAGAGTATGGAAAGGAAAGAAGGAAGGTGGTGACTGCCACAGCATGGTGACCACTAATAAAAATAAATCTGTGGACTTATATTCTTTAAAATAACAACCCTCGAGGTTGTTCGAGTTAATTCCTCAGCTGGTTTTAATTGCTTGAAAGTACTCTTTCGGGACTAGGTTCAATACAACGTTGTGTAGGCTGTTTGTTTTTAGTTTTATTTTCTTTTGTTTGTTTTGGTTTTTCTGTTTGTTTGTTTGTTTTTTCCCCAGAAAGGGGTAGAATCAAAAGGCTGAGAAGACACACTGAATATGTTAACTTCTACAGGACAGAACATGAAAGCTTTTCATGTGACCGTTTTAATGAGGGTTTCATAGACGATCAGAAAAACTGCTATTTTATTATCAGATAGTCATACTTTTTAAAAATGTTTCCATTCTAAAAACTTAGCACTTCTTGAAAGAACTGAAGTTTAGAAATTAAACGTGGGCTGCCTCAAATCAGTGAAATCAATGAAGGATAGATACCAAATTTATAACAGAATAAAGACTATAGTAAATGAGAAAAGGAGTTTTAGTTCATTTATTTCCTACTTGAGAAGCTGCATGCAAAATATAACACATATATAGAAATATTCTGCTTCTAAGTTCTCCTTAAATAATTAGTCTTACAGGTTTTAAAAATATATAAAGCAGGGTCCCAATTAATTTCCACGTATGTGATCTTATGTAAGAATTCGTGAGTCATAGATGTTTGTAAACAGATTACTTCATATTTGCATACTTACATAATTCCAAAGTCACAACATTTATCAATACATTCATTCTAGATTAAAAGTAGGTGGAAAAGACATTAAACTGTCTAACCCAAACAGATAAACAACAATTTGATTGTCACTTTTGTGTAAGAATTCAGTGAGTCTTTCTTCATTAGAGGCATTACATATTTACAATACTTATCAGTTTTAACATTGCATATATCTTCCATGTATATTTTTGAAAGAAAACATATTGAAAATTATTAATCCTTACTTATTTCTTCCTCTTATTCCACTGTCATTTTTCTGCCTAAAAAATGTATTAACAGGTTTCTATGTCTCAAAGGCTCTGGTCAGAAAAGGATCTTAGAGATAATCTATTCTAGGTATAAAAACACCAAATTGCCTTAAGGTGTCAGGTCAAATAATGTGGATAGTGCTGTGTACAGCAGTAGTATTTATGGCCATAGGAGTGATGGGTACTGTGAGGAGCTGGAAAGTGCGAATACTCTAGAAAAACAGTAAATATCAAAAACATATATATATATAATTTATTAGACAAACAAAGCACATCTTTAAATTAGATTCAGTTTAAGTGCTGCCATATGTCAGCCCTGCATCTTATTCACTTCCTACCAAATTCTAGGCAGCCTCAGTTACACCCCAGAGGTGTTCATCCTTCTGTACCTGACTCCCTGTGGCGACAGTGTAAATATGAGACAGCCCATTCCCTTCTCAACAGCTCTAACTCCTGCTTCCTTAAGATTCCTCTACTGGTCTTGCCCTAGCCCTCACTCATTTATTTAAAAAATAGTTTGGACACACATTGTGTGACAGGTGCCAGGTGATAAAGATATAGCAGTAGAAACAGCCACAAGGCTTCAGCTCCCGTGATTCTTAGGTTCTGTCAGGGGAGATAGTAGTAAACAGAGAAGAGATAAATGACCCTGACATTTTGACATTGAGGAATGCTCCAAAGACATAAAATAGGTGACATTGTGACAGAGACTCATGGGTGGTAAGGAGCGGTTGGGAAAGCAGTGTGGAAGTCAAGAAAGGCCTAAGTTGTGAAAGGGACACTTATGCAGGGACTTGAGTGGGGAGAGGTTTCAGCCACATGAAACTATTCAAAACGGTGCCTCATAGGCACGTGCAACAGCAGCGGAAAAGCAGTAATGTTGGAATGCTCAAATCAGAAAAAAACATGGTGGCTTGAGCATAGTGAGTGGCCGAGGAAGTCACACAGGTAAGCAGGGACCAGATTATGGGGCCCTGCAGACCATGGCAAAGACTGGATTCTGAGTACCATGGAAAGGCGTTGGAGGTTTTTCAGTGGGGAATGCATGTTCTGCTGTGTGCTCACGAACATCATTTGGGCATCTGTGTGAAGAATGGGCTTCAAAACTGGAAGCAAGGAGATAAATTGGGAGGTGTCCTCCAGTACAAGGGGACACGATGGTAGCAGTGGAGACAGAGCAAAGGGGGTCGGCATGGTGTACATTTCAAATATGATCATAACGAGTTTTCTTAGTGGCTTGAATTTTAGGGGTGAGAAAAAGCAAATCAGACACTTCTAGGTTTTCACCAAAAATGACTGAGTTAGATGGTGCCATTTCTGCAGACAGGGCAAATAGGGGAAGAGATATTAAGGAAAGGGAATTAAAAGTTTGAAATATTTATATCCAGATTGAGTTACCTGTTTTCACACCAACTGGAGAAATCAAATAGGTAGTTGGACAATTGAGTTCACATCTTAGTGGAAAGGTTGGTTGGAGGCACAGATCTGAGAAGTAACTGAACATATAAATTGTACTGAAAGCAGGGACCTGCACGAAATCTCCCAAGTGCAGAGACAGCTGAAGAAGAGTAGATGCAATGATGGTTCTTTAAACAGATCTGTAAATTCAGATGAGAATTTCCAGTTTGACTTTTTCACATACGGCCTGGAGCTCAGTCCCCCAGCCTCCCACTTGCCCTTTTCCTAATATGCTATAATTTGATGCTTGGATACATTTTGATTTTCATAACATTTAGTTCTAAAATGCTATGTTTCTAAATCATCTCTCAGCATCTTCTCACAAGTATATTCAAGACTCTTTTGTCATACTTCATTCTAAGCTGAACCTTTGAGAATTTTAAGACCTTTTCAAAGAAAAAGGACAAAAATTTAGGTCCCCCATTTTGGTTCGTTTTATTATTATTTCCACTAATAGTCAATCCGAAAAATACATTGATTTCCTGTAGCTCAAGTTGTGTGTTTATGAAGTTTTTACATGTTTTTAAAATTATCAAACAGAGTACAAAAATGGAGATTTCGTATGATTATCTAGATGTGAGAAAAAGTGACTCTGTTCTGTGGTAACTTAACAGAGAGAGGCAAGTAGTGTTGACTCGGGAGTAAAACAGACAAAGTAGGATGAAGAAATGCTTGGGTCCCATGGACTCCGTCTTGGAGCCATTTTTTGTTCAGTTTGAGTTCAGTATCCAGTAACAATAGAATATGTCATTCCAGAATTGTCTATACCTCTTGTTTGTTCACACAGAAGGAATGTAAGATAACATTGTATTCTACCACATGGGCAACTTCTATCTCTTATGAATGTGACTCATGACCAGGTCTAAAAAAATGATGAGTAAATCCCATTTCAATTCGTAATTTATTTTAAAACATTGATTTACAATGGTTTTCTCAAAGAATCAGCAATTTAAAGTCAATTCTACTGCAGAGATTACTGATATACCAGAAGAAAAAACTGTAAGATTGAGTTATAATAACCTTTATCATTTGCTGACCCTTGTACACAAAATTCCAATTTTTTTCTTTATAATATCTAAATTTGAACTCCCCAATGGTTTATTTGCACAATGTTCCATCTGAATATGTTAATATACTTCTCAATGAACCCGTGAAATACCACGGATGCAAAAACTCAGTGGGGTGAGCTTTTTTTGTTCATGTTGAAATATGTTCAAATATGTTAGAAATTAAAGTGCAAACCTATATTTATATAAAGAAAAGCCTCAGTATCTTTTATAAGGCAGCTGAATATAATGTTTATATCTAATAATATAATGGACTGAATAATATTATGGCTGAATATCGTTAGATGATTCTAATCACATTTAAGTTACTGGATTTGTATCAAAGCTGACACAGCAGATATCCTGAGAGTCCAAGCCTGTTTTGAACTTTTCGAAGATTGTGAAATGACCCCAAATTATAGGTTTGCATTATCTGCTAGCATAGAGAGGGGAAATTTGCTTTTATTCTGACAGATTCATACCAAAATTATGTTCCTGTAAGAGAGTATAATAAAATGCACATTCCATTAATATTTTCTTGAAATGTGATCTCAATGAATCTTACGTGTCTGGCATATATGTGCACAAAAAGTTTGGCAGGTGAATGGATCTATGAATGAATAGAACAAGGGATGAAGGAAAATTATACTCACACAATGAACATGAAGAATTTGAGTGAGGGTTCCGAGAGGGTACAAATGACAGGGGGATTAATGTTGGAATGTTCTATCAAGGGAAGTACTGGCAGTAACGTGGTAGAAAACTACTCAACTAGGGAACAAAGAGCCTTAGTTTGAGTTTCAACTCTAACATTCAAAAGGGCAAATGTGACTAAGACATTACTTTTGAATAATATGATGCCCAATGCTTTGTCACTGACTGAACTGAGTGACCATAATGTACTGAATCCATTGTTAGGACATCATCACAGAGTACATTATAATATGCAGTATGAAGGACTGTTGAAGGATTTTAGTGAAATAAGATTAAATATAACGTATGTATATAAATTTACTTTACAGCTACAAAACACTCCATAAAGAATAGGTATTGTTACATGAATTTTGTTATAACCTCCCCTTAGAGAATGAACCTGGCTCTGAGTATGAACTTATTGTCCTTGAATCACATGCAGAGTAGGATCCCATTGTCCCCAGAATTTTAAATTATTCCTAAGTTAATAGAATTTTAAAACTAGCTTTAAGTTACGGTTTATACCATCTAAAAATGCCATTTTTCATAAAATGCATTATTATTTAATCTATCATTGAGAGAGAAACCCTGCCCAGTAAACTTTGACATAGTATTGATTGTAAACTGCACCCCAATGTTAGAGATGTAAAGTGTGAGAAAATGTGTATCTTAGCATCCATGAAATCAGGTATCTGATGATTTCTCTGAGAGAGGTTTTCTTCATGGTCAAGTGCAGGAACCAGTTAACATATATGACTATCATAAATCCCACTGAAATATTTACTTGGGAGAAGAGATCTGGAGATTTTGAGTGTAATCTCAACCCTGTTAACCAGGATATGTGTGTCACAGAATGTTCTGTGATAAAGGAATATTCAAAAATAACTTAAAAGCAGATGTTTCCATGAAAAACTGTGAAAGAAAATGCACTTTTGTGTTGGTAGAGCAGTTCATTCCCTACCTGTCTTCTTCAAAAAATACTGAGCTCCATTATTTCAGCTCAGTGCTTCTGCATGCAGCTTCTCCTGGTGTCTTTATCAGATCTACCCTCATCTTCTGTGTATCAACAACCTATGATGGGCACCTCCGCCGGGTGTTTGCCTTCTGCATAAAACCTGACTTGTGGCTTATTTATTGGGATGCATCCTGAAACAATCTTTTTCTTCTTTCCACATGAACACTGAGAATGGAGCAAGTGCTAATACTCTGGATGTTACTTTCGTGAAGTTTCTAGGAATCTATAGCAAAATCTTCTTTACAAGATCCCATAACTCTGTAGATAAAGCATTCTCCATAGACCCGAAATAGGAAAATAGTCAGAAAAGACCAGAATTTTTTTTCCTTTTTCTGATTTGAGCCAAACGCCTAACCCCAAGATAATGCATTGTGTGTTACTTCACAAACCTGTGTTGCTGAAACACGACTTTTGGCAGATGTTAAGAGATGTCTAGCGGGGTGGGGGAGGGGGAAGGTTGTCAAACATTTTTGGTATGTGTAGAGAAAAGAATAGCAACTTTTGAAATCAGACAGAACTGGTTATAAATCTACCTATCATTCATTGTCCTCCAAGAATTCTCCTCCCTCAAAGGGGGACAGTGATGACCCTCTCATGGGTTTGTTGTGATTAAATAATACAATACGTAGCGCATTATGCCTGCCTTAAAATAAGCAGTATCACTGTGGACTCCCAGTGGTGTCACTCCGGTTTTGTCCATCCTTTTGAGCATTCAGGCCTACATTTGTTTGACTGTTAGAACATACAAACCATAGTGAGTGATCCAAAGTAGGGACGTTCACAGTTCGTTCCTCAGCTGGCTAGCGGTTCTGTGAAAGTGGCCCAGTGGCCGCCCTGTGAAGGGATGAAGCTCTGAGAGTTCTGACTCTTAGTAAGTTTTGCTTTCATCTGTTTATCTGTCTATACACCAAGGACTGTAGTCAAGACCTGCCCTAAGGTCCACACTCGACGAGGTCCCCAGTAGCCTCGTCAACAACTCCACTTTGTTGTCTAGCAGGCATCTGAATTTAACATACCTAAAACCAAACTCGTGATTCCTCAAACCACCCCAACTTAACCATTCCTTGCTTCCTTATCTCACTGAATGGCAGCATTATTCTTCCGATGTTCAGCCTCCAAATTCTTGAGTTATGCTCAGCCTCATTCTCTCATTTCCTGCATTCAATCCATTAGTAAGCTCTTCGGGCTTTTCCTTCAAAATAATACCCCAGTGCCTTGAATTATCATCAGCTCTATGGCGAACACTCCAGCCAGAGGATGACTGAAATGCCATCCTAACTGCTATCATCCCTGCTTCTGCTTTACCCCCTTCTGTCTATTTCACTCACAGCAGCAGTGGGTTCCTCTCAAAACTAAGCCATGTCTTGAAGGTCCTCTGCGCAAAGTCAGCATTGGCTTCACTTCTCTCTTAGAGGAAAACTGAAGGCTTTGCCGTGGTGTGAGGGTCTATCCAGTCATGGGTCTCAGCTCCCACGTTGCCCTTGTCTGCCCTTTGCTAGTGCAGCTCTAGTCACACTGGCCTCACTGTGGATGCTTAAGTTTGCACCTGCCACGGAAACTTTCGGTAACGAGTTTCTCTACCTGGAATGTTATTCTCTCTGAAACTACGTATGTCACTCCTCACTTCTTTCCTCCCTCTGCTCAAATGTCACTTTATCACAGGTGACCTCTCTAACCACTGATTTTGTATGGCTGACCCATGGTCCTGGATACCTTTTTCTGCTTTGTTTTCTTTATAGATCTTAGCACCTCCTATGATAGTATGTATGTACTGATAAATTGTTTTTTGCCCATAACCCCTGTATATCCTAAAAGGTAAGACTGGTGAGAGCTAGGGCATGTCTGTTTTGTTCAAGGTTGTATCTCCAGCCCCTACATTAATGCTTGGAACATAGGAGGTACTCAATAAAGATTTGTTAAATAAATGAATGAAAAAATGAATCAAGATTATGCTTATTTCAAAAGAAGATCCGGCTGCCTAAGTAAGATTTTTTAAAAATCCTGACAACCTCTGATTTCTACACAGATTGGTGACACCCTTTTGAATTGTAGCTATGCTTAGCTAGCATTATTTTTTAATTAACTTTAGCAGACTTGCTAAATACACAATAACCTACCCATCATTTTTTTTTAGCATATACAGAAAAGGAAACAGAATACATTATTTGTGTCCACCATCTTTGCATGATTTGTATCAGTTCTGTAAATCATTAACAGATAGCGTTACAGCAAGGATTTAATGAATGTTAGCGGTTAGAGTTTATCTACATAATTGTCTTTCCTATGCGTGTGTTGTTGTTTTTGTTTATTTATCCTTTGTAGGTATTGGAGATACAGTGAAGAAATGAAAACCATGGACCCTGGCTATCCCAAACCAATCACAGTCTGGAAAGGTATCCCTGAATCTCCCCAGGGAGCCTTTGTGCACAAAGAAAATGGTATGCAACATATGCATGATGTATGTCATGAGTCTACTAAGTATCTCAACAATCTATTCTACTTTCTCCCTATGCCAAGTGATTAGAAGCTGCCATACTAGGGCTGTCATGTTTATTTTAATTTTCCTTCCTAGATTTGCGTTTAATATTATGCTCCAGATACTTTTTAACCTCAATCTATTTTAGTTTATAAGAAAAAAGTAAAGGTAAAGGAAATTTTTTTTTTAATTAAGGGTGTAAATACCTTTGAAGTAACCTCACCTATTTTCCATTAAAATTCCTATAAGGATAATTATTATAAAGATAATAATAACAAACATGCATGGGATAGGAGCTAGTGACAAAGAAGATACGTTGTAAGTGTGGGCTGAGGCACAAAGACATTGGTAACACTGCATGTTGAGAATTACAATTTTTCATGTATGCCTTTGGCCTTGAGTTTCAGCAAACAAGGAAGATCCCAGCTCAATACAGTCAGGCTGGAGCGGATATATGATTGCTTAGTAACAAGAAACAGATCAAAGACCTGCCCACTTCCCTTGCTCTCCACCTCAGGGTTCAGAATTCAGCCAGATCCTGAGTGGAAAGTTAGCCCAACAATGGATAACCAATACTCCTGTATCTGTTGGCAGATGTAAAGTCTGAACATCTCTCTCCTCACTCAGGGAGGAGTAAGTAGGAATAAACCATAATAATCATAATTCGAAATAAAATGTATACACAATATTCTAGAACAGAGGAAAGGGAAGTAGCATCAAACTGAAATACAGAGACAAAAAACTTACCCTCTCAAATTAGTTCTAACAGGAGCCACACGAAAATAATACATTATGTCAGTTCTCCATAGCATGAAAAGTCTGTATATATACAACAAGAACAAATACATCGCATACAAGAGCAAAATTAAATGCATCTAGAGAGAGGAAAGAACAAAAAGATTCAATGAAGAAACAGGGGGAAATGAAAAATAAACACTACCACTGAAAACAATGACCAACCAACGGCATTATGCCGGAGTTTAAGAAAACTTTCCACTGAGTGCAAACTTGAAGGAACTGAGACCCAATATGAATGATACCAATCAGAAAAGTCAAACACAAACTGTGATTTGACCACTGTTACAGGCCGTGTTACACGACATTCTCTGTATAGTGTCCCAAGGTAAAACACTGTAGGCAGAGATTAAATCAAAATGAACCTTCAAGCCCTGATTATAGCACTGGCTGAGAATTATAGATTTTTGTGTTTATTCTGTTGGTTCAGAGAATTAAAGGACCAAGATATGGCCTCTATGTGACAAAAAGCAGAAATCCACAGAAAAGGACAGTTAAGATGAAACCTATCTGTTTGAAATAAAAAGGAAATCAATACGAAAGCGAAGGAAATCACAATGCAGTCACACTGAAGGCAGTAAAATATAACGAAAAAAATCTTGAGCAACTATGCAGATGCAGGTGGAAGGGACAAAGAAGTGAAAAAAAATATGAAAGATAAATTACATGGAAGGCAGAAAACTGAAATCATACCCTAAAAATTGTAGCTGTCTCTAAGGAAGCAACCAGTGGGGAGAGGAGATTTCTTGAGGTGAATCTAAAAGGGATTGTTTCAGCCCAGATAAATCCAGCTCTAGCTAGCATTTACAGAATTTCTACCACTGTTTTAGATTGCCTTCACTCAGAGTTATCACACACTAGACAAAATTATGTGCAAAGAAAATTAAGCCAAGAACTTACTAGTGATTAAGTCTAGCAAATTTGATAATAGTTGTTTTTATTTTATTGCCATTAATATTCTAAAAGAAGTATAAACTTTTATAATAAAAATAACTTTTAAAATAACTAACAATTATTTCAAAAGACTGAAAAAATATACATAATCTTAATTCTTTAGCATATTAACTGGTTTCATTTCCCCTTTTTCTATTCACAAAGCCACTAATACCTACAGTTGATTCAGTTTCTCTGGAAATAATTCATAATTATATGAAAATAATAAAAACATCTTGCTGCATCTTGCCCCATGATTTTTCATATTCTTGTCCACCTGAAAATCATATTAGTTTAATGTAAATTGTTTTCTTATATTCAGAATGTAATATTTCCTTTTTATATAGCAAAGGATACCTGTAAAATCCTGGCAGAGAAATGAAGCACATTGGAAGAATTATTGCTTACTAATGACAAAAAACTGCAGGTGAAACCTCAGCATATCTATGTCTTCTTCACCTTAACTTGGTCCGACCCCCCCACCTTTGATATCTTTCAACACTGAGCTCACTTTTGATATTTCAGGAATCCTTGAACATTCTTTTTTTGGTACCCTGTCCCTTACACTCAAAATCTCATATTACTACTATCAACATGTATGCCTATTATCCCCTCTAGTGCAAACTCTTAAGATACAAGTACATAGTAATAAACATTCAATAAATATTAGTTGTTGAAATTAATTTTATCCTTTCCACTACTCTAAACATTCACTCCCTGAAGAGCTAAAGGGGTGGAGATCTATGTATTTGAAACCTTTGTTTAATAGGGTTTCAATATTACTCAATAGGATAGCAATATTAATCAGTCCAGAAGGTCTCAGTCTAACTAGCACATTCTCCACTTTTCATTCTCTATTCAGATCTCATGCTCATGGCTTCTTACCTTGAACTCAAATTTTGCACAACTTCTTCCCTTATGGTTGTTATAAAAGAGACCAAGCTCAAATTATTAAGTAAATACATTTTTATTTGTATTTAGACTCAAAGTAATTCCTTAAAGGATTTTTTTCCCCATTTTTAAGGTTGACTATGCCTTCCTGTAATACCTGTTGACACTAATTCTGCCGCTGTGACCAGGGAAATATGGATACGTGGTGCCTACCATGTGTCAGTTGTGCTCTGTAAATTCATTAATTTAATTGTCCAAAACAAATACCTCTTTGCCTCATTTATTATTATTTATATGTGAGGAAACCAACATCAGCTAATTTAGGTAAACTTACTCATGTCATAAAAGTGGTAATATTATATATCATATCTAAAGTTTAAAACTAGGACATTCTTGCATCACTGAATGTGCTCTGATACACACTTCTCCACTCTCCTCCAAAGAGGAAGAATTGATACAGCTTTTCCTACATTGTATCATTAGGTAACTGACAATCTGTCATGCAAGGCTAAATTTTTCATTTTGTCCTTCTAGGTAAACCTTAGACTTCCTCAGAATGTAGCTTCCTAAGCCATCATCCTCCCAATTTTCACTTGTAACCCTCTTAATTCAATAATTTTCTTATTTTCCTCTTTTTTTTTTTTTAGCCCCTGAAAATAATGATAATAATCTGACTGATATTTGGTCCATGCAAAATTTAGTGAAATGATTTCTTCTTGCTTTTGGTAGCATTTTAAGCAATGGCATGCGTTTTTAACATATAGTAAAATTACAGTAAAGAATCACTGCATTCACCTTCCTTCAAACTGATTCTACGTTAGTTGTTGTCAAGTCCCACCTCCTAGGTACTCTTTATTCTCTTCTTAGAAAATGCAGTTTTAAGGTTGATGTAAGATTCTACTTTTAACACTGTTGCGTTTTATTTTACTGATTGCATACAGCTCCACTTCTAGCCCGTTAAAATGGTTTTGACTCAATTCTGTTGGTGTATTAATTCTCTACACCCACTCTTGCTTGCTGTTGAAATCTACAACTGCCATTCAAACAAATACTTCCACTAGAGTCAGTGTATTCATTCACATTTATTAAACTCCCAATCTACTACAAGAGAAAAAAACAATCAAGTAATACATTCCAGCTCCCTGATTCCTTTATCAGAATGTCTCAAAAAAAATGGTAATTTAGATGAGAACTCTCAGTAAGCATAGCAACTACAAGGTTGTAACATCAAAACCACTCATAAAAGAAAATAAAAGTACACAAATGTTTCTCCAACCAACTGACATTTCATAAATGGCAAAAAAAAAAACCTTAAATTATTGAGTAAGATGAATTTGCAGGATCAAAGTTTGACAGATTTATCACCAAGATTCCAGGCTACTTCTTTTCAAATACTCTCATTCTCTTAACTTCTGCTGGTGAGACGTCTTACCTCTGACAAATGTATTCAGTAAACTTCAATTGTACTTCTGTATGTGGAGTGTATTACTATAAAATTTGGCCTGCAGACCTGATAAATATGAAAACGGAAGCTTCTGAACTTTTATATGATACCCAGTAGCTTCATAGTCATTAGCTTTGACTAAAAATTAAAGATGAGGACACTTCCAGGTGTTGGTTCCCGGTTTATAAATATAAGAAGTGTGTTCCCCTGTTTTGAAGGTCTGTTTAATTCTAGATCAATGTCATTATTCAGCTATGATCATCTAATGCACTGTTATTTGGCAGGTCCTCAACATTTCTTCATCCAACTTGTTGAGTAATTGCATTGGATTTCATTAGCCTGATCAAGTACCAGCTCCCTGCAGAAAAATTTGAATCTACATACACCTGTTTTCACTTGGCAGTTTGCTCTGATTGCAGAACTGCCCTTCAGAACTAAAAGCAACAGCAGATTTTTATGTGATTGAACAGAATGAAGTGACCTGAAGTGATGGTCTATCCTGGCTGGAATCTTTAGAGAGATGTCAGAGTTTTTTGTTGTTGTTGATTTCAGGAGTGATACTCACAAGGTGTGATGTTTAACCAAGGAGTATTTGTTAAAAGACGAAACTCTTTAGAGGATCCAGTCTTAGAAAAATCACTAAGCTCTAAAGCTAGACCAAAATTTAAATCCTGCCTTCACCAGGACTGGGGCTTGTCGTTTTATCTCTGAGCCTCAGTATCCCTGCCTGAAAAGTACAGGTAGTTCATTCTACCTGACAGCGTGTTTATGAGGATTAAAAGATGCAATTTACTAAGATTTTAACACCATGATTCTTTCATAATAAGGGATCACTAATATAGGGGGGAAAACCTAATTAATAATTATTATCTCAAAAGTAGGCATACTATTCAAAATTTGATAGCTCCCAAAATATAGTTTTTAAGTGATTATAACAGTACCACCTTTCTCCTTAGTTTCTTGAATTTTATCTGAAAGCAAGAATTAAAATGAAATCACAAAGAAACTTGACATGAATGAAGGAGCTATAGACAGAAAGAAAAAAACTGAATTTGTACCCAACCAAAGTGACATAAAGTTAGAGAATAGTCCTATGAAAAACACACTTATTTGTAGTTTAATTGTCATAACGTTGCAAAGTTATTATCTGCATCCATAATGTTGTGGGACATAAACTGTATGTGTTGCTGGCTATTTGAGCCTTCCATATACCAACTCCTCCCCCAAGGAATATATGTTCGTTGGAAATATTAAGACAGAATTATAGATTTATTTATGTTATTAATCCTTTACTGTGAAAGAATTGATAGTGGCTTTAGAAGTTCTATAAAATATGACTAGGTGATAAAAATTTACCATAAGCTGAGTAAACCAGAAAGTTGAAGAGTGAGGACATGAGCCAGGGCTGAGTATGAAAACTGCACAAAATCAGCAAAATTCCTGTTTACCTATTAAAATTCCTAGAAGACAAAGGAAATCATCTCTAGTGTCATGATTTATGACGTGTGATGATTTCTGTTCCAAATGGGAAAAGCAAACGTGTTTTTTGGGAAGGATACAATTCCTGATACTAAGATGATTAGAAGTTTCCCTTGAGAGGTTCCACGGAGAAGCCACCTTATTACATATTGTGGGGTTTCCTCGGTGGCCATCTGAGGGCAAACAGGGCTTTCGTTGCAGCATCTCTCAATATAAGTTGATATTCTCACACTAATGTATAAATTCTGTGCCAGCAATCCTATAAGCAAGCGATAAGATAAAGTTCTGTTTACAGTCTAGAGGAGAAGAGGTGTCCAGCATAGTCTTTCAACAACCGTGTGCAAATCACATTTCCCTCTCTGGGCTGAGCTTTTCCTAGGCATTTGAGGGCACAGTTCCTGGAGCCCAACAGTCAGATCCATGACAACAGACAGCTGAGCTGGAAAGAGTGTTTTTCTTCCTCCAAAAATTGAGTGACCTGAAATTACATCTTTTAAGTAGCCTCTTTCCTTAAATTTTGATACATATACACTTTCACAAATAAGTGGTTCCTATGTATGTGTGTGTGTGTTTCCTCCCCTCCCAGGCTTTACGTATTTCTACAAAGGAAAGGAGTATTGGAAATTCAACAACCAGATACTCAAGGTAGAGCCTGGATATCCCAGATCCATCCTCAAGGATTTTATGGGCTGTGATGGACCAACAGACAGAGACAAAGAAGGACACAGCCCGCCAGACGATGTAGACATTGTCATCAAACTGGACAACACAGCCAGCACTGTGAAAGCCATAGCCATCGTCATCCCCTGCATCCTGGCCTTATGCCTCCTGGTCTTGGTTTACACTGTGTTCCAGTTCAAGAGGAAAGGAACGCCCCGCCACATACTGTACTGTAAACGCTCTATGCAAGAGTGGGTGTGATGTAGGGGTTTCTTTCCCTTTCTTTCTTTTCCAGGAGTTTGTGGTAACTTGAGATTCAAGACAAGAGCTGTTATGCTGTTTCCTTGCTAGGAGCAGGCTTGGGGCAGCCTGTTTTGGGGCTGCCCTTTCAAACCCAGAGGGTCGCTGGTCCTGCACATGAGTGGAAATGCACTCGTGGGAAGCTTCCATGATGCACAGTCTGCTGTCCCTCAGTCCTTTGTCTTTCTTTGTCATTCAGTTCTAGGCCTTTCCTCTGCACGCTCAATGCCCAGTAAATGTCAGGATTAACTAAAGAAGAGGAAAAATGAAGAAGAGGTTCTTCTTAAAGGTTTCTAACACTATGTTTTTTTTTTTATTTTTTTCTGAAATCTGAGCCCATTTCTGAGGGGAAAAAAACAAAATGGAAAAACCCACGAATTTTTGCTTTAAAGCAAAGAAAATTAAAAAAAAAAAAAAAAAGAGGTTAAACAAAACACCCACAATTGAACTTTCAGGAAAGTGTGAAGACCCAAAACAGCTTTGTCTCCAAAGAAGATAGCTCTCTGACGGCTATGGATGGCCTCCTACGCTTCACTTCTGTCAGGTGGGAGACCTGGAATACACATGTAGGACTTCAGACTGTCGGCACAGCCATTTCCAACCAACAAGGGGCCAAAATATCTGCAATATAGTAACAGCCTTAATAACACATCAAATTTTCGTTTTATACAGCTGGTTCTCAGCTAAGTCCTGAATGTTTCATCACATTTATATTCACAGCCGTATTCAGGCAGGACCTTTGAATTGTTTTGAAGTGTTTCTAAACCCCTTCTGGCCACTTTCCCCTGCGTCATTGTGATGACCTCCCCAGATCGCATGAGACCATTGCCCCAGGCCTTCCCTGGGTCGGTCAGGGATACCCGTCGTAAGTGGAGCAGGAAGCAGTGTGTCTTGAAAGTGGTTTAAAGTGCAGTTACTTTATCAGGATATGTGGCACTAGCAATACATTGGTGTAACCCTTTGAGAACTATCAAACCAGCTTTCAGAGTCTTAGGATCCTCAGTCTTGCTAATCTGGGAAATTACAGAACTGGGCACTGGTGAAATCAGACACAGGTCCAAGAAGTCCAGGTTTTTAAAACAGATATCCCATAACCCCATGTACTTTTTAAGTGATTTACAGGACGACATAAATGCATTTATAACAAACAGAAATGATGTTACTTGCCAAAAATTTTCTGGCAAATAAAAAGGTATTTTATTAAATATCTTGTAAGAGTGAAATTTTCTTTGAACAACTGATGATAACAGCCTGTCCTTTTTGTTGTTGTTGTTGTTGTTGTTGTTGTTGTTGTTGGAGACATTGAATTTCTGTTTTAAAATCCATTGCATGAAAATTCAGTCCGCCGTGGTACATGCATTTAGCACTGCCATCTTAAGAAAATGAATTCCGACGATGACTCTGAGTGGGTGTCTTCCAGTGTATGAGCTATTACTGTCATACCATAGTTCTCAAAGGGTTAGTGTGGCTTCTGGCATTTAGCCATCCATTTGATCGCTTACAGAGCCGAGAGACCACCAAAGCATTTCATTGTTGAGTGTGATTTGTCCTAACAGCAGTATTGTCATTTTCATGTGACCTGCAAAGCAGGTTTGGATCAATATTTTTTTCCTAGAGAAAAGTCAGCAACTGACAGACCTCTTTATTGGTTTTTAGGAGCTGCTTCTTGCAGTGAAAGGCTTTGCAGCCACTGGGCTGTGAACTTATTAGAGATGGTCAGGACGAATGCACCCAGGAGTCAGACATTGGCTTTGTGTGAAAGCCAGCTTTTGAGGGTATTAGCTTTTGAAACAATGAATAGCTTGCCTTGAACTTGATTATTGATCTGTTGGCTGTCATTAACAACAACTTAAACATTGTCTTCTGTGAAAATTTTCCTTGAAGAGTCCTGTTCTATGTCTTTGCCCTTTGACCTTTAACTTGCAAACTGGCACAAACTGAAGGAAATCTGGTGTTGCTTCTCCATTGGAATGTTAATTGTTCTCTGAAAACCTAGTAAGCATGAGCTGTTTCCTTAGAGTGGAGGGGGAAAGGGTGTTGCTGGTGGATCCGCAGATGAACACTTTGCTCTTCTCATGCACACTTTAAAAATGCCCTCTTATTAGAACTGACTTTTAATTCCCCTTTAATATAATTTCAAGTCTAAATTCATCATTTTAGTACAAATATAAAACTATAGGGGAAAAAAAAAGAAAACCTCAAAATACTTGAATGGCCAGTGTGGCTTTTATATAAAGATGGAATTTTATACGAGTGAAAATTTCTTACTCATTTGCTAATAATACACATTTCCAGATGATTTTTAATGAGTGTAGGTGTACATTCTTATTTGGAAATGGATAGTCTGGCTGCCTTGAATTTGTATTTATACTCAACAAAGCATGAAAATTAGAATGCCTTTCGGTAAAACTACATGTTTGTGATTTGGTTGGGGAAAATATTTTGTAATCATGGATGGCATGTTGCAAAGCCTTTCAGATTGTTATTTCTTATAACCAGAACATATATAATGTAAGGCTAAGAAAGAACAGTTAAAAAACAGGAATGACTTTACAACAAACCGTTATGCAATGCAGACTGTATTTTGACAGGATGATGGAGACGATGTAAGAGAGGGCCAAGAAAGCAAGGGGTGAGGACGAGGATCAGCCCTGTAGCTTTACTTCAGTGCTTCCATTCGAGACGATGCTAGTGTTATAAAGACTTAGTCACTTCTACTGAGCATGGAGGACCACATAATTAAGATCATTTAAACAATGTTTGCTTGTGGGAAGTTTTAATCTTTTTAGGACCTTGATGCCAAGGGGGGTGGAAAATGGGAATCGTATTCTGCTAAATATTGAAATGAGGAAATATGCCTTTTTTGGGACACGTGCAAATCATGGCAGAATTCTATCCACCTGCATTGAAAATTGATTTTTTTTCCCTCTAAAGTGAGAAAGAAACTAAAGAAGCAATCTTTTGCCTCTTAACTCATTTGTCACAATATCCTGATTCATCATAAGACTATGGGTACATAAGGGCTAGGAAATAACCATATGCATTAAGAAAGGAAAGACTCTGTCATTATGCTTGAACTCTGAAAGTGTCATGGATGAGTGTTGGGCTATATTTACTTGAATATGAGATGAGATTTATGTGATAAGAAAAGGCATGTGTATGGCTTCTCTCTTTACTAGAACATTTAAAATTTCAGGTTGTGAGACTGCAAGGTAAGAAGACATTAAGTACAAATATTGGGATTCTATTTGCGTATTGTACACCAGGCACTTTGTAAGTATGGTTGCTGACTTTTCTTCCACTTGGAATTGGGGGAAAATATGTCAATCCTAATGGAATAGTGAAAGGGAGAGTGACTAATTGGCCTGGCGCATAAGAATAACGATTCAAAAACAATGTGAATAATAAATAAAATAATATAATGCACCAGTTCAGTATCAATATCACACAACCTATCAAATATTTTTCATCATCCCATCACTGACAGCATGGAAAATTCAGACCTAGAGTTTCAGAAATTGAAATGAAAACACATTCACAATCACAAAAAATAATTCTCCTTGTGTTTCATTATTTCTCATTACTTTAATATACAACCAAATGTAAACAAGGTAATGTTTTTAACATAAATTAACTATATAGTTTATAATATTACCCAAATATTACTGTTCTATATATATTATTAACTAGACTGAATGAAGTATTAAAATAGCCCATCAGTCTGTATTCTCTATAAATCCACATTAGGCCGGTAGAGGAGGTTGTGAACTTAACCATTGACCTGTTTCAGAACAAAGTGTCTGCAACATGACATTTGAAACAGGTTAAATGCAGACGCTCTTTACAACTGCAAAGGTAACACGGATAAATTAGAGAAACATTATATGATACTAGCAAAGAAAACTTCTGTTATAAATCAGAGGGCAAGGCTTTTCTGAGTCAGATGTAATAAATTACTAAGTAATAATTTACAAAAATAATTACTAAGTAATAAAGGATAGAGACTGATTTACTGAAACAAGCAAATGTTACTTTTACTATTCAGGTTGCTTGTAATCTTTTTCTATTGACACATAATTCGTCTGTTTCATATACTATATACTTGTTTTTATTCACTTTCTGTGGGTAATTAAAGAAACACAATGTGGTAGACAAGAACACTGCCCAGTTTCACTGGTAGTTCCACTACACGGATGAAGCATATATACTGGATCCTAGGGATTGTAATATAATACTTCCAAGTGTTATGTCTTAGGCTGGTATCTCTAGGATGCTACAAATGCACACCCACCCTTTGTGGCTCTTACAGCAGAATAACCAATATGTCCAGATTGACTAAATTCAATGTGCTACCTGAAAAGGAATAGATGTTATGATCAAACAGACTGAATTAACCCAAGAGTCATGAAAAAAATTTTTGTTTTTTTAAGTTTTGGAATTATTTCCAGGAACTAATAAAGGCAGTGATTGACTGATAGCATTGAGTCTGTGAGATTGTAGCATAAACCGAAACAGCCTTGTGGATGGTGGTAACATCTTTTTCAGCAAGTAGAGCAGAGAGTTCATTTAATTTTTGATGCTCTCAAGAACACATTCCAAAATATCACAGATGTCAACCAGAAGGTGCCATCTAAACCAAAAACGTTAAATTCAGATGAGCTATTACAAATAGCTGTGCGTACAGTCTTACGCTATCACAAAAGATTTCATGTCCATAATAGTAGAGAATCTAACCATTCTGTTGCATCTCATGTACCTTCCTGGCTGATTTACTGTGACTGCAGGTTATGACTGCCAGGGCATATGTATCTATGTTATAGAGTCTGTGTTGCCTAGTAGGGTACCATAATGACACCATAAAAGTCATATTTAAAAATTAACACTTCATATAATAAAGAATGCAGCAGCAGGCATAGCACCACACCATAAGGAGGAAAACTAAATGTTCTATTTCTTGTTATGGAAATGAAGGAAAAGGAAAAATGAGTCTTTTGTAAAATAGAAAAACATACTATAGCATTCCTTAATACAACTGGAAATTTTCCTTTAGCAAGTATGAAAATTGTAGAAAAAATTCAACTTCAAACTCTTCACGCTAGTGATGAGTATGTGATGCATCATTGTATATAATTAGTGGTCATTAGCTGTTACCCTGCGCAAACACATCTGATACTCATGCACTGCCTTCTAGGCCGAAAGTGTCAAAGTTAGATGCTCAGTAACCTCAACTGGAAAGATATATATATATATATATATATATATATATATATATATATATATATATATATATATAACATTTTATATATATATATGATATATATATAGATATAATGTTAGAATCTCCTGAGAAAAGCCATTTCCCTAGGATAGAAATTTACCTCAATAATCATATAACACAAAACACTTGACAGAATAGCAAAGAAGTTGCCTTAGCGTTCTGGTCTCATGTGGTCGTAACCTTTGTCTTCGATTAGTACTCAAATCATTTTTCATTTGTTTCCTTTGGTGTAATTTTTGAAATGATTATGATACAGTTCAAGTAAGATTAGTAACATCCAATTGCAAATATCTCTTTCAACATTTCATATATGTATCTACTTTGACATTTAAACCAATAGTATATAAAGCCTAAGAATGAACACTGATCTGACAAATTCACAGAAATTGAGTGAAAAGCAGCTGTGAATTGTAAAATTTCTGTCAATTTTCTGGTAGAATACTGAAGCATCAGCCTTCAATTTTTAAACACAGTTGTGAGCTTATAACTGGATAACATGTATCATGTTTTACACCAATGCTAGTTCTTTATGCTAAGTAAGGGTGTAAGATCCTGAGTGCTGTAATTCAGCACGTCACAGGTACTCGTAACTAAAGCTCTTTATGGAAAATGAGGACATAACCAGTAATTCATGGCCAGCGCATAATAAGTATAAAAAGTTATGTGTGGAAGCTAGTTCTGAAGATTTCTGAAAATTCTATGCCTTTTCTCTTCAAGGAGCAGCATGTCTTAAAAGGTATCTTCTTAACATTGGACTGGGAATAACGTTCAAGTTTGCACTCAAGTCCTTACTTTCAATAGCCCACTGGACAGAGCAGGACAAAGACGTCATAAACTAGAATGTTGTGCTGATTCCCATCACTTTGCCACATGCTCTGCTACAGAGCTATTTATAATGCCCTTTAAGAAGGGAGAAGAAAATCAATTAAATATAAATATGAAAATATGATAATCATATCATGTTAGGCCACTGAGCTTCAGAGCAAGAGGTCATTAACCCTTATTTCATATAGAAAAACCAGGAGAGACTAGTAAACATGCAAAAAATGACTAACTTTTTGACTTAGAGATGTTTCTTGAGTATCTTATCCACTTGTTTTTTATCCGTGAACAGATGTCACTCACAACCCAGACATTTCTGTCGCACTTGGTCTGTAGCTAGGTTGGCTCCCAGATTAAATACTCTTTGACACAGGCCTTTTCTATACATGCCTCATAGACGGTGATGCTTCTGTGAGAAGTGACTGCACAGCAGGATGCTACTTCCTAGGACAGGATCTGGTCCTGCTTGTAACTTGCCACCTTTCATATGAATGTATGTTTCTACATTGGCCTCTCTTGCCAAGACGTAGATGAATAAAGCTTGGTATGAGCTGTCCATCTGAAAGGTCACCAGAATGCATGGTTCATTTGCTCGTATGTAATGCCAGTTTGAACTTGTCCCCTCTCTCTTCTTCGACAACCCCATTGCGAAGGCAAAACATACTTTCCTTGAATGACGGATTCAGTCCTTAAATCAATGTCATAGTTTTTGCTACCACTGAAATAACACCACAGAGGCCACGTTATTAGCTGTCTTCTTCTCACAGCTCTTCAGTATGTAACATTGCCTGGATAAAATTAGGTTTTTAGTTCTTTTTGTCACTTACTCCTTTTGTCTCTGACATGGAGTCCATTATTCCTTTATATATTAAAAAATACACTATTTCACAATTTAGTTACTTCCAAACAGACATGATTTCCAAACGAGCATGTGTGTGCCTGTTTTTCTGTTTGTTTTTTGTGTTTTTTCTATCCCTCAAGTTCTGAAATTACTTGTTTGCTTTCTGTTTGTCACCCCAAACTACAGGTGGTTGGGAGGGGTGTATTATTTTGTGTTCTTTTATGCAGTCCGTGCTTATATTTGCTTTCCTGTAGATTTCTGTATATTTATACCTTGCCCTCTCTCTCTTTTTTTTTAAACAGAATTGATTTTCCTTTCCTTTTGTGTGAACCAGAATTGAACAGCATCAGATGTGGTGCCTGAAATTATGTGTTTGCTCCTCAGCTGGTTTTTTTTGTTTGTCTGTTTATTTTTCCTTCACAAGTTTCATGCAAAGACTTTGGCCCTATAAATTTCACAGACCTCCCAATCTCTTGCGTTGGATTCTAACTTTGCTGGAGCTATTCCCCTGAGAAAAGTGAAATGCTGAGGGTGAAGGCAGTTGTCTGTTGATAAGACAGCTAAGGGAGTTTGCTTTTGGTGAATGTATCTTGAGTAACTACATAGGAAAGAAGATACCAGAATACAGTGTTCCATTTAAGGCGCATCACGGGTACATAAAAGCCTAAAACCTCAGTTCTTTGGCCTATTTCCCTTTATGTGTAAATTACATATATGTTCAAAAGAGTGAGAATAAGAGAATTGGGGGCATTATAGTGGCAGCTTTTTGCTGCATTGGTTTTGACTGCATCAGCGTTTCCATTGTGAACCTCTATTTTCAGGGGTTTTAGAGATTCACCCATAAAAATTTGCTTCAGGCTTAGAAGTCTTGAAAGATTTTTTTTGTTTAGGTACATAATTTTAAACCAATATAGTTTGTTTTTATATTATAGGAGGGAAGTAAATGGCGTTTACTAGTTCAATTTTGTGCTTATATAACTTTTAATAAACTTAATTTTTTAATAAAACATAAAATCTAATTAGTCCATAGTCTATTGATGGTTTTTTAAAAGAATCAATTATTGACATAGAGAGAATTGTCTGCTTTGTCAGTATAGAAACATATCTTCAAGATGTTTTAAAACTTGTAACCTATATTAACATTATCTTGATTCTAATAGTGGATCGATATGATAATGAATGCAATTTATGCCATCCATATGAGCTATCTGGTAATATAGATTTGGAAATATATAGTATATTTAGTAAATATATACATATATTTACTAGATAGATTAAGGGGGGCAAGCTCCCATAAATTTAGTTGGTCAAATAAATGCCATATATATTTTAAAAAGTTGCACAGAATTAGATGCAAGCAATTGCAAAGGAAAGTTATCTCCTGGGTGAAGAATACACATTTTATAGCTTCTTATGAAAATCATCTTTTTCTATATTGCGGTTATGGGAAATTGAAGGAATTTAATGCAGACTTTATTTAAATAACATTAAACTGTGAAGCAGAGAGAAACACTAGGAAATTAAATACTTAGGCTGTTATCTTTTGGTTTTTGACAATACTTTTATTAATTCCCCATGATGTTTTTGGTTATGGAGAGAGTATTAAAATCTAACTTGAAATGTCTGGGTTGCTCACATTACACTCAACGCTGTTTCATTAAGTGTTTGATAATATGGAGTCTTCTGTGTGCAAGGAAAGAAACAAATAACACATTTATTTGCTGAATGAGTTTTAAGGTTTGCAAGTTGTTAGTGGGTTTTTTTTTTTTGTTTTTGTTTTTTTTGCCCACATAGGGTTCTATACATTTATACCATCTTAAATCCGGCATATCTATATATATTTCTTTTTTCAGATAGCTTCTACTGACAAACACAAAGCTTGTTTGTGTGCAAATATAAGGCTACATAAATGGTGCTAAAGTGTATTATGACTGTCAGATATAATCAGGCAAAATTTTGTGGTGCTTAAATTAATTTTTTCATTGATTTATTGATCAATGCATTGAATAGTGTTTATTATTCACCAGTTGTCTTTTATCAGTGAATCAAGGCCTCATAGCACATGTTAAATACGATGGTTGACTAGTCTATGTAACAGCTCACCAAGCTACTAGCTCTTTAATTCCTTATAATGTTGCGTCATTAAAGGTCAAGGGGTCATGATATTAATCTCATTGCTGTAGACCATTAACATGACTAGATTTTTCCACCAAGTACTTATGTTTACAATGCTATAACCCTTTGACTGCTGCGGCAACCTTTAACCACAAAAATGTCACAAGCTAGAATCATCAGCATGGTTCTTGCCATGGCAATCATAGCGTTAAGGGCTGTGCAGTGATTTGTTTTGTATTTATTAATTTATATTTATTTTGTTTCCATTCAAGGAGGGGATTTTTGGGTGGGGCAGTTTTTGTCTGCTGTAAGTGTCTTAACCTAGGGAAGGGTTAAATGGCTTTTTATACTATTGCCATCTTCTGTATTTACCATCAATCCATTGTGTTGTAATTAAAAAAAAACTCAATAAATAAGAGAACAGAAAAATTGTTCATAGACATTGTGCTTTTACTCAATGAATGATATACATACATATATGATGGGTAGTTAGGCTGTGATCTACAGGAGTAGATAGCTTTTACTGTCTCTGTCTTCCTAATCGATATAAAACAGAAAGTGAAAACCCTAAAGGAATTTAGGCCAAATCTCCTGTCTATTTGCCTGAAATAGCAAATATATTTAACTGGCCATGTCAACTGGAGAACTGTTTAACTAATGACTAGATGCATATGGCTGTGACCAAGGACAGAAACAGGAAGTGTTACCACCTCAAATGGGTTTCAGGCAAGTACCCATGAACATAAGATACGTTACCACTTGATTTCATCACCACTTGACAAAAATCAAAATTATTTTTTGGAAAATTTTTTGGAAATTAATTTTATTGATTAAAGTCATTCATCATGACTGTCTAGGTAAATGTAATCAAAGGAGTTAATTTTGATATCAAAAGTTTTTTGGCAGAACTCCATTTAAGGATTTTTTTCCTCCTTCTTTTTCTTTTAATGATTGGACTATAGTAAAGTGAGGCCACGAATAGAGAACTGACTCACAGAGTGAAAACAAGAGTAACGATGAGCATTTTCATATTTAATATTTTAATAAATTATTTTTTCTTAGAATATCAAGTAGCTGCATGTAATCAAGTTCTGAACAAGTATTTCCTGAAAAAGCACGTCTAATACGTATCAATAGACCCAAAAAGTCATCTGAATTTTCAGAAGTATTAAGAAAGCATATTGAGAATAAAGTAAAATGTGTTCTCTTGTGCAAAAATCAAGATGCATCTGTGCACCAAAAAATTAAAGGTATAAATTTTAATCCACAGACAACAGAGGATCTCTGAAACAGAATAACAGACAATTACGGGGGTTTAATTGTCTGAAGCAATAAACAGTAGACTAGAGGGACAGAGAACTGTTTGTGTTAAGTCTTTGAAATCCCTGGAAATTTGGAAATCTTTCTCAAAAAGTTTAAAGGAATATTCACAGATAAAAGAGTTGTACTTTTGGAACATGTCAGCATATAAAAACCTACAAGATTGAGCCAACTAACACTATAGTTTATTTTTACTTGTAGAAGGCTTTTAAGCAAAGGATAACCTTTATTTTTCTAAGGCTGTTATGGATGTGTAACATAAATATCAGGCTAAATCTAGGAATTAATCTCCCTTGTTTTTACTATCAGAGGGAAAAAAAAAGCTAGAAACATTAACCCAGTAGAATTGTTTTTTAAAATATATGTATGAATTATTTGTTTATTTAACATTAAAATATACTATTACATCACTTATCTTCCAATCAAGGACCAAAATAACACATCGTGGAAAAAGGAAAATCCAGATGGGGCACTGAGGACCTATTAACACACTTAGCACACTCTAGAAACATGAATATCATTTATTGAGGTGAGCGATAATGTTTGCATATTTTAATTCTTTTCTAAAATGTATTGAATGGGCATAACTTCAACCCAGTTTGACACACTGTCACGCTTTCAAGTTAGTTACCCCATGAGTGTGTCACTAGGTCTCCCTTTCTCCTCCACCTCCTCCTCTCCTCTGCCTTCTCTCTCTCTCTCACTCTCTCCCTCTCTCTCCCCCTTAATTGCTCTATTCCTTGAAAGAAAAATTTATAATTCACTTTTTCCACATCTTCCTAACTCACAGCTCCTTATTCCTGATACCGTGGTTGCACTGCTCACCACGCCACAACTTATTTCTTCTGTGTAGATGATATATTTAATACTTTATCTGGTCTTTTAAATTTTCTGTCTTACTTGGCTTCTTAACAGTGTTTAATACCAATACTTCCTCTGCCATTAATTCCTTTGCTAATTCCTCCTCCTTGAGGGAAGGACCTATTTATTTCTCATTCGTCTTCCATACCCAGAGCCTGATACGGCACCCAGGTCATAGTCAGCCCTCAGTAAAATGTTGGCTTCCAGACATTAGAGTTTAGAGGGTTTCTTCCCTGACCATATCTAATTTTTTAAACTAATTCTTGTGAGTTTACATAAGTTCTCCTATATATTCCTAATCTCCTTTATTCTACATTCTATCCTGGTCCCTTATTCACAAGCGTGGCTTTAGCTTTGTAAGTGTGATATCTCATGAAATCCAGATTCATAATTTCCACTCACTTGCTGGACAAATTAATCTGGCTTTTTCTTTAGTTTCCCAGTCAAACTACTAACTTGTAAAACTCATCACCATTCTTTTTCTCCCATCAAAATACACCTGCTTCATCCTGAATTATCTAATTTCTCAATGGTACTAAACTTTCTTGATTACCTGTCCATGAACTCATCAGGTATTCTGGCCTTCTCCTTATCCCCTTGCTTCCCAAGCCCCACCCCCAACGTTAGACACTGGTCGTGTCTATCACACCGACTTCTGCAGTATTATTCGGCATCTGATTTCTCCTTGACATTCTTGTCCTATTCGGGGTCCATTAGTTCTTCCTTTCTCAAACTCCTGGCCTAATTCACTTTCTCTTTTCCAGCTTATCTACACATTCTCGGCAGAACCATCTTCTCAAATTAGAGGTTGTATCTTATCAAACAAAACACAAAAACAAAAACAAAAACAAAAACAAAAATAAAATTGTGTCATTCCTCTATTAGAAACAAAGATTTTAGATGCAGACCGTCTAACATCTATATTTAACTTGACTTTCAAGTTGTTTCACCAGTGTGTATTTTTAGACCTGAAACCACCCAAAGACTTGCCATCCCTCAGCCATCGTTTGACTCATGCTGTTCTCTCCACTTCGAATTCCACCTTTCCCTTCTTTATCTTTCCTGACCTCACAGAAGAGATAAAACTCCCCAGCCCTAAAACCTCGTATTATCTCTTTGCATCTGGTTTGGTTTAGGATGATCCCGTTGAGATCGTGACTGTCCCTTCCCCACCCACTTTCTTTTCAAAGGTCTCCCAGTTTTAATAATGTTATAAGGTCATACTCCTGTAAAACTTTCTAGACATACCTATAATTTTTTGTGAACTTGTTTTTATTATTTCTTGTCATTGTCTAAGCTCCTGAAGACTGTTTTCTTGGTGGTGGTGGTGTGTTTTTTTTCCCCTCCTGCAGCATTGGATGGAGCTCTTTGAGTTAAGGAGCTCCAGAAATGTTTGTTGCACTAAATCAAATTGTATTTTTTCACTGTAATTGACATTACAGAAGTTTTATTTCACTTTGTTATGCGTTCTCAAACCCATATTCTAGGAGTCTTATGAATAAAGATATTTAAAAGCCTTTGTTTCTAATATATAATAATTTTAGCAGTAAACCCTGATGCTCTCCAAGACTTACTTTGTTTCAAAGCTTTTTAAATATTTCTCATTAAATCATACAAATGCCTCAAGTTTAGGCTCATCTTTTTTTTTTCTAGCATGTCCATCTTTTACTTTTAATAATCATCTTTTAAGCCAGAAAGAATTCTTCAGCAAAAGTAGCTGAGCTAAGCCAGAATGCCTGTTTTTCAGAGGCACCAGTGTGCAGCCGTTACCAGGATTTAAAATATTCAAAAAATAAAATCCTACTTTCTCAAATGTGGGCATAGACTTGAAAGATACAATTATTTGCTTTCTTACTATGAAGTGGTAGGGCACACTCCCTTCGTGATGAGAAATCAGAAAAGGACTTGTAAAGAAGAGCCATTTTGCCTCTTCAGAGGGAAATGCAGTCCAGATTCTCGCTGGGCTATCGCTAGGTTTGCAGGAAGGATGTCAACAGAGTGTTCAATCTGAGAGGTAAGAGATTGGTGACACAGATTCAGAAAGGAAAGAGCTCAGTCAAGGACAGAAAAGAGGACAGACATAAATAGTTCCAAGACAGGGAAAGACACAGTTCTTTTTCAAACGTATTTGTTGCTTAGAACAGTTACTATTGGGCCTCTACATTTGCAATAGAACTCTTTAAAGGTTTTACCTGGCGTGTGACGTGTGTCTCAAAGCCACCTCGGCACTTTCAGGTCCAGTGATGGCATAAAATTTCATTCCCTCCAAAGTCCTACCAAGACTATAGAAAATTGATTTTTTCTTTTAATTTCTTTTCAAAGATTTAGGAAAAGGGAATACAAAAGAGAAGACATTAGCAGCACTTGGGAAGCTGGAAGCAAGTGGACATCTGGTCGCTGACCTAGCAGACCCAAGGAAGTCAAATTATAAACTGGCAGGGGCAATCAGAGAACAAGCCCAAATACATCACATAGTGTGCCGAAGTCTCGGGGAGTGAAAGCAACAAGTACCTGTGAAAACGGCGTGCGTGGAGTTGACAAAATTAAGAAAGACTAAAAATCGTTCACAGGAATCAGATACATACTTTAAGTGCTGTCCAGGCCCCCCCAACTTTGGACAACTGCTCTTTCTTTCCCTAGCCCAAAACTCAAGGTTTATTCTGCGGAGAGGGTAACGGAAGACGGTGTTTGAACTGGGGAATGGCATTTTTTGGTACCAAAATCAGGGGGTTAAGTGAGTGTCTCCATTTTGAATATTAACGTGGAGATCTCCTAGGCTTGATCGGTTTCACCACCGGAATGTCAGCAGCTGGTTTAGGGAGACGATACTGTTCTTGTTTTCTTTAGGTAAGAACATGGAACACTCTTCTCTGGTGAATCTGACCAGCCCAAGAGGAAAGCCAATAAAATCTGTAATCAAGGTTTCTTCTAATAAATCTCATGCTGACAGGTCCCACTGGTGCAGTCAGTGTTTCCTATCAGCTTTTGTTTTCCCCTGTTAAACAGGATCAGAAAACCAAAGATGTCTATGCATCGAACAAAAAGTTGAAGCAGAAAGCTAGTGACCAAAATAAACAAACAAACAAACAAAATTAAAAATCAGGAAGGAAACAGATTATGCAGGGAAGAAAATGAAACCTTTAAAAATGATCTTTTCTAGCCCTCAAAAGAAAAAAAAATTTTAATCTTTTGCTGGGGAATTAAAAATGTGACAGGAATTAAAAACTCAATAGGCTAGAAGACAAAGTTAAATCTCTTAAAGAATAAAACAAAATGAAAAAGATACAAAAAAAATCACTGACGCAAAAGATCACAAAATTAAAGAACAGAACCCCAAGTCCAGAAACTCCAATATTCATAAAACTGGAGTTCCAGGGAAAAAAAAGAGAGAAACAGGAGAGAAATGATCATCATAAAATTCGGTAAATTACGAATTTAAAACACAAGAGTTTCCAGACTTAAAGAGCCTAAAGATGTCCAGTGTCGTGGATGAAAACAGACATAGAAAAGGGTGTATCACTGTGAAAATTCAGAGCCTGAGCGACAAAGAAGACTGTACAAGCTTTCAGAGACTGGGTGGGAAATTCACCTACAAAGCGCAAAGAATTAGGATGGCCTCAGATTTTTCTCAAGGAACACAGAAAACTTGAAGATCATAGAGTAACGTCTTCAAAACTCTGAGTAAAATGTTTCAATATAACATTTTATATACAAACAGATAGTCGTTAAATGCTGGATAGACTAAAGTTAGGAAATGTCTCAAAAAAAAGTCTTTGCATGTTCCACTTCTCAGCTGGAGGATATGCTTCACTACATGGTGAGAAATCCAAGAAAGAGATGCTGAATTCAGAAAAAACAGGAGTTCTAACTAGAGGAAGAAAGAAGTGAAGAGTTTATCCAAAAGAGTGGTGACTGGCACTTTCAAGATTACAAAGGTGCACCGGGAGTAAAAGATGAGCAGTTCAGACTGGAGCAGCGAGACCAGGAGACCAACACGTTGAAGACTTTCATGCTCATGATTTTTGTTGTTGTGCCAACTTTTTAAACCTATGATGCTACTGCAGGATGTGCTCCATCAAAACAAGAACATAAATGAAGAAAATACGAGGCCATAGGATCTGAGGAACAGAATTTGGATTTCTCTAACTCTTGAGAAATTCAAAGAAATTTCCTACAATAACAGCAACGATAAATCCTAATATAATGGGCCTAGAAAGCAGATGATCCAAATTGAAAGGGAATGGATGACTCTCGTAGGTATATGTATTTGGCAGGGGTAGAACTATACGTATACACGAAACACACACATGTATATATGTATATATAGTTAAATTCACACATAAACACAAAGTGAAACTAATAGATTACATGATGGGACTGACCTTGTAGATAATTGTAGCTAAAGGTTTTTGGAAGGTGTAGGGAGAATTAGCAATAGATCGAATAAACATGGAGCAAGTGTAAAAACAAGGCAATTAATTTAAGAAACAACCTTTTTTTAATAATTAAAAAGGTCCAATTCAGTGCTCAGTTCTGAAGAGCTCTAAGCCTAATAATGTAAAAATTGATTTTTTTTCTTTAACCAAAATTTTTAATAAAATATATTTAGAGGGTGGGGGATGGGCAGCAGAGGAAATGACACAGGAATACAGCTTCATCTTTATCTAACATTGCAGGAACTCAAAAGATGATGTATAAAATGGATTGATTTGAAGATAAAAGTGTACTTACATTACTGAGGAACACTGAGGTATTCAATTCCAGGAATAAAAGGCAGTAGCCCCAAATACCAAGACATTTCGGGGAGGAGGACTATGGGAATGGGGGACACTGCTTGGGATAGTTACTTTGTGTTATAGTGTCATTCTAGCATTTTCTGTTTTAAATGATGTAACTGTATTAATTTGATAATAGAAAATTTAAATTGAAGCACAAAAAACAATCTATGGTCAACATGTCCACAATTTTCTTGGACATAAGGATGCTCTGACCGTAACTCCAGGTGCTTTGTCTCTGCCACTGGGCAGTAATCATGTTCCTTTGGTCAGGGATTTTCTTTTCACCCAGTTCCCAGCATATCCCTCCTTTATCTTTGATCCTCCTTACACTCTCCACCCTTATTTACAGCATCTGTGATCCCTCACTGGGCAGAGAGAAAGGGGAGTCATGAAAAGCTTGAAAACTTGCTTTTCAAGGGCATTTGACACTTCCCTTCGAGAGACACTTGGTCAAATGTTTTTGGATGATGACAGCCTAGGAAAGATAGGTCTCTCAGTTTTATTTAGTGTGAAAAATATTCTTCAGAGGAAGGGTCACTGCGATCAGCAACAGACAGTAAAATTAAATTGGAACAGGATGTTAACCAGCTCTAGGGCATCTGCCCTACCAGAAGGTGAGAATCCTTAAGAAATTGCTTAGATTTAAGAACTGATAGAGAACTTTTTATACAGTTTAAAGAAATACTTGTAACTTTAACTTGTTATATGCCAATTTAATGGTGTTACAGTGAAATTACAAATTATTCTTTTCAGAAATATATTATTGGTTAATTGGTTCATTTGATATTAATTGAATCTTTGCTACATTATAATGTTTAAAATTTTAATATTTCAACATTAAATTTAATAATACTTAATATTAATGGGGGATAGGATGTGTGAACTAAAGTAGGGGAGTCAAATTTGTTTACGTTTTTTATCTTATTGTAATTAGTAAGTTACATTATATAACACAAGATGGATAGCACAGTGCAACATACCATGAAGTAAAGATATAAATATGAGAAATAGTATATTGTAATATTATAGGTGCAACCAGACCTTGAGAGAATCCAGATGCTAACTCTACTTGGGATTTTCAAGGAAAACTTTATAAAGAAGGTAATGCATTAAAAAAAAAAAAACGTGGAAGGTTAGCTGGTAAACAGAAGGAAAGTCACATTTGAGGCAAAGGTACATACAGCTTATAGAAAAATACGTAAGTGTGAGAAAGGATATGGAGATGAAGTTTTCTAGAACCAGAGCCCAATGTACAGGAAGAAGAGCTATTTGAGACCAGTTCAAAGATACAGACAAGGGCTAGAATCACGAAGGGATTTGATGCCTCTGAATCTGTTTTGCCCGCCTACCTGGTCATTCCGTAAGCTACTCGCCACCACTTTCAGGCATTTGTTTTTGGCTAAAGTCAATTGAAGTTTTTTTTTTATTTTTTTTATTTCATTTATTTAAACTAGAACAAAACAAAAAAGTTCGCCCATTTCTTCCACACCCTGACTCCCAGTCTCTTGCAACCATCAATCTCTTCTCTCTTATATCTATGAATTTGTTTTCTGTGTTTAGTTTTTTGTTTTCATTTGTTTTTTTATAGGTTCCACATAATATAAGAAAGATCACACAATACTAATCTTTCTCTGTTTGACTAATTTCCTTTAGCATAAAGCCCTCAAGCTCTGTCCATGTTGTCGCAAATGGCAAGATTTCTTTCTTGTTTTACAGTCAAATAATATTTCTTCATCCATTTTCCCATCGATCGACACCTAGGTTGTATCCATATCTTGTAAATACCGCTGCAATGAACATGAAAATGCATATGTCGTGTAGAATTAGTCTTTTCATTTTCTTCAAATAAATGCCCAGAAGTGGAATTCCTGGGTCATACAGTTGTTCTATTTTTAATTCGTTGAGGAACTTTCATCCTGCTTTCCATAGTAGCTGTACCAACTTGCATTGCAACCAACAATGCGTGAGAAAAGTCGTCTCTTCTCTACATCCTCATCAACACTTCTTATTTCTTGTCTTTTTGATAGTAGCCATTCTAACAGTTGTGAGGTGATCTCTCACTGTGGTTTTGATTTGTATTTCCCTAATATTAATGATCTTTTCATGTGTCTATTGGCCATCTTTTATGTCTTCTTTAGAAAAATGTCTATTCAGATCTTTTGCCCATTTTTTCTTAATTGAAGTATAGTCAGTTTACAATGTGTTCATTTCTGGTGTGCAGCATAGTGATTCATATATTATATATATAAATATATACATATATTCCTTTTCATATTCTTTTTCTTTATAGGCCATTACAAGATATTGAATATAGTTCCCTGTGCTATACAGTAAGACCTTGTTGTTTACCTATTTTATATATAATAGTTAGTATCTACGAATCTCAAGCTTTCAATCTAATCCTCCCCACCCCCTTTTCCCTCTGGTAATGATAAGTTTGTTTTCTATGTCTTTGAGTCTGTCTTTGTTTTGTAAATAAGTTCATTGGTGTCCTTTTTTTCCTCCTTCTTTTTAGATTCCACATGTAAGTGATATCATATGGTATTTTTCTTTCTCTTTCCAGCTTATTTCACTTAGCATGACAAACTCCAGGTCCATCCATGTTGCTGCAAATGGCATTATTTATTCCTTTTTTATGGCTGAGTAGTATTCCATTGTATAAATATGCCACAATTTCTTTATCCAGTCATTTGCTGATGGACATTTATGTTGCTTCCATGTCTTGGCTATTGTAAATAGTGCTGCTATGAACATTGGGGTACATGTGTCTTTTCAAATTAGAGTTTCCTCCAGATTTATGCCCAGGAGTGAGATTGCAGGATCACAGTATAAGTCTATTTTCAGTTTTTTAAGGAATCTCCATACTGTTTCCCAAAATAGCTGCACCAAACTACATTCCCACCAGCAGTGTAGGAACGTTTCTTTTCTCCACACCCTCTCCAGCATTTATCATTTGTGGATTTTTAATGATGGCCATTCTGACTGGTGTGAGGTGATGCCATTGCCATTTTGATTTCCATTTCTCTGATAATTAGTGATATTGAACATTTTTTCATGTGCCTGTTGGACACTTGTATATCTTCATTGGAGAAATATTTGCTTAGGTCTTCTTCCCATTTTTGGATTGGTTGGTTTGGTTTTGGTTATTGAGTTGTAGGAGCAGTTTATATATTCTGGAAATTAAACCTTTGTCAGTCACATAGGTTGCAAACATTTCTTCCTTTCCACAGGTTGTCTCTTTATTTTATTCATGGTTTCCTTTGCTGCAAAAGTCTGTAAGTTTAATTAGGTCCTATTTGTTTATTTTTGCTCTTATTCCCATTGCCAGGGTAGACTGCCCTAGGAGGACATTGCTATATCAAAGAATGCTTTGCCTATGTTCTCTTCTATGGTGTTACGGTGTCTTGTCTTATGTTTAACTCTTTAAGCCGTTTCAAGTTTATTTTTGTGTAGGGTGTGAGAGAGGGTTCTAGTTTCATTGATTTACGTGCATCTTTTGCCCATTTTTAAATTAAATTGTTTTTCTGCTGTTGAATCATTTGAGTTCTTTCTATATTTTGGATATTAGCCTGTTATCAAATACATGATTTTCAATCATTTTCTCTCATTCAGTAGGTTGCCTTTTCATCTTTTTGATGGTTTCCTTTTTTGTGCAGAAGCTTTTTAGTTTAATGTAATCCTACTTGTTTATTTTTGCTTTTGTTGCTTTTCCTTTTGGTGTCAGATTCCAAAATGTATCACCAAGACCTATGTCAAGAAGTTGACCACTTATGTTTTCTACTAGAAATTTTATGGCTTCAGATCTTACATTCAAGTCTTTAGCTCATTTTGTTAATTTTTGTACACAGTGTAAGATATTGCTAAAGTTTCATTCTTTTGCATATAGCTATCCAGTTTTCCCAGCACCATTTATTGAAAAGACTGTCTTTTCCCCATCGTATATTCTTTGTCATATTAATTCACAATATACCCATGGGTTTATTTCTGGGTTCTCTATTCTGTTCCATTGACTTTCGTGTCTTTTTTAAAAAAAGTAATACCATACTGTTTTGATTATTATAGCTTTGAATGCATAGTTTGAAATCAGGAAGCATAATGATGCCAACTTTGTTCTTTTTGCCCAAAATTGCTTTGGCTATTTAGGTCCTTTGTAGTTTCATACTAATTGTAAGATTGTTCATTCTATTTCTGATGTGGTCCCCAAGTTGTCAGCTGATCCTCCTAGGTTCCCCCTCAGGATATCCTAGGACAGACCTTCACTTGAAATAAAATCAGATCATTCACCATCTCCTGAACATGCCCCCATTGTCTTTCCCAGGAAGTGGCTTTAGAACTTTCTCTCCCTCTATGTAACATCTGTCTGCAAAGTCTATCAAAATTCCACTTGGTGCCCCTTGTCCATCTCTGAATGTCCCTTTGTGAAGGGACCGCCTCATAACTTCATTCAGCTGAGCTCCCTGCTGTGAATGTCCCCAGGACTCCCTTCTCTCTCATGGAATTTCCATGTTCTTCCTTGTATTATGATTGTCTCTGCACCTGTCAATTCATTCACATCTGCATAAATTTGCAAAAGCATGATCAGTGTCTTATTTAACCCTAAGAGTTTAGCATTCATCACATGTGGCAGGTAGCAGATGCTCGAAGAATATCTGACAAATGAATTAAACCAAATACCTCTTTTCTGAAAGCAGGGAACATGGATTTGGCTTTTTCCTAATGTTCTACCCCCAAACTTTAGAATTCCATCTCAGGCACACCACAAAATATACCACACATTTGACTTCACTCATGTCTTTCACTTTCCAACATAAAAATCTCTAAAAACAAACAACCACCCTAAGCTCTGGGAAGTGTCTGTGGTTCTGAGAGTAGCAGATATGAGGATAGAAAAAGGTTTTGGTAAGATTGCATTGAATTTGGATATTGCTTTAGGTAGTATAGTCTGTTTAACAACATTAAGTTTTCTAATCCATGAGCACAGCATATCTATTTATTTGTGCCATCTTCAATTTCTTTCAACAATGTCTTATAGTTTTTAGTGTGCAAATTTTTCATCTCCTTGGTTAAATTTATACCAAAGTATTGAATTCTTTTTGATGCATTTGTAACTAGGATTGTTTTCTCAAATTCTTTTTGATAGTTCATTATTAGTGTAAAGAAACACAACATATTTCTACATATTAATTTTGTCTCATGCAACTTTACTGAATTTGTTTATTAGTTCTAAGTTTTTTGATGGTTTCTCTAGGATTTTCTATACATAATATCATGCCATCTGCAAATAGTGACAATTTGCTTCTTTTCTGATTTGGATGTCTTTTCTTTCTTTTTTTTTTCCTTCCTTCCTTTCTCCCTTCCTTCTGCCCTTCCATCCTTCCATTTTATTATGTTGAGGTATATTCCCTCTATACCTGCTTTGTTGAGATTTTTTTGTTATAGACAGCTGTTGAACTTCGTCAGATCCTTTTTTCTGCACCTGTTGAGGTCATCTTATGATTTTTTCCCTTCATTTTCTTAATGTGGTAAATCACAGTGAATGAATTGTAGATGTTGAACCATCTTTGCATCCCTGGAATAAATCCCACTTCATCATGGTGTGTGATCTGTTTAATATATTGCTGAGTTCAATTTGCTAATATTTTGTTGAAGATTTGTACATCTACATTCGTCTGAGATAAATGCCTATAGCTTTCTTTTTAGTGGCATCCTTTTCTGGTTGTGGTATCAGGGTAATACTGGCCTCATAAAATGTGTTTGGAAGGGTTACCACCCTCTCCTGTTTTGGGGGGTTTTCTTTTGGAAGAGTTTGAAAATTGGAATTAATTCTTCTTTGAATGTTTAGCAGAATTTACCAGTGAAGCTGTCTGGTCCTGGACTTTTCTTTGTTGGGATATTTTAAATTACTGATTCAATATTCTTGTTTGTAATCAGTTAGAATATCTCCTCTTTCATTTCTGATTTTATTAATTTTGTCCTCTTTTTTTCTTGGTGAATCTAACTAAAGGTTTGCCAATTTCATTTATTTTTTCAAAGAAACAGCTCTTATTCTCACTGATCTTTTCCATTGTCTTTTTAATCTCTATTTTATTCACTTTCTGCCCTAGTATTTGTTATCCCCTTTCTTCTTTAACTTTGTGCTCTCTTTGTTTATTTGAGACTTCTTGTTTCTTGAGGTAGGCATTTATCAGTATGAACTTCCCTCCTAGAACTGCTTTTGCTGCATTCTACAAATTTTGGTATGTTACATTTACATTTTCATTTGTCTCAAGGTATTTTTGACCTGTTTAAATTCTTCTTTGATGCATTGATTTTTCCTTATCATGTTGTTTAATATCCACGTATTTATGAACTTTTCAATTTTCTTAGTGCAATTAACTTCTAATTTCATACCATTGAGGTCACAAAAGATGCCTGATATGATTTCAATTCTCTTAGATTTATTAAGATTTGTTTCATAGCCTAACATATGATCTATCTTGGAAAATGTTCCATGTGCACTTGAGAAGAATGTGTATTCTGTTGCGTTTGGATGGAATGTTATATATTTGTTAAGTTCATCTGGTCTAACATGTTGTTTAAGGGTGATGTTTCCTGTTTGATTTTCTTGTCTGGATGAGTTATGTATTGATGTAAGTGGGGTATTAAAATCCGTTACTATTATTGTATTGCTGTCTATTTCTTTAGAATTGTTTCCTTGGACGTGCAATTAAGACTACAGACTGAAGTGGTTGTTGGCAATAGTTTTGAATAGGAGGATTAGGAACAGGAAATGACATATCTGTCCTAATTAGACAGTGAATGGTGAAAATGTCTGTTTTAAAGGAGCTACATATTTGATAGCTAATGGCACACAGGGGCAAAAAAATACAATTAAATTATCACCTACATTGCTTGGAATAAAGTAGAATTGAAGGAAGGGCTTTAAAGGACCAGTAGCTGCTACTACATATCTTTAAGAAAGACATTGGAATATCAAAGACCATGGGCTGAAGTCATTAATTTTAATAACACATGAAAGTTTAAAGAAGTAAATTTATAAGGCAAATTAATATTTTACTTGCTTAGGCATTTACTGAAAATTAAAGACTTTCTAAGAATGTCTTAACTTTTGCAGCCACAGGTTTGAGCAAGCTTGAAACAAAACCCTCATTTAACCAATGTGTTGCCAAATTTCAATGCACAGCCTCATTAGGTCTTTTACATAAAATCTAGGGTTTGTGTTGGGAAAGAATAGAACAACAGTTATTGAAGTGAGAGAATTTATGGGATTCAAAGTACTTTAAAATTTCCAGTTCACCGTGAGCTTAAGTATTGTCCCCAAACTAATGAGGCTGTTTCTGCCTTGTTTAAAGACCCTGTGGTAACTTCTTCAATGGAGTTATCTTGCAAAAGAGAAGTTAATAAAATAATTGCCTCATTCTTAACTCATTTAATTATCTCCAGATCTAAAAGTTAAGAGTCATATTCCAACATGCCCTGAGGAGGAATTAATTAATTATAATGTCAAATATTGGAGGAAACAACTTAAATACCAAAATTTAGCTAGTTTGTGTCATCTATGTTCTGGGAATTTGTATAGGGAAGGATTCTGAAGGTGCTCAACAACAAAAAAATAATATATTTCTTAATTGGCTAAATTTATCAGTATGGGTTTAATTCCATAGCAAATGAGCTAGGTGAAGAAGCAGGGAATATTGTAAAGCTAGAATCAGCATTGGTTCCCATAAATTGCAGATGAGATACTAAAAGTTCCTTGATAAAATAAAGAAGAAGGCTCCAAAAACTTAGTGAGATGAGATGGGGTGAATATACCACATGTAACTCACTCAGCTACATCCAGTCATATTCCCAGATGAGGCCCCAGAAGGCAGTCCCTGTGATGGGGAGAGGAACATTATTCACTTTGAAAAAATCCTTTACTGGTTGTTCTCAGCTAGGCAGGGATGCTACTGGGAGAAATTGCAGACAAGAGGGCTTACTATTTCAGTGAGAATTACATTAATATTTCAGTGTTAGATTCCAAGAATGGAAAAGCCCAAGTAACAATAATTGACCACTAGAGGCAAGGGATGTGTGTTTACCATTACACATGGTTAGTGGATCTAACCAACACAGAAGAGCATCCCACAAAGTTTCATCTGAATTGCAGAACTGATAAAAATAATAAATTTAATGAACAGAGGCCTGACTCCAACCACCTGAAAACAGAGTTAGAGCCTTCTCAGTGGACCTAAGTCAGTTCTCAGACTTGAATCAGTTCATGGACTCAGCATCTATTGAAATAAAAAAGAAACACTTAGTCATTTTAGAGGAGGAACCTTTTAATATTATCACAGTTGTGACAGTAAATTTTTCCCCTAATCTTTCCTAAAAGGATCTGTGGCCATTGCCAGGGTAATTATGTTCCACGGTGAGATAATTAGCCAGACTTTTTAGAGATATTTTAACACTGACTTTGCACTAACTCTAATTCCTAAAGACCTGAATAGCAACTCTGGTCTTCTAGGCAGGTGTCTCATGGAAGGAGTTTTTGATTCAATGTAGCCCCAGTAGAATCCTAATATATGCTATGGTCATTTCCCTAATCAATTGGGAATATTACATTTAGCCTCTGTTAGAGTCTTTATCTTCAGTATTCATTTAAATAAAGAGTGATTATAGTAACTAGGACAAATGGAAGCCCCCAGGACTCCTTCCTCGTAAGAAAATTAAAACTACTTCCCTTGGATAATGCAAAAAAAAGTTAGGGCCATCATCAAAGATTTGAAAAATTCAAAGATTGTTATTGCTACTACATAACCATTTAATTCCTCAATTCATCCAGTAAAGAATATGAATGGGTTCCAGAGAATGATGATGGATTATCGTAATGATAGTCAGATGGTGATTTAAATTGTCATGGGTGTTTCAGATGCGATCTCTTTACTGGAATACATTGTACAGGCTCTGTCACTTGACTTGCAGCTACTCATCTGACAGATGATTTAAAAAAAAAAATTATCCCAATTAGCACAGAGTGTCTTCTTCAGTTTTTTTACTTGGCAAAGATAGCAGTACACCTTTGCCATATTGCACCATGCTATGTCAAATCTGTGTTATAATTAGTTTGAAGGGAAATAAATCATTCTTACCCTTACATAGAATTCTTGTCTGCCACCTACGCTGATGACAGCGCGCTGATAGAATCTGGATAGGACGAGCTGGGAGACGCACAGGCACGCATGCCAGCATACGGGAAAGGAATGTCACAAAGAGGTTTAGTCAATCCAAAGAAATATCTGGGTGTCTAATTATTTGGGACAAGCCAGAATATTTCCTGCAAATTAGTAACATAAATTAACAGTAACAAATTATTAGTGAGTTGTTGTACCCTGCAGACACTGCCATCAAGAAAGCATCACATGAACTGTTTTGGAAATGCCCTCCACGTTACTCAGTGGTCTAAGGCAGCTAGATTTGAGTGGGGCTCACAGAAAGAGGTATTTGTCCATAGTGTGAACAATTTGTCTGGTTGTCATTAGCCAGTGTATCTACTTATGTTTTAAGTGTGGTGGATTCAACACAAAACAGTCCATCCTAAGAGAAATCTTTAGAGCTCTGGAACAGAATCATGCACTTAACATCAAGTAACTATTCTTATTTTGAAACCTGACTCTTGACTTGCTCCTGTACCCTATTAGATACTGAATCACCAACCACACATTTCTATGAACTGAATCAAAGTTAAGCATGCCAGTAGGTCTCCATTATCAGGTGTAAATGGTATATTCTGGATGAGGTCGACGCAAGTCCTGATACACAAGTTGCATGAAAAAGTAATGCAAATCCTCGATTTACCTAGACCTGCTGCAAGGTCCAACTCAGGAGTGGCCTTGTAGGAAAGCAGGGAAAAGAAATTCTTGAAGTGATGAAGCTTCACTTTGCCTGGAAGGAGAAACACTGAAGTGTCTACCCTGATGCAGAGATGGTGACTAATAGTTTCACTGAATGACCTGGGAGTTGAAGGGGACAAGCTTGGAATCACAGTAACCAATTTGCCAGTGGATATTCTTCCCTGTCTCACTTTTTACAAACAGAGTAGTCTTTTTTTACAGCAATGCTTTCTCGTGACTAACATCATTATCAACTTAACTGAAGGCATTGCGCATGGCCTGAATTTTCTGGCTGTAAAATATTATGACAATTTAGCCATAAGAACTTTTTTTTCCCTGAAAGGTATAAGAGATGTAACATTGTCAGCTGTCTTACTATTAGGTATCCAAGTATTTAAACTAGAAGCAAAGCTACTAAAATATTTTAGCGAATAGTATCACTTACACTAAGAAGGGTGGTACGACATGGTGAGTAGAGCTGGACAGCAGCCCAGTGAATCACTGGCTAAATTTTGGGAACCAAGCAGATCATCTCCCTGACCCTTCTGTCCTCTGGCTATAAAAATCATTGTTTTTACTAGTCTTTTTCTATTCCAGGACTCTAAAGATGACAAGGTTTCATTAAAAAAAGTTAGCAGTTCATTTGGAGCTATTTTGGAGGTAAAAGAGTTTCATCTCTTGATCGTGTATTTTAGAAATGGATTTTATATCATACGTCCTTTACTATAATATTGCAGTGTTTCTCAAAGATGGCTGATTGTCATGGACATTTAAGTCACTGCGTGGCCATACAGATCCCTGAGTTCCACTTCAGACTTGCTGAATTAAATTTAACAAACACTTCAAATATTTTTGATGCTTGGCCATGGTTTGGAAGCACAGCCATTTGCCATTTCTAGCTAATTCTTTCCTGAGAATATTCTTTGCTTAGCCAACAGAAATCTTTCCTTTCCTGGGAATAGGGGCCACATGAGACATTCCTATCATTTCCCATAATGCCTAGCCTAAGTTTGACGATACAATAGACAGTGTGTGTATGCATATGATTAATCTAATGAGCAAAGATTGCAGAATGAAGAGGCAATCCAGAGTATATTTCCTTCTAAATAAAAGACTTTCTATATATTTGACAGCTGGAAATGTTCCAGTTTGAATTTGTTTGTGGCTGTGAATTATTCAATATACTGACAGTGATGTTGGAGTCGAAACTCATTCATTCTTCCCTTAGTCACGAGGTGAAACACCTTATAAAGAGCATATTTAATTGCCCAGATGTTTGTGTGAAATTACTGTCATTAATCACAGTATTGATTACGCTTCTCCTGTTTTCCAGCAGCATTCTATTTTTAAACAGTCCCCTGAAGTGACATACTGAGGCAGCCTTATTATCCATGAGTTTCTCGTTTGCAATCTAATTGATAGATAAAAAAATTCATTGCACACCATTTAAATCTGCTGCTTGTGTTGAAAAGGTAGTTATTTTTGTCACTTCCTGTTTGCCATAAAGCATGTTCTGTGTTGCGGCTTCCATAACTGGGCCACTTTTTCTTAAGTCAGCATCTTCCTACACATAGTATTGGCCCCAAGCACAACTGTGCTTTTGCGGCTCCCTTCCAGCTCACTTGTCAGCACACCTCCTTATCCTGCCTGTTTCCTGCCCTTCAAACTGTTGGCTTCTAGACTGTGTTCAGTTTTGAAGATCTGAGCTATTGATTAGTTTAGCTTAAAATGCAGATACCTGTACGTCCCCTAGAGGTATCTGCATTTTGATAGCAATCTTGAAAATCAATACACATTCAACCTCAAGACTGGGTCACATTCATGGAGTTAAAAATGTTTAAAAATCACTGAGAGATTTCTACCTTTTAGACCAAGTAAATTACTTTTGGTGTATGACAGGTTAGCAGTTAGTGTGAAATGATGTCTTTCTGGGCCTCAGTTCCCTAACTTGTAAAATGAAATTCTTGAACTAGATTATTCAAAGCTACTTCCAGCCCCCAGATTTCAAGGTCTTAAGAAGGTAAGTTGATTTCTCGGGGCTCATGCGGGACATGGTATGCAAGATTAGGTCTTAGTCATCTCTAGTTTATAAGAGGGGACTGGTTAAGACAATCTGGGCACCAGAATCTTGATAACATTTGACATTTAAATTTCTTTGGTTCTAGCATCCATATTCAATTATATGTAAAGGACTTTATAATGACAACAAAAACAATTAGGTAAGAGCGAATGAAGCCCTTTCTGCTAGAAAGCAAGTAGTGTTCATGGAAAGTTAACTTAAACAATATACAAATCAAATATACACTTGAAACCAAAACAAAAAGATAGCCATATATGTATACACACCAGATTTATATGATTTTTAGTTTGTTTCTTGTATTAACTAAAATCTCTCTTCTCTGTAGTGAATGAATAAAACTAAAAATCAGGTTTTGCTAGTCATGCCCCACCCATAACATTTACAGGGCGTGGGCCAAAAATACAAAAGCAGGCCCACATACCAAACAGCTAAATATTAATCATGGTAAGTCAAGCCAAGATTAAATGCATTCGACTCTTTTCCCTTGATAAACAGACCTTTAGAATTCTCAGACTTCTGCCCCAGGTTGGGGTAGAGGAGACACAGTGCATGAATGCAGGCCAGGCCCATGACCGCCGCATTTCTCTTTCCATCCCTAACTTGATCCTGCATCTCAAGCAGCCACACATCCAAACTCCTTCCACCAGCTCACCAACTGATGGCTACTCCCTGTGAGCCTCGATGGTACAGTCTACTCTCACACGGACAAACCCACACAGGCTCTGGGAGCAGGATCAGAGTTATTTGGGTAGAGAATTCCAGGGCCCCAGGTGCCAGAGTGTGTGTGTGTGTGTGTGTCACCTCCAGGTGGGCACAACCACCCAGTCTTGTCCATTCCACACCTTGTGAGGAGGGGCACCATCAGAAGAGCGCTAAAGCAGGAGCCTAAGAAAGAGACTTCACGTCTCAGGTCTGGGAGTCAGACTGGGTGTGGCTAAAGGACTGTTTGCTCCATCCCTACTCCAATGCTCTTCCGCTTTCGTTATTATGTTTCTATGTTGCCAGCTGATCCATTTTCTGGTTCTTTCCATAGCCAAGATGGATGCAACTGAATGGTCTTTTTCTTGTCTTAGAACTTTTCATCTCTCTCTCTTTCTCTTTGTACATGTTCATAGTTTAATCATAACTCCCCTACGTGTTTATAGCTTTTCCGGTTTTCTATGCTACAGTTGCCTGGAAGGCTTGAGATACAGGCTCAGAACCTCTCCAAAATGCCTGCTGCAAGTCAGCTGTCAGAGTAATTTTCCTCTGTTCCGCTCACTGTGGGGATAGGAACGGTTTATGCAAGAGTGCTTTAAGACTGGAAAAAAGCAATGCCTATGTTGTCTGTCAACTAAAATTCTTCTCCACACCAAAATCATTGTTTGCTACATCTTGTGTCTAACAATTAGATGCTTTTTCCCTGTTTTTCTTTCAGAGTTTCGCAATTTAACCCTTCCAAGGCTACTTACGTGAATTACATTTATAAATTAAATGCTACTGTTAATTCCATGTTAATAAAAATTTTCAAGGCTCTATCAACTCTGATCACATCATCTACCTGGGGCAGAAATACTCTTTTTAAAGAAAAATAATTAATACTTTCTATAAAACAGAGTATTTCTAGCATCTAATTAAAGAAAAAAAATATACTGATCTCTAATTCTCACTCATGGCCAGAAACAGTTTTTATTTTTTAAATTAAATTTCTTTAAAATTATTTTAAAATATCCATTAAAGGTGAAAAAAAGAAGCATATTTTATTTTAAAGGGGGGCTTATTTTGTAGACTTTTAATTACAGAAAGGAGAAACTATTTTGGCTTACATTTCCACAATGTCATTATGATACAGTATCATAGTTAATGTTAATAATAAGAGCTATTACTATTTCAGTCCCATGGACTTTGCTAAAAATAAGGAGAATCCATACTTTTGATATCTGATATCAGAAATAGCAGAACAATTGGTGTCTCTGTTGCTCACTGTGGTGGTGGGAAGGGTTTATCATACAGTGCTCTAGTTTCTGGGCTGGAAGAGAACAAACCTGTGGGTTCCTTCCTTTAACAAATTGATTAAACAATTTCCACTTGAATTTTCTCATAGTCCTTATCTCTCCAGAACTCCAGTGGAAGGTTTTTCTAGTGTTGGAATCAAATACGCTCTTGTAACTGGCTCCTAAGCAAAAAGGCTAATAGTCACAGAGAGCTTATGAAATCTAAAATGTTCATGCTGAATTGTATTGCTAATTTGAATGGTTAGGGCAATGTCAAGGGGAGGATTCCAGGAAACTTAGAAAAATCGCTGGTGGCTAAAAATAATTTGCATGTGTTGGAGAAAAAATATGATGAATATTGTTCTATGCTGATTCCTGATTTTCAGGCTTTCCAGGATGTAAAGAAACAGAAATCTGCAGATGCTGCTTCACTCAGCTGGCTCAGTGCAAGTTTACTGAAACAAGTATGAAAAAAATTGTGGTGTGTTGTACATGAAATGAAAGCGAGAGAAACTATGATGTGTATTATTTGAGTTATATAGTTCACTTTTTAGAACAGACTCTGTATTTGCTCTATAGAAAGTGGGGGGAGTTTTCAAATTAATACGTGAAAGGGATGCTCTGGAACATGATCACTTCAGAGTTACTAGAAATAGACTACATGTCAGTTCTGAACCTATTCACTGTGCCTCTCATCAAGGCCAAGAAACAAATTAAAAAAAAAAAAAAAAAAAGTACTGCCTGTCATGTTTTTAGACCTAGAAGAAAAAAATGTGAGCTGCAATATTTTGTCAGATCTGAGCACATAAAGTAACTTTTGTCTTGATAATTTGTTTAACTTCAGAGAGAATGAATAGTAATAGGGGGCAGTGAATTAGCATAATTGATTGCAGACTGGTGAATAGAGGGTGTACCTGTAGGGTGGACTGGACTTGAACAATAAGTTTTAACATCAGTGATTTTGAATATGGACTTTTAGAATCAGAGAAATCTAAGATCAAGTTTAAGTTCTTTTACTTAATAGCTGGGCAACTTTGGAAAGAGAAGAATGTAGTGCAGGTAGTTAGATAAAGTTATCATTATAAATTCATAGATTAAAATCCATTGAAAATATATCTTGTGATAGGCAGATATGAAAATACATTTAGATATGGGTCTGTGTGTGTATATACAGATACATATATCCTGACTCTGTTAACTAAGAGGACCTATAACAAATGACCTTCTAGCAGCAATGAAAAAAAAAAAGCACTCAAACCTTGGTTTCTAAATTCCATGATCCATTAAAATGAACCTTAAAATGATTCCTTAGGGAGAAGGCTGATTCCAGGGCTGAAACAGGGAAACTATAAGAAGTACCTGGAATATCTTCTGTGCCAGAAAGTAAGAAAGTGTTCCAAGATGGATAAGGTCATTCAAAAAACACAGGAATCCTCCTGAAGGGGCATCAAGTCATCAAAGTAGCCAAATCTGGAACAATTTTAGTATAAAAAAAAAATAGTGACAGGTTATAACACAGTGACTAAAAGAAAACTCCATGGGTCACTACTTATACAAATATATAAATGAATATAAATGGAAGAGAAGGGAAAATTCTTCATTATAGTGGGAAGCTAGCCAATAAATATAGAAAGAATGATGAAGTTAGAAAATCACCAATGGAACACAAATTGGTGAATTAAATTTTAATGATGTATAGAATATTTATATACTCTCAAATTATCACCCCACAAATTGCTTATTAATTACAAATGGAAAAAGTAATTTTTTAGTGAAGAAACTCAGTAGATACAACAATAACAAAGTGATAGAGTTAACGTTAACAACACCAGCAAAATACAGCATGTCTTCTTATAGGAAGCGCAAAGGAAGAAGAATATCATGCTATTCCTCTCCAAAATACATAACCTGAAACCAATGATGAGGAAACACCAAAAAAAAAAAAAAAAAAAAAAAAATTCTATAAAAAGTAATTGGCAACTAATCTTCAACAATGTCAAGGTCAAGAAAAACAAAGAAAATCTGAGGAACCCCTTCGAATTAAAGGAGAGTAAATAGACATGACCACTGATTGCATTGTTTGATCCTGGACTACGAAAATAACAGCCATAAAGTATTTCACTGGGGTGCTTGACAAAATCTGAGTATGAGACATGGATTAGAAAAACACTTTGCTATATATATAATTTCTTGGTTTTAATAATTTGTCCAGGAGAATATAGTTGTACTCAGGAAATACATAGTGAAGCACTTAGATGTAAAAGGGTGTGATGCTCTCACCTAACTTTCAAAGGGTCAGAGAGAGAGAGAGGGAGGGAGGGAAGCAAAACAGGGAAAGAATGGATGGTAAAGCAAATGGAGCAAAATGTAAACATTTGTGAATCTTGATAAACGGTATATAAGAATTCCTTACATTATTCTTGAAATGTTTCTGTAATTCTAGAATTACATTAAAATATAAAGGGAAGGAAGGAGGGAAGGAAAGGAGGGAGGGGGGAAGGGAAATGAAAGAAGGAAGGCAGGAAGGAGGGAGGTTGGCCATGACCTTGAGGTAGAATGGGTTTCCTCTGGCTTGGTGGTTTATAATATGTAGAATGACGGGGTAAGCAATGAATGGGTGGGACTTTTATATGACCAACCATCCAAATTTATCCCTGTGGGGGTAGTTACCAGATCTGGTGGTACTCTGCTACTGTTCAATTCCTAATGCATGACCCTCAAAGTACAATAAAGTATGGTTGACTGTTGACTCACCAAAGAAATGCTAAATTGACCTGGTTGGTGTGTACTTACTATTTGCTACTCTATTCATTGAATTGGAGTGTCTCGTTTTGTTGCAATATGCCTCTGTGTGTTTCAACAAGGTAAACAGATTTCAGAGCAAAAATGGTTAGAAAATCTCTCTCCCCACCAGTAACCTAGAAACTGCATTTTGTGACCTGCTCTGTGACTTGCTAGTTGAAACAGTAACTATTAATTTAAGGAGGAACATTTATTTTTGCTTTTGAGGAAGGTAAGTGATGAGTCTTAAAATATTATAATGTGAAAAGGACATGATAGAACATAACTCCCAATGGCCTTTGAAAGTCTGAATTGGAAAATGCTTTCTCAGTACAATTTTAATTAAAGCAATTGAATTTAAGCAGTCAAGATAAACAGGGAAATGGAAACACTAAACCTTAATTCATCACTTTGGTAGGGCAGATTATGGAAATTGTATTTTAAATACAGTTCTCCGTCGGTTTGAGCAACAAGAACGCTATCAGATACTGTGTTGCAAGGCACTCTCCACGTCTTTCATTTAGTTGTCTTCTTGCCTAGTTGATTAAAGATTAGTGTTATTATCTTCACAGCATTTTACAAGCTTTGACAAATGAAGCTAAACAGCAGGTCTATGAGATGGGCAAGTCCACTGCTTCACCCTTCCTTACAGAGAGAGAAACAGACAACCCAAGTTCTCAAGTATCACAATAGCAGGGAAAACCAGAATGTCATACATCTTAACTTCTACCCAGGTCCTTGAACCATTTCTAGTATGTTCCATCCATCGATCACAAGGAACTTCAGATCACACTTGTGAAGAGATTAAGCCTAAACCACAGATTTTTTTTTTTTTCCAGGTCTGGAAGTCCAAAGTCCTAAAATCCAGGTGTCAGACAGGGCTGGTTCCTTCCAGAGGTTCAAAGGCAGAACTGATTTATTTGCTTCTGGAAGCCACTTGCATTTTTTGGCTCATGCCTCTTTCCTTCATCTTCAAAGCCAGCATCTTAACATGGTCAGATCTCTTTCACTGACTCTAAATCTACTGCCTCCCTCTTATAAGAACTCTTGTGATTGGTCCCCTGAGATAAGTGACGGTCTTCTCCCTCATCTGAAGATCCTTAACTTGATCATGTTTGTAAATATCTTTTTGCTAAATCAAGTGAGACATTCTCAGCCCCAAGGACCAGGTGGTGGGCCCCCGTTGGTGGCCATTTTCAGCCTACTGAACCTCCCCAGAAGTACTTATGAGGAAAATGACTGATAACCACCCTGTCTTCCCTTTACATTCTTCAGCTTAGACTCCCTACGGTCACAAGTAGCTACCGACACAAAAAGTAACCCCCAAAGACACATCTCTTTTGAAATGGAGACCTAGGAAAATATATAGTGCAGTCAATCAGAGCAGAGGGGCTTTGGAACTGAAATAGTTGGATCCTAATCCAATATGTTACTAGATGAGCAAGCAAGTCGAGTTTCTAGTTGGTGAATGAGCAGGCAAATTAAAACAAGATAACAAAAAGGCTCCATCTTATATCAATTCTCCAAATCTCCTGCACCTAATTCTTGAAGAGTTTACCTCATACTCCTTTCTAATATACCTTTTCCTCAGGCCCAAGAAACTTCTTGTTGACATACTACCTGAAACATACTCAAAAGTCACCCACGAAAAGAAAACACACCCTTATCTCTCCTTACCCCCTCCTTTCAACCGAGGCTTCTACTATTGGCCTGACTTGGCCACTTAACCAAAGAGACTTTAGGCAAGCCATGTAATTCTCTGAGCCTCGATATTCCTATTTCTGAAATGGGCACAATACTTCTTACGTCAATAGAGTTTTGAGGGCTTTAAGTGAGATCATGCATGAAGACCATCTAGTACGTATTAAATGGTAGGTAAAATAAAATAGAATAAAATAAGTCCCCAAACCTTGGGATATGTTCCTCTCAAGAAACTCACTCCTCAAATATCATTTTAAGTGAACACATTTGGACTATTCAGCCTAACAATGTGAGGAACATACGACAACAGGACAACAGATAAGCAGATACAAAAGCTTCTCCCTTAATAAATAAATACATAGTGAGATTCCACTGGCAATATACTAAACACAGCTCTGCAGGTGTACGCTTTCAGAGAAGACAAATCGTTACACACAACTTGAAGAGTGCAGTGATAAAGAGATGAAAAAATTGGTTTCAAGAACATAGGGCAGCAGGCATTTACTTTCCTCTTTCCTTGACATCTGTGGAATAAGGTGGTAAAAACACATTGAGCATCAGCACACGTAATACCAATTCCTGAGTAAGTAAGAGTACTTGACAGAGGACTTGCATTCTTTGTTTTTACAGCCCACGAGAGATAAGAAAGTGTTTCTTTTCAGGCAAGACCAAAGAAACTACAGATAAATTAGCAGTCCCGCAGTCCCAGCACAAAATCCTTTTATTCAAAGCCGAAATAGACCCATGTCCTGGCTGCCTGCCCACGAAAACAGCAGTATTTTGTTAAACTAATTACATTGTTTCCTTGCAAAGAATTGTCTGAACTTTATCTGATTTCCTCTCTAAATGATAATCCCTGTTTTAACCAAATTGCTCCATTCAGCAGTGGGCAGGACAGGGAGCCTGTCTCTCGTGGTCAAGCCTTTTGTTTTTCGTTTCCTCTGTTATCAACTATCAAATGTCTCCACCCACCTTGTCCTCATTCAGCAATCTAACATGTAAAGAGTTCCCAAACCACCACCCCACCAACACACACACAAACACATCTCGAAAGCAGAGGGGGAAAAGAGTGGAGTGGGCATGCGCGGACCCGTTTCTTCCTTAATGGGTTGGAAGCATAGTTGTGTGTGTGGCTTTCACGCTCTATCAGGGCAGGCTAGATGTGTTTTACAGACTCGTGTGACTTTTAGTAAAACTCCGCTGTAACAGAACAACTCAGGTGTCCTCCAGGGTTGTTTACAATAGGATTTATTTTTATTAGGAAGAACATAGCACCAGCTCCAGCTGCTCTTGCTTTGGATTTAAAAAAAAAAAAAATCACTCTTCATCAGTAGAAGGTACGAAGTTTCGTTTGACAGCTGGCCTCATAGTAAAATTCTATTTCGTGTTATTTAGTTTAAAATTTCTCTCATAATGCTAGGAACAGATAAGAGGCCCAGGTGCTGAAGGGCGTATTTCTGTTTTGATGGGATGGACTTGGTCGACAAAGTTGAAAAAGTGGAAGAAATAAAACAGAACTGTCAAAAACACGTTATTTGAATGAAATCTAGAGAATATAGCCTGGTGTTTTTGTGAGTTTTGCCAAAAGTGTAAAGGAACATAGCAAAAATTGGTTTTGTCAGCAGAGCTATTTATTATCCAAAATAAAACAGCTGTTTGAAAGAAAAATCACAACAATGTGAAATGTAGTATTTGTGCTCTCTCCTTGTCTCCTTCACTGTGGCTGTCTCTCAGAATGAAAACAAAGGAAAAACAAAAACCAAAAAAACCCCAGCCATGCTGATCAGCATTCCTGACTTCAAGAGACAGAAACTGAGAGGTTTTGCACAGGTTCACTGAATTCCAAAGGAGGAGGCAACCGACTAACCACGGAATCAGCAAATTGTTGCTTATGGTAAAACAAACATCTAATTCTTGACACTTCCTTTGTAAACTAGACCATGGCTTACATGCTATATGCAAGAAGAGGCATTAAAGCCCTTTATTTTTTATTGTAACAGCAGGTTGAACCGTCCTTCACAAAGGTCATACAACCAAGCGCCCTGCCATTAAGGAAGGGAAATGGTGTACAATCAGATCCCCAGAATTGAAAAGTGTGGAATTGGGGATTCTTGTTAGCTCAGCCAGGCAAGGCCATTGACTTTCCAGAAGTCAGGCAACTAACTTTCCAAGGTAGGCATGCGTTCAGTTAGTTCATAGGCTTGAAATAAATTTATCAGGCTGTGCTTTTAAGTTCTAAAAATTTCATTATTTTTCCTGGCATGTTTAATTTCACATCTTGTGTATTTCTCACCTCTTCATTCCGCCTGCTGAAAGTTGCCAAAATATCTGTTCCAGATATAAATGTCCTGGGGTAGGAAGGTTACTAGGCAGTGAATCATGGTTAGACACCCTCAGATAACCTGCAAAAGAAGACTTTCACTGTTTCTCCACATTAGTAGTTGGCCATTTAATATAGTCTGCATAGTGTGTGTGTGTGTATGTGTGTGTGTGTGTGTGTTGTAAAGGCTATCAGCACTGAAGGGTATTTGGTAATTGAGGAAATTGTCCAGAAAGATTCTAAAGCATTTTAGGAAATTAAGTATTTAGACAATTGATGTATTTTATATTTATAGTAATAAATAGACCCACAACAGCTACCATGCACAGAGCTCTGTAAAAGGCAATGGGAAACATGAAGCTAACGGGGGCATCCGACCATGAAGATACTCATAATCAAGCAAAGGTTTGGAGGGGGAGCAGGAGACGGTCATGCAAATAATAATGAACGAGCTACAGATGATAAACAGCAGTTACTGTGTGCTGGGCATGATATTATATACTTTACGTTCATTTTCTCATTTTTTTCATAGTTTTATGAGATAGTGCAGGAAAACGACCCAGTTTTTAGTAGAGACTTTAATCGCTGTTTTATATGTTATTTTATTGTTTGAATTTCTTTTTGACTGATATGTATTCATATGCTACTTTTATGAATTTAAAATATAATATAAAGAAGAGAGAATTAAAAAAAAAAAAGAAAAAGAAAAACTACCCAGTTTTTTACTTCCTGGGTCTTTCTTTCCTGTGCGTCTCCTTTACTTTCATGCAACTACCACACTCACACAGGACACTCTGGTCACCAAAGGTGTGGAGACCTTTTCTCCATCCCAAGCAATTCTCTGTGACAACAGCTGAGTGTCCTGCAATTCAGCGCAATCCTGACACTCTCCCACCGGTTAAGGGCTCAGACCCGCAGCTGCCCTCCCCTCCCCCCGCCTTAGGGTGCCTGTCTCAAAGCCTGGTTTTCACCTGTGCTTCTGAGCAGAGGTTCCAACGACCCCCTCCTCGGGTTTGATTCATTTGCTAGAGCAGCTTCCAGAACTCAGGGAAACACTTACTTACTGTTCACTAGCGCAGGAGTTTCTGTCCCTGTGAAGTTGGGGTGTGTCACCCACCAGGTGTGGATGTACTCACCCACCTGGAAGTTCTCTGACACCTGTGCTGGTGGGGTTTTATGGAGGCTTCCTCATGTAGGTGTGAATAATTATTAACTCCATTTCCAGCATCTCTTCTTTCTCTGGAGGAAGAGGGATGGGGTTGAAAATTCTAAGCTTCCAATCATTGCTTGGTCTTTCTGGTGACCAGCGTATCCAGGAGCCATCCAAGAGCCCACCTGGAGTCACCTCAGTAGAAAGAAAGGTGCTGCCATCACTTAGGAATTTATTAAGAGCTCTGTGCCAGGAACTAGTGGCAGAGACCAACGTATGTATTTATTATTTCAGGGATAGAAAATATTATTACCCTTGTTTTATGTATAAGGAAACTGAGACCCAGATTTAAGGAATTTGTCCAACATTACATGACCGGAAGTGATTCATTCATTATGCAATTCATTCATTCATTTATTTATCCAATCAACAAATATTTACTATATATTTGTTATGTGTCAAATACTGTTCTGGGTGCAAGTGAAGGAGAGCAGTGGGCGTACTATTCAGAATCCTTACTCTACGGATGAAGCTTACATTTTAATAGAAATGGGTTGAGAGGCAAACAAAACACAAGTTCACAGTGTTATAATATGCCAGGAGGCAAAAAAATGTTGCAAAAAAGATTGAAATAGGATAAAGTGAGAGGTATAATAGTCGATGGATAGTCAGCCCTTTTTTTATAGGGTGTCATGCTTTTTCATAGCGATGCCCTATCTGAAGAGGTGGTATTTAAACTCTCTTTTCAGTTAGTTCAAACATTCAGCAATTTTATAACATTTTTTCTTACGAAAATAATGTGTACTCACTGAGGAATATTTAGAAATACAAAAATAAATAAAAAGTAATCCATCAAAAACATCCCAAATCAAAAGTATCCATCATTCCATCACCTGTATGTAACTTCTGTCCTAGGATTCTTCGGTGTTTGTCCTATGAGATGATTAGAACATTGAGATTGTGTTGTTCATACAATTCTATATAGTGCTTTTTCTCTTATTTTAGATGATGAATATTTTTCAATATCACTAAATATTCTTGGAACATAGGAGTTTAACACAAGCATGGTATTCAACATGAATGAACCACAGTTTATTTAACCTTCTTGTTGTATTTATCCTTTCTGTTGGATGTGCATATTACTTCAAAGTTCCCACTACTACAAATAACACCTGGATAATGACTTTTGTGCATAACTTGCAGGCTTCTCTTATTATATACTTAGGACAAATTCTTAGGTGCTGGATTTCTGGGGAAACAAATGCAAGCCAAATTTGCTTTCCGGAAAGTTCATATCAAATCAATCTTCCAACAACCTTTCATGAGTGCCAATTTATGGCAATGCTTTCTAATTAAGATTGTCATTTAATATGTATATCAGCTGACTTTATAAATGAAAAATAGCATTGTTATAATTAATATTTTGGATATTGATCTTTTATTAAAGAACACCTTCTAAATTCAGAATGCTAAACATAAAGTGATTATTGAGAATGCTAGCTTGTCTGTTATCTGGAAAGCAGTTTGGTGGAGGGGTCACTTTCCAACCATGATCTGTAGAAAAAGTGAGGGCAGAATTAGTTTTTTGGCCTAAATCCACCCACTCATTCATTTATTATGCAGTCATAAAATATTTATTTAGCCCTTATCATGTGACAAGCAGTATCTAAGCTCAAAGGACTTAGCACTGAACAAAGCAAGCACCTTGCTCTCATAGAACTTTATTCTAATGGAGGAGAAACAGACACACATGCAAAAAAACCCTGAATTCCCAATAAGTAAATATGTAGTGTATCACATTTTGGTAACTGTTAGGGAAAATGTGTGTGCCTCCAGCACATAGACCCCATGAGAACAGCCTTTTTGACTATTTTTGTTGACTGCTGTGTCCTTAGAAACTACAGTCATGCCTGGAACAAGATAGGTACACGATGAGTGTTTGGTGGATGACATAATCAACAAATAAATAAATGAAACAGGTTAATGGGGTAGAGGATGTTTGATGGGGGCGTGTGTGCTGCTTAACATAGCGTGGTTACGGAGCGGCTCAGTGCCAATATGATCTGAGCAGACACTGCGGCTCCTGCAAGAACTAGACGGAGGTCCTGTAACAGAAAAGAACAAATCTGACTCCATATTAGATCTGTTTCTTTGGCTTTAACCCTGTGCCCTGTTTTCTAGGATTACACCTGCTAGCTCTTCACCTTTTGCAAAAGAATGGTGCCTTGAGCCTGAAATATACAGGAGAGCATATTCTCAAGGCTTTGACCTTTAAGGATATTAACACTTTTGCACTTATATAAAGATAACAAGTTGCAGAATGGAAAATAACATTTGTTTTGTTGGAGGTTTACAGGGACACCATGATCTGACCCATGTGGACAGCTGTAAGAACAAAGGATTCCCACACCAAAAAGTTTGCAACAACCAACCACACCCCTCCCCTTTTAGTATAAAATGAGCCTGTATTCTGACTAGAGCAGGATTGTTCTCTAAGACATTAGTCTGCCATCCTCTCGGTCTGCCAGCTTTCCAAATAAAGTCGCTGTTTGTTACCCCAACACCTCATCTCCCAATTTATTGGCTGAAAGGGTTTGGACTTAGTTACAGTCCCAGTGGGGGTGCTGTGGAAATGGGGAGTAGAAGGTGCGTTGTTGGGGAGGAAGTGAGGTGTGGGACTGTGTACATAACTTCTCTAGCATTGAGTCTGAGTGAGAACCAATCTTGAAGTGTTTTACACAGAGGAGTGACAAGGTCCAACTCACATATGAAAAGGATCACTCCTTCCTCCCGACTCTAGGGCAGAGACTGGAAGCCAGAGTAACACATAAAGGACACTGATGCAACCACACACTGTGATGAAGATGGCTTAGAACAGAGCATTCACAGTGGAGACAGAAAAATGTTAAGTTCTGAGTATCGTTTAAGGATAGAGTCAACAGTAATTGGTGGTGTTTAGGATGGGGTGTGAGAGAAAAACCTTAAGTCAAGGTAACTCCAAGGATTCTGGCCCAAGCAACTAGAAAGATATAGTTATCTTTTACTGGGGAAAAGTTTTGAAAAGAATCAGTTTTTAAATGGAAAACTAGGATCCTGATTTTAGATATTTCATATTTTAGCTATTTCAATGGGTTTTAACAACTCTGTGAAGAGAAAAGCAATATTCAATTTATTGACAATGTTTTAAACAAACCACCTGAACTCCTCCACTTTAGAAATGAAGGTGGATTAGAGTGAAAAAGAAAATAAGTTTATTTTGAGTTTTGTAGACATGTATCTTTACAAAAAGCTGTTGCACTAAAATTCAGAGTCAGAAGCAGCCATGCATTTGGTGCCTTTGAATTTAGCAACATATAAAGGAGAGGGGTCAATCTCTCCTTTGCAGTAGAACATGGAGGCTTTGGCGCCCTGATGGCCCTAGGGCTAAAAATATGGCAAAGATGCCTGATAAACATGTTGGTACCTTGAAGATACCCAGTTGAACATTGACAACACCTGCCAAGAGTGTCCTTTGTGAGCCTAGGTAAGACAATGTCTGGGTTATTACTGTTAATCTGATTTTATCTCTTATTCACATACTGGTAAGTGCTTGAAAATACCAATCATACAGTTTTTCAGTGCTGGAAATTTATACATGAATAATTTTAATTCTTATAAATTAGTGCAGACAGTTGAAATTGAGTGTATGAATATCTTCAGACTTTACAGTCATTGCACTTTGCATTCTACTAATAAATTTAATCCTTAAGAACCAAATTTCTAACTATTCCTCAAAATATTCAAAACAACCTTCAGTGCTTTCTTGTATTAATTTAGATGTGGGGATGATTACCCAGAGGGAACGTTCTTATGTCTCAGCAATCATAGGCATCTATGTTATGATGTTAGACATTTTTCTCCAGGTTTCTTGAACCATCAGAACTGAAACATAGAGTGATGGGTGTGGGAAAACCCTGCAGGGTAATATTTTGTGACACCATGGAAGAAACATATACTGCAGTACTGAAGATGTATGTATAGCTTCCTCCAATGCAGAGGGTCCCAGTCAAGTTCAATTAACAAAAAGGATTAATGATGGAGATTGGTTACAAATACACACACGCCTAGTTTCTGGGATCTACTGGTAACAGTAAGTTACTAACAATGATTGCAGCATTCTCAAAAAGAAACGGTAAATTTCATTTGGAGAAATTTCACCCCAAATTAATTCTAAAGCTCATGGAGTTATCCTATTTTGTGGCTCCCACTAAAAGCTTTTCCCTCTGATTTTTCTCTATTAATACTAATTCTTTCAGGGACCTAAAGTCAGGAAGCCTCCTCCATGCTTCATAAATTTTCTAGTGACATATTTAACCCAGCTTCCTCTGTTGGAGTCTTAGTGCATTAACAAACAACCCCTCTGACTTTCTAGAACACACACTTTTATTGAGTTACAAAATGACCATTTTTAGGCCTATTGGAACACAAAACAAAGCTCTCCTTTACCATAGGCCCATTGAAGGCCACTTTGATTCTTCCATCAACACTGGAAACTGCCAGGACATTTTCTGTTTTTTTCCCCTGTGCCTGTTGGCAGTAGGAGCAAGGTTCTAATGAGTCCATTGTCAGCTAACATGAGTCTCTTGGATGGCAGAATGCTAAATTACAAATCAGTTGCATTTTTGTCTCTTGATATGAATGTGTCAGTGTCCTTCCTCTAAGAAACTTTGCCAGTTAGGAAGCGGATTCTCCTGTATTTCAAAACCTTATTCATGAATTGACATTAGTGTTACCATTTCAGTAATGGGACCTTAAAAAAGCATTACAGCTAAATGGTTCTAATTTCAATTATGACTGACATGCTATAGAATGAACTCTCAGACAGATGCTTCAGACTCCAACTCAATACACTATGTCGTAATTGCCGTGCAATCTTTCAAGTGAAATCAAATGAACACTTCAACTCCGTCCCTTGTCTCTCCAAGAAGGTAAACACCAGGCTGTAATGGGCTGTGCTAATAATAACTTCACAAAGCAGTGAAACAAAGCTTTACTTCTTTTCAAGGCTGGCAATGAGAAGAAAATTCTAAAAGGAAGGACTGTGAGTATCTGAGATTAGTGCTAAACTTAAAAAAAAAGTTCAGGAAAATTTGATAGTCTACTTAAAAAAAAAAAAAATGAATGGTCAAAGGACTCTCCTGAAATTTTTTGTTTTGACACATGAGAGCAACAGGATGAGATTCAGGGCAGGCCAGAAGACTTCCCTCTCTTGTCTTTACATTCTCAGATCCTTATCATGGAAGGTCCTAACTAGCTCAGAAAACTTATTTAAAAATCTGTTCTATTTGGATGGTTGTGATATTTTAATCTCATCGAGAGTAATTTAAAAAATGCTTTCCCCAACTCTATCTAGTCACCCATTTCTAAATATGAATCAAATACAGGTTTGTGAGAAACAATTGGCAGAACAGAACACAGTATGAGGCTATATATGCAGCAATAACTCTGCTTTCTGAGAATCTGAAGGGAGAATTGAGAAATTGGGGCATGAGGCCATGGCAGAGATTAAGACAATAATTCCAGCATTGGGAAACATTGGATAAATACTCAGTGATTTCTGTTCTCTCTGAAATGTTTAATTTGACATGCAAATGAAATATATTCATGCCATAAAACATTCAGGCAGTCAATAAATGTTTGCTGAATGCATTTATGAAATGAAATTTTAAAATGCAGGATTCATTACTTCATAATTATATATTCATAAGTCACTTTATTTACAAAGTCCTTCCCAATCCTACTCTTCACGTTAGAGCAGAAGGAATAGAATTAGACTAGCGTTAACCATGATGACTCTCAGCTGAATGGCACTTTACAACTTTTCCACATATTATTTTGTCGGGAGATGTTACATGTCTTGCACTGCACCACTGTAGTCATGCCCAGGGCAGTGCTCCTCCCCTCACACCCACCACCAGCCCATCGCTCCTCCCCTCCCCTCACCACCAGCCCATCGCGCATGAAGCCATTGAGCCTTACTGCCTCTCCATCAGCCCCTGCTTCATCATCCAGAGAAGCACCGGGAGAAGAGCAAGTCCGAGTTGGGTACCACTGAGGAGTGTGATTACGGAGTCTTTAGTCATTTAGGGATTTCTCGTCACAAGATTCATATGCTCTAATTTCCCAGCTTTTATCAGTTAGAGAATTCCGACTAAAAATTCCAAATTACAATTTCAGGACACAAAATAAGGTGGACAAATCAGGTCCCATTAGTTACTGTTCACGTTTTGTTCAAGAAACTGTTATTCCCTTGAACTCCAATTTGCCCACTTTACAGAAGCAGACTGTTTCCTTGCTTTCTAAGTAGTTCAAATGATCTCATTTTCTTAAAAAAAAAAAATGAAGCTGTTTTAAACTAGTTTTGTGTGCCCTAAGAAATGGGATAAGGTAGAAGAGTCGTGAAGCAATACATTGTCAACAGATAAAACCTGCTGTCATTATATGCTAATTAACTTGAAAGAAACCTGAAGCCCAAATGATACACTCTGTTTAACAACAACAAGAACAAATCGCTGGGTTGGATATTGAGAAGCAGGAGGTTTAATCACTGAGTGTTTGGGTTTACTATTTCCAGGTACTTTCACGTACTTATTTATTTAATTATCACAAACAAGCTATTCTTGCACAATATTAGAGTTGGGAAAATCAAGGCTCAGAATATTTAAGAAAAACAAGATAAGGTAGCACATAGTAGCAGTCTTTAGTGTCAAACCAATAAGATTTTAGTGTAGTATAATAATATAGCAAGAAACAGTGTATAGAGACACCTGAAATTCTGTAATTTGAGGGAAAAAAAGTGGATTTGAAGAGTGAATAGACAGATTAATACATATGAGATAAAGATATAAACAAATGTAGTTTACATTCATATCAACATAGAAATCTGTGTTTATATACATTTAAATGCATATACAGTCAATTTTCATTACTATTGGTAATTATGTTCTATAAAGTTACCAAAAGATTAAATTAGTAGATATCGAATCATTGCACATAAGAGAAAATGTAGCGTTAGGTTCCTGGGAGCCACTGGTCACATTTTTGTCAACTGATCGATACACAACCTTATTTTACGTATATTTCTGTTTAAAAATTCCTTACTGAATATGTTGATTCCTTAACATTGAACTCATGGTCATCGGCACTGTAACTCATGCCTCAACAAAATTTCCTTAACACACTTACTTCCTCCTTAAGGCACATCACAGCCCTCTGCACTTAGGAACACTAGACAGCACTTTACCACCACACTTGGGAGCCACCTTAAATAGCAAAATCTTCAACAAAAAGCATAAATATTAAAAACGTGGCTGCAAAAAAACACTTGTTTATAGTATAAGAGCTGAAACAAGGGGGCAAAGTGTCGCCACGTTTGATCTCAGCTGGGAACATGTGCTCTGGGCAAATCCAATTTTGCACCGCTCTGTGCATGTCCATGAAAGACTGAAAAAGTATCACAATTATTGACTTTAGGGTTGGGCTACAAGAAAATTTTAGTGCAGAGGTAAATTCACAAATCCAGAATATGTGAATCACGAGGATCAGCTATTTATACTGGATATACATACACTGGGTATTTCTTTTTTCATTTTTTAATTGCACAAGAGCTATTTCCTATTTTCTTTGTGTACATATTACCAATATTTCTGTATATTACAATCTTGATGGTGTCTTAAGGATACATAAGAAAGCACAAGTAAATGCATGGTCCATGCACATATATTTACATTTTCTAGTCAATTCATGTCCATATTTGCTCCACTTTTTAGAAAAGAGTGATACTATACTATGATCCAAGAGACTAAACAAGAATGCATGTTTTCTATTTTTAGGGAACATGTAACCATAGAAAGAAAAAGTCCACATTAATGAATAATGATAGTTTTTAATTAATTTTTTCTCAATATCAGTATTAAATTGGGGTTTCACTGCTTTACTTATACTCTTTCATCAATAAATTTTAATTAACAATATTTGCAAAACCCGGCTCTGAGTGGTCAGCTAGGGAGAACTCAATGGCTCAAATAGGGACTCATTTAAAATGTGATCATGGTTTTCCATACATTGTAAGGCCATAAACTGAGGTAGTTATAAACAGGAGTAATACATATTAGTTAGTATATTTTAGATAGGAAACCATATATTGACGTTTCCTTGGGTTCTTGAACTCACACACTGTCTAATGCATGAGAGTTGGGGTGGTAATCAGAGATATTTCTGAATCCCTGTCACCAAACTTTACTGAATGGGAATATGTGGTTTTATTTAGCGGAACCATGGAAGATGCAAAGGAGTAGCCCTGGCGATGCAGGAGGTAACTTCTTAAGTATGCTGAGGCAGGGTGAATGGATGAGGAAACATGGGGAATTAAGAAGAAGGCTACCACTGGGGGATCCCAGGCCAGTGTCTGAGTTGTTAGGCTGTGAAGCTTTGGCTCTAAGGTTCAGTGGTCCATTTTAAGCAGGCTGTGGAAATACATATTCTCTCCAGAGAGTTTCTCTCAAATATTAGGCTCTTTGATTTTAGAACATCCCTGAAAAAATATAGATTGAAGACTTCTCCCCAAATATCAAATTCATAGGAGGTGTCGATAGCCCACAGTAGGGAAAAAAAAAATACCCAAAATAGTTTCTGGAAGCTGTTATAAGAATTTGAGGAACTGCCTAGGTTCCCAGGATCTATATTTCTGAAATTTGAAAGATTAGGTAAATTAGAGCAACACCCCTCACCCTCCATACCCCGTGCCATGGTCAAATGTATGCTTTGGAATTAAACAAAGAAGGCTTCAAATCCAGATGTGCCTATGTATTTTTGAGGAAGGATAATAATACATGTTTCCTCTGGTTGCTGATAGGATCAAATGAAATGAGGGGGAAAAAAAAAACCCAACAAAAAACTACTGAGGTCATTGCCTGATGCAGTGCAGGGGCTTAATAAGCCAAAGACTCTTTTTGCTCTTTCTAGAGATGATGGAAAGTCACCTGGGGCCTATCAAATTCAGTATTAGTTGATTTCTGGGACTAGAAAGTGCTTAGCTGTCCCTTACTTTATAGATAACAAGTGTATTCAAATGAGAAGAATAGCATTTCTGTGATTGTCTCAAGTTCCATTATCAACTCCTAGACTTTTGTAGCAGAGATGAGAAAATGTGTGCACTTACAAACGAATGGGGGTGGGTGCGAGTTTGATCATACTGCTTCTTTATAGCATCCTTATCCAGGTTTTTGTGAACATGTGTATGCCTTTCAAACTATGCTCATTGCCTGGACAAAAGAACAAAGCCATTTTACTGATCAAATTAAAGAAAAGGAGAGCTCCAAATATTTGCAGTCCCATGTTTGACAAAAGAAGCCAGAAATATTTTCCAGTTTGAATAGTATTCTGCTTTTAGGCTGGAGGGTGCTAGCTGGTGGTTATTTGAATGTAGAAAAGCAAAGACTGACGCTGAGGTAAGGCCACAGTTATAAAGAACTTGTATGATTTGCCTAAGAAGAGAACACATCTGTAGATAGAGAGACAAGCCCATAAGAAAGAGAAAACTAATAAAGGAAAGGATATAATATAAGACATCAAAAAAAGGCAAACATTTGTACTTAGTCATATACAGTTTTTCCTAAGCTCAAAATAACTCATTAAGAACTAGTCTCTCCTTGATGGAATGCTGTCATCTTATCCCCAGTTCATTTCCCAAAGGTTGGAAGGGAAGTCTAAGGTTACAACATCATGAGCAGTTAAAAGAGATCATTTATGCTCGTCTTGCATGAAAATCATCATTTGAAAATGATTTAAATTTTTATTAAAGCAATAGCGGGCCCTATGTACTTACGAAACTGTCTGGCTGCATTTTGCTGATAGTCACAAAGACAATGGTGAGAAATTCTAAACATTCCATGCCGCATTACCATTGCTCTCCAATTGTGCTCATCTCCTTTCTCCGCACTGCTTTTGCACTTTTTGCTATATCATTGTATTATGAATTTTTAAAAGGAGAGACAAATCCCATAAACTTCAAGTCATATTTTGTCAAAGATTAGCACACCTGACTGTTCATTTGGACAACTGGGCAGGGGTTGGGGGAGGCTCCTGCAAAATTTCTCAGGTCATAAAGAGAAAACTGGAAGAATGCAAAGAAACAAAAGTTAGATGGAGGGAAATCAAAATTTTAAGTTTTTCTATTACCCAGATTTCTTTTTTAAATTTTTAAATTTTGTACTTGAACTTCCTAGAATCTCTGGTCACCCTCACTGGATAAGAATAAGAAAAGGATGCTTACTTCTGCCTCAATCTAAACAGAGATCTTGGCATTCTTCACACTTCTTTAGGCCAATTTCTCCCTATAGATATGTCTAAAAATGTACCTGGATCTTGTGGTATGCACAGTCATTTATTTGAGAACATCTTTTAGCCTCTCTCTTACTATTAACATGATTAAAGCAGGAAGAGTGTACTTTTGGAGCCTAGAAAAAAAAATATGAAAACAATTCACAAATCAGCTCTAATGGAAACACAGTTGTTCCCTATAAAGTAAACTATGTTTCAGTGAAAGCAAGAAAGCATTCAGATACTTCAATCACATCCTCCCCCTTATCATGGAGTGTTTCACTAGGTACCACTTATATCTGATCTCTCGTCCCCAATCAATTCCACTGTTGCCAGCACCATTTAAGGACCAGAGAATTGCAGCACAATTGTGGATGCCAGAATATGATCAGCACTTTACCCACCCCCACCAACCCACTCAAACTGAGAGGCTCTGTTTGTGTTCTCATTTCATCCTGCTTTGAAGCCTTAACATAAATTAACAATCCTGCTCCTCCATCTTCTTTCAATTCCTTTTTTGCATATATCCTTTTTGCCTAAGCAGCTCCCTGATAGCCCTTCAAGAGACTGCATTATTTCAGAGCCCTTCAATATACTAAAGTACTCTTTAGTTTGCAAAATTACTAATTTATCGTGTCATGTTAATGAGCTGTCCCAAAGCCGCTTTCCAAAGAGGAAAATATACTTCTATTGAGTGGCCGATGCCCTGAACAGAATCTATTTAATATTCACTCACTGAAGCCTTTGAAAACATTAATCAGCCACATGATGATCTGAGTTTTGGTATTTTAAACCTCAGAGCATCTGGGAAGTAGCCACTATGTAATCATTTCTCAAGAGGCAGCCTGCTCTAGTGGACAACGCAAGGACCAGAGAAAGAAAACAGGCTTTAAGTTGTACCCAAGGCCAATTGATTGGTAATGCCTTCTTGATGTGCTGGGTGGAAAGGGGTTCTGGGACAACATGGAAGCGAGATGCACAGGAGTATTGAAATTGATTTGCTGTGTGCTCAGGAAAAGGCACAGACCAGCAGCTGCCGCCTGGGCTGTGCAGATAAAAAGCCCCTGGATTCCAACCACGGTGCTCTCCTTTTACACTTCTAGCTCCTGGGCTGCTTACTTAGCCTTTCAGTGTTAGTTTTCTCAACCTTAAAAATAAATTTTTTTGACAAATTATGAAAGCAAAATTGAGTTTATTTAAGAATGGCAGAAGAATCGCAACCCAGGACAAGCAGGCTATGCAGAATCATAGGCAAGTCCGAAGAAACACAGGAAAGGTCAGCTTTGATTAGGTCTCAGGAAGAAATTGGGGAGCATCATTATGAACAGAAGTTTTTGGGGAAGAGATAAGAGTTCCAGGATGTGGCGGTTCCTCATTGGCTGCACGGGGTGGTTAGAGCATTGTCGCTGTGGTAGGGGGAGATCTCCTTTTTCTTAAAAGCAGGAGATTCAATTCCCAGGTGGAAAGTGGCCTCCCTCATCAGAGTAGTTCTCTTCTTTTTTCCTGCTGGTGAAGTAGACTGCAGGCATGACAGCGCCCCCTTCAGGGACTCCTGACTCCATTTTCACAGTTTTCTCATCAGTGACAAAGGGGAAGGCTTAAAGCAGCTCAGTTTTACTCTGAAAAGTAGAGGAGGGCAAGGGCGTAAAGATCCCTGACTTATTTTGAAGAAGAGTTTATCGATTATTTGAGTTTTATTTTGAGAAGGCTTTTAAAACACAGCCCAAGTATAACTTTTTTGCCTATCACTCTTGGTACAGAACAAAGTTCTTCCTAATAATTAGGCACACACATAAATCAAATTATTATCACTTTAAAATATCTTAAGCACACAGAATCTGCCTAAAACTGGGCAAATTAACATATATTTCATTATAATGTCCCTAATATTTCAACTCAACCAGGAACTTAATTTAGGTGCCATTAGATTTATGAAGTACGGAAAACACTTAAGATCACATAATTAAATGTAAATGCATCCTTTTTACTAATATTTGTTACTGTATGTAATACCCTAAGTGCACTGCTAAACATGTGCATAGGTTATAAAGTGAAGTAACAGTGAACATTTTCAGACACAAATTATTTCACAACATGATGAGTAGTAATTTATGATTCCTCTCATTTTAAGTACTGTTTTCATTATTATAAATATGGTTTCAGCAGTGTTCAGAACTAAAAAAAATCAGTTCTTCTCTTCAGATTTTAAAATGAACCAATTAATTCATTAGCTGATATGCCTCAGTGAATATTACTCATTTTCCCCTGTTGAAAGAGAAACTGAGGCACACTGACATTTACAAGAACCTATCTGAGCAAACGGCAGCTGGAATCAGGCAGTGCCAAATGCAAAGTGCTCAGGAGAGCGCCACTGCCCGGAGCAAGGGGAGAAAGTTCCACAGGGATGATGGGATGCAAAACAGGGGATTCTTTGATTGACTCTGTTGTTAAGTGTTTGCCTTACTTGGGAAAGCCTGGTGGGCTGTTTTTGATCGGTCAATCTTAAGTTTGATTGTCTCAGGTTCCAGTGCATTGAGTCTGGCTTAGGTTTTGATTTGTTTACATAGGATACCAAGGCATGAGAGCCACCACAGTCTGATGGCCTGCTTGTGTAATTATTTTAACACTTCTAATTTTGTCTCTAAAAATTTGAGCCAGATATTTGTATTAGGCAAGAAGATATCTTTGTTCAGTTTGCTGCCTCTGCATCCTGGGGCTATCTTGCTAAAAAAAAAAAAAAAAAACAAAAAACCAAACCCAAAACAAAACAACAACAAAAAGACTCTCGAAAGTATCTTACAAGGTAGACTTTTTTTACCTTGTAGTGGCAGCATCTGGTAGATTTAAGAAGAGAGAATGGTAATTAACAGTGGCAGAGGGAAGAACATTTAAACTGAAAATGACCACATTCATTTGGAGTAGACAAACAAGCCTTTCAGGGGAAGGTGCAGCTCTAGGTCTAAGAAGCCAAGGGGATATCAAGCAGTAACATAATTCGTTATAGACACTGTCTATGCATGGCTGCAGCAAACAGCGGGAAAGTGAAAGACCATTGTGGGTCCGCCAACCAGTCTTTTTGTCTACATTATAGGAAAAAAAAAAGATGGGTTGAATTTTTTTTTTTTTTTTTGCAGTGCCCGTTGATTAAATATTACATTCATTAGATATTTTGTTCCATGGATCACAGAACTAGAAACTCTCTACAACAATTTCAAATGGGCAACTGCATGAAAGTTCACTAACTAAGATTGTTGCTGATGGTTTAACTGACTTAACAATAGGCAGTCTCAGGAGAAATATTTTTACAACCAAATAAGAAAGACTTCTTTGAAAGGTATTCTTAACTTGAGTTTATCAATTTTTAAAGCAAGCACTTCTTACTGCTTTCTACATTCCACAGAATTTAAAATACCAAAGTTAAATTAGAAGATGTAAACTGAATTCATAAGTAAAACAAAGTTTCTTTTCAATGATTCCATAAAAGGGAAGGGAAATATTCTATACTTGGTAGATAACCTCTTCATTTATTTACTACCTCCTTTTCAACTCCAGTGACTTTTCTTTTTGTTTCTTTTTTCTAATTGATTTAGGATCATTTCACAATGTTGTGTCAGATTCCAGGGTAGAGCACGATTTTTCAGTTATACATGAACATATATATTCATTGTCACATTTATTTCTCTGTGAGCTACCAGAAGATCTTGTATATATTTCCCTGTGCTATACAGTATAATCTTGTTTATCTATTCTATAATTTTGAAATCCCAGTCTATCTCTTCCCACCCCCTGCCCCCTTGGCAACCACAAGTTTGTATTCTATGTCTGTGAGTCTATTTCTGTTTTGTATTTATGCTTTGTTTTTGTTTTGTTTTGGTTTGGTTTTTTTAGATTCCACATATGAGTGATCTCATATGGTATTTTTCTTTCTCTTTCTGGCTTACTTCACTTAGAATGACATTCTCCAGGAGCATCCATGTTGCTGCAAATGGCGTTATGTTGTCAATTTTTATGGCTGAGTAGTATTCCATTGTATAAATATACCACCTCTTCTTTATCCAGTCATCTGTTGATAGACATTTAGGCTGTTTCCATGTCTTGGCTATTGAAAATAGTGCTGCTATGAACATTGGGGTGCAGGTGTCATCCTGAAGTAGGGTTCCCTCTGGATATATGCCCAGGAGTGGGATTCCTGGGTCATATGGTAAGTCTATCCTAGTCTTTTGAGGAATCTCCATACTGTTTTCCATAGTGGCTGCACCAAACTGCATTCCCACCAGCAGTGTAGGAGGGTTTGCTTTTCTCCACAGCCTCTCCAGCATTTGTCATTTGTGGACTTTTGAATGATGGCCATTCTGACTGGTATGAGGTGAAACCTCATTGTAGTTTTGATTTGCATTTCTCTGCAAATCAAAAACAAATCTAGTGACTTTTCATGTGTTGCTGCCCCCACTCAGCTGCTTCATTGGAAAGAATACCTTCATGTAGAACTCCTTAAAATTTTCCTTGGAAATAGCAGTGGAAATCTGGAGACATCAAAAAGAAACCACTTGGAAGACTTAAAAAATTCTGAGTGGTTATGTGTTTTACCTTACAAAATCATGCAAACTTTGCATTCTGCTCTGTCGGAACTCATGTTTGTCCGAAAGAAACAATTTGCTAGGGGGCGGGGAGGGGGACTGGGGTGAGGGAATGTAGAATTTCCTAGCCAGTGTAGAGCAGTATTAATCATGCTCACTCTCTCTGGATGTAGGGTGCTTAGGTTCAAAGCCTGCTTCTCCTCTTGCTGGTGTTCTTGGATGATTCCCTTAGCATCCACACACCTCAATTTCATTATCTCAAAACTGAGAAAATTAATACCTCGTGTCCATTCAATGTGAGAACTAAACATGTGTAAACTCCTTAGACCAGAGATAGAGCACATGATCAATACTCAGTAATATTTAGCTATTATTTGTATTGGTTCTTATTAAGAGATTAACACCAATTGTGTTTAGCATCCTCTTGAGTTCCCTTTTCTATCTTCATGACACAATATGATGAGGAACAACCTCCTTATTAATATTAGAAAGCAACCAACTTTCAAAAAGCAGCCTTTCTGTATATATCTATCAAGCACTTACCAAATATTCTGCTAGACACCAGGGTTGTCTAGAGTCCTGAAGCAAGGGTAAGATGAAATCTTTTCTAGCTAATACTGAGAAATGTGAATAATTATAAATGCTGTGCATTTTATGTTAATTCAGATTTTGCTGGTTTAAAATAGTGCCATATAAATTATTAATGAAACTTCATTTCATGAACCAAATTTTCAAAAAATAATGCAAATGCCTATTTGCATTTGTTGTTATGAAATAATTCATCCTGGATTAGGTGAGTTTTGAATAATGCAAAGGCTTCAAAAATACCTGCTTTACTTAAAAATCTTTTTGCTTTACTATTGTTTCTTCTAGAAAGTTGGGTTGCTTGTTTTAATAACAGACTGAAAGGGTTTCTATTCAGAGGTCACCCTCTTTTATGAAAAGGTTTTAAACTTTTTTTTTTGATTGACATAAGCATAGACATACAAAAGTAAACAGATCAGAAGACAAAGTACAAAAGTCACAAATGGTTACAAATTTATCACACTATTTTAATCAGCATACATATCCAAAATCAGCATATTACCAGAAAGTTAAGAAACCTACCCTATGCTCTCTGCCGGTCACTACTCACCACAAACATAATCTCTATCTTAACTTCTAACACTGCTGATTGATTAGTTTTATTTTATTATTTTTTTAAACTACAAATAGTCATTCAGTATGTATTCTTTTGCATCTAGCTCATTTCATGAAGTATTTTGTTTGAATTATTTTCCACACAAATATATATGGGACTTCCCACTGGGGTTACAGCTAAGCATTGCATATTTACCATATGCTAGGTGCTGTATAAATGCACTTTATGCATAATCTCATTTAACCATAACATTAATCCAAAAAGTAGGTAGTTTTATTACCTGAACTTTACTGATATGAACACCAAGCCTTAGAGTTGCAAATTATTTTCCCAGGATGTGCCATTGTAAGTGGTTTAACTGAGAGTCTAAACTCAACATACCTTCCATTATAGAAATGTTATACCTTCCATGTTAAAAATGTTGTTTCAGCAAGACCTTGGATGATGTGTAAGAGACATACCTGGTTTGGGGAAAAGGTCATTTTCTTAAATCCTAGCTTGCTGATAAACATTGTTGGTAACATGATATTAACTGGAGTAATTAATAGTATGGCATGAGGTTTTAGAAAGCAGTACAATGAACTACTTTTTTTTTCTTGTTGAATAATCTGTTCGTTACTATGTGCTGAGTAATAACAAAATTTTTCAGAGCTCAAATCAGTAATTATGTCATATTTTTGGGGAAAACCCATTCATTGCTGCTTCCAACATAGTTAATATAATTCATGTTCTGAGAAATTTTAGGAAATTTTTGGAAAATCTCAACATAAATGTTTTTGTGTCTTAGAAACAGCAAACCTTCAACTTCCATTAAGCTAAGAGATCAAATAAATATTTGGTAGCAAGAATTAAAAATAAATCCCTATTAAAAAGAGATATAAAAGACAACCTTTTAGAGGATGGTTCATATAACTCAAGCTTCTAGCAAGTACCAGCTAACAGTCATTGGCAAAACAGTGAAGACATAATCTGAAACTTCTCTCAAATCTTTTTTTCTATTTTCAGAAATTTCATTTTTAAAGGTCATGGATTCTCTAAGTATGTGTACTGTTTAACTAGAGGAAACAAAACTGTTCAGTGGCAAGGGATTCTTGAAAAACAAAGGAACTTGTGCAAGAGACTCACACTTTCCATCCAAATTAGATTCTCCTCTTCTTCCATAGTGATAGAGTTCCACTGTAAATAAAAAACCTCCTAGCCAAAAACTACATTTCCCAGCATCCTTTGCAGGTAGTCCTGACACTGTTGCTAAGTTTTGGCCAATGATGCCTGTAAAAAGAGGAAATAATATCCTCTCAGTCATGATCTTAAAGGATCATGTCTTCCTTTTTTCATCTTTCTCCATGCTGTTTTCTGAAGTGTGGATGCAGTGTTGAACAGCTTATACCACATGGGCAAGGACAATCCTCTAGGAAAGGTGGAACAATCTAGAAAGATCCTGGGTCTCTGGGTACTCTTGTAAAGTAGATCTGCTTTAGTAGCCCTGACAGCCCATATCCAGATTGCTCTTAAGAAAGAAATAAAATTCTGCCTCATATAAGTACTTTTGAGTCTCTGCTAAACAGCTAAAATATGTCCTAAATACCATAAAATTTGGCATCTGAAAGTGATGTCTTGACATAGCACATCTTGAAATATGTAATATTTATTGGCTACATTGTTGGGAGGTAGGTAGCAAAGACACAAATATTTCTGGATGAAAAGCTGGGATGTTGTTTAAAAGCATTTGGTAAAATTGTTGCATATACTATCTTGAAAATCAGACCATATGCTGGCCAGTACTATAACGCTAAAAAAGATAGTTTACAAAATATTCCTGCATGACAAGATACATTTGTATGCCTTTAACAAATTCTGCAAAGAAAAAAAAAGAGAACTCAGGCTATTGCTAATCACTTTACAAGGAGAAATTTAAATCTATGCATTGAGGATTCGGGGCACTCTGCCTGCATTCAGCAATCCAGGTTGGCTGAGTGGTTGGTAACCAGGAGCCTTGGGTGTTAAAACAAAATACAAAATCTGCTTTTGTAGCTTAAACTAAAACACTTATATGAGGTGGCTCTGAAGATAGGGATAGGCCCCCAGGTATTTCTCAAACACTTCTCATGTGAGATGTGTAGGCTGGAGAAAGGAAGCCATCCTGGGGTCAGAAATCCTATTAAGGGGCTTGTCTTCCTGACCTAAACCTATTACCTAGATTGCTTTAAGGGCATGTCTATTAGGTTAAGAAGGAGGGATGAGCAGAGAGACTAGTGAATAAAGACAATAAAGTCTCTGGCTTACAAAAAAATACAAATAAATGGGATCTTTGGCAGTGGTTACATGCACTTGGAATTTATTGGAAGCAAATATACTAGAAATCCATTAAGTTTCTAGAGGGCTGTACTGATAAAGAAATGTCTAACCTACCTGCCAAGGGGCATGTGACCTAAGTAATGCCTATGCTTTCAAAAGTGTGGCAGGAACAGTGCAGTTAAAGCTATGCAGCTGCCAAGAAAGGCCAGTTCTATAATGTCCACTTTGGATACAGTCATTGAAGGTGATGGATGGGAAGAACCTTCCAGGGGAAGATTCTGGGGTGAACGGAGGATGATGTGAAAGGCTGTTCCTCCAACAGATCAGAACCAGGAGCTGTGGGATGGGATAAACAAGGAACTTACTTCACTGCCAAAGCAGAGACATATTTGCAGTTTCCATCCAGTGGGATTTGATACTTGACACGGGGCTGCTGTATTTTTCCCATTTTCCCTTTTCTCTGAATATATATATTTTTAGGGATGTTATCTTGTTCTGATGTCCCAGTTTTATGGAAATCATTTGTGTGTGTATGTGCGTTCAAGATCCCCTAGTTTGTGAGTGCATTCATTTACTGGACATACAGAATTCTATCTTCCAGAGAAGAGATGAATATCGTCTATCTGCACAAAGAAAGGCACATAGAGATATTTAGTTACCAAAAAGGCAGACAGTAGAAAAACTACTAGTTTCCCAATACCCAATTACTCCTCCATAACATCACTTAAAAAAAAAATCAGTTTATTTTCTCAAAGACTGCATTCTCCAAGTTCTCTCACAATTATGCCCATCTGTTTCACTAAGTTTAGTAATGGTGTGTGAAGAAGAGATGTGTGTCCCTTTTAGGTTATACCTTTAAAAGGCAGGGGCATGCCCTCCTTCCCCCATTCCTTTATCCAGCTTCCTGAAACAAGAAGTTGATGATGAACTATCTTGATTCATGTAGACAAAGAAATTACTTTGGGGATACTGAAGCTACAAGCTGGAGCTGGTCTGACCTCCTGGCTGCCATATAAGAGTCAGGCCATCATTTTATCTCGTAAGGAAAATAAATTGCTATCTTGTTAAATGATCTTAATTTGGCAGTGCACCACAAAATACTGGCATCCCACAAATAGGTTTCAAGTGTGCCAAGATATTGATCTCCTCGGCCCTTGGGGTGGCTGGGTAGAACCTGACTTGAAGCTGCTCAAACTCTTAGGCCAGTCATCCTCTTTCCAAAGAGTTTTATTTTGTTTAACCCTTTTCTAAGTATGTCATGACATTAGTAATACTGGGAAGTACTGCCCTAAATAATACAGAGTCCTATTGTTTTAGGTCATGGGTGGCTTGCTTCACTGAAACCTCAAGAATGCTCTATATAACCTCAAAAAATACAACATAGAAGTGACGAGGCTATGCACCCAGTGGCAGTTTAGAATATCCTTTCATAGTAATCTTGTTGCTGGAGGATAGATTCTTGCCTCACACAGGAAAGAAGTCAAGAGCAAGGCACAGTAAGGTGAAAGCAAGTTTATTTAGAGAGATCCACACTCCATAGACAGAGTGGGGTCCGCCATTTTGATTCTAACCAGTTCATCCTGTCCACAGTTGCTATGTCATTCCTTCAGGGACTGTGCCCTGCCTGCTTCCCTCCTGTCTCAATCTGATGTGGCCTCTCATCCCTAAGTCCTCAGCCTGAGAAGGTTGCCTTTATAGGCAGCTTGCAGCTCTAGCCTCCATTCACCTGGTGTCCCCCTTGCTTCTTTTGGGTTATGGAAAGGATCCAGCAGAAGTGTGCCTAAGTAGGAAACAAAGCACCAGGGGGTCTGGATGGCTCCATGACATGTGCTTCATTGCCAGTGTTGTCATCCCAACTTCCTAGCCCAAGCAAAAAATCCTTCATGTGAAAGTAGTACCAGCAAATTCCTGCCAGTCCTTAAACATGGACACTGGCCTGGTGGTCTGGCCTAAAATCTTAATTATTCTTCAGAATAACATGGCTTAATGTAAAAATAAGCACAGAGGGCAAAGTAGATCATGCCATTAACATTAATGAGAACTGTAGATAAGGAATCTATTGTAAAACAATTTAATATATTTCCTTGGACCAAGAGCATCAGAAGATTTTTGGTTGCCTTTTGAATTTATGCAGGATCAGAGATTCTTGGAATCAGTCATAAACAAAGCTGATTTAATGACCCCTTGTTTGGAATACTAAACCATTCACAGATGTTAAGAAATATACTAAAAATGGGTTGGCAAATGGGATAATGAGGCCCAAAAGCCTCCACCCATTCAGTCATCTCCTGGAGGGAATGATAACTCAAAGTGATGCTTTCTGACCACCCTGGACTTGCTGAGTCTCAGAGGTCACCATGCATCTATGACTAATGGTTTCTTTTCTGTCTGGAGCTGAGATGGGAAACAACTTGAAGAGGACCACACCTTCCCTCCAGGCTCTTGTTAACTATGAGAAAAAATAATTGGTGTTTCTTCCAACTGGACAACAGAGAAGTAGACTATAGACATGTCATCTTGTGACATTAAGTAATGTCATAGGACATTGAACCAGAAAGCTCCTTTTCTGGAATTGACTGTCTGACCCTAAGCAACACATATGTCCCCTTCTAAATGACATCTTGACTGTGCCTCTCTCTCTAGGCATATTATGTAAGAGAAACCAAACATAGGCCGGGCATTGACCTATATGTGTGTATGGCTTAGACTGTAAAAGATAAGATGGGTCAATTAAAAATCTGAAGGGAGAAATATGAAGTAAATGAACTATTTAACAACAAGAAATGAAGAATCAAAGTCTTGGCATAAAGAGACCACTTCTTTGCCAATGACCTCTTTCTTGTCATGCAGATCTCAGAATAAGCTTGGCTTTCTCAGAACGCCTCCCTTTACCTTTAGACTGTATTAAGTCTCCTTGCCTAGGGCATAATGAACTTGCCCTTGTTACAGTCATCAGTAGGACATGTTTGAGGTCTTTTTCTCCATGCTGTAGATATGTGTGTTCTTGGGTGACAAACCTGGGTGCCATTCACAAGTCCTCCGTCTCCTTCACTCCTGAGTCTAAACTATGAGCAAGCTCTATAAATCCTAATTCCAAAATAAGTTTTAAATCTGATGATTTTTGTTCCATATCTGCCTGTACTCTAAGTAACCCAGCAGGTTAACCAAGTTCTCATCTTTTCTCGACTGGACAACAAAATCCTCTCACAGTCTAAGCAGTTTCTGATTCTACTTTTACCTCCTTTTTATTCATTTTCCACAACGTTAACTGAATGATCTTTATAAATGTAAATTGTCCTAAATCATTTGCTTGCTTAAAATGATTCAGGGGTTTTCCACTCTGCCTGGAAAAAAAAAAATCTTAACTCTTTGACACAGACTATAAAGCATGCCTGCTCTCTTGCCTGCCTATCCCCCGGAACCTCACCTCATGCCACCACTCCCTCTCATGTGGGTTTCCTTTTGCTGCCTACTTTTCAGTTCTTCAGATTTCCTAAGCTTTATGCTATGTCAAGGCCATTTCCAGAGCATCCTTCCACTCAGCCACCCTCAGTTTTTGAAGGACATTTCCTTAAATGGTCCTTCCCTTACTGCTCAATCTAAAGCAGCTTTCCCTGTTACACTCTCTTTAGCAACTTGTATAGCACTTTTCAAATATTGATCACATGTGTTTATTTTGATGTTTACTTGTCTCTCCCAGTGAACTGTCAGGTCCCTGCGGACAGGGGCCATATCTGCTTAGTTTAGCACATAGTGTAGCCCTTTGCATGTCATATACCCAATGCGTCTGTGCTGGGTTACTTAGAGTACAGGCGGAGAACCTGGTTTCTTGAATGGAGGCAGACATGTGGAGGAAAGAGAGAGACAGAAAGGTAGAAAGATAGCTGGGTAGACACTGATCAGTCCTAAGAGGGATGAAGCAGTTGGTTTATAGAGTTGCAGTGATTTATAAAAGTTTCAGTTTTGTTCATCTTGTATCTTTTCAGAAGAAAGACAGCAAAAACAAACAAAAGCCTCTTTGAGTAATAAGAGATGACACATGCTCCTTGAAATTAAACAGACAGAAAATCAAACTCTAACTAAAGTAATATGTTACCACAGTGAAGTAAATCTATTTAACAGCCTTGAAAAAGGAAAGACTGTATATATTGAAAGTACAATAATTTGTCATTCCAAAGGAAAAAGGGACACCACTGTCTTAAATTAGAAGATTTTTAGATTATTTGTACACATTTGTTGGTAGTTAGCTTGTAAATCATCTGTCTCTCCCAGTTGTATGTAAGCTTCCTGATGGCAAGGCCTCTGTCTATGTTCTTCATAGATATCACTCTAGCACCTATGAAAAAGAATGGTTTTAAAGAACATATAAAGAATATATGGATTTAAAATTTGGAGAGTAGCAGAGAATGATGTATGTGCAGAGAAATACAAATGACAGTTAGGAACTCACCACACAAATCTGAACATATTTCCTCTTGGGATTAGTTCTTGGCTCCTGGAGAAACTTTTGTGCCATGGACAAATCTGTTAAAATGATGTATGGAAACTTGTAGTATAAGTGAAATGTGTGGATTTCAACCATGAGGGAGAAAAAGAATGGAACATCTACTGTCCTTAATAGCAATTCTGCTAGAAATATTGCAGTGGAAAACTGGTATTTTGGAAAGGATAATGTAATCAAATTTTTTTTGTCCTTTGTTTTTTTTTAACCAAAAAAGATTACAGGATTGAGGAGACAATTTTCTGGTTGGTACGACTTGTATTCATTTCTGTTTTTGACTTACACACTGAGAGGACTATCTCTGAGAATTCAAATGACCTAAAATTTTGGCTACCTTATATCTGCACTGAGGACACTGTCCTATCTAGGCAGCAAATTTAAGGAAGATGCCATATGTGAAGTGTTTCTCAAAAGAATAGTTTCTCGAGTACTCCCTTCAAACACCTTTTCATTCATTCATTCATTCATTCACTTTTCAACACATATTTGTCACCAATGTTTGATTGGGAAATTTTGTACAAATGAGCATCTAACAAATTGAAATAATTACATCAATAGTGCCTACTTGGGTCCAAAGAATGGGCTAGATCTTTATTCTCATCCTTAGGTGTAGATTAGCATCCTTTGGGGCAGTTTCAAAATTATTTATACACAGATCCCACCAAAGGAGGGGTTATTCCAATTAAATTTGAGTTTGGAGGAGACGGGTCAAAATAGGGATTTTCTAAAGGCTCCCCATGAGTAACTAAGGTTGTTGGGAGAATTACTGTTATTTGTGAATGAAGCAGCCCTTTCTTCCTTCCCAGCCTTCTGAACTGAACTAGGGTTCACGGCATCCAAAATGAGCCCAGCATAAGTGCCTGCCACTTTCTCTATTTGAAGCCACAATTACTAAGAGAATTTGCCCTTCTTTCTTCTTTTCAGTCAACTTTGTACCAGATTTGTGTTTCTTTGATTTGTAAATATCCTTTTAGTAGAGAATCATTAAAAAGATGTTTTTCAAATTTGTACATCTAACTGTGCCATCTGATAGTGAGAACTTGTAGAAAGCCATCGGAGAATGGGGCAGTCCACAGAGGCTCCTTCTAACTAGGAGTAATTTCTAGTCAAAGCCCCTCAAATCACTTGCGTTATGCATAACATTTCACCTTGAGTTTCCACAAGTTAACATCAATGAAATATTTAGCTTATTAAAAGGCTAGTCTGCCAAATTTAAGAACCTAGGATTTTACAGAGCAATAAAATAGAGTGAGTATTCAGGGCCAGGAAAAATAGACTTATGAGCATCCAGATTTTTTCTTTCCATCTTATTGTTAAATTCCCTTTCAGGTCTATCTTCTCATAGTTTATTTATTATGATATGTATCTCAAAAGTGAGGAAACTTTCAGTAATTGTGCAGTTTTCAGCTGAAGTGTTGCATAAAGACAGAAAATGAGACTTTTTCCCTGCTGTATGAGTGGTGATATTAGATGTTAAAGGGAGTATGTGGAGTGTGTTAAGGAAACAAGACAAAGACTTCCAGGAAAGCCATGTCAGTTCACAGTATTAATCTTGCCCTAAATGGTATTGAGCATGTGCCAGCATCCCTGGAACAAAGCGACTTATGTGGAAGCCAAAGGAGAGGAAGAGCAGGTGGCAACAGAGGAGTCCAGGCACTCACAAAGCATCCCCTGTTCAGTGGCTTGGCAGTGAAAAGCTGCCCTGCTCATGGAGTTCAGTGAATAAATCTTAGTGTGATTGACACACTGTGAGTATCAGAGAGTCCTTCCAAGTCAACATTAACAAGTACACACAACCAAGAAATTTAAATGAATGGCAGTAATCTATCCACCTTTGTACACTGACTCAAAATGCCAGTCTGTTAAAAGTCGTTTCATTTTTTTCAACTGACGGTATTTGTATTAGACAGTTGAGAATGCAAATGTAGCCTAGCAAATTAATGGGGCTTCAACAATTCACTGGGTATAGTTGTCCTTCAGGGAAAAGGAATTAAGAAAGTAATTGCTGAGTAGATACTCAATCATGTCAGCTTCCCTTTTGTTTGAGATCCCTGTTGAAAGCCAATTTACTAACCCAACTGAGTGTGTGTTACTAAAAACATCCACTGACCATATTTTTATAGTGTCAATTATTCTTTTTTGTATCTTTACCAAATTCATGAATCATCTCTACTCATGGAGCATCATACGCAAGATGCTTTGTATCTTTTTCCTAGCAAAAACCCTGGGCCAATTTACATGGGCCCAGGAATAATGACAGCTGCATCATGAAGTTTTCCAGAAATCAGAAATTTGTAGGTGAGCAGCTTAAAGAAATACTACATACGGTCTGTGGACCAAGAGATATCAGATGAGGCCTTTGTGTCATAATAGCAGAATCAATTCTGAGGTTTAATGTGCTCTTATTGAACATAGCTTTGGAACAGGGCAAAGTTCCTTGGCTAATAAACATCTACTCTGCAGACAACATGGTCACACAAATGGCTCAGACTTGCTTCTTTCATCTTGGGAACCTCCTGGGACTTCTCAGTGGGAGTCAATGTATAAAAAACAACCAAATATTCAAAGATGCTTTAAAAAAAAAAAGCTGAAGATTTGGAAGTAGATGATGATGATGATGATTTCATTTGAAGAGTAGAAAGAATTGGAGGATCTGATCTTGGAGCCGTGGGGTGGATTTCTTGGTTTGATTAAAGATGACACTTCTTCTGGCCCTTGGGCAAGATTTCTCTCTGACATTGTGTGTGTCTTCCCCCTTGCTGTGTTATAAGTCTCTGAAAGGCTATTAATTAAAAACATTTTTGTGTACCTCTTTCCTGTCTATCTAGAGTAAACACAAGTAGGGTGATGGAGCTAAGGGCCATCCATATATTCACATAAATCAGTTCAATAAACTCATTTCTATGTAATACCGAGTTGAAACCAACTCTTTGAAAGAATGAGGACAAAATCATTCTGAAGTATTGGTGAACAGGTAAGACTTTGAGGAGAGGCTGCTTTGGGAAGATTTAGTGGGAGGCTTAAAGTCACACCAGGACTCTGAATATCTGAGAGTTAGGGGAAAAAGCATAAAGCAGATTAGAAAGGGTCTTAAAGATAAACAGAGAAAAAAGGCTATTAAAAAAAATTTTTTTTGCATGTAAAAATCGGGGTTCCAGAGATACATAGTTTGAAAATGTCTACAACTGGCAGTATTACCTGAAATGAAGAAGAATATTTCTCACTTTTTTCTTGCCTTCTCTTTTTTCTATTTTCCTTCTAAGCCCCCCTCCTTGTTAATAAGAAAGACCACTTGTTGAGGGTCTGGCTTCAGAAGATATGTACTAAAACAGGGTATTAAAATGAATTGTGCTAAGTTGCTGTGAGGGTTATGGTACCAGTGAGAAAAAATATATATATATTAGCATCAGAGTATGAGGGGAAAGGTGTGTTCAAGACTCCATCTACCCATGTGGTATGAGAACCTGGCTGTGTCTCTGCCCTACACATCAGACACTGTGATAGGTCATTTACCAACCTTGTTGATTTAACCTTCAAAATAACCCTGTGGAGTTCACATTATTTCATTCTTGCTGGAGACAGAAGATCACAGATGTACAGAAAATTGTCCAGGGTGACACATGAGTAATACTGTCCCTGGAATTAAGCCTAATCTAGGTGATGCACAACATTGTTTATGTAGGAAAATATGACCTTACAAATAACATTCAAAAGTACGGTCTGATCAGTGGGGAGGGTATAGCTTAAGATGTAGAGTGCATGCTTAGCACACACAAGGTCCTGGGTTCAATCCCTGATACCTCCTCTAAAAGTAAATAAATAAAACAAATAAATTGCCCCCACCCCCAGAAAGAAAAGAAATGTAATTTAAAGTACAGTCTAAAAAAATAAATAAATAAATAAAATACAGTCTAATCACATATTGAGGATGACCAGAAATGATGCTGTTTTAGAAAGGAGAAAGAGTACTTTGAATCAACATTATGGATTTTAGAACAACAAAGTGTATTACTTTCCGGATTTTGAGAAAAGCATTTGCACCAAAGTAATATGATTTGGAAAGTTCATGTTCAGGTTGATTGCTGTCTGAAAGCACCTCACTGAGGGGAGGGTAGAGCTGAGGTCCAGCTTGTACTCATCCACCAGGACTTGGCTTTAGAGGGTACCATTTTTTAATTGTTCTCTCTCCTCTAAGGGAGACACATTTCTCTCTCTCTCTCTTTTTCTCCCAGAGGGAGTTCCTTTTTCTACTTTTACAAAGGCTAGCAGTGCTTCTTTCCATGGTGCAGAATTCTCTCTTGAAAGCAGAACTCTATGTTACTGTGATAGAAGAGGGCTCAATGTGAAAGTCAGCTAAACATTGTCAAACTGATCTTAATAATTAAACAGAGTTTTTAAAGTTTAATCATGACTCTGCCAATTAAATCAGTTCCCTCCTTTAAAGAGAAACTGATACGTACTCTCCCGAAGTCCTGCTGAGAAGCATGTATAAACACCCACAACCGTCCTGAAGAGAACTCTGCTGAGAACGAGCGTGGCTGAATTATCATTTTTGGTAAAAGTGACCATGAAACAGTTTTCAAATGTGCAGAAGAAAAACAGGAATGCAGAAAAGTTGTGATTTGGATAATTCAAGATACTAAGACATATAAATTAAAAAATGAGAGCTCTTTAAAAATAAGGTTGGTATGGAGTGAAAAAATATCTAGGGATAATTCTTCAGGGCTTATTATTTTCCTACAAACATAGTGTAATTGCTAAACCTTTTACATGAGAAACGAGGCAATTTTTTTGTCCCCTTTATGCAAATTTAATGTGGTTAATGCAAATTGATACTGTTGCTAATTAAGATGACTGCATTTTTATCTAGATGGTTTTTAGGTATAAAAACTGCATGTAATTATAATATTAATGAAGTATTTATAGATGTTTGGGTGGAATTTGTTTTGTTTTAAAGCAGCTTTATGATTATTATTTTTATTATATATATAAACATTTTCACTATCTTAGCAATGAAAGTTCTTTCCTTAAGGAATGAGAAACAACAAAAACCAGACTACCCACTAAGAGAAAGCATTTGAGCATCATAAAATGAATATATAAAATCTCAAAATACAGAATTCTTCTTCATTTAAATAAAGAAAATCTATTTTGTTTCAGTGGCCAGTAGTGAATATTAAAGCTAAACAAAAACCCTTTGCAACTATTCAAGGGAAGACAAACTGACAATTAAGGGTGTGGAGTTGCAACTACATTTGAGGCTGCCTTATTAATATTAATTTTAAAATACATAGAAGGACCAGCACATTGTAAGAAACACTACAAGATGCAAATATTCAAGAAAATAAAAAACTAATTGGGCTATTTCTTCTGCAAAACCTTTTATAAGTACAATTCAGAGAAGTGTAATTTACAGAAAAATGTTAAATAATTCAGATATTTTTAAATGGATTTTTAGAGTTGACACAAAATGCAGTTGTAGAGAAAAATTAAATCTGTATAAATATAATGAACTCAAAAGTAATACAATTGAATATATATAACATATAATTATAATATATAATTACAATAAATATATAATATTATATAATGATTATATTATATATAATTGAATATTATATATAATATATATAATTGAATATTATATATATATGGCTTGTTTTTGCTTTTGTTTTTCAGAAACTTCCAATACATTTGAACCTCACTCTGCCATTGTTGACTATGAGACTCGTTCAGGGCTAGATTCTAACTCCTTCAACTCACTAGCTCTTGAAGTTGTAGTTAAGTCACTTGACTTCTCTGAGCTTCAACATTTTCATCTGTACAATGGGACTCAACTTATCAGGCTGTTGTATTGATCAACTGAGACCATGTGCCTGGATGCTCTCAGAACTCCATGTAATATAATTCAATTTAATACCCATGGGATGCTGTACAAAAGCTGCAAATCCTGCCCTTGACTTATATTTTATAATATTTACAGCCCTCATCAGGAAGTACATATAGGTTATTTTGTAAAATTGAAACACGACTTGTCAAACTGGGTGAGATCTACCTGAAATCTCACGGCCAGGAAGTGGTGGAGCTGAGCTGATCTGTGCTGTGCTGGCCACCACATCATGCAATTTTATATTTGTGAAGCACGTTTTAAATAAAAGTAAGCTCTTATGGAGAGACATTCACTGTGAATTAGACCTGCTTAGATTCTACCAATAAAATATTTGCTTTTAAAACACCAAATGGACCATGCTGTAGGTCTGTTACTATTTTAGAAGTGGCGTTTCCTAGTAGAAACAGTATGGTCAGATTATATCATCTGTAGATGGTGCTGAGAAATGGCCTAAGATAAATTAGGATGGAATTGCTTTGGAAAATTGTTGCGTGGGGACGGAGATTGCTTGAGAAGGTGGGAAAAAGAATGACCATCAAATCAGGCTGGAAGATTATGCTCAAATCAAGGCTCTCTCAGATGTCTTGGATGCCCTGAAAGTGACAGAAGCAATTTTCAACCAGGAATGTGACCATAGACCAGGAGGCAGCAGAGCGAAGTGGAAGCCTGCTGACTGCCGGGGGCTGTAGCCTGGGCTCACCCAGGACTGATCGTGTTTCGTAGGGTGGATTACTCAACCTCTATATGCTTCAGTGTTGTTTTCTCATCTGTAAATTGTGGACATTGACACTACTTCCCTACAGTTTTACTGTGTGGATTAAGTTGCCTATTAAATGTAAATGGTTGAAATAATATCTGAAATACAGAAATGGTTCCTGGAAAATAGTAAACATTTGAAAAATGTTTGCTGCTTTTACTATTTTTATTGCCATTATTTAAGATTCTTAAGACAGTTACCTTCCCATATTCTCATCTCCATTTCACTCCTAAACCTGCTGCAGCCAGCTTTTACTTACCAGCCCTCCACTTAAACTTTCTTCCAAAGTTTACCAATAAACTTCCAATTACAAAATCCGATGAAACTTTTTTTTTTTTTTTGCTGGTGTCTCAGGAATATTTATGACATTGATCTATTTCTTCTGTTTGTGACTTTCTTTCCTTTAGAAATCATTGACTATATGATGAGTTTTAAGAATGCCACAATACATGTGAAGCCCTTGGCAATGTGTCTGTCTACAGACGTGCTGTATGCTGTTGTTATAATTATACTTTGGTGATGATGACTATGGTATCTATTTTTACAGAGAGGTTCTATATTTCTCATTATATTCTCAATAATATTTCTCATTGTAACCCAGCAAGACCCTTCCCAGGACAGATGCCCTCCCCATATCCTCTGCGGCAGCTTCTCTCTGAAGTACCCAGATAATAGTATCCCATGTATATTTCCTGAGTTTTTCAGATACTAAAAGCCACCACCAAAGGGAAAAAATTAACTACTTGATGATCATGGCCCCCAGACCTTCTGGCAAAGAGGGGTTGATAGTGTTGATCACCAGGTTACCTCAACATCAACCAATTAGAGAATTGTGCATGGAATGCTCATGAACCATGTGATCCTCTCCCTTACCTGGCCTTTAAATATGCTTTGCTGAAACACTTTGGGGAGTTTGGAGTTTTTTGGGCATGACCCACCCTCCTTGCTTGGCCCTGCAATAAAGCTTTCTCTGCTCCAAATGGTGGCAATTTGGTTTGTTTGGTCTCACAGTGCATCAGGCACATGAACTTGCATTTGGTGACATTATAATTTTCCCATAAGTCTTGCTTCTGTCATAGCAGGTGTATACTATTACCTATCACAGAGCTTGCCAGAGAGTAGGCACTCAATTTGTTTGTGCTGTTTCCATAAATATTCAACAAATACCTACACACTTATGTTTATAGCAGTTTCATTCATAACTGCCCACATTTCAAAGCCACCAAGATGTACTTCCATAGGTTAAATGTTTAATAAATGGGTTCATACAGACAGTGGACTATTATTTGCTGCTGAAAGTAAAGGTGCTACCAAGCTGTGAAAAGACAGGAAGGACCCTGAAATGCATCTTACTAAGTGAAAGAAACCAATCTGAAAAGGTGACATACCATGTGATTCAAATTATAAGACCTTCCAAAAGAGGTAAAACTGTGGAGACAGTGAAAAAAAAAAAAAATCAGTGGTTGCTGGGGGCTAGGGAGGAGGGACAGATGAATAGGAGAAACACAAAGTATTTTTAGGGCAGCAAAACTATTCCATATAACTGCAGTAGTGGTTACATGCCACGCTACATTTGTTAAAATCTGTAGAATGTACATCAAGAGTGAATACTAATGTAACTTATGGACTTCGGGTGATTGTAATGTGTCAATGTGTTGCTGGTGGGTGTAACTGGTGTTCCAGGTTCTTGTCCTGTCCCAGAAAGAATTCAGAGACAAGATGTAGTGGTTAAAAAAGTAAAGTGAGGATTTATTAAAGGATGGATAGTACACTATCCAGGGGAGAGCGGGCAGGCTCAGGTGAGCAGCTGCCCTGAGTTTCTTTGGCAAGTTGGTCACATAGGGTGTAAAAATGAAGGGACAGAATATTCATTGGGGAGGGAAGGGTTTGGGGTCATATTCCCTGATTCTCATATCAACTCCACTTTCCCAAAGGGAGGAGGGATTTTTGTCCTTATTCAGTCTGTATCTGAAGTGTCATGATGTCAGTGCATGATGGGTACTTCTGATCTGCAAGGCTAATTTTTTTTGAAATGTGGGCATAATGAGCAAAAGGTTACATTTGGACACTAGAAATTCCAGCCTTTTCCCACCTTCCTTTGTTGGCCTCTGGGCCACTTATCACCCCCAAAGTTGTGACCACTTATCAGCCCAGAGGTTCCTGCTTTTCTTTCTCTGCCCAGGGACTCCTGGTCCTCACATGATGTATGGTTTCCTGCATTTGACCTCCTTTCTGCCCAATTCCTACCATTTGGCCTGCATTCCCCTTTCTCTGCTCATAGCTAGCTCTCTGCCTGCTCTAACAGATGTGTAAGGCAATGTAGTTAGATAAGTGGGGGTACCAGGCAGGTAAGTGGAGGAGGGGGGATGGTCCAGAAGATGATGTTATGCCTACCTTCAGCATAAAGGGGCTTTACTTCCTCTAAATGAGTTCCAGCAAGAAATCGGTTAGGACCCGACAGCCGTGACTGTGCAGTAGCGACAAGGACCTAACGGGACTTGCCCCAGTCAATGCTAATTGTAATATAATTAGCATTGCAATTTAGCCCTTCCTCCCACCTTGGGTTTTTCTGTGTGCATCGTGGGTAAGGACATGCACAAAGGAGACAAACATGACTAAGCGCTCCAGAGGCAAGAGTCATCCATCAATCAAGAGACCACCTCTAAGTGAAGGCATAAGAAAGGGGACCAAACACAAGCTGGTACTGTGACCTGCCCGCAGATCAGCCAGCCTCTGTTTCTTGGAGGTGTGCTTTCCCTTTGCTAAAAAACCCTTTAAAATCTTTACCTACACAACACTTCATCTCCCGCCTGAATTCTTATCTTTCAGGTATGACAAGAACTGGGGTCTTTCCCTTCCCCTTTTGGGGTAACAGATGTAGGTTTATTGGCCATAGCAATGTGCCACCCTGGTGCAGTATGCTGTTAGAGGAAGAAGGGGTGTGTTGGAGGGGACAGGTTGCTAATGGGAACTCCCTGTACTTTCCACTCAACTTTGTTGTGAACCTAAAACTGCTCTAGAAAATAAAGTTGATCACAAATAAATAAATAAACATCATGCCTTAAGAGGGATGAGTTAATCAGGGGAGGTTTACCAGAGCAAATGACATCTGAACTGAGGTTTAAAGCCTTAATAAACGGAATGCTAGGGAGACAAAAGAGAAGAAAACATGTCAGGTAGAGGGGACAGCCCACCTCAGTGTTCAGAGACTTGAAAAAGCATTATGAATTTAGAAGAGCAATAGCATAGGCAGATCAGTATTGCTGAAATAGAATTTAACTAAACTAGTACCCCTAGTATTTGTATTCATATAATTTGTAAGTCTCTAAATTAAATTTTTAAAAAAATTTTTTTATTGGGTTATAGTCTGTTTATGATGTTGTGTCAATTTCCCATGCACAGCGCAATTATTCAGTCATTCTAAGTTAAATTTAATCTTCTTAACTCAGTCAGTATCTTTTGATTAATGTTTCTTATCTGAATAGAGTCACCAGTTATAAACAGAAGGTAAAAATATTTTGACAGACTGGCCTACTACCTGATTAGGCTAAATGCTTCCGGCCTCAGCTGAGGAGAGCTCCTTTAGATCTGTTCACGAAGAAAACAAGGACTCTCTGGTTCATACAGCTTCCTTTGTGTATCTGAAGACTATGGTTAAATAGTGTATAATCCTCTGAAAGAGACACTGTAGTTCACTAAAATGACATCCTGTGGCCTCAAAGGATATTTTTCCTCCATTCCTACAGGACACAAAGTGTTTTCACAGGCTTTACAAGAAAGCTCTGTTCAAGTTGCAGCACTAAGGTTTCTTTCATCCCCTACAAGATAAAACTTTACAGCAAAAGAGAAGTTTACCCATCTCTTATCACAAGAGTTAGAAGCCAGGGCACTGAGACTGGAGCGTAGATGCTTTGCTTGTAAGTAGAACCGATTCTGGTAAGATACTGTCCAAAAAAAGAGTACAGAAGCACAACATGATGAATCATTTTTTTTTTTCTACAGACTACTTTTTGATTATTCAGTTTTATGAATGCTGCCATTGATGCTAGCCTCGAGTTAGAGAAGCATTTTAGAACATAAAATACTATGGAGAGTTTGTAAGACATAGTTTGTGTGTGGGGGTGTGTTTTAACGGGAAAAAAAAATCAAACCTTGAATAGCTTTTCATTCACTGCTTATTCATTGCTTCCTTCTTTCATAAAATGATTATTGAAAGACTCCTATGTGCAAAGTTTGGGGAGGCTGGGTGGGGAAGGGAATTTGAGCGCACTCAATATGGAATCTTCATTCAAATGCTTATAGTTTTAAGCACGGTGGTTTTGCTGTTTCGTATGTATGTGCACGCATACTGACAGCATATCACATATATTACACATACATATTGACTGCATATTACACATTGGAAAGTGTATCCAAATTCACTTATAAACTGCCTTATACCTCATTTCGTGTGCTAATAGAACAGAGAAACAAATATTCAGAGATTAGATGTTTTTAAAAGCTCAGAATCACTTGGAAGTGCCTAACAAAGTAATTGACTACTTTCTGTAAATAACTTTTATTTATGATAATAAATCACATGTAAAAACAATGAAGATTGAAACTCTTTCATTGTTCTTCATCTTCTGATGGGCATTGCATAAGAAATGATACATTTAGTTACCATAAACAGATCTATCTAAATGACAGCTCCATTTATATCTGTCACTGCGTGCCCTGTTAAACTTTGCTGTTCCAGTTTTTAAAATTTCCCTCTCATCATTTGGAATTTATTCTCAGTAAAAGGGAAAATAAATATGGAATAGAAAGTGGCAAGATGGACTACTGAATATTGAAACAGAAATCTTCTTTTCACTGTGAATAATAATAATAATAATATCCTTTTCTTCACAATTTCAGAACTTGGATCAGGAGAAAATTTTCATAAAAGCTATGTGATAGTTTAAATAAACAGAATATTTTTAGAGGTGCTGATGGGATCTTTTTTGTTTTACTTATTCTAGAAGTATATATTCATATTTTAGATTTTTCTTTTAAAGATAAATTTGTATGTTACTATTCAGCAAATCTCAGTGACTAAGTAACAAACTTAGGAATTTGTAGAAAATAGTTTATTTTCATTTTCTTTCAAACAATTCCTGGAAAAGATAGATAGTCAGTGAATTGAGGAACATATGAAAATAACATCTAGTTTGAATATGCAAATGCCACTTAATTTTAAATACTAATAATATTTTATACCGCCCCTCTCAGAGAAACTACTAAATGGCAATTTCCTGTCTGCATATGGTGACAGGTTATCCAGATGGTACTGATGTTGGCTCAAAAGATGTCTTTGAAAATATCTGTTGTATTGAGCATTAAAATGATTTCCAATCAAAAATTGCTTTTTACTTTTCTTATACCAGGATGAAATTATACTTGAAAGCAGGGAAGCTACTGACTTTTTCAGATGATGGTCAAAAAAAAACCCAAACAAATTATGAACGTAAAAATAAAGAACAAATAGAATCTAAATTGTCATCTGTAAGTTCTATAAAATTATGAAAATATGAATCCAAGATCAAACTTTGGTCTAGTTTTTTAAATGTTTGAATTCAATGTTCAGATGATGTGACGGTAAAATGGCTTTCTGGAAAGGAAAAGAAGAAAACAAAACAAAACACCACCACAACAAAAAACAAGCTCTAATTTGTAGTAGTATTTACCAGTTTCCATGGTATAAATTATTCCCACCATGACTAATTTGAAGTTAGCGATGATCAACAGCCTCTCACAAAATTCCTGAAATTTATCAGTTAGTTCTTGTGAGTCAGTAAGAGCCAACTCCAGAACACCACTCACTGTATCCATGATAGAAATAGCAAAAATTCTTTCTTATAATAGCTGCCATGAAGTCCAGTTTGTTCTACTACACAAACATAGGTGTCTCAATTTACCTTTCATCCCCAATAGCCATTTTTAATTGCTAGCAACTTTGCTGTATAGGCAGCATGCACATTTAGGTAATATGGTTACACAATTGTTCTTCCTCTTGGCATCCTTCTAATAAACCTTTCTTGTTTGTTTTAGGATGTGGATGCTGGAATGCTTGGAGGGAGTTTGAATATTGTTAAAAAAAAAAGCTGCAACATAGAGGGACCACTTGACATACACAATTTATATTTCAGCTTAGCTTTTTTGAACTTGTGACATCTCTGACCCTTTGACATATTCTTAATAAGGCCAGTAAAATATTTTACTATTCTGCAATTTAAACCAGACACTTTGTTATTACAGCAAGGCCATATTATTATAGAGGTCCAAAAAATATTCTATAAAACAAGACAATGTTATTGTGAATGGTTAGCTATCAGTATAGTTTACACGGACTTTGTGACGACCTGATCATTTATTTTATTTTTTGAGGAGCTAGCTCTTGGTGGCCCAAGAATTTATTTGGTCCTTGTTATTTATTTATTTTTATCAAATGGAGTATATTAGTTACAGAACGTATTACACCAACATTTAGCAGCTTACTATAGTAATTAACATTTATTTGCCCACAGATCCATGGATCACAAATTTGGGAGAGGCTTAGCAGGGTGGTTCTGGCTTGGGGTCTTTCATGAAGTTATAATCAAGGTGTCTTCCAAGGCTGCAGTCTTTGAAGGTCTGATTCCATTGTGACTCTACCATGGCTGGCTACTTGGTGCTGGCGGTTGGCAGAAACAATAGTCCCTTGCACATGGAGCTCTTCGAAAGGCTGCTTCACTGTCCTCACACCATGGGAGCTTTCCTTTAGAGCAAGTGGTCCTAGAAAAAGCAAGGGGAAGTAGCAGTGGTTTTGATGACCTATATTCAGAATCCAAACATTGCAATTTCCACAACATCCTGGTTGGTTACACATGTCAGTAAGAGGAGAACATGGTACTCTGGGAGGATGGGAAGTTGGGAATCACTGGGGTCATCTTAGAGGCTAACTACCACATTGAGGTTTTATCTTGTTTTAAAAAAAAGCATCCTGGCAATCTGGATTTTCACTCTGCTGAGCCAGTAGAATGATACACTAAAATATTTCATTGGGTCCTAAGTGGCACTAATTTATCTATACTATATGAAATACAAAAATTATTATGAAGTACTTTTGTTTGCCTTGATGTTAATTCTTTAATAAATTCAGGAAGATGGTAAATGATCAACTCAGAGGTTAGAATTAGGGGGTCCTGTTTCATTTGTGAAATAATATAACTTAGAAGTTAACACAACACAAACCCTGAAGCCAAACTGTCTTTATTCAAAACCGAGTCCTTCCACTCACTAGCTGAGTGGTCTCGGACAACTAAATAGGTCTCTGCCTCAGTTTCCTCATCTGAAAAATCATGATAATGGAAAGTCATTTACAAGATGATTTTTAGGATTGAACTATTTGACACACGTCCAGTGTTTAAAAGAGTGCCTGCCTATAATTAACACTCTATGAATTTTGGCTCATTGCCAAAATTTGCTAGCGTTGGACTCTGACACACTTCTGTTGTTTTTGGAGGAGGAAGATGTCAGGCAATTTCCTACCTTAACTCTTCATGGCAAGCCTGCAACATGGGTCATCACTTTTTTCACTTTATACCGGGAGAACCTGAGATGAATCAAGGTGAGGTAACCAGCTTCAATAACACAGCAGGTAGAAAGAAAGAAAAAAAAAAAAAACCAATATTGTCTGAATGCTGAGGGGACATCTGGGTTTAGCACTAAAGATATTTAAAGTTTTTCAATAGTTTTACACTTAAGGACTTCACTTTTGTTAACTGCCCCATCTTATTGGCTAAAGAGAGTTACTTAGGATCTACCAAAGTTTTGATTGGACCTCAATATTCTGCTGTCTACTCTCTGGCTAAAATCTACTTTTCCAGGGCGATTTCAGATGTGAACGGTCAAATAACCAAATGCCTACTTTAATGATATGTTCCTTATAACCTTGAACTTGTGCATTATCATTAATAAAGTGATTGCATAGGATAACAACATATCTAGAAGCGTAACACCATTAACATTAAGAATAATATATGTCATTTACATTGATTTTTTTTCTTTTTTGTTGAGTTACAGTCAGTTTACAATATTGTGTCAATTTCTGGTGTACAGCACAATTCTTCAGTCATACACATATATTACATGAATATACATATATTCATTTCCATATTTTTTTCACCATGAGCTACTACAAGATATTGAATATATTTCCCTGTGCTCTATGGTATAAACATGTTTACCTATTTTGTATATACCTGTCGGTATCTGCACTTCTCGAACTCCCAGTTCATCCCTCCCCACCCCTCTCCCTACATTCAGTTTTAATGTCTGAATACTCATTTTCAAATATTGCTTAGCATTTTAGATGTAATATGGAGTGAAATCTTTTTTTGAGTGTACTTTTTATGGTGAAATTCAATCAGTCATATAGACCATCAATTATATTTAAAATTGTAAAATTGTGAAAATTTTTAACAGTGTGTATAGAAAGAGTGGTGAAGAAATTTCAAAAGGAAGACAGAAAAACATTCTCAGTTAATATAATTACCATAAGAGGGTCTATTAGCTCAATAACTATATAAAGAACATTTTTGAACTAAAATGTTAGCACATGTTTATAAATATTAAAAATAATGAGATAAAATAAGGTAGAAAAAAGATTATAATTTTAATGTTTATGGTATTGTTTATAAGCTCTATGTCTACTAAACCTTAACCAATAACTGTTATTCATGATATTAAACAAAATTTAAGCACAGTTTTTGATTTTTAGTTATTTAATTTCATTTAGGCTCTAAGGCTTTCCAGTAAAAAGTCCTGCTTGATAATTCTTCACTTCTTGTGAAGAGAAAAGCTCCAAAAACATGTGTGACTACACCTACAATAAATCATCTTTAATTCACATATGATGATATATATAGAAGTATTAAGAAAATATTAAAGAAAAAAGATGTTCCTCCCAAAATGTATTTGCTCTTGTGAAATTATGGACTTTAAAGGAAGCTTCAAGAGGAAATTTTCTTAGAGTTCTGAAACTATAAATGTTATCAACCCAAACAAAATCTTGTTGAAATAGTTGCTACTGACTGCCAACTCTTTTCAGTATTTAAAGGTGAAGAATTTTCCAGATTTGTCAGGCTGATCTTGTCCATTTATTCTGTTATTGTAACTCCATAAGAACCAGTGGGCTGCATTTGACATGGTGGTTATTTACAAGATAATAAAAAGCATATTATTTTGAAATGGAGTAATTATAACAGTACCCATTGAACGTCTCACTGAGAGTTCAGTTTCATCTCTGTGTGATGACAAAGGAAGCTTGCTCTCTTCACATGGGCAAATAGGCTGGAAATTCAAGAATGTACTTACAATTGTAACAAGAGTGTCTGGTTGAGAAGTCTGTTGAATATACACTTTAGGGCTAGATTATAAAACCATGAGAAACGGGGATGGACCTTACTTACAGGTATACTTCGGTCTTCAGCCAGTATCTACTTGTTTGGTGTATTTCCTAAAATTTGTAACTCAAATTATAGGGATTTCAACAGTTCCCTAGGAGATCATTTTATGTGCCAGTACATACATCTTTCTTTTTTTTCTCTAATATTCAAGAATAAATCCTCTTTTAAAAAATTTTATCCAAGCAATAATAAGTACTATTCAGGATTTAATGAGCTTGGTTTTCTTCCCTGTGGGGTGGAGAGGCTTGCCTGAATAAACACTCTCTTGGGCGCTGCCAGGATTTATGCAGGGGAGGGAGTGGGGAGAGGAAGCAGCATAACTTCTTTCCTGTGTTCAAGCACCACAGGATTCTGCTTAGCCCCAGGAAGTAACTGCGCTTTATGCTTTCGGGGTGGTGGGAGTTGAGGGAAAGGAAAAAGAGAAACACACACACACACACACACACATACACACACACACACACACACACACACATGGGAAAAAGGAGCATGCACTGTTTTCAGCAAACAGCCATGATTTGACCAAGTGATAGTGATCTAGAAAAAAAAGAAATCTCAGGAACAAATTCTACATAAATATGATATTCTTAATAACCAAGAAAGGAGGCAATGTCAAAGGAATACAGTCTCAAGAATCAGACAATATTACTCTAAAAGCAACTTTACTGATTGGTCACCAAATAAAAAATTACATAATTTCTAAACCTTAATTTTTTTATCATTAAAAATTCAAATAACCCTTCTGGAAGATTGTTTTGAAAGTGAATCCTCAATGACTGGTTTCTTCCCTTCAATCTTTCTCCCCACTTATTTCTTTAGTGAACTACAAAAAAATAAAATAAAGAATAAAAACATGTCTAGAGCATTTCTGGAATATTCTTATCTTGCATCTGATTTAATTACTTATTCACTCTGTTCAATATTTATTTAATGCATTTGGCTCCGGAGAAGGGTTGTTAATACAAAAATAAATAACTCTGTTAGTCCAGAACATGAACACACAAATAAACACAAAATTTTTGTAAACATGGTAAGCTCCACTCTAGAGGATGTAGTTTATGGAGAGAGTTTAAAAAGAACACAGAGGAAAGAAAAACTCCACGTGAGGTGAGTCAGGACTGCGGTGGTAGGTATGAATCTTACTTCACAGAGGCAAGGGAATGTCACACTTGAAATTAAGTTAAATGTTCTCAAGCCTCCTTCTCACTGCACTGAAGGAAAATCCTATTTTAGTCATTATTAGGTGGCCTGTGGCTTCATTAGTCTTTACAGAAGACTTCAATAAATTCTTTTGCTGTGTGTGAAGATGGAACAGATATTATCCATCATTGTTCAAACCCATATAATACTATATTTGGCAATTGGATGCCTTGTGGTAGGCTGAATAATGGTCCCCCAAAGACACCCACATCCTAATCCCTGGTACCAGTGAGTACTACCTGATATCGCCAAGGGGACTTGCAGATGTGATTAAGTTATGATGGAGAGATTGGCCTCTTTTATCCAGGTGGGTCCTAATGTAATCACAAGGATCCTAATGAGAGGGTGGCAAGATGGTCAGAGGTGGAAGTAGCAGATGAGACAATGAAAGCAAGAATTTGATATGATTTCAGGAAGAGGTCATGAGTCAAAGAATATGCAGGTAGCTTCCAGAAGCTAGAAAAGGCACAAGGAAATGGATTTTTCCTAAAGTCTCCAAAAAGAACCAGTCCTGCTAACACATTAGCTCTAACTCAGTGAAATTAATTTCAGACTTTTAGCCTCCAGAACTGTATGAGAAGTTGTGTTATTTCAAGCCACCATGTTTGTGGTAAATTTTTACAGCAGCAAAAGGAAACTAATAGATGTTTTCATCCAAGCTTGGGTTCTGGGACGTTTTGCTAAGGTGGGGAATATGAAAGCTTGGGACACTGGCACATCCTGCTCCAGAAAGTAGAGTGGTGATCTCAGCTTTTGGGTAACCAACCGATGTTTCTTTCTGAGATTAGAAAAATTCTTTCCTTCATGACTGGTACTAACAGTGGTCAATTCCTTCCAGCAAAATTTTCTACTGGGCCTTTACAGAAAATGATAGACATAGGTGGATTGTGGGCTGCAATTAGCCTGTAGGTTTGGTTTTTATCAGTATATATTTAAATTTTTATTTAAGCTTCTGGATATTTCCCATTAAAATGCATATTTATACATTCTTCTGAAAAATTGGAAAATCTGGCAAGTATGGTGTTTCCATGTGAAAACCATGGTTTAGTGTTGTCTCCTTTAGTAAAGGTGTAGTGCCTGTCAGTTAGACATCTACAGTGATTCTGCTTCACTCATTTTGTTACTTGTCAAGCTAACATTGACATCTGAGTTTGTGATCAACGCTTAATACTATTAAGATTCAAAAAGAGAGTATCTTCAGTCAGCTGCTGCTTGGGACTCAGCAACCCAGTCTCCCCATGAACAGGGAAAGCAAGAATGGTCTGGGGAGTTCAAGATGTGATGGAAATAAAAATGATGTGAACAAAATCAATCATAAAAATAAACAATAAATTATTTTGCAATAAATGCAGAAACAGTGACATTTGCATTTGGTCTTAAAGGATTAAAAAAAAAAAAAAAGAGTTAGTGACAAGATGGTAGATTACCATGAACTGATCCAAACCCTGAGATGCCTTAGAAGTAAGAGGAATATGGGGTCCTGAAGAATTTAAGGCTGAAGTTCTTGGGAGGAGCCAGAGGGCCTCCTGATCTGGGGAGGACAGAAATAATAGCTTCATTGGTGGAAGGCTGGATGCGATGGTCAGAGGATGAGTTGAAGGGCAGGCTTGTAATAAGACTGGTTGTATTTTTCCTTTCTACTGCATTCTCTGGATCATTGATGATTATTGTCTGTCTCAACAGCAGAGTGAGACAGAATCTGTTAAAGGCAACTGCATTGGAGATACATTTAGTTTTGATTTAATGGAGGATATGTGTTTGGTTTGTTGTCACGTCTCTGTACAGTTATTTCTAGCTTCTCTAATAATAGAATGGCTACATTAGAAAGCTGAGAATTGTTTCTAGGGTATCCGTGACATGCTGTAGAATATCTTATTGTATATAAATGTGCATTATCCCACTTACTGGACTGATGGGAAAGCCCAAATGGCTCAAGGAATTATAGAAAACAGTACTAATCTTTATTGACCCATTTGGGTGTTTCTGTTTGTGTCTCTATGCCTGGTTAGATTTGAGATTTTTTTTTTTTAAGTAAATAGGAAAAACACACACAAACAAAATCCCCATGAATTAGTGTTTATGCTCTCAGAGCTGCTTCTAGTGCAGGTGGTACATTAAGGAATGACTTCCTTTGCTACTGGGGGATCAGCCCTGAGCCAGAATGCAAGGTGTGTGAGCACCGAGGAGATTAAATTTTCATTCCCACATTGTCCTGTCACCAGAGCCTACTGTCCAGGGCACAACATGACAATTTTGTGCAGAGACCCTGCAGAGAACAGGTGACTGTCTTGTGAATTTGGTTCACAGAAATTACTCTTTTCCTGGATAAAGACAGACAAAGTCAAACAGAACATTTCATTAGAAACACGGAGCTGGTTGCTGGTGTACAAAGTGACAGGACAGCACATTCTCACTGAGGACGCCTTAGTTTACTCACATTGGATAGAAAAGCTTTTCCCAAGTTACCATAAATTTATAATATATATTATAGGAATAAACAGAAGTGTAGCAACTGATCATGGTTTAAATGACTGCTTTGTATAAAGTTATTTAAAAATAGATATTGTAATAATTATTATCTCTTGTCATCATTTTGCTTCTTGGTGTCAGCATTTAAAACAAAGAAAGGAGTTCAAATTATTCTTAGGGAGGTGCCCCATTTCTTGTGAGATTCAAGATATCTGTCTACATGAACAGTATTCCATGACTGTTTTACACTCCAAACCAAACTTGAAAAAATATATGTTTTTTTAAAGCATGAAAACAAATGCTTCAAGTTCCTTCTTTGTTTCCAGTGCAGTTCAGATCTCTATTTGGAGAGTTCATTAATTGTCTAGCAACGGTAATGGACAGTTAAGTGGAATGTGGAAATGATTTTCAACATCTTTCCTAGATCGGTTCCCTATTTTAATACAGAACAGGTTTCTGTGAGTTTATATGCAGTTTAAAAAATAGTTATGGTCATTGTTGTAGTCAAGCAAAGGTAAAAGTCTGTCTAAAACCTCAAGAGGCAAAGAACACCAGCAAAATTCTGCAAATATACTTGAATTTCCCTTTTTCATCTTTTCAGAAATAACAATTATAAGGAAAGTTTTGTACATTAACAGAACAGAAAATTTTTTGCTTTGTTTTGTTTTCCCCACGTCATTCTTTCCAGGTTTTATAAAGGAATACAACGTTAAGTTTCCTTTACAAGAAAGTAAACAACATGGTCTCTTCAAATTTTGCACCTTTGGACATAAGTATCTGGCTGTTGTCCTACTGTTTTCTTAATTTGATTGAGTCCAGCTCCCTAAGCTGAATGTGTGTCTGATGTGTATCTGATGAGCCAGATGCTGTGATGATGATAATGACTGAGGAACGGAGTGAAAGAACAGATCCATCTCCAACTGTTCAGCCTGAGGGATGGTGAATGCCAACAGGGTCCGACTCGGAATCCAGGGAAAACTCACATATCTCGATTGCAATGTTTAAAAGGATCTACCTTTCAGAAACCCTGGGATATTGTATGAAAACTTGCTGGGGCCTCTTTCTACATTAGCAAGATTTGACTTTTCTGAGCAACATTCATCAGACCTGATAGGAAGTCTGCCAGGCCAAATGTTCTAGCATTAAAAGTACCAATGTTTTCTCTGTAGATACAATTGTGTTAAGTTTGTGTGGTGGTGTTCCTGCAAGGAAATTACGTGTCTTGTGTGATCCTTCTCTGATCCATCACAAAGTCCAGGCTCCGGAGACACACTGGGATGCTGTTGTGAGTTTCTGCCAACTGCTTCTTCATCTAAGATACTGAGTGTCCACACAGGATATTTAGGAGAGTTAAAAATAATTAGAAGACCTGACATTTACCTTTGAGGATAATTGCATTTAATGGAGGAGACAAAGGGTTATGTGCCATTTACTTTTGCTCAGATTCGTCTCCAGTGCCCTTTCTCCCATTCTCTGTGAGTCAGGCAATTACCCACGCTTCACTGTTCAATTCAAATGCCACCGCATCGTGATGGCTTCACTGTTCTTTCAGTGAAGAATTCAGCAAGAATCCATTTCTCCCTCTTCTCCCTTCCTACAGTGCAGCGCACACCTCTAATTGAACTCTTCGTTCTACTCTGTATAACCGATTACACATTAGGAGCTCCCTGAGGACAGGAAACACATATTGTGTAGCCTTGCTGAACGTTCTAAATGCTTGAAAGCCTTGGTGACTAATGCTGGGGAAAAAAAAAAAATCCTTAGAATTAATTTCTAATTTTGCTTCTTGCCTAGCTCATGAAAATGGAATAAAAACTAATAAAAAATATAATAGAGATTTTTAATCTTTGCTCACTGTTGAGAGGTTTTCCTGAAGAAGCCAAGCTCTCTCACTTTCTCCAAGAATACCTCCTGGACACACGTGCTTTCCTGGGGCATACAGATATGAGTGTATAGCCCATCTCTGGGCTTTCTTGAACTAGAGAAAAAGCACCTGTACCCAGCATCCTGTCATTCTGATACCCTGCCCAAATCCGGACAGCAGCTGGGGAATGAATGATTGCCCAGAGCACGAAGCTGTGAGGATACAAGGCAATTGCAAAAACATTTTGGATTTTCCCAACAGCTGTAATCCAGAGCTGTTCTTCCTTCTGGCTGTTCTACTTTATTTTGACCTGCAAAAGTCACCAACGAGTTCTGTCTGCTCTCAAATCTTCCTAATCCTTCTTTGGCAGCTTCCAGTGATGGTAAATGTATTTGTTTGTGTAAACATGAGCTTTCATCCGTGCTTTAAAAAATTATCCGTAAACATATGTTAATATCGCTGAGCAGTGGTTGTGTACATTTGCAAATAAGGATGGCAGGAACACACACATGTTTTTAAAGGAGTTACAGATCACTCTTAGAGCTACAAACTTTATAATGGGGAAGAATGGAAATGGTAGAGAGCTGAAATTATTGGATAATTGGATATGAGTCGTGAATTCAAACTTCATGGAGAAAGAAAGTCTTGAGCACAGTTTTGAAGAAAGAATTAAATAAGGTAAATGTGCCAGAGAGCAATCCATTGATAAAGATGCCTTCATTGATTCATTAAATGTCTGTGATCTGATATCACGTTCAATGCCATGGACTTTCTAAAAGGCTGTGGTTGCGATCAGCCCGTGCCCAAACCTGCTGGCTTGCTCTAGCTTGGAGAAGCAGGAAGCCCTAAAATGTGAACCTTGATTTTTGTCAGATAGAAGGAGGAAAGACACTGAGGATAACCAGGAAGGATCCCACTCTTCACTGCATATCACAATTATTTTTTCTGCCCCAAACTGTGAGAGTATGCAGAGAGAGTCTTTCTCTGTAGATGTTCTCAGAGAAAACTGCTCAGATGTACTCAGAAAAATTTGGCACACTCTGCTAAATGGGCTTAGCAGGGCTCCCATGAATACATGATGGGAGGATTAATTCCTGTATTTTGCCAGGGAGGATCCAGGAACCATTTCCTCCTGTGACCAAAGGGATTTCTGGCTTTCTTGGCTGAGAATTGAAAAGATTTTAAATTATGCAGAGGCTCTGGTAGGGCAGAATACTTTTCTTGTCATTGGACTGTCTTTTGTATGATTAAATTAGGATCGCTTTGGAGTTTGGAAAGCAAAAGACCAATTGCCAAATAAAACAAACTAGATGTGTTCAGATGTTAATGGTTGACTGGAAAATGGCTTTATCTTTCTCAATGACTGGTCTTCTTTTTTTTTTTTTTTTTCCTTTAACCATATGGAAATATAATTCAGCTGGATTGTCCATTAGGAATTACAAATTTCAAGTGTAAGAACAAAATTCTACCTATATAATACACCATGCTTCGCTGACAAAGGAATCTGTTTTGTTTTACAAATAAGAGAACTGGGAGAAAAAAATAAGCCATAGGAAGTACAATGAAAAAGTTTAATATTAACTGGTGGTGGTCAGCATTGGATGTAACCATTTTTTTCAGAAATAAATGATCCAAATGATTTGTTTTTTCCCATTAAATGTAACAAGAAGTGTTTGAACAGTTGCTAGGAAAAACGCTTTATTAAATGCACTTTGGAAAGTTCAGCCACAACTTTCTCACCCTTTTCCCAGACAGTATCAAAGTCTCACTCTGTTGTCTCAGTTTAATGCTTTTTTTTTTCCTATCTGGTCGTTGAAAAAGGCATCTTGTGCTTTAACTCACTCTGAGGTCAGCCCATGATTCACACTCCTGCCAGAGGAGGCCCTCAGTGCAGATCTGAGCAGACCATGCCTTTGCCTAAGGTTTTCTTTTGAGTCACATGCAAAATCCCACCTGGTTGAATCAATGTCAAAGTTATCACTTTAAGTTCTGCTACTCACTGTATCACGCATTTTGTTCCATCAACAAATACTTATACAGAGCACCTAGTTAGTGTACCATACATTTCTAGAGTGCCTGGCTAACCAGACCCACCCTCTGTTCCTGTCCAGCTCATATCTCAGGGTCCTTTGTTCTCTGAGCTCTTCTTATTCCCTGAATCCGTATCCCTGGTAACTTCTTTGTCTTTCCTACCTTCACTTGGCCAAGTCCTTCTCACACAACACATCTTCCAAGAGGTCTTGCTCCTATGCTCTATCAATGTAACGGAGCTGGACTACAGATCCTAAAATCCCCTTCCCTGTCCTGTTCCAAGTTAGGGTTGAGAGCAGGGAAATTTGTATGAGATTTGGAAGGTGGAAATGAGGCAGGAGCCATTTTTAGGCTCTGAAGTCAGAGTGGGCAGTGTGGCAGCCCCACACCTGCCAATGACCCTCTGGCTCGCCTGTCAGGGTGGGTGGCACCTGGGCCTGCAGCTGGACCAGCTCCCACCAGCCTCTCCTTCAGCTTCCCTGAGTCCTGGGCATGTGTATTTCTGTAGCAAGAGATGCTAGCTTCTTCTGCCTATCTCTTGCATCACTGAGGTTGGAAACAGTTCCAGTTTCTCCTATGGGGTCTGGTCTGTTCTCATAAATTCTATTTTGCTCTCTGGATTCCAGTTAGGCATTGCTCTCCCCACCTTACGTCCATCTTTCTGTCTTGAATTGACCTACTGTCACCATTTCAGACTTGACACTAAAGTCAGATGTAAAAGTCTTGCATAGACTTCAACCAGCAACCAGACTTGTGTAAACTTTAATTCCTGTCCTGGATCTCTCATTCAGTGCCACTCACAGTGATTCTGATTAAAACCAGAGTGATACAGAAGTTGTTATCAGAAATGGGGTGTCACTGTAACATAACTATAAAATGTATGACATATGCTTTCAGACTAGGCAACAGAAAATACCTGGAAGGGCGCTGAGGCTATGGTTAGTGGAAGCCTGATGGGCATCCAGGAGACTGTTGGTGAGGCTCAAAGGCAAGAAGAAAAGTGTTACTGGGGCTTGGAGGAAAGGAGAACTTTGTTATATATTGGGGGGTGGTGGCATTTAGTGGAACTGTTATCTGTTATAACATAGAAAATAGAAACTATACCTAAAAAGCTGATGGAGCTGATGAAGGGAATTTTTTGCAGAATGTTTGAAGTGTTGTCAACTGAAATAAATGAGCAGCCTAAAAATTAAGAGTTATGTTTTATTGGGTGGGAGGGCTCAAACCAGGATGGTAGCCTCCCAGATCTCTCTGATGGACTGCTCCCAAGAGGTAGGGGAGGAGCTAGGATATAGAGGAGCTTTACAGCAAAGACCAGGTAGTTGGAACAATAAAAGATTACTTGTTATCTAAAGAAAACCAGGCATCTCAAGTTAAAGAATTTAGTGCTTTTCTGTGTATGGGAGGAAGCAAACATTTGGGCTCATTGAATTCATTCCTTTGACAAGCCCCTAGCTATCCAGGGCCAGTGTCCTGTCCTTTCTTATTCTGAGCCCCTCAGGGTGCACCATTGTGAGTGGCTGCAGAGGCCAGGCTGCAGGCCTGTCCTCACTGGGGGGTGGTGGCAGCTGCTGATAACTTGATGGCTTCAGCATTCTTTGTTTACTGATATGGTTTGCAGTATTTTTCCTTCACAGTATCAACTGGTTTCTTTTAGCTGCATCTCATAAACTACAGTTAACAGAAAGATGAACTAAGGAGGTTTTTAAAGCAGAAATTAGAAAATATATAAGGATCTAAGACTTGCTGAATTTGATAATAAAATTATTTCATATCCTCCTTCTCCCAAGCAAAATATACTCCACTTAAAAAAAGGCCTAAGGGCCAAGATCAAGTCCAGACTGCAGTCTGGAAAATGTGGCCTCTGGGCAGGTCACGCCTGAGGTCAAGGGTGTGATTGTAAATATTCTGTGATGACTTCAGAAAGATTTAAATCGGTGATTCATAGACCCTTTGAGATAGAAAAAAAGACAAAAAACAGAATTCTAAAGGTTAAGGATGTGCCTTGCAAATCCTCTCTACTAAGTAATGAGCTTCTAAGAATCTTAAGGGTGTTGTCTCACAGCAGCCTCAGGAGAACCCAAAGGAGAGAAAGGCTGACTTTAAAAATCATTCAGAAGTGTGACCTTTGCCCAATGAAATGTAATATAACTTCATATGTCAATAGACAAAGCAAAACAGAATGTTAAAAGAATTCTATTATCTTGGACTAAAATGTACAGAAGCAGTATAAAATGAAATGAGATTTGAAAACCCCATTGTTTTGCAGATAAGAGTTAAACTGAGGAAACTATCTCAGAATGTAATCAGACTTTGAAAGCTGCTCGAAGAAGAGCTACATTTAAGGAGAAGGAAGACTGATTCAGAGCAGAACTAGAAGACTGAAGGGCAGAGTTAAGAGTACGGAATACAATGCCCACAGTTGTTGTTCTGAGCCCAGAATAAAGAAGTAACAACGTGGACCCTCCCTGTTAGAGGTCAGAATTGCTATAGACCAGTTACTGTTTTTTCCTCTTCCTTTTCCCACTTTTTGAATGAGATGAAGGCTAATGGATGTCTCAGTGGTGTGGGAACTGCACACGGCTAAGGGCATGTGAAGGAAAAATACCGCAAACCACACCAGTAAACAAAGAATGCTGAAGCCATCAAGTCTGGTTTTCTTTAGATAACAAGTAATCTTTTAATGTTCCAACTACCTGGTCTTTGTTGTAAAGCCCCGATATATCCTAGCTCCTCCCCTACCTCTTGGGAGCAGTCCCTCTGGGAGATCTGAGAGGCTGTCATCCCAGCTCAAGTCCTCCCACCAAATAAAACATAACTCTCAACTTTTAGGCCACACATTTATTTCAGTCAACACAGGTACCCTAGGACTCCCCCACTGTTGTATATTTTGTAGGAGAGGTGGGGTGGAGGAGAAAACTTGCCTTTTATATCACTAGTCTTCATACTGAAATGAACTTATGGAAACACATCTAAAGAGCTTTATCCATTTCTGGACCTGATGACAAGGTCCTGGACCTTGAGCCTGAGCCTCATGTTGTTAATGGGATGAGGATTTTGAGGGGGGGTCCTTAAGGAAGGGACAGACTTTATATGTTGCAGAAGGGCAGGCTGTGGCAGTCTTAGCAGATTCTGACAGTTCTTATATTCAGAGATGGGGTGTGTGTCCTCACTGAATTCATATGAGTTTATGACTGCGTTAACTAATGGAGAATGGTGCAAGATACAGCACGTGACTTCTAAGGTGTGATCAGAAAGGTCCAAACAGCTTCCTCCTGGTTCTCTTGGGATGTTCTCTCTCAAAATGATAGCTGCTGAGACCTCCTTAGAACCCAGAAACAATTCTGTAGGAACTCCAGGCCCAGAACAGGTGCTCCAGTCAACAGGCACAACTGAGCTCAGCCTTTAATCCCATCTGTGGTGGTTCTCATCCTCAGAATTTCAAGTCTTCTTAGACCAGACTCAGGAGATCATGGAATGACAGCAAGCCGTCCCACTAAGCTCTGTCCAAATTCCTAGCCTGCAGAATCCGTCAGTATGAGTCAATGGTAGTTACCTAATGTAATGCCACTGAGCCGCTTGTGCTTGCTACACAAAAATATTAGCTCGAATACTTACTTTTTTATACCAACTCAGGCTTGGTTAGATAATGCCCTTCTCAGTCTTCACATTTAATTTTGCAACCCATTCTTTATGCTTACTTTACTGTGTTGCAATTTATAGGCTTACACCTGTCGCATGTATATAATATATATGCTGATGTCTATTAGTGGAAAGTAGTTGCTCAAATACTGCTACTGTTTGATGAAAAATTCAACATAACTACAAATAGTTTCAACCCTAAATACTGGTCACTCCACTTAACAACTTCAAAGACTCAGTTCATGTATGAACTGTACATTTCTGTTATGACTTCAGAAAGATTTAAATTTGTGACTCATAGACCCTTTGAGTTAATGAGCTCATGCGTGGCATTATTCTGCTTTGAGTTCTCGCTTCAACAGTAATTAAATAGAAAATCTTTGAGTCAGGCAAATGTATCTAAGTATTAAACTGAACACAGTTCTGCTCTGAGCACTACTGTCTTAACAAGACTTAACAATTTACCACATTCTCCCCTGATCGGTGGCTTATTTCTTCTCTAACATAGGCTAAGAATTCCGAATTTATGAGAGATGAGCAGTGAGGCCATGCTGCTTCTGGAATGCAGGCTTCTGCCTTTGCCCAGTAGGAGAGGTGATATGGTGTCCTCCCCGCATCCATTCATCAGAACCCCCACAAATACATTCTGCGGGAGAAGATTCCTTAACATTCACAACATGGTGTTTCTGAGGTTGGGCTTTGGAGTCAGAAAGACCATGGTCCCCATTCACCATCTGCCTCTCTGAACTAACTATGTGAAACAATCTAAGCCTCATTTCCTTACCTGTTAATTAGGATAGTAAGAAGTGTAGCCCATGGGGTTGTGGTTACACATAAAATGAGATAATGCACATAAGATATTTGGTGCATTAATAAATATTAGCTATTATTGAGACAGTGTGGAAGGGAGCAGGGCACAGTCATTCAGGAATGACAGCAATTAATACCAAAGTGGTGGAAGATTCAACCCCCAGTTGGCCTTGAGGGTTAAGATGGTGGAAGGTTTGACTTCTAGTAGACCTTGAGCTTCATTATATGCTCATTGTAACATATTAGCGTGATAAGTAACATGCCCGCAGGCGCCATGACAGCCCCAAGGAAAAAGGCCAAAGAGTGGGCTGTGGCCCAATTCCTGGGAGTCCCAGCCCCTTCCCCAGGGGAGCTGGAATGGCCCCACTTGTAGATGTGTGAAGCTACCGAGCCCACAAAAACTGGCAACACCATGCCTGGCCACCCCTTTTTTTCTCCTTTCTCTTTGGAGACGGCCCGCACTCTGTCTATGGAGTGTGTACCTACTTTACTTTAACCTGAACACCCAACTTCCACACCTCTTTCCTTACCTTTCTCTTGCTTTTTGAAACAGCCTACACTCTATGCAGTATGTATCTCTCTAAATAAATCTACCTTTACTCAACTGTGGCTTGTGCTTGAATTTTTTCCTGCATGAAGCCAAGGACCCACCCTTGGTGGGGCACGTCCCAGGGTCGCACCAAGACCTGGGACACAGCCCTCCTCATCTCCTACATCTGCTTTTCCTGCATCATTGTCATCTCCAAGCCAGTTGCCACAGGCTTAGCATCAAGTCTCTGCAGCAGCCTCTTTACCCTTAGTCCTAAAAATCGGGTTGCTGCTTCTTTTCCAGTCTCAGTTTGTCCTTTTTCTGGGCCCCTCATTTGTCTTGAGTTGTTTTTCTTCTTTTTTTTTTTTTATTTCTTGGTAGCCAGACGTCCACTGGTACCCTTTCCCAGGACTCTGAGTTGGACTTTTGCTCATCATTCTTCCACCAACGCCTTGGAACCCTGCTCTGAATCACAGTCATGAAGATGTGGTTGCTACCTGGTGCTCAGCCACCCTGATGGTAACTAATTTGAAGTCTTTGAGCTCCACAGATTTTATCTGATCCCTGACATTTTCCTTTTCTACTGTTCATACCCAGCTTCTTATCCACTGCCTGGTTGGATCCTGGAGAGTGTTACATACTTTTAAACTCTGTCTCAACTGCCAGATTGAAACTTCTCAATTAGAATTATCTTCCCCAATATGGCGGTCAGTCATCAACCGTTCTCAGTTACATCCTAAGATGATGCAATATATAGTATCTCTGCAGAAACATATATCTCTTGTCTCAGGCCAGGATTAGTTCTAGAAAAAGTGAAGAGAATTGGGCCTATAGAAAAGGAGCAAATTTTCTCAGCCATGGGGTAGGCAGAAAACAGAGAGGCTTTACTGGAAAGCAATGGCCTGATTAAGATTGTGGGAGTGTGAAATGGAAAGGGAGAAAAAATATTTGAGAGATTAAATACAAAATATCATGACAGAAAGGCATGGAGGAACTTGAGACACAAACCATTCCAAGGGTCACTGGATAAGTGGTGTACCACTATTAGAACAAGAAGTTGAAAAAAAGGAAGTGGCATGACTATCAATTCATTGAGAGAGGTAGAATTTGGGATCACGGAGGAGCAACCTGCTGGAGTTTTTTTAGTAAGAAGCTCAAAATACATTGTTAGAATTCATAGGACACTTCAGGGTAGGGTGTAAAGTTCCAGAACGCAATCGCACATCAGCAGAGGGGGAGCTGTGTGAATGAGTGAGGAAAAGGAGCAATATTAGGTGAGCATGTTGGTAGGCTGAACGTACCTGAGGAAAACATGAGAAAATGAACCAATGAAAAAACTTGGAAGGAGCTGTTCAAGATTGAAGGAGAGCAAGGAGTGTGTATTCATAGGGATGTCTAAGGAAGTGGATTTCAAAAGAATGGATTATCAGTAGTAACCAAGGCAGCAGAAAGGTCAAGGAAGATGAAGTAGAGAAACCACTACTGAATTTTAAACAAGATAAATGGTGTCAGCCAAGAGAGCAGTTCCAGTACACCTATGAGGATTAAAGCCAGCTTTCATATGATTAAAAAGGTCATGAAAAATTAAACAGTAAAAATTGTATTTCTAGCATCCTGAATCATTCATCTTAATGCACTCCTACAGTCACTGACTCTTGAAGTTCCTAGAAACTTTTGAGATCTCATAGTTCAACATCTCAGAGTGAAATATCTCGGGAGCTGGTTAAGTTTAAAACCTCTGTACTTTAACTTCCAAGGACTTTTTGGGAATTCACTCTCAGGAGATAATTTATTCATTTGTTAAAAGAATAACTCGATGACACATCGAGTTGGTATGTGGGTGCCTTGGTGTTGTTTTGCCCATGTGTGAGCTCTGAGTGTCTGTATAGCTGTGGTTCTTTAGGATCAGATGTTGGCTTCTTTTTCTCTTCCTCCTCCTTCTTTTTCTTTGGTAAGATTTATAACGTTGTTTTTGTGGCTCAAGAGTCCAGCAAGTGGGATACTAATACGGGGATCTGTCCCAGGTCAGGATGCTAAGTGTCTTGCTAAAAATCCGCTTTGGCAGTTTCAAGCAAGATAATCATTCCACTTCTGTCTTTCTCACCCTTTGCATTTCTGAATCTGAATTTCTTATTCTTTTACCTCTTTGATATGATCACCTGTGCTGGAATAATTTCATTTTTTGTATTTTCCTGTGATGGCAGAGGCATGGAGGATAATGGTGCTCAACTTGTTTTAAAAGACCTTGAAATGAGAATATAGGAAAAGATGGCTGTAGACCTTGAGGATCAATAATACTGATTCATTTAAAAACCTTTCCAAGGAGTACTTCTGAAAGGCAGAGCCAGCACTGGAAACTAATTTTATTTTTACACTCTAGTGTTAAGATGGAAGCATTCTCTTTAATTAATACCATTTTAGTATCATCATTATGCCTGGATATGAGAAATTCTCACAAATACTGTAGTTAATCATGAAGGTTGGAAATCAGCTCTGTGTAATTTTCTCACGTTAATTCTCAAATGACATCATTTCTTTTATAAAATAAAGTTTAAATTCTAATGTATATTTTAAGGAAGAACAAATATCCCTAAGCCTAGAGTATTTTAGACTGCTGTTTGACATAACCACCAACAATCAACTGTTTATAAGTTTATTTCTTCGGTACGTATTGTTGAATTCAAATGACAAAAGTTTGTGTTTATAACTAAAAAAAAAAAAAAAAAACTACAAAAAAACCAGATAACAAATGTCGGTGACCATGGGGAGAAATTGGACCCTTTGTACCCTGCTGGTGAGAAGGTAAGATTGTTTAGCCATTGTGGAAGGTAGTTTGGCAGTTCCTCAAAAGGTTAAACTCAGGGACCCAGCAATCTCACCCTTAGGTGTCTACTGAAAAGAACTGTTAATTATAACAAAAACTTGTACACACACGTTCACAGCAGCACTGTTCACGATAGTCAGAAAGCAGAAGCAAGCCCAGGTGTCCATGGGCAGATGAACGGATAAACAAATTTTGATGTACACGTACAATGGCATATTACTCGGTAGTAAAAGGGCTGAATACTGACACGCTGTAACATGGATGAACTTCAAAAACATTATTCTAGGTGAAAGAAGACAGACATGAAAGGTCCCATATCATATAATTCAATTTATGTGAAATATCCAGATAGGTAGATCCAGGAGTAAGAAAGCAGATAGGTGGTTAGCAGGAGCTGATGGGAGAGAGAGAACTGAAGAGTAACTACTTAATAACTACGGAGACTTATTCTGGTATGATGGAAATGCTTCGGGACTAGATAGTGGTTATGGTTGCCCAGCATTGTGAATGTACTAAATGTCACTGAATTGTGCACTTTAATAGTTAATTTTACATCACATGAATTTTACCTCAATAAAAAAAAGCTTGTGTTTGTATAAATAACTGTTTAACTTGAAGATTTAGGCAATTTTTCCCAGCATATTATATCGTGTGCAGTTTTATTTGCACCTTATAGAGTTAATTGTAAGTTTCTACATCACAAAGGAAGATGATGAGCCAAGGTTTCTAGTTCCCACTTTTGGAATTTCCATCAGAGGTGTGCCCTGTTTTAAACCATATCCAGTAATTAAAACAGACATTGGAAAACAGATTACTGTGGGCTTATTCACTTTCCAACATATTTTTTAAACTGTAAATTTGACTTGCTCAGAATAATTTAAAATATTGGATTGCTCCAGTCTTTAAAGTTGGAAGTTATTTTCTAAAATGTAATTTGCAGACATTTCCACAGACATTTCAGGGACGTCCCTTTGCCAGCAAAATTTCACAACAGTCTCCAAAAATTTAATTTTCTTTGTCATCCAGCTGGAGAAGTAGTTTACCTGACTTGCTTGGTTCTAGTAAGCATTGAAGGGAGACACACTTGGGCATCATCCACTGGTGATTTGTGGCGAAGTGGAATATTACGATGACAAGTACAACAGAGTCCTTACGCACCACTCACTTGGTTGCATTTTATTAGCAGAAAAATATTTTGAGGTTGCCCGTGCACCACTGCATACTATTACAGCTGGTTCCTATTAAATATAATAATTTGGTTTTCCTCTTTGGGACATTTCTTCCTGAGGCCCAAATCTTTGGTCATGGAATTGAGTGGGGACAAAGGGACAGATATAGACAGTTTCCCTTGAGTAACTTGTTTCTGTTAGAAATGTATGACTGAATTCTTTGTTTCATTTTAATCCTTCTATTTGGTAGATATTTTGTAGAATGAGAATAATTGCTACTGATGGCACCATTAAGCAAAATGTAATTGGCTAAGGATTAAATTTTTTTTTCTTTCACTCAGTTTTAACCTCTGAGGCCACAGAAATCCATAGTTAAATATTTCAGGATATCTTAAAAGATAGAAAGTAAGGAGCTATATATATATATACATATAGACAGGTGTTTATGTCACTTTTCTTCATGAAAATAAATTTCCTTTCCACACCACTAAAATAGAGCGCATGTCCACTGGTGACTGGAAAATGCTACCTAATATTGCTACCACAGATGTGTACATCATTTTAATCATAGAATAAGGCCATGTTTCATTAATGATGATTATACATGCCCTTCTATTCAGAAAAGGAATCCCTTTGCATATTTTATTTGTATAAATATGTGCACTCAGCAAAAGGCTTATCTTTCTATCTTCTTTAGTTATAACTCAGTTCCTCAGGATGGTACTATCTGAATACGGCCATGTGTTAATTCTAAAGTTATAAATCCACTGCCATTTTCAAATAGTAGCAGCAAATTATACATAAATTGGAAGTGCAAAATCATTACCAAAATCTGTTTAAAATTTGGATAGCAGACATTGCCTTGGAGGTCCAAAGAATAGAACAGAAATACACTTAAACAACTCCAATATTTTAGCTACTTATATGCGTGGCAACCCAACGAACTATGCAAAGATTCACATATCTGAGGATCAGAATAAACCAGAAGCTAAACATAACACTGTGATGCTGTTTTTACATTTAAGCACTTGAAAATAAAAGTATTGCACGGCAGCAAGAATGCATGGCAATTTAGTCATCTTCCTACTGTCCTTTTCAGGTCAGATCAGGACTTTATAACAGAGTATTCATTTGTATTATGGACTTCATATGTTTCTGATCTTGAAAAAGAAGTGAGAGTATCTGAGATAATTTTTTAAAAATATTGTATTGGGAAAATAAAAAAAAATAGAAAGTCTAATTTGGAAAGGAGAAAGATGAAAAGAGGCAATCAGTTTTCTTTTAATTTCTTAATTTTATAGTGTCTACTGTAGGTAAGACACTGCTCTCCTTGGCTAGGTCCAATCATAAACTCATTGCACTTTTTTTCGAGAAGATTAGTCTTTTTCCCCATGTGTGCATGCAGACATGCACATAAAGGGAGTGACTTGGGTATAAAAATAACTGTAGTGCAAGATGGAATCACATTTTAAGGAAATTTGGAGGAAACCAGTGATAGCTGATTGAAGAAAGCCTTTCTGGAAGGGTAAGATTTGCATTTGGTAAGTGATGTTTAGGAAAAGGGTGTGGAGGGTGGAACCTGAATCCATCCTGCTTGCTGCTGTAACCCAAATGAGAACAGGTCCCTGGAACAGGGAAGAGCTCAAAACATAATTTTTTCAAGTAAAAGAACATCAGGCCAAAATGGCGGGAGCGATTAGGGGGTGACTGTAGGTACAAGGAACAGCATAAAACAGGCAACAGGGAATAAACAAAGAATTTGGGGAAACAGTGGTCCATCCAGTTTTTCTGGGATTTTATGGATGCTAATAAAAATGAAAACTAGTATTTGTCAAGCACCTGATTTTCCAGGTTTTGTATATTACCTCAGCTCTTCATTTTGCAGGTGAGGAAACTGAGGGTTAAGTTACTGTAGGTGAAAACATGGTAAGTGCTAGGTTCTATTTCTGGTAATGGTCAGGTGACCTTCTATCAGACCAAGTGCTCCACAGATAACAATTATGAATCCAGAATAACCTGTGAAAAGCAAACTGACAAATATACAGCATTAATCAAAGCAAGGACAGATGTTGACACTTAGAAAAAGGTAAGAGATTGGGTAACTCTCTGCTGTTAGGTTCAGATCTTTAGGAAATAAGGGAAGAGCACAGGGAAAGGTGACTATATGGGGAAATATGGAAGTCAATGTTTTCCTATTAAGTTCTTTAAAAACACATATGATGATTTAAAGCAAAAACTGTAATATCATATTGGGCGGTTTGTAAACTCTATAGATCTGATTTGTATGACAAGTACAGAGAGTAAAGGATTTAAATGGCAGCAGGATTTCTAAATTTCTTATGTATAAAGACAATATTTTGTGTGTGATGTTCCTAACTTTTTATAACTAAACTTTTTATTTTGAGATACTTGTAGATTCATAGGCAGTTGTAAGAAATAATTCAGAGAGATCTGGTGCACACTTTATTGACTTATGCAATGGATTATCATGAGCAGGTTGATTCCTTAGTTGTCCTTTTATAGCCACACTGATTTCCCCACTTCTGTCCCCACTTTAACTCCTGACAACCATTAATCTGTTATCCATTTCTAGAATTGTGTCATGTCAAGAATGGTTACAAATGAAATCACGTGGTGCGTAATCTTTTGGGACTGGCTTTTTTCACTCGGTATTCTTCGGCGTTTCATCCAAAGTGTTTGTGCATCTCCAGTTTGATCATTTTTATTGGTGAACAATATTCAATGGCCTGGATGTACCATGTTTTACTTAATCATTCACTTGCTGCAGGACATCTGGCTTGTTTCCAGTTGTTGGCTATCACAAATAAAGCTAGACTGATCACTCAGGTACTGGTTTGGAGTGATTGTAAATCTCCATTTCTCAGAGAAAAATATACCCAGGAGTACAGTTTTGAAGTTATATACTATGTACAGGTTCAGCTTTTAAAGGAACTGCCAAACTGATTTCCAGACCGGATGTGCAGTTTAACCTTCCCACCAGCGACACATGAGTGATCCATTTCCCCACATCCTTGCCATCATTTGGGCTTGTCACTCGTCTCGATTCCAGCCAGTCTGATCGGTGTGCACAGCTCATAGTGGGGTTTTTGTGTATTTCCCTAGTAGCTAGCAATGCTGCACATTTTTCATATGCAGATTTTCCATCTGCGTATCCCTTTTTATGGTGAAATATCGCTTCATCTTTTACAGGCTTTCTAATTGGATTTTTTGTCTTTTACTGTTGAATTTGGAAAGTATATCTATTCCCTCTTCCTGGAAGTCAAAGCCTGTGATATTTTCAACGCATCATTGTGTACAAGTAGCTGCACATATTTAAAGCACACAGCTTACTACGTTTTTATTGACATATACACCTGTTACATTGACAAATTGATCCTGATTTTATATGGACATGGCAAGGACCTAAAATAGCTAAAACAATTTTGAAAAATAACAGTTGGTGGAATTTCTATCTTTAAGACTGACTATAAGGATTTAGTACTTAAAATTCAGTTGTCAACATATTGTGGTATTAAAATAAAGACTAAATAATTGATGGGATAGGAGAGAGTGTGCCTGGAAATAGATTCATGCATATATATATATATGTTATTCCATTTCATCACAATGATAACACAGCAATCCAGCTGGGAAAGGAAAGTTTTTTCAATAATTTGTGCTGACCAACTGATAGGCCCACAGAAAATAGTAATCTTCAACTTCTAGTTTACCCTTTATTTAAAAATTAATTCCAGATGGCACATAAAATGCTATTAAATAATGAAAATCAAAGGACAGCAGAAGAGATTAGTCTATGTAGAACATTTATGGATGGTTCTCTTAGTAGCTGAGGTAAAAGGTAATAAGAAATTGCAAAGAGGGAGAATCTCTGAGCATCTGTGTAGGGTGGGTGGAGGGAGGGAGCTAAGGAGTGAAATTTATCAAATGTAACTGTGACTTTGTCACTGGGTGGCAAAGGGGTTGTGAACATCTCAATGGAAATAAGGAAAGAGGACATAGAAATAAAAGCCATGTGTTCCCATTGGATAAGTCATAAATACCTAAAATGTTAAGAAGGGTTGTGACCAATTTTTATCCTCATAACCACTGGGAAAAAATGCACAAATGTTACAAAAATGCAAAAGCAATGGAGAGCAGGAAGGGCTTGCCTCTACGGAGAGCTGCTTGCCTAGTTAATGAATAGTTGAGGGGCTGTGGGATTCTCTCCTTTCATCAGTGACAGAAGATGTGGGCTGGGAATGAGTGATTGCTAACATCTGGCAAATTTTAGTTAAGACACTTTTCAGTGAACCAAATTATGTATTTTGTGTGTCTGTTTCTCATGGGTCATCAGGTAGATGAATCAATGAGGTTACTGATTCATAATTTTTGAAAAATTTTTTTAGTTTCCTAAGCATCAGTTCTTATCTTGGGTTGATGAAAGCATGGTTCTTCAGCCAGACTGCTTCTGCTCAGTGTACTGAGGTTGTAGTCTACAATAGTTCACATCACTGTTAAAGTACAACTTCATTGCACCCAATAGATATTAGCAGCACAAAAGTATTTAATTAGTAAGGTGGGCAGACTAAAGAAAAATACATGTTTCTATTATAAACATTGAAAATGTTAAAGTAAATGTTCTAAATTTATATCCTCCAAAGGAAAATATGGGTTTATGTCATAAAAAAAGTCCAAAACCCCTGTTTTACAACACATAACTGAAAAGATATTCATAAGTTTACCAACTAAATGAATTTTGTTTGCTAACTTATTTCCTGTATAGAAAAGACAACTCTTTCATGAGATAATGACATTTCACTTTCATTAATTTAAACTTAGATACTTTCAGATATTTTAACTTAATATTAATTTTTTTCAATTCTAAAAGTGAATTTCATCTTTAGATTATTATTATTTTTTTATTGTCTCCTCTTGTTTTATTTCCCTTTCCTGATTCAGTTTTGTGCTAATTCATTGAAAATCCACGTAAGGAGAATTTATGTTTTATTAAGTCTCATGTCACAAAAACAAAGCCTAACAAAATGTCTTAAATACAATAGAAAAAGTAAATGGCTGAATGAATGTTGCTTGAAACCTGTATCAAGCATTTACTGTCTTAGAATAGATTTTTCTGTGATAATGTGTTAGTACTATTAACAGTTTATAATGTTGTGTCAATTTCTGGTGTATAGCAATACTATTATGATTTTTAAACAAATATTTTTATTATTATTTTATTTAATTAATGTGAAACTTAAGAAGCAATGTGTGAGAAAATATCTTTTATTGATACATCACAATGTGTGATTACAGTTGTCTATTATTTAATCCAAGAAGAAATAGAAAACTACTCACACAGAACACAAATTTTCATAAGCCTTTTTGTTCCAATTTCAAGTATTCTTGGCCAAACCTTATAGAAAAAAAAAAATCCCTACCAATAGACTAATAATTTCTCTTTTTGTATATTCTTATATTTTAAATTTTGCTTGGTATTTCCATGCGTGTCCTGCTATTACTTGACATTCTTGATTATTTGAAATACAATGTATCAAATCCAACTTCATTATTTTCTATCTCAAGAAGGCATAATATTACAATTTCTCCAGATTCCTAAATTGTACCTGTTATGTTAACATTCTCAGCTAGATCATAAAGCCTTTCCATTCCCACTGACAGTGTAGGGGGTTCTTTTTTCTCCATACCCTCTCCAGTGTTTATTATTTGTAGACTTTTTAATGATGGCCATTCTGACTGGTATGAGGTGACACCTCATTGTAGTTTTATTTTGCATTCCTCTAATAATTAGCAATATTGAGCATCTTTTTATGTGACTGTTGGCCATCTGTATGTCTTTTTTGGAGAAATGTCTATTTAGGTCTTCTACTCATTTTTTGATTGTATTTTTGATAGTAAGTTGTGTGAGCTGTTTGTATATTTTGGAAATTAGTCCCTTGTGGGTTATGTCATTTGCAAATATTTTCTCCCATTCTGAAGGTTGTCTTTTCTTTTTGTTTTGAATTTCCTTTGCTGTGCAAAAGCTTGTAAGTTTAATTAGATCCTATTTGTTTATTTTTGCTTTTATTTTCATTACTCTAGGAGCTGTTTCAAAAAAATTGCTGAAATTTATGTCAGAGTTCTGCCTATGTTTTCTTCTAGAAATTTTAGAGTATCTGATCTTACATTTAGGTCTTTAATCATTTTGAGTTTATTTGGTGTATGGTGTTAGAGAATGTTCTAATTTCATTCTTTTACATGTAGCTGTCCAGTTTTCCCAGCACCACATATTGAAGAAAGTGTCTTTCCTCCATTGTATATTCTTTCCTCCTTTGTTGTAGATTAATTGACTGTAAGTGCATGGGTTTATTTCTGGACTTTGTAGCCTATTCCATTGATCAATGTGTCTTTTTATGCCAGTACCATACTGTTTTGATTACTGCAGTTTTGAAGTGTAGTCTAAAGTCAGTGCAGCCACTTTGGAGGACAGTTATGGAGGTTCTGTAAAAAACTAAAAATAATCTCATCATATGATCCAGCAATTCCACTCCTGAGCATATATCCAAGGAAAACTCTAATTCAAAAAGACACATGCACCCCAATGCTCATAGCAGCACTATTTACAATAATCAAGACATGAAAACAACCTAAATGTCCATCAACAAATGACTGGATAAAGAAGATGTGGTATATATACAATGTAATATTACTCATCCATAAAAAAGAACGAAATAATGCCATTTGCTGTAACATGAATGGATCTAGAGATTATCATATTTAGTGAAGTAAAGATCAGCTAGAGAAAGACAAATATCATATAGTATCACTTAAATTTAGAATCTAAAAAAATATATATATAAATTCTATTTACAAACTAAAAACAGACTCAGACACAGAAAACCAACTATGGTTACCAAAGGAGAAAGGGCAAGGAGGGATAAATTAGGGGTTAGGGATTAACAGGCACACATTACTATATATAAAATAAATAAGCAACAAGGGCCTACTGTATAGCACAGGGAACTATATTCAATTTCTTATAATAACACATAATGCAAAATAATCTGAAAAAATATATGTATGTATATATATAACAAAATCACTTTGCTGTACACCTGAAAGTAACATTGTAAATCAACTACACTATTTTTTTTTTTTAAATAGCCTTTCCTTAAAGAAGCTTTTACCCTTCTGCATGTGTTTTTACCCTTCTTTCTATAGCTCTGCTGGCACATTCTAAAACCTCAATAGTACCTGTACATTTTAATTAAATTTAGGATCCAAATCTTAAATGTGTATTCTTCCAAACTTCTTTTCTCATATATCCTTTATATCCAACCAATTTCAACTTCCCACAATTTTTCTATGCAGAACAGTAATAAGTACTACCTACAGTGTGAACAGTATGTTATGCACTTTGCTCAGCATTCAGTTTTACCCATCTCATTCAATCTCCACGCCTGCTTGGATCCAGATCCAGTTGAACCATAGGGAATTGGTGGCCAAATATCAACTCGAGTCACTATCAGCCCTGGCTCTTTAAATCCCCATACCATCCATGAAGTATGTTTGCTTTATTAATCTCATCTTAAGAAGAAGGTCCTGAGACTTAGGGAAGTTAAGAGACCTACTGAATGCCACACTGTTAGAGATAATGGGAAATGAGAACTAAATTCAGGCATATTCAATTCCAAAGCATCAACACAATCATTTGTATTCCCATAAGCACAACCCTATTTTAGCTTTTATCATTTTTAACTTGAATAAGCCTCTGGGTTTCTAACTTATGGTCTGTCTTGGATAATCTACATGGAATACCCACACCAACTTTTTTTTTTTTTTATTAGATCTCTGTACCAGAATATAAAGTGATTTCTTATTACTTATGGAATAAAATCCAAATTCTTTCTCTCTTTTGTGGGGTAACTTGAGATAAAACCAGTGACAAGAAGAGATAAATTATCATAAGCCTTATAGAACAAGAGAAGAGATGTAGAAAAAGACAAACTGAGGAAGCTAAATTTGTACTGGGCATTTGGATTATATGTGTCCTTTTGAAAGTTGAGGATAGATAGATAGATAGACAGACAGATAGATAGATAGATAATATACCTCCTCAGTCAGCTCAGGCTGCCATCACAAAATGCCATAGACTGGGTGTCAGAAACAACAAGAATTTATTTCTTATAGTTCTGGATGCTGGGAGGTCCAAGGACAATATGGCAACTGATTTGATACCCAGATGAGGGCTCATTCCTGGCTTGTGGTTGACAACCTTCTCATTGTCTTTGCAAGGAGAGAGAGAGAAAGCCCGTCTCTCTCTCTCTCTCTTTTCTTATAAAAGCATTAATTTCATCACAAGGACTCCATTCTCATGGCCTCATCCAAATCTAATTACCTCCTAAAGTTCCCACCTCTAAATACCATCACATTGAGGGTAAGGGCTTTAGGATATGAATTTGGTGGGACATAAGTATATATATAAATATACATATGGAAAGACACAAGAAGAGAAGTAGAGTTAGGGTTTCTGGAGTGGCATTTGTAGGTATTACTTTGATAAGCAGAATGAGTAAATTCAAAAACATAAAAATTGTATCACTATTAAAAAATAGTTTTACCAAATGGAACCATCACTTCAAATCTCTTCTTTGTGCCATTCATTGTTCTAGATTTATGCAGACATGATAAAATCTCCATTTTTTGGAAATTGGGAAATAAATAAATAGAGAAATCAATCTGAGTTGCCCAAGTTACAAGGCTAGATCTCACTTGTGGGATTTTAACTGGTGTCCTGAGTCCATAGGTAATGTTTATTCTACCCTACCACACTGGATGATCACTAGATGGTGAACAGATGATGGAATATAAAAAAAATGGCAGTTTTCATATTTGAAGAACAGACCCAACTTTGCTTGAGGTTCATGTCCACTTAGAAAGTGAAAGTCCAAGATATGAAAAAATGGAACAGATTTCAGCAGCCAGGTTTCCATCGGTTAAACTGGATGCAGTTGGCTTGGGTCTTCCTACACAGCACGCACTTTATAAGTGAGTTGCCAACTAACCACAGAGTCCTTCAGATGGGCCTTATCCATAAAAGTCATTTACAGAAAGACCACTCACTCAGCTTTTTCCCAGAAAGCTAAGCAAGAGTATCACAGACCTTAAATTAATATGATTTTGGGGATAATTTGCATTTCAGTGTGTAAAGGATGTTTTACACATTCTGTAATAAACTGAGATATTAAAAATAAAACAGACCTTTATTATCATCATTTTTAGAAGAATCTTTTTCAAATACTTTGTAGATACTTAAAATGCAATTAATTTTAATAGGATATCTGCTATCAGGTTACATATAAATTATGATAAAACAGTGATGTTAATAATGATATAATACAATGCATTACTCAAGCCAGGAAAATTTATAGTGCTCACCATAAGCTGTTTGCATATTATCACCATTAAGATCCTTTGGTATGACCTAACTAAAATTTCAATGTTTATTTTTTATTTAATGTCTGAATCCTATCTTTCCATTTTGTAAGAATGTTTTTTGCTATGTAAAGGATAATTTTACCTTTGAAAGGTGATTTTGGTTAATATTTCTTAAAGAAATATGACATATAACCATACTCCACAGGTTCTAAGGTACATAGCGCATGTGCACTTTCTGTATGTGTGAACTTATATTGTGTGTTGTTAATATTACAGACAACCAAGCTCATGTTACAATTTATTAGTCTCGCTTACTGAACTACGTATCTTTATCTCCACTCTGCTTTATTGTCTTCTTATTGTTAAACCTGAAGTAGAAGGTAATTAATTTCACACTTGCCATATAGAACAGCACAATGACCTTGAAATTCAGATAACAAATGGGCCATTTTTTCTACTGAGACTTTTTTACTACTGCCCTGTGTTCCTCAAGGCATTCCAATACACAGCACTCTGTTTTATTCACATAAAACTTAGACCTTGACATTCAATTCTATATCCTCCCGGCTTTTCTGCAAAGGGTATTTTATCTCAACTCCCCTTAATGAACATGATTGTTTATCCTGTTACACCCAACACTTGAACATTTAGACATTTGAAAAAGAGAACCGATTTTTCATAGAACACTACGTGGCAAGTAATTTTACTTATGCTAGGTGCTAAAGCATTTGAAGTTTAAAGTCATATGACTTCATGTAGGATTTGTACAGACATGATATAGACCATCATGATTATAAAGGATTTTAGAATAATTACCTTATTTAAGTCATAAAGATGTTTGAAAGGGTTTTTGATTATGTTAATAGCTTAATAATTATAGTTTGAATCTGAAGCAGGAAATCTTGAAAATGAGTCCATTTAGATGAAATTATAACTAGTTGACGTGCTCAATTCTTTTAAGCAACTAGTCATAAAAGATAAAAATAAATAAATAACCAGATCAAATCATATTTTTGGCAGTGTATAGCAAACAGATTGGCTGAACATCTTACACTAAGTGGAAAACTTTTTGTAGACATAGCCTCAGGTCTATATACAAGGGACAACTTGCTTTATTTTTGTTTTGACTCGAAGTTCTGGTCTAAGGTTTCCATAGCCTTTGTCTTGAATAGTTATACTGGATCATTTCTCACAGAGGCTTGCAAACTTGACCATGTCTAAAGCACAACATTTTATTTTCTTAAAGAAAATTATGACCTTTATGAGGAACTGTCATAAAGTGATGAGATGGCCCTTATACTTCTTGTAAATTGGCAGTGAAAGTAACTCTAAAACAGAAGTTCCAAAGAACATTTTGAATAATCGGAGCTTTGTTGGAAAAGTGCTCAGCATCTGGATACAACTGTCTTGAAGGGTAACGCTTATTTTGTTATAGAAGTTCTGACATATCCTTGTTGCAAACAAACAAAACAAACAAAACCCCCGCAGAACAATACAAAATCAGTCACATCGTTTTAGATTCCTCAGCTCTATCAATTGTTAGGGAGTTATAGAAAACTGAAGATGATTTGTTTTTCTGGAAACTGCTTACATTAAAGTGTTTTGGGGAATGTGGCCTGATAATTACAGTTCAAGCCACTTGTGATACAAACCTGCTGTAAAGGAGAGAGACAGTGAAATAAGTTTGCTGCTGAGAGAGCAAAATAATGAGGGAGGAAGCCAAGAGGTCCTGGTTGTTCAAGTCTGACTCAAGCCTAGGTTTATGACATCAGATTAAAATGTGGGTCCTCCAGGGACCTGTGCAGTCTTGCACAGCTTTTTAGGGTAGGAGAAAAGTGACATATTGTGGGCAGAGGTACTGCTGAGAAATAAGAAAAGGCATAGAGCACTGGTTGGTGTTCTCAGGGACAGGCTACTAGGGGAGTGTGCCCAGCACAGTAGCTAATGTAGACTTGAGCATTTAAGGCTCTTGCAACTTGTGACTCTGGTTTATCTGTCAAGTTCATTTCAGATGATTTTTTTTTTTAATTTCTTTAAATCTGAGAAAGTGAGAAAAAATAGAGAAGAATGGCTAAATTTTCACCCAGGACTCAATACGAAAGTACTGGGGAGTAGGGAAAAAAGCATCAAAATATCAATCTTACATCTCACAGTCCACTCATTATTAAAGCTGATTCAGTCTTCTACATTTGAAAGGAGCACTCATATACTAAATCAGAGGATTCGCCTATTTCTCCCAACTGCCCTTTATTCCTGAACACCTACTAAAGTAAGAAAACTTCATGAGCTTAATGATAGTTAATCAACTATTGAGATAGGCTGGTTCTTCTTTACTTTGTTGACTAATGCTTTTTTTTTTTTTTTTTTTTGCTATGTTTGAGGAAGGTACGGAGTTAAAGGGAAAGGCATAATTTAAAGGTAGCTGAATGGTTTCCTCACACAATGCACACAAGTTCCACTGTTGTTCCTAGGATCACCATTTGTGAACTAATTTAAAAGTTTCCCTCTTTTTGAATCTGTATTCAAATCACATTGTGAGTTAGTCCCGGAAGAGGCTATTCCAGACAGAGGCTCAGCTTTTCAAGGAAGCATTCATGTTCAGCTTTGATGTTCAGCAAACAGCTGTTCTTTAAACCTCAGATCTTTTTATTTATTTATTTATTTATTTTCAGTAAGCAGTTCAGTTGACACATTAGATAGGACTTGAGAGTTGTCTTGGAGAAATGGTACTGAAACTCCTCTTGGAGTGATGAGTGCGATACCCACCCCCCTCCCCAAGATCATATAGAGTCATGACACAGGGCTGTATTGCCTTTGGTCTTGCTAAGTTCCTAGATGAGCAGGGCAGATGGATTGGAGGAATTGGGTTAAAACTGAAACACATGGCACATAGCAAATCAGAGGCTGAGGGGCTGTCAGAGAAGGGCACCAGGGGACCGCTAGTGGCAACATAAGGATAGCATGCTAAACTAAAAACAAACAAGATTAATTAGTGCTATCACTGTGGGATGTGGGATTGGAACCATCTCCTCCATCTTCACCAATGAATTCAAAAACCCAGGAGCTGCTTAGGACATTGGATTTCCTGGACTTCATTTATTTTTCTTTACTTGTACACTCACATTCATTGCAGCATTATTCACAATAGCCAAAAAGTGGGAATGACCCAAGCACTCATTGACCAATGACTGGATAAACACAAGGAGGTATAAACACACAGTGCAGTAATATTCAACCTTAAAAAGTAAGGAAATCCTGCCATGTGCTACAATGTGGGTGAAACTTGAGGACAATATGCTAAGTGAATGTGCTTCATAAAAAATAATAAGTTAAAATAATTTTGTTTAATATGCTAAGTGAAATAACCAGTCACAAAATGGATAAAAACTGCATGATTATATTAGACATCGAAAATAATCAAAGGTGGTAGAAACAGAAAGTAAAATGATAATTTCCAGGGCCTGGGGAAGAAGAAAATGAGGAGTTATTACTTAATGGATACAGAATTTCAGTTTGGGAAGATTAAAAAGTTCTGGGACTGGATGGTGGTGATGGCTGCACAATGGTGTAAATGCACTTAATGCTACTGAACTACACCTTTAAAAATGGTCACAACAGTAAACTTTAACAAGTGGTCTTCACACACATACCAGTTGATCCCATCTGAGCAAGATTCATCCTGCCAAGATGAGGAGACAGCTCACTTTACCTAAAATCAACAAACTTCTCTAATTCACCTACTACAGATTATTTTCATATAATAGTACGTAGACTGGAAACAGACGTAGGTCAATTTGAACCTGAACATTGAGGAAAATCCACAACATCGAGGTTCTGTGGAAACGAATTTACCATGAGTTATTCTGGTTTTATAATTTTGACATGACTTTTTGTTTCAGAATCCATTTTAAGTAAATTTATATTATTGAAAGTACACAGTAAAGATCACATATTTGAATTCAGAAGCCAGGTTTTCCCTCAGAAGCAGGTTGGGGTCTAACAATCAAGGGCACGCTCTTTGAGTGTTAACTGATTCAGTTGGACACTATTGACCTAATCTTTTGAACCTTGTTTCTTGTTGCTAAACAACTTATTAGTTCAACAGCCAAGTAAAATGTTTACTCCCTTTCTCTTCTTCACAGAAAGTGGAGGACAGTGGAACTTGTATATTCCATAGGTAATTATTCATTTAGTTTAAGAGAAAATTAGGAAATTTCTTTATTGTAAATCTACCTGGATTGTATTTTTTTGAAGCATAATTAAAATACTTGGAACACATGTACATGAAAATGATGCTAATTTTACATGGAAGTTTTCTTCCTGTACCATATTTTTCTTCCACCAATTGACAGTGTTTGAGGAAATGCTTACAGCAAAGATTGAAATGTTTGAAGCATATGCTAGAGGTTAAACTATTAAAGAATACAGGTCTAAAATGTCCAACAATGATCATCTAACAGGCTTAATGTTATTGAATTTAGCATGGCTGGTTGCATGCAACTCAGTCTTGTAAATTGCTACATGTCAAGTTAAGAAATATCTTATGTTCCAATTTATACAAGGGCCCGTCTTTTGATTAATGTACTGATAAAAGTGTTAAAAGGTCCCAGCAGTATCCTAGCAACTTACTTAGGGTCTTGGAAACAAGGACCTGTGCACTGAATCAATTCCAGGAATTTGTAGCACTAGGCAGTGTTGAGATGGGGAAACTGCCAAGCCAGGGAAGAGAGGTGATAATTATATGCCAGGTGGTATTTGCTATTAGTGGGCTAACTTCTTCAATTTTCTTTCCTCCAATGAACAGAAGATCACTAGAGTTTTGGTTAGTGTTATTCTTGCACAGAAACATCCATTGCCACCCAAAGTTAACAGAGTTGACAAGTGTATAGTGAGTATTCACTACAAAGCCTGAATAGTTATATAAGTTATATTATTTAAAACTATTCACAATCTTTGAAAGTGGCCAATATTGACCAAGAATTAAGACCAGTGCTGTAAGGCAACAAAAACATTTATTTGGGGTCTGAAGAATTGTGACTTGGGAGACAGAGATCTGGATAGAAACCCATATGTGCTCTGAGAAGGGCTGAAAACCAAAGGATTTTTAAAGGAAAAAAGGAGGAAGCTTACATAAGTTGTTTTGCAAGAATTATGATTGGTGCTGGCAGACTAGAACCATTCTTGTCTATATGTGATTGGTTGCTAAGGCCATTGTTATGCAAGAGCTCACTGTGTAAGTTTCACAGGATGTTGTGGCCCAGTTCAAAGTGCATGTTCCATCCAGGTGGATGAGTGCATAGGTCCCGCTTCCCCAGTGGCCTCTTGGCTCCATCTAGTGCTCTGCTGGCCTTACAGACTCCAATTAATTATCCCTTCACACCATGATTACCTACATGTTACAGCTGAGGAAACTGATACTCACAAGGACAAAGTCATTTACCCTAAATTGTATGTCTAGTCACCAGTCTGAGATAGGAACGTAGTCTCTGGTGTATGTTAGGGAAACACAGCTGCACGGCTGCTGCTTGTGAGTAAAGGTGAATGTGGTGTTTGCAGCAGACATCAGTTCTACTCATCTGTGGGTCTGCAAGTCAGCGCAGTGTCCCAGGGGGATTCTGGACTATTAATGCACAGTTCCTCCTCCAGACCAAAGGATGTGTGTGCTTTGTTCAAACTTAGTTTAATTCAGTTCTCAGGGAAAGCTTTTTACTGTTGCTCGGTTGCTGTCATATTGCTGGGTCTCTCTCTCTCTCTCTCTTTTTCAGCTTTGGTTTAATATTGTGACATCTAAACATATTTTTTCTAGCCTCCTCTCTGATCTTCAAGTACTTCTAACTTACCCTAATATCAACAAGAGTCCTGGGCGGAAATGATCTCTCTTGAGCTTTTGTGTTGACATGAATTGGTTTTAACCTTTAATCTTTGAAAATAATGGTCGTTTGCCACGATTTCAGATTTGTTTACTTAAAGGCAGACTCCTTCTGTCTTGTAAAATCTGGTCTAGGTCGGCATGTGCTGATAACCTACAAATCAAACCCCAGGATCTTACACAGGAATAGTTCTATCTTTATTTGTCTTCCAATTAGTCTCTGCATACCATCAGGTTTGTCATGGATTCACTCCAAGTTTTTGGCCAGAATTGATTTAAATTCTTGCCTTACTGACATACTCAGCATCTCATAAATTGGTGGAGGAGGCTCAGTGACAGTAACTCATGGTTGGTTGTTGTTTTCCAAATTAATTTGAAATGGACTATAGGAGAACTCACCTAAAGGTGTAAGTTATGGTGAACAGATTTCAAAGAATCAAGTATTTTTGAAAAATGATGCTTTTACATAATATGACCAACAAGGAAGATTACCAGCTGTCCCTTCCTCTTGGAGTTTATACTCCATCACAAGCCAATGAAAACTGTTTACAAAAATAACAGAATGCTAACATCATCTACATCCCTATATTCCTTTCCCCAGAGTCTATTCTTTTGAAAAATAGTAAAATGGTACACGCAGCATTAATGTGTTTCCAGAATGCATCTTCAATATATTTTCCAATGTGAATTTATCAGAGGGAAGAGCAAAAAGCTACAAATTATGCAAACCTTCCCACTGCGATTGAAAAATTTGGCTGCATATAAAAATTGTCACCAGTAATTGCAGAGTCAGAATAAATTGTGGCCTTAAGGCACTTGAACAGAAGGCCTAATGAACCTCGAGTCTCACAAAATGGCCTAATGTGTGGCCATTAAGTTAAAAACAAAAACGTACAGCTTGCCACTGGAGCAGTTGGATTATGGGTGGAATGTGACCTTGTAGGTTACATATGTTACCTTGTATCATTACCACAGTGAGTTTAGAAATAAAAGCTGCTTCTGTAGAGAAACTGAGCCCTGTTGTAGACATTTATTTGGTATTGGGGTCTCTTGATGCATGTGCCTGAGATCCCATGTGTATTTACCCTACTTATGTTAAATTTAAATGATAATTTTTTTAAAACCATTTTAAAGTTCTGACTTCAGCTTAACACCTTGCTTATCTAACACATCATGTGGTCCCTGATGAGTCTGTTACACAGTGAAAAACAGCACAAGCACACATAGTGGTTTCATCCCACACCCTAAAGTTCAGGACCTTTAGAACCATTGAATCAATGTTTATGCTCATATGAGAAAGTTGGTTTTGGATGTGGTACCAAACCTTGTGGAAATTTCTTATTTATCTAGATTAAGCACCGAGCAAAATAACATTTACTGACCCAACAGAATCGCAATGTGAAATTCCAGTGAACTTGCCACAGAGGATTTTAGTTTCACAATGCTGGGATCTTCAAGAGCATGAGCACAGCGTAGGAGTGAGTCAGACCTCCCTTTGCAGATGCATCCTGCATTTTTGGAAAATGGTTGCCATGCACATTTCCATTGATTTTCACCTTTTCTACTTAGAAATAAATGGAGAAAGGAACACCCTGGAAAAAAAAAAGTTTGTTTTTGAAGAATGGGAAGAGATGTTGAAAATGAATATGATTTCTCATTATGTAGCTCTGTCAGGTCTAAAAAGGTAACAATCACAGGGTAAAACCCAAGTTAAAAATAAAATAAAGGGAGCACTGGATAGCAGTCTGAGCAGCCATGTTAAAAGTACTGCTTCATTGACTGAGAAACTAACTCATCTGTAAAATATTTTTAGTATCTTTTAAGCTCAAATTCATTATGTTGAAGAGAACTTTAATTATAAAGTCAGCTATACTTTCTACATATCCTTAGTGAACAAAACCACCAACAGATGAAAAGACAAGAAATCAATGTTCATTATTGTAGGACATAAAAATTGCCAACAATTTCTAGGATCTGAGATCGTCACTGATTTTTTTTTTTTTAAAAACTAATTACAATATCCTCTTGATTGTTAGTAGTTGAAGGAGAGAAGCAATTTGTTGAGGAAAGGTTAAGTTGTGTGTGATGTCTGACGTAGTTTTTACCCAGACCTACAGCGTAACTCACATCTAAGCAAAGAAATAGTAAAATATTGATTAAATATGAGCCTCAGATGGAAGATCTATGTTATACTTGATTTCATTCAAATCACAGCCTTTCAAGGATTTAAATTCAAGTATTATTTTGAAGTGTTGATTTAGCAAGCCTTTTGGAAATGACAACTTGTGTGATTCTGGGTTGTATTTTATTTTATAAATTTCTTTGCTGAGGCAATTTTCATAAACTTGGAAGAAGAATGCCTATCCATTAGCGACTGTAGTCAGTTTCATATAGACATGGGTACATTATGTGTGGTGATTTATCTTACATATGATATATTTTAAAGAAAGGATGTCAAGGAAGTGTTCTATGCTCTTTTCAAAAAAAGTTCCAATTTGGGAGAAAAGCAGGGAAATATGAAGTCTGATCAGAGAAAACCGGACAGCAGTGACAATGGAAGTGCAATCTTTTGTGATTTTCCCCCCAATCATTCTTACATATACAATTTTTCCATGTCTCTGTTGCTTTAAAAAGGAAATTAATGCATCCTCTTAAGAGCTGAAAGGATCATTTCACCGAAAGGACTGTGAGCCCTTGTGATGTACCTAATGCTGTCAATCTTCCCCAAATCAGGAAACTCACTGCTGTATCAGGCTTCTCAGTCATCCTGTGGGCCCCCCGGCACCATCCTTTTCCAAGTCAGCCTCCACATAGGGCTATGCTCTTTTTAAGACATAAGCAGAATCATGTTATTTTTATCTTTTCTACTAAAAATAAGTTTTAAAAAAGCAACCACCCTGAAAAGTAAATGTTTTTGGAGTATGAGTGGGAGGAACATCTAATGTAAGTGTTATTTTTTTTTTTTCCTTTGGGTAGACCTGCCAGGTAACAATCACAGATTGTAAAACCCAAATAACAGATAAAATAAAATGAACACAGAATAGCTTCTGATGACCCAGGTTAAAAATACTTTTGCATTGACTGATAGCCTGAAAACTTCTGACAGATTCTTATTGCCTAGAGGATCACATTAAAACCCCTTAGCATGGTACAAAGGCCATGTGATGTGGCCCCTTTCAGTTTTGCAGCTTTATCTTCTTGCCACTCTCCTTGAGATATTCAATATTCCAACAATGCTAAATTACTTGGTAGTCACAAAAGAAGCCAAGCAGTGTTTGAATTCCCCACCTCCACCTGGAAAGCTTACCTGTGTCTGGGAAACTCCTACTTAGCTGTCAATGTCCATTTCACGTGTTTTAGATTATCAGACTACAATTTGTAGTGCATTAGCAGAATTTTATTTTTAAACTCTGGGGTTGACAGAAGGTTGCTGACGTTTTCTTTTGAAAAGCGAAGATACTAACGTCAAATAAAATGCAGGTAACAAACAAATCACCAGCTACTCACATCATTTCATTTAAAAAGCCATTTTAACATCAAAAAGGAAGAATGTAATTAAACTCAATAAAAATAATAAGTTAGCCTTTCAGAAATATCAGTCTGTGTTTAGCTCATTTTATTCTGGACTCACAAAATCTTCATTTGAGCGGTGCCATTCTACAAAGCTCTGTTTTAGAAAAATTTCCCTGGCGGAGCCAAATAGGGCCAATTGCTTTCTACTTTAGGTGATTATCACAACTATTGTTCTAAAATGTGGGTATTTTTTTCATGCTGTTACAAACCTTTCCTAGAATGTAAATTATTAATGACATAAACTAAGTTTAATTCATCTTGGTATCTGCACCTTGTAGAATACCTAGAATATAATGTGAACACAATATTGGCTGCATAAATGGAAGATTTAATAAATGTAGACAGTACATCTCACTGCTAAACAGCTTTAGGTCTTAGAAAATTTCTTAAGCTGAATTGAAATTCTTCCCTAAGTCTCCCATCTCTGTTACAAAGAACATCTCTATTCCTACTCAAACAGCAAGCCTTCAAATATTCAAGTTAACATTTTCTTCTTTAGACCACAAACCTCAATTCCTTAAAATGTTCCTAGTAGGCAAATGTTTAGACACTTTCCAGTCCATCCATTCCTTCTTTATCAACTCAATCAAGTTTATTTTTATCCTTTTCGGATGTTGAAAATTCTGAGGAGGCATTGTGTAAGTAGATTTGAATCCTGAAATATCTGGTTTCCAGTCCTTCCTTAGCCATTCACTAGTTGGAAGTGCAGTCTGAGATGACTGACTGAAATTTTCTCAGACTTGGTTTCATTATGTGCGAAATTGAAATGATAGTGATTATAAAAAATAATGTTTACAGAATCTCTACAGATGATCTGGAATAAAGTAAGTGCTCAGTTAACTGCTGTAACAATAGATGATCTAACGTATAATAATACAACACAAAAGAAATACACGCGTCGTTCACATTCTGTCCAAGGCCCTTTCACGTGGGTGGGGTGGGGCTGGGGAGCTGTGAACTGAATGTCTTTGTTCCCCCTGTAAATTCGTATGCTGAGACCTAACCCCCAGTGTAATGGTTTTTGGAAGTGGGGCCCTTGGCCAGTGATTAGGGCATGAGAGTAGAGCCTTTGTGGATGGGATTAGTTTCCTTATGAAAGAGACCCGAGAGAGCCCCCTTGTCCCTTCTGTCATGTGAAAGTGCAGTGAGAAGACAGCCCCTTATGAGTGAGGACGTGGGCTCTCCCCAGACACCGAATCTGCCGGCACTTCCATCTTGGACTTCTCCGCCTCCACGATGGTGAGGGGAGTTTTGTTGTTATTGTTGGTTAAGCCTCCCAGTCTATGGCATTTCTGTGATAGCAGCCCAGATGGACTGAGACAGACTCACTCCAGCAGCCTTCAGAGAGCCAAGTGGATGGAAACTCTGTCATCTTTAACATAGGCTTCCAAGGTCACGAGGGATGAATTCCCTCCTAGTCAGTTAAAAAGGGGATAGAACAGAACAGAGGAGCAAGAAAGGGAGGCTTTTATGGGCCAGGCACAGAAATGGCACATGTCACTTCAAGTCCCATTCCTGACTGGGACTCATAAGGTCATGCCAAAGTTCAAGGACGAGTGGGAAATGTGGTGGAGCCAAGGGAGCTCAATAAGAGGGAGAAAGGAATTTGATGACCCATACTAGACTATCCAGTGCAGGTTAAGGAAGTCTATTACAATAGGTGAATGTTATTTTGTAGTCTCATTTTATTGTGGGATCACATTCATTTGTAGACATGTTCACAATTTGTTTGTTTTGCATTTTGATAGTGTAAGTTGATGTCTAATTTCTGTAAATCTGGGAAATAACTTTAAAAATAAAAATATTCTTTCTTTATTTTTTATTGAAGTTATAATGTGTCAATTTCTAGTGTACAGCATAATGTCCCAGTCATGCATATATATACATATATTTATTTTCACATTCTTTTTCATTGAAAGTTATTACAAGATATTGAATTTAGTTCCCTGTGCTATACAGAAGAAAGTTGTTTTTTATCTATTTTATATATAGTGTCAAACGTTTGTAAGTCTCAAACTCCCAAATTTATCCCTTCCCACCCCCTTTCCCCTGGTAACCTTGAGATTGTTTACCATGTCTGTGAGTCTGTTTCTGCTTTGTTGATGAGTTCATTAGTGTCTTCTTTTTTCTTTTCTTTCTTTTTTCTTTCTTCTTTTGAATTCCACATATGAGTGATATCATATGGTATTTTTCTCTCTCTTTCTGGCTTACTTCACTTAGAATGACAATCTCCAGGTCCATCCGTGTTGCTACAGATGGCATTATTTTATTCTTTTTTTTATCACTGAGTAGTATTCTATTGTATAAATATGCCATAACTTCTTTATCCAATCATCTATTGATGGATATTTAGGTTGGTTCCATGTCTTGGCTATTGTAAATAGTGTTGCTATGAACATCGGGGTGCATGTACATTTTTTGAATTAGAGTTCCCCCTGGATATATGCCCAAGAGTGGGATTGCTGGGTCATATGGTAAGTCTATTTTTAGTCTTTTGAGGAATCTCCATACTGTTTTCCATAACAGCTATACCAAACTATGTTCTCACCAATAGTGTAGGTGGGTTCCCTTTTCTCCACACCATCTCCAGCATTTATCCTTTGTGGACTTTTGACTGATGGCCATTCTGACTGGTGTGAGGTGATACCTCATTGTAGTTTTGATTTGCATTTCTCTGGTAATTAGCAATATTGAGCATTTTTTCATGTGCCTATAGGCCATTTGTATGTCTTCATTGGAGAATTGCTTGTTCAGGCTTCCTGCCCATTTTTGGATTGGATTGTTTATTTTTTTGTTATTAAGTTGTATGAGCTATTTATATAACTGGAAATTAAACCTTTGTCAGTTGCGTCATTTGCAAATACTTTTTTCCCATTTTGTAGGTTGTCGTTTTGTTCCACTTATGGTTTGTCTGATTATAGGGAAAATACAAAAGAACCTTAAAAAGAAAAGTAAAGGTCACACAACTTACATAAATGATGATAATAATTATCTCTAAGATAGTATGAAGATAACATTTTTTATATATGATGACATTTATTGGACAAATTGGTCTCCAGAGTTAACCACGTGTTAACATTTGACATTATAAATATTATAAATATTTTCCTATGGAGATATATACATTTTTTAAACCAAAATTGGATTACTGTCTTTCTTATTTTGTATGGTTGGCTTTTAAAATATAATATATTATGAATTTGTTCTTTTGTAATTGTATCCACTTTCTACACTGAGCAACAAATTACCACAACCCAATGGCTTAAAGCAACATACACTTTTTATCTTAAAGTTTCCATGGATCAGGAGTCCAGGCTCATAATATAACTGAGTTCTCTTGTCAGGGTCTTAGGCTAGAATCAAAGTGTTAACTGGGCTGCATTCTCATCTGGAGCGCAGTTCCCTTTTTAAGCTTACTCAGGTTATTAGACAATTAAGTTCCTTCCAGTTTTAAAACTGAGATTACTATTTTCCTGCTGGCTGTGTGCTGGGGGCTCACTCTCAGCTCCAAGAGGCTGGCTGAGACCCTAGCCACTGAGCTCCCTCTCACAGCAGCTTACTTTTCCAAAGCCTGCAGAATAATACGTCGTACACATCGAATCTCTCATTTCAGGAAGCTCCTGCCCCTTTTAAGGGCTAAATTGATTAGGTCAGTCCTAGCTGGGACAATCTCTCTTTTGATTATTTCTAGATCGATTGATTTGAGACCTTAGGTACACGTGCAAAATTCCTTGACCTTGGTCATATAAAGTAACCCAACCACAGGCGTGAAATCCATGAACATAGTCACAGGTTCAGGTAACACTCAGGAGGAGGGGACTGTACAGGGCTTATCCCCATGGGAAGCCATAGGATACAGGAATTTCGGGGGCCATCTGAGAATTGTTGACAACAATGGATATTAATGCTTTTTCATGCAGTTTGCAATAGATATTAGTGCTGTTGGCCACACATTTGTGATTATTCACTTGTTGGGCACAGGGTATAATGGCCATTCCCCACCTCTTTGTTAGTAAGTGCAGTTACATGACTTCCGTTGGCCAGTGGATTGTGGGAGGAAGTGATATGTGTCACTTCTGGGTGGAAATCTTAAGAACCCGGGAGGGATTTGGCATCTTTTAGTCTTTCTGGTGCAGCGATCAGAAATTACTGAGATAGGGCTGCTTTTGCTTTTAAACCTAGAGAGTGTGATGCGTGTGATGCATGTGATGCATGAAGCTCTGAGGTCAAGCCTTGGGCATGGTCATAAGCAATTCATTGTTTGAAATTATTAAGTTTCATGTATGTTTTAACAGGAAAAATTTTCCTCTCATCTTAAATACACTATACTTAAAAAAAAAAAAACTATAGATAGACTTTTACATACATTTTTGCTAAATTCTACTGGGCTAGTTTTGGTCTAGCTTTTCAATTTGTCAGCATAAATTTGAAGGTAACTTTCTCATCACCTTAGCGACGTTCTCTCAGTTTGGGGTCACCAGAACATTTGGTATGTAGCCTTAGATGCCTCGATCCAAATAATGAAAACAAATATTGATTGTGACTCAGACTTCTGCCGTGTCCCTAAAGAGGTCCTCCACATGACAAAAAGCCATTAATCATCCTTCCCCTGACACTGTTATTCAACAGTCTTGTAAAAGGCATGTTCATGATTTATCAAAAACAATGTGGTTACTGAAATAAAAGATGATGTGATAAAATAAAAACACAACATTATGTCATGAGTTTTAAATTTCTTTCTTTTTGAACAGTTTCATTAGGGTGTAATTTACATGCTGTGAAATTCACTCATTGTAAGTGTCCAGTTTGATGATGCTCATTTTCTCTTCCCATTTGCCCTCCAGATTTCTTTCAGAAGTTTGTGCATCATCCCAGCACATTCAAAGGCTGTCTATGCCTTTCTCACTCACTGTGCAATTGATGTTTTTCTTTGCCTTTTTCCAGCATACTTTCCCACGCTATCAGTCTTCCAAAATGGTGCCTCACAAGACATTCCCCATGTTGCACATTCTTGAACTTGAACTTGAGGATTTCCTAGCATATTTCATGTGGAATTGCTTCTGTTCTCTGACATCAACTACACAGAGTCAATATAGAGTCACTTTTTAAATTCATGCTCTATTTATCCTCCAGCATCTGAAAGTAGCCAATCAAATCAAGGTCAAGACAATACTCATGGAAATACAAAAATGTATTTATCTTCCTCCCTGTGCCTCTCTGTATAAACAAATTACAAATGCATGGTAATTAGCAATATGAGATTCCACCAAACATATGAATATAAACTTAATAGTCAGCTTTCCACCCACATAGATTGTACAACTTGGTTATACATAGGGTAACCAGATGTCCCAGTTTGTCCTGGGCAGTCTCAGTTTGCTCCTTTTGTCTCAGGGTAAGTATTAATTCTTCCCTCTTGCAGTCTCAGATGGGACCTTTTCTGGATGACAAATCATATGGCCTCTTTTTATTATAGGGCTCAGACTTTAAAAAAAAGCCTTTGTTACCATCACTAGAAGGTTTCAGCATGCCCTGCCTCATAGCTGTTCCCGAAGTTTGAAGTTAGTAGTGAGTAATTGGAATTTGTAGACCTTACAATAAACAAGCTCAGATGCAGTATAAACACACAGGGAAAGGTCATCAGATTGTTCTGTCGCCAAGACTGACTCCTTATGCTTTTCATTCATTTGGGGGAAATGCCAGAAAAAAGTAAGTATCAATATATTTTTTTTTTACATAGGCCAATTGATACCTGGTAGCTAAGACAATGTCTGAAAATTCACCAGCTCAGATTTCTAGGCAAATTTGCACCACCTCTAGCACCTCCTAATTCATACATATTCATATGCAATAGCCCCAAGGTGGTTAATATTTTTGAGACAATTTACTCAAGGAGAGGTTCCTAATTTATATTATTTAGGAATCATAGTGATTTTAAAAAATATTTGTAAGTGGTATTTTCTAATTCATAGGGTGGTTATGTGAATTAAAAAAACAATATGATAAAATGTGAAAGTACTACCCATAGAATCTAGCACAAAAATGTTAGATTTTTATCTCTTGTGTGAATTTGTATTAATTTAAAATGGCTGCAGAGAGCACTGTTTTGAGAGATGTAACGAGATCATTCAGTTAGGTGGGAAAGAGTGCTTTGGTGAACACTGATGTCTGTCATAGGGACAGGAAGGAGAGAGAGTGGTCCTCAGTCCTCATATGGTGCATTCATTGTGAAATAATTTATGTTTCTAATTCTTATTTTAGTTGTTTTCCTTAATTTTTACTCCCCAGTAAGTTATTTTAATTGTTAATCTTGGATATTAAATTTTTAAAATTACTTATCTCATTTCAACAGTTTAAAAATATTATTAAAGAAATTATATTTTTTCTCCTTTATTTGAAAAAAATTTCTGCTGTAGGCACCAGGAGACTTCACAAGCCTTTGGTGTATGAGCTTTTGTTGATGATGTAAGAAAGAATGATGAGATATGAACTGTTAAGTTCTTGTGTGTTTTATTTTAGACTCAACATGTTGAAATCAGACCCATTTTAGTAATATATAAAAATGTTGCTCTTAACATATCAGTGCTCAATTGAAAAAACACAAGGGCATTCCTTCATGGTTAAGAATAGGAAAGCCATTGGCAAAATTATGTCTTTGGCATTTTCTACCTCTATGTTTAGTCCCCTCCCCAACCACGATCCCAGTCTTGTTTATTAATTTCTTCCAGTCCCCTATTCCCATCCCTAACCTCAGTGCCTTTATGATACAATTGAGAAAATAAGTAATTTTGTAGAGTTCTTTTCACTGTGTGTACTGTCTTAATGGTTTACCCTGCATGTCTCCACCCCCAGGAGTATTTGTATTTAAAAAGAAGAGAATGTTAAATCTAATACATTGTTAACGGAAGACTTTTAAGGATTTGTAATTTGCCTAGGAGACAATTTTGGCAAATAATCCTTCATATCATCTCACAAATAAAATACTTCAACCACACATATGATTTCTTATTTCATCTATTGTCAAGGTTGGCTATGAATATAGTATGCATAATCTTTTCAATGTATTATTCAAAGACATCTATAAATCTATAATTGGGCTTCACATTACCCATGTTTTCTTATCATTCATCAATTTCCAAATTGAAATTCTTTCTTCCAGTGCTTTACTGAACTTAATGGTTTGCTTATTCTTAACACTATTCTTTTTTCATGAATTTCTTCTGCTTTCAATGACTTTCTTCTCTTTTCCATCTATTTAAATCTTTCTTATCTTTTACTATTCAGATTGAGCTCTCTTTTTTACATAAACCAAGTATTCATTGACCTCATCACTATGAGTTAAAGAAACTGATAACATGAATTATATTACCAGGTTCAAAGACAACACAAAATCATGAAAAAGAAGAAACTTGGAATATAGGATTGAATGGTGTGGTAGACAGATTAATAGTCCTCCAAATATGTCCACATTGCAATCCTTCAAACCTGTGACTATGGTAGATTACATAGCGAAAGGAAATTTAGGCTGTAGATGGAATTAAGGTTGCTAATCAAGATAGGGAGGTTTTCCTGCTTTATCCAGTGTACTCACAATAGCTCTTAAATGATAGAAGAGAGAGGCAGAAGAGTCAGAACAAGAGAGAGAGCATTGTGAGAAAGACTCAAACAAACTTTGCTAGTTTTAAAGATGGGAGGGAACTATAAGCCAAATACAGACAGCTTCTAGAAGCTGAAAAGGCAACAGAATGGATTCTACCCTCGAGCCTCCAGGGAGGAAAGGCAGCCATGCCTGCAACTTGACTTTAGGTCAGTAACATCAATTAAATACTTCTAACCAATAGAACTGTAAGATAATACACTTGTGTCATTTTAAACCACTAGTTTGTGGTCATTTGTTACAGCAGCAATAGGAAACTGATACAAGCCTGATGAAAGATTCAGGATTCAAATAAGACATTGGCAAGTAAGTATAAGAATGATTAAGGTCTTCCAGCCACTAACTGGGAGTCAGGATTTGAACAGACACAGTCTGATTCTAAAACTTCTATGCATAATTAGTATGCTATTCTGAAGAAGGAGATCCATTTATTCTGTGTAATTTCAAAGAAAAAAAACTAGGATCATAGAGATGCAAATTACAGTGATTTACCCTAGTTCTGATGAAGAAGGAACTTTAAAACATAGCTGTCAGTAGTTAATTTGGTTGAGACTTGGTGCAGACTGACTTGGTTCAGAAATGGCAGGAATGTTGTTGATAAAGGCAGAGATCTATTGCTAAAGAAGGCATCAACTGTGCCCTGGGTGAGAAAACAGCATGAAATTGAAGCCAGTGAATAGGGAAAGTGCTTCATCCCCTTGACGAAGTAGGAAGGCGGCAGGGGAAGATCTGGGATGATTCAGTTCTTGGTGTTGGCTGCAAAATGACACAGTACACATGATTTGGAAGAACTTGATCACCGCCAGGAGAATGGAAAGGGAAAAAGCTGTAGAGAACTGGTTATTGGCATAAATAGATATGCATTATCCATTGAGTGAGAACTCAAGGAGTGATTTCATCACATATTCTAAAGTGAAACATGGAGATTAATGAAGTTGTATATATGTATAGGACAAAAACTTAGTTTACACTAAATCTTTAGCCTGAAAGCAGCTTTAGGTCAAAGGGGCTGAACTTTATGTTGAATGCTTAATATTGACCCTATAATTTGCTGTACTTTACCTGAAAATGTAGCTGTAAATAAAGAATAAGAAACAATCCTTTAAACAACAAAATCAATGACTTCCATCCCATAACATTTATAGGCTACATGAAACATAGGCAAACCTTATTGGCACCTTCCTGGATTTGGAGCAAAGCAAATGACTTTTCTGTTTCAGTATCTTTCATTTTGGTTCGAATATCCACTAAGGGTCTTCCTTCTTCTTTATTTGAAAACCCCACACGTGCTATCAGGCAAGAGTGATATTTTCTGTCAATTCAAGTGCAGTCTAAACACTGACCATGTTTACAAGATTTGCCTTTTTTGTTCTTATATCAAGGAACACATTTTCTCAGTGGTATTCAATAGTATTCATAGTAGGTAGATCAATTTTTTGGTTGAACAATTATCTTCACTTGGAGAATTATCCACACATTCAAAAAGTTTTCTATCTAAAACCAAATACTCAAATGCAGGGCCTGTGAAACAGGGGGAAAAAGATCTATTTCTTTAAAACAAAGTGCTCCTGGGGCAAAACGTAAATTCAATTTTACATGTTGCTACAAGTGATCTGGATTTTTTCATTTAGGTTGTTTTGAAGAACTTATATTTCTGCTTGTTCTGAAAAATTAGTTTTTGGAAAGTCTTAAGACAGACTGACGTCTCTTTTGTCACATCTTTGATGATAATGGGTATGTGTGTGAAACTGATAAGGAAGATATAAGATGTGGGGTATTTACCAGGGGAAAGAGAAGTAATAAACTTATTTAACTAAAATTTGTCCCAGTGCCTGAGTTCCCAAATTCTGTAATAAAATGTGAATCTTAGAATTAGCTCTGAAACTTTTAAGGCCAATAGAGCTTTACCTATATGTAAAACAGTCTTCCAAGGGGATTATCTTTCTTTTCTCCCAGTATTATTAGTTTTATTATTATTATTTATTTTATTATTATTCAATAACCTAAAGTTTAAATAAAAAAAGAAAATCAAAGTCACATATGTTATTTGCCTGATCTCCTCTAGGAAGATAACTGGAAACTGGACCAGTCCCCTCCCCCCTTCCCTCATCTACATAGTTGGTGTCGCTGTTTACTCAAATGTCACCTCTGAGATTTCTGCTATAACAAGTACTCAAAATCTAGTAGAGTTATAGTAACATCTTTGAGATCAAGGGTTGCTTTTTTTCAAGAAAGCGAACAGAACGCAGTTGGAGCCCAGAGGGTCTGCTTTGTACCTCCGGTGTGTGCAGGGGAAGTAAGAGCAGTGTGGGGGAGGTAAGGGCAGGTCCAGACTGAGGGGCAGGGAGAGGATGGGCCAGGATGCACTGAGCATTGGGGCAACTCAGAGGTTGGTGGAATCAGGTTGGAGCCGCAGCTGCCATGAGCATTCTTCCTAGAGAAAGCCAGATCTCATGGATGTCAGGAGTTCTACAGGGGCCAGCAGAGGGGCCCCAGGATGAGAAACGTCTGGGTGTCCCTGGTGGCAGAGGCCCCTGGTCCTAGGCTTGACCATAAGAAGTTTGGCTCATGCCAGCTATCACATAAACCCCCAATCCTGGTAGATGCGTCACTCCACCCCACCCCCAACCGAGAGTCACAGTGTAATGGTGCCTTCTCCAGGGGCCTGACCATGTGTGGCCTTGTGATTAAGGAAGGTCCTACCTATGTAAATTCAACATGTCACATATCTGGATACATGAAAGGCACTCTGTAAATGCTCATTGAATGAAGACGAGAAAACTTGATTTTTGTAAGCTAACCTATGGTCTCATTGCCTTTAATGGCATTTCCAATGACTTTATTCCTATTAAACAATGCTTTCTGGTAGAATTTTAGATTTATCACCGAATTGTTGACTTTCTGCATTATTTCTACTGTTTTTGCTATTACATATAATTAGGAACTAGTCTCTGAAGATGGCCTCTAACACGTTCTCCCCTCCTTTGATGTGCATACCTCTGCTTACATCAAAAGGCAGAACTTGATCTTCCTCCCTGGCCCCAATTACCTTCCCTACCTTAATGCTGGGATGGCCTTGGGACTGGTTTTAACAAAAGAACGTGGTGGAAATGATGCTCTGGGATTTCTGAGTGAAGGCCTTAAGAAAACTAGAAGCAGGTTACCTTCCAGTCTCCTGAACCCAGCTTGCAGGCTGGGCAGAGCCCAGGGGATGTGGAGTGGTACTCGGATGGACAACCCCTGTCTTGACATATCAGCACATTTAAGCTCTCAGTAGCTGCAGCCTCTGCAAAGATGATGTGGGACAGAACCGTGCAGGTGAGCTCAGGGTGCTCACAACATTATAAGAGATGATAAAACAGTTGTTGTTTTAAGTTACTAATTTTGGGGATCCTTTGCTCCATAGGAGGAGATAACTAAAACTATAGGTTCCTGTCTTCTAGCACATAAATAAATACAGCTTGATTCTCTAGTAACATGTGACTTATAGCTCAGAAAAGATATTTGAGCTCAAGTGTTGCTCTGTAGAAACCATCATATTAAGTTGTCTTATTAATACAATTGTCTTAAGTTTTCTTATTAATATAAAATGTAATAACTCTTTTATTAAAATTATATGCAAAAGAAATTTTTTTTTCATTATTGGTGCTAAATAGTCACAGCATTTATATATGTTTTCCTATATGTACATGCTATACATTGGCTTATAGTAGAAACCACTCTTTGTCCCCAGCTGTGTGTCAGCCTCTTATTTCATAGTGACAGAACATCTGATTTTTGTCTGGACATACAGCAGCTCAGGATGAAAACTGCATCTCTCAACCTGGCCAGCTGCTGTAATTTCTGGTCAAAGGAATAGAAACTGGAATATGCCATGCAAGCTTGTGGAGCCGGCTTGCCTCTTCATCTCCTTCCAGGGAATGGAAGGTAGACAGTACGGTTGGAACATATTTCAGACGAAGATGACAAGGTCATACAGGTGGAAAGGGGCCTTACCACAATGTGAGTCAATCTGCTCACCTTGGACCTCGGACTTCTCTGGTGCCTGAGAAACCACTTCTGATGTATTTATCCCTTTATTATCAGGATCCTCCATGACATGTAGCCAAACCTCATCCTCATTAAAATCCTGGAACCATTTGCTAGAACCACATTTCTGTATCTGTCTTTCAAACTGGGATTGCTAGAGCACACTGTGTTCCCTCGATGACTTGGTTTCCTTTATATAGAATAGATATGATCATAACCAACTGTAACTAATTTTCTTCTTAAAAAGATGCACGTGCCCCAATGTTCATAGCAGCACTATTTACAGTAGTCAAGATATGCAAACAACTTAAATGTCCATCAACAGATGACTGGATAAAGAAAATGTGGTATATATGTTCAATAGAATACTACTCAGCCAAAAAAAAAAAAAAGAATTAAATAATACCATTTGCAGAAACATGGATGGACCTGGAGATCATCATTCTATGTGAAGCAAGCCAGAAAGAGAAAGAAAAATACCATATGATATTATGTATATGTAATCTTAAAAAAAAAAAAGGAGTGACACAAAAGAACCTATTTATAAAACAGAAACAGACTCACAGACATAGAAAGCAAACTTACGGTTACTGGGGGGGAAGGTGGTGGGAAGGGATAAATTAGGAGTTTGAGATTTGCAGATACTAACTACTACATATAAAATAGATAAACAACAAGTATCTTCTGTATAGCACAGGGAACTCTATTCAATTTCTTGTAGATGAAAATGAATATATGTATGTATATGTATCATTGAAACATTATGCTGTACACCAGAAATTGACACATTTTAAACTGATTATACTTCAATAAAAAATAAAAACAAACAAAAAAATTCATTAGGAAGTATGAAGTAAGTCTTAGCATCAAATTAACCCATAATATTTCCATTAGCAAAATATTTCATTTCAATAGTATTTCATCTGTAATAACATGTTTGATGCTAAATAGAAAGTATAAGGAAAGAGAGGAAATTGGTTGGGGGAAAGAAGATCTACATTAATGTAAATGATACAAAATAAAGCTTCCACAGTAGAATGCTGGCCAGTATCAATACTGAATGATAATGTAATGTATACATCCACTTTTAAAGGATGGACATAACGGGGCAACACTAGTTAGACAATTAATTTTAACAGTGGTTATTAGTTTAGCATTAGGGTACCTGCCGTGTGTATGACTTTATAAAACGCTAGTGTAGCATCTTAATATATAATTAAAAGCAGCATGTTGCTAGTGGTAGTGTTTAATAGTGTCTTTCTAGCAAAATGTGATTGAGGCATAGGAGAGAATTAGGATTAATATTATTATCTTAATTCAGTGAAAATAGTGTTGGCTTTTACTCTCCTTTAGAATAGGTAAAATGAAAAATCCACAGGTATGTTTTGGTGCAAATGCTCAATAGCCCAATATAATTGCCAGCCCCTGCTTCCCTGACCTATGTCTCTGCTGGGAAATACTTTTCCAGTTATAATCTTCCAATTACCATCATCTTATCTCCTCTTAAGCTTTGTGTGACTGATGGCTGATGAATGCTTTGTTTCCTGAATTGCTAACTCTTCCCAATGGCAGGATGATACACAGGAAGAAGATATAAAAAGGTACATTTTAAATTATTTTTTAATATCGAGGGATTCTTTTTTACCACAATAGCCACAAAATTTTTAAATTCCTGTAATGTACCTCTACATACATACACACAGATGTACACATGCACACACAAGGCTACATTCTATGAATTTTATTCCATAAACTATTCAGCAGTGTTTTTCATAAAATGAAGAAGAATGTCTCCATCTTGCATATATTAAATTTATTTCATAAAGCACAACTGTACATAATTCTTGCCACTTTTTGTCTATTTAACATTCTGACAAATGCCAGCTTTCTTTTTTTTTTAACATTTTTTATTGAGTTATAGTCATTTTACAATGTTATGTCAAATTCCAGTGTACAGCATGATTTTTCAGCCAGCCTTCTTTATATACATGTAAAATCCCTTTTCAATTTTTCAAAACTATCTCATTGATTTCCTGTAGAAATGAATTTCAAGTTTTGATTATACACAGATATCTCTTAAAATTTATCTTTCTGATTTATTGAAGCAGCTTCCAGCTATTTCCTAGTTAACCATATTTTTGAAGCTAAACTCTATCTTGATGGAAATCCACATAATGTCAAAATATAGATGAGAAATATGTGGAAATTTGCCTGGCTATCCGTTATCTTCTCAAAAATGGACATGATCCACAAAAACCCATGGAAGAGAAATGTGTGATTCAGGAACAGCAACACACAGATTGCTTCTGTCACTGAAGACTTCTCAGATACTTCGAAAAAAATGCAGTTTGGGATTCTCCTTTGTGTAGCAGGAATTTTCCTGCTCCCAAAAATATTAGCTGATGTCTAAATTCCTTTAAAAATGGAAAGCTAATGAGAATGTCTTTATGGTTCTGCTGATCTTTTTTTTTTTTTTTTTTTGGACAAAGTCGTAAATTCCACCATGAAGACAGTTTTGTATGCAGGACAGTCTATAAAGTTTTATATGTGGAGAAGGCAGAATCATCAGGTGGTTTGTAACTCCACTAACCCCCTGACTGAAACCTGAACTCGGTTCCATGCTCCCATCTTGTTCTCATGAGCTCCTGTCTTGATTCTGTTTCCCTGCTGCAGGTCACAAAAGGAAGAACAAGACTAACCTGCAAAGTGAGCGTTTGCAAATTTCCTTTGAAGAAACCAAAGGAAATAGTTCTAGTGCAGTTAATTTTTTGTCATTCCAGTGGCAGGCAGATTTTTCAGAAATAACTGTGATTTTAGTACTGAATTTCTCTGTAAAAATAACATAATCAGAATTTGTTTTTCATAAAAAAAAGAAAAAAAAAGACACCAGTGATTGAAACTCTCCTCATAGACCCTGCTGATCACTATGAGGGAAAGATGGCACTCTTCCCACGGCCACACCTTTGTTGAGCACTGCCAACCGACGGCTGTCTTTTGGGAAATTCCCCCTATGGGTAGGGATTTTTCACTAACACGCTTGTTTGCTGGCAGGTATTGGAATCCACAGTTGCAAATTCGGAAATATTCATTATTCTCCTGGGCATCACTAACTCTAGAGGCAGGCGACAATGCCAGAAATCTCATGACCAAAATAGAATCTCGCAAGGTATTTTTTTTTTAATCTGGTTTCTAGACTCTGGAGGTTTAGATCAATGATGTAATTGTAAGGATTTTTTTTTTCCCTCTAAATTGAATCCAAATTAAACTCTGAAACTTTTGAAGCAAACTGTGAAAATGGAAATTCTTTTCTCCTCATTTTGCGAATGTGTTTTAAATTTTATCTGCTCATATGTCGCTTAAAAGTGCTTTCTGTTTTCATCCTGTAAGATTTTGTCTATGCTATGAGACATGAAATGGTATTTGGGTAATAACATGTTTTAATTCATGAAGTACATGGGCTAAAACAGGTAACTAGTCAACAAGTCGATTGACATGGATTTCAGGTGAAACCCATCAAACCATCTGAGGGTGCGTGTCTGAGATGGTTTCAGGTGTCCATGTGGGCAGCTCTCTGTCTTTCTTTTAAGTGCATGGACACAGGGGAAGGGCTGGGACAGGGAAAACAGAGAGAGAAGACTTCCTTTAGCAGAGTCCTTTGGCTAGTCTTGTTTATAGTCAAGAAAAAAAGCATTTGCCGACCTGCTGAAAGGTATATTCCCTTTATTGATGAAAACTAGTTCTTTAATGTTTAAAAGGTGCATGGTGTAAACATATCCTGATTGTGGTTGTGTACTTTTGAGTTGATAAAGACCCTCAGCCAAGCATCACCTGGTATCCCTCTAGCAAGCAAGTGTATCAGATGTACTTCTTCTGTGAACTGAAGAGAGGAAAAAATTTAGCCCTTATCTTCCATTGAGCTGACAGCACTTTGAAAGGTAAGGATCTATAAATGAAGTCGCTAGCTACCACAGGCTTTATTTAGCTTGCGTGGGCTAGTTTGCTGCTGTAGTATGGAAGGTAAACTGTGTAAATCCTGTGGAAGAGAACAACACTGATTTCTGATGACTAGAATGAGTGGATTCAATTCCACAGACAATACAACCATCACTGATTTGTTTGCTATTCTTTCCTAGAAACTCCAAAACCTAATACTATTATTCATACTCTGTCATTTTGCTGTCTCAATGAACTTTATGTAAAACTTAATTTGGACTACAGATTTTGTAGCAAATATATATGTATAAAGTTGGAATCGTTTATCTGGACAGATGGTCATGCTAGCTGAACACATTGTGCATAAATGCCATGTAGCATGGCCAGAGTGTAAAATGTTCTCTTTTATAAAAAGAGTTTTGTTAAAAAAAAAAAAAAGCACCATGGAAAAATTCATACTTCACCTATGTGTTACTAATTGTTCAAAAAATGATTGAACACAAAGATCAGTGTGATAATGATTTATTTTCTTTGATTCAAAAGCTCATCAGTTGAATTCCAATTAATATTTTATTTTAGTAATGTTTCACACAAATTTGCAGTTAGGGAAATCATGTTTATTGAGTCTATGTCTGGGCTAGAATTTGACATGCTAAATCATTTTAACCTGATCTGTCTCATGGAGCTGTTGTGGTTAATTTACAGTTGAGGGAATGGATTCAGAGAGATAAAATACTGTGCGCAAAGATGGTGAGTGTGAAGGCTGAATGATTCCCGGATCATTCTTAAAGTATACCTCCCACAGCGTTGTTCTTAGAAACTTTGATGGAGCCTCATTACACACAGAATAAAATGCAGGTCTCTAGGAGATAGCTCCATAAATGGATTTCATTCTATGTTTTTCTTTACTTTCTAGCCTCTAAATTTGGTGCTTCAGCTGCACACTGGACAACGAAGCACTCTCTGAAAATATTCTGAGCTTTTCTGTCTTTGTTTCTGGTTCATTCTTTCCCCCCATATGGAATGCTTCTTTTTTTCATCTCTGTCAATGAATCTCCTAGTCTTTCTTTCTGGCCCAGACCATTTGCCATCTCCCCATGAGTACTTCTCAATTCCTTCAGGTGGAATTAATTATTCCTTCCCAAAGTTCACAAAATAATATACCTTTATTACTAAAAACCCTCTGTTCAGAAAATCAGTTATGTTTATGTCTATTTCATTGCTTCTGATAAATTCTAAATTCTTCAAAAGTTGCATTTTATTTACATATATCCTTTGTTTTTCCCATTATAATACCTTGTAGAAATAGTATACACCCAATAAATACTTTTGAATGGCTTTCTAATTGGTAGAATATTTTATAAATTAACCTTTTGTGTATTCAGAAATTATTGAAAATTAAAAGGACTGATTAATTTAGGAGTACCATAGTGGTATATAATGCTCATATTTTAAAAAATTATCTTCAATATTCAGCATGTAAGTCTTTCATAATTTTCTATTTTCTTGTTATTATAATCTTTTTATTAATTTCTAGAAAGCTGCTCCTCACTCAACATTCATTACAAATACTGAAAAAAATAAAATTATGAAATAAAGTTTTCTTTATTATACTAAGGAAGCTGTGATATATCTTTAGCTCTTTACAACATTCTTGTAAAATTATTTATTTTTGTTATTCCAGACATAACTTTGATCATTTCTAGCCTAATATTTTAGTCCTTTAGTCATAGTAACAATTGCCACTTATGGAAATAATTTTTATTATCGCTAGTGGTGATGATTTCATATTTCAAATATTTATTAGGTCAGATCTAAGTCCTAGATCATAGAACTTGAAGGATCATGCAGTTAAGGGCTTCTTGTAATGTTTTTATCAATTTAGCGATACAGATGACTCCTCTCAATGTACATGAAAAATGTATTTGTTTCAGCATTCTACTGCTATAGACTTTGCATGTTCTTACACAGTGTTGTGACTTTCTAAAATGTTAATAACCACTGAAATCGTCCCTCTACATCCACAAATCAGCCCCAGAGAGATGAAAAGACAATACGCGTGTCACTGGCATGCTGAAACCAGAATTTCGGTCTTCCAAATTTACGTACAGCAATTTTCCTGGACATTACGCCAGCTGGAGTCATGCTGCAAATTCATAACACTTAAGAGAAACACCAGACAGTGATATAGTAAATGATTACAGTAAGAATCAAGCTCACCACTCATTTTTATTCGTCCTTTTATTTCCTAAGTTAATTCTGGAAACAGAATGTAGCCCAACACATGCAGTCACAACATAACATATTCTCAGTCTCCTTTGTTTCTGTTTATTTCTTTCATGCTAGACGTTTTCTTTGAAGCCAGTAAAAGCTCTGCATTTTGTGACAAGCCTGAAGCACAGAGGGAAATGAAACTGCTCAAACACCCCTGGTGAAAAAGCAATCATTTGAATTATATTTTGACTTATATTTCTGTTTAGATGAAAGATAAGTAATTCTAATTGACTTGAACAAAATTCAGCACTTATTTTATTGGTATGCTTTCCGACAATGCAGTTTTTTACAATACAACAGAGTGGAGCCAAAACAGAAAAATAAGTAAATCAGAACTGGGAGGGCAAATCTTAAGAAACTTAGTTATTTTCTGCTGCTGCTGCTGCTTCATACATAGTAAGTTTTCAATACATTTTATCATTTAAGATACTAAAGGATCACTTGTTTTTTTATTCCACCAGTATCATGGTGAACGAGAGTTAGTTTTAGAGGAAGAAATCTGATTCGCTAGAACAACGTTTTAAATGTTTGATTCCCTAAAGGCCTGTTTGTAGTCCTGCTGGTGACTTTGTTTCACACAAGTTTGTGACTCTACAATTTAGAGAAATGATAGGTCATAAATGATACATTTTAAAATCAATGGTTTGTATATAAAGATGACCTTTTACTCATGTACCCACTGTCTGAGTTACTGATTGATTGATTAATTTCCGTCTATATTCTTTCCAAAACAGGAGTTAAAATGTTTCTCTAGGAAGGAGAGGTCATTTTCTTGTACTTGGCAAAAAAAATTTGCAAGTTTCCTGACCAGGACTAAGTATTCTTCACCCATGATACATACGCATATCTCTATTTCCCTCATTTACTCTTTCGTTCCTCCCTTTTCCTCCATCTTCTATACCAAGCTATATAGTTCACTGAAAGAGGATTTTTTTTTTTTATTATTAACGTAGCACTGTAGCCTAAATTGTTTCTAGAAGGGTATGTATTTTCCAGGAAAACTATCCCTAAGACTCAGGAAGTCTAAACTGTATCAAGATCTTCTCTGAAGGGCCTGAGATTTTACGCTAATTGCAAGCTCACAAGTTCGCCTGCCACAGTTTCATAGGCATTGATGGAGGATACAAGACTCCTGGAACAGAGACAAATGACTTTCCTACTTGGAGCAGAGCAGACAGCATAAACTTCCTATTTGCATTGGTTCCCCTGGATAACCAACTGCAGTGGGCGATGTGAACTAGAGCCCAGGAGGACCTATGCACACAGTGTGTTTGTGTCACAGCTAAGGAGATGTCCGTTTAGGAAACTTCATTCTTTTAAAGTGGCTTCCAATAAACCTGTGCAACTTTTGCCTTTCAGGAAAATATGTCTTAATTATTTTGTACAGCAAACAAACCTTCCCTCTGCCTTAGAGGGAGACCCTATCTCTGAATCACAGTTCTCCATACAACTATCTTCAAAAAGATAGTCCAGAACGAAAGATGTCCTAAGATGTACGGAAATGGGAGAGACCCTTGGAGAATTATCTCCCAATGAATAATGGTAGACATGATCTTGTTAGTAAGAGTGTATGTAAATGCATGAAATTATGTCTTCTGGTATATGACTGCATGTTATTTTCATCTTAAGCAAAAATAATTAATATGCTGAAATATAATTAATTGAATTTGCTATGATGAAATTGGCAAAAATGTAATAGTAATGCCCAGTGCTGTGAGAGTTTAGAAAAACAGGCAGTTACATTCCTGGTGTTCGTGTAATTTGGCACATTTTTTAACAGGCTAATCTACCATTGTGTGTCAAAAGTCTTAAAATGCTTTGGAAATTTTTTCAAAGAAATCAATACAGAGGTGAGCAAAGACAGACATATTTATTAGTTGTGTTTTCTATAAAAACAGGAAAATAGAAACTACTTATATCATGAATAAAAAGGAGTGATTTAAACAAATTATAGTTCACTCATATAATAGACTAGAATTGGAATAATTAAAACCATGTTATAAAAGAATTCTTATTACCATTATACAATATTTGCAGTATTGGACTAGAGGCTAGAAAGCAGTTTATACCATAAAATTTTTTTAAAGGGAGTATATATTTTTGTGTGCATGTGGGTATATAAATGTAGAATTACTGAAAATTACATTCTAAAGTGTTTATGTTAATGGTGATGAGAACTGAAAATTGAGATTATTTGTTACCTGTTAATAAATTTGTTTGGTTTAGATTTTTCTGCTTTTCTAAGTTTTTGGTATGATTTTTCAAATAATTGTGCCTGTGTTATTTGATAATTAGAATACATGTATTTTTTAACTTTTAATTCAGACTCTTTGATGTGAACCATAGTATTATTCTATGGTACAGAGTATATAAGAGTGTTAATTTATCCTGGGCTTCTAAATGATTAGTTATAAAAAAGACATATACCTTACACATCCATCTTTGGTATAAACATTATGCTAAAAAATTAATAATAAATATAAAATGTTTTACTTATTTCATAAGTGAATTATTTTTTCCATAAATAAATTATCTAGGAATAAAATTTTCATACTTCTGATCAAAATAGTTGATTGACACATCAAAATGTATAATATTTTAAATGCCAATGTTAAGAAGAGAAAACGTAGTTACAATTATATAGAGCTTTGGTTTTCATATTGGGAATAAAGAGTATTTACACCTCCATGAAATTGTTTTATGGAAAGTGCTTACAAATGGCAGCTTAGAACCTTCTACATCTAGAATCAAATCACAAAAATTGTAAAATCAAACTAGCTTATATTTTTAAACTATAAAATATTAATTTTAAATATTAGTTAAAGAAAAAAGACTTTTCCTATTTTAATATCATGAATTTTAATTTCAATACACACTTTACTGTATATACCTTTGACTTGTACATCAAATACAAAATATTATTTCTAAAAAGTTATCAACAAGTCATGCTAAGTCTTACATAATTAATTCTAAGTAACTAAAGTAACATTGATCACTTGTAAAATGAAGAATATTAAAATTTGTCCTACACTAAGGATTTTTACAAATTAATTTTAAAATACTATTTTAAGAAAGTATTAATTTAAATAATATTTAAACTTTAAATAACATTTATCATATGCCCTATTAAAATAACATTATTTTTAAAAGTCCTTACTGTTTTCAAAACTTATATATGAATCTGCAGAAAAAATCTTGGCATGTACACAAATTGAGAGAAAATGAATATGTATGGTACATAGTGAATGAAATGAATATTTTTCATCAAAAACACAAATCTCAAGTACAACAGAAACCTCATCTAATAAACTTCTTATCTTCAACTCATAAAATTCATTGTTTTATATGGTGGGCTACGTGTTTGCTCCACCAGAGACACACTCTACTTATCTCATACTTTCTGTCCTAGGAAGCTGTCCTCTGTGGGTGACATACTAATTGCATATTCAGTGATGTTATGTTCAGCCATTGTGGGAGTATTTACCCCACAGAAAACCAAACATTCTATGGTTCAGAACTTCCCCCCACCCCTATCCACAAGAACCACTGGTTAAATATTTACCAGCAAAGGATCTTAACTCACATGTATGATCAAGGCTATTAATTGCATAAATTATAAAGCTGAAGCTGAGAATCAGCATTTTAATTGTGTGTGTGTGTGTAAAATTAAAAAGGTGTCATGGGAATTACCTGTTGGTGAGAATTCCTATCACTCTTCTCTGAGTAGGGAAAAAAAGTCAGATTGGATGGAGGTCAGGATGAGGCACAATGAAATGAGAGAATCCTGTAACAAATGAAATAACTTCCTGATACTTGGTAGGATATCCACATAAACTATAGGAAAATCAGGACACTGTTAAAGGAAAGGAGATTTACTTAATCTTTATAACAGGGTAAATATAATATGTATTCATGTCAACCTTATTACTTAATCACTATTTACTGATTGACATCAAGCTTCCCCTCCCTTCTGGAATTGAGTATTTAGAAAGAGTATCAATTACTTGAAGGACTATGTGCAGTTATAGATCTGTTGGAAAGGAGACGAGAACAAATATTAATCAGAACTCTTATCAATGCTTACTGTTAGAAAAAAAAAACAACACAAAAAAACCTTCCTAGAACAGAAAGTGTAGATGATTCCTTGTTTTATCACATTAGCACTGAAGTTTTTTTTTCAATTAATACCCTTGAACAGATAATAAACAGTAACTCCAAGATTTCTTTAAGTCATAATAATGTGCTTATCAAAGAAAGAATTAACTCCAGTTAAATACTTTTCTCCTGGTAGCAAAAGCCGTAGTGAAGATATATCACAAGCAGATGGTGCAGAGGATGTGAACCGGCTGGATGACGGGAGGGTAATATCACTAAACTAGAATAAATTCCTTCTTGAGCCTGAGGATGGAACTGCTCAGAGAAATAGATAAGAAGCCAACAGATTGGGGCTGGAAACACAGAGATACCCGCAATGGATCTCAAAATACTAGAAAAGGTTGAAGGCGGAGTTGAATTGTAAGATATGTCAAAGAGAGGTCGTTAGTCACACTCTACTGGGATTGTGACGTTAAGACAATCTCAAGGAACTTTGCAGAGACGCGCAACCCCGCAAAGCTTAAATAAATGCACATCTACGAATTCCACCAAGCACTCCGCAGTTTCTGCAAGCCAGGATTACTTAACATATGGCATGTGGGCACGCAGACCCTTTTATATGTGTAGATCTAGATGCAAAAAAGGAGGAGGAATGTGGAATTGGAATGTGATAATTGTCCTTTTGTGCTTGTTCTTTTGAGTGTGACTGTGTGTGTTAAGTGCTGATGTGGATGAGGAAGGGAGTCAGAACGCAGGAGGCTCGGTTCACTCTAACCATCCACTGGTTGATTCCAGTAGTGAAGCATCAGACATTGGTGTGTATTGATTTTCCCCTCACTGATGTATGAGGCTGAATGAGAAACAAAGAGCGTTCAGTTGTGCACAAGTTTTAATAACACAACATCAATACAGTTTTGTACGGCTTAAGTGAAAGAGATACACATTTTTGCATTATTTAGCTTACAATTTAATTTTTTTAACTAAAAATATACAGAAGGGAGGTTTGAGATTTATTTCATCATGAATTCAACAACTGAATATAACTTAAAGCAATTTCTGTATTTTATTTTTAAAATATTTTGGACTCAAAACAGCAAGCAATATGGTTTAATTAAAAAAGCATGAGGGTATAATTTCCTCACTTCGATTATTTATTCTCCCACTGAGAGCTATATCTTATGTTAACGATTCATTTTTTCAAAATCTCTGATTAAAAAAAATGGCACCTTAGTGGACATCAATGTGCTTTATAACCCTTCTGTGCATATTTGAAAATGAAAGATACTGTTAAGTTAGTATTTGGAGAAATTGGAAGAGGAAAATTTCAAGAGGCAGAGTCTGACAAAATCAATCATGAAAACAATCTGTTTTTAAATATAAGATAATTCAAAAAGCCTAAAGATTGGTGAGCAGTGCCATGCAAAAATGTTAATTGACTACAGTAAATATTATGTGTAAGGCACAGAGCAGTTGATAATGTGAGCATCAGGAAACTTTTTTTTTAAATAGTATTTTTATTGAAGTACAGCTTACATATAGAAAAGTGCTCAAATTATAATTACCCAGCTTGATGAAGTTTTAAAAATTGGAGAAACCCACATAACCAGCACTTGGATCAAGAACAGAATATTTCCAGCCTCCAGACAGCCATCTTATGTACTATTCAGTCACGACATCCACTCTCAGGGGTGACCTGTACCCTGAATTCTGACACTGTTGGTTAGTTTTGCCTGAAATAGGTTTCTTTTAAAATCTCTGTTCACATTCCATCCTTGTCTTCCTCTTTGTGCTCATCACCAGAACATTTATTAGACAGCACTTACCATATGCCAAGAGACTACATACATTATGTGATGGAGTCTTTAAAACAACTCTATAAAGTAGGTATTATTATTATTAGCTACATGTTATAGATGAGGAAGTTGAGGCTGAGAGGATTTAAGTAACATGTCTCATAGTATTGTTAGTAAAGGAAAGAGCTTGGACCTCATCACACAAACTTTAGGATATTATACTAAAGATGCCCACTTTGATTTTTACTGATTTCTGCAAGAATGTTTTTACTCCTACAAAGCTTAATTCCTTTGGGAAAAATACTTCTTAATGCAAGGCACAAAATCTAAAATATTACCTTCATATACATATAAATTCATTGCCAAGTCTATGTTTGAGTATATGAGAGAACAGATTGCTGGAGAAAGATTCCCATACATTGTCTGTTAAGAATCACTGAGGCATCAAGTTACTATTACCAATGAGACTATATATGTTGAGGCAGAAAAAGAAGGATTGAGAAAGGCTAGTCCTACAAAAGAGAATGACACATTACAGTCACCTTAGTTACAACTCAGGCTCTGAATTCCATAAAAGGTTGCAAAAGAAGTATAATGTAGCTCAGTGAAGTGAGCAATTAGTTCTGTTGGGGTGGATGTGGGTAGATTCAGGAAGTCTTCAAGAAATTATTTTCACCAGTCTTGGAAAAAAATAATGTTAAAATTAGAAAGAGGATTTGAAGCAGAGAAATTAGTACAGTCAGACACATAAGACCACAAATTGGGGAACTAAAGTAGTAAGTGTGGATTAAAAAAAAAATTGAAATGGAAAATGTAGAAAGATTCATGGTAAAGATCTGGCCTGTCAGACCACAGTTTGCAAACATGTGACCTTTTTGAACCAAAAGAAGGTCATGTCTAAATGCAGTGTAGTATCCTGAATCAGATCTTGGAACAGAAAAGAGACCTGAGTGAGAAACTAGAGAAACCCAAGTAAAGTCTGGGGTTTGGTTCATAGTAATATACCAATTTTAATCTCTTAGTTTTGACAAACATACTGGAGTTGTATAAGATGTTAATATTAGGAATGAAGGATGAATGAAGGTTAGAGAAACTCTCTAAAGTATCTATGTAACTTTTCTGTAAATATAAATCTATTCCAAAATAAAAAAACTGATTAAAAAGCAACACAAAACATTAAAAAGAAGGTTGAGTGTCAAGGAGAGAGCTTCTCCACTTTGCTCTGTCATCTTCCCACCATTCCTTGAGCACATACCTGCTTGCTGGATGGCCTCCTGCAGGAGAAAGAGAGCAGATCAAGCCCTTTACTGACAGGAGGCAACAAAGACACTTTATGTTGCTGCTGAATCCTAACTAACTAGTTTGTTCCTTCCTACCCTCTTCATCACTCTGCCCCAAGGAGGGCGAGTCTTGAAAAGGGGAATGTGTTTGTCTCAATCAGCTCTGGCTGCTTTAACAAGATAACATAACTGGGCAGCTTAAACAACAGAATGTTATTTCTCACAGTTCTAAAGACTAAAAGTTCAAGATCAAGGTGCCAGCAGGATTGTATCTTGTGAGGGTCTCTCCTTGGGTTGCAGATGTCTTCATAAGACTTTTCCTTGGTGTGAGTGGGTAGAAAGAGAGCATACTCTCTGGTCTCTTTTGAAAAGGGTATTTATCTCATGAGGACCTCATCCCTCACTACTTCATCTAAACCTAATTATTTCCCCAAAGGCCCCATCTCCAGATACTATCAAGTTGGAGGTTAGGATTTCACTATATGAACTTGTGGGGAACATAATTCTGTCCATAACAGTGTGGGGAGAAGCTTAGTGGGCAAATGCAGATGGAACACCTGATGGTCAGGAGCATCCTCACACACCCCAAATTTACAAAAAGAGCCGTCTCTGGCCCCTAAGCATTCTCTCCTCCCGCCAAGTGTCCAGGTTGGGAAATGTGAGTACACAGGAAAATATAAAAAGACGTTTGAGGAGTATGACCAAAAGAAGTAGAATTCATGAACTAGAAAAACAGAAAACGTAATCATCTTTTATATTAATAACTCTGCGATCCAGTGAGCTGGTCCCGAGCACACAACCGTGCCATTCTACAACAAAATTGCTCAGACTCATGCACACAAGACCAGACCTAAGGGGAGAGTTGGGTTTCTACAAAGGATGATGTGAACCTCTCTGTCAGGTAGCATCTTCAGTAACTCTCCCCATTTGAGATTTTGGAAGCTTTCAAGCCCACATATTCAAAATAATTTTGCAAGTTTCTCTTTCATGTATCCTGACTATACTGAACTCATTTTGGAATTCCTTAGATAAATGAATGCTGTCAGTATATCCAAGCATTGCTTGTTTCTAATGCTTCTGTCAATATGAACCTACCAATAGCATGTGTTAATACAATGGCCATAGAGATAAAAGATTTAATTGCAATTGATAAGTTGCAACAGATATATGGACATTTATTTCTAATAAAGTCAAAGCCGCTTCTCTGCAGGAAAACATGGAACATTCACAAAAATCAAGCTAAGCCACAAAGGAATCCTTCATTATATCCAACAAATAAACGTCATGCAGATTGTGTTCTTTAGAAACAATGTAGTAAAGAAAATATTAAATTGAGAAGAAAACAACTAAAAAAAATTCTTTCTGTCTGGAAACTAAAAATATATAGCACTATGTAAAAGCATAAGGTAATTTAATTAACACTTAAAAGTAGAAAAACAAAAAAAGGACAACATGTCAAAATAAATGTGGAGAAGAAACCAGAGAGTTCAAGAACAAGAATCATCCAAGAGAAAACAAGTAAGAAAAATGGAAGATAGTTCTTGGAAAATGTTAATAAGATTTTAAATCTTTGACAAAGCTGATCAAGAAAAGAATAAAATAAAACAAAAAGAAAAGTCAGAATGAAAGAATAGATATTACTTAAGAGAGAATGATTATCAAAAAACTAATAAAAGAATATTATGAATAACTGCCTAATAGTGCAGTATATTTGGGCACCTGCATAAAATGGACAGTTTGGGGGAAATATACAATTTCAAAATTGGAATAAGAATATAAAAAACTGACTAGATCAGAGATTATGGATTTCACAATTGTAGAGCATTCAAGGAATAGTAATGATAATTGGCAGTGTCTGTGTAACATTTACACATAGCAAGAACCGTACCAAGCCTTTTGTATATGTCAGGATATTTCTTCTCAACAGTTATAAACATTAGGCATTATAACTGTTTCCATTTTGCAAGTAGGATACTGGAAGTACACATTGATAAGTAAGGTTTCCAAGTTCATACAGACAACACGAGGCAAAATAGTGATTTTGTCATGAGGTCATTTCAGAGTCATCTTCTTAAATAGTCTATAATCCTGGTTCTTGATTGCAACTATCTACATTTCCATCAATAAATCATTTGAGGAAGAAATATGAGTACTAGCTACTTTTTGAAAACCTTTTGCCAATACTTTTGAAGAAACTCATAAGGTCTGAGCCTCAAAATTTGCAGAATGGGGATCAGTGTCTTGGAAGAAATCATAGAGGTGAGATGACACATTAACAATGCTTTTGTTAGTACAAGGGTCAGTGTTGTGTAGGAAAAATGGGCATTGATGACTCAGTCAAAGCTAAGTTATATGTAACTCTAAATAAATTTAAAAGAAAATATCTTCAAAAGATACAAAATAAAACCCTAGAATAAAAACTTCACTGTGTCATGACTTATTTAACAGTGTTTTTATTTTTATTTTCATAGTACTACATATATTAATTGTACATTTTCCAATGGTTGGTATCCTAGACATGATGAAATGTGGTAATATGCAAAGACTTCAATCCACATGGCAGAGACTTTCCCCAAATAGCCGTTATCCCTTTCCCTTTAGTAACTGGACTACCCTTCCTTGTTCCTCCCTTCTTTGCCTCCTTCAATGTTTTCTCAGTATGCTGAAACCAGCTAAAGACTACAGTTCAGTGAGGCACTCCCTTGAAGTTAGATGAGCCCGTGTGACTGCATTCAGGCCAATGTTTGTGGTGAAAATTATGCTGCAACTTTTAGATTTTTTCCCCTCAGGGGAAGGATCAGCTCTCTCATGTCTTTTCTCCCTTTCCTGTTGACTACAATGTGGCAGCCACTCAAGCAACCATTTGAGACTGAGACAGAAGCTACATTTTGAGATTGTGGAACCACAGATAGAAGGAGCCAACTCTCTATCTTACGTAATGCAGCAATGTAAGTACCAAAGAATGAACAACTGAAGTTTTGAATGGTGGAAAAAGTGAAGACTCGTATTTTTCCCTAGAAGGCTGGATTCTATCTAGAGTTTATTTGTTAATTAGGATTGGTGAATTATGAAATTACTATCAAACACATGAGAAACCAAAAAATCTATTTTCAAAGGGAAGAAAGGTTTTCTAAAAAATTAAAATTCTTCAACTTTGGTCACACAGAAAACAGACTAAGGTTGAAATCACCACCATTGAATTGCTATTCTAATAAAAACACAGTAGTTTATCCTTACATCTTTCTTAGATTAAATTATGAAGACTTAAAATTGTTTGTGATGCTTTTTGGGGGGGATATGGTAGGTAGAATCTCTCTAAAATGAACCTTTTTCTCAATGATTACAAATTATAGGTGTAATTCATTATTAAATTTGGCATACCTGTACACAGTGTGTATGTATGTGCATCTACATGTGGGTGGGTGTGAGAGTTTTATAATAGTTTTAAAAATAGAATCTTTTAATTACCCCCTCCACTAAAGAAAACATGTTGTTTTATAGTATGTGTTTAGGAAATGAGATTAAGATTTTACTAAAGAGATTATCTTGACAACACTAAAAATGGGTCACTTCCAAATTCCCACATGGAATGTAATTCATTCTCAAGAAAGATGACCTTTGCTTTTGGAGTCAGCTACTTGGCTAGTATGACAAGTCAGTGGCTGAAGAATTACATCAAAACCACATAAAATTTAATAGGCAAAACTCTGCCAAACCGTTATGACCTTCCAGGGAATTACTTTGCTCCTTAAATTAATTATTGAAAAAAACACTGATTTTTATCTGCCTCAAAAAATTGCATGTTGTAGAGCAGAAACTGTAACAGCTTCATATAACTACATAACCATATTTTTATAAATACAATTATTTTTTAGGGGTTATATTATTATTAGCCATGATAATATTATTGTTAATAATGATATTTGCATTGTGTTAGGACTGATAATAGGTACTCTGCATACATTTATGTTAATTTTTTCATCTAACAATGTAGTGAGGTATTATAATCCCCATTTTCAAGATGAGAAAACAGAGGTACTTAGAAATTAGCTTGCACAGGGTCATCCCAATAGTAAATGATAGAGATAGAATTCAAAATCCAGTCTGTTTGATTCCACATCCAATCTTATTCTTCTATATCAGAGATTCATGTTTTGACCAAAAGTCAAATATAGAAAATATGAGGAATTTGAGTATATTTAAAATGAGAAAGGGAATTCTAGATTGAGTAAAATACTTAAGGATTGTTTAGCCAATATGCAAAATAAATACATACAATTACACTTATTTAATGCCACTTAAACGTTATCTCAGTCTAACTTTCTTATATATTTATTTAACAATTCATGTTGTGTTTTCTGGCTATCTGAAGGCAATCATTCACATATAGGCAGACAGGGTTTTATACTTGTTTTAGTAGTTAGCTTTCTTCTTTGGGACTTAAGATGTAAGCTATATAAATGTTTTTATGTGGTATTTACACAAACACCCTCACAGATATCAAAATAACAGATGATAATTTTCTAGAATTTTATCAAAAGAAAGCACATTATATAAGAAAGAGAGAAATTGATATTAGTGTGGAGTTATTTTATTAGAAAAAGGCATTTCTTCAAACATAGTTCAAACTATCTGGGGATAGAGGATGTAGCTGAAAGCTAATATGACTATATTATAACAGGACAGCCCATTTAAAGCAATTTGATGCTCATTGAGTACATTCAAATGACTTTTAAGATTTTGAAACCTGCCTTGTCCTGACAAGGACAAATAAATGGCCTGCTAATCAACCAGCTGCGTTGTTTTATATAAGAACTAACATCCTTCCTCCTAAATCTTTAGCTTATAAAATCGAAGACAATTTTTTGGCAGAAATTAACTGAGGTTCCAGGTGGTGTCTTTCTGCATTTTTATTGGCACTACAGTGAAAACTACCTCTAGCAATCAGAACACAACATTAAAAAATAAACGTCACATTTAGGTAAATATCTAGGGTTTAAAAGGTTTATAATTTTCTGCTTCTAATAACAGGTAGAAAATTTAATCAAGGAATTCTAATAGTCTTCAATGACATTTTTAACTATTAATAGCTCTTCTGTCCATAATTCTTCAGGAAAATTGTTAGTCTTCTCATAGCCTATTAATGTTTTTATATTTGTGATTTATACCAAGATAACAAAAAAAATTCTTCTTTTCCATTAGTTTTTTTTAAATACATTTTATTTTTAGAGCATTTTTATGTTCACAGAAAAATTGAGTGGAATGTACCAGAGAGTTCCCATATATCCCTGGACTTCACTCACGCACCGCCACTGATCGTCAAGACCCTGAACCACAATGGCGCATTTGTTACCATTAACGAACATACGTTGACACATCGTTATCGCCCAAAGTGCATAGTTTATATTAGGGTTCCTTTTTGGTGTTGAACATTCTATGGGTTTTGACAAATGTTTAATAACACGTATCCCCTATCATATGGAACAGTTTCACCACCCTAAAAATCCTTTGTGATCTGTCTGTTCATCTCACTCTCTCCCTTAACTTCTGGAAAACAGTGATCTTTTACTATCTCCATAGTTTTGCCTTTTCTGGAATGTCGTATAGTTGGAATCATGCAATATGTAGTCTTTTCAAATTGGCTTCTTTCACTTAGTGGTATGAATTTAAGATCCCTCCATGTCTTTTCATGACTTGATAACTCATGTCTTTTCATCACTGCATAATATATCATTGTCCATATATACTACCGTTTTATCAGTTCACCTACTGAAGGGCATCTTGGTTGCTTCCAAATTTTAGCAACTGCAAATTAAGTTTCTTTAAACACCTGTGTGCAGATTTTTGTGTGGATATAAATTTGCAACTCATTTGGATAACTATCAAAAAATATGAAAGATGAATTGTATGTGAAGAGAATGTTCTGTTTTCTAAGAAATTGCCCAATTATCAAGTGGCAATAGCACTTTGCATTCCCGCCAGTAATAAATGAGAGTTCCTCTTGCTGCATATCCTTGCCAACATTTGATATTATCAGTGTTTCAGATTTTGGCCATTCTAAAAGATGTGCAGTGTTATTTTGATTTTGTTTTTGAAATATCAATTCCTTCTTCAAATATTTGCACATTCAAAGTCCCTCTTTTCTAATGAAACAATATATAGTAAATCAAAATCAAAACTGCAGGTAAATACACTTATAAATAACCTATGGATCTATGTAATCGAACACAATAGACATCAGAAAATATATCAAAATAAATGATGTGAAATTTTCAAATTTGAGTTAAAATGGTACTTAAAGGGAACTTTAGACTATAGTAAAAAGAGAAAAATGTTGAGAATCAATGACATGTCTTCCATATAAAGAAGCCAAAAAAAAAAAAAAAAAAAGGAACTAAACACATTGAAAGAGAGAAATAGAAGGTGAATGTTAAAGCAATTGTATGTATAAATAAAAGAGAAAGCAGATATAAAATAGATCTCCACAATGTTAGAAGCTGATTACTTGAAAATATCAATAAAATTGCTAAACTCCAAAAACACTGTTCAGTACAAACAGAAAGGAAATCTAATTATCAGTTTCTGGAATAAAATATAAGATGACTACAAATCTTAAATATAATAATAAGATTTTTTTTAACATTGATAATAAGAAGATTGTAATTAGCAAATCATATATATAATATGCCTGAAAAAAGATTAAATGGCCAATTTTTTGACAATAAAAACAGAATTAATAAAAATGACAAAGGAAAAATGGAAAATGTCTCTCATCCCATAACTTTTAAAGAATTTGAATTTATAATTAAAATCATCCTATGAAGATTTCAGGATCTCACGGCTTCACAAATGTACTTTTCCTAACTTTTAAGGAAGAAATGTTACCAATATTACACAAAGACATTGACAGGGAGCACATTTCCCAATTTTTTTTTTTTTAGGTGGCCAGTGTAACCCTAGTAACAGAACCTGAATGAACACGATGATAAAAACAATAGTTAGTGAGGATATATATATATATATACATTCCTGATGAAAGTATGAATTCCTTTTTTTGGTATCTACTCAAGCTCAACATATGTTTACCTAGTAACCGTCCACTCTACTTCTTGGTAAATAACCAAGAGGAATGTATGCATATAGCCATCATGACACATATATAATAATGTTAGTTGCTACATCTTCTTAATAGCCAAAACCCAAAAATGATCTAAATTGTCAGTGTTAAAATTGATAAATAAATTGTGCTATAATCATGCAAAAAATGCATGTTGCTTCGTTGAGAAGTCAGTCTTAAAAGGCTACGTAAGTGTATAATTCCAACTATATGATTTTCTGAAAAAGAGAAAACCATAGAGATACTAAATAGATCAGTGATTTCTGGAAGTTTGATGGAAGGGGAAAGAAATTAATTAGGTGGAGCCCAGGGGATTTTTATGGTACTGGAAATGTTCTGTGTGATACTACAATGATAGATACCTGATATTATGTGTTTATTGAAACCCATAGAATTATACAGCAAAAAAACTGATGTAAATTATAGACTTTAAGTATTAATAATGATTTGACATTGATTCATCAGTTTTAACAAATGTTCTACAAAAATGCAAGATGTTCATGGAGAAATTGTGAGCAGAGGAGAGAAGTGGCATATGGGAACTTTCTGTACTATCTGCTCAATTTCATGTAAACCTAAAACTGCTCTAAAAATAAAGCCTATTAATTTTGTAAGTAAATCTCGCACGGTCATAGAAAAGCAATGTGAAGCAGATTATTCTCCAGCTGAGTGATGTTTAAACTGGAAAAATCCATCATGAGCATTTTCTGAGACCAACAATGCCCATGAAGAAGGCAAACCTTCCTTGCAAGCTGCAAATGGAACCAAATACAGACACTCTTGGCTAAAAGATGGTGTCGTGTCAGACCTAAAATTAACCCTAATGTTATGTGCTGCCTTGACATCTGGTGAAACCAAGAGGGCCTTGAATGGCCTAGTTAACTAATTCCCCTCCCCACTCTGCTCCCATGAATAAGGTCTCTACCCAAGCAACCCTCCTTCCCAAGGGGACAATGCATCATGCCTGCCTATCCCTGAGTAACACGCTTCGGTCCCCTATTGACTTGCAGAGTTATTCCAACAGCCCAGTCCTGTCCTTCCATGGGAACCAGGAGTCACCCCACCCTCTTGACACTACAAAGCCCGTCCCTCACAGTCCCTGGTTGTTCACTCTGCTACCAAATGTAACCCTTGTGTGGTCCTATATGGTAAGCCATCTCCCCTTGCACTGTGAACATATGTGATTAATAAAATGCTGCCAGTCACATCTGTCCAGTGGTGGGTGTCCTGTATTCAGCCATTCCCCTAACCCTAGAGTAGGGATCCCTCCCTCACCAATGGGATGAATAGAAGGAGATTAAAGCAGATGAATCCTGTCTATGAATAAAACAGTGAGGGAAAGAGTAGGACCTTCAAGGAACTCAGGCTACTCCAGATTCCCTCCAGAAACTGAAAAGAGGGGTCAGAGGCCTGCATCCTCTAAGCATAGTAGGGTTACTAATGCACATGGCGAGCACCTACCAGTTGGTCTGGTTGAGATGGCTTCTTTCACATGTACTGGCGGCTGCTTAATTCTAGTAAAGTCCTTGGGCAGGTGGGAACATCCAGTGTAGCTCCAGAAAGTGTGTAACACATGTAACACACACAGGAATCTCCCTGGTGTGCACATATGGATGAATGGGGTTCCGTGGATGGCTCCCTCTCTCATGCAAGCTATGCTCAGGGCTTCTTTCCTGATGTGGGTCAGCTGTTTATTCCCTGCATCTCTAACACCTTTCTATGGTGTGAACTTTCTGGTGCTGAAACCGGTTAGGCTTTTGGCTGTAGGCTTTCCTGAGGCCTTGCCCTTAGAAGGCCCATCTGGGTTGTGAATTTCCTGGTGTTAAGTCAGAGCAGACACTTGGTTGAACTCCAGTCTTTCTCAAGTAAGGCCTTTCTCTGTTGTCGACTTTTTGGTGCCAAATGAGGTTGTGTCTGTGGCTGAATCATTTCCAACATTCATTTTATTTATACGACTACTGCACTCTGAACTCTCTGATGTTGAATGAAGCTAGGGGTGTGTCAAGAATTTTCCACATTTACCCCATTAATTCGGTCTTTTCCCATTGTGCATGCTTTGATGTTTAATGAGGCTGGAGACTTTGTATAATTTTTTTCCCCTCCATTGTGAGGCCTCTGGTGCTCAATAAGTGTGGAGTGTGGAGTGTGGAGAAAACAGTCGCCCCATTCTCTGCGCTCAGAAGGCTTTTCTCCAACGCGAACACTTTGATGTTGAACAAGGTTGAAGCACAAGTTAAATAAATTCTTACAGTTTCTGCACTCACAGATCTTCCTCCAGTGTGAACTCTCTGGGGTGGATTTATGGTTAAATAATTTTCAGTAGTCACCATATTCATGAGGATTTTACCAGTACACATTCTTTGGTGTTGAAAAAGCATCTGCCATTATTGAAAGCTCTCCAATACTCATTGCATTTATAACCTTGTGTCCAGTGTGAAAGGCCTCCTCCCACTTGGATGCTCCTGTGTGGCTCCCCATCCTTCTCCATGGGTGACCTTATGCTTGGGAAGACCTGAGCTGGCTGGGAAATCCTTATCACCCTCCCCACATGTGAAAGCGTTCTATGAGAAGTGGACCCTAAAGTTCTTCAAAACCAAGACTCTGCCTTTCTTAAGGGCTCCAATCCATTAAATAGTGTTTGGTGTATTGAAGGACTGAACTAAGCCAGAAGCCTCTCTTCCACACCCAGTATATTACAGCTGCCATCAGGATATAAAGTCATTTGAAAAATATCTTTCAAGGCAAGGCCATACATTGCACTAAAGTGGGCCTCCTGGCTCCATGTAGCTGCCTTGGGGGCCTTCCCCTGTGACACTCCATGTGCAAAGCGCTCTGCTAGAAGGTGCCCCTTCAGTCCTCATTCCACTCCAAAGACCCGGTCAGGTCCCCTTCAGAACTCTCTTGCTGTGGCTGGAATCAGTCCATTTCATCAGGAACTGCATTAGTGTCACAGGGCCGCCGTATGACAATACTGCAGGCTGGCTGGCTTAGGCTACAGAGAGTTATCTGCTCACAGCTCTGGAGGCTGGAAGCCCGAGGTCAAGGTGCTGGCAGCTTTGCTTTCTCCCGAGGCCTCTCTTCTGGCATGAAGATGGCCACCTTATTGCTTTGTGCTCGCATGGCTTCTCCTCTGTGTATGGGCAACCCTGGTGTTGCTTCCTCTTCTTTTAAGGACATTGGTCAGGTTGGATTAGAGCCTCCCCCCCATAACCTTGTTTAACCTTATACTTCTCTAAAGGCCCTCTCTCCAAATACACTTACACTGCAGATTAAGGCTTCAATATGTGCTTTTTGTGGGAAAACCCTTCAGCCCATAACAGGCACTGAGAACTCTCTCCCCAGCACTCTAGTTGGATATTTGTTGGAACCTGGATGATTCAAGTTTTCTATCTGCCCCTCAATTATTCTGCAGTCATAAGAGTCAAAAAAAGCAGCAAAAATGTCCACCACCATACAGCTGATTTTTTTTAAGGAAATAATTTGGTTAGAAATGGGAAGGGGAAAAATTGACCTCATGCAGTTATGAAGAATGTAAAATTTAAATACTGTTCTAAAGGCTCACTTCACAAGATGTAGCACAATTTTAGAATTTTCCATACTTTTGGAATCAAAATAATAATTACATTTCCAACAACTTTTTTAAAAAGAAAAGAAAAAAAAAAAAACTCTGGACATGGGTAAAGATTTGTTGATTTTCTTCTACTTTCCCGGACATAACCTGCAGTTTGATATACAAACTATGTGTAAAATACATTTTGATAAGCAAATTTTCACATATCTGGAAAACCTCATTCTGGCATACTGTCATTTGCAATTTGTCAATATAATAATAGCTTGTGGGGTGAAGAGAAGAACTAGTATGTTAAAAGCAAGTGTTGTAATATGCTCCAAGACATTTTCACATAAAAAATACATTTTTAGAGAGGAAAAAGTGTGTGTGCAGTGGAATGTTCACAAAAAGGAACATTTTTTAAAGCAAGTGAACTGGTAATTATGGTCATTTTGAGTCTGAAGATCAAGAAATCAGTTACTTTTAAAACAGACATCCTTTGTTTTAGAAAAGATACCGAGAAATTTACCAAAAAAGTAAAATAATTTAGGAACATAACTTAATTTAGGGACATAACTTCAAATGTAGATACTATGGATGCAATTTGTATTATATGTAATACAAATGAGTTTACCTTCTATATCCTTAAAGAATTAGAGACAATACACTTGTAAATATTTAGATGTTGCAGTGCTTTTCCCCACATGGTTTTATTTTAGACAGAATGACACAAGATTTTGGAAAATATATTGAAAACTGTTATAATTGCCTTTTCTATGCCAAAAAAGAAAAAAAAAAGAGGGGGAGGAAAGAAAGAAAGAAAAGTCTGAGAACATCCTGTGTGTGAGGGTGGGGTTTTCCCCTGAAGGAAATGGCCCTTCCCACTGCCCCTTCCTGCTTTGGAGAGAATAAGCTTTGTTTTGTTTTGTTTTAAATAAGAAGAGGAAAATCTCCTTCTACTTTTTAGGGCCAAAAGGTTAAGAGCCTTTGTGGTAAATGGGCCCAAAAAGTGTTCTTAGTAATGTGTGGGAGTAATAACTAGTTCCCTGACACATGGAAGTGATCAGGAGACTTGTAGTGGCCCTCAGTTTGGGTCAAGTTCCCTGAAGTTGAACGAGTTACCACTGCTTTTTCCAATGGAACATCTACCTCTTCATGATAATTTAGGTCAATTGCTCCTGCTAGGATGGAGATGCCTCCCATCCTGCTGTCAGCGGTGTGCTGGTAAATGTTTAAGAGCCAACCTTGAGGGTAGGGCTGTCAAGCCTGGATTTGTAGGATTTGCAGTTTCCACTTTGGCTAATTTCAAGCTACTAATGCTAAGTTACACGTGGAAAAGGGATGCACACAATTTGCTTTGGAAGCTGATATGACCCTCTGGTCTCCTCTCAGGAGAAGCTTAAAGAGACAAAGCAACAGCTTCAGCTTTACATTGAATGGAGTCTTGCTGTGCTCCGCTGTGGCTGCATTTCCTTTCTGAGAAGCAAATCTCTGGGTCTGCAGAATTAAATTCTCCAGGGACAATTTCCCGAGTCACCGGAAATGATGGTAAACTGGGCTGCTCCTACTTCTAACCCTTGGTTCCTGGATCTGTGTACTTTAGCAGTGTGGGACGCAGCACCAGATAAAATGCATTGATTTAGGGTACATAAAGGCATCCCAGAGGATGGTCCCCTATTCCTGCAGTATCTTATCTCCAAGTCTGTGCTTGAAGGGTGTCGTCAAGAGGTCATTCCATTGATCTATCAAGCCATCAGTTGATTTGATGGAACCAGCGAATATCTTGGTCATGTGCCCACTACTGCATCCTTTTTGCCGTAAAGTGGTGACAAAGAGAGCCCTAATATTCCTCTTAGCTTGAGTAAACTTTAGATAGTCTCAAGACTTTGACTTCCTTTTTCTTAAAGCATTTACTTTAGAAAACGTGTATTTATAAATTCTTTCTCTATTCCTCTGACATGTAAATGTTTTAAAACACCTTTTGCCACTTTTGCAACCCAGGAAAGTCTTTTTCAAAGACTGGGAGCCATTCCTTCGAAACGCAATCATCAAGGAAGGTGGAGACCCTAACTCCTAGGCTCTGTGCAAGGCTAGGAGCCTAGCTTCCATGAGTGCCAGTTAGTAAACACAGACGGCTAATCACAGAGAAAAATCTTTTCCAAATGTAGGAATAACCCAATGTTTTTAACACTTCCTATTGCTCAACCTCCACGCTAATGTCCTCCAGTACTTTTTCACTAGCTTACCCCAGCAATTAGAAACCTTCCTGGCTTGTTTCAACAAAGTAGAATTCAGACCAAGCTTTGGCTTCTCTCCTCTGTTGCAATAGCCTTGGAAAAAAGTTTTCTTTGACGTTTAACTTTGTTCAGTTTAATTCTTGTATGTGCAGTGGGTCTTTTGGTCCATGGTGATATTTTGTGAAATGCTGTGTAGGTGGCCCTAATACTGTAAATTTTAGGATACTGGAGTTAACTGAGGCACCAAAGGCAGGGGAGGTATACGATATATGTAATATGGTAGTTCCCTGCTCTTTCCAGTAGAAAATTAGTCTGTTTTAGGTCAACTTGCCACCAATAATCTGGTACTTACCTCAAGTGATGGTGCTGTATTTGGGCTTCAATTTTCGTCTCTGTGTTTAGCACATTAGATAATGAGCAGTTACAGGATTCATCTTGGCCTTATGAGGGGAACTCTGTGTTACCGAACCCATACACAGCCTTCATCACTGCCATCATGGTTCCATGCGTGCACTAGGATAGCAATGGGGTGGTTGATAACAAAGACAAGTTGGGTTCAGCTGGCTGAGTCATTTTGTCTATTTGATTGTTTAATGTCCCTTAATGATGGGGCAACCTGGTGGGCATTTACATGTGATACAAAGACCCTCATCTTGTCTTATCACCCAGATAGGTACATTCACAGATCTTCTTTCCACCAGGCTTTCCTCTAGGCATCTGACCCACCAGCAAAGCCTTGGCCAGTGCTAGTGAAACTGTATTTATTCCTCTCTCAGGACCCTCCTCTGTTCACACAAAGTAGACAACCAGGGACAGTGATATACATATGTGTTGATGTTGAAAGAGAGAGAGATTAATTCTGAGGAATTGGTTCATGTAATTGTGGTGACTGGCAGGTCCAAAATCCACAGGACAAACTGGAAACTCAGGCAAAAGTTAAAGTCACAGTCTTGAGTCTGAGATCCAGAGGTCAGGGCAGCAGTCTGGAAAATCAGACAAGATTTCTACATTACAATCTTGAGGCAGAATTTCTTCTCTGGGAAACCTCGGTTTTTGCTCTTAAGGCCTTCAACAGGTTGGATGATCCACACCCACATTGTGAAAGGAAATGCCTTTTACTTAAAGGCAATTATTATAAATGCAAAATACCTTCACAGCAACCTCTAGAATAGTGTTGAACTGAACAGCTGGCACCATAGCTTAGCCAGGTTGACACATAAAATTAGCCATCGCAGTATTTATCTCTTTGTAGTGGAATTTAAGGGTATTTTTATTTTAAAAAACACTCATGCCATTTATTTTTGTGTTTTTCAGAGTTTCTAAATTATATGCAATAATTTCTCATTTTAAAAAGCTCAATAAGCATGGTTTTTAGAAATATGGATGTATGTACCATCTGAAATATCTTAAAGTAGAAGAAACCATAATATCTTGTAGAGATAACTGAAATATGAAAGTCCACAGAAAACCAAGACACCAAGTATCAGGGGATTTCCAGTAGAAATCATATCATCATGAGTACCAGAAACCAGGCTCATTCCCACAGTTTTCAGTAGTAAATCATGTCTGATGTGATGTTCTTTGAGTTATGGTCTGGCCTTCTGAACAGGATTTCTCTCTTTGTTAAAAGAAGGATAAAAATTTTATTGTCTTCTTTTAAGAGGAACCAATATAATGAAGCAGATTATTAAAAGACTATTTCCATAATCCATTCCATTTTTTTCTCTATTCTAAAATGATGTCCTGGTTTACCCCAAAATGAGTTGTTAAAAAAATCAGAAACAGATTAAAGTCTGGGAAGCTCTCATTCTCAGCAACTCTTTTCCCATTGGTTTTATTATGGAGAAATTTAGCCCATGGAGGGTGTGTCAAAGTGTTTCATGGAAGAACTTTGAAATTCTGTGAGGCCATGATTTTATTGCTATTTTCAGAGTCACAAAAAGATGGCTTATAATAAAAGGAAATTATAGAGTTCCCTTGTGAGGGAAGAATGAGTCTTTAGGCACCTTATAACTATCAGCTTCATTACAAGCTTTACCATCATCTTAGGAGAATATATGACTTATCTTTAGGTGTATTAGAGTGTTCATTTAGTCATTTTCCCAACTAGTAAAGTTTTCTCCTCTTCCTCCACTCTGTTGTAGTCTCTTCAGGTAGGTCTGTTTGTTCTTGGGAGCACAGTCTTCATGTTTTTGGGTAACACGCAGCCCTAACAGCTGGATTCTCTTCTTCACATTGAATGGCAAATTCCTCATACATAACACCAGCTGTTCTGAAAGGAATTTTCCATGAATCCTTCCATGTTATCTCCTTTTCCTTTTTTTCAACCTCCTTAGGCAATACGGTCTCTGAGATAGGTCAAGTGAAAAATAAATTTGGAAGTACGGGATCTTACTTTTGTAAAGAAGAGTGGAGCCATCAATGAATTAAATGAATAGGCTTTCCTTGAAATAATTTTTAGACAACTTAGCTGAACACAAACCTATCTCTTGACCCTGATGAACTTATACTCAAAGTTCCCCTAGTAATTTATATTAAATCAATGTATTCAATTATTTTTTATTTGTATTACCTGGCCATTAGGTTCCAAATGTTGGTTACTTACACCTTCTTCCAAATTTTGGGAAAACTTATTTTTAATGTGAAAAATGACTTGGCTGGTCTTATTTAGTTATATCTATAAATGTGCTCTTCCTTTATTTGTTTGCACTGGGATAGACTGGTCAAAACTGTAGGCTCTTACAATACAGAAGTCATGATGTAGAAAATAGCTTGGGACAAATATAAATAGAAACACAGCATTCCAAAATCTATGGGACACAGAAAAGCTGTTCTGAGAGGGAAGTTCATAGTAATACAGGCCCACATCAAGGAATAAGAAAAACCTCAAAAAACAAACTAACCTTCCATCTGAAGGAATTAGAATAAGAATGGAATATTACTCATCCATAAAAAATTGAAATCTTGCCATTTGCAAAAACATGAATAGACCTAGAGGGTATTATGCTAAGTGAAATGAGTTAGAAAGACAAATACTGTATGATTTCACTTATATGTGGAATCTTAAAAACAAAACAAATGAACAAATATAAAAAGACAGAAACCAAGTTATAGATAGAGAGAAAAACATAGGTTGTTGCCAGAGGGGAAGGTGGTTGGGAGAAGAAGAAAATAGGTGAGAGAGATTAAGAGGTACACACTTCCAGTTCTAAATAAATGAATCATGGCTAAGAAAAGTACAATGTGGGGAATAGAGTCAATAACTATGTAATATAGTTGCATGGTGACATATTGTAACTAGATTGATTATGGTGATTATTTTGAAATGTATAGAAATATCAAATCTATGCTATGAAACAGAAATTAACATTGCATTGTAATATCAATTATACTTGAAAACAAACAACAAACAGACTCAGAAAAAATCAAATTTGTTGTTACCAGAGACAGGAGGATGGGGGAATAAGATGAAGGCAGTCAAATGTACAAACTCCCAGTTGCAGGAAAAGTAGGTACTAGGGATAAAATGTACACTACAATAAATGTAATTAACACTGCTTTATGTTATATATGAAAGCTGTTAAGAGGGTAAGTTCTAGGAATTCTCACCACAAGGAAAATATTTTTTTCTATTTCCTTAATTTTGTATCTATATAAGATGATGGATGTTCACTAAATTTACTGTGATAATCATTTCATAATGGATGTAAGTCAAATCATGATGCTGTACACCTCAAATTTGTACAGAGCTGTATGTGACTTATAATAAAACTGGAAGAATAATAGAACTAGAAGAAAAAAGAACAGACAAAGCCCAAAGTTAGCAGAGGAAAGAAATAATAAAATCAGAGCAGATATAAATGAAATAAAGACAAGTAAAACAATGGAAAAGATCAATGACTAAAAGCTAGTTTTTAAAAATAAAATTGATAGCCCTTTAGCCAGACTCATCAAGAAAAAAAGAAATAGGTCCCAGATAAATAAAATTAGAAATGAAACAGGAGAAGTTACAACAGCTACAATAGAAATACAAACAAGTATAGAATACCATGGACATTATACACCAGCAAACTGGACAATCTAGAAGAAATGGATAAATTCTTAGAAACATACAATCTCCAAACTTAATCAGGAAGAAATAGAAAATCTTAACAAACTGATTACTAGTAATGAAATCAAATCAATAATTCCCAAACTTCCAACAAACAAAAGTCCAGGATGAGTCAGATTCATAGGGGAATGCCACCAAACATTTAATGAATGTATCTTTCTCAAAGTATTTAAAAAATTGAAGTTGGGGAATACTTCCAAATTCATTTTATGAAGTCAGCATTACTGTGATATCAAAACCAGACAAAGAAACTACAAAAAAAAAAAATGCAGGCCAATATCCCTGATGAACATAGATCGATACAAAAATCTTCAACAAAATATTAGAAAATCAAATTCAACAATACATAAAAAAGATCATACATTATGATCAAGTGGGATTTATGCCAATGAAATAGAAATGATTCAATATCTGCAAAGCAATAAACATGATACACACATTAACAAAACAAAGGATGGAAATCACATGATTTGTATGAAACAGTGAAAGACCTAGAATAGCCAAAGCAATCTTGATGAAGAAGGTAAATGCTGGACGTATCACACTCCTTGACTTCAGCCTACACTGCAATGCTACAATCGTCAAAACACAGAACACATACATCAGTGGAACAGAACAGAGAACATAGAAATAAACTCAGGCCCGTATGGACAATTCATCTATGACAATTAATCTACGAATATACAATGGAGAAAAGGCAGTCTCTTCAACAAACAGCATCAGGAAAACTGCACAGTTACTTCTAAGATAGTAAAACCAGAACATTTTCTCCCATTATATACAAAAATAAACTCAAAATGGATTAAAGACTTAAATGTAACATCTGAAATTATAAAACTCCTAGCTCTCTGACATTGGTCTTGGTGATAGTTTTCTGGATTTGTCTCCTCAAGCAAGGGCAACATAAATAAAAATAAATAAATAAATGGGACCAAATCAAACTTTAAAGCTTTTGTGAGTGAAGGAAACCATCAACAAAACCAACTTACTGAATGGGAGAAAATATTTGCAAGCAATATGTCTGATAAGAGGTTAACATCCAAAATATATAAATAACCCATACAATTCAATATCAAAACAAAAACAAAAACAAACACAAAACAGTCTGATTAAAAAATGGGCAGAGGATCAGAAAAGGCATTTTTCCAAAAGTCATACAGATGGTCAACAGACACTTGAAAAGATGCTCGACGTCTCTAATCATCAGGGAAATGCAAATCAAAACCACATTGAGATATCACCTTACACCTGTCAGAATGACTATCATCAAAAGGACAAGCAATAACAAGTGTTAGTGAGGATGTGAGAAATGGGAACTCTCACGAACTGTTGGTGGGAATGTAAATTGGTACAACTACTCTGGTTTGGAGATTCTTCAAAAAATTGTAACTAGAACTACTCCATGACCAGCAATTGGATATGTATCTGAAGAAAACAAACAAAAAAACCCCTAGTGTAAAAAGAAATATACATCCTAGTGTTCACAGCAGCATTATTTGCAGTAGCTAAGATACGGAAGCATATCAATAGATGAATGGATAAAGAAGATGTGCATAAAGAACACCCAATAATGATAGATAGTCTTAAGTAGCTACTACAGCGTGGCTCTTGTCCCATCTCTAGGTTCAATAAATAAGAACCCTAGTTTAGATTTGATTTAGATTTCCTTGCAAGCAAATTTAGATTATGCTCATGTGGAAAATTCCATAAAAAGAAGCTCTCATTTAGCGTTTTAAATCTTCCATTTGATTTCATGTTTTATGTAGAGCTAATTAGCAACCTATCGATACTTTAACATTAAGGATTTGGACGGTTTTATCTAATAACACAAGGATGTTGGTTCCCAAAGGCTTTCAGTGGAAGTGTTTAATTTTTTTTTTGTTATACGTGGGCTATTATTGAATTTCCTGCCTAGAAATTACTTGCGGTTATAAGTGTAATTATCAAGTCAAGATAAATGTTTCACTCCAGCTGGTGAAGTCTTGAAAAGAGAAATTCAGTAAGTACCAAAATTATTTTAGGCATTATTAGGGATAAAAAACAGTTTTTGATGGTGACATTTCAGGTTCATAGCTGTACAGGAAAATAAAAATCTCTTCTTTTAAGCCACACCTGATTTATATATGTCTTTATTGATAATATACTATGAGCAAGGCCATTGTATTAAGTGTGGTAGGGTATTTAAAAATTCATGAAAAAATAAATTCTTTTCCCTAAGAAGGGAAAAATTAAAACACTGGAATGTACAACAAAAAGTTGATGCTACTACAGTATTTTCAAAAAAGTGAAACGAGAATTATGATCAGTCTTACTATCACTACAACGATGCAGTAAATCAGAATTCACATCTCTGTTAAACACATTTACTGTGACTATCCCCACTGAGATGCTATCAGGCTTTGCTAAGGTAGTGGTCTCCCTGAGTGGTAAGCAATAAACTGAGCTATGCCTTATCAACAAATTGTTCCAGTAACAAAAAGTTAACTTTAAAAGGACGTGTAATAAGGTGAGAACATGTGATTAAAAGTAAACCAATTAAAGTCACTTCGACTCAAACATTTTTAAATGTTATTTATCTTAAACGCAGTTAACATAATGAAAGTTTCCCTCCACCACCTAAAAGTAGCTCTCAGATTTCATTAAACATTTAATGGACATTTCCCTGTTTTAAATTGAGATTCAAATATTATCTGTATTTAGTGGGGTCCCGTTGCTAATTAGCAAAGTGCCTCTTTTTACACACAAATCATTACTAACATTTCTAGCTTCATTACTGGGAAAGGCACATTTTTGCAGTAGTGGATGGGGTAGCAAGAGGATTAACACTTTAGCATTTATTTTGTAAATGAAGTCTTGCAAATGCCTTGGTCCGATGAGCAACTAGAACCTCACATGTGTATCCTGAGGGTAGAAATCGATTCCACACACCTAGGATATAAACGACCACCTTTGGATACAAAGAACATCAAGGGAAGCCTTCAAAAGATGTGATTTAAAAAGTATTTTTAGCTTCCTAATTACTTTATTGAACTTTTAACTTCCTTCTTAAATAAAGATTGTTTCTTGTTACAAATGGCTTTCATTAGGAAATGTTCTTCTTTTTCTGTTCTTGGGAAAAACAGGCTATTCTTCTGACTAAATTGGCAGGAAAGAGAATATGGAAAACTTGTATTGGTGGATGAGTCAAGACCTTGGCTTTATGTAGTTGATTTACATTAGTACTTGAAAACAGTACAAAAACCTTTAATAATCTGTTTGTTACCATTAATTACCAAAATTCCACTCTAGCTCAACTATGTTTTCTAGAGTTCAATATCACTACATTCCAGTGTCTTCTTTTGGATGACTGCTAATTTTCATGTTTTATATATTCTTAATGAAGAAATAAAATCATTGTCATGTGTTCCCATGGCAATAACCCACACACAAAAGAATAAAGGATACTATTAAGAAATATGATCATTCATTACTGTAAGATTTATGTAATACTCAGTGTCTCTTTAGGTTAAAAAAAAAAAAAAGAAACTGTCCAAAATAAATTTGCTGAAATATGACAGTACCAAGCAGGTTTTAAAAGATATTTGGGGATTCTGAGGCACTTGCAAGAGAGCATTAACAAAATTTTCAACTTAGGCAGCTTCTTCAATCCGCGCTCCATCCCTGATCACTCTTGCCTGTTCTTTTTATTTTTTTTTCCTTTTTCCCTTTCGCTATTCTTTTTCTGTACCTATTCTTTCTTATTATTTCTTTACTTGTTCTTTTTTTTTTTTTTTCTTTAGTCCTCTCTACCCTCACATGCCTTGGTGCAAACATCCCATACTTAGTGTTCTCCTAACATTAGTCATTATTGGTCAATGCATCTCAGTACTCCCTGAGAGCCCCAAGTCCACTGGCAAAACATGTTTCATGGCAGCAGCTGCTGGTGAATTCTACATTTCTTCCATCAGCGTGATTGCTCCACTCATTAAGAAAAATGATCCACCCCAGGTCACATTCTGTTTCCTCCTAATTTCATCAACAAATATATGCCCTTTGAATTGTTTATTCATCCTTCTTAAAAACATTTCAAAAATTTCCAGTTCTTCCTAAAATTTTGAAATCTTTCCAGACCTTGTTGGCCTGCCTGGTTTGCCTTCTGACCTCCTCTCTAAATCTATTTTATACTGTTCATTCCTTTATCACTTTATTGAGATATAGCCGACATGAAATAAATGCATATATTTAAATCTTCCAATCTGATAAGTTTTAACATACTTGTGTGCCTGTGAAACTATCACCACCATCAAGATATTAAATGTATATATCAATTTCTGAAATTTCTTAACATCCTCTTTTAATTCTTCCCTCCCTGGGAAGATGATCAGCTTTCTGTCACTATGGGTTAGTTTGTATGTTCCAGAGTTTTCTATAAGTGGAATAGTACAGTGTATATTATTTTTTTATCTTACTTCTTTAGCATAATTATTTTGAGACCCGTCCATGTTGTTAAGATTCTCAGTAGTTCATTTCTTGTCATTGCTCAGTAGAATTCCACTGTGCGAACATGCCACAATTTGTTTATCCATTATAGAAAACAGTATGGAGGTTCCTCAGAAGACTAAAAAGAGACTTACCATATGATCCAGCAATCCCACTCCTGGGCATATATCCAGAAGGAACCTTAATTCAAAAAGTTACTGCATCCCAATGTTCATAACAGCACCATATATGATAGCCAACACATGAAAGCAACCTAAATGTCCGTGGACAGATGGCTGGATAAAGAAACTGTGGTATATTTATATACTGGAATACTACTCAGCCATAAAAAAATAACAAAACAGTGCCTTTACAGCAACATGGGTGGACCTGGAGCATGTCATTCTAAATGAAGTAAGTCAGAAACAGAAAGAAAAATACCATTTTATATCACTTGTATGTGGAATCTAAAAAAAAAAAAAAGACAAATGAACTTGTTTACAAAATGGAAACAGACTCACAGACGTAGAAAATAAACTTATGGTTACTAGGGAGAGGAAGAGGGTGGGAAAGGATAAATTGGAAGTTCAAGCTTTGCAGATACTGACTACTATGTATAAAATAGATAAACAACAAGTTTATACTGCATAGCACAGGGAACTATTCTATATTTTGCAGTAACTTGTGGTTAAAAAGAATAAGAAAATGAATATATGTATGTTCCTATATGGCTGAAGTGTTGTGCTACACACCAGAAGTTGACACAATATTGTAAACTGACTATATACTTCAATAAAAATATATCTTAAAAAAAGGATGATTATGTAATAATAAAAAAAAGATGAAATCCACTAGCATTCTGTCTTGGTCCTTTGGGATTGTGGCAGAGTGGTAGAATGAATCCTCTAAAGGATTAATAGGCTCAAAGTGCTGGGGAGTGGGCTGCAGAACCAGAGGGAGAGCAAGAGGATGTTAAAGAATAAATTTATTCAAAGGTAAAAATCATAATCTCATATAATTATAACATAAGCATATTTCAAAAACTTACTTAATTTACCGATTAATGAAAGAATCGGTAAAATGCTACAACTCTTCCAAGGAAGAACACAAAGACTACCCTCATTTAACAAATAATAAATGTTGATACAAATTTAAAATTAGAAGCAAATCTGAGTTACCCACAAGACAGTCATCAGTTGCATTCCATCGGACCTAATTATTTTGTATTTCTAAAGACAATGATTATTTGCATTATTGGTTTTCTATCACTCACAGGGATGTAAGTCAGCCCAAGGACAATGAAAGTTTGAGAAAACCTGAATAGGTGAACTATATAGTACATCCAGTAATAGTTTTTGCCCATTTTAAAGTATTTCACAAGTTTTCTTATTAATGCAGATGTTAAGCAGAGATGCTTTCTGTTTATAGGGATGGTGTATGTTGGAGAAAGTGAGAAGAGTTGAGGTGGTTAAAACATGGAATCCAACTGAATAAAATAAAGAATTTAGTATTAGAAACCTGTCCCCCCTAAATCATATGGAATTACTTCAACCTGGAGTGAAGGTATATTAAAGATACTCAGAAGGATTTTCTTAAATAATTCTTCAGTAGGGCTTTTTTTTCCCCTAAAATTAATTACTTAACTAATTAATTATCTGTCTTTGTACCCATGTATTCATTAGTTCATCTAGAAAGTTCTTCACATGCATGATTAAGGTCCTGATTGCAAGAATTCCCTTCTAGGATTGCTTCTGATGTATATCAGATATGAATGCAATCTGAAAAGAGAAGTAATAAAAATTGTATGTGCCGATTATATTTAAATGTGAAAGAGTAATTTTTCTTAGCAGTAACAGAGGAGCACATGGCTCTTTACTTGGACTTTTTTAGATAACCGTTTGCTGGGGTGACATAGTGGCGGTTCTTTTGAATTAGTCTTTCAGCTGCTCTGGCTTCTGCTGTTAATTTTATAGAGCGGCCCACATATAATGGCCAGTGTGTCACATTTGACAGGCTGGCTGAAGCACGTTTGAGGACACTTCTGCTGTCAATTTCAGATTGACTCCATTCAGCTCACCAAACAGGTACACCTTTTCCAGGTCCCCTAGTTATTAACCTTTAGCTTTAACACAGGCATGCATTACCTCAGCGTAGGTGGCTTCTTAGAGTTGCAGGTTGATAATTTTTTATTTAATGCAAGGACCTCCACAGGATTACTTTGTCAACTCTTGGGAATCCAGAAATACCATTTGGGAAGAAGCAAATTTTAGTGCTGGGTTGGTGGTGAGACAAGATCACTGTTCTTCAAATCATTAAACTTGATTTAAAATTCAGTGCTTGAGGTCCCGCTAATAAAGCAGATAGTTAATGGTTTAGAACTCAATGCTTGAGATTCCCTAATAAAGCAGATACTTAATGATTTTATTTGAAATCTGCCAAGTATGTTTTATTGCTCCCCAATACCTCATCCAACAGCATCTGAAATATCCATCATACACATTCTTTGTGTCGAGGCAATGTACCAAATTAAAATTAATATGCCAATAGGAAAACAATTATTTTAGCAATTAACACCTGGGTAGAAATAGCATATCCAATTAGTGAAGTCCTGATAGAGTGGCACATGGAACAGATAGGATTTGATTGGGAGCAAAGGAAAAACAAAGAAAAGCCAAGAGGAATGCTTCCACAAGTGACAGAATACAGACTTTCATGCAGTGAAGAAGCAGAAGGAGAAAACTGGGTAAGAAGAAATGTTAATATGGAGAAGGAGAAGCTACAGAACCTCCCATCCTTCACAGTTTTGCTTAATATTGACGCCACACTCTGTCTTCCATCCTCTCAAAGTGATGAAGGCTGAGAAGAGTGGTTGTTTGTCTTGTTATTCACTCGTTTTAGACCAATTTATTGAGGTAACATTGACATGTGAAAAGCTGAACATATTTATTGTATGCAACTCAATGAGTTTGGAGACAAGTATACATCAGTAAAACCATCACCATTAAGGCCATATATACATCTCTCACCTCTCAAGGTTTCCTCCTGCTCCTTTATTTTTATTATTATTATTGTTGTTGTTGTTGTTATTGTTATTATTATTATTACTACTACTATTATTATTTTATATGTATGTTAAGAACAATGACCTTCCGATCCACAGGCTTAGTAAATTTTAAGTATAGGAAACACTATTGTTAGCTGTAGGCCTTAGGCTGTAGAACAGACCTTCAGAATTTGTTTATCTGACATAACTGAAACTTTGTACCATTTGAGCATTATCTCCTCATCTCCCCTGCCACCAGCTCCTGGTGACCACCATTCTACTCCCTGCTTCTATGAGTCTGACTTTTTGAGACTCCACCTATAAGTGAGATGATGAAGTGTTTATTTTTCTGTATCTGGCTTATTTCATTTGGCCTTAATGTCCTACAGTTCCATCCAAGTTGTCAAAAATCACAGAATTTTCTATTTATTTAAAAATGAAAAATATTCCATTGTGTGTGTATATATATACATATATACATATACATATACATACATACATATATATATATACACTTTTTGTTTATCCATTCACCCATCCATCCACAATGCATGGATGGATTTGTTTACTTACATTGGCAATTGTGAATATGGGAGTGCATGTATCCTGATTTCAGTTCCTTTGGATAAATACCCAGAAGTGGGGTTGCTGGATCACATAGTAATCCTATTTTTAATTTTTTGAGAAACGTCCATTTTTGTTTCATAAAAACTGCAGCAATTTGCACTCCTATCAACAGTGTACCAGTGTTCCCTTTTCAACAGGTCCTCACCAACACTTGTTATCTTTTTGTTTGTTTGTTTGATAATAATCATTCTAACTGTTGTGAAGTGGTATATCATTTGTTTTGTTTCCTTGATGATTAATTATATTAATTATATTAAGCACATTTCAGGTACCTGTTCACCATTTTTATGTCTTCTTTGAAGAAATGTCTATTCAGGTCCTTGGTCCATTTTTAAAATTGGGTTATTTATTTGCTACTGAGTAATGAGTTGTTTATATATTTTGGATATTAATCAGCTATCAGGTATGTGATTTACAAATATTTTCTCCTATTCTATAGATTGTCTTTTAATTGATTTTTGCCTTTGTTGTGCAAAGGCTTTTTAGTTAGACGAGATCCCACTTGTTAATTTTTATTTTTGTTGCTTGCACCTTTGTTTGTCCCAAAAAAATCACTCAAGATTGATATCAAGGTACTCTTTTCCCACTTTTTGGCTAGGAGTTTTGAGGTCTCATTTCTTAGATTTACGTTTTCAATGCAGTTTTGGTTGGTTTTGTGTATGATGTAAGATAAGGGCCCAATATCATTTGTATGAATGTCGATATCAGTTTTCCCGACAGTTTATCACAGACTATCCTTTCCCCATTTTGCATCCTTGATGTCCTTGTGGAAGATTAGTTGACCATCTATGTATGTGTTTATATCTGGGCCTTCTGTCCCGTTTGTTTATGTGCCTGTTTTTATGTCAGTAATGTTCTTTTTTGATTACTATTAGTTTGTAACATTTGAAGTCTAGAAGTGTGATGCTTCCAGCTTTGTTCTTCTTGCTTAAGAGTCCCTTAGATATTCTGGTGATGGGGATCACATTGAATCTGTAGATTGCTTTAAGTAATATGATTATTTCACAATACTGATTATTCAATCCAAGAGTACAGAACATCTTTCCATTTATATGTGTCTTCTTAAATTATTTTTATCAGTGTATTATAGTTTTCAGTGTACAGATCTTTCACCTCCTTGGTTAAGCTCATTTCTAAGTATTTTAATCTTTTTGATGTTATTATGAATGAGTATGAATGGGATTTTTTAAAAAATTTCTCTTTCTGATAGTTTGTTCTTAGTATACAAACATGGAACTAATATTTGTATGATGATTTTGTATCTTGCAACATTACTGATCTCATAGATTGATTCTAACAGACTTTTTTGGTGGAGTCTTTATAGAGTTTTCTATAGATAAGATCATGCTATCTGCAGAAACAATTTTACTTCTGATTTTGATGCCTTTTATTTTCTTCCTTAATTGCTTTGGTTAGGACTGAATTCAAAATTTATTCATGATAAAAATTCTCAACAAATGAAGTATAGAAGGAATATACCCCAGCATAATTAAGTCCGTAAATGAGAAGCTCACAGTTAATACACAAAGGTGAAAAGTGGAAATATTTTCCTCAAAGATCAGGAAGAAGCCTAGATGGCCACTTGCATTGCTTCACAACGCAACACTGGAAGATCAAGGGCACTTTGGAAACATTTCTTCAAACACTATATCTCAGTACATTTCAATCCATGATAAAAATGATCAGTTATAAGGAATAAATCACGTATCCTTCAAATAAGTACAAGGAAAGTGAATACTTGCATCAGTTAGAAATGTATTGCCTTTGAAGTCCAAATCCACTTTTTAATACATGTGCTGTAATAATTATCAAAGAAACACTGCATCAAATGGTTTAAACAGTCAAGGAGGACTTCATTCAAGACCACTGCATCACGAGTGAAAGACTGAATTTGAGTCTGTTGAAACAGAAGTTGGGAGTGTTTTTTGACACTTGGGAGAGCTCCTGGAGAAGTACCGGATGGAAAGTTAGGGCAGAGGTTGTCAGCATGTTTAGGTCATATGTGTTTGCTAATTTACTGATCAAAGTTAGGCCCTTACTCTGCCACAGAGATGGGGAGATAGGGGCACTGTCTCTTTTGAAGATGACATTTCAGAGGAATGGCTCCCGGGGCCTTGAAAAAGACATCCTTGCCTTATCAAACTGGCAAGAATCTGGGAGAAAAGTAACATATCAAAGGGGCAGAAAAAAATATATTTGCAAGTTTTCTAAAATAAATGCTCTAAGAAAATTAAAATCAGGGGTTTATAGTCAGGGAGAAACCCATTCAAAGTTTAGTCAAGGTGAGGGAAACATGAGACCTTATTGCTGACAGTGGACTGAATTCCTTTAAGCGTTTTGTCCTAAAAGCTAGTAGAATTTAGGCTTTCTTAGGAGAGGGCACTGGAGGGGAGTCACAGGAAGAAGTGCTTCTCCTCTGGTGTTTTGCTGTGAGAAAGTGGATTGGTGGTACAGCTGAGAGGAAACATGGTGTAGTTCTGTCTGCCTCATGCGCAGAATACACATTCCCTCTCTTCACCGTGTAGCCCCAGGATGTCCTGGTGATCCCCTTCTCACTTCCGTCCCCATGTGTACACCCTGTGTGCTAGGTTTCCAGCCCACACTGGCGCTCCCACTCCCACTGCACACTGGCATCCTGATCACCAGCTATGGCTCCCCCATCCTGCCTGTTGTTGGAAAGGTTGCAACCTGTTTGCTCCAAGACTGCAGACCAGCCCTGGCCTGGCAAACCAGCAAATGGCTCTGCCATCCAGTGGGTTCCACTCAACCTTCTCCACTGAAGTCAATACCCCAGATCTCAGCAGGGATCCCCTTTCCATGTTTGTTCTCCTTTATGTACTTTATATACTAAACAGCCCTAGGAAGTCATATAGTTTCACTGTATCTCACAGTTATTTTATCAGTTTAGTTATTCTTCATATTAACCTTCCCCTGTGAAGTCACTGAGAGGTTCTAGCTCTGATTGGATCCAGTACAACGCTAGAGAATTTCTTACAATTTTAGGTTTTACAATTTTAATTTTCTGCTACACTAGAGATTCTTAATTGGTGACTTGAATATGTGCCAATTTTTTAAAGCACATTAATGGATATGACTTAAGAGGGAGTGTCCATCAACTCGCTGAACTTTGTGTATTATCTCAGAGGAGGTAAGCATAGCTTTCAACAAATTCTCAAAGATGCACGTGATCAAGAAAAGATTATTGATCACTTTTCTAGTCTAGAAAGTGAGTCTCAAACCTCAATGCATTTTAGAATAACCTCTGGAACTTTTGAAACTACCACTGCCCTGACCCCCACCAGACCAATTAAATCAGAATTTCTAAGGGTGGGACACAGACATTGGTCTTTTTTTTTTTTTAATTGAAGTGTAGTCAGTTTACAGTGTTGTGTCTATTTCTGGTCCCCGGGTGATTCTGATGTGCAGCCAAGGTGAGAATCACTGCTCTAGACACTGGCACCATTTTGGTTTCTTGCACTCACGCTAACTTAATCATCCCTTATCATTCTCGCCCATAATGGAAGACTGTTGGACAGAAAGAAGACCCATTATAGGATCAAAGGTGTTCTTACAGCAATTTTACATCCTAATCTTTAACTAATTTTCCTCATAATGCCTTCAATATAAAAATGACTCTACATTACTAATCACTCCTTAGTAATGTGCAGATGTAGACTGACAAAAAATAAATAAATTATACCCATTTCTTTCACGTGGCAGTCAGAAAGCCCTATAGCAGGTAAGTGATTCCCTGATGAGTATGACATGGAAAAAGTCTCAAGATAAAACGACCTTTCAAGTGGTGGAAAATGACCTTTTTGAGAAAATTTCCCAAGTACTGTTTAGAAGGCTCACTTAGAAAATGCCACCTCACCACTGAGTAAAGGCATGTTCTGAACAAAGTGGTTTTATATTTAGTTTGAACTTCATGCAAGCAATTTGGCTGTTCCTGATATAGCATGCAGTGACAAGAAAAGAGAGATTCGCACCATTCTTTCTAAGCATTGAAGTAAAAACTGACTGAATATGCCAACTCTAAGTGTCGATTTACCTTTTCAAGCAGTGTCATGATAAGTTCTGTGGTAGTCTTTATTTCTGCCTCCAAGTGATTAGAATGTATTTTTATAGAAAACATGAAACATGATGCAGCACAAAGTATGGCATATAAATAAAGGAGCACATAAAATATACCACTTTACATATGCTACATTCTTTCTAGGGTTTCAATAAATATTCTTAACAGAATCTTGTTAGTGCCTGGTTGGACGTCTGAATTCCTGTACAGTTGTGTCCATTATTGTTACACTGAACATGCCCTCTCCCCCAATTCATAAATTCATATGTTGAAATCCTAATCCCCAACGTGACAGTCGTACATGTGGAGATTTTGGGAGATGACTAGGTGTCACTCCTGAAGGTGGAGCCCGCATAAGTGGGATTCGTGTTGTAAAAACTTAGTAAACAGAAACATCAATTAAATAGAGCTGGGAGACCAGACAGAGAAGCTCTCTTGATCTGTGATAACAGCAGAGCCCAAAAGGATGAAGAAATTCTCCTCTTCTCTCCTGGTGAAGTAAGACTCAGTCAACAGAAAGCTAGGCACTCTGTGTTTCCCACAGCCCTCCCAGCTCCCTTTCCCCCCCTGCAAGTGTTCTCCTTCTCTTGCTCTGCAGAGAGCTTGCGCATGGTGCCCCATGCTTGCAGACTCCAAATTACATCTCTGCTGATTCTAAATAAACCCATCTTTATGCAAGAAATAACCGGCAGCCTGTTTTAGGTCAATGGTGTCCTTGTAAAGGAGACCCCAGAGAACTTTATTCTTCTGCCATGTGAAGACGCAGCAAGAAGACAGTCATCCATGAAGCAAGGAATGGGCTCTTTCCAATGCGCTGGCACCTGGGTCTTGGAATCCTTAGCCTCCAGAATTGTGAGAAGTGAGATTTTGTTGTTTACAAGCCACTCAGTCTATGGTATTTTGTTACAGCAGCCAAAACAGACTAAGACAGCAGTCTTACTAAGTAAAGATGTCAGCTTCTTGGTTTCCAGCTAATTCTTTTATCTTTTTTTTTTTTTTTTTTTTTTTGGCAGAATCCTTTTTAAAACAAATGGTTCTTCTATTTTGGAGCTGATGGTCAGCCGTATATTCAGCCAGATCAAACTTGAAAACTATTTCAAAGTGTATGATTGATTGTGGAAGACCCTTTGTCACTTGTGCTATGGACCTAATGCTGACGCCCTAAATCTGAGCAGTTTGACTGATGAGAAATAAATCGGGATCAAGAGTGGGAGGAATATTGTCATAAATGAGACCTCAGCTTTATGGATTCTTCCTGATTTATGAATATCTTTGAATTCCTTTGACCATAGAGATTACATCCTAGAAGACATATTAAGAGGATTTGAAGAAAAGTAATGGGATAACTCTATTAGGGAGAACCAAAAATTTGGAGACTTTAGGCTGTGATTGACTTGAGCACTACTGATTAGGACAGACTTAAAAGCACATTATGCACACACATCCACAAACACACACACTCTGAAATTGGGGCTCTCTGATATATAGAAAGAAAGAAAGACTGAAAGAGTGGAGCAAAAATAAAACAAAATTCTGTAACAGTATCTATGAAAAGAGTTAAAATGCATATTTCCTTATAGAAAAGTATAAACTCAGTTTTAAAGGGTATAAAAATTGATTATTATAATTTTACTGAGAGTTAAATATGAGATATTTAGCTTGGATATCAGAATTTTTTGACCAGATACTTTAGCAGTTTACTAGGGCTGCTGTAATAAGGTACCACAACCTGGGTAGCTTAAAAACAGCAGGAATTTATTCTCTCACAGTTCTGGAGGCTAGAGTCCAAAATCAAAGTGTCGGCAGGAATGATACTTCTGGGTGTTCTGAGAATCTGTTCCAGACCTGTCTCCTAGCATCTGATGGTTGCCAGCAACTCTTGGCATTCCTTTGTTCATGGATTCATCATTCCAGTCTTTGCCTCCATCATCACATGGGAGCCTTCCTGCGTCTCTATGCTCAAATCCCCCTCTTCTAATGATACCAACCATTGGATTAGGCCCTACTCTCATCTAGTATGATGTTGTCTCAACTTGATTACATTTGCCAACACCTTATTTTCAAATAAGGTCACTTTTACAGGTACCAGGTGTTAGGGCTTGAATATATCTTTTTGAGGACACAATGTACCCATTGCAGATAATATTGCAAGAAGGCTTGGAATTTTCTTCCAGAAATTTTTGGTTGTGCCAAGACATTAAAACACTTTTTTTTCCCCTTTAAGTTATGTGCTATTTTTTACTATGTACTTTAAATCCTTTAAGTACTTTTTAAACATCATAAGAAATTCTTATTTGTAGTCAGTATTCATCTTGATTCATTCATAAAACTATCCTTTCCTTTTTATCTTGATTACTTCTTGAATTTCCTGTGTATATTTGTGTGTGTGTGTGTGTGTAATTTACACACAATTTTTCTTGTCAAAGAAATAATGTGATGGACTAAATGCCTTTTATTGGACTCCTTAAGAACATGGTTCTATGATAAATTCATCTAAAGCCTTGAATGGAGGTCACTTTACTCAAGGCAATGTTTTTCAAGTTTTCAGTTTGCAAAATGCCACAATTTTAATTCGACTCTGATGTATAAAATGCACCTTCAGTTGCTGTTAAAATGGAATTAAAAAGGTGAAGATTAAAAAGTCAGAGAACTTAATAATCAATGTCTTCTACTTGGGGAAAAAAGCACAGCTTCATTTGTTGGAGGACTTTTGACAATATGCATCTATGACTTAAGAAAAGCAGTTTCACATGTAGGAATTTATTCTAAGGAATTAATACATGTGTGCACAAAATGTATAAAACTTATTTACTGAAGCATTATGTGTAACAATAAAAAATGGAAACAATTGAAGAGTCTGTAGAGAAAAGTTGGAAAATCATGGATTGTCTATAGTATACTTTCCAGTGTTATCTTATTCCGGGAGAGATATTTTCAAGTCTGTAGACAAATAACTCATAGTGATACAGTATCATTTTTGTCTATAGATATGTAAATACTATCATTTGCAGGTTCAATTGACTTCCCTCTTACATCACGAAAGAGACTAGGTTTGTCCCTCTTTGCACATTGATTTCATTATTACTGCTCTATAAATCTCTCTTCTCTCTCCTCTTTTGAAGTGGTTTTAACACTCCTTATTTTCACCTTAATGAGTTAAAATCTTATCAAATTTATTTTTAAGTTTGTGCGAGTCACACAGATTCACCTCATTTTGTAAACTAGTGTTTACCACGTCTTATAATGGGGAAATGGTTCAAATAGCCATACCAGGGAACACCGTATGCATTAAAATTATCTTGCACATGCATTTGATAAGATAGACATGGCCTAGAGAAGGGCTTAAAAATGTGGTCAAATCACAGCTCCACCACTAACAGTGTGAATTTGTGCCTCAATAGTCTGTGTAAAAGATGATAATAGTACCCATTTAATAATTGCATTATGTGAGCAACTGTATATAAAATACTTAGATAAGTGCCTGCAAGCAACATAGAAAATGAATGCATCCGAAATATGATATTGTAAAGGATACAAAAATAAACAGCTTGGCCTAATTTGATTTTTAGTATAGAAACCCCAGTTAATCTTTTTTACTTCCCTTTTATCTAATTTTTTTTACTATAGTAGACATACATTAATTTTATAAGAGGTTAGAAATAATTTTTAAAATGTCACAGTGGTTTTGTAAGCCGTTTTAACAAATATGTAGAGAAAAGACAAAAACTTTCTCAGGATGAAAAAGAAGTAATTAGGTCCATTGTTTTGAAATGCTTTCCTTTGTTTACCAGCTTCACTGTGTCCTGGAATTAGCCTGAGTAAGCTGTCACCAGTCATACATATGAATAACAAAAGGGGGGCAAAGATAGAAAAGTCACTGCTTCCTCTGTGGAAAACAAAAGCCTGCAAATGGGCAGATGGTGCTTTATCCTTGATTTGCAGGTATGTGTACCTGGAGGTTCTGCACATACAATAAAGCCTGTGGTCCGAATGAGGAGAAGCTGCAGGTGACCTGGGTAACAGGAGAAGCTGCAGGCGACCTGGGTAACAGGCTGGTTCCCTGAGAAGCTGTCATGAAAACAAGAGACAGGCGGAGCTAAACCAAATGGTGTTATCTTCATCTTTTTTTTCCCCCTGCATCAGTAATAAAAGAGATGTGCTCCTTTATTATTCCTGACAAATTTTGGATATTAAGAGCTGAAAATTCTTAGGCTCATAAAAAGCAGCCAACAGCAGTGCTTAGCACCAGAACTAAATGTCATGGCCTTCTCAGTCTTCCAGGGTCAGGAATCAGCTGAAGGGACAGAGATCTGCTTTACCCCAGTAACTTACTCATCATGCTGCTATTTTCCTAGAATGTAGTTAGCACCTAAACTAGTATGGTTTTAGCGTGACTGTCCCCAGGTGGCCCCCTGGTGCACTGGTCGCTCTGTCTGGAGTGCCCACCCATTGTGTTTTTGGTTTCCAATAAACTAGAGAAGCATAGATATCTTAAATAGGAGTTACATTGTAGGAACTCATTATATGGAACAGGGAACTTCATAAGGTAGAATTAGGTCATTAAAAGAGAGGGCCCTTTAAATTATGGACAGTACAATTACAAGGACAAAGTCTGCCAGTTTGGATCAGATTGGGAATCTTGGAAGTCAGGAGATAATTTCTGATCTTCAGCATATTAAACAAGAGTGAGACACACAAAGAGAGGAGGACCTATACCCTGCAGGCACTGAAGTGGAGCTTGGAAGATTAATAATACTGTATACAAGAATCTTTTCTGACCCTCTCCTAGGAATTCACAAAATATAAAAAAGAACAATTTTTGTCGTTTGTTCATTAATAACAAATGCCAAGCCTTACAATATGAAGAATTTAAGATGATGTGGGAACTGTGAATCTCTGTTTTCTAAGATACCTTCTTAATACTTGGTTAATCTAAAACAATGTGGAAACAACAAAGCAGTGCTACGCATTACAGTCACCTTAAATGCTTCTGCAAGTCAATATTGACTGCATTCTGGCAGTGACGTTATCGGTATAAAATACAGGAGTGCTATCATAGAAAAATAATTTTGTTTTAATGGAAAACTATGTATCATCTGTAGTCTACCTTTCTCGATTTGTCAGATTCTTGCTCTGGTCATTACCTTTGAGATATTTTGTAACTCTTTATAAGTTTTAGGTAAATTCTATCCTATCTGGTAGTGATTTTAAATGACTTCCTCCCCTCTATGAAAAACATCAATTTTATCCACATTTGTATTTAAAGTCCATGTCCATTTACTCCATAAATGTATGCTGTTCTGACTTTTCCTTTGAACTGGTTATCATATCTGCCTTATTTCCTTATACCGTATGAATAAAATAAATTCTTTACATGTGGCAATTTTTCTTTCTGGTTAGTAATGATTTTACCTTTTTCTGACATCATTTTTAACATTTATGACAGTTTTGGAGGTGTTTCACTGCATGCCTAATGGGTTCACTACCAGAGTCGGGTAAACTTTGTTGCTAGATAAACGTACCTTATGGATGGTTTAATCTACCAGAGGTGAATCCAAAGTGTCCATCTAACTTGGCTAACGCTCTCTGCACTGATTGGCTGGGTAGGTCTGTGGATGTGAGTCTTGGTGTACTTGTGGGAGAGGGTGAGCTATGAGCGTCCTTCTACTCCGCCATCTTGGCTGCTCCTCAAAGCTATTTTTAAAAAAATTTCTTTTGCCATTGTCATCTTTCCTTCTCAACTAATTCCATCAGGATATTAACATACATTTTCTAAAAGACAAAATAGTGGCTACTTTGTAATAAGCTCACCATGAACCAAGAGCATAGCTCTATGTAACTAAAAATGGACAAGGGATTGGTTTGATTAAATTGAAATGTATCTCATTATAACAAAAAATTGTGCTACTAAACTCAGAACAGGTGAGATAGTTATTAGCAAGCATGCATTGTTTTTAGCACTTTAAATGGTATATGGTAAACTTAGAGAAGTTTTGGAAGAAATGAAGCATGTTACATGGAAGAAAGAGGAAAGATGAATTGTAAGGTAATAACTTTCAGAAGAAGAAAGTTTAGAGGTATAAAAAAACTGGCCAACTTTTTTTCATGTTTCTTAAGAAATCAGCTTTACAGTTATCTTTAGAGCTTTAGGCAATAATTTGATGCATAACAAGAGAAAATAAATTTTAACAATTAAGTTGACTAAAATTCCCAAGAGTGTATATTGTTAGGCAAGAGTCTATCAGATTAATATTGATCCATCTAATGTCTTGCTTTTTGTAGATAGTCTTCTGTGTTTTAGTTCATGCCATAGTCATTTCTTAGGCTATGTTTATTTCCTTCCATTCTTCCTTCCAAGTAAGGTCTAAATAATAATTTTAAAATTCCATTTTCTGACAGATTGTTTAAAGTTTTCCTAATGATCTCAAACTGTTTTTTCTCCTAATTTTCATTATCTGGATTTCTATGAACAAGAGTAAACTTAAAACAAATACATAAACAACTCAGTGAAGGTACCTAACAAAATCCAAAATACTTGGTGTGATACTTTAGCAGCATAGCTATATTATTAGTCAAGAATTCAGATCATAATGGCATGTTAAGAAGCTTATTTAAGGATCAAAATAACATACACATTTAAGTCTCAGTGTTTGATATATATGAAGGAAAAAAGTCAATATAACCATGAACAGTATGTAGCTTCACTGAACTGTTTATTGAATTGATCAGTTGAGCAGAAGACCATGTAATGCACATTGAAGTATTGTTGTCTTATTTCTTCCTCTTTGGCTTTATTGGAGGTCCCAGCAGGATGTTGAAACAGTCATGGCTGTGCTATTTTGATACCATGCCTGTGTTCTTGTGTTTTACTTTCTTCTTAAAATAGTTTGAAACATTTCTGAGCATTGTGAAATGTCATCCAACACATCTACAAGTGTGACAAACATCTGAGTTCTCATGTCTTTCATACGTGCTAAGACAGTATTTCCTACTTGGGGAAAGTGGCTCTCCATGCAGCCCTGAGATATGTTACGTTACTGCTACATTATTTAAAATGGTTTATTATTCCTGCTTTGTTCATGAGGGAACTGGAAACTTCAGTAATTAGGCAAAAATACCTCTGATGTTATCCTAGACTTGCGTGTAAATGGCAGCCTATTAATTTCACAAAGTGCAGAGGGGTGTTCGGTTACTGGTTACTCATAAAGACATTAAAGTTAGGTGAGTTCAGATGCACATAACAGCATCCCCATGGCCTCATTTGGCTCTGATGTGGTAAAGTGAAATGTATTCATCTAATTCCACTTTTAAAATGTTAGAGAAAGAGAAGGGAAAATAAAATGGAATATAGACCTTAAGTGGTCTACTCAGGAACTTAACAATCTTACTCTAGTAAAATATACATATTTCTAGCATGAAATGACAGGCAATTAGGACAAAAACTGATTCTTGAACTAGATGTGAGTAAGCTGAGTTATAAAATACCTTAACCTGCATGCCTGTCCTGAATTCCCTCCAAAAGACTGATGAATGGCTGACCCATCAATTCGTACAGATATGTACATCACTCTCAACTTGGAAAGACCAACATGTAAAATAAAGTAGGGACAACACTTAATAATATGAAATATTGAAAAGCTGAAGTATTAATTATTATAGTATGTTTGTGAGAAATCGCCATACCACATCAAAATAATAATCAGTCACATAAATCTTTGTACAGACTACAATTTTCTGAAGAATCTACTGACTGATTTTCAAAATTATAATCTGCGTGGCCTCTAGACAAAGGTATTGAAGAGATTCTTGAACTACTGAGACCATGATTGTCCCCTGCTGCCAAACCTGACAGTCACTGATAACATCTCTAATTTCAAGGCTGTCAAACTCACTAAATGACAGCATAGTTGAACACTTTTCCAATGATCACACCTCCATCTGTTTAAATGATGACCTATTATCTTTTGGAAAAATTAAGAACTTGAACTTGAAATCAGTTTACCTATGATGAACATGCCTTCTTTTTTTGTAAACATTTTAAAGTTATATGAAAATTTCATAAATATGAGTCATGAAAAATCACTATAATATTGTCAAATGGCAACATTCATTATATTTACTAAAGTTTTAAAATTTAACCATCAATGTGTATAAACATATATATGTGTTTATATAAAACTCATATATACATATATGTGTGTAAATTACAGTGAGGGTGAGCAGGAGATACAGAAATGGAATATTAAGCATCCAACTTTGGGCTAGAAAGAAATGAGAGAAATGGACTGTGAGTAGAATCTGGATTTGCTTTTTCTAACACTACACCGGATAACATCATCCCTCCTCTTCACCAATCTATCACTTCAAAAAACAAGCAAAGAATTAAACATCTTTTCTCTGAGAGGAAGAGCCTGTCAACCACGGATGGCTTGGTAGCCTGTTTACAGAGCTGCACTCTATTACAAAGTTATATTTGCTCTGTGTTTAATATAATTATGCTTTCAATGAATAGTCACTTGGTTTAGACAGTTCAATGGGCAAAAACTGTCAGCTTTTCTATCATTTTAACACTTTTTCCACTACTTATTTCATACCATGCTTTCTTTACCAAAGTTTAATATGGTGTTTTAAACACAGGAGGTTCTTTTAATTTGTTGAAACTCCCACAACACAGTAATTCAAGATGTATAAATTCTATGATAGACACCAAGTCAAGACTTGTGTTAATGCCTTAGCAGATTTTTGTAATTCTAAGATTTTTTAAAGCTATTATTTTCATTAAAAAAAAATCTCCTCAGACATATATTCACTTACATGATTAGGAGATCTAGATTTCCAATGTCTTCCTCTTATTAAGATGTCCTGGGAGACTTCATCTGTAAATATTTTCTATTCTGATTATACTCTCAGATCACATCGCAAGGACCAGAGTGTAGAATATGGGAGCTTATCTTATATTTCTGTAATCCAAAGCTCTTTGGTTCCTCTTTTATAGCATGGAATTGACTTCAAAATCTTATTGTTGGAGTTGCAAATTATACCAGATTACCCAGTATGATCTTTCAGAGTCATGGTGCAGCTACCCTTTTTCTTTAACTTTAAAATTGCCATCCAACACTCTAAGCGTCCTAATACTATAAATGATGCCTTGGTTGTCATGATAAAGTGTCCATAGATAAAATATTAGGACTAAACCCCTTTTTTGGCCAATGTTTTATTATAACATTTTGGAAGCAATGTATCTAATGATTCTGCACCTAAGCCATGACACTAATGAAAAGAAAATATCTTATGTTTTATTTACTTATTTCTACATAAGGTTAGGAAGATATGTTTTCCTGACTGGGAATAGCTTCATTTTGTCAAAGTGGATTTTTAGTGGATTTTGTTCAAGTTTTATATATTTAGATATTTCTGACATATTTAGATTTTGACTTCAAGTACATGGCTTCCAGATATCATATTCAGGATAATCTTTCTTTTTTTTTTTTCAGTTTTAGAAAATTTATTTTGTATAAAGATCCTTATTATCTCCTGTGTTCTAAGAAAACCTGTAAATGATGGCTAATATAAAATATGTAATACACACATCTTTTTTAAAGGACCACCTGACAAATATATGCAAACTTAATCATGGAGAATATAACAGTTATATTGTTTAGGAATTAAAATTGAATGTGTATTAAATGCTATATGGTAAATTATACTTCACTAAAAAATATAATATAAATATGGTAGTACAGAACAATTGCTTAGCAACAAAGAGAAAATAAAATGGAAAGGACAAAAAGGAAGAGTTGCCAGGAATGGGACAACTGTGTCATATTTGATTGGATGATGTGATCTCCAACTGCCTTTCATTCAGTTCTAGAGCTAAAAAAGACAATTATTTCCAGGAGGAAATAAACTTAGAAAAATTAAAAATTTAAACAGTTATGTACTCATTTTTTTTAATTGGATCATATTTTCATTTCCCTAATTGTTTTTACTTCCCTGATGTGAAACCAGATTCAGGAAATATGAGTAATGTGGCCTGATACTCCCTCTTGTGCATTATTATGTGCTGGGCAATCTGTCTCCCAATTGTAAGCAATAAAGTTTGGACAGGGTTGCTGACAACCTCTTCCTGCAAAAGCTGTGATTATTAAATGGAAATGACCTAAAATTAAGCTTTCTCTTTTTTGAGAATGTGGAAAATATAAGCTCCTTTATACATTTCAAAGTGGAAATACGTTTATTGTCTAATTATTTAAATGGATCAAAGACAAAGCTGATTCTTTTATCTTTTATATCCTGTCAATTCTTTATGTTAAATGATCTAATGGATGCCAGTAAATCCTGAAGTCTGTGATAGACTTTTCCTGTAACTAGCATTGCTCCTTATTCATTTCCTCATTAATTTATTCAACTGCCTTTTTTTTTTAACCACTTGATTGGAACTGATTACACACAAATCTGCCATCCAGATCACTATTTTCTCTTAACCCAGGGCCCACATATGCAAACATGAAAACAAATAAATATGAGATAATACAAAAAATTCCCAAGTACATATGTATAACATGGAAGCTACTAATTGAACTCAGGAATCATTACTCCATCTGCCCTTGGATAGTTGAAGACAGTGTCACAGAAGAGAGGATATGGAGCTGAGCATGAAATAATAAATATAAGTTTTCCAGATGTGTTTTACGAGGGGAGATGAGTTCTATTAAGCCCTGTAGATTTCTTTTCAAAGCAGGTATGTCCTTGGACTTTTCTAGGGTCATTTTATTAGTTCAGACAGCACAATTGACTCCATGAATAGTGAATTTAAATAAACTCTCTTAGAGAAGATGAAGGAAGAAGTGATGTGAGCAATAAAAGACTCCACTTAAACACATGCTTTTCCATTACAGTTTCAGGTCTTCCTGTGCCAGAACACAGATGAGGGGTTCTCTCATTGCCTCAGTGAGCTGCAGGCCTCCATTTTTAACACTTAAACCATGCACTAGTTAGTGGCTTTAGGCTGCATCTATCATACATTTTCTCCTGTTTCTGTCTTGAGATATATACTTAGTAAATGTAGAAAGAATTTCTTGTAATTAAAACTCTGAATGTGTTAAAAGTGGGATTTATTGAGCAAATAGTTCAGTGGTGTGTAAATGCAGCTCACACAGTTTCAGGCATGTTTATTATACACCCACCTGCTATTCATTTGGTGGATGATATAGGGACATGATGGTAATAGGGGAAATTTTAATGTTATATTGAAAATATGATGGTGTCACCACTCGCTTTAAGAGGAAATATTTCAGTTCAAATTCCAAATAAAAAATTCCCAACATTGGGACTTAAAAACTTTTTTTTTTTTTTTGGTCAGAGAACAGAGAAAATACTGATCTCCTAGGAAAATTGGAGTTCTCAGAGACTAAAGGTACAAGATCAGATAAGAGAGACAGAGACATAGAATTTGGGGGGGTGATTAGGTTTACATATATATATGTATTTACATATTATATGTATATGTGTATATATACATATATTAATTTTTAAATAGCAGTACTGGGATTGAACCCAGGATCCTCTGCATGATAAGCATGTGCTCTATCACGGAGATAGCCCTCCTTCCCAAAGAAACATATAATTTTAGCAATCAGAATCACCTCCTTGCACAGTGTAATGGAGAAAACAGAATTTATGGGATGCAGCAAATTAGTTCTTAGGGAAGTTCATAGCGATACATGCCTTCTCAAAAAAGAACAATCTCAAATAAACAACATGACCTAGCACATAAAAGAAGAACAAACAAACCCAAAAGTCAGCAAAAGGAAGGAAATAATAAAGATTAGGGCTGAAATAAATAAAATAGATTAAAAAAATAGAAAAAAATCAATCAAACCAAGAGCTGGTGTTTTGAAATAGTAAACAAAATTGACAAACCTCTTACCAGGCTCACCAAGAAGAAAAGAGAGAGGATACAAATAAACAAAATAAGAAAGGAAATTGGAGAGATTACAACCAACACCACAGAAATAGAAAAAATCATAAGAGAGTACTGTGAACAACTATATGGCAATAAATTGGACAACTTAGAAGAAATGGACAAGCTTCTAGAAACAGAGTCCACCAAATTGATTTAAGAAGAAATACATCATTTGAACAGACCAATAACTAGAAAAAATAGAATCACCAATTTAAAAACCTCCCTGAAAACAAAAGCCCAGGACCAGATGGCTTCACTGAGGAATTCCATCAAACATACAAAGGAGAGTTCATACTGATCATCCTCAAACTCTTCCAAAAGATTGAAGAGGAGGGAAGACTGCCAAACTCATTTTATGATACCTCCATCACCCTGATCCCAAATCCAGACAAAGGCAGTACTAAAAAAGAAAATTATGGCCAATATTGTTGATGAACATAGATGCAAACTTACATGCAAAAATCCTTACCAAAATATTAGCAAACAGAATCCAACAGCACATAAAAAAGATTACACACCATGATCAAGTTGGGCTCATCCCAGGGAAATGAGGATGTTCTGACACATGTAAATCAATCAATGTGATACACCACATCAACAAGAGAAAGGACAAAACCCACATGATCAGATGCAGAAAAAGCATTTGATAAAATTCAACACCCATTTATGATAAAAACTCTAATCAAAGTGGGTACAGAGGGAACATATCTCAACATAATAAAAGCTATTTATGACAAAGCTACAGTCAGTATAATACTTAATGGTGAAAACCTGAAAGTCTTCCCTCTAAAATCTGGAACAAGTTAAGAATGTCCAGTCTCACCACTTCTATTCAATATGGTGTTGGAAGCCTTAGCTATAGCAATTAGACAAGAAAAAGAAATAAAAGTGATCCAAAGTGGAAGACAAAAGTGAAATTGTCATTATACATAGATGACAGGATATTATATATAGAAAACTCTAAAGGTTCCACACAAAAACTACCAGAGCTGATAAAAGACCTTAGTGAAGTAGCAGGATACAAGATTAAGTTAAAGTATTTTTTTTAATTATATCAATTTATAGAAGTTTTGTTTGCATTATTGAAATCAGTAGCACATTTTTTTCTCATAAGCTTCCTTTGTTTTGAAATCTCCATGTATCTTTAGAGCAGTAAACTGAAACCAAATTAAAAAAAAAAAAAAGCTAAAAAGACAAAAAAGGAGCCGTGCATGAAACTGTATTGTACAGCAACATGTATACATGCAGAGAACTTACTGCAGTGGGTTTAGACATGGCTTAGGCCATATCAAGTGTAATTTCAAGTATTAAATAACTATAATAGGTAGATTTCAAATGTTTAAAAATTACTATGTGGAATGATAATTGACAAAGAATTATAAGAAAACCATAATCTTTTCCTTGGCAATGTTTTTTCTAGACGCCATCATGTTTTTGATCCTAACTCAATCTACATTTTCCTCTCTGACCAACATCCTCTTACAGCTCTGTTGCAATTACAGGATAGATCCTTCAGACTAAACACAAAAGGCAGAGATAACGTTCAAGGGCTTCCTGCTACCTTCCATTGGCACAGGATTCCATATTGATCCTCGGAGGTGGATGTGGGCACTAATCATTGCATTGCAGGTACCTTTCCCTCAACTCTTCAGAACCTGCATCCGTTATGCCTGCCACATGCCCGGGTCAGATCCCCATCCAGGTTCAGTTGTTCATTTGTTAGTAAGTAGAAGAGACTTCTTCCTTAAGTGTTGGCCACATCACCTCGAGGAGGATTTGTGTGATCATCAGCATTCCAGCAGGCTCATTGCTTTCATTTGTGGCTCTTGATTGGCTTTGTCAAAATGTGATTCCATTGTATGTTATTTCCCTATTGGTGATCTGTATGAAAGTGTGTCCTGGCCTTGGGTTTTCTCCTCTCAAATTTTAAACATAAAAACAAGGCAATGCTTTTTGCTTTTCAGAGGAGAAGCAATAAAATGCATTTATGTTCTCTATATTACAAGATATTATTGTATCTGCTGAGGCAGATTCTCTCAAAGCCTATGTTATAGCTTATTTTAAAGAGGTACCTTTGGAAGATGTTTGGGTTTTCCCTATGCAAGGACCAACTGAATATTGCCCAAATTAAATGAAATAAAATAGAAAAGGTGATCAGAATTATCTGAATGGCTGCAAAGCTAAGGACTGCAGCATTTGCAAAACTAAATTTAATTTAATTCAATTCTCAGAGCAACTGCTTGAAGTAGAAACAATTATCTTTATTTTATTAATAAGAGAATTAAAAATTAGACCAGTTACAGGTCAAGCTATGACTAACATTGCCTTATAGATAGCCCTGAAGTCTAGAAACTACCAAAGTTCTTTCTACTCTACCATTCAGCCTTTCTTGACCTGAGTCAAATATCAACTAGAAAATGTGCTGGATATGTAGCATTGACAGCAGCTTATTAGAATCATTTTTTATAGAAACAAACTTGAAGTTACATATCAAATGAGATTTTTATATGACTTAGTTACATTGTCTGTTGCAATCACAGAGAATTGGCTGGTGGTGCTTTCTGCTTGAAAATAACCCTGCCTATTAATATTTCAGAGAGGGTTTGTCTGTTTCTGAAAACTAGACTTGAGGATAAAATACAATAGATTTTCAAGCCAAATTATGGATTTTATTTGAAAGGGGAGTTAGGACTGGATACCATATGTTATGGGCTGAATTGTGTTGTATCCCTGCCCCCCTAAATTCATGTGCTGAATTCCCAACCCCCAATACTTCAGAATGTAAAGTGTGTTGGGGGACAGGGTCTTTGAAGAGGTAATTAAGTTAAAATAAGATCATTAGGGTGGCCCTTATTCAATAGGTCTGGTGTCCTCTAATGAAAAGAGACTAAGATACTGACCCACACAGAGGGAGGCCCAGGTGAAAACACAGGGAGAAAAGAGCCATCTGCAAGCCAAGGAGAGGCCTCAGAGAAACCAACTCTGCTGATACCCTGTGTCCGATTTCTGGCCACCAGAACTAAGAAAAAATACATTTCTGTGGTTTAAGCCACCAGTCTGTGGGACTTTGCCATGGCAGCCCTAGGAAACCAAGATACCACCTTATTTGATACTTTAGGAGCTAAGTTTTGCTGGCTCACATCTACAAGTAGTTCCACTTGGGAATTACTGATAAGACGTAGAAATCATACACAATAAAACACGGGAAGAGGAATAGAATTAGTCACCCAACATATTAAAGGATTATGAAGGTACATTTGTGATGGTATTAAAGAGACACTCTGGATGTGCTTAGAGTCTTTCTGTATTTAAGTTGGATGAATTATAACAGATCTATGTGCTACATTAAGGATGTAAAATAACAATTGATTATAAACCTGACATTATACGCTGGTAGTCAAATATCTGTAAGATTTGAAATGAAGATAGTGAAAAAAATTCTTTCACCCTAAGATATCTTACCAGCAAATGTCTGAAGGTGTTCAATATCACTGGGCTTTAGGCTGTTAAAGACTTCTGTTAATATACAAATGTGTCATCAGGGTACATCAACAAATTAGGTCAGAATGACTCATTGACATTATAGTATACATTAATTTAATAGATTGTATAGCCAATCACTTAGCCAGTTGCTGTGGCAAGTGGATATGTAAGTTTTAATGGAGACTGGCTGAAGGCTGAACCAGGCCTAGTGCATATTGTGGGAGGGTATGAACAGAAGGAAGGGGATTATTAAAGAAGAAATACATATGCAAAGACAGATACAACCCAGAAGCAAAGGAAGATGGTTTGCCTTAACCTGTAAATGGTACTACATAAAAGTATGGTGAGAGATACAGGCAAATTTGCCATTTATAATTTTTTTTAAATTTTTTTTATTGAGTTATAGTCAGTTTACAATGTTGTGTCAAATTCCAGTGCAGAGCACAATTTTTCAGTTATACATGAACATACATATATTCATTGTCACATTTTTTTTAGCTGTGAGCTGCCATAAGATCTTGTATATATTTCTCTGTGCTATACAGTATAGTCTTGTTTATCTAGTCTACATTTTGAAATGCCATTTATAAGTTGACAGTAATTGCACAGATGCCCAGTGGTAACAGACATCTCTCAGGTGCATAGTGGGCAATCAATTCACAATGCCAAGCCTCATAGGATACAGACTATGCCATGCTTTGTGAATTAAAACATTTCTACAAAGAAATATATGATATACAAACATCCCAGCTCACTTAGGGCTTTTTTGTTTTCTCCTTTTGTCTCCTAATACACATAGGGTGAACCGGTTGTCAACATTCGACCATTTTGACACGTAAATATAGCAAACTTCATGTAGCTTAACCTAATCTTAATAATATCTCTTTTTACTCTCAAGAGTGCCTGCATTTGATGAGAAATATGTGGTCACCCTAAATAAATATCTGTGGTGTTATTATTTTCTCAGGGTTGTCCTGTAATGGTCTTCCTTATTTTCTTTTAATTGGAAGCCATAATTGGTTACATTTAGAAACATATTTTTCTTGTTGAAACATGCATGTGCACGCACATACACACACAGTCACAATTGTATAAAGAGTAGGTACCAAAAATAAGAGCCAAATTCTTCCACCACAAAATATGAGATGAGTAAGAAGGAAATGTTTTTGTAAATTAATATATTAAAAGACCATCATTTTAGCTTGCAGTTTTTAAATACTTGTAAATGTTACCTATCTTTGGAGGAGGAAATAGAAATACTTTAAATGAAAAGGCAAATTTCACTATGTCCATACTAGAAACTGATCGTATTTCTTGCGTCAAGGAAGCATAAGGATTTCATTCTCCCCTCTACTGCCTGATAGAGCTGCTTCAAATCCTGTAGCTATTGGAGCCTCTCCTAAGACCTTGACAGAGACATGTAATAATTAACTTTGTCAGATGGCTGGCAGCCGGAAGCAATTATGTAGCAACGCAGACATGTACTGCCTCTCGTGAAGAGAATGGAAACTTGCCTAATAAAATAAATAAAATCATCTTTACAGTCATGATAAATAAGCATTATTGTTTTGTGGTGCTTTTACCTTCATTTATGATTGAAAATAATCAATAATCTAAATTCCAGTGACTGAAATTGAATTACCAAGTCCTAATAGACATTGACTTTAGCCTTTACTTCTAGGAGTTCTATTTCTGTCATTTGATTTTTTTTTACATTTGTTTATTTGTCCTTTATTTATCATCACCTATGTCAACAAGGCTAGGGAGCCACTCTTCAGTTAAGGTTATGCTGACACTTCTCTCCTTAACTAGTATTAAAGTATTAATCATTTTTCCTGGGGCAGTTGTACCTAACTTAGTCCACTCATCATCGTGTTGCTAAAAGACAGATAATAGTGGGAGGGTTTACTACCAATTCTCTCCTGCTAGGAAATCTCATATCCTTGAAAAATGTAAAATTGTAGGCATCTGCAAAGAAACTCCCCAAACACAGTGATACACTGTTGTATGTATGTGTGGGGAGTTGAATTTAACTGAGTGTTTTTAAAGCCCTAAGCAAGCTTACATTTTATGAGACGTCCCCTTGGGCTTACTGTTTCTTTTCTTTTCAAATTTGAGAGTCACAGGACTGATTAAATTCATTTGCTTAAACTCTGTTTTTTTTTTTAATTGATCTGCTTTCTGATATGAAATTATTCTTTATAAACACACCCACAAATCCTACACTCAGAAATAAATGCCCTCATCATGGCTTAGCCACCCAAGAAGAATTGGCATCACACACACAGGCTGAAATTGAAACAATAAACTTTGAATGAGACTATGCTGTATATGGTCAGAATTAGACCTTGAGTGGCATAGCTGGGTATTAAAATGCTATTTGTGTTTCCATGGGCAGATGGCATTATTTATTTCTAAAACAAAGCTATAATTATGAACTACTCATAAGTCACTTGTTCATCTAAAGTCCGTTAGGAAACGACCCCTCACTCATTTCTAAATGATTATTAAGTACAGAGTACAACATGAGGAGAGGCAAACTTCATAACACATGTAAGGGAAAAATGTTTAATGTATAGTTTTATATGTGGGAAAAGCCTGAAATACTCTAGTGCAAGATAATCTTACTATGAAAGCAAAAGAGAAACAAGGTAAAGCTGAAATGTGTTCACCTTTCATCTGATTTTTGTATCCTGCTTTCACACCTTTTAGTGTCTTCCTCATTTTAAAAGTAAGGTCACTTTACAATCAGGCTCCTCTCTCCCAGAAAGCCCACCTTCGCTTGTTCCCACATTCTTTGTTGTCTTGCATTCATTAATCCCTTCATTCAATGTACATTCCTTCCTTCGTGTCCCTTTCGTGCCTGGGAGGTGCTGAGAGACACTGAGAAGAGAAGGCCATAGTTCCTCCAGGATAAGAGCCTACAGCTCATAGCTAATATCAACATGTAACCAAATAATTAGACACATGAAATACAGGTATGTAGTATCTAGACAGTATACGGGGGGGGCAGTACACCACATGGGAGGTAGTGTGTGCTGACTCCACAGGGAAATGAAACCAGATGTGAGTTCAGACAACCCCACCTCATAGCTGCTGAATTCTGACCAGTCCTAAAACCTGTCTGATCCTTTATTTCCTATTGGTAAAATTGGAACAATAATGCTGTCTTGCCGTATCATTGTAAGGATTAGAGGAAATGCATGCAAAGCACCTGGAACTTAATAGATACTAAGAAACCGAAAAAGGCAAGCTAGTTCACATTAGGTTGAGACCTGGTCGGCCACATCAGTGACCAGTTTTGAATGTTCCCTGTGTCTGTGAGAAAGTTTTTAAATATTTTAAAGCTGCAAAATGACAGGGTCAGAATGATGCTTTAGAGAGATTAGTTTGGCAACAGTGAACAAGAGAAAGGGGAGGGCGGAGAACCTGGAGATGAGAGACAAGTTAAGAGACTATTGAAATAATTCAGGCATGAAATTAAAGGACCCGAAAATAGAGGATGGAAGGCATCCCAGGTGACTAGGTTGATAAAATGGAAAAAAATTTTGCAGGGAAGAGAGACGGCATTTTGTCTTCACAAGAACAGCCACTGGTATCCTTCAGGGACAAAGGAGCCAGAATCGTCTCACACCTAACAATGGCTCATGCTGAGTTACAAATCTTAGGCACTTTAATGCACTTAAATATGCCCACCATTCTAGGAGGTATGCATTGTTCCCTCATTTTTTTTTTTTTTAAGATGAAAAAACATTAGGAAGTTGAAATAACTCGCCCACATCTGTACAGGTGGACAGTGCTTGAGAAAGATTCAAACTCTGGCCTTTGGGTGCTGGAATATAGGAGCTGCCCATTGTCACACTTACCTGCCTTGGAGACATCAACATTAGGAGGTGATGGTGATGGTGATAAAGGTATTAGTAGATGGAAAGCAGGAGAGAAAGGCTTGGGGAAAGCAGGAGGCAACCATTTGCTGTCTACCCCACCAGCCCACCCTAATACCCACTAGTTGGAAATCGTACTGCTCGGTCAGTAAGAAGCCCCCCCCCGTCCTCTCCCACTGGGTTAGCAGGGCTCCTGCACCCCCAGCGTGTGTGCCCTGTGCCCTGGATTCTCACTTCACCCACTTCTACTTGAGAATTATGGGTAAGGGGCTTGACAATTAAGAGTCCTCTCAATTTTCATTCACTTTTGAGTTTTCAGGCACTAATTAGCATCAATACCATTTTTTTTTCTTTCTGCACAATGAAATGTTTTGAACACAATTTTTTTTATCCTTTGCTTTATTTTATTCATTCATTCATTCATTCATTCATTTATTATTTTTATTTTTTAACATTTTTTTATTGATTTATAATCATTTTACAATGTTGTGTCAAATTCCAGTGTTCAGCACAATTTTTCAGTCATACATGGACATACACACACTCATTGTCACATTGTTTTCTCTGTGAGCTACCATAACATTTTGTGTATATTTCCCTGTGCTGTACAGTATAATCTTGTTTATCTATTCTACAATTTTGACTGGGATTTCAAAATTGTAAAATTATTACTTTTTTTAATTGATGTATAGTCAGTTATAATGTGTCAGTTTCTGGTGAACAGCATAATGTTTCAGTCATACATACACATAACATACAATTGTTTTCATATTTTTTTTCATTATAGGTTACTACAAGATATTGAATATAACTCCCTGTGCTCTACAAAAGAAATCTGTTTTTATTTATTTCATAGATAGCAGTTAGTATTTGCACATCTCGAACTCAATGTGAGTGATTTTTACTTTTCTATTCCATGGATCTTAAATGGTATTTTGGCTAAAAAAAAAAATGAATACTGTGAAACTTTGACAAAAGCTAAATGAAGCCCAGGACTGGAATACACAGGTCAGATAGACATCATGCAGGTCACCTAACTTGAATCACTTGCAAACGGTCTCTGTTCTTTAAGAGATTTGTAGTGAAAGCAGTTAGAACTGTTGAGTGCAAGATGTCTGAGTCAAACCTGTGTTTGAAAATAGCAAACAGAAGAACTAGCGGACCATAACCAGAAAATGAGAAAGAAAAGGTTACATATTAAATTGAAAAATATCTAACATTTAAGGCAGCAAGAGTAAAGCCTACTTCTCCATAGAATATTAATCCTAGACACAATCTTGCCTGTAGTTGCTTGACATTTGTACAATTCTCACAGCTGCTATGAAAAGAATCACCTAAAGCTAGAACATGGACATTTTACCAAATTGTTGAGAGAATAGAATAATGCACCAACCTCATTTCTGACAATATTTCACCAGTTGGATATCTTAACAAAACTCTGCTCATTTTTTGTTTGTTTGTTTGTTTGTTTGTTTTCAAAGAAAAACTAAATCAAAGCTATTAAGTTTTTTAAAAAAATGAAGTTGACTGACTGGAGTGATGAGTCACCCAGCTGTTTATCTTGTTTTTAGGTAGGACTGTGTCTATGCCATCTTGGATAGTTGGAAATGTATCCTACATGGATTTGTTTTTATAAAGAATTGCGTTTCATAGCCTCCATAGGACCTTTTAAGGGGAAAAAGAATAAGTTATTATAGCCAGTATAAATTTCTCCTGCTATAACATGGGTCCACTGTTTTCACATTCTCCTAGTCACCATTTTTATATAATAACTTTCACATACTTAAAGATAGGCGACCTTTGCCATACCGATGAGTTATCTTCTGATATAGTAAAAGTCACAGGTCAGGAAGAGGATGAACACCAGTCTTTCCTGATGATTGTTAAAGTTCTTCCTTTTTTCTTTTATACTTTTTAGAAAACAGCAAGGCTGCATTTTACTTTGTGGGCGCTATGTCATATTGAGACAGGAAAGGGGCAGGGCACAGCCATTCAAGGAATGCTACAGCAATTAGCATCAAAATGGTGAAAGATTCAACCTGCAGTTGGCCTTGAGGCTCAAGATGGTGGGAGACGTGACTCCCAGTAGACCGTGAGCTTCACTATACGCCCATGGTAATACATTAACATGGTGACTAACACGCCCACAGGCACCAGGGCAGTCCCAAGGCTGGCCACAACCAGTCAAAGAGTGGGAAATGACCAACTTCCTGGGAACCCCAGCCCCTTCCCTAGGCTAGTTAGACTGGTCATTCCACTTATTAGCATATGAAGCCACCAAGCCCATAAAAACTGGGAACATGGTGCCTCAAGGCTGCCGCCTCTCTCTCTCTCTCTCTGTCTCTGTCTCTGTCTCTCTCTCTCACTCTCTCTCCCTCTCTGTTTGAAGACAGCCCGCACTCTGTCTATGGAGTGTGTACTTTTACTCTAATCTGAGCACCCAACCCCCACACCTTGTGGCCTTTCTCTTGCCTCTCAATGTATCTCTCTGAATAAATCTACCTTTACTCAATGGTGGCTCGCTCTTGAATTCTTTCCTGCATGAAGCCAAGGACCCACACTTGGTGGAGAAAGTCCCAGGGGCTTAACTGAAGCCTGGGACATGGTCCTCCTAATGCCCCATGTCCATTTTTCCTGCATCATTATTATTTACAATGAAGCAATTTTTCTCTTGTTCCTTGGTTTATTATGGTTTGTGAGACAAAGCTTTTCATCCCTTAATAGTTCCTCCTTAAGGTAGTTTTGTTTGTAGCAGAAAAGGAAATTTTAAAGGGGATTTTCACCAACAAAATAACTTTATTTTTGTTTATTCCTGAGTTATGTCTGAGTGTTTGTGTTGGAAACAAACATTGAAGGATAAGAACAAATAATGAGAAAGATAGGTAGTCAATTTTGTAATGTTAAGATGCGATTCCCAGGGACTTTCTTAACAAAAAAGTGATGCATTTTTTTAATAGAGGAGTAAAGCCAAAAGACAATGTAAATCTCCAAAAGGAGAAAGAAATACCTGAAAACTGCTGGTCTACATAGAAACCCAAGATTATGAAGGATAAATCATAATAGCCCTATACTCCTATATAATACGGCATGTTTTGACATTTTCTTTTTTTTAACCCATTCATACTATATGGCAATATGTGATATTCCTTATTTTTCAAATCAGTATCCTGACTTCTACATTATAGGTATGTACATCACTGCTACTGCTCTCCCATGCTAACATGTTGATAGAACTAAAATAGTGACAACAAATATTTAGCAAGACAGCTAAGCAGATGATATTACATATGATATAATGTATATAGTTTGCTACACATTAGTATGAGGTAGTTAAAACAAGGGTTTTGAAGACCATGTATTAACAATAAGAAATGTTTCCTATGTGATGTTGGAAAGAGGGAATAAGAACAAAAGTTTCCAGACAATTAGTATTCCCTCTTCCTTTCTAGATCTACTGTAACATAACCATATTTCTTCCATAATTTTATAATTTAAAATATTTTAATGATAATTTTCTCATTCACCCACCCAAGTAAGGAGAAAACTAAGGAGATAACTCATTCTGCCAGAAAAGATCAGATTTAAAATGACCATTTCAGGCAGTTACTCCAAAGTAGGAAGAATATTAGAAGAAAAGAGTGACAAGGGGAAGTCATCTGGGCCCTGACATGCACGCGTTCTGGGACAAGCCAAAGTCTGAAATGGTGCATGAAGCCAGAGTGATGAGCAGCCAGATGGAGGTAGATTGTGCTAGGAGCTTGACTGAGCTGGGTGAGAGCTGAGCTGCCAGGGGTCAGGGTAGCAGATTAAAGCAATAAGCCCCAAAGTGAAGTTTTTAGGCACTTACTACAATGGTATAAGCAAGAGTCTAATATGGAGACAGTGCCTACTCCTCCTGTTCCTTTTTCCGGTAGGAGGAGGTCAGTGTGAGGGCATGACCACCCACAGACCCCCAAACTGGACCTGGGCAAACAGGGCTCTTCCCCCAGCCCCTGTCCTTGATGTGTGTTCTGTCCGCCATTCCCACAGTGAGAGCTGTTTCAAGGACACAGCCTTGAGAGAGTAAAGTGTTGTTAGACCATTGAGAAGGTACACATGACTGAAGCCAGTTAAGACCTCTATAGAAACTCTTAAGACTCTGGTGGGCAGGTACTGAGATCTTCTACTTATCTTATGAAGCCCAAGACATGCCTTTTATGTAAACATCCCCTTGCCTACTAGACCTGCCACCTGCCCCCTGGAGGGATATGAGTCTTTCTTCAGTCCCTCATTGCTCTCAGTATATGAAGGCTGGTTTCAAATTTTATGCTGGGAAGCTCCTAAAGTTTTGAACTAACACCAGTAGAGAATCAGGTGCATCAATGGGGACATAGACATTGTCTGACTGTTGAGGAAATCCCAAACAAAAGGTTCCAGTATGGACCCTGGGGTGCTGAGTCATAGTGGGGAAAAAATGCTTTCAAGTTTCCCCCTTCCTTGACAAAGAAGCCTAAGAAAGACCTCTGCCAAAGGCCTCAGAGAAAGAGCACTAGGGTTGAAAATGTCTGGGCTAAAAAATGCAAATATGCAAACTGTATGACTAACCAGAAGGACCTGTGTCCTTGACTGTGTCAGAGAGGAATTCCTCTCCACCCTTCTAAAGTCTTCTGGCTGGTCTAAGAATTAAACTGACATGAGATAGAATGACAGAAGAAATTCAAACAAAAGTTTAGTGACATGTATGTATGGGAGACACCCAGGAGAAATGAATTAATCACCAAAATAGCCAAAGCCCTCATCTTAAATACCATCTTCAGCTAAAGACATAGGAGAATGTTGAGGTTAGTGGTTTGGGGCTTCAAAAGGGAGAAAGACAATTGACATGGAGCTAAGAAAGCAAATGTTTGGTCAATAAATGCTCATTGGGCCACGCAGAGACAAGTGGACTCTGATCCCTAAGAGTTCCTCCCACCATTCCTGGGATAGTCTTTGCAAATATCTCTATATCCCCAGAACAGGCCCTTTACCTGAATTCATTAGGCAACTCAGGGGGAGGCAAAAAGAAATATTCCCTGAGCCTTCTGTTTCTTAAATTAATCAACCTACACCCATCCTCATGTCAGAGACACATTATGGGGTAGCAAATTTTGCTCCCCATACCCTGCAATACCCTTAACCCTTCAAAAACCACAATGCATTGGCTATGCACAAAACTGGGTGTGGAGAGGCAGGCTTCTTCCATGAGGCTTGTCAGGAAAAGCCTTTTTTAAATTGCCTATGGCCAAGCCTGAAAGATCTCATAAAGGTTTCACCAGGGGGTGAACTCAGATTGGGCTCAAACAGTGAAGGCTTCTGTGGATGCCTGGATGCTGTCGCTGGAGTCAGGAGATTTTGATCAAGAGTCAGTGACAAAAAATAATAGGTTTTAGAAAGATGACTGGTATAAGTTGAGGGGCAAAGCCAAAAGAGAGTTAAGTGCGGATTTGAATGAAAAATATTGCAAAACATATCAGTAAATAAAGAATGCTGAAGCCATCAAGTCATCAGCGGCTGCCGCCACTCCTCAGTGAAGACAGGCCTGCAGCCCGGCCTCTGCAGCCACTCACAATGGTGCATTGAGTGGACTCAGAGCAAAAAAGGACAGGATACTGGCCCTAGATAGCTAGGTGCTTGTCAAAGGAATGAATTCAATGAGCCCAAATGTTTGCTCCCTTCCATATGTAGAAAAGAGCTAAATTCTTTTAACTTGAGATGCCTGATTTTCTTTAGTTAACTAGTAATCTTTTAATGTTCCAACTACCTGGTCTTTGTTGTAAAGCCCCTATATATCCTAGCTCTTCCCCTACCTCTTGGGAGCAGTCCTTCAGAGCAACCTGTGAGGCTGTCATCCCAGGCTCGAAAAGGGTTTGAGTCCTCAGAAATGTCAGCCAAATAAAACATAACTCTCAAGTTTTAGGCTGTGCATTTATTTCACTTGACACAGGCATGAGGGCACTTGTTCAATATTAAGATGTAAGCATTGCAAAATCATTTCCAAAAGCAGAAAGAAACTAAAAGAAAGTGAATAACTTCTTGATGAGAATTAGCATCAGGCTCTTCCACTTTCCTGAATTAATTTAAATTCACTTTGAAGTTTAACTTATATTCACTGATCTACTATTAGAATAGTCTTGACTGCATTTAAAGTATTTTACTCATTAAAGAAAATATAGATGTAGTTGAATTTATACCATATTGGTTATGAATCATGTTATTCATTTTCAGAACTAGGTCTCATATACTAATTCTATGAAAACCCCATGAAAAATTGCTTAAAGGTTTTCTTGACTAGTTTGCATTTCCAAAGACATTTCTCAAGAGCAGGCTCAATAATTTGAAAGCCATCTGTTCCATAGACTAAAATAATATAGCCAAAGCAAGGAATTGAGAGAAAAAAAGCCTGTATTATCCCTATGGGAAAGAGAAGAATAAAAAAAAATGTAATGGAATTCCACTGGAAATGTTGAGAACCCTGACTTCTGACAAAGTTTCTAATTGAAGAAACACTTCCAACACTCATGTCTACAACCAAATACATTAATCAATATATAATTTCATGGTTGTGTTTAATATGAGTAACTTGTACTTTCTTTTACCTAATATGTTTATTTTATCAATGTCAAGAAACACCAATGTTTAAAATACACAAATAAAATTCAACTTTGATCACATGGCTCAAATAATTTTGCAAGCCAGGTGAGAGGCTACAGAACATTTTTATTTGCAGATTTACAGTTTGTTTTCTGATTGTTAATAAGAAATTATCTGTTAGAATGAAATAGACTTGAAGGAACGAAAGCCTATTCAGAAAAAAAATAATCATATGTTATTAAAAGAGTGGGTGCTTTTTTAAGAGCGAAGTAAGTCCAGAAGATTGTCAGAAGAGGGGAGAATTCTTAGAGAATTCAAGCATCTTTCGTCACCCTAAGTTTACTTGGTGGACCATTAATCAGCACTGCAGCTAAGAAAATCTAGTTATTGAAGAGAATGTGACTCTGAAAAGTGAAAAATGTTCTAAATGTATCTGTAAAACCGATGACAACATTCTCTGTGAATACAGAAAATTTACTCACTAAAAAGTTATTTACTGAGTAGCTATCATATGCCAAATACTACTCTAAGCTCCCTAAATACAATGATGAGCTAGATACACCTTCCTGGAGCCAATCCTACAGGGAAGGGGTGGAGATTAATCATGGATATAGAAGTACATACATATAATAATTCCAAACAGATAAGTACAAGGAAGAAATTAGGTCTTAACTGGATGGAAGTGTGGAAGAGGCTGTCAGGAAAGACCTCTGAGGAAGGGACAATGCTAAAGATATTTTTTAAATGGGATAAAAAATAAATTAAACCTTGGTGTGTAGATGTTAGGTGTGAAGAAGAATTAGAGTGACACTGGTTTCTGGCTTAAGTAATTGGGTAAAGAGTTGTGTCATAGGACAAGTTATAGAATTTTGAAGCAAATTAGATTTAGAAGAAGATATTAAGTTGGGTTGTGGACACAAAGAATTTGAGAAGGCCTGCCCCTAACATTTTTAGAGCCTAGGGAAAAAGTAACAATGGAGGACCACAGGCCATATTTTTAGATATTTAAAAGTTATAAGTCAAGCTAACAAACTATTGAAAAAATACATCCTATGATCCTACTTTGAAAAATATATCTCATCAAGAAAAATTTTTATGTCTTGTTTCTTTTTATTTTTTTTCCTTTCCTGGGCTATGCTTTTGTACTTCCAGGTACTATCATGATATTGAATTGTACTCACTGAATGATTTAAATAATTGAACATAAAATATAGTTCCACTAAAAATGTGTACACTTTGAATAAATCTTCATCAAAAAAGTAAGTTGAAATAAATGCAAAAATATTTTTAATATTTTTTCTAAAATTATTACAACTAAAAGTCTAAGCATATTTAATGAAATATCAAATTTAAAAATAAAATTATTAAAATAAAACCGAAAAATTTTAAGAATTCAATTAGATATTATCAGACATGTTTATAAAATGCAAACTACTGCATTTATAACATGCTATAGTCATCTACTTGTCATCAAAAATTGGTGTCATTTTTAATGCAAATTGTCCAGATCTACATAGAGACCATCCCCGACTCCCCATATGGTACTGTTGCAAATAGCACGCTAATTCCTCAGAATCTTTGGGAAAAAAGATAACTTGCCAGTACTGGTAAATACTACTTTTTTGATATTCTGAAGTAGGATTTTATAAGGTAATTAAATTGTCCTTTCTTCACTTAACTACTTCTGCCGTTCAAATTCTCCTTGTCTGAAGCAGTGTCCATCTCCCACTATAGCAGAAGTGTTGCCTTCTATCTTGTAGATATATTGAGATACCTGCGGAATATCTGGCTAAAAGTTTCTAGACAAAATTAATCTTTTAGATAGAGGTTTGGGTTGAACTGAGAAAGCGTATTTGGGAGCCTTCAATACAGAGATGTTAGTTCCAGAATTGAATAAAAATAAAGTCACTGAGACTTAATGGAATGAGAATAGAGGAATGTGAAGGAACATCAAAGAACACCAAATATTAAGAGGGCAGAGAGCTTGAGAAATAGAAACTGGCAAAAGGGTAATGCAATATTTTTATAGAGAGGTACCAAGGAAATCAGCAGATAAGCAGTCGGTGAGAGATGAAAAAGGAAAGACTGAGATTTGTTATTTAGACCTTATAGTTATGAATATTAGTGATACCTCTGAGTTTCCCCTTGAATATTTCATATGTCTACCCTTTGAAACTAAGGTGTAAATCAGATCAAAATTTAAATAACTTTAGGCCTGGGGAAATTCATACAAGACTGGTGCAGGAAGGGATAAGTTATTAATATAAAAGATTTCTGAATATGTCAAGATAAGTAGAAGAGGACAGAAGCATCTTGATTTTTTTCTTTATTGTCTTAGTCACCAAAAAAATCTAATTACATAAAGAAATGAAAACTTTTATTATATAAACTATACATAACAGTGCTGTAGCAATCTAGGGCATCCCCAGAGCAGAAGCACTTATCACCGTCTAAGTGAAATCAAGACGACAGTGCTAATCTCTGGCCAGTTAGGCATTGGTGCTATCAAAACGTAAACCAAGAGGGTACTTCCATCTAAACCTCTTGGATTACCACGTTCTCCATTCCCTGTTCTTAATTACAATGCCATTGCATTTATTGATCCCATATCATCTACAAGAAAAAAAAATCTAATTACTGTGTGAATTTATAAAATATGTTGCTAGTTTTATATCTTTAAGTTATATTAATCCTCATCATTTTGGGCTCAGACTCAGTTTTAAGCTAAGTATAAAGACACAGCTAATAAAATAGAAGCATGCTGTATATTTGTTTTGGGGTTTTTGGGGGGAGCAAAAATTTGTGTTTATCTGATAACAAATAGATTTTTTTAAGACTCAGAAGTTCAAAATTTCAGATCTTTTCAACACAGCACATAGCCAGATTAATGTTACAAATGACATTCAGCATCTTATTCTTAAAACTTCAAGAGAATTATCTATGCAATAATTTGTTTTCTAAAGTTGCATTCTTAACCTTAAGTAAATTTTATCTATTTTTGTTGTGGCAAAATTAATATTTTTTTTCTAAAAACATTCTAGAAGTAATTGGCTTTGCTACGACTTCTTTTTTTTTTTTTAACATTACAAACAATAAAATCAATAGATTTATTTTAGAAAACTTTGTTGGGATAACAGTTATTTTGGAAAATAAAATTTATAAGCCATTTTGTCATTTAAAATTTTTTAAATGAAAGATGAATTTTCAATAATATAGATTTAGTGGCTGGTTGACGTAAACATCATAATTATAGTTGAAGTTCTTTATTCTTGCAACATTGTGTCAAGTTTGTAGATACACAAAAGTGGGATAATCAGACCCTGCTAAGTCTCTACATTTACAAAATTAGTTAAAAATTCATACTGTCTAGGCAGGAGACTTTCCCACAAAATGATATTTCCTGTTTTTGATTCAGCTAAAAATACCAAGAGAATTTTTTTGGAAGTTTTGTAAAAAGATTTTATCTCTCAGACAAAGCCAGAAACCAAGTGAGAATTTAAAAATACAGATCGAGAGAAAAATAACAAAACCTATGCTCACATCATGTTGCATTGAAGCTTTCAACATTTCTCTGTCTTAGAAATCATTTCTAATTTTATTTTTCATATATTCCTATAACTTTTACCATTACATTTATTTCTGATGACAGCAAGTGATTTTTGCTCACTTTGTCAATTTCCTCATCCTAATAATATGTATAATATATGTATTTTGCTACTTGAAATATATTAGCCCTTCAAAAAGAGAGTTTTACTATCAGTAGTCCCATTTATTTGCAGAAACTCCTCTCTCCATATTACCCCCAACATCTTTGATGATATTAAAATATTTGTTCATATATTCATAATACATTAGTTAATGAAAGTCATGGGTATAAAAAAATCCTCAAAAAATTTAAGTTACCTTTGCAATATAAAGGCTTTATATAGAATTCAGTGATGAAATTCTATATCTTTAGTCTACATTTGTTCATTTAATTACTCATTTATTCAACAAACGGAAAACCTTCTATAAGTGTCTCATACGATATCAAATGAGTATATATTTGTACTGATCATTTGAAGTACCCCCCCAACATTTAATGTGTCACTTAAATATTTTCTTAGTAGTCATGTTTTATTCCATATTAAAATAATTATATTCAGTATTAGTCTATATGTTTACTTTCTTCTTTTTTGGAGAGTACAATTATGTGTCTGGTGGATCTCTTTGCCTTTCTTTTTTTTAACCTGTTATTATCTTCCTAAAAGTTTTAATATTTCCTGTATGCCATTTTGTTTTATTCAGTTGTCTTATTCCTTTCTCCAGAAAATCTGAATCAAAGGGATTCAGCGTCTACAGACAACAGGCATGGTCAAGTGTGAAGAAGCCATACTAAAAACTCCACAGAGAAGCCAAGATCATCTGGCTCCCTTCTCTACTTGATTCATAGAACATAGAAGCCATGATTATCTAGAGATTGGAGGATTCCTTTCTGGGAAAACTGACCAACACAAGAAAAATAACATGTAGGTAGTGACAGTGAGCCCCTGATAAAAAGCATGTCTTTGATTCATTATTATATAATAAAGTTCACCCCCTCAAAGTTTCCACCCAAATGCAAAAACGTCTAAGAAATATATTTGTATTCTATTTTTAAACATAAATGGGGGATCAAGAACCATTCCTCATTAGCAAAAGTTTCTAATATTAAAAAAATAATAGTAAACAGATTCCAACAAAGAAAAAGGAAATTGGAAAAAACAGAAACAATGCAGAGAGCAGAAAACATTCAAAAATTATCATTTATATCTTCAGATAACAGGAGATACTACATATTTAATTTAAAAACCAGATGCTATTAAAAAAAAAGATTTGGAAAAGAATAAATAAAACTCGTTAAAATGAAAATGAAAGGCGTTTAAAAATATCTGTCAAAATATTAGAAAATAAAGTGAAGATAACTCAGAGAAAGTAGAACTAGAATGCAAAGAGATGATAAAACATAAAAGACAAGAAAATGAGAGAGACAGCTGTAGAGTTTCAACATCTAAATTATAATGGGAATGGGAGATCAAGAAATAAAAGGGGAGAGGTAAGAAGGAAGAGAGAAAAAAAGAAGGAATAGAAAGGGGAAGGAGGAGGAGAAGGAGAGAAAGATTTTTTAGGGCTGAGGACATAGGTTTGAAGAATAAAAGAAATACTCACATAGAAAAATACCAGGAGTCAGTATTGAATCATGCTTATTGGCTTACATACCATATTCTTAAAAAAATGGAGGCAATACTTTACAGAATCTGAGGGCAAATAATTTTCAATCTAGGATTCTAAGCCTGGCCGCATTAGCCTTCTACCACCTCATAACCAGTTACCACAACTTACTGGCTTTAAACAGCATTACTTTTCACAGGTTGGAAGTCTGTTAGGAACTTCGCAATTCAGGTTTTCACCAGGCTGAAGTAAAAATGTCATCTGGGGCTGTGAGCTCCTCTGAGGCTCAGGGACCTCTTTCAAGGTCACTGGTTGTTGTCCAAATTCAGCTCTTGTGGCTGTAGGGCTGAGGTTCTTACTTTCTGATTTTTAGCAAAAGATTGTTCTCTCCTTCTAGGGACCACCCACTGCTATCTGCCTTGAGGCCCCTCTACACCAGAGCAGTTGGCTCCTTCAAGGCCAGCAGGTGAACCTGTCCCATTTCAAATCTCTCTCAGACTTCTTTCAAAAATGCTTTTTCCCTTTTCTTCATTTCTTCAATTTTCTTTCTAAGGTTTGCCAGTTCACATAACACTTCCCACTGTTGTAGCATCACTATTTTCCATTTCTTGCATTCCTGTTTTATGGACTTATTTTGAGAGGTGATTATTTTATTAAGGTCTTCTATTTCCTCATCATGGCAATATACCTGGTCATAGTTTTTATTTTCTCAAGGGCAACGTGTATTTTGTTTGATGTCCTATTAATAACTAATCACACTTCTTTATTTCTTACATTATTTTTGTATCTATGATGTTCCAGATCATTTTTCTTTCCTGACCCATGAGTGACAGGGTTTTCCTGAAGCATGTTTTTGCAAGAGTTTAGGAGGAAGGGCATAAGGGATCAAACTAAGAGGTTATTTCAACTAACTTTTCTTAACACAAAGGTGCTCTTTCTTTTAGGAGACTGAAGATATATTGCCAAAAAAAAAAAAAAAAAAAGTTGCCACAGTGATTTTATTATAGCCTGACATCCTTAGTGTCTCAAAATCATATTGTATCCTGGAGAGCATCTTGTGCCAGTTCACTTGGGTTTTCACTTTGACTTTAGAAAACAAAACTGTGACTGGTACACAGATAAAGACAAAAAGAAGCATCATTATTGTCTAAAATTCTATGGTAGAAAAAACGAGAAGATGGGGAAGAAGAGAAGACATGCTATTATTGCTCTTACTAGGGAAATAACATATACTACTTATAAATATAAAAGATTAAGGGAAATTTGTTTTCATTTACATTACAAATGTAATCCTAAAATGAAAAGGCAAAACATCCAAAATATCAGAAGTGGTAAATGCAGAAAACACATCACATAATAAAGTATTTCAATTAGAAATAAGTAAATAATATGAGGGAAATAAGAACAAAATCATTACCATACCAATAAATATAAATGGTCTATATTCATCTATTAAAATAAAGGATTTTAGATTTGATTACTAAACAAAACCCCTATTCTTTGTTATGCACAATAGATACATTTAATACAAAATGACTTTTGAAAGTGGAACTTAAGGTCATAGCAGGGACATTGAAGAGCAAGGAAAGATGAAAAGAAATAGGAGGAGGAAAGAAAGAAGAAAGAAGAAGAGAAAGAAAAAGAGAAAGTGAGAAGAAAAAGCAATAAAGGATAAAAAGAGAAACAGGGGTTACAGTAACAGACAAGGTGAAATTTAAGCCAAAAACACATTACACAGAGCAAAGAAATGTTAAAGAAACACTAGCTGCCATAACAGATAATACCCAAGTCTCAGAGACTTATATAGTAAGAGTTAGCTGCTTACTCGCATTAGAACCAAACACAGGTGTACCCGGTCAGACAATTCAGTGACTCAGGCTTCTTCCATCTGTGTTCTGCCATTTTAGCAAGGTGCCTTTTATCTCGGGTGGTTTCTACCTGTCTCTTTTCTCTCTTTCCACTCTTTATTTTATGCCATTACCATAGCTTAAATGTTTCCCATCAGGGAACCTTTATTTTATAAAATTATTTATTTCCTTTGCCTTCAGAGGCATATTCTCAAAGCTCAAATTGTCTTTGTTCCTGCCTTATAGAAAAACATAAGTGTCTTGGAATTTCCCACAATGCTTTTTTGGGGTTTTGTTTACTATTTCCTAAATCACATTTTTTGTTTGTTTTGTTTTGTTTTGTTTTGTTTTTAGTCTCTCATTTTCTCATATCACCAAGTAACTTCTGAAGAAGTTATTTTGATGTAGGCCCATTTGTTAATTTTTGCTTTTGTTGCCTGTGCTTTTGGTATTTAGCCAAGAAATCATTGCCAAGACCAGAGTTATAAAGCTTTTCCCCCGTGTTTTCTTCTAAGACTTTTATAGTTTCAGGTCTTAACATTGTCTTTAATTTATTTTAAGTTGTTTTTTGTTTATGATGTAAGATAAGGATCGAATCACTCTTTTGCACATATTAAAATCAGTTGCATTTCTACATATTAACAACAAATAATCTGAAAAGGAAGTTAAGAAAAACAACCCTTTACAATTGCTTCAAAAATAGTAAAATACTCAGGAATAAACCTAATCAAGGAGAAAAAGGCTTGTACCTTGAAAACTAAAAAACATTGCTAAAAGAAATGAATGAAAACACAGATAAAGGGAAAGATATACTGTGTTAATTTATTAGAAAACATAGTATTGTTAAAATGTCCATACTGCCTAAAGGGATCTACGGATTCAATGCAATCTGTATCAAAATTCCAATTGCATTTTTTGAATAATTAGAAAAAAAAATCCTAAAATTCAGATGGACCCTTAATAGCTAAAACAATCTCAAGAAAGAAGAACCAAATTGGAAGCCTCACATTTCCTGACTTAAAAGCATATTACCAGCTACAGTAATCAAACCAGGATTATGCTGGCATAAAGACAGACAGATAGACCAATGGAACCGAATAGAGAGCTCAGAAATAAACCCACACGTATGTGGCAAAATGATTTCAACAATGGTGCCAAGATGACACAATCTGGAAAGGGTAGTCTCTTAAACCAATGATGCTGGAGAAAATGGGTCTCCTTATCTTAGATATATTTTTTTTGATCAATAATTAGACTATTTTCATAAGAAAAGAGAAGTTTGAAGCCTGTGACAAGTTACAACAGCCAGGCCACCAATCTTTGTATCAAAATATAAATATTTTGTAATTGCTTATTATTATAGCTGTCTTTTTTTGTAAGAGGCAGAACTTTTATTTTTGTGTTCTCAGAGTTTTATTTCATTTGTCATCTTGGGAAAAAAGCACTTATTAGGTAGTATGGGGGTCAATGAGGATGACCAGCTGTTTCCCCTACCTTTCTCCTCAACTTTGTAATTTCTGTGAAGTACTAAAATGAGTGTGAGTTTATATCTGTAATTCCATCTTTTTTTTCCTAAAAATTCTCGAAGAGGTTTGTTGGTTTACACCACACTGTTAAGGCAAGGATCAATCCTTTTAGTCCATGAACTTTTAAGTCTCCTTTGGAATCTGGCTTCCATAGCTTAGATCCTCCAGAGTGAAGCACAATCTTCCTTGCTTATCCTTCTTAGCACGTATAATTACGCTAAGAGAACCCCTCATAGAATGGCTGGGGAAGGGAGAACAGAAAATGGTTGAGCATGTAAGACATCTCTATCCTGTAAATACTGACCTGTATGTAGTAAAAACAACCCATTTTTCACTATGATTAATTTTGAATTAAGGAACTATTGTGAAATGAGCCATTTATATTTCATCAAGTATAAAATGGAATTTGACAAACCTAGAGACTTAAATACATCCCAGTTTCTTTCATAATAGTTTATATGATTATCTAATAATTCTAAAATTCATTGAGAACTAATATAATTTTAAATCAGTTCGTCAAATTATATTTAATCAACATTAACATTATGTGATCTATTCATTATATGTAATATCATGTATTAATCAGATTATTCCAGATCAGATGAACCACAGTGAAATAATTAAATCTTTAAAAATTAATATTCCCTTAATATCCTCAGCTATCAAGCCAGTGTTGAAATTTCTAAATGCATTACATTTTTTATTTATTTCTTTTTTTTTTTGCAGTTTGAGTCAGGATCCAAATGAGGTCTATACATTGTGATTAATAATTGTCTTTTTGCTTCTTTTGATATACTTGTTCTGGCTCACTCTCATTCTGTCTCTTTCTTGACAATGTATTTGTTAAATGAACCATATTATTTTTCCTGTAAATTTTCCAACAGTCTGGAATTTTTTTGTTTATCCCCATAATGTTATTTAACATATTCTTTTTTTAATTGTAATATATTTTTATTGAAGTATAGTCAGTTTACAACGTTGTGCCAATTTCTGGTGTACAGCACAATGCTTTAATCGTACATGCATGGAGGAGGGTATAGCTTAGTGGTAGAGGGCATGCCTAGCATGCACAAGGTCCTGGGTTCAATCCCTAGTACCTCTATCAAAAAAAAACAAAAACAAAAACAAAAACAAAAACAACAAACAAACAAAAACATCATACATGCACGTATGTATATTCGTTTTCAAACATTCTTATTTTGCTGTCTTTTCTGTAAATCGCTGGTTGACTATATAAACTTAGCTCAGTTTAGGTTTGATAGTTCATTAGACTGCATTATAAGTGGCATATTTATTCAATCAGAGGCACATCTTTTCTGGCTGCCCCTCTTTTAGCAATATTCTAGTGTCTAAATTCATTAATTCACTTGGCTAGCAAAATGATATTTGATCAATCCTTCTTCATTCATAATTAACAGTTAGACTTCTATAAACTTTCCCTTTTTTTAGTCAGTAGTACACTTCAGATTAGACAGAAAAGCAGGATAGCTGCTTGATTCTTTCCCTTCCTTTACCCATTTTCAAATGAAGTATTAGTTTACTGGCATCCAAAGATGTCATTCTAGAGGACTGAACGTCACATGAGTGTAAATTTTTGTTACATTTCTCTGTTCAACCCATCAAATTTGTACAGTGAGTAAACAAAACATAATCACCATCTTTAGAAGTTCTGAACACTGGAAAATTACATATATAATTTTGAAAAACTAGAACCAGAAAGGATAATCCTGGAAATTATTTGGGTAGGGGGGCGATTTGTTTGATTGGAATATTTCTAACTTCCTGAAACTGTATTTGTTTAAATTGGGCTTTATGCATCTCAAATACCACTAAAATAACCTTCCTTACTTTAGGATTTCACATTGACCCAACTTACAGAGTAGGAATCTAACTTCCATCTCATGTCCTTGTTTCTTTTTAGCTGTAAGAAAATAAATGAACAGAAACAAAAACACACAAGACCTAAATCTTTTAACTTTGTAGTTGCTGTAAAACTCTTCTGGAATGTGTGAGAAATGAATAAACAGAAACTTCAGTTAAATATTAAATAAATAAACCTCAAAAATAGGAAAACCAGATAGGGTAGCTCTCAAGCCCTGCAAAGACAGCAGAGAGCAAAAGGAAGAAGTATTTCTCTTCTTGCCTGGCAAGGACTCAATCAATGAAAAGCCATGGACTCTTGGCTTCCTGTAGCCCTCCCAACTTCCTTTTACACTATATAAATATGTTCTTCTTCCCTTGCTGTGCAGGGACTTACTTGCAGGTGTCTTACCATGGTTGCAGACCCCAAACTGCAATTGGCTGCTGATCCTGAATAAACCCACCTTTGCCAGAGAAATATCTAGCATTCTGTTTGTTTTCAGATCAACAAAGGACAGTGTGGTCCTTTCCCTCCCTCCTTTTCCTTTCCCCTTCCTCCTTCATCACTGCAGCCTGTGCCAACAAGAAAGATAAAGATAAGAAGCAAAAATAGAGAAATAGAACTCAAACCTTCCCAGTGATTTTGAGCTGTAACACTTCCAATTTATCACAAAAAAATTCCTTGTTATCTGATGAAACTTAATCTTACAGCTAGCAAAAGGGACTAGTACAAACCTCTGACATTTTTACACTTTAATGTAAAATTGTGCAAAGTCTTTGGTCCTTTCCTCCTAGAGGAGATGGAATTTGAGTTCCTTAGACTCTTTTTCTAAAGGGCAGCCCTTCCATATCACGTACAAGATATGTCGGCTTCTAACTGCAGTTGAATTTGTTTCCTGTCGCCAGGCATATGTGCCCCTCGAAGTCTTTTGATTAGGTGAGGACCTGTGGAGGCTTCGGATACTTGGTAAGGAATCTACCTTACCATATGGATAATTGTAAAATTTAATGACTGAGAAAAGATGGATCAGGAAGGTTTTTTACCAACCATACTTATTTGGTGGCTTATTTAATCTTGTTATTGACGATCACATAGGTTATTTGGTTAACATTGCTTTTTCAGATTTGCAGAAAATGCTGTCAGTGATATACTATGAGGCAACAATCTCTACCCTAACTGTACATTAGACTCTCCCGGGGCACTTTTAAAATATACTGATGCTCACTCTAGACCAATTCAGATCTGAATCTCAGCTAAGGGCAAGCCTTGCAAATCGACTTAAAAAATCCCCCGGTGATTCTTATGTGTAATCAAATTTGGAAAGTGTAGCCTTAAGGGGAAAAGACCGGGAGTAAGTAGAATCCATAAAAGGACTGGCAGTGTAGCTCCAAAACTTTTCGGTTTCTTCTTTAATAGTGTTGTTCCATTCTATTCATTCCATTTATTTTGTCCCATTCTATTCATTTTTAGCCTATTTGTGGGTAGTGTTTTCTTTCTACAATAAAAAAAGAAAATAGCAGTTTTTTTCAGTGTCTCTGAGCATTCTAAACAGCTCCAATAACTTAAAGTGAAGTATTTGAAGGAAGAGAGTGGCTTATGTTCATTGTAATGCACCAGCCCAATGCTGGATGTACATAAATCACTGCTTGGCTTTCCCTGTTACAGCCTCACACTGGTAAATCCAAATTTATGGAACACTTTTATCTCATAAGGTGACAAAATCACTTTGCAATGATGGCCTTTTTTGTTGAAAAAGAAACTGGAACAAAATTGGGCAGCCTTAGGGGAGTGGGAAGCCCGGCTTCAGTATATAGAGTTGCCAAAGTCCTCAACATACCTGTGGAATTGAATCCCTATATAATTAGTGCAAAAACTTTCATTTGTTACATTTCCTTTAAAAAAAAAAAACTCATATTCTTGATATATGGAAACTATAGATAGCTCTCCTGAATAGTTTTTTATATTCACTTTCATTTGAAAATAGTATCTTAATATAGTGCATCAATCCAGCAGAAAACACCAGTTGTAAAAGACATGAATAAACAATGTTGAATTCTGGGTGCCCCCAGTAGGTGACTGATTGATGAAAGGGCATCATTTTGGGCCACAGATTGGTATCTTGGCCCAAATAATTTTAAAGTGACTTTCTTCTCTTAGTTCCTGGCTGATTGTGTCTGTGGATAATGGCTGCTCCTGGAGAGGCCTTCTCTCATTCTTTCCCCCGATAACTGATTTACCAGATTCCAAGTTTCAGGTGGAGTATAATTATTCTGACTAATTGAATATCTGTAATGCATTCAAGAAGAAGTAATTTTATTGCCTTCTCAAGCTACTCTTAAATATTATTATCTTTTTAAGCAAAAATCACATTTTCATTTAAAATGATTAATGCAGCAATTGGGTCCAGAAATGTATTGATTTTTATATAACACTCAGTTATATGTAGTATTAAGAGTTAAGTTATTCCTAATTAGTTTTTGCATAAGAGTGTCATAGAGTTTTGCAGATTACAATCCCCCCAAAACTTGTGGAGGCCAGCAGGCAAGGATTCCCTCAATATCTTTCTCCTTCTGAGTTGATATATATATATACTGTCATAGGTCTTTCTGACATTTTCTTAAATATTTTAAGAGTAGTTGCCACTGGTAGAGTTTTGAATAGCATTTCCTTTTGAAGCTGCAAATGTATTGGTGTGTTATTAACATGCACAAAGTTGATTGATGCATAAGCGTCTTTGCAAAATTGAGGTAGCTTGTTTAGTGCTACAGTATGGCAACAAGATCATTACAGTTGTTAGAGACCTTAGAAGTCCTACACTGAAACCACGTTTTAGGGATATTAACTGGAGGAGTTTTTCAAAGTCATAGCTAATAAGCGTTTGTAATGACTATTGACCTCAGGTCTGCTGAATCAGCTCTCTGTTCACATTGCTTTTGGTTTTACTATCGGACTGGTTCTCAGTCCTGACTGCACTTTAAAAGCGCTGGAGCAGCTTTTAGAAAGAAGTTATGCCTGTGCCCAGCCTCAGCCAACTGAAGTGGAATCACAGGGATGTGGCTTGGGAATCCATATTTCAAAAAATTCTCCTAACTGATTTTAATGCACAGTGGTGACTGATAACGATGTTTTATAAACTTTCAACACCGTATTGTCCATTCATAAGACCGATGTCTCTCCTGAATAGTGATTTAATTTGATACATTTGAATCTCTAAGTAGATTGACTCTCCACTAGATGAATGGATAAAGAGAATGTAGTGTACGTATACAATGGAATTCAGCCAAAAAGAAAAAAAAAAGGAAATTCTGTCTTTAGTGACAACATGGACAGACCTTGAGGGCATTATGCTAAGTGAAATAAGTCAGCAGAGAAAGACAAATACTGTATGATATCATTTATAAATATTTCAGATCTTAAAAAAAGCCCAATTCGTAGAAACAGGAAACAGTTTGTCAAAGGGTACAAACTTCTGGGGATCTAATATACAGTATGGTGGCTATAGCTAGCAATACTGTATTGTATACTTGAAGGTTGCTGAGAGAGTAGAATATTAAGTGTTCTCACCACACACAAAAATGTGAGGTGATGAAAGTGTTAGCTAAATATATTGTGATAATTATTTTGCAATATACATGTGTATCAAATCATCATTGTGCACCTTAAACATATAATATCTCAATTAAATCTCAATAAAGCTGGGGAAAAAATGGATAGACTGACAAATGCAAGCACTAAAATCTTAAGTGGAACTGAAGCTTAAGTGATAAGAAAGTTGATGAGGGCATTTTCAGATGGCCAGGAGTCCATGGCATGCTTCTTTGTGAAAGACTCTGATTTACTTTAAGGATAGTAGAAGCATTTCAGCAGTTGAATGTCTCAGGAAATAGGATGACTGGCTTCAAACTTGTCAATATGTTGCAGAGCATCTTTTTAATGTTAAGATCTGTTTGAGTCCAGAGTATTGGGCACACCAATTGCTTAGGAATTTACTTTGAGATAGGTATTAAAACGCTTTTTTTTTTTTTTTTTCTTGAACAATGTCATTTCTCTATCACCAGATGATGTTCCACATGAGTAGAACTTTCTACTGCAGGAGTTTTACTCTTTCCAAACATATGATTTGATACTATCATTATAAATGACTGAAGCATGTAATTACAAGAATTAAGAAAAAAGAAGCAGAGAGGAACACAAAGGGAAATCCAACATAAACACTGCATCGTGTCAAATCACACCATCTCACAGCACACAGAATAACCTTGTTTTTCTATAAAGAAATGCTTCTCCACTCTATATTTCCGTGAGATAATTTCCATTCTTAAGGATGATTTAATAATTCCAACCTCTGAGAATTTAGACACTGCAAAAAAATAGCATTCTGAAATTTTACTTCTTGGTATTTTAGATTACAAGCTGTCTGAAGAAAACTTCTCCATGCATTTTTTAAAATCATCAATAAGTTGAAATTAGGTATTAATTTGTAAATGATTCATTTTATAAATATTACAAATGAATGAGTTAATCTATGATTTAAAGGATTGAAAACGGTCTTTAAAGTTTATTTACATCTTGACATTTCTCATTAAAGCAGTCATTTACATAGAAATCATTTCAAATATTCAAGTATGATTTTTGGATTTCAAAATTAGTGAATTTTTTTACTTCTGATTGTATGTGTGTATATATATATATATATATATATACACACATAATATATATATGTTTGCCCCTGATAAGATGTTATGTTCAGGAAGTATTTATTGAGCATCTATTAGGTGTCAAGAATTGTGATAATTTCTGGCAGGTACATGAAAGTACCTTCCAAAGTTCCCCATCTAGTGGCAATAGTGGGCGTATGTAAAATGACATGCAATATAATCCCAACCATAGCAAGTCCTATGATAGAGGTAGTAATAAACACTGTGGAGCATGGGTGTTCTTCAAGGATAGTATATTAGATGCAGGTACCTCAGATTAGCCATTGACAGATTGTGAGCCAGAGATCAGTATTTGCATCAAGCATTGTCTTTTTTATTTCTTCAATCAACAAACATTTGAGTTCTAAGCATTGTGTTAGGGATACAAAGCAGTTTAAAACAGGCTGCCTATTCTGAAATGGTTCAGTTCCTCCAGGAGTGGCAGACACTAAGAGAATATAATATGATGTGTTAATTGCAGCCACAGAATTAGACATAAAGAATAAAGAGAGTGTTTAATTAATGCAACTTTATAAGACAAAGCAGCCTTCCTGATTCTTGTTTGACTGAATTGCATGGTCATACTTTTATAAATTATGTATAAATACATTTATAAAAGTAAATTGGCTTTTCTCACTTATATTTCTTGAAAAAGTAGGCTGAATGTGAGACCACATTTCAATGTCTAAATGTGACCTTATTCCCCAATCTTTGAAATTTTGGCTCCTTTCTGAGTATTTATAACTTTTGAATGTTGATCAAACAGAGTGTGACCTAGTTAAGTAGCAAGAACTAATGATATCATGTATTTTAGCCTCTGGGTGTCTCTTTCTCTCTCTTTCTACCTCTCTCTTTCTCTCTGTCTCTCTATCTCTATCTCATGCACACACATAAAAATTAAAAACTTGTCAGAGGACTGTGGAAACCCTACCATTCTTGCCCATTGTCCTGAAAATAAAACTCAGATAGACGGGAATGTTCTAAGGGCAGCAAGTGATTTTTTTTTCCTCTAGTGTTCCAGCTTATGAGCCTGAATATTATTATAGGCACTTTGATATATTTCCATATATATCTTCTTTAAAAATCTGTATTCTTTAAAATTACAGACTGAAAATAATAGGACTTATGGGAAAATAAACTTAAGGACAGATTATTCAGAACCTGTGTGCTATTCTGACCAGAGCTTCAGCTAGCATAATACTTCAATAAAAATACTAGCACAGTTAAGGACATTAAATTTCTAATAAATAAATAAATACAACAATAAATATAGGAATTTAATTTGAAAAAAAAGGTGATAATAGCCCATTGGAAAGTAGTACAAAGGAGGGCTGAGGCTGCTGAGTTATGAAAACAAAGAAAAATGCCCCAAGATTGGAGAGTGGCACACAATGAAGCGTTTCTGGACAGAGCACATGACAGAATCGAGCCAAGAAGACTGGTGGTGAATGGGCATTTGTGGACATATTTCTCCTTCATGGCTTGTTAGGTTTAGCTCAGTTTGAAAACATCCTGTTCAGCTGCTGTAAATTAGTGGGGCAAAATCCTAACTGGAAAAAAAAATGCATGTGAACCAAAGCAACGTCTACCTGACTTTGACACCACACCTAGATTTATTATGGCGTGTTAGTTGATTTGCAAATCAAAACTTATTGTACTAGAAGGTCTATTTTTGCACTATTCATACTGCTTGGGCACTTAAGCTACACTGACCATCTTCACTCTGCTTTTTTACAGGTCTTGATTAGATCTTAAGTACTTCCTAGCAATTTGACCTTGCCTGGTTCTCATCCGTGTCCTTTTTGGAAAATTTAACTTTTCTAAGTGAGGTTGTATGTTTTCAAGTCAGATGAATTTTTTTTTTTTTTTTTTTTTAGAAATACGATTGTTCAAGTCCTCTCTTAATTCAGATAATTCTATTTAATTTAAAGGAAAGCAAAGGGGAGATTTCTTTCCTTTTTGCCCTTGTAAATAAACCAGATTTTAAAATACTTCTGTAGCATAAAAATCAGAATATTTAAAAGCTTTCAGTGGCATCAAAATTATCCAGACTTCTGACTTTAGCATTTAATTTTTTAGGAAAGCCCCCAATATTAGAATTGATATTTGCCATTAGATAAACACAATGTGTTTTTACTTCAGTGTACGGATTGCCCTGTGCCTAACTTTGTAGCAGGAAATTTTATAAGCAAAGGAGCTGGAAGTTGGTGGGGATGTCATGGATGAATATTTTTCAGGAGCATTAGGCAGCATGGTAATTATCAGTCCAGTGACAGCAAGAGGTAAGTAAAGCAGGTAAGTTTAGCTCAGGGACCTGGATATCTGGGGAGATAGTGGACTTTGAGGGGCCTTGAGTATGAAATGTTTTCCTTCATGGTCTTCGCCAATTTGCAAGTGAATAAGAAGGTACAGTCAGTATTCTGTGTTGTTAAGCTTGTAAGTGTCCAAAGAAAACAGAACTGTGTTATGATAAAACTGTTGAGTACAGTTAACTGCAGCTAATCTATATTATTGTCATCGTTGTAAAATGCTACAGCCCCACGATGCTTCCGCTCCCTGAATAACTCTGATTTTTTTTTCTTCCTTAGCCTTGGATAACCAGAGGCAAGTTGTGTTTTACTAATCCAAGATCCTGTAGAAGTTCTTTGGGCTGGCTTGTTACTACTATTACCTTGATTATTATAACAATAGGTTTTACCCATCTGATAGTTTCCTTGTCTTTAAAAAAAACAATGTGTGGTTTAAAATAGAAATCCACTTTCCTTTCCATCCTTCACTCTTCTGAAATAATGCTTTTCCAAAGAAAGAGCCCATATGGTGCTTAATGGTCTCTCCACTTACACAGCTGATGTTTAAAGGCTGTAAACTGTACAGGCAAATGCTTAAATCATTTTCAGTGTGTTCAGAGTTAAAGATTTTATGGCTTTCTTCAGTATCCTCTTCCACATACTAATAACCCACTACTAAAGAAAGTTTCCCTAACTTCCCAAGGCTCGATCTTTTTTTTTTTTTCTTTCTTTTTTTAGTTTATAGCAAGATATTTTAGATATCGCGATCCAATTTCGTGACATCTATTTTCTGGGAGTTTCAAATATTTTCATCAGCTACTTTTCTTTTAAGGTAAGAGACCTTATATTCACCTCACCTTTCAGAAGTGGTTGTAATCTTTTATTAGCTTTGAGGCTTTTATTAGCTTTGAGGCAAAACTCAAGCAATATTTAGAGTGACAAGTGTCAAGTCTTATCTGTTTCTGTCCTATCTATTCAGTTGTCAAATATTATGAAATATCACATAAATTACAACTTAATTGTGATGTGATGAAGACCATTATTAAACATACAAAAGTTCACTAACGGGTATCTAGAAGTTGTGTTCTCCAGTCTTTTTTTTCTTTCTTTCTTTCTTTTTTCTTCTTTTTTTTTTTTTTGTAATGTCTTAACTTCAAATTCAGAAGTCTACTACCTGGAAGCAGAAAAGAGCAACCCAATTTGTTACTAGCCTCAGTGATTTTTCCACATACCAGAACATTCTCATCACCATAATATTACACATTAACATTATCCATCTTTATCTAAATCTTTAAAATTTAAAAACATTGCCTCTTTCCTTGACCTTACATTTCGTTTGTTTGTTTGTTTGTGTGTTGACATTTCCCTTCTTCCTTAAAGAAACTTCTTAAAGGTATTGCTTTTATGCATTTCTTCACATCCTATCTTTCTCCTCAACATATTTAAAGGCTATTCTTTCCTCCCTCCCTTCTCAAAATGTTCACCAATGACCTACTTCTTACCAGAATATACTGCCAATTTCCCATCCTTTTCTTACTTATCTTACTTATCTTTGCAACCTGGACAGTTAGACTATTCCCTAAACTTCTTGGAATGTATAATTTCATTTCTAGATTCACCTGTGTTTTTTCCTACTTTGCTGGCTTTTTCACCACCTACATTTCTATTAGAGCTTTGTCTTTGGTTCTTCTATTCTCTGCTTTTATGTTCTCTCCTTAGGGGAGCTCACTCTGTTGTATTACTTCAAATAGATGACCTATATATTGATGTCCCTTTTATTTGTCTTTTCTTAATGAATATCAAACTTTTTGCTCACCATCTTTATTTGGATGTTCAGTTGCATCTCAAATACTACACTCCCAAATGGAACGCTAAATTTGCAACACCCAAATCTGCTGTCTTTCTCCAAAGCATCCCCATTTCCGTTTCTATCCAGTTCCTCAGGAAAAGGTATGAAAGTAGAAATTATTATTCATTTCTACCTCTTCCTCACATCTTATATCCAGTTCATCAGGCAAATGCTTTTAGATTCTGCCATCAATATATAGCCCAAATATGACCACACCTCTTCATAATCACTGCTCACCTGTCACATAAGCTACTGTAATAACCTCCTAGTTGAGACCAGTCCATTCTCAGCTCGACAGTCAGAGAGATCATCCTAAAACATAAATGATGTTTTCCTCTTGAAACACTTCACTAATATCCCAACATTCTTAGAATAGAATCCAAGTGTCTTGCCGTGACCTAAAATATTCAAAATGATCTAAAATTTGCAGAACTCTGAACAGTGCATGTTTTCCACTCCAAAGCATCTTTTATACATATTTTGTCTCTCTGGAAGGTCCTTTCTTTATTTTCTCAAGCCCAAGACAATATTTTAAAGGTACGGAGTCAGGTGTGTTTTTCTCTCTAGTTACTGCACTGTTTCCTCACTCTTCTCTGTTTTTCCTCTCCTTTCCCCCTAGACACTCCTTTATTCAAGCAACTAGCCATTCTCTATTCCTTGATAAAGATGAATACTATGAAAGAGCAGAAATGAGAGACCCCCCCACCCCATTCCTACCCCCCCAAAAAACTAGAAAGCCCCCAGGGCAGAATGGGGAGGAGAGACCAAGGGAAAAGATGGGGAGAGTGGCACAGTTATTAGTAGGCCCTCGCAAGAACAGAGTAGGACAGCAGTCATCATTTCATCCAGTCACAGATGTTTGTCCCTTGCAAAACCTGAGATTTGCCTTAACCCTGGTCTTTCTTGCTCACCGTGTCTTGTGCAAATAAAAAGGAGTGAAGGCCTGATTGCCAAGTGGACCAGTGGCTTGGTCCACTTGCCAAGTGGCTGTGATGGAGGAGGGTGGTGGGGACCACCTGTTGCACCTGTTAGGGAGTTAAACGGAACACGTGCTAGATTTCCCCTAGGAGTGAGTTCTCACCATATTATAGGAGTGCTTGTCAAGAATGCTGTTAATTTTGTAAATCTGGGTACAATCTAGGTGTCATGATTTGACACAGTAACACCTCCATGCTAGTTAAGTATATCTGTTCACCCTTTAGTACCATTCAAGAATGCAAATAAATTTGACCCATCTCTTCTGGAGTGGGTGGGAAGAAAACCTACCAGCAGCAAACTGACTCATATGTAATCTATGCAAATCTGCAAGGGAATTGACCCAAACTGGATTTCTTAAAAACTAGACAAAGAGGAGGGACCATGGAAAGTAACCTAAAACTGAATTCCCCTTCCCTCAGATTTAACCTTCTCAAAATATGCCTTTATAACTGTTTTCTTAGTTTTTTTTTTTTTTTTTTTTAGATTACTTCCTATTTCCCCTTTTACTGTTTCTCATTTTGGACTATATTTATAGGAGGCAAGCAGACATGAAAAAACTCAAGATGACAATTCCAAATCCACAAGTGAATGTAGTTAGAGACATTTTGATATTTCAAGAGGAATATTATATAATAATTGTTCTTTGTCTATAGTAAAACTGTACGTAAAATCTGATCTTGATGCTGGCTCTTGTCACTAAAATACTAGAATCAGAATTAATCTCTGGAGCATTACATTCTCAGTAAATTAAAATTATAATTAATAGGATTCAACTTGACATCTTTCTCCTTTTTGAAACATGATTCTAAATTATTAATCACTTTATATACTGATGACAGCTCCATTCTTGACATTTGCATTGCCTCTCATATTTTTCTATGTTTTGAGCATATACATTTATACATATTGGCATATTCCCCCCCCAACCTAATCATCAAAAATTACCTATTAAGAAGTTGATGGCGATGTACATGTGTAAATAAGTCTTGAAAATCCAACTCTACCTTTTACAGATGTTTTGTTGATACTGACACCTAAGATGATATTTCGTTTTGTCTTTTTTTTTTCCCTGGTTTGCATTTTAAAAGGAATGCTTTATCTGTTCTTTATGGGGTGTAAATTAGCATTGGGCTAAGAAAATTGCATTATGTTTGGGTGTGCAAGGCCAGCCCTCTGTCAGGCGATGAGAAATGCTCAACATCAGGAATTCCTTATCTTCCACAAGCTGTCTGTCCCCAGCTGAGCTCCTGAAGATGATACACTAGGAACCCTCCAGGCAGATTACACACTGCTTGTTAAAACCGGAGTACTGCTGGCGAGTCCCGGCCAGGGTGCCTGGCTGGTGGGGTAGATTGGAACTCGTGTGTGCTGGAAAGACATCTTCTGTCCTTTCAGTGTAAGGTGCAAATCAGAGGGAGGGCTAAACCTTCTGCTTTAGCCTTCTGTTTTAGTATTGCCTTCCAAATTTTAATTCTCTACGTGTAAGAGGCAAAAGCAAGTGTGGCTGGTATCAACGCAGTTGTGGAGGAAGTGTAGATTTATTTTACTATGTTTAAACTTGAATTTTAGACCCCCATTTTCATGAATGTTGGCAACTCAATCTTTTGGTCAATTTAATATCCCTCAGGTGGTTGAAGTCCAGTCATGAGATGAAGACTAAGTCATGAGATGAAGTGATCTGATCTTCAAGGTCATAGTATCTTTACTGGCTGAGCCTGGTCTCTGGCTGACTCTCGGGTCATTGCTGACTACACAGAACCTGTAGAGCCATGGCTTGTTTGCCATTTTGTGTCCCTTGTATATATGTGGGGTTATTCCCATTGGTCTAGTGCAACACTAGTTCAAAGGAAGCTAAGAGCTAATGACCAAACCCTCTCGCCTCCTCTGTGCTACAACAGAAGAGTAGAAATCATTCCGTTGTTCCTGTTGTATGAGTCACATGGGGCAGAGGAGGATCAGGGAATAGGGTTGCATCTCTGTGTTTATCTGCAGACATTAATAGTGAGGTCATTTCCTCTCTAGGGTATTTTTATCTCAAGCCCTAAGCAGAGAAAGAGTATGTGTAGAAGTTTTTTTTTCTTCCTCTTCCTAAAATTATTAGGATTCTATTCCTGCCTCCCTCCCTGTTCCCACATTTCACCTCTTGAAGATGGTGGAGGCTGGGGCCCCTTATCAAAGATCTGTCAGCAGAAACAGGAGGTTTCCTGCTCTTCATCCAAAAATTCAGCCTAGTCATCTGAAGTATAGCCTTTTGAAAGTCAACATGTTAATTGTCTATTCATTTTTCCTTTGCATCCTGTGTTTCTTGAAGCTGTAAGCACTGAATACTTTAGTGATTTTATACAAAGGCAAGGGCCATGTGTGGAATGTGTTAATTAATACTAAGATATTAGCAGAGAAAGTGAAATAAAATAAAACAAAGATAACCAAAGATAAGATAGCTTAAGGAACAGTAGCTAAAGTCAAGCCCCTGTCTCCCAGCCTCTCTTCCCCTGCACAACTAGTTCCAGTTGTGGTGTAACTTGATCTGACTACACCAGCCACAATGGCAGGAACAGAGAAAATTACAAAGAAATCTTCAAGAAAAACAAAGAAAATACACCACTATGCAGAAGAAAATTGTCACAGATCAATACCATTTATATCCCCTTTTTAATTGCCATTAAATTTCCGTTCCCAAGTAGCATGGCCTCCTTGTGGAAAACTTTCTCCGTGAATGTAGAAAAATATTGGAATTAAAAGAAAGATCCAATTTTCCTCCAGAGGAAGAGTATATGGTTCAACAGGTAAGTTCAAAGGCTGCTTTCTGACAGTATCACAAGAATTATAATGTCAATGTTTTCTGATGCAAATTTTATGTGTTTACTAGGGATTAAGTAAGATAATAAATGTCATTGTTTAGTATAGTATCCAGCTAAATTAAGTACTGAGTGACTACTGGCCATTGTCACTTTCATTAATTGTATTTCCATCTCGGGAAATTCTTCCCAGATTTCTTTGTGGATTTCTCTTCCTTTCTCTTCCCCTTATATGTTAGCATTTTCAAAGCATCTGTCCTTATTACTTTCAACTAATGTCTGGAGATCAATGTCTTAGGTATATACTACAAGACCAGACCTCTCCTCTTACTTTCAGATGCTTCCATGCAGTTGCTTTCTTGTTAGGTCCACCAGATGTACATCAGCTACTCCAGACTCAGCCTGTCTTAATATGAATTAAGAGTTTCTAAAACCTCTTCTGTCTCTAGGGTCCAATATATTATTGAATGATGTCACTCTTCATTTGGGAGTTTCACTTGATCTTTTCTTCTCTTATTTGCGCCTTCATATAGACCACCATGGCCTGAAATTCTGCATCACAGACATCTTTATTCCCACTGCTGTTGCCTTGATTCAGAACATCAATCTCCTCTTGTCTGTGCTTTTGCAGTTGAAAGTGATAACATATAGAGGTTCCTGGGGAAAGCATCAGAGTTCTCATAAAGGCACCAGAACCACTGGGAAACATGGATTCACAAAGACTGGACATCAGCAAGGCTAAGAGGAAAGAGGAGAGGATCATTTGTGACTACATGTGAGACACGTTTATTTTCTAAATACTAATGTTCACCAGTAACATAGTTGGAGAAAATTTGTCAGGGAACTTCATTTATATTTGTTCAGATAAACCTTAAAAGAAACACCCACAGACGGATGAATCCTGGGAAAATAAAGTAATACTTGGGAGGTAGTTTTTAATAAAATCACAATCTGGGATTTACTTTTTGGAAGGCAATTTGGAAGAAGGAAGTAGGTTAGGCTTTGCAATATTGAAGAGCTGTGGCATTGCCAATACTTCATTTAAAGTATAAATTTATATTCACTCACACTTAATGAGGGGATCACACAAGGACATGAATACTAGGAGGTGGGGGTCATTGGAGAACATTTTTATGAATGCATTTTAATATGGTCTCATTATTTTAAATTTTTATGAAATTGAAACATTTTTCATAATTTATTGGAAATAGTTTTGAAATTGTTGAAGTCTTTAATTGATTCTTTTTTGTAAACTATAATATTTCTAACTGAGAAAACAATATTTTGGTAGGAGACTAGTAAATTCAGAGTAAACTCTGCCAAACATTATTAAAATTCTAACTTTAATTCACAGTTAATGTATAAATACGTAAGGTCAAATATCTATTTCCCAGGTACTTTCTGTCACACTCTTGAGTACCTGTTCTTGACAATATTTTTGAAATAAATCTTACTACATGCTTTCTTTACTTGTGACTCTTCTCAATGTTGTGCCAAATGCAGATGCTGAAAAATCATACTTTCTCAATTCTATTCATTTCCAGTATAGATGATTAATTTATATACTGAAAAATAAGTGTGCCATCAAATTTACTTCCTAAAAATCAAGATATTCTGAAGTACAACTATAGAATTTCTAAATTAAATGTGTATTCCTTTTTAGAACTCATCATTTAATTTGTTCAGTTCCCTGCTTTCTTCTTGATAAATTTGAATGTTTTACTCTTTGCGAATACTGAATTTGCTAAAAGCTTCAAAAACTGAAGGGTTGTTTATTTTTTCCACTCCTTTTCTGGATTGCTTTAACTGCAAATTTCCAATTCATTTGAACAAGTGCAATTAAAATTAAGAAAATATATAAAATTTTTAGAAGACATACAAAAGACAAAAAAATACAGAAGACACATAAGATTTACAAAGTAACTTCTCAAAGACTCAAACATGTCTATGTTCTAATTGATGAAAAACAGTAAAGAGAAAAATGATAGTGGTATGCTCTTTGAAGCTTTTTTTGTTTGTTTTCAGCATTAGCTTCTTATTGTAATTTAGTTCTGTAGTTTAATTATTTTCAATATATAAAAAACAAAAATGTAATTTTTGACATAGTGGTTTCTATTTCAATTAGAAGACTAGTATAGATTTTTGACATATATTAGTTGTTTCTTATACATTTAATTTATTAATAATATTTTAAGCCATGAAGCTGGATTCACCAAATATATTATTTATCATTGCAAAACAATCTTACCTTCCACGCTGAACTTTCTAATTACTATAGAAGCATATTTATAGTAACATTAGACATTTAACTTAAATAGAATGAAATTTCAGGTTTATTGATTTAATTAATTTGATGAAAAACAAGTTTTAGAATTAAATAAATTGATTATTTGAAACATCTAAATACACTAATAAAATTTGTATCATCTAATTGTTTATATTTTTTCTGCTAATGAAACAATCATATTAATATTAATTACTCTATAATTTTACATGTGTAACTAAATGAACAAAATTAATTTGAAAACTATCATTTAAGCTAAGTAAAGGCCTTACTTCACAGAGTATTATTAAACATGAATTCTACAGCTGTACTGTCTCACCTTTAATAATCTTCTTAAAATATTTACTAACTTTTCAATTAAATGATAATGCTTCTTCTGTAAATTTTGTCTGCAGGTGATCTGTAATACTAGCATACCTCCCCTCTCCCAACTTGGTGTGTGTAAAATGTATTAAATAAGGCCAAACAGTTTAGGAAAATTACATATTCATTACTAATTTTTTTTAGAAATGGAAATTCTGTATTTTTTAAAATTGAACATATAATTTCTTAGGCTTATACTTGCATAAAATATTTATTGCAAAATAAATGTGTTAATGAAAAATAGAATAAATTTTAGGTTTTAACCATGGAATCTGTAGCAAGATACATAGATATAATCTGAGAAAGTACTGCTCAGCATTTACTTCTCATATGCATGGTGTATGTTCTACTGACCTCGCAGACAAGGAGGGTGGCAGTTTTGTTCATCTGATGGAGTCAGCATGAGCCATATGGTACATGAGCTCAATGGTACAGCAAGTAGCCGGGAGGTGCCCAGCAGCACTGAACACTTTCAACGCCCACTAAAGACCAGAGGAAATTAGCATTTCCTAGCTTTTTATTTTGAAGAGCACTTTATCAGCCATTCTGGAAAGGGAAGTGTTCATTATGACACTAAACCTGGATCAGATCAAGAAACTGAGCCCAATGTCCTCATGCACGCTTTCCTGTTTTACTGTGTTAAACTGAGAACTGTTACTGCCTGTGCACCGCACATGCTATTGGACAAACCACGGTGGAATCTGGATATACAAAATGGGAGCTCATCAAGAACATTTGACAATTAGCACAGTGGTCTACAATCTATATTTCCTTTTAGGTTGGGGGAGGCATCCTCAAGAGAGAAAGAAGTTGACTCTGGAATCTCCCTGTAAACACGGTAATGTAGTCCTACCTGCAAAATAACGGGCTTTGTTGGGGAGTGTTTATTTTTGGAATGCTTTTAATTGGGTGTGTCTCATCTGTCTAGGATTGTTTATGGTAAACAAACCTGGAATCTACAGTTTTATAGGGTATGACTCCCTGAGAAATGTCATAGAAGATATGTTATTACGTGAGAATGAATGGAGATGTTTCCTGACCAAAAACTTCTGTGTAAGGAACTGTATATTTGCTGCCAGAGTGCATCCTGCTGCAGCAAGAAAGGACCTGGGGAATTGGACTGAAGAACCCAGCCCGCCCCCCTTCTGCAGTGCTGGTGCATTGCAATTGTTTATATCCTTGAAATTATTAAGTAAACTTTATACTTGTAAAATCTTGGATTTATGTATATCTTAGAAAATCTAATTATGTTATCATACCATCTTAGAAGATTCTATTGGAACTACTGTTATTGAGTCCAAACTCATTCTGCTCACTGCATGATAGGTCAATAAATCAGGAGACGAGGTGTTGGGGCAAGGAATAGTGACTTTATTCGGAAAGCCAGCAGACTGAGAGGATGACAGACTAATGTCTTGGAGATCCATCCTACTTCAGTCAGAATACAGGCTCCTTTTACATGCACACACACACACACACAAAGGGGAGGGGATGTGGTTGGTTGTTGCAAACAAACTGGTGCAGGAATTCCTTGTTCCTGCAGCTGTCCGCTTGGGCCAGCCTATGGTGCTCCTGCAAAACCTCCAACAAAACAAATGCTATTCTGTTTTGCAACTTTGTTATCTTTATACGTGACTGCAGAGCTAGCAAGACTAAGCCTAGAAAACAGGGCACAGGGTTAAGCTAAAGCAACAGATCCAATATAGAGTCAGATTTGCTCTCTTCTATTACACTATGGTGTATTAATTATAATACTTCCTTAAGATGAAAAATATGGAACAAAAGCTAAACTGGATGGGACTCTAGGTCAGCAGGAATAAACCAGAATTGTCACCTGCTTAAAAGTGGAAGACCTACTCATATCCAGACTAAAGGAGTCTGGTCTCTAGGAGAGAAACCTGCCCCCAGTGGCTCTAACAACAGACATTCTGATATTCTGTTGCTCCGTATTATCAGATTGAGAATTTCCTCCTTCTGGACACCGTTTATCTGCCTGGGGTGGACTGATTGGCTGCTACTTAGCAGTCATTTTTGAACAATTGTTTGGTGTTGGTTTTGCTTTCCATTGCCAGTTTAAATCACAAGTAAGTCATAAATCCAATTTGGTAAGTATTTTATTTTAAATAAAATAGAATAGAGTCAAATAAAGTAGACAGGAGAAAATAAAAATAGAAAAGGAAATATATCAAGGCACACTTGCCTATGTAAATTTACTTATTGTTTCATTATAATTTTGTTTTGGTTATGTGTGTGTGTGTGTGTGTGTGTGTGTGTGTGTGTGTGTGTGTGTGACAGTGATAGACTATGAAATGTGTTTATAACTGAAAGTCATGGTAAAAAAAAAAAAAAAAAAAAAAGAAAGGAATACTGTGGCTTCTATTATGAGATAATAGGCTAGAATCTTAAGCAGCCTGTGTTGAAAGTACATTTTTTGATGACTTAAGAACCATAATCTTGCTTTGTATGGGATTTGCTCTGATACCAGGTAGTATGTTTTATGTAGATAGACACTGAGGGAGGAAGTTTGCAAAGCTGATATCAAACCTTGAGACTTGAAATTCAAATCTGAAATTGAGCCTTGAGGGTTCAGATTAATATCTGAATAGCAAAAATACAACTTATTTTCTTTAAGTCATCATAAAATTATAGAAAATATTTACTATCTGGCAGCTTTATCAAATGATGATTTGAGTACAAATGAGTCATTCATATGTGAAATAAATTTCCTATAGCATACACTTGGGTTTTTAATTTAAATAACTATAAAATGCCCATGTGTATTTTGTACAACCTCCAAATATTTGGGGAAAATTTTTGATTTTCCTGGATGATGCAAAACACAGAAAGTCTGTCTTATCTCTCAGTGTACACTCTTGCACAAAGGAAAATGAAACCATTGAACATGTATTAAAAGGAAAAAGGAAGTGAAATTATCCACTTAAGATTTGCCTCTGACCAAAAGCTCCAACCTGTGTTGTTCATATTTTCTATAAAGCCATTCTTATGTCAGTTCAACAAAACAAGTTATTGAAATATTCAACAGCAGTTACAGTCAGTGTATTAAAATCAGTAACATGAAACATTTAAGAAATATTTATTCCATAAATCCATGAAGATAAGGCTTTCCCAAAACCAGAGTGCAAGAAGTCTTCAAAGATGGTCACACAAACCACTCAGCCTTCTGCTGTTATGGTATAAAAGCTGGAAACAATGTACCTATTCAGTTACTTCCTAAAAATAAGCACATTATAATGCTGATGTTGAATACCAGTATTTACAGAAAACATATTCTGTACCTGAGATTCTGGTCATTTTTTAATAGATTATCTCATTTGATGAATGACTCCACCTTCTGAGGTAGTTAGCATTATCATCCTCATCATGAGGGTAAGGAAACGAGGACTTGTAACTTTCTGTAGGCTTCAGAAAATATTGGGAACATCTGAATCAACTTAGATCTCTGTGGATCAAGACTGCAGACTTTGTTTCCTCCCTCCTTCTTTTCTTCCTCCTTTTATTTCTTTTCAATTTCCTTATTCCTTCTTCCCTCCTTTTTTCTCTCTCCCCCCTCTTTCTTCTGTTCTTTCTACCTGAACTTTTAGACTCAGTGCCATCTTACTCAGAGGTCACTGACTCTCTGTTTCTTTCCTCTTATCTGTTCTCCACCCAAAGAAGTCAGCAGCTACTCATGACCTCCACCTACACTGTGCAGTAACACTTGTCATATAATCTAAGTCAACTCTGCGCAATGGCTTTTTAAAAATTACAGACTTTCACAATTGTTTGAAATTAACTTCAAGTGTATTTTGTTGAACTACCCATCTAACACTTAAATATTTGTTAGCCAAATGCTCAACCATTTTGATAGTTAAATCTTTCAAGAACAGGTAGCTTACTTCTAACTTTGAATGTGCCTTTAAAACAAATCTTCATATTAAAGTGAAATGTGACCTTATTGCTTTATTCATTTATCAGACAAGTATTTATTGAGTGAGTATCATATGTCTATCACTGTTTAGGTCCTAAGGATACATCAGGAGAAAATAAAAAACTGAAAAAATCCCCAAATTTGTAGAGCTTCTGCTTTTTTCTCAGTTAAGCAATAATTAGTATATTTACACCATTTTTAATGTTAATCTTTCAGATGTTAAATGATAGGTTTTATGTGTATCTTTAACCTTCTTTTTCCTAAATGAAGTATTCTCTGTTAGTTAATGGGACATTTGTGGAACACATTTTAAAGCCTTCAGCATTTACACTCATCTGGAAGCTAAATATTTCTCAGATTAGTACAAAAGGAGTATATTTTAATGTCTAAGTTAAATAGAATATTGATATGCTTAATCCAGATAATCCATAAACAAAATGAGCTATTTGAGTTTTGGATGCTTTCTTAAATAAATGTGCTAAATTTAAGGACTAATGAATTTGGTTCATGTAACATTCCCTACATAGCATGCCTCTTTAATTTTTGTTTTTATACAACTTGAGATCTTTATAAAAATAAATCTTGAGTGGAAGATATTCATCACTCATTACTATTCCTCTTATCTTTCTACCCATGAACTTTCCCCCCAGAAATATCCAACTCTTCTAGGCAAAATTCTTTTCTAACTCTCAGTTGGTTCCTTGCAATGATTTTCATGCACAAACACAGCTAAGGGGGTGGATAATGAATGAACCAGAACCATATACACTGTCCAAGTTCCTGCCATCATTTTTCCATGTTTTCCACATAGTCTTGATGAAAGTAAGACAGCATCTTTGAGAACTAAATCCTTAACATCCACTGTGTCAGGAGCATTTTTCTGTCAATGACTTCAACTTCTTCAGAAATCACTGCTCATCTTTAGCCTAACCCTTGCCTCTCAGAAGGGCAGGATTCAAATGTCAGTAGTGCGCGTGCTCATCACACACAGAGTGAAAGTCACCTTGGAATGAAAACTACAAGATGTGTTTGTGGTCAAAAATTCTAGAAGCATGGGTTGACCAAGGGTTTTTTTTAAAAAAAAGATCTGAGATCACTGCATTTAAAAATACGTATAAAAAGGGACTGTGAAAATTTTAGTTTTTCATCTCTTTATTTTTTGAAGTTGTCAATTCTTTCACTAAAGAAGAGTCTAGAATCCAACGACTAGTATATTTGTGTGAAGGATATGTGAAAACACAAGAGAAGACAGCCATGGGATCACCTAAGGCAGAGACTGGAATGATATAGCTCCATTCTTTCCTTTTCCCTCTAGGAATGTCTATCCTTGCCTGTCTCACCATTCATTGTACTTTGAAGCAGATAACTTGCTTTCTAGTTTCACAGGTCAAGAGATGAAGAGGAATTTTGCTCCAAGGTGGATCATACCCAGAATCTCATCCACAACTGATGTAGGTGATTTTGATGGTAAGATCTGAAACTTTTTGAGTTGATAAAATGGGTGAAATTCTGGGGGATATTGGAAGAGAGTGAATGTATTTGGCAGGTGGGACAGATATGATTTGAGACGGCAGAGGACAGACTATACTTGGTTGAATAGTATCCCCTCAAATAAAAACATCTATCTGAAACTTCAGAATGTGACATTATTGGAAATAGGGTGTTGGCATGTGTAATTAGTTAAGATGTTGACTGGTGTCCTTTTTAAAAGGCCATGTGAAGACACAGGAGAGGAGGATGCGATGTGATGATGGAGACAGAGATGGGACTGAGGCAGTTGCAGCCAAGGGATACCAAGGATTGCTGACAACCACCAAAAGCTAAGAAGAGGCAAGGAAGCATTCTTCCCTAGAGACTCCAGAATGAGCAAGGCTTTGTTCAAACCTTGATATTGGATTTCTAGCCTCCAGAACTGTGAGAAAATATATTTCTACTGTGTTAAGGTACTAAGTTTGTGAAAAGTTATTACAGTAGTCCTAAAAAATTAATGTGCAAACATACAAAAAACACTTTAGCTTTTACAGTGGAGCATCACATTATGAGCTTATATTCTCTCTTGTGGTGACAGCACATCCAATGTCTACCTTAATCCTTTAGTTTGGTCTTCTCTAAGCTAAAATCAACAGTTCCTTCAAGCATTTTTGATGTAGTATAATTGCATCTTGGTTTCTGTGCCTCAAAGACTTATAGTTTGTCAGCCTCTTAATAAAATATCACAGCCAGAACTAAACATATTACAGACGTGGGATATCTAAGGCAAAGTAAAATATGTCTAATTTAATCTCCAAAGAGACCAATTTTATTATTTCCATGTAATAATTATGTGAGCCTTCTATACAGGATCATTACAGGGTTGAAAAAATATTAAGATCATAATCTACTAAATCTTACAAATATTTTTCCTATGAACTTGATCAAATTCTGGTCATATTCAGAATACACTTGAGCAAGGGATTTTGGGTCCAATACAGGGATTATTATATATTCCTGTTAAACTGATCTCAGTTTGAGGCTATATATTTAGCTCTAGTTCTTATCTCTAATTTGGATTTTGAATGCCAGTACATAAGATCAATCTTCTAATTTTTCATTGCTTGAGAATTTGATAAGCATGCTATCAATATCTTCACCAAATTTACTGATAAAAATGCCAAGTAGACTGGGATAAATTTTGTAAAAAATAAGATCAAAAATAGAGCTAAGTGGCATGTCGATATATTTTCTCCAACTAAGCATCAGCAAATTAATCAGTTTTTAAGGAACCTGTTCAATCAGAGAGGGACTTACAGAATAATATTAATATCAGCCCATATTTTATCATCTAGCCTACAAGACAATCATAAATTACCTACTATAGCTTATTATGTTCAGGAAAATTTAGCAATACTTACAACATTATATTGATTTGCCAATTAAATAACAATTTAAAAAATAGAATTAGGTTCTTGTGGCAGGATTAATTTGTGGGAAAATTTCATTATTTTAAGTGTTTGCCAAATATTTACCAACTAGTTATTTAATGTGATATTCCAGATTTTTCTCTTAGGAATTCAGTTTTGTTTATAAGTTTGTGGTTTCCAAAATCAGCCCTTTGTCTTCTTAAAAATTTAGCCTGCCCTAAAAGTCTTGATTCCTCAGAACTTTAATTTTTATAAAAGTAATTAGTAGTATTAGTCCATCCTTACCTGTAGAGGTATTCCAGTTTTCTGCTTATAGTATTTGTTCTAAGCTTTCCAATCTGATGACTGAGTTCCTTAAAAGAAAAGTGTTAAAGCATAAAGGACATTGATTAGATTTTCCTGATGTGTTCACATTACTCCATTTCCCTTGAGCAAGAATCTCATTCCATCCTTGTTCTTTGCGCTGTAAACATAGTAGAGTGGACAGAATACTTCTTTTGAAGTCTTTGAAGAGTCTGTGTCCTTAAGAATCATTTTCAAGGCTTATCTTCATTTCACTTACTTCACAGCATTTGAGTCAATCTCTTGTGTCAAGACTTTCTATTTTCAGGTCTCCTGAAAAATGCAACTTTTGTATTTTGAGAATGTTGTTTTATATAATAAGATAATTTGTTAAACTGTGCTGTGTGGGTCATGAGCATTCTAAAAGATGTTAAATACATTATTGGAAGAGAATTAAAGTATATGAATATATTGGGAAATATTCATTCTATGAGTGTTCTCTTGATGTCTCATTATGTACTAGGTAATGTATTAATATTAATAAGGATGATAAATTCTGCAGCAAAAGAACCTCTTTTACTTTCTGTGATAAAACATTTCACAGAATTACATGAGCACAAAACACTTTTTTTCTCTAGAACACCTCAACATCTATGCCAAGTAATACATTTGAGAAAGTGTTGAGTTAAGCCATTAGCACTGAGGACTTCAGTGTTGATCATATGAGCCAGAATGACACAGAGATGCTCTCTCTAGACCTCATTCAAAGAAAGATTTCCGCACAGCAGTGGAGAAGGCAGCCAGCACACTGCCTCCAGTTAACAACTCTGGGAGCTGCTGGGTACAAGTCCACAGCTCCTAGGGGAGCCTGCATGTGGTGGTGACTGGACAAGGTAGGGGTATAAAGCTCTGGTCATTGAGGCCCAATATAGCACAGCTCTGATGGGCAGTATTTGCTCCCAACCTTCCTGGTGGGTTGCCTGAGGTGGTCCAGCCTTCATTTCAGTTCAACTTCTTTTACTGCCTAATCCTACTTCCTTCTCTTTCTTCTTTCAAGTACTAATCCCACATCTGGCACTCCAGACTGTCTCAACATCTGCTTATTGACAAATTCTGTGGGTTGAAAAGCAAATATGTGTATGTATATATATATATATGTGTGTGTGTGTATATATATATATATATATATTTATATTTGAGATGATTTTCCTTGAACAAATGTTTTAGTGAAAAGTAACAGAAAAGTTCTAGCACAGAGGCAGCCTGGAGAGGTACACTCTACTTATACCCTATTATGGACTTGACACATGAACAAGGAAACTCTAAACGACCTATGTGTCAAGGCAGGAACAGTAAGAAGAAGGGAAGAAAATGAATGATTCCAATGACAAATATAGTTGCAATTTAGCTACATTCTTTTGGTTGACCTAATGACAGGTCTAGCATGAAATGTTTCTCTGGTCTCAGGGCCAAAGGCAAAGCCAACCTTAATTTTCAAAAAGACTATAAATTAAGGTCTGGGCCAGAATGTCAGTCCATTTCATTATCTTGCCTAATCTCAGACCTCTGCTGAAATTAACTTTGTGGCTAGCTGCAGGAAGTGGTGACGCTGATTCAGCAGAAGTATTTTTGGACTGAGATTTGCGTGAAGACAAATCAACACATCAGTTCAGGGAAAAATAAAATAGCCTTAAACTTGTTGGGATAATTTTAATAAATTCACTAGACCATTTAAGCAAGAAAGCAATTCTAAAATCTGGCTAAATTATTAAGTATCTTATGGAACTATTATAGAAATGAATATACGAAAAGTATATCTAAAGCAGATATAAAATGATACTTTGGCAATTACATGTTGAATTAATTCTTTAATTTGGTTCTCACATACACCGTGTTCCTGTAGGCCAGCTGTTTTCTTTACATCCTATCAACCAACAAAGTGGGCCTCCTTGGCCACTTTGCAGAAGGCTCTCTCAAAGAGATATGTGTCATTTAAGATACTTAAGAATGCTACATTTTTAACCAGGCATATATCTCAAGAGAATGTGATACTTCATTTCTTCTTTGGTACAGCTATCTAGATACTGAATTACTTTAGCAGATCCAGAAAATACATCAATATTCCTAACTTCAAAAACCAGATTTAAGAATTAGTAGTCTCGTTCGTAGTTCTGAGTGGTTTGTTTCTTTACAGTTAATAGACAGGAATCAACTCAGAAACTTTCAGAGATATACAGCGTTTTAGTTATTTGCATACTAATAAATCTGAAAGTTGAATATGTTTTCCATGAAAAATAAACCAAGACGCTTAATAATGATCCCTCTCAGGAAGCTAACCAAATTTTCTACTTCAAACCTACTGTCTCTCTTATAGCACAGTCTCAAAGGATTTCTGTGGATATAGAGTATGAGAAGTGGTTTATGAAAATTTGTAAAAACGTACGACATCACAATGCATTGTAACTATTTGTTCTTGAAGTCAAACTCAAGTTCAGCTCCAGGAAAGACCCTTCCTTTCCTTTGATAGTAGAGTTTATGAGTACCTATTCTGAGTGGTTTCATTCTTGTTCTAGGAGATATTTTGAAGCCCATAACTCCTGAGGAGATAGTGAACCTCCAGGAGCACACAAGCTTCTGGGGGAATTACTTGGAAGAAGCTAAATGTTACTCTATTTATGAAGATGAATGAAGCAGTTATCATGCTATCAGTAGAGAATGGAGAAGAAATGAATATGTTCTCGGTACTCTAGGTTTCTGCTAGATCTGTTACATATACTATTTCAGTATCCTTGTCAATCACAACCAATTACATAGCTGGTAAGCCAGTTTTTTTTTTTTTTTTTTTTTTTTTTTAGGTAAGGAAATCATTTGTATACTATTCCCAAGTATTTCTGATTTGTAAAGATTTGGCTTGAACTTTAACTTGTAAAATCTGCATCCTTTCTAATTCATTAAGCTGCCTCCATCAACAAACTGACTAACATAAAAAAGCAATTTTTAAAATTAGTACTTTTAAAGCTATGTTTGTCAATTCACTGGTAGTCAATGAACGACATATATGTTTGAGTGAAGTAACCAATAAGTAAACTTTTACTCTAAATCAACAATTTAACAATGGAACAAACAATAGAGAAAAATCCTAAACCATTATTGTGTCACGATCACTGGTAGCAGCAGTGGTAGGCTGCTACTTCAGTGAATCTGATTTAAACCCTGCTAGTCATCTGGCTTCTCTAATATTCTTCTGTCGAGAGATATTTCTCCATGGATCTCTTATGTTTCTGTATGTCTTCCAAGCAGAGGCACTGACTTCCTTTATACCAGGCTTTCTTCCAAGGCTGTTTGTGCAACAAGCAACCTTGGGAGATATAAATGGTATCTCTTTCTAGAGCAAAGGGCAGATTTGCTCACAATCCGGGTATAGAAAGATGGTGTCTCTTTGTGGAGCAGGAGGCAGGCACACTTACTGGGACAAGGTGCAGATTCACAGCACTCAATACCTCTGGCAGCCAAGGAAAGACTGATAGCTCCTCCTTCTCCCATTAGCATCACCATAAAAAAAGGAAGACCAGCACCTTATTTGCTATGTTGCATATTGAAGATAGAATGTGCCTCACCTAGGGATTCCACTTGGTACTTTATATTGGTTAACTCATAAGTTAATATCTGTTGGCTGAGGTCCACATAAATAGGTTGCATTGAAAGAGGTGAGCAAGCCCTGGCATGATCTCCAACTTTGGAGCCCCACACCATAATGAACATTTTGACGTCAGACTCTCTTTGACTGATGACTTTTCAGATTTTGCCTTTGGTAAAGGAAGGTAACCTCCACCTAGAGAAACCTGTTAGGAGTTCATACCCGTTGCCTCCTTGACACAGTTATTGGGTGCGTACACTCTGAAAGGGAGTATCGCTATGAAACGCGCTACCAGGCTCTTGTCAAAACTGAATGTCTGCTCCATGGAGGCTTTGCGACTCTCTGGTATAATATTCCTATTTTAAGTGAGTCAACTTAAACTATCTTCAAGGTTTAGCAGTAATGATTCAAACTGAAATGAGAACTCTGAAATCTGCCAGGTTACTGGGGGGCCAAAGTGAAGGCACTGTCAACCTAGACCCTCTGTTGATGTAAGTCCCACCTGGGATCTCAATAACTATAAATGCCCGTCTTTTTCCAATTACACTGTGTACAACCCCAATACTACACTTCTTGTCATTAACTTCCTTTTCTCTCCACATTATGGTAATGTATAGTTTAGCAGAGATTGTAAGAGACTTTCAACTATTAAAAAAAATACCAATAGACTATGTAACTCTCAGATGACTACAGAGGTGTCTCCAAATGAGACTACCCTTGATCATCCAGGGGAGCTTCCAGAGGCATGAAATTGACCAGACACCTATACAGAGCCAATCATCTCTATGATGGGAGTCATCCAATTAGAAAAAATAGTATAAAATTTATCTCTGACTTTAGCTGAAGTGACATGACTTTGTCCCCCCAAAACGTTCACATCAGTGTCAACTCACTGTCCTAGGATATTTTATGGAGGCTAGAATTGCCCTAGGCATTCTTGTGTGCCAAGGCAAAGTCAGTGTAATTGCTAATATATACTTCTGTTCTCGGATTAATGCCTCAGGGAAAATGAAAAGGTCAGTATAAGAATGTAAGGAAAGAGCCATCTGGATATTTAATATAGACCCTGATAGTTTATGGAATTTGTTCAACTGTCTGAGTTTGGGATCTGAGGATCATGTTTGATGTCAATAGTGAACGTTGCCCTCATTCAGTTGCTTGGTGTCCTATTGACAGAATTTTTAATTAAATGAGGTCTAATAAAAATTATACAATCTGGTCTTATATTAATCATGTTATTTTATCACTCATATTAATTAATAAGTGGCTGATGGAGCAGGAAAATTCAACAGAAGCCAAGATAGTATAAAAGATGGCATAAAAAGGAAGAATGCATATTGTTGGGAGACATGGATTTTTCCACACAGATCTTTAACATTTTGCTCATGTTGTGTGTAGGGGCACTGGCAGCTAGTATTCCTGACTTTTTCTAAAGATATTTGTATAATGAACAACCTTAGAAAACAGATAATGCTTCTGTCTGGAGCAAAGGTCTGGTTTGCTTACAGAGCCCTAGAAGGCTGAGATGGTCTAGTTCTGCACTAAAGAACAACAAGCTTGTTATAAAATATGTAGTTTCCCTGAGGTCAGGGTTTCTTACCTGTGATCTGTGTTACATTGCCATCCTCATGTGACCCTGTGGGAATAGTGGCTTGAGGACCAAGCATAAGGAGACACTGATGATCTTGCTACTTCTAATGCTATCTGTGCTCTGTCCTTTGTCTCTGGCCCAAGACCCTTGTGTATTCTGTAAACGCTCATAACCTAGTGGCAGGATAACTTACTCACCTTCAAATAGAGTAAAATAATAAAGCTTTTATTGTTTTTGACTATACAGTTCTTGACTCAGGGTAACAGCACAAGTAACACTAAAAGACTGTCTTCTGTAGCACATGTGAAAATGGATGTTGTGGGAAACAGTAATCCCCTTAACTATACAACTGCTAGAGGGCAAAATTATTGTGTAGCTGGGTACTAGGCACCCACTTTTACTTGGACACCAATCAGGAAATGAATCTTGCTGACAAAGGAGATATACTCCACTAGTTTCCCATTATGAGTAACAAGTAAGAAAAAAGATGTAGGTGGTAGAGATAGCAAATAGCAAGACAATGTGCTAAGGGCTCGAAAACTGGATGTGCATGCCTAAGTAGATTAACAAAAATCATCATCAAATTAATCTGAAAGAAGAAAAGATGGTCTTGCATAAATGGTGGTGATGAAGGGGAAACTTTCAAAGAAAAGGACACATCATATGTAAAGGCTTTACTGTAAGAAGTAACAAGTATTCAGTAACTGAAAAAGGACGGTGTGACAGACCCCAGAGAGCACGTGGGAGTGCATGGTGTGAGATATTAAGCATGTTGGGCTTTGCCTAAGAGCAATTATAAATTATTCAAATGTTTTGAATGCGGGAAGAATGCAGGGACCAGGAGAAGTTTAGATTTGTGTTTCAAAAAGAGCGCTCTTGTTGGATGTGAAGATTGACAGAGGTAGACATTAAGAAACCAGTCAGAGATGCCTTATAATATTTGAAGTTGAAACATCTTTGGGGTCTTTGAAGAGAAGTCTGCCTTTCTAATTATATTCTGCTTAGTTCAATATTTCAAAGGCATTCGTAGTCTCAGAGGAGATACACACAGTATAAGTCTGTCCTTAATTTATCAAGTTTTACTGAAAAAATAACTCCCTGGAAACAATCAACAGTTGCAGTATATTAGGTGCATTGATATATTTTGAAGTATTACAAGTTTCTTACCATCTTTGGTGGTGTAGTTGTGGTGGAAAATATTTCAACTTTCTAACTGCCAGAAATAATGTGAAGGAGGTGGTATTTTAGTGGCAGGGCTCTGAATAATGTAAGTCACAGTTTCAGGATAAAAAGGGATTTGTTAGATATGTGGAACGTTGTATTTAGGCTTTAAGGAAAAGACACCAAGAAGAGTAAGTTTATCTAAGAAAAGAGCTTAACATAAAGTGGGCCATCTACTAATGAAGGGGATGAGCCTTCAAATACACTAAATACACAAAATACTACCAAAAACACACTAAATTCAGTAGGGAAAAAAATAAGTGTCCAAGGCTTCCATCTTTTTCTGCCTTCATGGTGACAAGTGAAAATTTGACTGAATAATTTTTTCATGTTCTGTGGTTACAAACTATGGGAATTAAAAAAAAAAAAAAGTAGAGAACTAGAATAAGTCAGAAATGTAGAAGGCACTGAGCACATGAAAATTAGTTTGAATTAGATTATTATGACAACAGAGAGCTAAAAGAATGCCCAGGAGAAAAGATGGCTGGCCAGATACGAAACAGAACTATTCTGCTAAGTAATTCAATTCAGTAATCTGTCAAAGAATTTACATTGATGAGTGGGAAAACTAGTTTTCATCAATCAATCCATTCACAGTTCCTAAAAGTTTATTCAGGAGTCATGAGGAAGAATTGAACTATCCTTTAAACTATCCTCAATGTATTAAAGAGAATTTTTGTTTGCAAAAAAATTTTTTTTTAATTATTTTTGTATTTGTCTTATTCTTTGAATTCCAAAGTTGGCAATGTCTTGATGGTAATTTTCACTTTGTTGAGTTTTTATGGATTCCTTGTGTCAGTCCTCTAAGTAATGGAATCTATATATATAAAGAAAAGCTGAGATGTCTTTTCTAAGGATTCTAAAAAACTGAGTCCATGTTTACTCTGTCCAGCATGCATTTTTATGATAGCCATTACTACTTACCTGTTTTTGTGTGGGAAGGTGTACATTTGGAATCAGATACACCTGGAGTCAAATGTGTCATTACTAATTATAAGATCTGAGGGGAAATAATGCACTTCTCTAAGTTACATTTTTCTTATTTGTAAAATAAAGATTCTCCTATCTTGCAGATTTATCATTTGTTCTTGGACTGATTCATTCATTCACTGACAGGTATTGGTTAAATAATAGTCCTCAATGCTGGGAATGAAATTACAAATAAAAGTAGACATGGTCCATGGTCCTAAAAGTAGACCATGGACCATGATCCATGGTCATGGAGCTTAAAGGCTAGTAGCAGAGAGAGACATTAATCATATAATCACATGAATTTTACAACAGTGATTAATGCTAGAGTGAGCAAAATCTGATATATAAGAAGAACGCACAGCAAAATAATCTGACGTAGTTAAAGAGTCATCTAAGGTTTCCCTGAAGGAATAACTTGATGTTAGAAAGATGAAAAATGTTCACCAGATTTGAAGAGAGACTAGCATGTGCCCAGGCCCCAAGGGAACAGAGAGAAAGTGATATGGTTATATAATTGACAGAAGGCCTTGGAACACAGAGAACAAATGGATTGTGATAAAAGTTAAAGTTGGAAAGCAAGGTGAGGGTCCAATTATGCAGAATTTTGAAACATTTTTGTCATTCTTTTAATGATACAGCACCTGAAGGAGAGGAATGGCAAAATCAGGCTTGTATTTTTTTTTCATGGACTTAGTCCTCAATAAATATTTCATCCATTCCCATGTAGCAACAGTCTCTAGTGGAAGGTGATATGATGTACCAGCATGAAGAAATAGGTATTTCCATGTAAGTAATACTGCATGATGTGACAAAGGAAATTCACTCATTGATGCAAGGAGGCAGTACCACTGCCTCCATCTGCCGACCAAAGATCCTTCAGGGTCTGTGAGTCCACATTCATGAATACTCCAACACAAAAAAATCCATGTTCAGCAATAATACTGACTGATGTCATTATTAGCAAACTCGCTAGTTCTGTCACCACTTTCCCAGGCTCTTCTTTACTTTTTACTTTGAGTTTATTTTCTTCTTGGAAGATAGGAAACCGAGTGCTCAATGTGATCCATATAAAAGATGGCTTTTGATGTGACCGATGAATGGTCATGGGAAGGGTGAAAATACAATGGTTCTATGTTTCCACACAAATTTAGGTTTAGTATTTACGCACTGAAACATTTTACATGGAAAAATGGGGCTCAGAGTTTGAAGGTACTCTCATTAAAGTGAACATCTTCCCTTTGACTACAGTCAAAGAGACCACTTTTCAATGCGGCATGAAGGGTGGTTGATCTTTTATAAAAGTAGATGTCAGACTGTAATAGCCCAGAAAGATGTGGCATTTCAGAAAATAGATATAAAAGATGGATTTCTAATGGTAAAAAAGAAAAAAAAGTACAGGTCAGGTAGGAAGAAAAAATACTCTATTTATATGAATAATTAGAGTTTAGAAGAGGTTATTAGTACATAGGATTCATCTTCCTTGTTTATTTCTTAACAGTAGTTTTCAGACATTTCTTAAGAAAGATCCTATAGGTTTTATAAAAGTTGTTATTGACCAAATAAGATAGTTTAAGAAGTCATACAGAGCTTTGTTCCATTAATGCTGGTTCTTTAATAGCATCCATTTAGCTCCATAATTTAGAAAATAGCCTTTTTGACAAGTGCAAATTCAAGAGGAAACCACAGAATCCAAAGAGGAAAGTGAGGTCTATAAATTCCTCTTGTAGAGAGCTATGTAGGGGTAGGAGCCTAAGCCAAAATGCATTCTAAGGACCTGTGTGGCTCTGTCAATTAATAAGTCCATGGAGTGATGTGTTCAGCACTAAATGCCTTTCAAATCTCAAGTGAATTATCTCTGAAAAGAAGCTAGCTGAAATTGTTATCAGCTTACACTGTTTTCTGAGACTTACATGAATGGGATTAAAAAAAAAATACCACTATTGACCACAAGTGAATTATTGCCAGTTCCTAGATGTAGTTTTAACTCTATGCTTGAGGCACACTGTTCTTGCAGGAAAAGCACTGGAAAACAATTACCACCATCATCTTTTACCTGTATCACTGCAGTACTCACTTGCCTATGTCACCTTGACCAATTTCAGTCTATTTTCAAAAGTAACAGCAAAGATCTTTGTAGTAACCTACACAGTTTAATTCCACCATCGCTTCTCTGACTTCACGTCTCTCCTTCAGCTCCAACTCAACTCCTTTGGCCTCCTGTCTTATCTTTCCTCAGTCATGTAAGGTAAACTCCTGCTTAAGGTTCTGTTGCACTCATTTTCTTTTCTAGCTGAGATGTTGATGCTCTAAAAAGATTAAGACAGCTCCATTCCTCAACTGTCTTATGTCTCTACTCAAATGTAGTCTTACTGAAGTCTTCTCCCTGACTCCTCTACCTAAAAATGCAATCCACCCTCCTCCTTTTATTCTCTGACAACCCAGATTTCTTTTTCTCCATCGCATGTAGCATTATAAAATGTATTCTTTTACTTTCTTGCTTTGCATTTTTCCTCCATGAGAATATAAATGATGTGAGGAAAGGTTACTGCTTCCCTCATGCCTAGGAAAGTGGTAGGCACATATTAGATCCTAGATTATTTGCCAAACAAATGAATACTTTTCTTGACATAGTGAAGTAGGGACATGATTATGTACCAGAGAGTCCTTCCAGCTTCTTGCATTCAAACATAGGATCATTTAACTTTATTTCTACCCACGAAGACTACACATAGGGACAGAATAGAACTAAATAAGGATTCAGACTGTACTCCACCCTCCCTTGTCCACATCTCAACTCTCCACTCCCCGACCAAAAGATTGCAGCACCCAGTCCTTGTGTATTTGATGTTAGTCTTGTTTCTTTGCTTCAGTCTTTTTAATATTTATACTACTTCTGTTTAGCTACTTGTTTTCTATTCTTTCTTAACTTCTTAGTTTCCAGTTTATTGTTTTCTTACTTAATCCTTGCAGGAGAGATTAAATCATAGCCCTTTCCTTTGTTAAGAAGTTGACAAGGCCAATTTTTATAAATGTGAACTCTGAATATTGCTATTAAACATGAAGTCTACACCATAGACATTAAAGTAGCCACAAAACAATGTTTTAATGCTTAAAAGATAACTGCAGTCAAATAATCCCACAAAATTCTAATTGTTTTATTTTTCCATAGATGTATTCCGTCTAACGTAAGAACAAGAGAAGTATCTTTAGGACTTCATGCTGATACACACAAATACTCTCTTTGCATCATTTATGTGGATAGCTATCCACCAAAAAAATAACATATCCATCAGATGCTGGTGGGTCAATGACGACTACATTATGCTGCCTGTCCACATCAGCATGGAGAAAGTCGGTACAAAAATAAATCACTAAAAACAGGTTACTATCCTTGCATTAGCTCCCTGGGGCTGCTGTAACAGTCCCACAAAAACTGTGTGGCTTTAAGCAACAGAAATTTATTGTCACATCATCTGGAGACTAGAAGTTCGAAATCAAGGTGTCAAGTAGGCTCGGTTGTCTCTGAGGGCCATGAGAGAGAGTCTCTTCTATGCCTGTTGCATAGTTTCTAGTGGCTTGCTGGTGGTCTTTTTTTGTTCTTGTTTTTTTTTTTTTTTATTTTTGTAGTGAGGCAGTAGGATTTACTTTATTTTATTTTATTTTATTTTACTTTTGCTGGTACTCTTTGATGTTCCTTGGCATGCAGAAAAAGTATTTCTCCAATCTATGCCTTCATCTTCAAAAACTGTGTTCCGTGTGTGTGTGTTTCACATTCCCCTTTCTTATAAAGACACAGTTATACTGCATTAAGACCCACTCTAATGGGTCTTTGATGCAAATCTCATTTTAATTTGGTTATTTCTGTAAATACCTTACTTCCAAATAAGATCACAGTCTGATATACTGGAAGTTAAGACACCAATGTCTTTATTCGTAGGGGGACATGATTCCAACCTACAACAACCTTCAAATGGAGTTATTAAAAAAATTATTGGGGATCTTGGCCTTGCAATAGCAAGAAAGACTTTCTAGAAGACATGGCACTTGGATTGAGATTGAGAATAAGTACAAATCAGTTTTGCTCCAAAAATGGAAATGTGTTGCAGGCAGAAGTATTGTCAAAGATAAATACATATTAGAGCTTCATGGGTGGGTACAGATAAGAGACGGACATGAGACTTTTGATGATAACTGAGGAGTAGATTGCACAGTATGTGAAAACCATACTAAGGATATTGAAACTTATCTTATGGACAATAAGGCTCTCTCAAAGACTTATAGGTAGATGAATACTTTTAAAAAACTACTCACTACATAGCTACAGCAAGAATGATCATGTGCAGAATAAGAAACTGGGGTCAGGGAGGCCAGCAGAGAACTTCTGTCGTAATCCCAACTGACAGACAAGGAGCGCTTTAATGAAGGCAATCAATGGAAACAAGATATAATTCAGAAATTTCCACTGTTAGATTAGATACACTTACTTTCTGATGTGGGACATTAATGCACAGCAATTTTCAATATATTCTCTTACTTTTTCTTTTATGGCTTTCTTTTAAGGCTTCTTCTCAATCTTTTCTCATTTCAGTTTTTTTTTTTTTAAATTGAAGAGTAGTTGATTTATCTTATTGTAAATCAGGTATACAGCATACTAATTCAATATTTTTAGTTTATACTCCATTAAAAGTTATTAAAAGATAATGGCTGTAATTCCCTGTGCTATACAATATATGCTGTAGCTTACCTATTTTATACATAGTCATTTGTATCTCTTAATCCATACCCCAAAATGCTCTTCCTCCCTCCCCTCTCCCCTCTAGTAACCACTAGTTTGTTTTTTATATTGTGAATCTGTTTCTGTTTTCCTATATATATTCATTTGCTTTATCTTTTAGATACATACAAGTGATCTCATACAGTGTTTGTCTTTCACTTCTTCTCTTAGGGTGGACATGCCCTTGAGCTCAGTCCTTGTTCTTCTCTTGTCTAGCTCTCCTAACAAACCTGATGCTTTAGTCTTCTGGTCTTAAATGCCATTCACATGCCAATAACTCCCCAGCTCAGGCTAGATAGTTTTCTCACATTTTTGACTCCGTACCTGACTACTCAACTTCCTTACTTGGAAGTCTACTTTATAAACTCAGTACGTCAAAACTGAACTCTTTTTGGTTTCTACCTTCAAACCCAATCCTACTATACTCTCTTCCTTTCCTTTCACTTGGAAACTCCATGCTTTCAGGTTTTCATACAGAAATGTTGAAATTATCTTTGCCAACAAGTATAGTTGGAGATCTAGATACTCATCTTTCAGTTACTGATAAGCAAGTAAGCAGAATATCAGGCTACCCACACAACAGCAGCAAAATATATGTCATTTTCAAGTGCACTGGAATGCTTTGAAGCCAACTGGTGTGTACTGTTAACAACTTACTAGAATTAAATCATACAGATTATATTCTTTGAAGTCTATTCTTCGACCACATAGAAAACTGTAACAAAAGATAACAGCAAAAATACACAAATTTTTAGGAATTAAACAGTGTAATTCAAAATAGAACTTTGGTAAAAAATAAAAACAACAAGGAGAATTACAAAATATTTTGAAAATAGTGAAAAATGCAATAACCATAATATAAAAATTGTGAAATGCAACTTAAGCGGCACTTAAAGAAACTTTGTAATTTTAACGCTTACTTTAAAAGTCAATAAAAGCTTAAAATAAATAAACACAATAATAAGTTAGCTAAAGAAGACAAAATTAAACCCAAAATAAGTAGAAGGAAGGGAGCAATAATGATAATGGCACCGTTCAATGCAAGAGAAAATGGACAAATTATTAAAAAAAATCTTTGAATTCAAAAGCTGGTTCTTTGAAAATTTGTCAATTGGTCAAAAAAGGAAGATGGGAAACAGATTACGAACAGCAGAAATGAAAGGGAGATGATGCTATAAAATCTATAAATACTAAAAAGAAACTAAGAGAATCATATGAATAACTTTACCAATATATTTTAATATCTAGATGAAAGAAAGAAATTTGTTGAAAGATACAATTTACCAAAATTGAGTAAAGAAGAAATACAATCTTAATAGTCCTATATTGGTTTAAGGAATTAATTCATAATTAAAGGCTTATCATTAAAGAAAACTCCAGGGCCAAAATGACCCTACAGGTGAATACTATAAAACATTTAATAAAAAAAATTACATAAAATCTTTCATAAAATAGAAGAGAATAAAATATATCCTTTTTCATTTTATGAGACAAGTATAATCTTGATCTTAAATCAGGCAAATACAATATAATAAAATAAAATTACAGATTAGCATCTCTCATAAACATAGCTGCCAAAAGCTTAAAGGAAGCACAGACAAATACATCAACAGACAAGAGAACATCAACACATGAGTCCTCCCACCTCCCAGGAAGTAAAGATTGGATTAACATTTGGAGGCAAATCATTATAATTTTCCATTTGGTCAAAATGGAAGAGGAAAAAAAATTCTATGTTCAACTGAAAAAATAAATAAATAACGGAAAATTCAGTGCCAATCGTGGTAATATCACTCAGCCAAGTAGGAACAGAACTGTCTTATCCTTTTAACTGTCATGTTAAGTAAAGCTCACAGTTAAAGTCAAGTTGTACTTAATGATGAAAGACTGAAGCCTTATCACCTAACATTGCAGCAAAACATGTATATCCACTCTCACCATTTTTATTAAACATTATACAAGAGGATCTAGCCACTGAAGTAAGTTAAGAAAAAAAATACGTGCATATTTGAAAGGAAGAAGAAAAATTTTATCCCTAGATGACATGATTATTTACATAAAAAATAAACAATCCACAAATGGAGCAATTAAGACTAATAAGTAAATCACCTAATTCATTTGATACAAAGCCAATTAAAATGTATTTACATTTTCATATGCCAAAACCAAAAGGATACTGTTATTAATAAAGCAATAACATTCGAAACTATGTAGTACTAGAGATATATTTAACAGTGAAACATATAAAACTCTGTTGAGAGCAGCTAAAGATTTTAATAAATGAAGCCATATGCTATGTGTCTGTTCAGAAGTTTCAATATTGTTAAAATGTTAATTTCACCCCAAATTTAATAAAATTTAATTCTAATAAAATTGAGATTCAAATATCATCCATCTCTTGTATAGATATAAGCTGATTTAAAAATTCATCTGGCAATGCAGAGAATCAACAATAAGATAATAATTTGAAAAACAATTACCAAGTTGTAGGGCTTATATTACTTAATTTCAAGACTTAGTATAAAGCTACTGTAATCTACTGTGATACTGATATAAGAATAAACATGTAGATCAATGGAAAACAATAGAGAACACAGAAACAGTTCATTCATATGTGGTCAATTGATTTTTTTTATTATAGGTGGCAAAGTAATTTACCAGGGAAGGTTCAACAAATGATGTTGTAAAAACTGGATATCCATACCCATAAAAAAATTAATCTTAAACCTTACCTCAGTCACACTTTATAAAAGAAGATGCTTGAAATGAATCATAGACCTAGTAGAGACGTTGGGTTGACAGCAGACAGACTTTAGATGTATATTAGGATATTTTAAGTATACTGATTATATATAAAGACATTATAGCAGACAAGATTATCTAGTGAGCATGTGATAAATAGAGAAGAGGTTTAAGGTGGAGGTCTTGTCAAACCTTAAAATTTGGAGAGATGAGAAGGACCCAACATTAGACTATGGAAAGGAACAGCTGAGGAATTAAGTTGAAAACCAAGATTGACTTCAGTCCAAGAGAGGAATTATTTCAAGGAGTTATGTCAAGGGAGAGTTAGCTTTCAACCATGTAAAACCTGTTCATAATTCAATTATGAGAAATAACAACTACCTAATAAATTTGGTAATGGAAATGTCATTTGATTTCCCTGATAAGGGCAGTTTTGACAAAATCGCAGGTGAGCCAAAAAAACTGGATGAATTGGGCCCAAAATTTAGTGGAAGGAGTAGAATTGGAGACTTTTGCTATAAATGCACTTTACAAATATTTCTGTGTTTGGAAAAGAAGATCGGAGGGGAAACAAATTTAGGGGAAGAAAACATAAGAAGGCAAAAGATCCATGTTTTAGTTTTGATCATCCTTTGGAGATCAGATTACAGCTGAAGTTTTTGTTTACTTTAATACTTTTAATTTTTCTCTAAATTCCAAATTGTTATCAATCAATATATACTATTATAGATTGAGGAAAATAACTTGTTTAAAAATAAAATGAATTTCTTGTATGATAATAGTAACTTGATGGGTTGGTGTTGGTTCAGTTTCAGACTGTAGTTGATGAAAATGGGAATGTGCAAGAAATCTGTCTTCTAGGAAGTTTGCTGCCCACAGGATTGATAAGGACTGTCTGTCTAAGGATGAAATTCACACTTCTAGGAGGATGACGCTGTCTTCACTGTTTCGGTTCTGCCACTGAACTCATGTCAGAAATTCTCTAGGAACTATATAGATATGTAAAACTTGGACATGTCATGAGACTTTTCTCTCAAAATATTCCTCTCTTAGATGGAAATCCCACTCTGTCTGTTGTTTCTATGTCAAGATACCTTGACTAGTTATAATCCTAATCCTGTAGGTAAACGTTCTCACTCCACCCTCTCCTGTTGAATTCCTGAGTCATCCATGAGAACAGAAACTGGTATGTACAGATCAGACCCTTTTCTGCTTTCCTAACCCTTGAGAGCCAGCTGCTCCGACAGAACAAGCAACTCTGGTCTGCTCAACTCTGTTCTTTCAAGCTGTAAGTTGCACAGAAGTACCTCAACATGGGGAAGCCTAGGTTTTTCCATTGTAACCATCTCTTTGGTTATTCTGACAATTTCTGGAGTTTAGAATCAGGAGCTATATGATGACCACACACTTAAGCTGCAACTGCTAATGTGAATATAAGCTTTATTATTAATACAGGTGATTGTTTCAACTCCATCTACCTAACTCCTGGTCTCCTTTTTTTATTTTAATTTAATAGATTTCATTTTTTTAAATGTTTAGATTTACCAAAAAAAAGAAAAAAAGCAGACAGGACAAATACTCCCTACACCATATACTCCCTACACATAGTTTAATATATTATTAATATTTCACATCATGATGATAATTAGTTACAGTTGCTTAACCAGCATGGATGCATTTTCATTAAATAAAAACTGTAGTTAATCCAGGTTTGCTTACTTTTTATCTAATGTCCCTTTTCTGTTACAGGATTTCTTCTAGAATACCACATTATATTTAGCTGTCATGTCTCTTTAGTCTTCTCTAGACTGTGACAATTTCTCTGACTTCTCTTGTTTGAGATGAATTTGCAGTATGAGGAGTATGGTTTCTCATGATTAGACCAGAATTATAATTTGGGGGAAGGCAGATCACAGAGGTAACGTCATTTTTATTACATCGTATCGAGGTTACATGCTATCAGCATGATGTATGACCGCTGATGCTGACTTTGGTCACTTGGCTGAAGTAGGGTGTGTCATGTTACTCCACTTTCCCCTCATTTAAGGGAGAATTTGAAATACTGACTTCTTTTGAAAAAGGAACATTTTAATATATTTTTTGGATGACTGAAAGGGACAAGTGGTAAGGGTAAAAAAGAGAGAGGATAATAAGGTTACAAGTTTCAGAGGAAATGGGAGGGTTTGGGGGCAATGACAGAAATGGACAGGATTACCTTGGCTTGCGGTGCAGCACCTCTGTCTCCAAGACTCCTTCTCTGAGTGAACCTATAGTTATGTTGATGATGTCTCTTATGCTTATTTTTTAAATGGGGCTAAACTGTTTGGTTTGTTTTTGCTTGGCTGAGTAAAAGGAAGTGGTTGAGTCTAGCCACATAGGAAAATAGAAAATTTAACAAACTAGAAATTAGTGAAAAGTACCACCAAGTAACAGTTAAGGGTCTATCTGAGGTTAGAAACTATCAGTTTTTTTCTAGATTACATAATTTTACCCAGATAACACAAACAGATCATTGGTTTCAACCACATTTAGGAACTGGCAAGAGCACCTGCAGCAGAAGGTCACAGGAATATGGAATTCTGGTGAGAGTGGAGCTGAACCATCTGGAAAAAAAAAAAAAAAAGGAATTGAAAGCACAAAGGAACTGGAAGACTGTTATACTTAAACAGAGGTAATAAATGGATGGATTTCCTGGGTTCAAAGCGAAGTTTGAATTCAAAGCAATGATTGAATGGGGGTAAAAGAAGGATGTTGTGATCAGAGAAATTTCAAATTTCAGAATGTGGATTGTAGCATGAAAGTCTTCATCCAGTTTGTAGCCATATGCAAAGCCATATGCAAAATAGAAAGATGATTAAAAAAACACATTAAATTACAGGATCTAAACATATGTCTGGTTCTGATGATGGTTATATTCTGATGATGGTAGCTTATGAGGTTGATAAAGTGAGTCAGGTATAATAATCTTTTGAAATAGCAACTTGTGGGTCTAAAGTTAATAGAAAATTGTGACAAGGATTAGGGAGAGGTACTTGAGATTTTTGTAAGAGGAGCAGTAGTTGGCAGGCAGTGTGGAGCCAGAGGAATGTTAAAACATTCCAAACTTTCTTTATGATGATGGAAATAATGGGGAAAAGACTCAGCTCCTTTTAAGAGGAAAGTGAGAGGGGTGAAAAAGGTAGGTTTTAGCTCATGAGACAGTGTGTCGCTCTAGAAGACATGTATTTTAACACAAATCAATTTCATAAAAATTCACAGAGAATGTGGTAATTTGTGTCCTTTGCTTTCATTACCAGTTTAGATTTCGGGTGATGGGATATAATTTCCACCTCCTGGATACTGAGTAATGAGTTACAGAAATGGCAGTAACTGTTCTGATGGTATGGGATTATGGTTATTACATCGGGGGTGTTTCTGTAATATAAAGTGTCAAGAATTGAAAAGTCAAAAAGTAGCAATAAAAGAACTTTTGAAGAATTATGCTGCAGAAGGAAATGCTGAAGAATGAAATACTTCAATTTTTTTCAATTAAATACTAAACAATTTTGGTAAAATTATTCCACTACATATAGAACAATACAGATCCCAAAATGTTTGCTTTTACTTATTGTAATAATTTGTGAATTGTGGCTTGGATAAAATGTGTAGTGCTCTCATTTCTTCATTACTAATAATTTTTAAAAGCTTATAATATTGCTTACTTTTCAGAGTTTTGTGATTTCCAGAAGTAAAGTATATAAGGCTTACTGCTTGACTTGTTAATGGTTTTAGTTATTTATAATTGTCATGGAGATGAAGAAAATGGTGACCTGAGAAAATAAGATCCAAAATAAGAAAAATATACAGTTATTTGTACTTTTTTGTCCCTCTCTTACTCAATTCTGTTGTTGCTGCTATTCTATATGAAAGGCAAGAAGCATTTTCCATGGAAGGAACTCAAGGGCCATAGGGTGATGTAATAGTGTAACACCCCAAACTACTCAGCCATTTCTTATCTGTTTTATATAGGTGATTACAAATAACATTTCATATTTAAAACAAAGAATTTACAGCTAAAATATTTTAAAACTTCTGATCTAGTCCAATGCAGCATCTACTCATGAAGGACTTAATGGTGTCACTGTTTTATTATATAATATCTAGGTAATTAAGGGAAAAAAACCCATAATTCCTGAACAGATACATTTCTGTCACTTATTTTCAATTAGAAGAGTAAATTATTAAAGAGAGAGAAGAATATACTTTCCAAATTCTCCCAAGATGATAGAAGTTTTTATTTTGGAACTAGCAAGAAAGTGGAAAAATCCTTTTCCTTAAAATAATTGCTTAGGATTCCCAGTGTTTAAAAATGAGGGTGACCTTATACATAAGCAGATTATATAATTACCTACTTGCCCGTATATTCCCTTTCAGGCTTCCTAGTTCTACATTTAAAAGTTATTTAAAAATAGGTAAATAATTTTGAGTGCCTATTAAGTAACCAATTATTTCCTTTATGTTGTTTTGTCACTTAATTTTGATAATAGTAAGGAAGTTAATTAAATTAAAAACTGATGATGGTTAAACTTAAGTAATTTTTAAATTTTGCTCTGTAAAAATAAAATGTTAAGTCTTAACCCAGATCTGCTTTATTCCACTTTGTCTCCTGCATGACATATATAATTCTCACCAAAGATTCCTGGAGAATGGTTGTAGGGAACGTGGGAAATTACCACTGAAGCAGTTCACACTATGGTGCTTATATTTCTTTAATTGTGATGTTTTCTCTCCTGGTAGAGAGAATTGAGGAAGTGAAAATTTTGTAGACCAAGTCTCTGGAGTGTGACTACAATAAAAGAAGAGCTCAGAAAGAGTCAAAGAAAGATTTCAGAGATAAATTTTGTCAACTTAACCAGTCTTAGGGTTGGCCATACAAACAGATAATCAGTATCCAAAACTCAAAATGTGAAAAAAATTTACCTCCAGAGTCTCAGTGCAGAGTTTCCCTACTCTGAAGACGTTATGATTCATTGACTTACACACAGATGAAACCTGTCTTTCACATCTTTCTGTGTCTCACATTCACTGTTGCTGTTGGTTGTTGTAGGGTTTTGTCAAGGGCAGAAGTCCAAGTCTGGCAGATAAAGGGCTTTTCTTTCTACTTCCAAACAATAATCCAACAAAAAAGAACAAAACCTTGGCCAGGTGTCTTATTATTCAAGACATGTTATCTTTTAAAAATAACATGGGAGTGTCTTTTTTGGTAAAGCATAGGATTAAAAAATAAAATAATTCTGCAAATTGCTACAGACTTTTTCTGCTCAAGACAATGACACAAACTCCTATTCTATTACTTTCCTACCAAATCAACAAAAGCCATTGTCAAAAGAGTCTACACATACAGTATTTATAAGATGAGTTTAGTTTACTTCATATGATTTTATTTTACTCTGGACTTCCTGCAACTCAGATAGTCTTCCTTTTCAATTACTTAAGATAACTTAATAATGCTGTTTTTCTTAGGGAAAGAACTATTCATTGTGTGAAGTCAAAGAATGATTTTGGGAAACTTCAAGGATGAGGGAACTCTTATTTTAACTTTTAGAAATATATCAGTCACATTTTATGATACCAGACTTTGACAAAGTGGGCCTTTCTTTAGTTTTTGAGACTGACTATGGAAGAACCAGTATCATTTAAAAAATAAATTATCCATTCTATTTAAAATTCTGAATGATAAAATTTAAAATTAAAAGAAAAACACTGAGACCCTTCATTCTTTCCTAAAAACTCAGGGATATGCCCATAGGCAGAAAGAGATCATCCTGGATGTACAGTCAGGCAGAGGTTTACAAAACATACTGCAGTAGCTGAATACTCTGGTAATTAATATATTATTTAATGCACCATTTCTGGAGAACTATAACTTATTCCTATAACCTATGCAGAAACTCATTTCTTTAAATTCTGAGGACTAGGAAATAGTAGCAGAAGGAAAAATGTCTATCTAGACCACGAGAGCTTTACTGACATATATCTTCTAGCACAAAAATGCAAAGATGCTTCTTGTGATATGCCATGTGTTTCTAAAGGATTACACACACCTGTTGGTGACAAACATTGAAAATACATAAGTCATCTTTCTTTCAAGGGTGAATATAAAGGGAGAAAACATTATTTAGGTAACAACCACAACAAAAAGTAAAATATTGACCTTAAGTTTCAGAAGAATTTATAAATATGTAAAGGATTTCTACAAAAAAAAGAACAATATTTTCAATACATATGCTGTGTCTTCAATCAAATAAAATAATAAAAACCTTATTACATAAGAGAAAATCTGAGATAAAAATGGAACTTCCTTGTTGAGATACAGAATGAAATTAATAGGTGTTAATAGAGATAATGAGAAAAAGGGTAAGTAAAAACACAGTAACAAATTAGTGTTCATTAAAGGGTACCAAGAGAGAATGTATTTTATTATATCGGAGAAAATTGTACCAGTGATGTTGAGAAATAACTAGAGAAGTTCTTTAAAACTAAAAGAAAAAGAACAAAGAGAAGAAAATGATCAAAAAAGATGATAACTGTAGAAGGAAGGGATGTAATCCAGTTTATATAGATTATCAGAGTCTGGAGAAGGAAGCAGAAAGTAACTGCCAGAGAAACAAACAAGTGAGCAGGATAAACAGCAATACCTAAATCTTTAGAGCAAAACCAACCACTTTGTTTGATGCAATGGCAGTGGAAAAAGACTATATACATACATATGTAAGTTCATTTGGCTTTTTTTTTTTTTTTTTTTTTTTTTAGATTCCGCATATGAGTGATGTCGCATGGTATTTTTCCTTCTCTTTCTGGCTTACTTCACTTAGAATGACCTTCTCCAGGGCCATCCATGTTGCTGCAAATGAAATTGACACAACATTGTAAACTGACTATACCTCAATTTAAAAAAAAAAAACTATATACATATAGATATATATCCTTGCATCAAAAACCTATCAAAATATATATATATATAAAGTATATATATAACAAACATTATATATATATAAGAAATTATAGTACAATTCTTGTAATCCTTATATTATCCTTGAACTACATAGACATAGATAGCCATATATATGTAATAACATATATCATCTTTAAGTTTGAAGAATAAAGAATTTTTGAGTTTTAAGAATAAAGAAAAATATTCTTCAGGAATACATATCTAAAAATAAACAAAAGTCTCATTACATGTAGAAGGCATTCAATTAAAAGTAACAAATTATTGAAAAATATTTATTTCATGAATTGGATAATCTGCACCCTATAAATTGCTTTCTTCCAGGGATGCAAGGACATTTGAACTTTATGAAAACCACTGAAATAATCTGTAGTATGCTAAGTCAATGGAAACAATTCACATGGCAAGAGCAGTACCCTGTGGGGCTCCTCTGATTCCAGGGCCACGTGGACTTTCTCTATAAACAGCCTGAGTGTCTCCCAGGGTCCTGCTCAGGCCCTCTTTGGGCCATGGTTCTGGTTTCCTGCCCTGTGCCTACGATGGAGAGGTATTTGGAGCAAAATGTTTGTATGTTGTTTGCTCAATTGTACGTAGAGAAATGTTTTCCTAGTCTCAAGAAAGGCACTTGTCCTAGTACAGTTTGTTGACTTAAAAGGGAGGAGCAATTTTTAACTGGTTGTTCACTTAACACTTGTAATCAAATGCTTCCCACCAGACTGGGTTAAATTTTGTGTTTCTAAGTAAGACTGGAGTCAGTAGCATTTCAAATTCTTTCATGTCTCATCATCAAATTTTCGCCAAGCAGTCTCATTTCAATTATCATTCAATGCACAAAGGCAGTTTAATTACATCCCAATATAGCTACATTATCATGTCATATAGCTGTCATCTTGATCCTAAAATAACCATAGTCTGCTTCCTGTGAATGTTAACATGTAATCAACCATAATTCCCATAAAGTGACCTTTTCTTGACCCAAAGCTAAAATGAAATGGTGGTATATAGTTTCATGCTCAAAAGGCTCTTTTGAAAATTAGCAAACTGTTTAGAATAAAAGCTTTTGTTAGTGGCCATTGTCACAAATCTCACTGTGCATTGTCAAAAAAAATTGTGAGCAATTTACTGCAACAGATGAGCAATGTTACATCTATGAGAAGTTATAAAATTTGGGCTTGTCCCTTTATGTTTACTTAGTATGCAAACTATCTAAGAATTTGAAAAATTAGATACAATTAGAAACCCTGAGGATTTATGCACTTGGACTCCATTCCCAGCCTGTGGTGACTATTTCCCTGATTATCTGAGCAAAATTATGCCCACGAACTGTCTCACAATGTATTTCCTTATGTCATCACACAAGCTAGTTTATTTTGCGTGGATGACTCACTAGGACTTGATTATTATTGTACCTCCATTTTAATAAACATATTTAGGAAAAGAAAATTGACTACAAATGAGCCTTGTCAAAAAAAGCTATATTTAATACCAGTCTACCTTGTGTGGCATTAAATAAATATTTTTCCCTCTCTTGGTGCCGTTATTAGACAAGAAAAAAGAAGAACATTTCAAAGTACAGAAATATTTCTTCCTGGCTTTTCATAATGTGGGAGGGTAATTCAGTGAAGATACTGAACACAGAATTACAAGGAGGAGTAAGTGCCTTTCTTTTTGTGCTTCAGACAACAGAATAAAAGTCTGGATCAAATGGAGTTTATTTTCTTGATTGCTCTTGTTTCCATCAGCATCCTTTTTCATATTATTTCCATGAAGGTATAATGAAGTTATAATGAAGGTCACATTTGGGAATTTCTTAACTCTTCTTATTACTCTTATTTTCCCAATATTTTATTATTTTTATCTCTTATCTCTTTGGCCTTACTTGCAGAATGTTGAGTTAATAATGTTGTTCTGCTCGGACCCCATTATCATTTTTATCTACATCAAGAACTCCCTCTTTTTTTCTTCTCTTTTCTTTCATTTTGATGCCATCATTCCAATCGTTCTGTTGTTTCTTCTCACACGGGCATCTCTACACTGTATTCGATATATGTCTTTACATATACATGTATTGTGGTATAAAATATACTTTTGTACATTTTTAAAGTCCCATAAATGCTATTAATATCTGTATCTAAGTCTTTTATCTCTTTCTCAAACAATATTATGTTATGCCTGTTTGCTATATAGACATCTAGTCTTTGTTTCTACTTCCCGCATAAAATTCTATAATTTAGTCCACTACATTTTAATTATCTGTTCCACAGAGAATGGGCAACTTCTATTACAAACAAATGAGAAGCAGATACGGAAGTGAGTGGGAATATACATCTAAGTGTGGAATTTCTAGCTCTCAAATTACACACATAATTACCGAGTTCTGAAAAAGGGCTCTCTGTAATGGCTGCAACTATTTAAACTCTCAATAAAAGTGGATTAAACTTCTGTATTTCTTCACCCTAACACTTGACATTATCCATTTTTTTCTGTCTTTAGCATTCTCATTTTTAAAAGTTACAAGGACAATCTTCTTAGTGAATTAGAGCATCACCGATTTATTAGACATTGGATGATTCTCTGTTTTGAATTATATGTTCCTGTCCTTTGCTCACTGTTTTTTTTTTTTATCAGATTTCTTATATTCTTTCTTGTTGACTTGTAGGAGTTCATTTATTCACTCCAGTTATTTATGCTTTTGGTTTCAGACAGGAGATCATCTTCTACACATCAACATTTTGTGTGGTGGATGTTTTTAAAATAGTCAATATAGAATAGACTATATTATAGCAACAGATGACTTCAAAATTGAAGTGGCTTAACATATAGAATACTATCCAAATTTTGAGGCAATTCTGGCCAATCTCCATTAGGAATCCCCTCAGAGTGGGGACTTAGGGATTTAAAAAAGTCCCCTCTGTTGGCTCAGACATTTTAAACATGGTCTCCATCAAATAGAGAAAGGGACAATGCAGAGCATGGTTTAACCACAGTCTCCTAAGTGTCTTTTACCAGAAGTAACACATGTCACTTTTGCCTAGAGCCCTTTGGCCAGAGTAAGTCACAGTTCCCCAATCTAGCTGTATAAGAAGATAGACATTTTTGATGAGTATGTAGATAATGCTTTCTATATGAGAAAAAAAAATCCTTAAATGTGGCATAATTTATTCCATCAAATTTTCACCTTATGATTTGTTTTCAAAATTTTTCATTATGAAGTATTTTTATATCATGAACACATTCTTTCATATTTTATTTCATTCCCATTATAGTTTTAGCTTTTGCATTTAAGTCTTTAATCTACTAGGAGTTCATGTTTGTGTGGCCGTCATGTAGGTGTAAGTCTTTCTACTTTTATTAATCTAAAGTTCCCAACACTATTGTATTTAATAATCTCTTCTTTCCACATTTCTCTGTGCTACCTACTTTACCATAGACCTAAATAAACATTTCTCCAATGAAGACATACAAATTACTAATAGGCATATGAAAAAATACTCAGTATCACTAATTATCAGAGAAATGCAAATCAAAACTACAATGATGTAACACCTCACATGGGTTAGAATGGCCATCATTCAAATGTCCACAAATTATAAATGCTGGAGAGGCTGTGGAGAAAAGGGAAACTTCCTACACTGCTGGTGGGAAGGTAGTTTGGTGCAGCCACTGTGGAAAACAGTACGGAGATTCCTTTAAAAACTAAAAATAGAATTACCATATGATCCAGCAATCCCACTCCTGGGCATATATCCAGAGGGAACTTTAGCTCGAAGATACATGCACCCCAATGTTCATAGCAAGACCATTTACAATAGCTAAGACATGGAAGCAACTTAAGTGTCCATCAACAGATAACTGGATAAAGAAGTTGTGGTATATACATATACAATGGAATACTACTCAGGCATAAGAAAAGGGAAAAATAATGTCATTTGCAGAAACATGGATGAACTTAGTAAGAGACTGTCATACTAAGTGAAGTAAGCCAAAAAGAGGAAAAAAATACCATGTGATATCACTTATATGTGGAATCTAAAAAAAAAGGACACAAATGAACTTATTTACAAAACAGAAACAGACTCACAGACATAGGAAACAAACTTTTGGCTACCATAGGGGAAAGTTGAGAGGAGGGATAAATTGAGAGTTTGGGATTTGCAGATACTAACTAGTATATATAAAATAGATAAACAAGGTCCTATTGCATAGCACAGGGAACTGTATTCAATATCTTGCAGCAGCTTATAATGAAAAGGAATATGGAAAGGAATATATATATATACATACACACACATATATATATATATATATATATATATATATATATATATATATATATATATATATCTGAATCACTATGCTGTACACCAGAAACTAACACAACATTTAAACCGACTATTCTCCAATAAAAAAAAAAAAAACAGCAAAATGGCAGACATTAAAGAAAGCCTAATTCTAAGGTCACTTTTGCTATATTTCATTAATTCTTTTGTTTACTGAAGTACAGTCAATTACAATGTGCCTGTCTCGGGTGTACAGTACAATATCCCAGTCATGCATATACGTACATATATTCATTTTCTATTTTTTCCATTAAAGGTCATTATAAGATATTGAACATAGTTCCCTGTGCTATACAAAAGAAACTTTAAAAAAATCCATTTCTATATATAGTGGGTAACATTTGTAAATCTCAAACTCCCAAATTTATCCCCTCCCTCCCCCTTTCCCGGTAACCATAAGATTGTTTACTATGTCTGCGAGTCTGTTTCTGTTTTGCAGATGAGTTCATAGTGCCCCCCTTTTTTTAAGATACCACATATAAGTGATATCATATGATATTTTTCTTCCTCTTTCTGGCTTACTTCACTTAAAATGACATTCTCTAGGTCCATCCATGTTGCTGCAAATGTCATTATTTTATTCTTTTTTATAGCTGAGTAGTATTCCGTTGTATAAATATACCACAGCTTCTTTATTCAGTCATCTGTCGATGGACACTTAGGTTGTTTCCATGTCTTGGATATTGTATATAGTGCTGCTATGAACATTGGGGTACAGGTGTCTTTTCGACTTAGAGTTCCCTCCGGATATATACCCAGGAGTGGGATTGCTGGATCATATGGTAAGTCTATTTTTACTTTTCTCATTAATCCTTTTTAAAATTTCATTACTAATACTAAAGTCAACATTCCTTTTTTAAAGTCCAAGTAGTTTGATTTCTAAACTTGATTAACATTTATTAATTTGTTAACTAGCTTATCTATTTACCAAATATTAAATAAAAATTTCCATATTGCAAGAACTAGAGAGGCAAAGGGAGTATATAATTGAACATTTTGTGTATAAAATGTATTTAATAGTGATTATGGTAGCTATTTAGCCTTTCAATGCTCAGTTTTCTTGTCTATTAAATGAAGGAAATTTTCCTCATCATTTTCTTGGTAGTATTAAACACGCTAATAGAACACCCATCAAGTGTATAGTAAGTTTTCATTAAGTGTTAGTTACTATTATTATGTTAATCATAATCATTGTTTCTATTTTTTGACTACCAAAAATCTCTACTTTTAGAGTTTTTATATTCTCCCTTTCATATATCTATTTAATCATTGATCTTCTGGTTGCTTAAGAGATAAAATGAATATAAAATAACTTACTCAAGAAATACTCAAAGAAACAGAAATTGACCACCATGAAATAAGGCAACAATAGTTTCCTTTGCCTGAGAAATGAGGACACAAAGCAGTAGGTGAAACAAAACTCAGCAAATCATGCAGAGTGCAGCAAAGTGCACGTAACCCTCGAAGGCCTTTAAGAAATAGTCACTATAAATCTTCAAATCCTCTTTCCACTTCCCCAAGGAAAGTAGGCAATGCTTCCCTACCCCATAAAAATAAGAGAGCTAAGCACCTTTGCTGCCATGAGAAATAGCAGGTAAATGAGTAAAAACTCTGGTCAACAAATTCCTATGCACTCCTTTTTAATACTTAATCTTCATTAGAACCAACAATCACATGACACATTATATTTTCCCTGCCAAGAACTTCATGAAAAATCTTTTTCTCAAAATTACTATTGTGACATTAATATTAATATTAATATAGTATTTTAAAATATGTGAGGTCCCAAATGTAATGCCATAAGTACTAGGTTTTTTAAAGCTATGTGAGCCTCAAAAACATATCCAAATCTATAGTAACTGAAAACCTTCATTTTTAAGCTAGAATATTTATTACTCTTTGCCTACTAAACTCAGGATATTTTTAAGTTTCCTACTGTTAAATAATATAAGTATGAATAGAGGACAATTTTCTTGGATTTAAGATAAAAGCACATATAAGCATATTATTTAAGACTTGTTTGCAAATATTACTCTTGTCTATTCAAATATCTTTTTTTCTATTTCTGTGACTTTAAATCTGAATATAAATCAATCTAAATAAGTATAATATATTTTAACTAGAAATTTGTCATTGTCATATGCTCATTGGTAAGAGTATATTGCAATATTCAGATTATAAGGGGCTAAATATTTTTCATTTAAGGGTAATCTATTATTTTTTAAATTAGTAAGAAGACTTGTTTTCTCTTTTCAGATGAACTAAATCTTATACAAATTGAAATATATCTGGTATAGACAAAGAAATTAAAAGTCAATTACAAGGAAGCATCATCCCAGAAACCCTAAAAAGATTATAAGCACCAAGAATAAAACAGAATCACTATATTATTTGCTTATTGACTAACGTGTTAAGCCACATTTAAAACAAAAATGAATCTGATGTTTTCCCTTCCTGATATCTTTGATAAGTCTTTAGTCTTAACAAGACTAAAAATTACTGCTATGTCATAATGTTGACATGTGTCTTTTCAACTAATTCTCACAGCATAATATGATCACCACAAAATCCAGATGGTGAAAGCACGTTGACCTCGTAGGCTATCCCTGACTTGCTTCTTAGACTGGCCCAGTTTTAGGTTACATGCACATAATTCAACTGACTCTTTTGTAGTTCAGTTTTGTCCCATGGCTAAATTGGGGCTTATAATATAAGAGAGTCACTAGGAAGAATTCAGAACGTTGGCACACCTAACAAAGTCATCTACGCTTTTTGTTAGTAGACCAGCAGATTTTTCTGCCCATCCTGAGAAAATAATGACACAATTATTCTGAATTCTTTGGTAATTCTCTCTATGTTAAGAATTTAAAAACTATATACATATAAGACTGGGACAGAATAAGATTTTTTTTTTTCATCATGTTAGTATTTGTACTTCAGACAGGCTTTCATCTCCAAGAATGACTTTCTGGTACTTTCACGGAAGACTAAATTTACTCATGGAAAACAAAAGACAACCACTGAGAGCAGTATACAACAGTGTGGTAAAAATAAATGTAAGGTATTTCAGTATGATATAAACTCTTATAATGGACCCAAGCTAGTTCAAAAGACTTTCATAAATTTCACTTAACTCAGTGCAAGTTATTTTTCCGAATGGTTCACACATCTGTAGCTCCCATTTAAATGCTTTTTTATTTCTTCTTGCATACAATTCTGTTTTCTTGCCAAGAAAAACAGAAACTCTCTTTCAGCTGTGTCCATTTGGGAGAGGAGAGACATCTAATGACCTGTTAAGTTGAAGGTATTTATTCTTCAAGGGTCATAGTTCAGCTCTCTCCTAGAGAAAATTATATTTGAAAATGATATTAAACTTCTGTATATCATAAAGTAGATTTTTGAAAAACACTTCTTGAAAAATTAGCAGGGATCCTAAATTTCATTTCAGAGTAAATCTGAGCCTTTGTATCAAATATAGCAGGTCTATTTGAATATGCAACACAATATGATAATTCTCTCCCGAGTACAACACAACTGCTCTTTTTACCCCCTCCACTAAATAGTGATACAGACAAGAATTATAAAAATCAGGCTGAGTTTTCTTCTCTGCGTTGCTGGAAATAAGTTTATTTTCAATGGAATGAGAGATGATCTCTAAATAGAAGATTTTATCACTGCTCTCATAGAGAAAGAAAAGACTCAAGGAAATTTCTTTGAACAATTTCTAAATATTGTTTTCCTTTTTAGTGATGAAGCCAAAAAGAAATTCAGAAACAAAATCAAAATGTGCTGTTAGTTGTGGAATTTGAGCCAAAATTTCCTACCTTACAAAGTGAACTCATTGAGTTTTAAAAATGACAGATACAGAGAACAAACTAGTGGTTACCAGAGAGGAGTAGGGTGGGGAAAGGTAAAGTGTGAAGTGGATTAAGAGGCACAAACGACTAGGTACAAAATAAATAAGTTACAAGAATGGAATGTACAGCACAGGGAAAATATTCAATGTTTTATAACTACTTCGTATGGAGTATATTCTATAGAAATAGGAAATTACTACGCTGTACACCTGAAACAAATATAATATTGTAAGTCAACTATACTTCAATAAAAATAATAAAATTAATTAATTTTAAAAATTAAAATTTCTTTCATTTCAATGTCTTCATGTTTAACTCATTTACTCAATGCCTGTCTTCTGAAATTTCATGCTTCCCCCATCCCAAACTAAAATGGAAGCCCCATAAGCTCAAGTATTTTTGGTTTCTCTTGTGTTCTGCTATTACATTAGTTCTTACAATAGTGCCAATCACTTGGTAGGCACTCAGTGAGAATTTGTTATATATTGTTATTTACCTAGCTAATATAAAGGCAATGTTTGTACTCTATAGAGTGCAAGTTTAAAAAGAAATAGAATAAAACACAATCTAATCTTACAAAGATATGCAAATACATTGTGGGGAGAAGTATTTAATTTCTATCAGTCTGAAATTTTATTTATCAACAATATTATTTTATTAAAAGTATATTATTAGATTAGTGTCTTTCCAAAATGCTGGGGAGAATATGATACTAATGTATACATTTTTTGTACTGTAAATTATTTTGATATTTTTCTAGAATCTTGAAATAAGTCATTAAGATTGGCAGTTAATTCAATTATTTTAAGCATACAGCTGGATGGAATTAATAAGATCTTTCAATGTAAAAAATTATTCATTTAAATACATGCCAATGTCATCAAGACATAGTTTCTAAGTTGTAAAATTCCAAAGTCTTCTGAAATCACTAAGATGGTAGAAATGTTTTTTGGTCAAACAAAATAATGGCTAGAAGAAAATCTAACTTCTATTCTGTTCAGATACAGCATTTGAGATGCTTGGTATTGTATTTGATAAGACGGTCTTTTTTGCATGTCATTGTGGCTCACCGATTCTTCTATAAGTATGCATTTATCTCAAATGCCTACTTTTATTAAATGTATGTTGATCAGGAAAATTTAAAATTGATTGATTTCTTACTGGCATCAGTGATAGACAACTAGCCAAAGGTGACTACACTGGCTTGGGGGCAATGGTAATAAAACTTCTCAATTCAACATCATCTTGTATTATCCTAACATTCCAAGAAAGGAATAGGCAGAAAATCTATGAACTTCCCAATTTGTTTTGCATTTATTACCAACAAGATCAGAATTTTAAATTGTTGAAATTAAGAGATGATTGAGGATTGACACATAAAAGATTGTTCCTCAAGAGAATTTTCTTTTTCATGCCAATAAGTAAGTCTTCTCATTGTAATTTATTTTTAAATATTTCACATTTCAACTACTTTTTTTTTTGCTTAGAAGTTTTCTTCTCTAGTTTCTTTATTCAGAGCTTTGATACATCACCTTCTAAGAAGACAGTGCTGAAAATTCATTCTAAATACACCCACTTCCCGTCCCAGTTCCTCTGTATTACATTATCATCTGTTATTTCATAAACCATATTATTATGCTAACTAGATCTCTCAGTAACCCCCAGATAGAGCTTACCTTTCCAAACAGTTCTAGAGAAAGCACAGGAATTATGCTCCTTGAAATACTTTGGATCACATGACCACTGTTTAGCATGTTGCAACAATAATGATTAAGGTTGACTGCCAAGCTAGGGTTACATGTCAAACCCCAAAATGGAGAGGGGTGCCCTAAAGGAGAATCAAGGCACCAGAGGGTGAAATGGATGGTATGCAGTATTATCATAATAGTTTATCACTATATCCAACAGTATTTACACTTATGTACACCCACTATCCCCAAAGCCGTAACAACTCCAGAAATTTTAGGTTTTGAAAAATGACTGAAAAAGATATCTCTAAGAATACCTTGATGAGTTTTAAGAGTTTTTAATGAAAATATATTGACTCTATGAAAAGGCATAATACCTTCATATTTATTCTGTGTGAAGTCTTTGTAGAAAATAATATTTAAATATAGCAATAGTTTGAGTATTAGCCCTTATTTCAGAAATTCTGGTTCTAAATTTAAAATCTAATAGCAATCATTTCTTTCTCCTTAAAATTACATTTTTATTAACTATCAGATTAAGAGTAAAGTAATATATTGAAATGACACTGAATGCAGTACCAGCTGGTGTTTATATAGTCACTTTATTGCTCACACGTTGAAAATATGTCTTAACACTTGTACGTATGATAGCTTTGATGTCTTTTCAGAATTTTGGGAGCTGGTAGCATGACTAACATCTTGGGAAAAAGAAAAGACTTTTACTGAAATATGTATCAATTTAGTAACTCATTAAGATGGACTCAAAATCTTACACATTATACAGATACCCTTTAAAGAATATATGCACAATTTGCCTAAGTTAAGTATGTATACATTTTATGCTAGTCTCAGGATAACTGCTAGCTAATTCAACAGGCTCATTTAAAAGGAATTATTTTATATTCATAATCTATTTCTAAAACAAATCGATTCTGTACTTTTGCTTCTGATTATTTGTAAGAGATTTCAGTTATAGCATAGTTGACTTTAGAGTTGGAAAATGCAGTTGAAATCAGAACATCTTGAAATCAAAATGCCATTGTTTCTGAGGATAAATGAACAAGATTTATATCTTGATTTATATTTTCAGAGAGAAAATTATTTCTCTCTTCCAAAGAGAGGAATAGAATTCCTTCCTCCAAAGTACAACATCCTAGGTGCATTTTTGAGAGCAATTAATATCATCCAACAAAAATCAAGAGCTGTGAAACATTAAGAATTCTCATTCAAGATTAGATTAGGTAAGGATTTTGGTAACTCTTAAATATATCATACCTCGATGTACCAAGTCTTTGATTTTGTGTTCTCTTCCCTAATAACACCTTCTCTGTTAAAAAGAATTAATTATTATAAAATGCATGAACAAGTGTAAAAGAGACAGTAAATAGACACCTAGATTGTTTCCCCAATGCAACCCAAATTTCAGCTGTAGCCAAACAATGTAAACTTCGATGAATCTATCTGATGGACAGGAAGTGTAACTAATAATTGTTCAACTTGAACTACCTGCAATGTTTTCAATATTGTTAAGTTTTTAAGAGGTATTTTCTTTCATGAATCTTTCTTTAACCATTTTTTGTTGAAGTATAGTTGATTTACAATGTTAGATTCAGGTGTACAGCAAATTTATCCCCCTCCCCCACTTTCCACTTTGGTAACCATAAATTTGATTCCTACTTCTGTGAGTCTATTTCTAAAGTTTTGTAAATAAGTTCATTTATTCATTTATTTTTAGATTCCACATGTAAGTGATAGCATATGATATTTGTCTTTCTCACTTCACTTAATATGATCGTCTCTAGGTCCACCCATGTTGCTGCAAATTGTATTATTTCATTCTTCTTTATGGCTAATTAGTAGTCCATTGTATATATACCACATCTTCTTTATGCAGTCATCTGTCAGTAGATCTTTTGTGAATCTTAATGTGTTGACTATAGTGCTGGATAGTCAGCACTAGAGTGAAAATTTAGTTAAGTTCAGTCTAGGTCATAACATTTTAAAACCAGCTTGTACAGTAAACTAAAGAAGTATAAATTTCCTTTGCTTAAAATTTAGGCTGTATTCTTTGGAGTGGAATCAAATAAAGGAAAGCTTTTGGGACCTGATCAGCAGAAGAGATCAATTGCTCTCTTGATTATAAATGTTACTGAATTTACTTGCAGAAGAATATTTTCATAATTTCAAATAAAAAGAAAAATCTGACTTGCTGAATGTTAGAAATACTGCAAACTATTTCTAACATTAAGAAATATGAGAACTGTTTAAAAGTTTCTAAATTATTGGAAAAGAGATCAAGATGGTGGAGTAGGGGAAAACAGAACCCACATTTCTCCATGAACACATCAGAAATACATCTATGCCTCATTGTAGTTTTGATTTGCATTTCTCTGATAAATAGCAATATTGAGCACTTTTTCATGTGCCCATTGGCCATCTGTATGTCTTCATTAGAAAATTGCTTGTTTAGGTCTTCTACCCATTTTTGGATTGGGTTTTTTTTTTTTTATTATTAAGTTGTATAAGCTGCTTATGTATTCTGGAAATGAAGCCTTTGTCAGTCACATCTTTTGCAAATATTTTCTCCCATTCTGTAGGTTGTTGTTATGTTTTGCTTATGGTTTCCTTTGCTGTGCAAAAACTTGTAAGTTTAATTAGGTCCTATTTGCTTATTTTTGCTTTTATTTCTATTGACTGGGTAGATTGCCCTAGGAGAACATTGCTAAGATATGTCAGAAAAATGTGTTCCCTATGTTTTCTTCTAGGAGGTTTATCATGTCTTATCTTATATTGAAGTCTTTAAGCCATTTTGAGTTTATTTTTATGTGTAGTGTAAGGGACTGTTCTAACTTCATTGATTTACATGCTGCTGTCCAGTTTTCCAACACCACTTGCTGAAGAGACTGCCTTTTCTCCATTGTATATTATTGCTCCTTTGTTGAAGATTAATTTACTGTATGTCTGTGGGTTTATTTCTTGGCTTTCTGTTCTGTTCCATTGATCCATATGTCTGTATTTATGCCAGTATCATGCTGTTTTGATTACTGTAGCTCTGTAGTATTGTCTGAAGTCTGAAAGGGTTATTCTTCCAGCTTTATTCTTTTTCTTCTGTATTGCTTTCACACTTCTGAATCTTTTGTGATTCCATATAAATTTTAGGAATATTTTTTCTAGTTCTGTGCAAAGGTAATTTTATAGGGGTCACATTAAATCCATAGATTGCCTTGGGCAGTATGGACATTTTAACAATATTGATTTTTCCAATCCAAGGGCATGGAATATCTTTCCATTTTGATAAATGCTGGAAAGGGTATGGAGAAAAGGGAACCCTCCTGCATTGCTGGAGGGAATGTAGTTTGGTGCAGCCAGTAAGGAAAACAGTATGGAGATTCCTCAAAAAGCTAAAATTAGACTTACCATATCATCTAGGATTCCCACTCCTGAGCATATATCTGGAGGGAACTCTAATTTGAAAAAAATACATGCACCTCAATGTTCATAGCAGCACTATATACAATAGCCAAGATATGGAAGTAACCTAAATGACCATCGATGGTTGAATAGATAAAAAAGTTGTGGTATATTTATACAATGGAATACTACTCAGCCATAAAAAGAATAAAATAATGCCATTTGTAGCAACAAGGATGGACCTAGAGATCATCATTCTAAGTGAAGTCAGCCAGAAAGAGAAAGAAAAATACTGTATATCACTCATATGTGGAGTCCAAAAAAAAAGAAAAAGAGAGGACACCAATGAACTCATCTACAAAACAGAAACAGACTCACAGCCATAGTAAACAGTCTTATGGTTACCAAGGGAAAGAGGGTAGGAAGGGATAAAGTTGGGAATTTGAGATTTGCAAATGTTAGCCACTATATATAAAAATAGTTTAAAATTTTTCTTCTGTATAGCACAGGGAATTATATTCAATATCTTATAACAGCCTTTAATGAAAAATAAGAAAATGAATATATGTATGTATATGCATGACTGGAACATTGTGCTGCACAGTAGAAATTGAAACATTGTAACTGAGTATACTTCAATAAAAAATACATCTATATTTGGAACAACTCTCACTGAAAACTAACCAGAAACTGGCAGAAAGACTACTGTGTAATCAAGAGAAATCTACATGGAATAGGGTAAGAGGGGAAAAAACATAAACAGGTTGGGACCTGTGCCACCTGGGAGGGGACTCAACGACTTGTGCAAAGATTAAAATACAAAAATTCTAAAATAAACAGGGATGTATTATACAACACAGAGAAATATAGCATTGTTTTATAACAACTTTAAATAAAGAATAGTCTATAAAAATACTGAATTGCTATGGTATACAGCAAAACTAAAATAACATCAATATAGTATCAATACAATAAATCAACTATCCTTCAATTAAAAAAAGTTTTTCTAAATTATTGCAAAATAATTAAGGGCTCATTCACCAATCATGCTCATTATATATATATAATATATATATATTATATATAATTTATATATTATATTATATTATATATATTATATATTATTTATATATTATACACATATTATATATAATTTATATATTATATTATATATAATTTATATATACATTATATGCATATAATATAATTTATACATTATTATTTATATGTATAGATTTCTTTGTAAATGAGACACTATAATATAGTTTTTGGTTGTATCCAAGTAAAACATAACTAAATAAGTCTTCTTAACATGTTCTTTGGTTCTCAGGTAAATATTTTCAAAGTTAAATTTTATAATAGTGTCATCCCCTCAGACACTGTCCCCCATCTGACATTAACCTCCCAGTCCCAAGAAAAATGGGTTCCTTGGTCATCTAATTTTGGGAAATAATTCATGCTCTATCATCCTCCTGGAGAGCTGAAAAATACTTAAATACTCTTAAAAAGTCTTGTAGTGAAGAAGCATCCTTAACTTTGTTAATCCCAATATTTTCTAAATTTATTACTCACAGAAATGAAAAGCAAGAACAATAGTAAACAAACATTTATGAGTATCCTAGGGAAATATGTTTCTGATGAAAATATTTTGGAAATGTGGAAATCATCATGCAGGTTGCAACTGCTAAAACAAGGGACATCAAAATAGGTATATTGCCCGATTTTCCCTCAAAGTTCTCTCCAGCAGGCCATCAAATTCATGAATTATGAAAATACTCCATTTTTATATTGTTATTTTTTTTAGATTTTTGTTCTAGATAATAAGTTTAAAACTTCCATAGACTATTTTTTGAAATCAGTAAGAATTTATTATGGAATCTCTTTGTCCCAGTTTATATTCTTTCTTTCTGCATCGGAGGTAAGAAAGTACTGTTTTCACTGCTTTTGGATGCAAAATTTGTACAGTAAAGGAAGAACGAGTCTGAGGCCAAATACTACAGTCTTATAATTTTCATAATGGTTACACTGAGAAGCTCACAAATCAAATCCACAATAAAAATTATATACATTTGACTCTAACCATTCAATTACGCTCTTTTAAAATACAAACCCCCCTGCAAATTTTGTAGTATTGATCTTATTTTTTTGTTTATTTGCTTTACAAAATGACACTATTGGGTGTTGGGGTTATTGGTGGTGCTTTTATTGTTTTAAGAATGTGTGCCCACTGAGAATTTGCATCCTGACTTTGCTGGAGGCTGCTTCTGCTCTCCAAGTCTCACCTTGCCAAGCTAGGAGATGCCAACTGAATCAAAATATTGTATATTTATCATTTATCAATATTCTGTTTATTGTTCTGAGTAATGATTACATGTTCATTCATTATAAGTAATTTTAAAATTGTATACATTTTTACATATTTGGGGAAAAAGAGGTTAAAAAGAATGTTAAATAGGAATTTAGTGGGGTTCACAGAGAGTGCACCTATAAACACTGTTTAATCCTATGCTAGTTTAAAAACAATGGAACATGGTTTTCCATGTTACCCAGTCTCTCTCAGCTGGGGAGGTGTTCAGTTAGGTCTAGAGTGTAACTCTAACCAGAAATTAAGTGTAACTGTTGCTTGCAACATTCTTTGTGTCATATTCTTGGGACTGTTGCCATATTTTATACAATATATGTAATATATATTGTATAATACATATATATGTAATATAATATTACACCTTGCATATGTCACATATGCTTTATCATATATCAGTATATTATTATATTCTATGTATATTAGTGTATACATATTAATCACCCAACAGAATGTTAAAAAGTAGTAAAAATTAATTAACTTCTTTTACCAACAACAATATGAATAGATTTTATAATTATAACATAGAGCGGAAAAAGCAAATTACATAAAATTACAAACAGTACAATATTATTTTATAAAACTCATACTAAGCAAAACTAGAAAATATACTGTACACACATTTATACACATACAAATATACATATATAAGCCTGCAAATTGATTAAAAAAATCTAAAGAATGAGTGCAAAATCCAGGCTAGTTGTTTACTTTGATTTAAAAAATAGTATGGAATAAACAGCACGCGGGTAGAAAGGCAAAGGTTTTGAGGGTATTCTATGTCTTGGATTAGACAGTAGGTTTACAGGATTTTGTTTTGTTTTTTTTTTTTTTGCTGCAGTGCTTCATAATTCATATATATGGAATGCATACAAATAAAGAAGTTTTGCTTGTATCAAATACTTCGTGTTGAAAGGTTTTTTTAAAAAACGAGTAAAACTAATATATTTCTCAGAGATAAAAACTATATAACAAGGAAGCTCTCCCATCCACCACTGGAGCTGTATCAAGTCACTTGCTGTCAGTCTCACTGAGCATCATACAGCAGAACAGATTCACCAGCGGCATCAGTATAGTTCCTAATGAAGGCATTTATCATTACGAAAGCAATGTTAAGTTCAGTGCCAAATTACTCATTTAATGGAAGATAAAATAGCACCATTTTACTTGATAGCGGCTGCCAGTGAGCTGAATTTAGACGATTTTAGACAAAACAGGCAGATAAGTCAGAAAGGCAAACGATGGCTTTATAACATAAAGAAGTCATGTTTTTGTAATAGTGGAAATCAACTGTAGCACAGCCTGTTACACAGAAATCAGATAGGCTTTTTTTTAATCCATTAAGTTACCAATTTACCTACCATAGAACAGTCTGTCCTATAAACTTTGAGTACAGTTGCTAACCAAAGGAGCATTTTTCCAAGTTTTCTATTGGAAGAGATTTCTTGGTCATTGACCTTTCCAGCAAAACACGCAGATGAAACAAAATCCTCCTAAGAAAATCCTTTAACAGGCCCGAACAAGTTAACCTCAAAATTAAATATTTAAAAATCAATTTGCTCTTACACAGACAGAAAGTCTTCGGGTAAACACTGAGTGCTTTCACACTGTTAGAGGAGTGTGTGCATCTAATTCTACACTGCAGTAATAATAATTGTTTGAAAAGGGTTCTTTTTCAGGGGATCAATACTCCCTGATCAACCTTGATGACCTTAATCTCAGTATACACTAATGGAAAAAGACAATAGGGAAATAATATTGGCTAATTTTTGTGAACATTTATTCAGGAATATCAAATGGGCAAAATATGGATAAATATTCCATGACAATAAACATTAGGGGAACCTAAATGGAAATAATATGGTACCACATTTCCTCTGATATTAGAAAAATGGTAACATAATATGTCCATGTGAGTCTGTTGAAACTGGTGATCTGTGCATTGCTGGTGGCTGTGTAACTTGGCACCATAATTTTGGAAAAAGTTTATGAGTCAAAATGTTCATAATTTAGTCTTTCTTAAGGAACTAATCCAAAATGTAAGTAAAGTGCAGTAACAGAGAAGTTCACCACATTTATGATTATAACATCAAAAAAGCAAAATAGAAAAGATCTAGATGAGCTAAAAGGAAGAAACAATTACATAAAATATAAGCTGTAGCATATCCACTCTCTGGAATATAATGAAAGTACTATGATAATAAAGCACTATGTAGAAACATAAATATTTATTGTAAGTACATTTTCAAAAATTACAAGATACAAAGTTTTGAGGAATTATATTTATAATTAGGTAAAATAAATATGTTAAAACAAATTGGCAGTAAGGCAAAAAACTAATAGTATTTGTGTAACTCGTATTTATTTTTTTCTTGTTATGACTCCCTTAATATTGTTGGATTATTTTTATGCAAATTCCTTAAAAACTTGTTGAAAATGAATTACAAATATATTCCACACAGGACAAGCTTTAATAAGATGCCCGTTTATTGCATCAAATTAAAAATTACGCTGTTCCCTAATATCCTGTCCCTTAAAGAATATTCATTTGTGGGTCACTGCATTTTACCAAAAGCATTGAAAAATATAATTAAATGTATTTTCTTGATTTAAATCAGTGACTAAAATGAAATATTGATAGTTAATACTATATTCATAAAGGAAATTTGAGTCATAGGCTAATAACAAGGCCAGCAAAGGGGGACGGCAACCACACGACGTGGAAGGGACTTTCTGAGAGAGCTGTGTCATGAAAATGAGCGGGTGGGCCTTTGTCATCAATGCGGCAATTTTGCAAGAGCTTGTCCTTAGCTCTCAAAGGCAGGGATTGGAATTCTTGCTCATCTTTGTCGTCACAGCTCCTGGAGGAATGACTGAAATAGAGTAAACATTCATAAATATTGTATGAGTACATGTATATACAAATAGCTGAAAACTAAGTGCGTAATAAAAAGCCTCTTTTTTCCCCCAGATTTTTGGATGTAATGGATCAGTATACTTTCAGCAACAAACATTTCCTGTTTGCCTGTTGTCCCAGTGGAATTACGAATTGAGCCTTCTTTCTCTCGTGAATGTGTCCTCAGTTGGTGACAGATTATATCTGACCTCAAGCCTATCTGGTGACAGGAAGTGAGGCACAAAAGGAAACTTCGATAGACCGTGAACTCTCTGTGCAGTTCTGTCTTACCTCAGGGAGGAGCCTGAGGGAAAACTAACGTCATAAAGCAAAGGGGCAGCACACTACATTTGTCTTTAGAAAGTTCTAGAGCCAGCACTAAACATGGACTGGAGTGAGGAGCAAGTTGTCTCAGGGATTCTAGCTGAGGTGATAATCCACTTACCTATTTAGGGCTTTCAGGGCTTTGGGTTACAGAGAAGGTACCATGTTTCAGTAGGTTACTTTTTGCCCTACAATTCATAGATTTTCCACAAAAATTCGAGTAGGCCCTGACTGAAAGTTTCTGGGTTTTTTTACTGATGACAGTTAACAGTACATATTTTTAAATGCTTGCTTTTAAAAATTATTTTTCAGAAGTTCTATATATGTTCAACATGATTCTTTTACATATAAAATTGTGACTTTGGAAGCTTTCCATCACGTAAGAAAAGCTTTGATTCTAATTACTTCTCTCATTCATTTCATCACATAGAACTAGATTTATGAGCTAAATGAGGAGAGATAGTGAAAACATAATCAGGAACTTCATGAGGGGGAGGGTATAGCTCAATTGGTAGAGCGCATGCTTAGCATGCACAAGGTCTTGGGCTCAATCCCCAGTGCTTCCTCTAAAAATAAATAAATAAACCTAATTACCTCCCTCCCCCACCTAAAAAATAAAAAAAAAAATTTAAAAACAATAACAAAATTCGTAAAAATAAACTTTCGTAAGAGGGCAACCATGGTTAACACTTCTCTCAGCAAAAGTAAAATTCTGACTGATATTTTACAAGTCGAGGAATAAGTAAAATCAAATACTAAGTAAGCCCTTAAGTAGAAAAGTTCATTTGGCTCCATTGTAAAATTCCTTTGGTAAATCAGTTTAATCTGGGCCATTCTTGAATAGAACTCTTGCAAATAGGAGAAGCTACCTACAGGTATGTAAGACTATTTCCTGTGAAATAAATCGGACTAAATCAAAATTACTCATTATACATACACATGCAGATATAAAACATAGGAAGAAGAAACACTAGGTCAAAATTGAACCTTTCCAAACATGTGGACTATTTATTATTCATGTTACTTATGTGAGCCGTATATATACATACACACATATATAAACATATATATGTGTGCATGCATGTATGTGGACACACCATTTTATATTTCATTGTACAATATGGCTCAAAAGAAGCTACATTATGCATGCAGACTTCCATGTTGCATCACATAGAAAGAAAATCTGGAACATATGCTTAGAAACTTTAAATAATCCACATACTTCCAGAAAGCATTTTAAAGTTTGCAGCAAAGTAACCACCTTTGTAATTAAGCATCGTGGGAGAAAGCCATTTCCAAGTCTTACCACAGTGCAATTTTTCCGTTTAAAGGAAGTGCTGAACAGCAGGGTGTAACTCTTTCCACTGCCTCCTAGAATGAAACAGCTGGGGTGGGGGCAGGAGACCCAGGAGAACCCTCCCAATATGTTTAGACCTCAAGGCTGCCCAGCACAAAATAGAATGGAAATGGTAACGTTGTGATGCCTTTTTTTTTCCTCCTTAGATTTCCAAATGAAACCAAGTGCATGTTTAACTCAATGAAGAAAGGAAGCAAGGGCACCCTAAAGTAACGTAACATACGTTAGTGCAGAATTTCACTCCAAGGTGTAATTTTAATTTAAGTTTAATGGCTCCACCATGCATTCCTTTGTCCCTGCTGTGCATAATGGCATTGGAAGAGAACATGTACATAGTACTGCCGGCTTTGGCAATTTCCTAAATTAGCAGCATTACATGGCTGCCTGCTCTGCAGCGAAGTAAGTGTTAATTTTAGTGGTTTAGTATTCTCTTAGGATGGGGTCTTCTTCGTGAGAAACTAGTATTTACTCTCCTCTTTCATCTGTAGATCCCTGAATACTTTTTCCTCCCAGGAACCTAGACTTAATAGACTACAAAAAAAGATTAGAATCTTTTTGTCTCTATTACAAAACAGATAAACAATTTAAGAAAACATGCATACAGACAAAACAAAGCAAAAGCCAAAAAAAAAAATTGAGGGAGACAAAACCCAAAAAGGAATATTGTTTCCAATGTTTCATTAAGTGAATATCTTTTGAGCAGAAACTCTCAACCCGGCACCACACCACACTAATTTTAAAACATCTTGTCTGATCACTGCTCACAAAGAACTTATTTATGTAAATTCTCCGTTGGGTAGTTGAAAGGAATTATATCCAAAGAATTTTCCTATTTCTCTGAAATTAGTGTTTCCTCAGTCTTTGGAACTAAGACACTGATCAACATTCAATGGAATCTTTTGCAAACTTTGGTTGCAAAGTAATTTTTGTCTAATTTAAGTCAACCAAAATTTTGCGATTGTACATATAAGTTCTTAGCAAAGTTGCTGGTTCCTAGGAGTTAATAAATAAATAAATAAATAAATAATATATATATATATATATATATACATACATATATATATATGTATATATATCTGCAACAATTGCTTTTCTTTTGTCAACTAGAAAAAGAAAAAAGATTAAAGTCTTGGAATGAAATCTAGGAGTCACTCCAGCTATTCCTATAATTGAAGTTAAGTAAGCAACTACTTTTTAAAAACAACTGTATGTGTTTCACAAGCACACAGATGTCTATAAAGAGGATCACAACCTCAGATGCTCATACAACCAAGTCCATAACCTGTGAAGAAGTGGGAAAGCACTGAAGGAGAGTTGCAGGGCACATGTGATCTGCCTGGAGAGGAGCTCCTGATTGTCTTCAGGAGATCGTGGCTGTGGCAGGCAGAATAAAGATGTCCGTATCCTGATTCCCAGAACCTCTGAATATGTTTTACTGTATATCAAAAGACGATTAAAGTAGTAGATGGAAGTTGGTTCATCATTGACTAATCTTAAAAGAAGGAGGTTACCCTGAACTGTATGGGGTAGGCCCCATGTAATCCAAGGTTCCTTGAAGGTGGAAGAGACAGACAGAATAGGCGGTATGACAGTGATGCATTGGGATTTGGACTCCACTGGCCGTGACTGGCTTTGAAGGTGCAAAATTTGGGCAAGGAATGCCAGCAGTCTCTAGAAGTTAGACAAGGCAAAAACACGGATTCTCCCTTAAAGTCCATAGGACCTCACATTTTATTTAAATTGATCATAAAATACCTCCAGATACAGCAAAAATGTACATAAGTCTTCCAACCAATCTTTCCATATTAATAATATACTGCACATCCTGTAAGTGATGATAAGAACTGTAGTTAGGGTATCCATGAGCAATTGATGGATGTGATTGGTTCACTTTTAAATTCTCTTCTTAATACTGTATATGTTGTTCAAATATTGCACACTGATCATTATGGTAGATGCCTAGCATGCAATGCATGATGAAGCACAGACCAATGAGATGCAAGCAAAAGGGATACAGAAATCCATTAAAATTATGATCTTGAGGCAAAAATCTGTGAGATAAAAGTAGAGCCTCTTGCCTCTTTCAGCCCTGATTCAATACTTTTGATGGTTTATTTTATGTGTCAACGGGGCTGAGTATGGTGCCCAGATATTTTGTGAAACATTGTTCTGGATAGTTCTGATATTTCTTGTTTTTTGGGTAAAATTAACATTTAAACTGGTAAACTGAGTAAAGCAGATTGTGCTCCGTAGTATGGGTGGGCCTCATCCAGTCATCGAAGTTCTTACAAGTACAAAGACTGGTCCTTCCCTGGGCAAGAAAGATTTCTGCCAGTGCACAGACTTCAGTTTGAATTGTAGCATCATCTCCTCCCTGGGCTTCCAGCTTGTGGCCTGCCCTGAAAATTTTGGACTTGCCCACCTTCATAATCCTATGAGCCCAATTCCTTAATGTAAATCTCTTTCTGTATACACATACTTCCTCTTGGTTCTGTGTCTCTGGAAAATGCTGGCTAACATAATACTCAACAAAAATGCTTACCCATATTACTTTAAGAACATGAATATGAAGCTTGCCCATCTGAAGACTTACTACTTGATTAATCTGTATCAGTGCCCCCTTCATTCCTGGCACTTTTCATACACACATCCCTACCCGTACGATCGCACCTTGCCCATCTCCTGTTTACAAGAGCTCCCATTCAGAGGGGAGGGCTAGAGTGAATAATGACTATAGAATTTTAAGATCTACTTCCTCCTTATCTACCTTCTACTTACATCCACTACAGCCTTGCTTGTGAAGCTTCTGATTTTGCTTAAAGGGAAAGCCTTCTTTCACTTCTGAAATTTCAATTTTAAAGTGTACATAATAAATTTTAGTTTTCCACATGTGCATGACAGTTCCATTCTGCTAGAATAGTGTAATGTGTGCTTCTAGTTCATCCTTTGTGCATGACACCCAGTGGGATTTGGGGTTTTATTCTGGAAATTCAAGTCCTTCGTATCTAGGAAATTACCTGGTATATTTCCATGGGTAATTTCCTTTCTTCCATGCTTTTCTGAGTGTCCTCCCTCAGCATCGACTATATTTAAGATGCCAAAGAAGAACATTATACTGAACTTCATGGTTTGATCTTCTAAGCCTCTAATCTTTTCTCCTTATTTACTATCTTTTTGTCTCTTTGCTCTGTTTTTCAAAGATTTTTCACAGCATTGTCTTCTAATATTTCTATTGAATTTTCCATTCTACTTAATTTTTAAAATGTTTTCAGTTTAACTGTTGTTGTTCTCTCGTATTTGGAGAATCTTTTCATTATTTTATAGATTCAATATCTTCATATCTTTTGAGAATTATAATAGTAGTTTTATTTTCAGTTTTCCTCAAAGTTATTCTTTCTCTAAGTTCTTCCTTTATCTTTTTGTTTTTTCACTATCTGTACCTTAAAATAATAAGAGTATTCACTGTTGGCATGGATATAATGCTTACCAAGAACTTCTTTCCTCTTTGCTCACATGTATTACACAACGCTATGAGGTAGCACATTACTAATCTTCATTTCAGAGATAAGGGAAATTAGGTGCATTGCCCAAGGTACCCATAGAATAATAAATTTATGATTTTAAATCCAGGCAGTGGATATCTGAAATCTAGAATTTGAACCATTATAACCTTTTATCTCAGCTGAAAGATAATATATAGTGTGTACTGTGGAAGGAAAGAGTAATTACAATTCTGTTCGGAAGCTCTGGCTATGCAGGTGGGAGCTGTCAGTTTGAGCTTAGCTATAGGATCACCTGAGGGGCTATTTGTTAGTGAACCCAAATTCCATTATCTTAGGGTCTTTCCCCTTTGTCTGGAAAACTCTAATATCTTGCCTCAGCTGTAGGGCTCTGGTTGTATCAGCGTTCTGGGAGCTGAGAGGGCAAAGGAAGTTGGGGTAAGTTCGGCATTTAGCATTCAGTTGGCAAAATCAAGGGCCTCTTTGATGGAAGTCATCAGGCAAAGTCTGAGACTTGGGTGGTGAAGCAAAAGTAAGTGATCTTATGTGCCATTTCTTTGTTCCCTTCTTACCAAGAGCCTCTTTCAAAATTTCCCCCTTGCCTACGGTGTCCTCAGCTCATCCTGATGTGCTTCGGCCTCACAGCTCTTTTGACATTGTCCTCCTCAAGGTCATTAGGAGATCTATTCGACCAATGTCGGTGGTACCTTTCCTCCTTTCAACTTTCTCTGCTTGCAGCCACTTTTGACAACTGCAAATTCCTTCTTTCTTGAAATATCCTTTTTTTCCCTTTCATTCTATATTTTCCTATTTACAAAACCTTATGTACTTTTATTTTTCATTTTTTGTATTTTTTGATGTTTTGATACCTTAGGCCCTTGCTGATCTTGGACAGCCTGCCCCTTTCCAGGGCTACCTGATTCCTAAAGACAGCAAATGATGCCCCTGTGAGTGTGTCTTTTATGAACTAATCAGTTCAAAGCCCGTATCCCCAGCCACCTGCTTTATCAGGCTCTCACAGGGCTCCCAATCCCAAAGCCAATACTCCTCTGGCCTGATGAGCCCAGGGTCAGGTACCAGACAACTAAGGACAACTCCTACACCCTAGAGCTTGCCAAATTATTCAAACTAGCCATAGTTAAATCTTCCTTCCTACAAAAGCCATGTTCTCTGGCTCACCTATTCCCCCACTTTTTCTCCCTCCTGAATAAACTTGGTGCTTCCCTCCCAGTGTGGTTCTGCATGGCTGCTGTGCCCCATGTTTCTAGTGATCTTTGAGGATAAAGACTTCCTACAGGACAGTCATTTATGTGTTTGCATGTCTTATCATCTCTGATTAAAACAAATCCCAGGTACATGTTAAAACACTAAGTCTTCAGATTTCCCTTTTATAAGGTTCTAACCATCTGCTCAAGAAGCAAAGGTCAGCATGACCTCAGTATTGCTCCTGAAATGTTATCTTTTCTCCTTCAGCTAGGGAGTTCCATTTATATCTGTCTCCACTCTAGGCTTCTCCAAATATGTATCTCCATTCTAGATTTTTGTCCCAGAGCTCCATGTCCAATTATTTAACTAACAATTCTGTTTGTAGGTCTAATAGGAATTCAAAATATAACATGGCTGAAATAAAATTCTTAATTTTCCCCAAATTGTATTCTTCTTACAAAGTTTCCTTAGGAAATTTTATCCTGATATACTCAGTGGGTCAAACCAAAACCCTTCCATTATTACAGAACATTTTCCTTTTCTTATCTCTCACTCTTTCCCATCTTCACTGCCACCACTCTAGGCTAATATCATGGCTTATCTAAACTGCTTCAAGTAGCAACCAGAGTAATCTTGTAATTCAAGTCACTGAACTGTCCAGCTCCTAACTGTGTATGGTACACTGAAGACAAGAAGGCCAACCCAAGTTGTGCTCCAATGCCTTCTAGGATTTTTGCTATCTAGTCCCTGCCTACCACACTCTCTCTCTAATATATACAGACTGAGTTCTTGCCACACAGGCTTCCTTGCTGCTGCACACTCCAGAGTAGCCAAGATCTTTGCATAGGATGATTCTTCTGTTTAATTATTTCCTATAAAATTGTATGTAGCTTTTTCCCCCCTAGTCAGGCACTTCTTATCTTAATATAAGCCATTCAAAAGTTTCTTGTCTTACCATTTTTTTCTTTATATCTCATTATTTTCAGAAATTATTTTACTCGTTTTACTTGACAGGTGTCCATGGAACCTAATATAATGTAAGTCAGTTATGAACTAAGACTTTGTTTTAACTTTTGTATCTCCAGCATGTAGAATAGTGATTGTTGCATAGCAGGTCCTGAATATATTTTTGAAGACTGAATGAATAAACTGTAAATACAGCTACCTAGTTTCAAATGCAGCCAGATTTCAATAAATTTAAGCCTTGAATCATGTATGCATGTTGGTCTCGTATTTGTTGAGACTGAAGCATCTTTTTTAACGCCTGTGCTTTGTTTAATGATTTTAGTATACTGGCATTTCCTGACATTTGAAAATTCCTTTTCAAGTTCCTCAAATTTATTCAGTCCTGAAACAGAAAGCCCCATGTATTTACTTTATGATTCTATGATTCCTTTCTTATTCACTGACTATATTTCTCCCATCCAGGCTTGTGTTTTGAATATGACAGTTTTAGAGAGGTAGTAGATATTTTAGAAAATTTGAATAAGCATTGGTGGATATTTATAACACATCCATGAATGTTCCAAACAAATGAGTATAGAAAGCAGGATATGAGTGCAAAAAGTTTTAACAGTGGTCTTTCAAATTCTAATCTTTCTAATTGATGCTTTCCTCCAGTTTTGGTACAGGAGGAATGATATTGAATGATATTTTGCATTATCTCAAAGGCAGTTTTCTTCCTAAAAGCATTTGGGGCTGCAGAATGAAAATTGAATAATCACTATTTGTAGTGCCATAAAACCAATATGCATATATAATTAACCCTGTATTTAAAAGGGTGAGCATGAATTTGATTGTATAGTAAAGATTCAACTTATCAAACCTCCAAATATATAGACAGATAAGGGGAGGGGAAGAGCTATTCTGCAGTATAGCAAGGTTTAGGGGACAAAAAACATTTTGGGAAATTAGACTCCTTATCTAATTTGCTTTGCAATTTGAAATCCAAGTGCTACCTGGTGGTCACATAAGAGGTAATAAAGCAGATACAATTTACACTAAAAGCCCCCAATCTTCACTTTTATGTTTGTGTGTGTGTGTGTGTGTGTGTTTAAAAAATGATGGCATTCATAATTTTGCTTATTGTTTAATTGCCATTTACGCAATACAAATACAGATACAGAACACTTGGTGCATAGAAAAAGGAGCATGGTAAAAATATTTTAATTATATCACTCTCTCTGTTTTGCTATCCATCCTAACAACTTTTATTGTTTACCCATAGGAAATAAAAAGGCTGAAAACTCAAGAAGAGTATCTATGTGCAAGCTACCTTATGCAGCATTTTCTAAATGTTGAACCACAACTTTATATTCTTTCTAAGATGGTCAAATTCTGAAGAGTTATGGTTCTGAAAAGGGCAGCCATATGCCTCTGGGCTTAAAATACACTTTAGGTTTAGAGGAGGTGGAAAATTAATTGTGAACACTTACATAGCACTTACAGTGTGATTGTCACTATTTTAAAGACTTTCATTCATTGCTCTGATTAATCCTGTCAATTGCCTAATGGTGTAGGCACTTTAATGAACCCATTTTACAGATAAGAAAACTGAGGCCCCAAAGGGATTAAAAAGTTGCATAAGACACACAGTGAATGCACCTTAGAGACAGGTTTATGGACCCCAACAATCTAGAGCTAACGCCAGGCTCTAAACCACTACGCTGTGGTTGCTCTAAGTTCTGCTCCTTCCTTCTTTCCCTCCTTCCCTGTTTCACTCATTCATTCTCTTTGTTTATCAAATCTAAAGTTTCATCTGAAAAAAAGGATCTGTGAAAATTTTCCCACTCATTGACAGATCTAGAAATAAGCAGATTCTAGTAAACCCAGCTATAGAATTAATTATCTAATGCAATAGCTTCACTTATTGATAATTGTATTTTACCAGAGAAAACCTAGGAAAAGATCATTTCTAATATTTTTTAATTAAATGCATTTAGCAATCTGATTGTGTATATATTTTTGTTAAGAGGATTCTTTTGACTATGCTCCCCAAATCAAAGCATTTAGACACCTGCCTTCTATAAATCTATTTGCTCTCTGTAGTTTATTGATTATTATTTTATTGAATCTTCCACTCATTGTTTTACTCATTCAGTAAATAGTTTTCAACATCCACCATGTAACACTGCAGACACTTCTCTGAGACACGAAGGTGGGCAAAACTAGGTATGTTCAGGTATGTTCCCCATACTCACATTACCTACAGTATTTTGTGGAAGACTGATAATCCAGTCACTGCTGAAATAAGGGTAAAATCCCAATGTGATACAGAAAGGGAGAAGGACCTTAAGCTATAAGGATTTTTAAGTGGAGGATTCACATTTGTTTGAAAGATGGAAAAAAGCATCTCTGTGCAAGTGGCCATTGCAGTGATATCTGAGAGACAAATAGGAGTTCACCGTCTATCTACCATCCACATATTGTTTGCATGGTATCAGCTCCTAAGGAGAAATAACTTAATTTGAAATAATTATCTCAGTGTACTGCTCTTTCCAGTTGGTCCGTTGGTGTTTGCCTCTTAATGATGATATCAAAACTTGGATTAATTATCTAGGAGAGCTCATCACTGATTTTTCCCCTAAAGCTGATGCACTGATGTTCCATTTAGGAAATAACTGTCTGGATATATCAGGGGCCAGTCTACTGGATCTGAAAGGTTGAAACCTCTCCAGGAGACCTGAGGATAAATACTGAATTTGGGATCTCAGAACCAGTGAGACTCAGTGGCACTCAGGTCCATATAGATATGTGATGAAAGAGACGACAATTGTAGGACTGTACCTGCCATTTTTGTGTTATGCTATTTGCTGAAGTTGCAAGCATCACTGCTGAATGAAAGTGGCAGATAGGGTCACAGAGCAAGCCTCCGGGTCCTCCCAATTCTCCTTACCCAAGTCTTGTGGACCTGGTGTATCTCCCACAACATACAGAGAATTAAAATGCTGCAACCCAAAGAAACAAGTGCAGTATTTATCAGGGACACTATAGTTTTGAGACAAAAGCTTTACCCATTGCACTATGAGTTAGTGTTATAAAAACTGACTGTATATTTTCCAGAAGTTAGACCATTACAGTTCAGAGAGTCTATTAGTCTTTTTTTCTTACAGATAAGACATTTACTTGCAAAACAATTCCCCAAGGGCCTTTTGTATGACATTTTAAGTTTTAAAGAAATAAACTGAAGATATCTTTTGACTATTAGTCATTAGTCAGAAGCTCTCCTCATCAAAGCTTTTCCTCTCTCCCCTTCCCCCCTCTCCTTTTCTTCTTTCTTTCCTTCCTTCCTCCATTCCTCCCTCCCTCTCTCCCTCCTCTCCCTCCCTCTCACTCACTCTCCTAAATGTTCATTCTTGAGTATAACTTTTACCCTGGCTACAGTTTTTCCCTTAATGTCTTTGATTTAGTCTCAGTGAACTAATTACATTTGTCAAATTGTTAAAATTCAAATACAAAACTAGCAAAATTCTGGCCTCGAAGTCACAGCTCATTCAAGGAGGTCACACAGATTTTTATTTCTGTTCCAAAGCATCAAAATACCATCCAGCAGTCACAATAAGAAGATATTTATTCCACTGTATCGAGTGCAACAATGTTATCCTCAGTACCTTAATCATGTACAAAGGTGTAGGACCTAAATTTAGAAAATGGACAGCAAACCAAACAAAAAACCCTTAACAATCTCACCCCTCCTTGCTTTCAGTCCTTCTCGCCTGGCCAATTCTGATTATCCTTAATGTCTTGGTTTATGCATCGCTTGCTTGGAGATGCTTCCTTGGCAGCCCCAGCTCCCCTCCAGCCCAAACTTCTGTATAAGACCTCCCATCATCTGCTTTCCCAGCATCTTCTACTTCTCTTCTGCAGCATCCACTATACTTTTAATTACTTCCTTGGTGTATGTATTTCCTACTAGACTGAAAATTCTGTAATGGCCTGGCCTCTGGCTGATAGGTACTCATTGCCCTCTCCTTATACCTAATTTAGTGCCTCTTGATATAGTAAGTGCTCCAGAGTGCTTGGCCGAATAGACAGGTAGATAAATGAGTGAGTTGACGTGGACCCTGGAAAAATTCTGAATTCACTGAGTTTTGCCTTCTGTTTCCACTCAATATTTTTTTGTCAGTTCTTCTAATAATTGGTGCCAGATGTCAGCTTTTACTTATGCCGAGGACTCTCAATGATTTTTTTCCCCTTTTTTGAAACTTGCTTTTTTGGAACTGAAAGTTTATTTCTACAAAATTTTTTATGATAGCTGATAGTATACATAGATTTCCCTCATATTAATAAAAGGGTCACTGTCTTGCGGGAAAAAACAGGAGTGATGGAGTTTAAGGAAAAAAGCAAAAGAGGCTGGCCGACTTGGAGCACTTGCCAAATCTAGCCAGACAGTAGTTTTTGTTAAGGATGTTTTATTGTAACATAGCCATGGCCATTTGTGTATTTGCTGCTGTTATGACAGCTTTCACACTATGATAGCCTAGTTAAGGAGTCTCTACAGAGTCTCTAATATTTGCTGACTATTTACAGAAAAGAGTTTGCTGACACCTGATAGAAGTTGAGAGATTGGTTTGTTTTAGTTAGACTTTTAAAAAAATCCCTTGATTCATACCATTTAAGTGACTCCCCACCTTCATGCAGAAAAGATTGGCTTTGAGTGGCAGAAAAAAAATATTAGCCCTTGCTCCTCAGCTTTCAGAGAGTCAAAAAAAGTCAACAGCAGCAGGGAAGGACAAACTGTGATATTTCACAATCTTCCATGGAGCTGAAAATTAGGAGACAGTGAAAATTTTATGATAGAACTGAAAGGGGAATGCTGCAAATCAAATTTAGGATTTTCAGGTAGACTATAAACAGTTCCAGTAAATACCAAAAGGGGTTCTGTAGTGTGGAGTGGAATGAAATAAATATGCCTTCAAGAGATTGGCCAGAATAACGTGCACTCTTTTCTTCACTCAGGATATACGTCCTGTAATGAAGAATCCCCAGGATGGTTTGAGCTGGGTGTACCACTGAGTGACTTCCTATCACCAATAAGCTCATTAGGAAGCCTCCTCATCCTTCCTGAACTTACATCCCTTTGGGTAGAAGCAGGGAGCGGGGAGTAAGAGGTCCATGCCTCTCCTCCATCTATATTCAAAAGTTGTTTTAAATGTACCAATTTTTTCTGACAGGTCAGACTCAAAGCTGTTTAAAAAATAATCTAGTATCTTTTCCATCTGAAAAGGGTGCCTGCTGTTTCTTTGCAGGGCAGGTAAGAGAACCTCATGGCTCCTTCTCATTTTGGTGGTCCGTCCAGTCCTAGAAGCTGCTATCAGCTGCTTGCTTTGTGTTGCTTTGACTACACGTGATCCTTATTTTGGTAAGTTTGAAGTCTTTTATGCCTCTGACCTGTTTGCATCTTACACTGTAGGACCAACTAAGATGCAGTTTGCTCTACATGCATCTTGGGTCTCTTCGTTTCGTCAACTCCGACTATAAAGAGAAGTTTTCCAGCTTGTAGTCATGTGAACTTTGCAAGCTGTGCTTTAAATATAACAATTTATTTAAGAGAATATTAGAAAATAAAAATGATCATGATTTGTAGCTCAGGAAGGTCTAATCCTACCTTCACTGCGTGGTCCATCTTACCCTGGCCCCCAGCTGTAGGATAAACTCAGGAATAACTCGAGTGCCTTGGTCCACATGGTATGCGGTTGCTTCTGTGAGCACACTGGATGAATTTAGGATTCAAGTGTGTGAAACGGTACACTCCAAACAAATAAAAACAAATAAAAGCTCAGATGCCAGTGGATCTTTTTTTTTTTTTTTCTGATACTTAAATGGAAAACTCCGCTCCAAAAATAATTACTCTAGACTAAGAAATATAAGACATGGGAAAGTGATGGGCTAGAAGGGAGAGGATAAGTTTAACCTGACATGAGAAACAGAGAAACCTGATGACCCACAAAACAGATACAAATTTAATCTTATACCTAATGGGGGAAAAATATATGCAGATGAACGTGAGTACACATCAGTATAACAATGATATTCAGGAATGTGGAGTATCAGGTGATTTTTAAATTTACTTGCCCAATTCAGACATAGATGCTGTTGAGATAGTGAGAGAAAAGAGAAGGTGGAAGAGTGATTAAAAAAGGAAAAAAGTACATCGAGGTTAGAAAGTCTTAAAGTCAATATTTAGACATTAAAATATGTTATCTGAGGACAGATTAGACAATAAAATCTCTGACACCAGTCACCATAGGCATGTGATTATGACCCATAATCATAATTCACGCCTCAGGATGCCTTTTTAAAGAGCAGTTTGGAAGAATGCACTGTAACTGAAAGACAGTTGTACACATAATTCAGGGAATGATGAGGGAATAAACATATACAGCTTGCATAGCTGAGACCAAAAGTCCAAGTGCATTATTGTGAATGATGTTAAATTTATTTGATTTCATTCTTATTACAGAAGTAACAAATTGTATAGCAAAATGAGAAAATTATATATAGAAGTATATGTATCAAATTGACTATACAAAAACAATCATTGTTTAAACAATTACCCATTTTTTTTTTTCTGGCAGAGGAGTAGTGATATAGTAAACATGATGACTCACTTCAAAAGCTGAGATATAAAATGGAGTTACATTTTCAAGGTCGCCTTTTATTGACAGATTACCTTCATCCCCCAAAGTGCATAAATTATAAATACATAAATCAAAGTCCACAGAGTGAATACACCTGGATAACTAGCATCCTGATCAAAAGGTAGAGTGTCTCCAGCACTCTACATGTCCTTTCACGCCCCTTCACATAAGCTACCCCCCTGCCCAAAGAACTGCTCTCCTGAAGCCTGTAATTACACATTGACTTTGCTTACTTATGAAATGTGACTGAAATCATACAGCAGATATTTTTGTTTGGTTTCCTTCACCTAACTTTGTTTGTGGAATTCATCTATATCACTGCATGTATGTATATTCCAGACACTTCCATTGTCTGAAAGTATTTTATTATATAATTTAACCTATTTGATTTATCCTTTTTAAAGTTGATAGACATTTCGATGGTTTCCAAGTCGGGGCAGTTATGATAGTGTTGCTATGGACAAGCTTGTTCGTATCTCTCAGTGCACATATGAATATATTTCTGTTGAAAGAATGACTGGGTGCATATATTCTCCTTTGGTAGAGGCTGTCAATCTGTTTTTCCCAAGTGGTTGTAAAAATTTATACATCAACCAGTGTAAGAGAGTTCTAGCTGCTCCAAGTCCTTGATAATATTTGTTGGTGTCAGTTTAAAATAATGTATATTTCTGATGAGATTGTGAAGTATGTTATTGTGGTTTTAATTTTCACTTTCTTCATGAATAGTGTCCCGCAGCTATTGATTTGATCACCTTTTCCATGTGTTTATTGTAAAATTTAAATCTTTTTTCTTTGTAAAATCACTCTTATAGTCTGTGACATTTTCAAAAGTTTATCTTTCCCTCATTGATTTGCAGTAGGCCTTTATTTATTGATATGCAGTCTTTCACACATATCTGTTTGTCCAGATAGATAAATCTTGACATATTGAGTATATCTTCTCTCCATGGAGACTGTTATCCACTGACAAACAAAAATTTCTTAATTTAAATGAAAGCAAATGTATCCATGGTTTCCTTTAGAGTCGGTGTTTTTTTCTCCTGTTCAATAACTCTTTGCTTACCCCAAGTTCTCCTATATAAGTTAATTCCAAAAACTTATTATGTAAACCTGACCTTTCAGATTTAGATTTGCACTTTTCTTGGAATTTGAATGTTTTTTGAAGAATGGCTCAAGAATTCTGTTTCCTCTAAGCATTTCTGTAAGACTTGCCACAATTTATTGAAATTATCATACTCTACTTGTTGGATAACAGTCTTGCATTTGTCATAAATCAAGTGGTAATATATATTTGGGGCTGTTTTTAAATTCTCCAGTACATAATAGGCATTTTTTTAAAAAAGGTCAGAGATTGTTTTAGACACTGTGGATCATATGGCAGCCATAAACAGCATGTAAATAAGTGGCGATGGCTGTGTTCCAATAAAACTTTATACAAAGAGCCGATTCACAGGTCAAGGTTTGCCAACAATTGCTCTAGTCACCTCCACTGACCTACATGTCTGTCCTTACACAATACCAGCCTTTATGACTCACTGGTGAGTATCTACATATGTGTATACATGTAATACATACAGCATATGTTATACCACAGATGATAAATTAGCTCATTTTTTATTTGCTTGAAAATATTTTTATTTAGCCTTCATTGTGAAAAATATTTTTCTGGGTTAGTTTTTTGTTTCTTGTTTTTGTGGTTGATTTGTTTTGTTTTAGCCCTTTAAGGATATCATATCATTTTTTTTTTCTGGTTGTAAACATTTTGGCTTAAAAGTCAACTGTCAATACAGAATAGATTAGCAACAAGGTTCTACTGTATAGCACAGGGAACGATATTCAGTAACTTATAATAACCCATAATGAAAATGAAAATATATGTATGTATAACCAAATCACTATGCTGTACCCCAGAAATTAACACAACATTGTAAATCAACTAAAACTTCGATTAAAAAAACAATCAACTGTCAGTGTTGTTGCTTCTCTGAAGGTAATGTATCCTTTCTTTCCTGTATTAGCCTTCACTTTCTTTCTTCCTTTCTTTGCCCTTTCTAATTTTTATTTTTATTTTTTTTATGATATGCTTGGATGCTTGGATGTGATTTAAATTTCATTCTTCAAGGTTAAGTCATAGAATTTTTAAAATTTGTGGCTTAATGTTTTCCATTAGTTTGGAAGTCTTCATCAATATATTTTCAATTATTATTTCTGTTTTCTGAACATCAATTATACATATGGTAGAAATTTTTATCAGATCTTATTTGGCTCTGATGTTTATTTTGATACATTTATTTCACTTTCCCTAATTCAGTGCAGATAATTTCTCCTGACTTACTAATTAAAGTTCTATTTAAACATTCTATTAATTTCTTAACTTCACTTATATTTTTTAGTTCTAGTACTTTCATCGAATTCTTTATGAATTCAATTTTTTTAGGTATAGTTTTTTCTTTTTCTTTTTTAAATTTTATTTTATTGAGTTATAGTCATTTTACAATGTTGTGTCAAATTCCAGTGTAGAGCACAATTTTTCAGTTATACATGAACATACATATATTCATTATCACATTTTTTTTCACCGTGAGGTACCACAAGATCTTGTATATATTTCCCTGTGCTATACAGTATAATCTTGTTTATCTATTCTATATATACCTTTCAGTATATGCAATCTTTTCTAGTCTTTCATCTATTTTTAAAATATACTAATTATAGTGTTCACTGTTGCCATGAATACCTTAATATCAGGATAGCATAAGGATGTGAAGGGGCTGTCGATCTATTTCTATTTTATATTTCTTTCCATCTTGATTTTCAGCTACTTAATCTTAACTCTTGGCATATTTTGTGAATTTTAAAATTAAACCCCAGACATTGTGCATAAAAAAAAATATTTAGCCTGTAAATGATGCCAATTTTCCTTAGAAAGGATCTATGTTTCTTTTGGAAAGCAGTTAAATTAGTGGGAAATAGCCCCAATCCAGTCATCAATTGAGATGATTAAAGACAATTTTCAGGGTTTATTTAGGGCTTCTTTATTTTGCTTTGCTCTTACCAGTAGGGTGTGGTCCTTTAGAGTCTCAACGGACAGCCTAAGTTTGATTATCAGACTCCATTTTCTTTGGAAGGCCATGAACTCTGTCTTTTATTTCCTCATCCACATGGGGCTTCTGAAGTCCCTGATTAATTTTAGCCTCTCATATGTCAGTTTCTGCTTAAGTTTGCAGCATCCTGTACACAGTTTAGGAATTGGCAGAATGCCTCAAGGGAACAAATAGCCCAAAATAGTTTTTGAAATCCTGCCTTTTACTGTGATGCCTGCCTTGGAAACCCTAAACTTCACTTTGTATCTATCCAGCCTTATGAGACCATGGAAAGTGTTAAGCTGCAGTTTACTGCTTGGTTGAAAATGCCTGGATGGGAAAAGGGTCAGACAATTGGAGACTCACCTTAAGGTGTTTCCCTTCTTTCTGGGATCTTAGTCCTTTAGGTCTGGCTGCTTTGTTTCTTTCCAGTGCCTTCAAACAGCCTTGTCATTGTTTCCTGGGGGGTGTGTGTGTGTGTGTGTGATCTAGCATCCTTTGTTTCTCTTGGTGGGAGCATTGATTTTATACCAGCTAAACTTTTATAGCACGAGTTATTCAAGCAAAATAGATCCAAGCCTCCAACCTACCTACTACAAAATGCATTTCTCATTTTTAGGGGTCCTCCTTTCTATAAGACTTTTGGGGATTTTATGGGCTACCCAAATTAACAATCCTACTTACTCTCCTTTCAAAGAAAGAGGGGAATCCAACAGAAAGCCAGGAGGATGATGGTTGTTACCATCATGTCAACACAATTTCACTTGAGGTCCTGAGTTCAATTTTCTTTGACATCAGGATACCAATAAGATATATTCTTCATTATAGAATTACCTCCAGTAACAATCAAAATATACTTTGGATTTCTTTTGGCTAAAGTACAATTTGCAGAATTCCACTCCTAATATATGGACTAAGAGAAGATAGTACCCCAAAAGTCTGAGTAGAATATCAAGAATCATAGAATAAGGATGTCGTATGTGAGAGAGACATCCACGCTTTACTAAGAAGTCATATAGGAGGCGTGGAGAACATGTAAGGACTGGCTCCAAGTCTTCTCTACAAATGTTCCTAGAAATTACATCTTGGTTTGTGCAATTTTGTGGTGGATCATTTGCTTCCTACTGATGGAGTTTATTCTACTTCCACAAAGCTCCAGTTATGAGAAAGATATTGACTTTATAATGAACCACAGCCTCCTCTGGTCTAAGTGCTGTCTCTTGAGACCACGTGGAGCAGGTTGAAGGTCAGAGCCTGAAACACTTTAGATATTTTAAGATAGCTATCATGTTTCCTATGTGTTTATCTCCGCAAGACACACAGTTCTGGCTTCTGAGTTGGGAGTCCCAGGTTTTCACTTGCCAGTTTACTCTCTTCTGGAAGTGCCTCAGCTTAAACCTATCTTTTTTCACTACTGTGTCCAAAACTGTACTTCATATGCAGGTGTGTTCTGAGTAGCCCAGACTATCATAACCCCTGCCACCATTAAAAGTGTTCTCTATGTAATGTAATTTATTCATTTTAGGATGTTATTAGCACCTGGCTATTACACTGTTAACACCTTTTGTCTTTACTACCAGCTAAAGAAAATTAAATAGATGTGTCTGCTAAAATACTATATTCTTATTCTGTCTCATTGTATTTTTAAAATCACAAGTTAACCTTATTAATTATTACCTTTTAAGAATTATTTTATTTTTTTCTGTCCATTCAGGTGTTTTGGGAGCTTCAATTTCTTATAAACCTCTTAAAAATATATTCTATGTCCATACTGCCAAGAAGTCCCATTATCTTTTAACATTCTCCAAAAAACCACATTTTTGTGATTGATATCATTGCAAGTTACTATTCCCAATGCAGTGTGTTTCTACGTAATATGAATACAAATGGATTAAAAACTGATTTTTACTTTTGTTCTTCTTTATTTTTGGAAAGAGTTTCATTTTGTATTAATAAAAATGACTGGTTTTAATGTCTTAATATATACAGAGAATTAGCCTATTTAAAAATTTTTGTAATGATGTGAAAATGGAAACAAATGTATCTTCTAATAGTACCTGTTGTCCATGTAATTCCCTGAAAGTAATGAGCTCCAACATCTATAAAACTGCTAGTCATTCCATTAGGACATTTCTGCAAAAGAAAAATAAATTTTATTTTATCTAAATCACTGTTATTTTGAGTCTCTATTACAACTAAACATATTTGGTAGGCAGTGAAGGAATTTGTTGGCAGAATGATGACCCCACCAAAGATGATCCCACCCAGATCCCCAGAACCTACGAATATGTTACCTTACGCGGCAAAAGAGCACTGAGGTTACAAATGTCATTAATGTTTCCAATCAGCTAAACTTGAAATGGTTAGTTTAGCCTGGATTCCCCGGGTGTGCCCAATCTCATCACAGGAGGTTTTAACAGAGGAAGAAGAAGAGGGAAGAAGTGTGGTCCCGAGAGAAGCAACATGGGGACTCAGCCCACAGCTGTTGGCTTTAAAGATAGAGGAAGAGGCCATGAGCCAAGAAATGAGGGCAGCCTCAAGAAGCTGGAGAAAGCAAAGGAACAATTCTCCCTTGGAGTTTCCAGAAAGGAACCCAGACCTGCCAACACTTTGATCTCTGCCCGTTGAGACCTATGTCAGATTTCTGAGCTCCAGGACTGTAAAATGATATATTTCTGTGTTTTTAAATTAGTTTGAGGGAAACTGCTGTGACACCAAACAGAAAACCACAACAATTTTGTGTCTTTTCTTTTATCTGGAAGTGTGCTGAGGAATGAACTCTGCACATGTGTACTCCAGGTAAAAAGAAGCCAAGTCGTCACACAAAATTCTTGGATGATCACCCTTTAAAATGTCAATAAGATGCTAATTAATTGTGAGACCAAATGATCTTGGCTGCTTCTGATATTCCTCTAAGCTGTCAGCTGGAAACGAAACCTTTACTTCTATCGGGATTTTATAGGAAAATTGCACAATTCTTGCCCACAGTGAAGCCTGTCACTGATGCCACACCCAAATAAAACCTAAATTAAAATTACAGAAATCTTCAAAAAGGAATAGAAGCCTTACTGCAGGTTTTAATTTACTTAATATTTTTAAGAAATGGTGCAGTAGTTACTAACGTACCCAGCGCTGTCTTCTTTCTCTCTCCCTTTCTCCTCGCCAGGATGCTCAGCCCCGGGCTCTCGGCTCTGCACCCAGCCTCCCAGGGAACCCTTGAATCTCACTGTTACTGATTTTTGTTTTCTGTTCTTGCTCATTGTGTATTGCCCTGAGAATGTTAGCACACACCTTAAACCCGAGACAGGAATGAACTAAGCCACCTCCTCTATTTTTCTAAGTTATTTCCTGAAGAAAACTTGAATGTGGCTGATACTATGCAAAGCCAATGTTAAGGGCAATCAGAAGTCTTTCTGTGCTGTATTCATCACCCAAATTGTCAACTGAGTTCTAACTGCAGAACCTTATTCCTTCTGGTGATGTGAATGGGATAGAACATGGCACGATTCTTAGAATTCAGGCTCAGTGTCCTGCCTGGCTTTGAGAAAAGGCAACCTTTTATTTGTAAACAGAGAAAGGTCATTGACAGGTTGAATGCCTATGATTTTACTTTCCAGCAAATACATTTTAATCATTTTTATGTAATAAGACAATAACATCTTTTAAACAGAGTTGTTTTTTTTTTCTTAAAGGAACATTTAATTTCTACAACCAAGAGGGCAATTTTAGTCTTTGCTACAGAAAAACATCATAAATTTCAATATTACAAATAACTGGTTAAAATTAAATGATGCTTTTTACATATTCTCAAGGAATTCTTCATTTAAAAGAAAACAGGAAAGTGTGCATGACCAAGAGCCATCTCCAAGTCTGCAAATCTCAGAAGCCCCTGCTCATTTGTCACGAAGTGGAGTCCCCCACAGGCAAATCATCATTATGACTTTCAGTGAGATGAATGCCCTAAGTAGTCTTCTGATTTAAGAAAGGGACTGTTTCCCAACTTGAGATGAGAGAAAAAGACAATGCAGGCTACACCCTTGTTTATGAGTTTCTATAAAAGTCATTTTTCTTAATATCTGCACATAAACACCATGCCTCTGGAGTCAGTGCCTTTGCAGCCACATCTCAGATCAATATTTCAGCGTGAAACACAATGTGAATATCTTCACAGATGTTTTACTGGTTTTGAGAAACCACGAAGTGAGCGAGCAGTAAAACGTCTGTGGCTTTCGCCCAGTCATCAGGGTAATTGTATTATTAAATAACTGTCAAATCAATGAACAGATGTTACTGATCTGCCTGATGCAAAGCTGGCTCTAAGAATGTCAACGCTTTGAAGATTTCTTAAAACATCGCTGCTGCATTTTGATTTAGCTAATTGTATTTCTAAAAATAAATTTTATGCACACTGAATATATGTTCGTTATCAAAAAAAAAAAGGAAAATGTGGGAAAGCAGTAGAAAGGAGACTTTTAAAATCATATTTGGTGTTGATTCTGTAACTAATTTGGGTAATGAGAGTTTACAGAATATGACATGGGATATTTCTTTTGTCATCTTAGGATTCACAATACATTTCATACACGAGATATTTTTAACAATACTTGAAAATGTCTGCCAATGCCCAGATGTTTTCTTAAGCATGCTCTTTCAATATATCCTTATGGGTTGGTCTCAATATCTAAAAAATTATTTGATGGAAAACACTTGTAAACTGAATTCCTAACTTGGGTATGCTGACTGAAATAAAATTACACAATATGAGAATTAAATTTTATTTGGGGCAAAATGAGGACTATAGTCCATGAGATTGCATCTCAGAAGGCTCTGAGAAACTTCTCTTTTCTTGCTCATTGTGGTGGGGGGAACTCAGTACTGTATATAATTTTAGTGAAGGGGTTTGTACAGTCGAGCACACATTTAGGCAGAAGCTTGCTGCTAGTCACGAGGAGCAGATGTCACCATTAATGATTTTAGTGCTTTTCTAGATAGGAGGAGACACAAGAATTTGAGCTCATAAAATCTCTTAAAAATATCTAACTATTTGAAGACCTGTTCAGCCAGTTTTTCCAGAGCACAAAGTATCTCATTCTTGACCTCCACCCTGAACTCCTGTCAGGGTATGTTGGAGGTCAGTGGCTGCAGCAGCTCATGATTCAATCCAATTTGAGGTAGATGGCAAGTGTCAATGTGACCCAATCCTTGAAGAGGCAGAGGGCAAGTACCAATTTTAAGTTGGCAGATATAATTAATGAAAATTGTCAGATGACATATAAGTCAATTCTAACAAGATCATATATGATCAAGATGTAAGGATATTGTAAACCCTAAAAATTTCAGTGGTTTTTCTTGGGTTTTGTATTATAGCTGTAGCAGCATGTTAAAATGAAACTTATGCTGTCTCAAAATTTCAGCTGATGCCACAAAGATCAGAATAATGGATGCTAAATACTCGCCCATTACTCACTGGGGGATGAGGAATCATACATAGATGGTCATTTGAAAGTGAGGTACCAGACCAGCTGTGAAGAACTTGGTAAGGGATAACCCAGAGATAGATGGATAAATATCTGTTGATGAGCTGCCTCAAGCCAATATAAAGGAAAACACAAATATAACTAAGAGAAAGGTTGTAAGAAATGGGTTTCTATTGGAATGGTTGTACATTTCTCCTTTCTGAAGCCAAGCAGGGAAACTTAAATCCCCTCACAGAGCATGGCCATGTTTACCACAGGAGGCAGATGATCTGGAGCAAGGAGATGGAGAGACCCTCAGAACCTGACCAGGTGCCCTGGAGTTGGGGGACCAGGCTTGGTGTTGGCCCACACTTGGAGAAGTCTGATGCCAAGAGGCTGGGCTGCCTATCACTGGCCTAACTGGTGGCATCCCAGAGAGGGCTTCGATGGGAACAAATTCTATTTTCACAGACCACAGACAGGGAAGGGGTGCATGAGTATTTCCCGAGGCCTCATGGAACTCTAGGCATTATCTATCCTTGAATTATTTTGAAAATGGTCCCACCCAAAGGGCTTCCTACCTAAGGAAAGTTGATCTTGGTTGAAAGAGGCAGGGGTGTACTTTCAAATGCAGAAGAAGAGGGCAGAGATAGAAAGGGCAAGACTTGAAACTCCCTACTGGAGTTACTGCTGTAGGCGGTAGTGCTCAGCAAGACCCTCAGCAAGGATGGGGAGATTTCCAGCCCTCCATGACTGCAGGAAGAGAAGATCCAGCATTGTGGCAACAGCCACCCCATTCTGGGTGATAACATTCCAGTCACACAGCCTCTCTTCCTTCTCTGCTCCAACTGTGAGGAGCCAGAGGCAGCAGAGGGAGTGGAGGAGGAGGAGGAAAAGGAGGAGGAGTTGAGTAATACAGTGCCCAGGAGGAAGAAAATTTCCTCTACATTTCTAGGTTCCTTTGGCTGCTCTAATAATTCAATTCATATGGGACAGATTAACAAGAGAAAATCAAACAAATGTTAAAAACTGTATGCATGGCAGAGACCCAAGAAAACTGAGTAACTCACCAAGATGGCCAAAGCCCTCACTTTAAGTACCAGCCACAGCGAAAGACAAAAGAGAATGTTGAGGATGGGGAGTCAGTCAAGGGAAGTAACCCTAAACAAGGGTAAAGTTGTTATGTGGACTTAAGACATAGCCCTTTCCATTGATAATTTTCTAGAGATTTGGCCATCCTCCCTTGGTATGGTAAGGGAGACCCTTACAAAATGAAGATTTTTCTTACAGATTTAATTGTTTCTTACAAAAAGTTAACTCTGACTTGGTTTTCATAGTTAATTTTTTCCATGTCTGCTATTTCTCAGGAAATAAACATCTTCAAAGAGTTAATATGCCAAAGAGACATACTCTGGGGTAGCAATTTTTGCTCCCCTACACTTGATAAGTAGTAAAAAAAAAAAAAAAAAAAAGAAACCTTGCCTCTTTCTCTAGTGCTGATTTCTCAGCCTGATCAGTTTCTACATGGGGCTGCAAAGATCACAGACTTTAGTATACAAACACAATTGTTTATTAAATTTGAAAGTGAAGAGAAAAGTTCTGAGAGGTTCATGAGCTTTCACCTAGATCTAGGGGAACATTGACATAATAGGTTTAAGAGGATTGCGATGAGGGAGAAAGAAACACTGTTTCTTGTTCACAGTTGGCAGAGTCCAGCTCACTGGTTAAATTCACCGTGTTGCATTCATGAAAATTAGAAATACTCGGAAAGATTGCAATAACTGCTATTCATTTTCTACTTCAAATAGGGATTTTTATTTTACATTTGGATATCCCAGAAGAAGACCCTGGGACAAGGGTTAGAATTCAAGTAATTTACTTTGGCGGTGATTCCAAAAAAACATCAATTACCAAGCGAGTTTGACACTGGTTGGTTACTAGAGTTTAATCCTGCTGGGAGAACTCTGGGAGCCAACGTTCTTACACTAACTGCCATCAGTCCTTGCTAGAGAGCTACACTCAGAGACACATTCATTTTCTGGCGGTGCCAGTGTGCAATGTAGACGTCAAAGAGACACCACCAGTGGGGGCAGGTACTCGGGCAAAAATGCATGTGCTGACTAGAGACTGCACTGCATTAGGGCAAGAGCATGTGACAGGATCAAATACGTGCAATGGGACATATATTAAGATGGGGATGGATGCACAGAGGGTTCAATCTTTTTCATTACAAAAGTTTAACTATGATTTCAGTTCTGTCTGGGGAACTTAATCTGGACTATGTCTGAAGCAGACTGTTGAATAACTCCTATAGTTTTCAATCAGTTATTAAAATAGAGTTATAAAAAGGAGTCCTTTTTCTGTGTACTCAAGATTCAATTTTAAGCTTTAAAAATGTTTTTCACTAGAAATGTTTTAAAGGACAAAATCACTTTTTTGAATAAGAATATAATTTTTTCTGATACTTAAAAACCAGTAGGAGTTAACTCAGGTCTTTCTAATTTTTACACATGTGATAAAAATGAGTTAAGCCAATGCACCAAAGTTAAAGTATTATAGAATGCTCACTGACACAATTTTTAAACAATTATTTCTGTGACCACCAATTTAAATCATCTATTTATTAACTACATTTACATTCAAATATGAACATATTTAGAAGGCGTATTAACCCTCAACAATTATATATTTCTACTAGGTGTTCTTAAATACCAGGCAGAAGCAATACAGTGGGGAAGACAGCAGACAGGATTTCTGCCCCCTAGTGGTGGAGGAAGATAGTAAGCAAATGATCTAATGCCAAATAGTCACATAATAACTATGCAATTAGAAACTGGAAAAGTGCTGTAAAAGGAAAATGGAGTGCACTTTGGAAGTTTAAGTATTATGATGGATTTTATTTTTCTTATAAATTCCTCTCTTTTGTATTCTTCCACGTACTCGGTTAGAATAATAGAATGGGTCACGTAATCTCATGGCTCAAAGCATATGTCAGTAAAATTGAGCAGGATCAAAAGTCAAACACTCACGGACAGCCAAAATGGAGGAGAATTTTTTTTAAAAGTTACAACATTATGTGTTGGTGAGGAGGCAGATAAAGTGGATCACTTATACATTGCTGGTAGAAATGAAAAGTGTTATAACCATTCTGGAAAAAGAATTTGTCTGTTTTTATCTTTTTAAACTAAACATACAACTATCATATGACTCAACAGTTTCACTCTAGGGTATTTGGTCCAGGGTAATAAAAACTTATATATGCACAAAAATGTTTACATAAATGATTATAGAAGCGTTATTTGTAATAGCCTCAAACTGGATGCAACCCAGGTATCCCTCAATGAGTGAATGATAAACAAATGTGGTGCATCCATTGATGGAATATTACTCAATAAAATAATAATAATAATATTGCAATAATATTACTAATTAAAACAAAACTATCTGTTGATGCACATAATCATCTCCAGAGAATTATGTTGATTGAAAAAAAGCCAATTCCAAAAGGTTACATACTGTTTGATTTCATTTATATAACATTCTTGAAATGGCAAAATAATCAAAAATTGAAAATAAATCAATGCTTGCCAGGGAAATAGGAGGAGGTGGAGGTAGGAAAGACTTGAATGTGGCTACAAAAAACCAACACAAGAAATTGTTGTGACAATAGGAGTGTTTTGTATCTTGACTGCATCAATACCAAAATCCTGGATGTGGGTATTGTTCTATAGTCTTGCAAGATGTTATTGTTGAGGGAAACAAGGTAGAGGATACAGAGGATCACTCTACATTATTTCTTATCTACAATTATCTAAAAAGTATCTTAAAAATTATTCAGTTTGAAAAATGACAGCAGATTTTAAATAAAATTAATGGAGGGCATTTTTGTGTCTTGGTGGTAGGCAAAAGACTTTGTTTCTTCATATAGTTTTAAAAAAAGGCAATAACCATACCAAAAAAAGTTACGTTAAACACCAAAATTAATAACTTCTATTGATAAAAATATGCTATTAAAAGATAAATGGGCAAGCCACAGTAATATTCGGAAAAATATTGGAAAAAATATATGAGACAAAGGACTGATAGCCAAGATTATATCTATGCATATGCCACTACCTAATTTATATTTCTCATTAATAATAAAATAATAAATAAATAAAACAATGTAAGATGGAAGAAAAGATGGAGTAAATCATGCCTTATGCCAAATAAGTTATGCTCTGTAACTCTATTTTTACGATAACCTAGAATAGGCAAAATTATGCAGCGAAGTAATTGGAACAGTCATTCCTGGGTGTGAAGGCAGAAATTTGTTGGGGAGGGAGAGAGAATTTTTGGAGGTGATGAAAATATTAATACAGATATCTTCAAAAGTTTTGACTAAACTTACAGAATACATACCTGTACATTTTACTCTATTTTGATTTTATATCAAAAAGTACCACAGACAAATATAGTATATATTCAATGACATAAATGCTTGAGTATTTAGGGGAGATTGTTCTATTGTTTGTAATTTAAATGCATTAAAGGCAGATTAATACATGGATATAAAAAAAATAGTTTGATAAATACAGGACAAAGCAACCAGAATAGAATCAAGGTGGTGTGTATACAGTGTTTATGACATTCTCTCAATTTTGCTTTTTGTTTTATTAAATATACAGTTTTCAAGTAAAAAAGTTATTTTTCTAATTAAACTTTATATCAGTATTGAAGACGTCAGGTGATTCTACCTTTTTTTCCCAGCTTCCAACCTCAAGACCATAATTCTCAGACACCCTCTGTATTCTCTTTGCAGGGCGACTGAGTTGTTAACTGCTTGCGTTCCAAGACTTTGTTGATTTCATCACATTGCCATTTCATCACAGCTTGGATTCTTAGTGTATCATATGCTGTCCTGTATATAGTATTTCTGTAATAATAAATGTTATGTTTGAAATTAAATAAAAACAGAATCATTCGCTTTTATTAATTGTTTACACCCTACCTGACTTTAATTTCCATGCACATTCCTAGAGTGCGCTGCATATTCTGAGTACGGACATGTTGGTTAGAACACTTTTGCATATTTCAGCAGAATGTGTTTTATAATCAATTTGGTTAAATGGTTGAGTCATGAATCTTCTAATAAATAATTAGCTTTTGTCTTTCAACCACAAGGTAGAAGTATGTAAGACCAATTACATTTATAAAATTATGTGTATTGGCTAGTTTAAAATTTTGAAGTTCATAAAAGTTCTTTCTAAGGATAATGCTAAACAGAAGGAATAAAAAAAATTATGCACTAATTTAAATATGGATTTTACTGAGTACTCAACACTTCTTAGCTGGGGCACCTTGTCAATACTTACTAAGGTAAGTTTTATTTCATAATTATTTAATATATGCCATTAAGGTTAATAGTATATTCAAAATATAATTTGATTTCTTAGTATATAAAAGAATAAAATAATGCCATTTGCAGCAATTTGCATGGACCTGGCGACTGTCATACTAAGTAAAGTAAGCCAGAGGGAGAAAGAAAATACCATATGATATCACTTAAATATATAGAATCTAAAAAGGTGACACAAATGAACTTATTTACAGAACAGAAACAGACTCACAGACATAGAAAACAAACTTACAGTTGTGGGGAGAAAAGACAGGGAATATATAAATTGGGAGTTTAAGATTTGAGGATACTAAATTATATGTATAAAATAAACAACAAGGTCTTACTGCATAGCACAGGAAACTATATTCAATATCTTGTAATAACCTATACTGAAAAAAGAATATATATATATAGATGAATCACTATGCGGCACACTGGAAACTAACACAACATTGCAAATTGATTACACTTTAATTAAAATAAATAAATAAATAAACAGCACAGAACTCAATAGGAAAAATGAGAGACATTTTCCACTTGGACAACTGATGTACTAAACCATGCACATTTAGGTCCTCTCTCTTAAAATGTGTTTTACTCTTATTTTGTAACCCCTCTAAGCAAAAGGTGCATCGAATTCTGCCAGTTGGCAGTGTCCAACATGCTTTCTGTGCTCAATAAATCTCCAATTACAAGTTGTTATAATGTTCGCTACAGGATTCTGCCTACTATTGTGTGGGACCCATAAGGCATTAAATAGGTTCTTTTTCCATAAAAATGAAAAGACTTTTAAACAAAAATTCTACAGAGGTTTTATTCACACTGTGATTTAATTTTTCTTGCTTTACCAAAAGCTAAATGTTACAAGAACCTCAGTATGTATGGGGGCAAAGTGTCTCTCACTCCCCAACCTAATTCTCAGCAGGCCGACCAGAATTCAAAAGGCAATTTACATTCACACAATGTAATTCTAATAAAGACATAATATGCAATGTTCATTATTCTGATCTCTCTCTTTCATGGGTTCACAGGGTCGACTGAGCCCATGACTTCAAGAATTTACCGATATATAGCTAATAGTTTAATAACATGGTACCATGCACTGGCTGCAATCTGTTTTAGAAACAGTTCTTCTAGTTTCCCTGGATGCATTGTACTCAGGCTCAACCCAATAATGCTTAATTATGACCACAGGATTCAGAGCATCAGTACCTGGCATTCAACATCCACAGATCCGAAGGTAAAGTGAGGTGAATCTCTTTGCCAACCTAAGATCCCCAGGCCTTACCAGTCTTTTGTATAAAGATGCTCTCAGCATTTGTCCTGTTTAGCCCAGCTAAGCGTCCCCTTGTGTTCCTAGTGCCTTCACTGCCCTTACACACTCCCTTTGTGCCCCGTTAATGAGGTTCTGCAGGGTTGTCTCACACATGCTCAAGGATCTTATGGTGGGGATTGTCATCTTTTAAGACATCAGAAGTATTTTTATGTTGAAATTTTATTTAGAATTACAAATTCAGAAAACATTAAAGAAATGATAGATCCCTTGAAAAGTTTAAATCTTTAATCAGCATTAAAAAAAAAAAATTCTCTGGATCTCCAGGCTTGTTCAAGGCAATCTAAAAATCAATTCTGTGACATAGTAGAAAGCTCGCAATTCAAGAATTAGTGTTTATGAAGCTATGCTTGGCACGGTTGCTATGAGTTCTCAGTGAATTTCAAGGCAAGAGTAACATTCTTTACTGCTAAGTGTATTTCATCAATTGCTTAATTTATTCATTCAGTTAACACTTACTGAGCTGTACCACTCCCCATGCTGTGTACCAGCCTTTCTGCTTTTACTATGACTGGCAATGATTTAGTGTCTTTTCTTCATATCTTAACCAAGACTTAAAAGCAATCAAAAATTTTTGTATCCTTTACTCACAAAATATAACTTCCACTTTTAAAAAAAATAAAGAAATCACATTATTGTTGAGTTGTTTGTATTATTGTAGTTGATGCAAAACATTGAGTTGAATCAGAACGAGGTCTTTCAAACTTGATGGGTATTAGAAAATGAATTTTCACGCCTCAAAGTTTTCTAGTTGTTGAAATTTTAAACTCAAAGCATGTATCATCATCTTAGGACTTTTTACTCAAGAACTATTATTTATTCTGGTTGATCTGAAGATAGATTTCCTAAGAGCACCACTAGTCCATTACCTACA